>NC_083822.1:6227155-7537768 GCF_015708825.2 Lethenteron reissneri
CGGGTCTTAAATAGAGCAGCATCAGGGTGACGTCATCATTTCATTCAATTCAATCTGGTGCAGTGATTCGAGGCAAAGAAGGCGAGGGTATTGTACTTATATAGAATTTTTAAATTAAGCACCCTTGACAACGACCAGCTTAAATAAAATACAGTCTATGTCTATGATCAAAGCGACTCATTACTTCAAGATAACTTTGCGTTTTACTCTCTAATAATTGATACATTTTACTCTCATAGTGTGACAGTGGAGGATTAATTAATTAAGCACCCAAAACACTTTATTTCAGACGCTCTGAGCATTACCAATTGTTTTGCACAACGTACTTAAACCCTGTTTTTTCTTGAAGATGAAGCTTCTGGTGTTATAATAAATGCAGGCCTCTGTCAATCCACTGCTGGACAAAGGCCTCGCGCCACGCTGTGTCGGTCGTCGGAGTTGTTTGACCATACTTCACCACACTGGTCATTGTGGGTTCGTGGAGTTGGGCGGTTTGCGCCCAAAGCCGGTTCAGATACATCTCACCGCTGACTGAGCGTGTGAAGTGTTTCCACTTGAAAGGCGACACACAACCCAATACACTGTAAATGCATAGGACACTAAAGTGTGCATGCGTTTCAGAGTGCTGTAAAACAATAAGGAACAAATATCCCACGATAGCTTTAATAGATTGATGGGGTAAACGCTGTTAGTGAAGGCCAGCACGGCACACGAGAGTGTGGGTGGTCAGCACCACGCCTGGCTGCCAAGTGGCAATGTTTACACATGACACCCAGGCTCTCATTTGAGGCGTAATCGATGTTTGGAAGGCCCAGGACCGGTACAGATAATTGTGTTGGCCGTGAGCGGGAATCGAACTCGAGTAGCCGGGCTCATAGCGCAGCATGCTAACCACAATGCCACGGCTCCCCTAAATGCCGTTCAGTAGTGGCATGTACGCATCACTGGGTGCCACACAAAAAAAAAATATTTGTTCAAACAACGGTCACGCACCGATACATTCATTAAAATTAATTTGTACGCTCAACGATAACAAGCATCTACTTATGTGTGTCAGATTTGATTACTGTGTCCATGACTCATGCAAATCACATCCAAATTATATGCCAATGTTGTGAGTGTAACGTGAGGCGCGGTGGTTATCAAGCCCTGCGCTACGAAACAGGCGACCTGAATTTAATACCCGACCACGGCTGCCATCAGTGGCGAGATAACCGAATTCGTCCTGGCCCCTCACTCCTGCCCACTTCACCGTCCCGCACTGATAAGGGTGCCTTCATTAAGCAGTGGCTTGACTGTAAATGTAACAACTAACTCACTCACTCACCCACTCAGTCACCCACTCACACACCCACTCACCACACTAAAGCCCACATCAACTCACTCACCACATTGCAGGTTACATCAACCCACTCACTCACCCACTCACTACACTGCAGGTCACATCAACCCACTCACTCACTCACCACATTGCAGGTCACATCAACCCACTCACTCACCCACTCACCACACTGCAGGTCACAACAACTAACTCACTCACTCACCCACTCAGTCACCCACTCACACACCCACTCACCACACTGCAGCCCACATCAACCCACTCACTCACCCACTCACCACACTGCAGGTCACATAAACTCACTCAATCACTCACCGACTCACTCACCCACTCACTCACCCACTCACCGCACTGCAGGTCACATAAACTCACTCATCCACTCACCGACTCACTCACCCACTCACTCACACACCCGCTCACCACATTGCAGGTTACATCAACTCACTCACCCACTCACCACACTGCACGTCACACTCACCACACTGCAGGTCAAAACACTTCAATTTCTGCATTTTCCCTCGCACTACTCCACTTTGGACATTTACATTACAACACGATGTTCCAATCTTGATTTGAAGCTTTCGTGACTGCAGGAATCCAAACTCTTTGGTTCTTTCGGTAAAGTCACGTAGGTATAAATTAAAATAAATCACGACGTTTCGGGCGCAACACAAATAAAATAAAGCACGACGTTTCGGGCGCAACACAAGCGTCCGACATCGCTTTTCCCACCTGATGACGGACGCTTGTGTTGCGCCCGAAACGTCGTGATCTATTTTATTTATACCTACGTGACTTTACCGAAAGAACCAAAACGATGTTCCAAATACAATGTTATAATACGTTACATTTACATTAGAAGAATGTTTTATTTAGACGAACTGTAAACACGACGTGGAACAATGAAAAATCAATGCAAACAAGATGGTAAAAATTACAAGCAAAAAAACACAAAGTATTCTTCAAGTCAATTGCGATTGCAAATAAACGATGATCCATCACGTCACTGTGGAGGGGCAGTGTTTTTTTCTCTCAGTTCCATGGCATTAGCATTAGTCCCAGCTCTTATTCCACTCTTCTCATTCTAGTTCCCACGGACCAAAGACGTAGCTCCCAGTATTAGTTCGAATTCTTGATCACGATTACGATATTAACAACGCTGGCGTTGGGAGCATTGTTATGTATCTCACTGTGAAGGCACACGCGAGATCGCAGACAGTCATCGAAACGAGGCAGACGGCCACGGGCTGAAGAGGAGAGGTCCTCGAGTCTTGCGTGTTTTCAGAAGGCAGTTTCGCTACAACGCTATGAATGTATTAGGTAACACTTTTTTTTATATATAACGCGGATGCGAATTAGATATAACTCGATTGAGTGACACGAACTACATCACGCGAGTAGGAATAGGCGGTTCTACTGCTTCCTCGGCATAGCATCACACAGGACGGGATGTTGCTGGATGCTTCTAGATGCTACCCACGCGCCTCCGTCTTTGTTCAGCCTGCATACGCATCTCACGTGTTATCACGGACTTTGCTTTACCCTATTTTTTATTATTTTAACACAATTTTTCTCTAATTACCTTATTAAGATAATCACGTGACCAGGCATGCCTACTTAAAGGGTCCTTGATAGTTGGAGCCCCAGACAATGCCTCTCGCTCTAAACTCCTCTGTGTGCTGCGTAAGTCCGTGTTCCTTACTGCGATTATTAAAACGCCACGTTCGCCAAACGTGAGTTACAATGCGTGCTGCTGCGGTGTCTCTGCTACACTCGAAACGCAACAGGCAGGTCGTCCAGCGGCTCGGAGTTCCAAGCTACGGTGGGCGTGGGGAGCAGCAGCAGAACGGGAGCAACTCCAATCGACACGCGATCCGTTGCTGGCTGAGCCCGGGACTGGCTCCAGTTTGGCTTTATCTTGAAAAATACTCGCAGACATAAAGCAAAGTTGCCCCAGGGTCCATTTCACGCATCCACACACAGACAGACACACAGACACACACACACCTGCCATGGATCACTGTCAAATTGACTGGGGAATCCCCATGATCATTAGGACGCAGAGGGAGGATGTTGGCCTTGCTAATGCGGTGGAAGAATTATGAACCGCATGGCAGGGAAAGGACTTTAATTTCCCATCACCCTCACATAATGTGTCCTCTACTTCTGCATCACGCGAGTGTCAGACAAGTTCATGGCAATTGAACGCCGGGAGTTGTGATCCAGATGCGCCGCTCATACTGGATCATCAAAACAAAAGCGTTTAGTATCCATATTCTGTACCCTATTTGCCTATGGCCCACAATGTACCTGGTCTTGTTAGCTCTCATAAGCTGAGCAGGTTTGAGCCTAGGCATTGCTTGGATGGGCAATCACCACCGTAGTTGTTCTATACTTCTATGCTCCCCGTCTTCACCAACCCACACTGACCAGTGTGGTGCAGTATGGACACACAGCGTGGGGAGTGCCACCACCAGCAGTGAATTGATACAAGGGTTATGCTGTGTACATGAACATTTGTCTTGTACTAAGTGTCCCTTTATGGAATCAGATCACGCGACCGCAAGGGACGCCGAGAGGCGAATTCTGATAAGTAAATAAACAAACAAGCCTTAGTCATCGAGCCCGAACGACCTATGAGATGAAATAGGGTGCTCAGTTCCCCGCGAGCCGTTGCCACCGAAACTAACTGGGTAACTGGCTAAACGGGACCTTGAGTTGAAACGGAAGAAGTTCGGAATACGTGGAACCGATAACGACACCAAAGAGGTGGGAGTAACTGATATGGAAGACTGACAAGTTTATAATTGCTCTAACTTTTCGATTGGTGCTCCGTTGAATATAATACGTCCTCCACAATGTTCTTCGAATCCTGGAGAAGATAAAACACCTCACGACACATATTATATTGGTATTTTATTATTACGTGAAAATCAGATGACTTTTCCATTGCAGAGCAACGGGTTCTCCACACGTTCATTTTAAAATGAAATGTATTAATGGGTTATCCCTTTATTTTTAAATTGCCTGGCCTATTAATCTACCCACCAGCTTGACCACATAATATATATTATTCGCATCAGACCCCCATGGTGTAAAGTGCATTTACAACTCTTATCAACTATATCTCCTTGGCCTCTAAATGTGCTATGAACAATATCCATTTCCTGAAACATCCGCCATTTTGATATTTTTGAAAATTTAAGTTCACAGTGTTATTGAAGAACGTGTTGATTCCCCCCCCCCAACATAATGATTACATTTGTCCACACACTCTCAAGAGATTTGATCAGGAGAGTCCTGCCAATTCCATTTGCGAGTGTTTTGTCGGAGGACACTTGAGTACTCAGAGACGACCCACACATAGAAGGGATGCTATTCAAAATCCCTGCACAGATAGGTTGACGAACCCCTTTGCTGTATTGCCATCTTCTAGATACGACTCAAACCAGTGGGTTTTGGAGGTTTACGAATCTATACGATCCATAAATCCTTGCCTACAAGATGCTGGACAACACGCTTTTGTCATCCTTGACCTGCTTACCTATCTGACACACCCGCATACATACACACCTAACCAGCTGCACACCCACTACCTACTTGAACACCTACCTTCCAAACCACTCGCCCACAAAGCCACGTCACCTACCTATCCACTCTCTGACCCATACAGCTACCTGGAAACTGACCTGCCTGATCACCTACCCACCAAGACACCAACCAAAACCCCCACCTACATACATACTCACCCATGCACCACCAAACGACTCACCTACTAGCATGCCCACCCAATCACCCAACCACTCACCCAGCCACCGGCCTAGACACATGCATGCATTCTCATGCATCCACCTACTTGCCTAACCATGAGAGCCAACGACAATCGAGTTTCAGGACCCAAAATGCCTGGGTCGGGTATGTCATTTGTTGTTTTTTATTGCAGTCATTGGAAACGAGACGAAAACTTTGCGTGCGAAACGTTTTGTGCACAAACCACGCAACATTCATTTTCACGTCGAGTTTGGCACTCAAAGCCGACGTCTAAAGCCGAAGCCTGGCCAGACATACAGGGCATTACACCCATGAGCCATCATCTGTCCAGCTCAGCCTTCAGCAATTTGAAACATTTCTCGTACATTTTGTTTCAGGCACAGACCATTTCTCCCATCCTGAAACCATCAGCAGAATGTTTTGGGTCAGCATATTTTACAAAGGGATATACAGTGAGGGAAAAAGTATTTGATCCCCTGCTGATTTTGTACGTTTGCCCACTGACAAAGAAATAATCAGTCTATAATTTTAATGGTAGGTTTATTTGAACAGAGAGAGACAGAATAACAACAAAAAAATCCAGAAAAACGCATGTCAAAAATGTTATAAATTGATTTGCATTTTAATGAGGGAAACAAGTATTTGACCCCTCTGCAAAACATGACTTAGTACTTGGTGGCAAAACCCTTGTTGGCAATTACAGAGGTCAGACGTTTCTTGTAGTTGGACACCAGGTTTGCACACATCTCAGGAGGGATTTTGTCCCACTCCTCTTTGCAGATCTTCTCCAAGTCATTAAGGTTTTGAGGCTGACGTTTGGCAACTCAAACCTTCAGCTCCCTCCACAGATTTTCTATGGGATTAAGGTCTGGAGACTGGCTAGGCCACTCCAGGACCTTAATGTGCTTCTTCTTAAGCCACTCCTTCGTTGCCTTGGTCGTGTGTTTTGGGTCATTGTCATGCTGGAATACCCATCCACGACCCATTTTCAATGCCCTGGCTGAGGGAAGGAGGTTCTCACCCAAGATTTGACGGTACATGGCCCTGTCCATCGTCCCTTTGATGCGATGAAGTTGTCCTGTCCCCTTAGCAGAAAAACACCCCCAAAGCATAATGTTTCCACCTCCATGTTTGACGGTGGGGATGGTGTTCTTGGGGTTATAGGCAGCATTCCTCTCCCTCCAAACACGGCGAGTTGAGTTGGTGCCAAAGAGCTCCATTTTGGTCTCATCTGACCATAACACTTTCACCCAGTTGTCCTCTGAATCATTCAGATGTTCATTGGCAAACTTCAGACAGGCATGTATATGTGCTTTCTTGAGCAGGGGGGCCTTGCGGGTGCTGCAGGATTTCAGTCCTTCACGGCGTAATGTGTTACCAACTGTTTTCTTGGTGACTATGGTCCCAGCTGCCTTGAGATCATTGACAAGACCTTCCCGTGTAGTTCTGGGCTGATTCCTCACCGTTTTCATGATCATTGCAACTCCACGAGGTGAGATCTTGCATGGCACCCCAGGCCGAGGGAGATTGACAGTTCTTTTGGGTTTCTTCCATTTGCGAATAATCGCACCAACTGTTGTCACCTTCTCACCTAGCTGCTTGGCGATGGTCTTGTAGCCCATTCCAGCCTTGTGTAGGTCTACAATCTTGTCCCTGACATCCTTGGAGAGCTCTTTGGTCTTGGCCATGGTGGAGAGTATGGAATCTGATTGATTGATTGCTTCTTTGAACAGTTGTCTTTTATACAGGTAGCAAGCTGAGATTAGGAGCACTCCCTTTAAGAGTGTGCTCCTAATCTCAGCTCGTTACCTGTATAAAAGACACCTGGGAGCCAGAAATCTTTCTGATTGAGAGGGGGTCAAATACTTATTTCCCTCATTAAAATGCAAATCAATTTATAACATTTTTGACATGCGTTTTTCTGGAATTTTCATTGTTATTCTGTCTCTCACTGTTCAAATAAACCTACCATTATAATTATAGACTGATCAATTTGTTTGTCAGTGGGCAAACGTACAAAATCAGCAGGGGATCAAATACTTTTTCCTCACTGTATATGTAGTGACATCGCGAATGTCACTGTGTAATGCCGGCCCTAGAGATGCACGGTGTGTGGTGTAATAACATCGCGGGCACCGCGTATATGTGGGTGCAGTACCAGCCCTAGAGGGGCTCGGTGAGCGCTGACTGGCAGTGCTGGATGGCACCACGCTCTGCGTGCAGTGCCGACCCCTACAGGGTAGGCTGTGAGAGTGCCGGCCATGGAAATGGGGTTACTAAAGGCCATGGCACTCTGGCTGACCCTGAAGGACACGTGACTGGTTAAGTCCACACAGGGCCCCCAAATGGGGGCTAGGGGTGGTCACGTGTCAGGGCCGAGATCCTGCTCGAGGGTTCTCGAAGGTGGGCGTGGCTAAGGACGGAGCCTGCCACGCCGCAGAGGATTTAAGCCGGGTCCCCGAGAGGGACCTGTTGCTGTTGTTCATCCTGAAGAATCTACGTTTTACAGTCACCAACACGTGGAACTGGACCCAAGCTGTGGTCCGGTCCGTTGTAGCTCGTTACGGTGTAATTAGTGTAGTTAGCCTGGTGGTCCACCACCATAGGTTGCTATCTTGTTAAGGGGCAGTTACCCCTTGTGTTGGTATTAATAAATGTGTTGCCTCCAAAGAGTACGTCTGCGGCTCAGTTGAACTCACTACATATATATAAAGTGTCGCTTTCATCATTTCGATGACTATTATGTATATTGGAACTTCGATGCGTCTTGGTGAATTATCTAACAACCAATAAACTCTGTCTTTACTTAAGCATTCTGATTTATCTCTCCCCCAAGGTGGACTAATCATAAATTGACGTATTTTTCCCATCCTTTCACCAATGAATATTTCAAATAAGCAACAAAGCAAAGGGAGCCATAGAAAGCCTTTCTATGGGGTATTTGGCCTACTCTTCCACACTGGCCAGACATCTTCGAAAGTGTGGGAGTACCCCCCACTTTAGCCTACCACAGGTCACCTGCCAATCCAACCACTGCTGGATATTGTACATAAATATTGTACATTGTAGCTGACACCAAGGCCTTGTTGGAATGTTAGCGGCTAGAACTGACTGCGTGTGAGCACATCTGTTTGTATAATCGTTCAAAAATAAAGCAAACGCTCATCTCTATTTCAAGCAGAACACCGGATTGGGGGAAAAGCTTGCTTTAAAATAAAATGCCATAGATGTACGAATATATAAATAAACACAATTGTAACTGGGCATGTTTGTAAAAAATATGCACCAGTTCTTTGCAAGAGCAATGTGTGCTCAGCCTTTGTGATAGGAGGCTTGAGAGCCACTCCGTGAAGAAAAATAAATAACATCTATAGTTTGTTTTCCTTTGCTGTCACCCTCGGGTGACGGTAAATGTGTTAAATAATGGCATCGATTTAACGCTAACTGATAGCGATTCGTAATTACGTCTGTGGCAGGCGCACAATTTTAGGGCTGTCCAGTTTATTGACAAAGGTAAGTGGTGCGGTGATTGACGCATCGCCAGCTCTTATCCCCGGTGACCTGCCTTAGGTTCCCGGCTATGGTAAATATCAGTGGCATGATATCCGAACCGGTCCTGCACTCCTCCCTCGCCCCCCCCCCCAAATATTCACCAACCTGCGCTGACCAAGGTGGTGAAGTATGGTCATACACACCCCACGACCGACATGGCGTGGGAAGGTCTTCCACCAGCAGTGGATTCTCACAACTTATGATGATGATGATATTATGGAAAATGAAATAAAATTAATAAAAATAAAACAATAAAAATCACGACGTTTCGGAGGCAACACAAGTCTCCGTCATCAGGTGGGACCGTCACAGCCAGATTTGCTGCATCAAGTGAGGGAGGGATTCAAGATGTAAGCTCTTAAGTACCAGTTAAGGGGGAGGGGAGTGGAGGGGCTTATCAGAATGTGGTAGCCAAGAGCTTACATCTTGAATCCCTCCCTCACTTGATGCAGCAAATCTGGCTGTGACGGTCCCACCTGATGACGGAGACTTGTGTTGCCTCCGAAACGTCGTGATTTTTATTGTTTTATTTTTTATTAATTTTAATTTCATTTTTTACCTACGTGACTTTACCGAAAGAACTAAGAGTATGAATCCTTGCAGTCACGAAAGCTTCAAATCTAGAAGATATTATGGAAGACAGTGGCGACAACGGTGGAATTGGTTTCTCATCAAAATGACAACACCCGCGTGCAATCCAGCGCTCTCTGGATGGGTGACAGGTACACCATGCAAATATCAACATGTCCACCTCTTTCAGACTCGGAGATGATAACTCGATGACAGTATAGCAAGGTGCTGATTTATCTGTATGGATTTTTGTTGCTTGCATTATCACGTCATACGCACGTGTCTTCTCCTGGAAATGAAATGTGACGTCGCATGCCGAAGGTTAATTACATCATCGTGCAGGGTCCTCAATGCAGGGGCACCTTTAAAAAAGAGCAATTTTGAAGCTCAATGAGACTTTGTTTACAAAATAAAGGATATTATTTTTACGATAAGTGGCCGTAGGGGATTATTTTCCTGGGTCACTCTAATCCCATCGATTTACAGACACCAGGACTTGGGGGGGCCTGTGTACACTCTGGGTGGAATGATATTACTTCGTCACCCACCCCACAACAATTTGATGAGTCGTCATGATTCTCATCCATGAATTAATTCAAGACAATCGATTATTTCTCGTGTCGTTTTACGGTCTCTGTTCTTGTTTCTCGCTGGGGTTTTTTTTGGTCTCATTTGGATTTTTAATTTTCACCGTTGCAATAAATGTAACCACATTTGCATGCCCATTCCATACATTCAAACACAATGTTTGATTCTCCGCACATCTCCACGCGTCAGAACAGAGGAAGCATTTTAGATGAGTATTACCCATTGAGGCTAGTGACTGCAGACTCAATACGATGTTTGAAAACAATGCGACATAGAGGAGAGACGATATACCCAACAAACATGAATGAGTGCAAGTCATAAGCTCAAGTGTCATTGAGACTCCTTCATTATGCGCGCTGTTTGATGCTTGCATCGTGGACCTTGAGAATTTATGTTCATCATTGAACCACAACACAGGGAGCCACTGAATAGGATCTATGTTTGCCTTTTAACGCACAACCAAAGATCCCCCCTATAGACTCTGACAGACTGTTGGGGCTGTTAGCAAGCACCTATGAAGGCCGACATGACACACGGAGGTGGTGTGGCAAGCACCACGCCCGGCCGCCTTTGTCTCCCCAGTGGTGATGTTTACATACCACACCATCAGGTGCTCAAATAAGGCCGAGTTGAAAATAGGGGAGGCCCAGGACTGGTTCAGATATTTCTCCCTGATGTTAGCCATGAGCAGGAATCGAACTTAGCTTGTCTGGTTCATAGCGGAGTGCGCAAATCATTCCGCTGCGGCTCCCCAAAGACAAATATATCCCCCTGTACTCTTTGGTTCTTTCAGTAGAGTCATGTAGGTAGAAAAAATAATAATATATCACGACGTTTCGATCGCAACACAAGCGGTCGACCGCTTGTGTTGCGATCGAAACGTCGTGATCTATTATTATTTTTTATACCTACGTGACTTTACCGAAAGAACCAAAGAGTATGGATTCCTGCAGTCACGAACGCTTCAAATCAAGATTATATCGCCCCGTATAGCATTAACAGACTGCTGGGGTGGACAGCTGGGTAGGTCAGAAGAATCAGAAGCTTGATTTATCCCGAAGAAATCCGATGAGCGATGAAGCTCTTTTTCACAATCGTGGGTTACGCTGATCGAGAGCGGAGCGTCGCTTGGTCCGAGCGCGCGAAGCAGCCCACGTGGTCGTGATGACCCTAAGCGCCTCTCTCTCTCTGGTGCACCGGACAGCCTCCGCATTTCCCCTCTCTCTCAAAGCACCTTTTCACTCTAAATCATGATTTCCACTGCTAAAGTACCAAGGCCACCATGTGCTGCTGCTGTTGTTGTTGTGTGTGTTTTTTTTACTCATCTCCCTCTCTCTCCCTCTCTGCCTGGTTGCAAAAGACCGCCGAGATAACAAAGACTACGGTGCTGGAAAACACGTTTTGCTTGTACGTTGGTAATTGCTGATTTACCGTATTTATTTTAAACCCAGATCCGCTTTGAGTCTTACTGGTTCGTAAACACGTACAAGCAACACAGATCCAGCTACTGTTACGAGAAAACCTGAATGTTCAGGTATATTCACGTCGCAAGAGAGAAACGTATTATTATGTATGGTTGTGTATTTGTTTGTAGATAAATTATTGATATTGCTAATTGAATGCCGGGACACTTCTCCAAATGCACTTTAAGATAGAACCTCTCAACGTATACACATGGACAGCGATCAATAGACTCAAAGGTGATTTTATAAAAGCGTAGCAGGACTTTTGTTGGAGCAATGGTTATCACGCCGCACCATGAAGATGGCAAACTTGGTTTGTGAGTGATATCTGAACCGGCCCTGGGTCCTCCACTTCACAATCATGGTGTACGGACACACAACCCAAATGACCAACATGGTGTGGGGAGGCTTTCTTATAGCATGACTTGACAAAGGCAGGGAAGATATTATTATAAATACTCGATGTTATTGATAAGGGCACTCTCTTTAATTAACAGGGTCTCGTCAGCACCACAGAAAATGTATACAGTGCATACAAATCATTCACTTTGCAGGTAAATGAATAAAAACAATGCCCACTATTTTTCGATTTAAAGCTTTCGTGACTGCAGGGATTCATCTTCTTGATTCTTTCAGTAAAGTCACGTAGAAGGGAAATAATGTTTTATTTGTTATTATTTTATTATTTCCCTTCTACGTGACTTTACCGAAAGAACCAAGAAAATGCCCACTATTCTCAATCTCAAAATGAATCGAGCACAATGCATCGGTGTGTCGGTCTCCCAGACTTACACCAAGGCGCAGCACGTGTTTAAACACGCACACTTCTGGACGCGGGCTTGACATTGCGGGGTCATTGCTGTGTTCTGTTTGGCTCCATTAAGTCGAGGCATTGGAGCGAAATCTCAACTCCCCCAACAAATAGCAGTCACAAAGACGAGCGAGCGAGCGAGGGGAGTGAGTGCTTGGCCGTACCCTGCCCTACGGTTGTCCCCACACTTCGTCGCTCAGCCGGTCCCGTCTCCCTGGGAAACTCCGCGGCTGTAACTGCTTCCCCCACGTGCCGGAACGAGAAATGACAACAACAATTACAAAGCCGTTCAAGCACAACACCCAGAACCGGCCCTAGACCTTTGGGGGCCCTAAGCAAAATTTGGTTGGAGGCCCCTTTGATGTATGATTTTTTTCACCCACTAGCTAGCAGTGACTCTAGGGGGCCCTCTGCTGGCCACGGGGCCCTTTGCAATTGCAAGGGTCGCTTAGTGGCTGGGCCGGCTCTGACAACACCAACAAGTATAGATCTTGGGTTGGATTAACTTTTATGGGGGCCCGGGGCTGTTCGTTTTTTGGGGACCATCTTTACATCGTGGGTGCCGCGGTGGCGAGATGTTAACTCCCTCGCTTGATATGCAAGAGGTCGTGGGTTCGATCCCGATCCCGACCCTGACGCCTATATATTGGAGTTTGCGTGTCTCTCTCCACGTGTTCGCGTGGATTTTTCTCCAGATATATTATTTGTGGCCAATTCACTGCTGAAAAAGATCTATATAGCTCAGTGGGCCTTACCTGGTATAATAGTTTTTTAGTTTTACGTTCAATGCCTGCCATGTTCCATTTTCCCAACACCCATGTTCAACGTTGCACTCCATTGTTATTTCAGTTCTGGTTTTTATTTGGCCTATATCTGGCAAGAATGCACTTATTGATGCAATAACTTTAATTAGCAAGTTACCTTTTGTGTTTATCATAGGACAGTCTATTTCTGTTTTGGCGGGGGGGTTAAAATCTGAGCACCCCAGGCTGCAAGCCCCTAGAGCCGCTGTGTTAAACCGGCCGTGGCTCTGGCGTGCACTGCGAGATTCAGAGCCCTTTGAGGCGCCAGTTTAAAGGTTACATGTTTCAGTCTTCAATTCACTGCTAGATGACGGACTCCCCACGCTGTGTTGGTCAGGCCATGGGGTGGGGGAGGGGGTTTTTAGGGTGAGGATTTGTGTTTGTTAGGTATAAGAGACAGTGTCAGTTTAACACGTAGGCTTTCGCGACCAATATCATCCATAATAGAGTTTTTGTTTTGGGTTAGATCGCGTAAATATATTAATGCGTTGTTAAAACCCGCCACCACCCGACACAGCCAACTAGTAAGGATTGTCACGTAAATGTTGTGGCTTGGGTCTCCAACACACCGGTGTGCTGTGCTCGTGACGAATTGGCACGTTCTGTTTACATGACAACCCTTACTAGTTGGCTGTGTCGGGTGGTGGCGGGTTTTAACGACACATTTATATATTTACACGATCTAACCCAAAAAAACCCTCTATTATTAAGGGACAATGTGTTTGGGATGGGGTCAGTGTTTGGGTTAGGGATAGGTTGTGGTTTGGGTTCAGAATCGGGTTTATGGCCTGTGTTTGGCTCGAGTAGTGGTTCTTCACCTGGGGTTCACACAACTCCTGGGCGTGCGAGATGCCCTTTCTGGGTGTGCGTGACATGCCATGTATTTTTTAGAAGGTAAATAATCGAAAACACAAATTAAGCACGGGCAACGTAAGTACAACTACTTTGTTTCATCAAACCCTATGTATTTGTTAACATTCTCGATTGAAAACCAAAGGGGTGCAAGGCTGCAAGTAAAGGTTTAAGCGCCACTGGACTAGAGGCATAATTACAGCCGATGCTTGAGTGTGCACGTGTGCGTGTGTGTTAGTCGAGATGTGTGTGACACTGCGCCACGCGTAGCTCGAGGCGCAACTCTGTGCCTGCGCGCTCTGCCGAGTGGAAGTCACCCCCCTCGCCCCCACCCTCCTAACCAGATCCCCCCCACCCACCCCCTCTCCTGCAGCCCCTCTCAGCCTCCAATCCCCACTTCCCCCCCCTCCCTGCAGTCCAACCCCCCCCCCCCCCCCCCCCACGTGTCAACTCAAGTGAAATCTCAGCGTCCCAATCCCTGGATGAGACCGACTTTGTCACGGAGTTTCACGCCTTGCCGCGTCCGTGTCGCTCCCAGCGTCGTGCGTGCGACATCGGCATAAGAACATCCACGCAGGTGTGCCCTTTCATCGAGCCGGGGTTGGGCTGTGGCACTGCACTATGAACCAGGCTACCCAGTGGCGTAGTGACTACATTATCAGCTCAGGGGGTACAGAAATTGGTCAGGTGGGTCCCCGATATTTGATACTCAATGTCTCGCACGGTCGCACCTGGGCTGTGAAGGAGAGACCCCCAACTCGTAGCTTTGGCCACGGGGGGGGAGGCACCCCCTGCCCCCACCCTAGTTACGCTACTGATGCTACCCTCCCTGAGTTTCATTCTCCGCCACGGCGATCGCAGCACGAGCGCTTCTCTCCAAAGTTTCGATACTGATGTCTCGGCTTGTGTAAATCCACTGCTGAATGATGAAGGCCGCTCCGTGCCGTGTCGATTATGTTTGACCATAACTCACCACGTCGGCGAACGAGGAGGAAAGTTGGCGGTAGGATGGGGTGCAGGACCGGTTTTAGAAATCACTCGCCACTGATGTTAGCCGTGACGGGAAATCAACTCAGGTAGCCGGGGTTCATAGTGCAGTGCGCGGACCAAGCAGCCTCACACCATGGCCGTATTTACAGGAAAAGTTGTGGTGCGTCTATAAAGCAAATCGGTAGATGGATGTGACCGGATATGTATCGCTTTGTTGACATCCGGCACAGGTTGGGGGTGCGTCTTAGTCTCCAGGTCGTCTTATATAACGGAGACTACGGTAATAGATTATCTCTCTTGTTAATTGCTGCTTTTCATTGGGCCTGGCTTGAGCAACTGCGATTATAATAATTAAGCCTTCCCGGTGTCATACAAGTCAGTAGCTTCTCACACTCACGCGTGCAGTGCCGGGCATTTGTATCTAATTGGCACATCTCGAGAAGCCTGCCTGATGAAAGTGGGACCCCAATTAAATTAGCAGATGAATGCAATTGCAAGAGGTGGCTATTTAATTGCTCAGCCAAATCTCTTCCATAGCCAAAGGAACATTGGGCTTCGTTTCTCGTGCGGCTTCGTTTGATCAAATAAGCAACGAGGCCGTTCTCATCTTACGGTTGCAGCCCTGCGCCAGTGGTGGAAATTCCTCATTTATACGGCGGGGCCGAGTGTCCCCAAATGAGAAGCGCTCTTGATTTTCCAGGCAGGTGGTGATCATGTTATGGACTCTAGAGGAATGCTGAGCTGAGTCAACCCCAAACCAGGATTTAAACTCGCAACCAACCGATTGCGAGGCGCGCTCCCCATATTACTGAGCAATGTGGCCGGCTATAATAATACTAATCGTGACGAGAGATGGTCTATCTACTGCTGGATGAAGGAGGCTTGCACATGCGTTATTTTTGTTAAAGGGTTAGGAAAAAGAAGAGGCATAATTACAGGTCGCAGGTTTCGTAGCGCAGGAGTGCAGTTCGTGGTCTTAGCGTCACGTGCACGGCCCGGGCTACCAATCTAATGCTAGATGAGAGCCTCCCCATGCCGTGTTGGTCATGAGGATTATTTGACCATACTTCATCACGTTGTTCAGCGCGGGCTGATGAAGGGAGGTGGTTGTGGGTGGCGTGTTGGGGAGGGGGGGGGGGAGATTGCGGGGGGCGGTACTGGATCGGTTCAGATATCACTCGCCACTGACGTTAGCCGTGAGTGGCTGAGCATCGAACTCCTCAGGGTCCCCAGGTTCATAGCACTGCGGTGGCCTTAATAAGTCGCTCAGCGAACAGCCCCTTGCACAAAACAGCATGCTTACAGGCGCCAGGGGGTGCATTTGTTGTTACGCGTGATATAGATCTGTAACCTGGAGCAGCGTGCTTTGTTTCCTCGCGTTCAATTAAGCCAATTAAGGCTGACAGAGCGGATGGGAGGCGACGTCGATTTAACGATGAACAGCGTTCGCTCCTCCAGGCGAGACCCATGTTCTCCCTTCCCAAGGCTGCCTTTCACCTTCGCTCCGGCATTTCAAGCTAAGCAGGCATGGAGAGGCCTGATCAGTTGCGGTGCTGTACTTGATCGGGAGCATCGCCCGGGGTGCCAACCGAGGTCTTGTGTCAGCTTGCGATGTCATCACGACGCGGCGGACATGATGGTACTGCAGCGATGGATTGCTGAATCTATCTGTGCAGCGTCTTTAATGCAAATCTCCTTCAAATTACGCGTGGTGGGTTTTCTTCGGGCACTTTGGTCTTGGTCCCACATTCATTCAAATGCGGAAGCCATCCTGAAAAAAATATAATTGTCTTGAGATTCGGACAATTGCTTGGAATTTAAAATGAATTGGCATTGCTAGGCTGGACTGGTCATCGTATGCCTGAGCAAGTTGTTGCATTTTCCACATTTCATTGGCAGGCGGCTCCAGTTACTCAGCGGGGGTTGATGAGACGCTACATGCGCCTTGACGTTAGCCGTCGCCGGGAATTTAACTCAGGTTCTTGCCAGGATCATCGCGTAGTGCGCGAACACATCTGCGCCACCACTTCCCCCTCACCCACCCACCCCACCAAAACGTACGAGTATATAATAGACAATAATATTTTCGCGATGTAAAGGAATCCGATAGTGGTTGCGTTATAAATAGACTGGCCATAGGGACGAACAATTTTGCATCACGGACGCTGTTCGATGTCGAAAAGGTTAGGGGGTGGTGGGGGAAGGGACACTCACGCCAAATTATATCTGCACGCCTGAGGATTTTGGACTGATTTGATCTTCATATTTGAGCCTTCCTGCGGGCTGTTGAAATGAGAAGCACCTCCAAGCACTGCCCGCTGATGAATTATTTCCTCCAACAAAAGTGATTAGCTGTGCAACTTGTATTCCGCTGCTTTCCAACAACAAAGCCAATAATTACTGGTAAGCTTCCCAAAGCCACCGCTCAATTTAAGTTCAAGTAATGGCTTGCACAATCACGTTGACTGTGCCTGCTGTTTTTTGTTGTTGTTAATATAAACAATTACGTGGTGTTGACATTTAAACAGTTTTTTTTAAACACCGCGTCTGGCAGTGGGTGTACAAGCACAGATAGCAAACCTCAGGAATACTGCCATTCGAGGTAATATATACATATGATGACATATGATATATGATGACATATGATATATGATGACATATGATATATGATGACATATGATATATGATGACATATGAAAGGCGACTGTTTCTGCCATGAATGAGGGCCATTGCCCGAAACATTGCCTACGATATATGTTTGTCCTTTTAGGGCCACCGTGTAATGGACGAACGTGCTTTGTGATGAAAATGATCGTTGTGTCATTTACATTGCCATCAGTAATTGATGGCGTTGACTCTATCCGTGAAAGACTCACTGAGCCCCAAAGCCCCCTCTTTCAAGAGGCTCCCTGCTATATTTGGCTGTTTGGCTAATATCTCGACACTATCTCTTCCACTAACTGGAGTAGCCAGACAATACCCACCACGCACACGAGAGGAGAACACGATACGATTCGCAACAGATGGGTCGATGAACCCACTTGCTGCACTGTCATCCCCGGATCACGTCGCAGCCCTGAGGGGTTTTAAGAGTGTGACAAATCTCTACGTGATCCACCAACCCTTGCCACGTGTCCATGTACAGAAGGGAGATATGGATAGGTGCGTCGCAGGACTGTGCCCTGTAAATAACGACGATGATAATGATCATGATGATCACGAATTTCCAGATATTGATTTTCCAACGCTGTAATCGCAACTCTTTCATCTCGTGACCTCAAGCAATCGGAAAATTGGTTCTTATCGTCACCGTTGCCACATCTCTGACGTCCGACGAACGTGCTTAGAGGATGCCGTGCGTTCATTACATCGTCCTGAAATAGAACAGGCGCTAATGGTTGCTAAATGACGACCTCGTTGGCTCGGGGCTCGTCCCGTCAGGCGAGAGGCGGTGTGACGGGGGTCAGATCGGTGCGAGCAGAGGAACGGGGCACACCGAGCGGCGCAGTTGCGTCGCGAGAGAGGGAAAGGATGACGAAGATGAATCCGTGCGCGTGTGTGGATTCTGTAATGCTTTCTAAGATAGCTTTGTGTGCTCAGAAACATATATTGTGCAACGAATGAATGAGTGGGTATTCACCTCGTCTGACATGTGATTCAAAAACACACCACTGTATTGACGCTGGAAAGCGCTCAGAATTGCTTACGGAGACAGAAAGAGGATCTCCGCACGTTGAAGGCATCGCTGACTGCGAAAGCGAGTAAGTGTGCTTGTGCAGGACGCGCCACTCGAGAGGATGACGAGGGGTGGTCGATAATAACGCAAGGGTGGTGGTGGCAGCACAAGGGAGGGAACGCGGCCGAGAGGACATCATCCACAGAGGAGATGGAGCCATGGGATTGTCTCGTATGCAGATGCTCGGTGGCTTATTACTGCACAGCATTGTGACAGATGGCGATGGCCATGGGAGGCTTTCGTCAAGCAGTGGATTGAGCATGGTGATGATGTTCGTAACCATATATTACCTCCGGTCGTGGTCACGGTTGTGATGATTGGTTCAATCTCAGCCCCCCTTGGTTTTCTATCTCGCAAAGGACGAGTTATCGATCGATGTTAACTTCCTGGGAACACTCTCCACATCACTTTTTCTCAATCTCTCTCCCTTGGTCCCCTCGCCCACAACCACCCCCCCTCGTGCTATATCCGCCTGCCGTGTCCCTCTCCCTCTTTCACCCCTCCCCCCCCCCGTCCGCCACCTCCCCTCCTTCGCCTCTCTCTCTCTCATCTACCTAATTTCCCACTCCTACACAGGGCACGCGCTCTCTCCTCGTTTCTCCATCTCTCCCTCTCTGCTTACAAGTGCGAGCTGCGAAGAGGTGGGCGCTGCTCGCGTCTAAATTTTATCTATCTCTGTTATCGCTCCCTCCATTTGGGGGGGGGGGTGGAGGGGGTGTAGGGGGTGAGGCAGCGAGGGGGGGAGGGAGAGAGGGAGGACGGGCGGGCGGGAGCTGCGCGTCTCTTGTCGTAGGTTGGCACTTCGAGCCGCGCTTACCCCCTCGGTGTTACGCGCGCGGGTGCGTGGCGGGGCTTTCCCGGTTACTCCTCCTGTTGGTGGAGGCTTGTTCTTGATATTATTTTATTTTTTTCTGGATCACCGCGCCAGCCCGACCGCTGATGACCGCGCCGCGATTCGTTCCCCGCTCCGCCCGGCAGCAGCAGGGAGACTCCGAGAGCAGCACGCGGCTGGTGAAGCTCACGTCCTGGAGGCAACCACGGGTTCCACGGGGAGGTGGAGACAAGGAAGAGCGACGTCGCTGTCGCGTCCAAAGGTGAGAGAGGACTCGAGCACGAGTCGGTGAGGACTCTAGGGTAGCGCTGTGAGTTAGCCGCGGGGGAAACTCATTCGCGCCGCGCCTTAGGGGTGGTTGGAGGTCACACAGATTGAGACCGGCATCGCATGAGAACCTGGGTTCGAATCCCGGTTTTAGTCGCCCGTGTTTTAAGCTCGGGTTTAAAGTAAAGCGGAGCTGACGGTGGGCTCAGCTCGGGCAGCGATGGCTGCGCACAAAACGGCACGCCACGTTGTGCTCCTCGATGTGTTCTCGGGTTGTGCCGCGGTGTTGTTGCGAGTGACATGCGACGTTTTGCCCACACTTGTTGGGAGCTTCAGTCCCTAATTAATTTGGTGTGCGCAGCTTGACCGCGAGAATCAAGGCGGCAGTGCGTTCATCTTGGTTTTTGACCTGCGCACGTGTGGCTCAATTCCATCTCGGGGAATTGCAAGCTGTCAAGCAGGTCCCCCTCTGCGCGTTTCCTCGCCTCGTCGCGCGAGTCAGAGAGGGCGAACAAATAGCTCACGGATGGTGTTTGGAGGCGTGCCACTGTTTGCACCGGTCGTTGTCCCATCCGTCTAAAGCAGTGAGTGCTTCTTAACCTTTTCTGACGTCTTGCACAATCGTACAAAACATGTTTAATGCTAATAAACACGCAGGGTTCGATGAAACAACGTAGTTGTATTTACGTACCCGTGCTTTATTTGTGTTTCGATGATTTACCTTCTCAAAACAATAATCTGGCCATGTCTCGCATCCCCAGAAAGGGCATTTCGCACCCACAGGGGGTGCGTGCCACCCAGGTTGAGAACTCTGTTGTCTAAAACAATTGGCCGCGTGCGCGACCCGAAGACACATGTATGGGTAGAACTTTTTCCGGATGGTGGGGACTGCTAAAGACCCCGACCCCCAAATTCCCCGCCGCCACCCCGCCCCCCGCTCCCCTTGCCCGTACGCAAGGCAACGAAGACTATGATTATCATTTTACCAGGTAAAGCCCACTGAGCTACATAGCTCTCTTTGCAGAAGCGACCTGGCCACAAATGACAGCTCAACGAAGTGGCTTATCACGTGGCAATTTATAGCAGCCAAGCACTCTAAACGCGTGATGCTGTTTCTAAATGTGGATGAAAAAAACCCCGAGGATCCCGAGAAAAATCCACGCCACCACGTGGGGGAGGGAGGGGGGGGGACATGCAAACTTCACACAAACAGACGCCACGGTCGGGATAGAACCAACGACCTCCTGTATACCAGGTGAGGGAGTTAACATCTGGCGCCCTGGGAGGCGCTCGCCACCTGCACGGGGGAAGGATGAGGAGAGAGGAGTGAGTGCCGTGTCCATCTCCGTGGGGGGGGGGGGGGGGTGATGCACAGGTGAACTGCCGCGTTCACCGAACAGGCGACAGGCGCTGCGCGTTTCTTTTGCGCAACAGCCGCGCGCATCAACTCCGAGGCCGTTTCCGATTGCGTTATCTCGACCGCACGTTGCGATGGACAGTTCTCGTAAATAGAACGACAGGGGCGTGGTGGTGGTGGTGGCGGTGGCGGGAGACAGTCGCATTTCCGATGCTTGATATCATTTGGCTCGTAGGGCTTTTACGAGTTCATTTGTTTTCGTTATTGCACAAACAAGCTCGCGCAGCAGACGCGCGTGTTGTTTGCATTCGCTGGCGAAACTAAACAGCGAGTGTGTGCAGAGATCAACTCCACTGTTGTATCATGTGCATAGGTGTATGCACATACAAATGTGTATTAATATACACCTACGTGTGGAGCGGTGGTGCAGTGATTAGCGCATTGACAAACTCACCCGATTTATATTCCCCAGCCACAGATAACGATGCAAGTCACATCTGAACCGGTGCAGATATCAACACTTGTGCGCCGACCATCATCCCCTAGGTAGACTCAGCCTTAAATTAGTGCCATGGTGCGGTGTGTTAACGTCAACACAAATGCTCGTACATAGCAGTTTGCTCAAACATGTTATAAGGCCTTTATCTTCACATCGACACACACGCGATGTATACGTGCGTCTCGAATGCAGCGACTGCATTTAAAGCAATGCGTGACTGCACCCGCTATTTTTAGATTGCAGAGTTCTTTGATTTTCAGATATATTAAAAGTCCACAATTACACATTAAGGTTTTACCACGCACATTGCAATGGTGTGGCTAGACTGTGGCTTTGCTTTTGAGTGTGTAGGCGGTGGCAATTGCATCAGACTCCATGGGCTGGTGGGGGTGGGGGGGTATAGTTCAGATCGCAGTGAATCGCGAGTTCAAATTACAGCCAGGTTCAACGATGCCCCATCATAATTACAATCACCATCATCATTATTATTCTAACAGTCGGATGAAAACACAATGAGACTGTGCCTGCACCACCAAATGGAAAGTCGACTGTGGTTGCCTCTACTCCGTAGGGTTTTCGCGCGTTGGGCTGTTTGTGTGTACGCATGTTGAACTTCTTTCGCACCGTACGCGGCCAACCGTGCTAATTGTAGAGCTCTAAGCATGATGTCCGGCGTTTACATCAAACGTGCAGCACGTAAATAATTTCCCAAACAAGCTCCCGGCACGCGGTGCGAAACGTCGAACACCGTACCCAGCGGACTGCACGTGGCACAAACCGAAAACACGTGGGACGCCGTTGCTCTGCCCGACGGACCGTTCCTCGTCGTGGGAATGTGGAATGCTCGCTTCGGCTTTGTGGAACCGCTACCGCTTGGAGATAAGCAGGTGCGCGCTCAATGCTCGACACACGTGTTACAGGCGAATACTCATTTCTGTGTGCGATGTCTCTCGGCGAAATCTGTGTTCATGTCTCCTTCATCACCAGCGATGGTGCGAATCGTAAAGGTGACGTGTCGTGGTTAGCACGATTTGACATTTTCTTTATTTTTAAATCCGTGTTATTGTCGTTTTTTTCTTTTTTCATATCTTCAAACAGTAAAGAGACCAGATTGTTTTGCAGCAAGTACGTGCACTCGAGAGATCATAAGTTCGAATCCAGGTTTGAGGCACCTGTGATTCAACTCTCGTGTATCAAGAGAGTCGATGGCCTCAGCCTGGCCACCAACAATGCAAAGACAGAGACCCCCCGTAGAGGCCTGCCACAGTTTTGGGGCAAGTGCTGTTAGCGAGCTCCTATGGGCACGTCACACGAGGCGGTGGGTGACCAACAACTGCAAATACAAATATCCCCCTATATATATATAGCCTTGACAGACTTTTGGGGCAACTGCTGTTAGTGAGTTCCTATGATCCTATGACCCTCTGTGTTGTATTACATTACATTTCGATATTTTACTAGGTTATTGAATTTTAGTTTGTCCTTCTCCTGATTTTCAGAATTGCTTGCTGTGTCATCGCACTTGCAGAACCTTGTTTTTTGACCACTCATTGATATGCAAATGTTTTCTCTAATCCCCTCCCTCTCTCTGCCTCCTCCCCCCTCTGTCTATTTAAGGCCACCCCACAGAGATGATCACCCCTCTCTGTTACCTGTGTTGCTCCTTCTATGTATCTTGGTGATATCTGTCTGCTAATATGTCTGTCTATAGTTTTCTGGTTAGATTTTATGTTGCTATTTCATTATACCTGATGATTGCTTGTGTTGCAATCGAAACGTCGTATGCTATTATTTAATTTAATATTTTATCTTTAGACGTGACTTAACCGAAAGAACCAAATAATAATTCCTGCAGTCACGAAAGTTCTAAAATTAAGATTGAGTTCCTATGAAGACCGGCACATCACACGAGGGGGGTGGGGGGCAACTACAGCACGCACACACACTCTGTCAGCACCATCTCACAATAGTTAACACTGTGGCCATTTTATTGTACAGTATTTAATCCATATTATTGGTTCTTTCGGTAAAGTCACGTAGAAGGGAAATAATAAAATAATAAATATCTAAAACAATACAATTCTCACGAAGTTTTATATTTGTATTATTTCCCTTCTAGGTGACTTTACCGAAATAACCAAGAATATTAATTCCTGCAGTCACGAAAGCTTTAAATCAAGTATTTAATCCATCAAACATGTGTAGTGATAGGGTGCCATCTGTTGACCAGGAGGAATAATTACGGGTATGGGTGCGCTATATAATAGCCAACCATAAGGGGGGCATAACTGGGCTAAAGATCAGAGGTGGGGATCAGTCGGGAAGCTCTGAGAACCTGCACGAGAGTTCTAGAAGGGGACGTGGCCAGAGGCGGGGCTTGGCCACGACGAGGAGTATATAAGGGGGACGTGACTGGAGGTTCGGAGCTGTCGTGGGGGTATGGGTTCCGACTGCCATTGCTGTCTTCGCAGTCATCCCTTCTTCATCGTCCGGCCGTATGGCCGATCCGCTGTACGGTTCCCATTGTCGTCGTGGCTGTATTAGTCAACATGCTAGAAAGTTAGATGCCAGCAATGGGGCTGTATGAGTGGATCATCTATACATAGCCCGATATATATATGTCGCTCAGTGATTGTGTGCTAATTCACAGACACTAGTAGGAGGTATTCTCTCTCTCTTTTATTCCAGCCTTCACAGTCTTAGGGGATAACTATGTACCAGGTCGGGACAGCCAACACGCTGCCAGACCCACAGCTTATAGGGGGCGAAGATCACGACGACGACGGCAACGATGAGTTCCACTCCAGATCGCAGCAGCCCCGACTACGAGTCAGAGCTCGCCTTTTATCCTGAACAGCGTGGCCAGGCTCCATCATTGGCCCTGCACTCCTCTGGATCCCCCAGAGGGCTCTGTGCCTTGCCCACAGGTAAAATTTATAGAACGGACTGTTTCCCCTAATTCTATTGTCTACTAACCTCCCAGCGGCATGCGCTACAGTGACTCATCAATGTCACTACATTACCCCCCGCCCCCCCCCGTGAAAAAAAACCAGCCGTCTCGGCTGACCTCCATACGTCGAGTGGCGGGATGACGAACACCGCAATATCCACGCAACATTCGCAATGCATGGCAACAATCCAGCCCCAAAAATTACAACTCAATTATTAGTAGGGGCGGTCATCGGAACTGAACCGTCTTGGAACGGTTCCTTGTCGCCGGTCCCTTATATGGGCCCGGCACGGGTCCCCCAGGGACCCCAGGGGTGACTCGCAGCTGGCCCAACGAGCGCCCCCCCTCCCCCCCCGGGACGAAGATGGAGGAGAGGAAGAAGTTGGTGGCGGTTGTATTGTCCACCCCGGTCCACCTGTGGGCGGCACCGCCGGTGGTTCCATTGCCGTCAAGCCCTGGGATCCTGCGGATGGAGGAACAGAGTTTCACAGAGGCGCAACCTCCGTAAACGTACGTCCGTCCCTGTTGGACACATCACACACCCGGCCATAAATAAGGAGGGAACAGGTGTAAGGTGGCTTGGAACCTTCAGGAATATTGGAGAGGTAGGCGCGGCCGAGGGTGGAGCCAGGCCGCGCCGAAAGGGATAAAAGGGAAGCTCCGATCGAATATCGGGGCTGTCTGAAGATGAAGTGGAACTCAAGTGCTACATCTACGTCTTCAACATCGTGGGTCAGACAGCACGTTGGCTGCTCTGACCCGATCATAGTTATCCCAACTGCGAGAGAGACAGGTGTATTGTAGTCCAGGGTGTAACGAGAGTGAGTGTAGAATAAACGTTGTTGCCTCCTAAATAGTGTCTCTGAAATGACTCACTACACAGGGAAGCTCCTCTAGCCTCTAAGAGGCCACTTCGTCTACTCTCCCACGCTGGCCAAGATGTCTGTGAAGAGGGTTGGGGGATTCGCGGTTCCCACACTTTACCCCACCACACACGACTTCCTGATCAACTTGCGGTGTACCCATGTATTAACTGCTGGGTGGACAGAGCTGGAGGGATGCGAGGCACTTACGCCATCGTTTCAACTGCCGCGCCGGGAGATCGAACGGAAACAGTGACCTCTGGGTTGCAAGGCCAACCATTGTTCCACGGCAGCAGCATCCTATTTATGAACCCATCTATTCTAGGAAAAACAAAAACCCCTCCCCGACTTATCTGGAGACAATCTGCCTTTGTGGCTTATCAGGGGGCAGTGGTGAATAGTGGCTTACAGTAGGCAGGGTTCATTGGGCACGCACAGAGATAATCGATGCATCTTAATTCATTGGCCATGCGACGCGCGATGGGGTTATTGTGTACACACGTGTTTGCAATGAACCATGACTGTGCATGACGCATAGCAGGTGGTTGCATAACCGATTATCGCGATCCCAACGCTTTGTGTGCTACACAAAGATCCCCCGTGTAGCGTTAGCAGACTGTAGGAGCAAGTGCTGTTAGCGAGCACCTATGAAGGGCGGCACAGCACGCGAGGGGGTGGGCGGCCAGCACCACTCCCGCCCGCCTTTGTCTCCCTAGTGGCGATGCTTACCGCATGAGGTACTAATTTGAGGCTGAGTCGACCTAAGGGATGCCCAGGACCGGTTCAGATAATCGTCAATAGTGGTGGAAGTAAGCAGGAATCAAACTCGGGTCCCCAGGTTCGTAGTGCAGCGCGCTAACTGCTTACACTACCTACACACACGTCTCTAAATGAATTCGGATCAGCACTCTCTCCGCCACGTGGGACGCGTTTGGTAAACGTTAGTTGTGTGCAGGGAATGGTAAGTCCCTGGTCTCGTGGCCTTATTCATGAAGACACCATCCCTGCAAATATGCACTCTACACGAATGCGCACGTGTTTTACAGTCAGGTAGAAACGTGAATAATCAAAATACTTATTACTGGTAGATTTGTCAATGTATAAATCAGGTGAGACTGCGCTTGCCACGTAAAAAAGAAGACATACACGATTTACCACCCAGGTCACTCTTGCAGATGAGATCATCCTGGTCTTTGAGCTCTCGATCCATACTCTTTGGTTCTTTCGGTGAAATCACGTAGGTAGAAAAATAATCATAGATCACGACGTTTCGATCGCCACACAAGCAACCGTCTTCAGGTGGGAGTGATAAACAATATTCCCGAAGGTTCCAGGCCACCTTACACCTTCTGATATCACTTTTCCTAATGCCAAACGGATCTATATATATATGGACTTGTTTCTGCAGCATGTTTCTCACTCCCACCTGAAGACAGTTGCTTGTGTGGCGATCGAAACGTCGTGATCTATCATTATTTTTCTACAGTGAGGGAAAAAAGTATTTGATCCCCTGTTGATTTTGTACGTTTGCCCACTGACAAAGAAATGATCAGTCTATAATTTTAATGGTAGGTTTATTTGAACAGTGAGAGACAGAATAAAAACAAAAAAAAATACAGAAAAAACGCATGTCAAAAATGTTATAAATTTATTTGCATTTTAATGAGGGAAATAAGTATTTGACCCCCTCTCAATCAGAAAGATTTCTGGCTCCCAGGTGTCTTTTATACAGGTAACGAGCTGAGATTAGGAGCACACTCTTAAAGGGAGTGCTCCTAATCTCAGATTGTTACCTGTATAAAAGACACCTGTTCACAGAAGCAATCAATCAATCAGATTCCAAACTCTCCACCATGGCCAAGACCAAAGAGCTCTCCAAGGATGTCAGGGACAAGATTGTAGATCTACACAAGGCTGGAATGGGCTACAAGACCATCGCCAAGCAGCTTGGTGAGAAGGTGGCAACAGTTGGTGCGATTATTCGCAAATGGAAGAAACACAGAAGAACTGTCAATCTCCCTGGGCCTGGGGCTCCATGCAAGATCTGACCTCGTGGAGTTGCATTTATCATGAGAACGGTGAGGAATCAGCCCAGAACTGCACGGGAGGATCTTGTCAATGATCTCAAGGCAGCTGGGACCATAGTCATCAAGAAAACAGTTGGTAACACACTACGCCGTGAAGGATTGAAATCCTGCAGCGCCCACAAGGTCCCCCTGCTCAAGAAAGCACATAAGCACATATACATGCCCGTCTGAAGTTTGCCAATGAACATCTGAATGATTCAGAGGACAACTGGGTGAAAGTGTTGTGGTCAGATGAGACCAAAATGGAGCTCTTTGGCATCAACTCAACTCGCCGTGTTTGGAGGAGGAATGCTGCCTATGACCCCAAGAACACCATCCCCACCGTCAAACATGGAGGTGGAAACATTATGCTTTGGGGGTGTTTTTCTGCTAAGGGGACAGGACAACTTCACCGCATCAAAGGGACGATGGACGGGGCCATATACCGTCAAATATTGGGTGAGAACCTCCTTCCCTCAGCCAGGACATTGAAAATGTGTCGTGGATGGGTATGCCAGCATGACAATGACCCAAAACACACGGCCAAGGCAACGAAGGAGTGGCTTAAGAAGAAGCACATTAAGGTCCTGGAGTGGCCTAGCCAGTCTCCAGACCTTAATCCCATAGAAAATCTGTGGAGGGAGCTGAAGGTTCGAGTTGCCAAACGTCAGCCTCGAAACCTTAATGACTTTGAGAAGATCTGCAAAGAGGAGTGGGACAAAATCCCTCCTGAGATGTGTGCAAACCTGGTGGCCAACTACAAGAAACGTCTGACCTCTGTGATTGCCAACAAGGGTTTTGCCGCCAAGTACTAAGTCATGTTTTGCAGAGGGGTCAAATACTTATTTCCCTCATTAAAATGCCAATCAATTTATAACATTTTTGATATGCGTTTTTCTGGATTTTGTTGTTGTTATTCTGTCTCTCACTGTTCAAATAAACCTACCATTAAAATTATAGACTGATCGTTTCTTTGTCAGTGGGCAAACGTACAAAATCAGCAGGGGATCAAATACTTTTTTCCCTCCCTGTACCTCCGTGACTTTACCGAAAGAACCAAAGAGTATGGATTCCTGCAGTCACAAAAGCTTCAAATCAAGATTGAACCGCCCCTACGGGGAGGGGTTTCACACAACTGTTAGATCTTTTAACAAACCGCGAGACAAGAAAGCTCACCTTATCGAGTCGCTCACCTCTCGACCTAGATAAACAAATACTCTTGACCCAGTCACGTGGAAACAAATCACGCATTTTGTAGGTTATTACAAGTGTAGTGGGTTCAACTGAGTTGCACACTTAAACTTCGAGGCGGCGTATTGATTAATAACACAACGGGGTAACTCTATCCCTTAACGAGACAACAACCTAGGGCGGTGACCACTCTGGCTAACTACACAGGTTGCAAGATAATTAACAACTTCGGACTAGGACAGCCAACATACTGCCTGGTCCGCGTGCCTGAAGATTGAAGACCGAAGATCGTAGACGAAGGGTTTCTTCCCCGGGATGGACAGCCACGATCCTTCCCGGGACTCGGCTGATGTTCCCTGCAGCGTGGCCAAGCCCCGCCCCCGGCCACGCCCCCTTTCCAGAAGCCTCCCGAGGAACCTCGGTCCCCATCACGTGACCCTCACACCCCCCTCTCGGGGCCCCCCCCTGTCATCCCGTCCGGTCACGTGTCCTCTCGGGTCACCCAGGCTGCCATGACCTTACCCGACCTTCCCTTCAGGCCGGCACACACACACACCTGTGCTCCTCTAGGGCCGGCACTACACTACAGAATGGTGACATCCGGCGATGTCACTACACAAGCATTAGCTTCAGTTGTTATACCGAAGAACGTGCCAGTCGCAATGAATAACGGACTCTTGTTATGCCATTGAGATGGAAAGAAAGATACGGACGTTTCCATGGACTGATTTCCTTCAGGACGTATTGAGTATCACAGTGAGAGGACGGGTGGAGCGGTGGCACAGCACATAACGCACAGAGCTGTGAACGCGCCCGATCTGACTGCGTCTCCGGGCGATAGCTAACAGCAACTGTGAGCGATATCTGAACCGGTCATGGGCTCCGTCCCATCACCAACCCGTGCTGACCGGCGTGGTGAATTATACGGGGAGGGTCAAACGACCCCCATGACCGACACGCATGTGGGAAGGCCTTCATCCAGCAGTGGATTGATAATGGTCTGTGCATGTTGAAGCACAATCCAAATTTCTTAAAATGCCCCGATCTCTGTCTACCCAGCAGTATAAGTAACTGACTATAGTGTACTGTAGATGTATGTCTCCTCTTATGAACGCCAATTGTAAAGGCAGATTAAGAGTGTTGTGTCTGTTATCGGTATGCCTTGGTTATTCCATATCTTTTCAGCTTCATAAATATCAGAAACGTAATGTATAATTGCGCGCGAGTTAGGAAAATGTTCTCAAGATTCCGGAAATAATACCGATTACGCATCGTCTTAAAAAAATTGCCAGTTTGACAAAGAGCATCAGCGCGCATGGATGCAAGAGGATTTTGGTTCGCTGTTTAAAAATGATGGTCGATCAGAGCAGGTCACGTGTGGTGGGACAAAGTGTGGGTGCTCGCAACTCTCCCAAGACGTCTGACCAGCGTGACAAAGAGTTGGCCGAACTACCCTCCAGAGTTCTAGAGTCTCGAGGGGTTCTCTAGAGCTCCCTCGAGCGAAGCCCCCGTTCGTCAGCAGTGGTGCGAGCAAGCAATTGCAGGGATGCACCTTTCATCGTCATCGTCGTCGTCGGCAGTCCCTCGGGGCTCGAGGATGACGTCCATCAAAATCGGAATATTTTATGTTTGATACTGGAGGTTTGGTGGTAAGGCTTTTGATGTGGCCGTGGAGTCAACTTCTGGACCGGCAGATCTCTGGGCGTTGGGATCCACGGTGGCCCGGGTTGGCTTCGTTTTCCTTTCTTTTGTTTGCTTTGCGGCGATCCACTTGGGTCGGCATCGAGACGTCGTGGGTCGTGGGAGTTGGCCGCGACCTCGTGTTACGGTGGCGTCACCCCTGGGCGGTCGGCAGCCTGCTCCTCCCAGTCTTAAATACTGTGACGAAGAGCTTCATAGCTCATCGGATTTGTCCAGGATAATAAAGATTCTGATTCTGACTGCATGTTTGACCTTTTACACAAACACTCCATGTATTTTAGTGAGCATCTTAAATATACCGGAGGTGATGAGTGTGGGGTCGGCTGTTTGCAAGCTTGAGTGGAGGTGTCATTCGTGTTATGAGAGCACAATGAGCACTTCGAGCATGTGAAGAGTTATGCAAGCGTTCAGGGAGTTAATGAGGTTAATAATGGAAGTATTCGAGCATGTGAAGAGTTAGGCAAGCGTTCATGGAGTTAATGAGGTTAATAATGGACGCATTTCCTCACTGGAGTGTAACGAGCCTTAAATATTTCGCATTAATACAAAAAAACAACGAAATCCCTCTTTAGCGATTCAATTAGGCAGTTACCCATTGTACAAAGTTCACTGAAGAGGCAACTACCTTTCTAATTGTAATAGTTTTACATTGCAGGGCTGTGAGAGATCTCACCCACCGCGAAAGTGTGGTTGGTGAGGTGTACATGGACTGTGTGGTGGGCTTTGGGATGGAAGCAGCTTGAGGCATGCACCTGCTCTTGGGCAGTGAACATAAGAAAACATACGTGAAGACGACAGACTTAGAGACCCACTGATTTACATAGAGATCTTTCTCCTGGGTATGATATTAAATTGCATTTGGTGATGGTGTCACCTAAAAAAGGAAAACTGTTGAGCAAAGCCAAGGAATTCTCCTCGACCATCCTTCCCTAGCCACGACTAAATATCTTTAGCGTTGAGTGCCCTGTTATACGCGATGGTGGGTCGAGTGAGTTTAAATGAGGTGGGATGGAACGACCTTGACCCATGGACTTGCCCTCGAGCACAGAACTAACTGACAAAAACAGGGCTAAAACGTAACCGGGTTCTATCCAGGTTGTTTACCCATGATATATTTCCGCACTCGGCACACCACATCCAGTACTTTGCACCTTCTCGCAGTGGTCTCCTCGTTAGTGACCTGCAAACTGAGAAATGCGTTCCTGGAACGAACGACCGAACTCACGATGAGCCTATTCCCACCGTGCCCTCCTGTGCTCCCAGCAGTGCCGTCCCGTGACGGCCCGCTCCGCCTGGCGTGAGGTGCCCTTCCTTCGGAGCGCATGGCCAGCGATGGGGGGGCCCCGCGCGCATCAGCTGCTGCTTCTCGCCACGCTGTGCTGCCTCGCCCAGGTAACGTCGCTACGTTTCGCCCGGGGGGTTGGTGAATCACGCAGAGATGGAGCGCGCGCACATGTACGATGCAATCCTGTAGTGTGACCGTGTTTAAAAGGGGGGGGGGTTAACCCCCCTGCCCCCCACTGCCTCTATCTACCTTGCAGTATAAATGGGTTCACTAGTTAGTCGCGTGCGGTGGGGTAGAGTTGTGGGTACTCGCAAAACATTTCCAAAGATGTCTGATCTGTGTGAAAGAATAGGCATAAATACCCACCGCAGTCTAAAAGGCTCTCTACAGCGCCCTTTAGCAAGCAATTGCAGGGCTGCACCTTTACCCGAATACAAAAATTCTGAATGCTGCTGCGGTGTAATCCTCATCAATTATTTCTCCCGGCACGGCAGTTTATTAACCACGTGCCTCTCTGTCCATCCAGCAGAATGAATGGGTACACCACACGATAGACGATCGGCAGGCCGCGCGTGATGGTAGGGCAAAGTGTGGGTACTCCCACACTTCTTCCAAGACGTCTGGCCAGCGTGGAAGAGTAGGCCAAATACTCTTCAGCGGGGCTATCTGGAGCTCCCTCTTGTGGAGGCCCTCCTGCCAGCAGTGGCTTGAGCAAGCAATTGCAGGGCTGCGCCTTTACAAATACTCCCCGGGGGAGGGTACACCACAGTCAATGTTAAGTAAAAGCTAAGGCAAAGGATGAGTAACGATGCGACCTGTCTCTGCCTCTCGTTCCCTACACTACTATTTTGTTTCGCAACCTGATGCGAATCAATGAGTCCTTACGCGCACACATGTCACCGAGTTGGATATCTGCACGTCAAATGTGACCATGTGACTCTTTCCTACTGATCGCCGATCATCGTCGCCCGAGCTAATTCCCTTCGAGATTTTAACGGAAGCTTATAGGCCTAATCACTTTGAATGTGCTCGATCTCATCATCTCCACGGCGTCTATGCTTAGGAAGTCATCGGAGCGATGAACTTTTAAATATAGGTTGAAATCGAATTTCTTTATAACTGCTTTTTTGTGTTTAGTTAGGCCTTCCCCCGCACCTCTAATTAGCACGTTTGGCTACGTACGGTGCGAAAGAATGTCAACGTACGTACATGCAAGGTAGGATTTGGGGGCAGTCCCTCTCATATGAAGGGAATCGAGTGCAGTACTTTACTGCAATATAAGTGCAGTATTCCATCGTGACCTTCAGTTGATTAATATAATCGTCCCAGCTCTACTGTTAACCGACCCACGGGTGAACGGATGGCTGGCCCCTTTGTCGTGGAAATGCGAGTCATGGAGAGCTAATGCAAAGGTAAAATGTACAGCCCTGCAATTGCTCACGGCATCTCGATAAAGAGAGCTAAACGGAGTGGACTGCGGTTTTTGTAAAAGAGAATCATCGAGCCAAACGGTTTAAGTGTGAGCAGCGTCACGCATCATGATTAACCGGCAAGGGCTTTTATTTGATAAAAAAAGCCCACGTAGCTCGCCTTGATTGGCATGGCTATTTGTTTTGGAGTTAGGCCGTGCTCCGTGGGGGGGAGAGGGGCAGGGAGGGTGCCAATGAATGATAACCGTGTGCCAACACTGCATAATTGCAGTGTGCAAGTGTAGTGACATGGAATTGGTCACTACGTAGCATAGCGCAGGTTGAGAAGGGGATCTACAGTTGCAGCAGCCCTGTCTGTCAGCAGGTCACGTGATAAACCAGAGAGAGGGATGTAGGGCAAAGGTGATAGAGGGGGCACGTGAGGTTAGCCCGGGAACCCACTAGTAGGTTCTAGAAGGGGGGCATGGCCGGGGCGGAGCGAGGCCACGCTGGGAGGATAAAAGGAGACCCCGAGTGAAGGCTCGGGGCTGTCACTTGGATTGGAATTCCGTCGGGCTGCTGGAGTCTTCGTCACCGTCAACGTCTTCACCATCTCAGCGTCGTCAGTCAGGCAGTCTGCCAGCTGTCCTGACTGAGAGTTGTAGTGATCCCTTGTGACTTGTGAAGGCTGTTAATAAATAGAGTGCCTCCTACTCTAAGTGTCTCTGAGTGCATCACTACACAGGTGTAGTGTAATAATTCACAGACACTAGTAGGAGGTACTCTATTTTATTCCGGTCTTCACAGCTATAGGGGATAACTACACACCGGGTCGGGATGGCCAACATTCTTCCAGACCTACAGCTTGAAGAGGGCGAAGATCACAATGACGATTGCACGACGAGTTCCACTCCAGATCGCAGCAGCTCTGTGAGTCGGAGCTCACTTATTATTCTCCCCAGCGTGGCCAGGCTCCCCCCTCGGCCCGCCCCTTTCTGTATCTCCCAGAAGGCTCTGTGCTTTGCCCACAGGTCCAACTGGTAGAACGGGTTGTTACCCCCAATCCCATTGTCTATCAATCTCCCAACGGCACTCGCTACAGTGACTCATTCAATGTCACTACACAGGTAAAATGAAGCCACAGATTGGCAGAGGAGTGAGAGTGGCTGCTTGCGTATTGGTATGGTCACTTGAGTGCGCAAAGTACTCCCGTCCACTCTACCTCGCTGGCCTCTCAATGCGTTGTAAAGAAGGGGCATTACCCAAATCATCGTCTATTGTATTATAGGCGATGTTTTTTTTTAAATTGATGGATGTGTTGAGTTTTAAAATATCCGGCGAATGAATGATTGACTTTTTATGGAGTGTGTGTGTCTGTTTTACTATCACATGTGCTAATGTGCTTGCCACATAGCAGGACATATAACGGGAGGAAAGAATGTCTTACAATACTTAGGTTTGGGAGAAGTACATGGGAAAGCGTTGTCTTGAATGGATTACTACTACTACACAACTGACAAAAACCAGGGCATATAATGTCAAATACCCTTTTGTCGAAGATTAGTACTGGATACAGCCTCATTTGCCAATGTGATTTTTAACTTTGATCCTCATCTGTGCATCGATCGTTCAATGTTAATGTGCCATTTTATTGAGGGGCTACTGTGTGCTGTGTTGGTGTGGCCTGGCACTATTTTTGTTGTTGTTTTTGATACCTTGCCCAAGCTTGCAGTTAGTGTTGAAAAATATCTGACTTTAATACGTACTTATATTTAGTGACTTGCTTAACTTTTTCTCTATTAGACACTCCCTATTGTATTTTTGTATTGTTCGTTGTTGTAACTCGCTGACCACCCCGACCCCTAATGCAGTAGAGCTGCAGAGCTCCGACAGGCTAAATACAGATCCTGACTCCGATTCGGCAGAGTCGCCGCAAACGAAGACGACAATCCCGGAAAAAAAACCACCAGATCAAGTGGCAACCCGATTGCGAAGTAAAATCCTGTAACGCGAAGCAGTCAGCAACTCAGAGTGCCAGCGATAGTCGCACTGGACAGACCTTACATGCTTATTAACGAAATCAATAAACGGACAATGTCTCCTTCACACCCGTCTATTCATGTACAAAAATTAAGTATTTCTCACACAAACCCATCAGCTGCCCTACGGCTGTCTGGGAGTGCAAACTTACCGTGTCTCATCAGCAGAGTCAGCTGACTTCAACAAACTTCTCATGGTTTTTATTTGTCTTGTTCAGTATGTGTCCCAACTGATATTTGACTTGAAAAATAACGTGAAACTGCATAGATGTTCAGTGGTTGTGCTGTGTGGCTCTCGATGTGTTTCTAGGTTGCTACCGCGTGCTGTACCGAATGATGTCTGACGTGTCGCCCTATGTGCTGGGAGATGTTTATTCTGTACTCTGCAGCTAGCAGTGCATCACCCTGTGTCAAGGGAGGGTCTTGCTACATTACTAAGCATGAAGTCTCTTCAATAGAGCGATGTATCCACACTAAGGACACACCTTTAATTCCTTGCAGAGTGTTGTGGTCATTATATTTAAGCCCTAGGAAAGCAATACGATAAATTCTGTGAAAAAAAATATTATTTAAGATGGATTCATTAGTGACTGAGTTACTATGACAAATTTGGTATGTCCGGCTTAATTACAGGCGGGTGAAACTCATATTCCAACCCGGGGTCTCAGTGGTTAGTGCACTGCGCTATGAACGCAATTGCTCACGTAAAAATCCCCAGCCAATGGTTCATGTCAGTGGCGAGTGATATGTGAACCAGTCATGGACCCTCACTGTCACCGAGCCCCTCTGACCAGCATGGTAAAGGAAGGACAAACAACTTTCATGACGGAAACAATTTTGGGAGGCCTTCCATCGACCAGTGTACAGAGAGTTCCCCAGATACGAATGTCCGACTTACGAACAACTGCACTTATGAACTAACCGCCATAAGATGTTATTAATCTTAATTTTGGAGCTTTCGTGACTGCAGGAATTATTCTTTGGTTTTTTCGGTTAAGTCACGTCTAAAGATAAAATAATAAATTAAATAATATGCTATTATCACGTCTAAAGATAAAATAATAAATTAAATAATATGCTATTATTTACTTTATTATTTTATCTTTAGGCGTGACTTAACCGAAAGAACCAACGAATAAGATGTTATTACTTTTAACCATCCAACTTGCGAGCGTTCCGTCGTACTTACGAACCAAACCGCAGAACTATTTTCTTCGGCGGAGCATTCCTCTGCGAGATGTGATGAGTCCCAGCATCCAGCGTGATGCACACTGGTAGTGTATCGTTAAGTGCTCTTTTGCGCAGGGGCGGTTTCTTCATTAGGGCGATTGGGCGACGCACCACCAATGTAATTCAACCACAGAGTCACGCTCGCCGTCACTGTCAGCCTCTGGATATAGTCCAATCAGCGTCATGTCACGTTCTGTGGAGTACCGCCTCTTTTTGGGCGATTTCACTCCGGCTGAGAATCTCCCCGAGTGGCCCCATAGACTTACATTCAAAGATGTTTTTTTTCGAACGGCGGGCGCTCCAATGCATTCTCTATGGCTTCCGGGAGGGCTCGCACTAACGTGCTTACGTCATCATACGTGCTAACGTCATCATACGTAAGCACGTTTCATCCAACAATATAATTTATCGCCACCTAGTGGAATCTTTAATAAAATAACCTTGAGTGGTTTGTTTTAATAGTGAGTATAAAAACAAACAAGATGTATTGTAAGAGTCACTTTATTTTTCATTACTATTAAAGAAGTGAAGTTGCCTTTACATGCTTAAGCTGTTAATTTATCCATTGCATGGGTGGACCTTATCCTTATCAATCATCCAGACATTTGCCCCCCCCTGAGAGATTTTGCAGGAGCCGCCACTGCTTTTGCGTACGTAACGTTGCGTGCTGTTTGTGCTATTATTGCATACTTTTTGAAACGTTCGTGACTCTCATCATGTCTGAGAATGTAAGACTGATGCAAGTGATGTTGGTGCATCGAAGAAATGCCGCACCATTACGATGGAGATGTGTTTATAATATAGTATATATATTACAGTATTACATGCAAATGTACAGTATTTCTTCTTATTTATGAGTTTAATAAAGCTTCCATATTTTGTTGAGCCATAGCACATTTTATAACACTGACCTATGTACAATTAAATAGTGAATTTCGAGATACAATCAAATCAACCTTCGAACGGCTATCAGGAACGTATCCCGTTCATATGTCGAGGACTGTCTGTATTTCCAAATAGCTGTAAATCATTTTCATCGTTATTCTATGTGAACTTGAGAAAATAAATAATGGGGGCAGCTTCTAAAGTTGAGCAGTAAGACGAGAGGAGGAAGAGAAATGGTATACGAACACAGCATGAATGGCAGGAAACTAGTCCCAGCTGATTTGCAAGCGTGGCAAGGCCGGTTGGGAATGTTTGTTGATGTTGTTGATGATTTTAATCGCATGGGCACAAGGGGACATATACAACACCTCCATGCAACCACCCCCTCTGCCCCCTGCACAGTTTTATGGTCCATTTTTACTTTTGGCCGAACTTCCACACAGTGGAGTGAGTGTGGAGGAGGATGAGAAAAGAGTTTAAGACCACGATCGCCATCTATAAATCAGCAGTCATTGCGGGAGGATGAGGAGATTGTTCTCGGACTACGACGGGCACGGTTCCATGACCCCGGCGGTTAGAGAATGGTCGAGAGCAGAGTGGAGCGATGTGATTAGGAAGCCCGTACGTGTGACCCGCCGTTCCTTTAGTTGAACCAGGACACTTACGTTCAGCCTTTCGACTCCCCAAGTCTGGGTTGATCTCATTTACATGAAATCATCATCATCATCTATATTCTTTAGTTCATGAAAAACTTTTAATGGCTATACTTGCACCATTAAACCCTAATTTTCGTCATCTTTTTTAACTATGCATTTTGATATGCAGTGATGGGTTATAATTTAAACACGTAGGCCTTCGCAACCAACATGATTAATAATACAGATGGCAATTATATGTAAATTTTACATTCATACTAATGGAAATGAGCAAAATTAAATACTCACAAACACAACTGTCGACAGTTTCAGAACATGCTTGCCAACAAGGACATTCAATTAATTTTGATAACGTTGATGTGTTGTGTAAAACGAATTATTACTGGCCAAGTTTAATTAGGGAATCTATTGAAATTGAGACAAATTAAAATAACTGTAACCATTCTGAGAGCTCCAGGCTTAATGCTGATTGGAAGCGTATTATTAAGTATGCTGTGTCGAGGCGTCATATACTGATTAACCCATCTGTTCAAAATTAACATAATCCATTGTTATATAATTACAACAAACCCCATAATAAAATAAAGTGAATACATTTTTTTAAATAACATTTTTTAGCAAAAAAACACTAATGTAGACTAGCCTGGTTCTTAATCGGAGTGAGTGTACTGGCAATCTATAATGTGGACTGTAGCCTGGTTATCAAGCTGGGTGAGTGTACTGGCAGTCTATAATGTAGACGGTAGTCTGGTTCTTAACCTTGGTGAGTATACTGGCAGTCTATAATGTAGACTGTAGCCTGGTTTTCAGCTGGTGAGCGTACTAGCAGTCTATAATGTAGACTGTAGCAATGGTTATTAAACTGAGTGAGCGTACTGGCAGTCTATAATGTCAACTGTAGCCTGGTTCTTAACCCGAGTGAGCGCATTGGCAGTCTATAATGTAGACTTATTCTGGTTCTTTCGGTAATAAAAATAAAATAAAAATAAGAATTGAAAAAAAATCTAAAAAAAAAAACCACGACGTTTCGATCGCAACACAAGCGGTCGTCGTCAGGTACAGGGGGGTTAGCCTCTGAACTTCTGAAGGCAAACTGTTTATAAAAATTTAAACATGAGCGAGGCAGCCAATTCTAGATTTGAAGCTTTCGTGACAGCAAGGATTCATATTCTTAGGTTTTTTCGGTAAAGTCACGTAGGTAAAAAAATATTTTACTTTTATTAAAAAAAAAACCTAAGAATATGAGGCAGCCAATGTTAATGTCGGAGAAAACCCCGACACCGGCAGCAGGTCGCAAAGCGTTGCACCTCGCTCCACACACCCACACTGCTGACGGTGGAGGTTGACAAGAAAACACACCACCGTAATTACCAGCGAAACGTTGTAGTACTCAAATTGTAAACGTTGTGGATTTACTCTCCAACACACTGGTGGGCTGAAGTAGTAACTAATTGTCGCGTTTTGTTTACGTGACAAACCCTACTCGTTGGCTGTGTCGGGTGGTGGTGGGTTAACGATACATTTATACTTTTTGATTCTTTCGGTAAAGTCACGTATAAAAATAAAAATAATAATAGACTTTTCCTTAGGTGGGACGACCGCTTGCGTGGCGATCGAAACGTCTATTAATATTTTTCCACGTGACTTTACCGAAAGAACAAAAGAGTATACATTCCTGCAGTCACGAAAGCTTCAAATCAAGATACATTTATATTTACGCGATCTAACCCAAAAAAATCTTATATTATGTAATCATTTTTATTCTCATTTTCGAGATGCGATTTGGATTTATTACGGCGTCTGGAAAAAGCGCCATTTTAAGACACTGGACAGATGGTGAGACCATGGGCTTCCCGAGGAAAGGAGGCAGATTCGTTTATTAACTTTGAAATTTACGATGAGAAAGAGATGCAGAGAATTTATTTGAGCATCAAACCATCCATTTATGACTCACAGAAAGTGCGCGTCAATTGCCTTTGACAAAATTTACTCAGTTTCATCGGATCTCAGAAGCTAAGCAGGTTTGAGCCTGAACAGCGCTAAGACGGGCCACTGCCACGCACAACAGGTTGTTATCGGCGGCGTTGCTCTGTGGTAGGCAGCAGCGGGCAGTGCAGAATAATGCATTGGTGTACTGTAATCTATTCCCTGCTTCAGCAATCCGCATTCTAGCATAGTCAAGTAGGGTGTGGGGAGGCCATCATCCAGCAGTGGATCGATAGAAGGGCCATGCACGTAAGCCAATTATATGCAAATTGTACATTTATGCCAATGGCATGAGCAAAATTATACAAAAAATTTAGAATCCCACCCCGGATAAACAATTAAACAATACAAACGAGGGAGAAAAAAATATTGATTCTTGACTCAAATCGGGACCCTGAATCGAGACAACTCATCTTATCGACTTGGGGTGGAGGGTGGGGTGAGTGGGCTGAATTGTTACAATCTCATTAAAACATGTCAAACTAATTTGAATATTTTAAAAAAATCCTCCTGATAACGACCGCTTGCTTTGCGATCGAAACGTCGTAGGTTTGTTGTTATTTTTTGTTATTTTCTTTGAACCTATCTACGTGACTTTACCGAAAGACCGAAAGAATACCCATTTTAATTGTTAATGATGAAATCGGTCAACAAAACACGTGTCATACGGAGGACATTTGTTGGCTTGGCAACAGCGGAGTGGCAGTGTTGGGCTTAGTCATACAAAGGCAGTTTCATAGGCCCTTACGGCATGGGAAGTTGCATAGAGCAAAATATATCGTTGGGCACAAAAATGCATTTCAAACGAGGTTCATATCAGTTCAGGGGTGGGGCTCACAAAACTCCATCTAGGATTCTAGGTGAGATTGAGGTTTATTGGACAGCTGACACGTGCAATATACAGGGAAATTATTGTGACATTATTGACTGAGCAAAACGCCTTGGAACAGCTGGACAAAAAACAATGAGCGACGTCTGGCGTTTTCGTCTCCGTATTGCCATTCAGTCGCACGGACGCACTCACTCCCTTCACGGATGGTCACATTGGGGAACTGTGAGCATGCTTGTAAACTGGCTCACTGCGGTTTCGTATCTGGAAGCTTTGACCTTATTCTCTAGAATGTCAGACGCACCGGAAAGCAAGACACATGCCAAACTTATGCGCGGTGTCAATAAAGTGAAACGAGTCTGGTCCCATGCAAACACAGACAGACAACATACCGGGTTATTTAGGTGGCAGGGTGACGCAATGGTAACACGTGTGCCTCGCAGCTGGTAAGGAGCTGGGTTCGATTCCTAACTTCCGGCACTCTGCTGTTCTACATGGGTTTCCTCCAGGTTCTTCAGCATCCTCCCATATCTAAAACACACACACAGTGTAACCAGTGTTGACCAAGTGTCCCAATGCCGAAGGATTACTTGCAACGTACCCAATTGGGATTTTACGCAGAGCGGCATCGACCCCCTGACGACTGAGAAACTGCCGCAGACTGTGTCTGTGAAACACGGCACCTTCGTGATGATAGCCTTCTACTCTAAACACGGTGGGAATACCCAACTTTTTAAATTTCAAATACAGGGCTAGCAGGATGGGGGGGGGGGGGGTGCGTCATCTGAAAAATACGCGTGCCAGGCTGCTCTTAGAGAATTACGAGACGATCTCGTTTCTTTGCAAAGATATATTGACTGAGACGACGTTTGTTAATACGGTGTATATAGCTTTTCGCATTTTTACTTAACATTACAACCAGCAGACGCGCGGATAGATTTAAACGCCAAACGATTACACAACGCTGTTTGGATTTACGTAACGTCTTAACTCGTGAGAGTCTCAAGATGCCGTACAGAATAAACAGACGAGGCAACTTTTTTTTATCTCACTGGAATTTTGTTTAAAATAATAATTACACTTTCATTTGCCCAGGATGGCCTCGCTGCGTCTGAATCGTCGTGGCGCGCATTTGTTTATCGCGCGAGGGGAAAACATTGCCTGCAGAACAAATTGACGTCCGCAAGTGAAGAACGCACGAGACTCGTCATCAACAATGCTCGTTGTGGTCGACCGTGGCTATCACCGCTTCATTGCCCCCCCCCCCCCCTGTTGGGCAGGGGCATCTCACGGCTGCGTTGGGATTTTCGTCGTAGCGCTGCGTCACTCTCCGACGTGTTTTACTGGTAGGAACCTCCTGGTTACACCAGCCCACAGGGGATTATTGTGTCCGTCCGTCCGTCGTGCAGGTAGGGGTTGGGTGGGGAGGGGACGGAGGGGAAGGTGGGGAGCGGCTGAGTGGGGAGGGTGGGGAGGGGCTGGGTGGGGAGGGGCTGGGTGGGGCTGGGTGGGGAGGTGCTGGTCACTCCGTGGTGCCCTTATAAAACTCAACGTTTAACCTACTCACGCCGGCTTGTGCCCGCCCTCACAGTCGGCCATATTTGCGGAATACACCACGCCGCCGTTGACCCTGGCCATTGACCGAGCAACCCAACGCTCCTACCAGCTCCCTCCGCAGGACAATGTGTTCGCGTCACTCGCAGGGAGCTTTGCTTCACCGGCTCAAGGAGCTGCCAGCACGTAGGAGCGAAGCGTCAGCCTTCATGTCGAACGAACCAACACACTCGGAGAGCAACCCTCGCCACAATTGCCAAGCCTGGAGATTTAAGCGGAGGGCTGGCGAACTCTAAACACATCTTGCCGCACCAATTTTCCATACCAATAATAATACTTCATGTAATTTTCGTCAGCAACAAAAACATTCAAGCTGATTTATGCTTTGAAAATCGATACGCGTGAGCTTAAGAAAAACCCAGCATTATGGCACGTAAATCAGCCCAACAGGAAAGCAGACGCACCGTGTCTCAATCCCTTCATGATCCACACAACAACCTCCCAGGCGCGGCATTAGAGGCTAGCTGGCACCACAGACCTCGTCTGGAAATGAGAAAACTTAAAAATAAGCACAGACGTCAGTCACACCTTGTCACCCTTGCAGTCTCCACTGCTGTCAACCACCTCCCTCCCCCATGACCAGAGCGTGTCCCCCCACACATTCAAACTTCATTTGTAGCCCGGAACCTTCGGGGGCCCTCCTCCTGTCATTGACCCTCGGTGTAATTGCGCCTCCATAACACCTGGCTATACGTGCGGTCTAAAAGAAGTTAAACACACAGACAAAGATCCCCATCCCCTTATAGCCTTAACAGACTGTTGGGGCAAGTGCTCTTAGCGAACACTTATGAAGACCGGCACGGTACACGACGGGGTGGGTGGCCAGCACCACGTCCCCAGTGGCGATGTTTACACACCGCGCCAGGTGCTGCATTTGAGGCTCAGTTGACCTAGGGCATGAGGCCCAGGACCGGTTCACATAATTGTCTCTGATATCGGCCGTGAGCCGGACTCGAACTCGGGTAGCCGTGTTCGTAGCGCAGTGTGCTAACCGCAACATTACCGCTCCCCGCACGTACACACGCTGCACCACTGTGCGTGAGTTCGAGTGAGTGTGCCTGCACCATCACCGCATGCTGAGTTCTGTGCACGCTTCAGGGCGAGGGATGCGTGTGGTCGACAGAACTCGGTGGCTGGACGTTCGCACAGCGGAGGATGCGGGCTCACAGTACAGGATCGAATAACTTGATTGCTTTTCGGAAGTGTCCGCCGTGACGCTGCGTCGCGGTCTCGTGTGTTTTGACGTTGCGCCACACAAAAACACCTCGGCAGTAAATACAGCATTCAATTTATTTGAATACGGTATGTGCCACAGTGTGTGTCACAATGGGGAGCGGTAGTGTAGCGGTTAGCGCTACGCTGCGCTATGAACCCGGCGACCCGAGTTCGATTCCCGCTCACGGCCAACACCAGTGACGATTATCTGAACCGGTCCTGGGCCTCCCCTAGGTCGACTCAGCATCAAATAAGTACCTGGTGCGGTGTGTAAACATTGCCACTAGGGAGACAAAAAGGTCGGGCGTGGTGCTGGCCACCCACCCTTTCGTGTGTCGTGTAGGCCTTCATAGGTGCTCGCTAACAGCACTTGCCCCTACAGTCTGTTAAGGCTATATGGGGGATCTTTATATTTGTCATAATGCACCCACTCCCTCACAACTCCATTCCACCCGAGTGAGCCAATGAGTTGTCACGATTCGATGCAAGAGCTTCTGTATTGTTTGCGGGATTGTATTACGTCTTGTTTGTGCATGTTTGTCCACTTGATTGGCCGAAATGTGCATTTAGCAAGGCATTCATTCATATGTTCAGTCGCTGATGCATCTGTTTAGAAATGTGTTACTTTCCTTCGGAAGCTCCCATCGTGGTCAGGAACGTCAGACCATCCCGCCGAACAACCGAACGACAAATCGTAAATCTCAGTTCCTTTCACCGGCCCTCCATGCCACCGCTGCTCCGTCTAACGGCAATTGCGCTTCCGTTGTCCCCCGGCACAGCTGGCGAGCCCCAAGATACTCGAGGACACGTACGAGCGCTGGAATGGCTACCGCAAAGACTGTTACCAGCAGCAGGAGCTGCAGCCCCTGCCCATGGGTACGCACACCCGGCACGTCGGGGCACATGTGTGATGGATGCGCGGCGGAATGCGCGTGCACGTACGTTGAACTTCTTTTACACCGTACAAAGCCAACCGTTGCTCATGGGAGGAGCGGGGACGTGGCGTGGCATGTTGATCAGGGGGGAGGCAGCTATCAAGTGTGCAGGCAGAGGGACCCAGGTGCCGGGGAAATTGGATGGGGAGAGGTCCCATTTCATTCCTTGTACCAGGGCCCTTGCCAATCCACACTGCACTACGGGTGTGGATCAAAGCTAGTGCTTTGCTCGTACTTGCTTAGATAGTCGTGTGTCTGGAGTTATTATTAGACTCCCATGGGTAGGCTAAGCCTAATGTTTGGATTGGTCAGCATCAAGCAGACGAATGTTAGTAAGGTTTTTTTTTCGGGCTCTGGGGAATCCGACTGCATATTTGTGCCTGGCTCATTGGGCAACCGCATCGCTGATCTCGGAAGCTGAGCAGGCTTTGAGCCTGGTTAATACATGGATGGGAGGCTGCCTGGAAATATCAGGTGTTACAGGCTTGGGCTACGGCATTGGAATCACATCTATCTGCACTTAGCTTTGAATGCTCCTTACGAGTGGGGTATCTTCGGGTTATGCAATTTCCTCCCACATGCCAAGCACGCGTGAATTGAATAGGTACAAAATGCCAATGCAGGACCCTCCCTAGAGAGATTTGAGACTGTGCAAGCACACGCATATTCCTTAACAATAAATGTCTCTGATTTACCTTTGTTCTCCGATTCATAACCTCCTTTTTCTGTGTATTCAATGTGACTCCAAATAATTAATTTGTCCACGGATCTTTGTACGACTCTTCAACTCTGCCCTGTTGTTTTGTCAGTGTCTGGTCGAGATGTCTCATTGCTGGCGATATTCTACGATTAAAAGCGTTCCACTGGGGTTTCAAACGTACTGCGCGAATGCGTAAGACAGCGCACAGCCGCTCATGCAAATGAGACTCTCCCTGGATTCATATTCTTGGTTCTTTCGGTAAAGTCACGTAGAAATCCACAGCAAGAAAATGTTCTTGCTGTGGATTTCACACCTGATGATGATTGCTTGTGTTGCAGTCGAAACATCGTGAGAATTTTTATTGCTTTATATTTATATTATTTTATTATTTCCCGTCTACGTGACTTTACCGAAAGAACCAAGAATATGAATCCCTGCAGTCACGAAAGCTTTAAATCAAAATCTCCCTGGGTTCCCGCTTAGTTAAATAAAACAAAGGGGACTCACCTAAACAGCGGCGCGGGCAAGACATCGTTTTTTCCGGGCTGCAACCTTTACCTTACTCATCTGGCTGTCGTCTGATGAAGCTAGTTGTAATTACTGGCGAAACGTCGTACTCAGTTCGTAAATGTTGTGGCTTGGCTCTCCAACACACCGGTGTGCTGTACTAGTGACGAATTGGCCACGTTCTGTTTACGTGACAACAACCCTTACTAGTTGGCTGTGTCGGGTGGTGGCGGGTTTTAACGACACATTTATATATATTTACGCGATCTAACTCCCCCCCCCCCCCACAAAAAACCCCTCTATTATGGATGATATTGATCGCGAAAGCCCATCGTGTTAAACTTTACCTTACTAATCGGCAGAGGGTCGGCGCGGTGCTGCGACGGGTCACCCTCGCGATCACGTTGCCGAGCTGCATACACAAAACCATCGCGGCAAAAACAAAGTGAGAGGTAATTTCATTAGCAGCGGCCCACCGGGCAGGCACGCTCATATTTTGTTTTGAATGCACACTGGGGGGGGGGGGGGCGAGGCGGAGGGGGGGGCAGACCAAAAAAACAAACAAACCCCCACACAATGCATGCGCGCAAGCGTTACCGCTGTCAAGTCTCGCCTTCACATGCGGCCTAGCCTAAATTATCGCCTCAAAAGGTGCGTAATGGTTGTTTCTTTATTTATTTATTTCACCACGACGGTGACTTCGTTCCAAAACGGAGCTGCGATGCCGCGGTCCGACGAAGCAGAACGTGGTGCGGGGCTCAGCGTTGGCGTTGCTTTTGGCATTGGCGGTGCTGTTGCTGTTGCCGTTCACATTGCCGTTGGCTTTGGCATTGGCGTCGTCGTTGTCATTGCTATTGGCATTGCCGTTAGCATTGCCGTTGGCTTTGGTGTTGCCGTTGGTGTTGCGTTGCCGTTGGCGTCGACGTCGCCGTTGTCATTGCCAACACCATTGGCGTTGGCATCAGCGTTGCCGTTGGCTTTGGCGTTGCCGTTGGTGTTGCCATTGGTGTTGCCGTTGGCATAGCCGTTAGTCTTGCCGTTGGCTTTGGTGTGCCGTTAGCGTTGCCGTTGCCATTGGCAATGCCGTTAGCATTGCCGTTGGCTTTGGCGTTGCCATTGGCGTCGCCGTTGTCATTGCCATTGGCAATGCCGTTAGCATTGCCGTTGGCGTCGCCGTTAGCGTTGCCGTTGGCTTTGGTGTTGCCGTTAGCATTGCCGTTGGCGTCGCCGTTGGCATTGCCATTGGCGTTGCCGCCGTGATAAGCGACGCACGAGCAGGGACGGCTCCCGGTCTTCCCCTGAAGCGTCTGCGTTTTTGTGTTTTTGGTTCATTTATAGATTGAAATGTAAATTTTGTCTTGCAAACATTGCCGATCCATTGATATCTTCTCTTTTGAAAGCCAATTGTAAAAGAATATTGAGAGTGCTATGTTTGTTATTGGTATGTCGTCGTTCCTATAGATCTTTCCAGCTTCATCAGTGTCAGCAACGTTATGTACAATTGTGAACGAGTTAGGAAAACGTCATGAAGATTCTGGAAGCACTGTAATCTCAATCATGCCTCGTCTTTTTAAAAATGCCAGTTTGACAAAGAGCATCAGCGTGCATGGATACAAGAGCATTTTGGTTCGCTGTTTTGTAATAGGTGGTTGATCAGGGCAGGTCGCGTGTGGTGGGGTAAACTGTGGGTACTCACACCTCGTCCAACGTGTCTGGCCAGTGTGGAAGAGTAGGCCAAATACCCTCTGTAAAAATACTTTCGCGTGCTCCCTTTCGTGGAGGCTGTTCAACCAGCCGTGGTACGAGCAGGCAATCGCAGGGCTGCACCTTAATATTTTGTTCTTTACATATAAAAAAAAAACTTCACTTTAGTCCATTCGTTCAGCTGTGCACAGCTCACTTGCAAGAGCATGCTCTGCCCATATGTAGAGATGAGCCATCTCCTTCACAAATGGAAGGCGAAAGGGTTGGCTCGTTGCAAATGTGGCGAAGTGCGATCTGTTCAGCATGGAACCGAGCAATGCCCATGGCACGCTTACACAGGCGGTGTGCACGCTGCAACATCAATCAACTTCTGATGCCATCGGATGGATTACCCGCCTCAACGCACAGCTAATAACGTTATGTCAGTTGCTCTGTTTAATGATATATGAAAGAAGAGGGCGCTACGTGAAGTGTAGATTCATATCTTTTTTTTTATTGGTCAAGTGTTAGTCGCAGCGTGGCTCTGTGTTGTTACTTGTGTAGTAGAGTTACCCACTCAATATTCACAAACTGGGAGAGCTAATCGTTGACAAGGTTTTCCCGCTCAAACTAACGGTCAGGGTCTCACAAGTTGTGAGAGCTGACCGTAAACAAGGTTTTCCCGCGCGACCTAACGGTCAGGGTCAGATAGGGTGAATTGGGATCGAAAAGCAGATTGGGAACGACCAATCACAGGGTTCCACAAGGTGGCCGGGGATTGGACAACCCGGCCACGAACGAGTATAAAGCCAGAACGCTCAGAGCTCTCGGGGAGTTCGACGACACGAAGACCCAAGACGGCGGAAGAAGCATAGGACCCTGGACCAAGCCCTCCAGCCCTTATAAGGGCTAGGGTTCAGAGTAACCAGTGGTCAGGGAGACATCTCCCTAGGTCCAGTCAGAGGACACTGAAGGAGCGGGGTATGAGTAGCCTGTAGGCTTGTACGTTCGGAGTGTAACGGGTGAGGGGACCGTATACCCCTCAGTGCATAGGGACTGTATTCACAAATAAAGTGTGTGCTACTAAAAGACGTTGAAGAGTCTGTCTGTACAATACTACACTTGTGTAGAGGAGTATTGTGAGTAACCATGAGGCAGAGGTCGCAAACGGGTTTTGATTCCTTACCCGTACCCGGCCGCACCAAGGTCGCAAACGGGCACCCGTACACGTACCCGGCCGTACCTGTACCCTGCCCGTACCTGGCCGGGTACGGGTAGCCGGGAATCGGGTAGGGTACGGGTCTCGGGTACCCGGTTGCGACCTCTGCCATGAGGGGGCGAACAGAAGGAGACAAAGCGGTTTGACAGTCAAGGATGATGCAATGTCGCAGGTGGTGTAATGGATACCTTGGAAGCACACAGGCGGGTCCAAGCTGGGGGGAGGAGCCACCCGAGGGGTTCTTAAGGGGGACCCCGTGACGGAGGCGTGGTCGTTGTGGGGAGCCAGTGTAAGGATCGGCTGGAGAGAGCCAAGGGGATAGTTCCTGTCGTGTGGAGTAAAGTATCGGCTGGAAGAGGGTCTCTCTCTCCTCGTCGCGGGGCGATATTGGCTGAACCTCCGCTCCGGGCAGACGAGTGAGAGAGCCCAACGGGATACATACTCTTTGGTTCTTTCGGTTAAGTCACGTAGGTATAAAATAAAATAGATCACGACGTTTCCGGCGCAACACAAGCGTCCGTCATCAGGTGGGAAAGCATGGTCTGCTGCTGATGCAGACTGTTTTAAAAGGGATAGCCGAGGGTAGGACCAAATAGTGATCAGTGTCCAGGGTAAGGACCCAGATAGAGAGCACCTACACTGGTGTGAGCATAGAGTGTGAAGTGTAACAGTGGTTTAATAAAATGGCAACAGCCCTTATAGTGTTTCTCGTCTCCGCGTGGTTGCACTGCACAACACTTGTAAAGACAAATTACGCTTCTGGCGCTTTTGGACATGGTTCAGTAGGCGGCGGTTGTGTTTGACTGCTGGAATTCGGTAATAATTTGAGCAATGGCTGTGCACTCGGTCGGGCGTGTATGTGTGTGTGTGTCAGAGACTGATGTAGAAACCTCCCTCGGGAGGGGTCGGTCCAGATATTTCAGGCTTTTTGAACAGGGTTCTGCAGTAAAAATCAACGAAATACCAATTTTCGGGGTCACAAAGGGGAACTGTGGTACAGTGGTTCACGCACGATGCAAAGAAAGAGGTCTGGCGAGAGATGTCTGAATTATGTTCCGTGCCTGCCCCAGGTTGACTCGGCCTTAAATGAGTATCTTGTGTAGCGTGTGAACCTCGGCACTGGGGAGAAAATGGTGACCGGACATTGTGCCATCTGCTTCCATAGGTGTTCACGAACAGCGGTTGCCCCAAAAGTCTATGTGGGCTTCATGGGGTATCTTGCGTGTGTCTGCCCACGTAGCATACACAGCATCAATGCGTGGTTCATTTCAATTTGAGAAAAAAAGTTGTGTGCTGTGCATGATCAAAGCTGTGTGGACGAGCTTTGATGATTCGAGTCCAGGAGTCTATTTTAGGGGATTTAGTTCGTACGGTCATGATTTGTGCCATCTTCAAATATGCACAACACATGGCTCAATTCGTTAAGGAGCTTCCAAATGGCTCTGTTGCCCATCTATCTGTGTGTGTTTGTGTGTCTGTCTGTGTGTCTGTGTGCTTGTCACCATATCTTGTGTTGGTCTCGCCGTGTCTTTCTCACTCTCTGTATGTCTATGTCTGCCAATGTTGGTCTCTCCGTGTCTCTCTCACTCTCTGTTTGTCTATGTCTTCCAGTGTTGGTCTCTCTGTCTCTCTTTGTGTGTTTGTTTCTCTTCATGTCTCTCTCTCTCTCTATGTCGGTCTCTTTCTATGCCTCTTTCTGTTTCTGTCTTTCTTTCTCTCTATGTATCTCTCTCCATGTGTTTATCTGTGTGTCTATCTCTGTGTTCCTCTGTTGGTCTCTGTATCCATGTCTCTCTCTCTCTCTCTGTCTTTAGGACCCTTTCCCCCCTGTCTGCACAGGGGTCAACTTAGTACTTAAATGGTGTGATGTGCATGCTAACACACGGACACACACACTAACACAATCACAAAAGACAAAGATCCCCCCTATAGCCTTAAAATACAATTGGTGCAAGTGCTGTTGGCGAACACCTATTAAGGCCTGCAAGGGTGGGTGGCCAAGTACCGTGCCTGACCGCCTTTGTCTCCCGAGTGGCCATGTTTCTTTTACAAAGCACCAGATACTTAATTGAGGCTGAGTCAACCTAGGGGAGGCCCAGGACCGGTTAAGATAAAAGTCACTGGTGTTGGCCGTGAGCGGCAATCGAACTCGGGTCGCCGGGTTCGTAGCGCAGCGCGCTAACCATTACACTACCGCTCCCCACTATTCACACACACATACATGCACATACACGCACATACACACACATTAATGCGGGGACACACACACACATTCATGCGGACATACACATACCCACACACAATCACACGGGCATCCACCGGTGTCCACGGGCACACGTCAATGCACAGACTCGTGCGCTCACACGCAGATCCACACATTCGCACTCGCGCATGCACAGCGTCGAATACTGCAGTTCGGTGCTGATATTATGGAATTAACGGCTGCAAGTTAGACAACGCTGTTAGAGATTGCAGTATATAACGTAAGTGTGTGTGTGTATATATAAATGAAATAGGTTCACCATAAAAACAGTATCTTGCTGGAAAAAAATAAACCCCGTGTCTTGTGCGGTGTTGGTAGAGTTTGGGAGTGAACGGCCTCTCTCTGCGTGCCTCCGTTCCCCCTCTGATCGCTGATTTACGATCGAGAGTTTATCTCGGGGAATGCGAAGCATTCACATCGCTCAGCCCCCGAAGACCTCCTGCCGCATACCTCGAATCTCAAGACAGAGGCCGGTGCCGTTCAACTAAGAGGGTCGTTCAAAGTCGGAGCGACTTCCTCCGCTGCTCACATGGGCATCGAGGCATTTGTGCTCAACTCCTGTTTACAGCTCTGCAGAGCCAGCGATGGAAGTTCCACGTTCCTATGGCGAGGGGCAAGCCTATCTATAGGACAGTCAACAACCCCCGACCAGGACGTGAACTCCGAACCTCCCGATTGCTTGTCCCACCGCAGTGCCATCTGTCCAGTTTTGTAATTTGACATGGTTTTTGTTTAGTCTTATTCTCCAGTGTGAACCATTTCTAGATCCCCTTCACCAATCAACATAGACCAGGGCGATGAGTATAGTCAAAGGGCCCACTGAGCTATATACCTCTTTTTGAGAAGCGACCTGCCCACAAATGATAGCTCAACCAAACGGCTTGTCACGTGGACATTTATTGCAGTCAAATACTCTAAACGCTTGTTGATTCTATATATAACCAGAGGACTCATTGAAAAATCAACGTGACCACGGGGAGAGAGACACGCAACCTCGAAATATACAGCAGGCGTCAGGGTCGGAATCGATCTCACAACCTCCAGTATACCAGACGAGGTAGTTAATAGCTCGCCACCGTGGTACACGGCGTGAGGAAGCCCTCAATCCCCGAGTGGATTGACGAATGGCTTTACATGTAAATGAAGCGCATCATGCCATTTCTGTGGAAGCAATTTGTTCTCGACTACTGCACAACATCGTACTCCCAAGTGTCTCTGTCTTGTCCTGGCATGGAAGTTGTCGGGCAGAGACGTTGTTCCAGGTCTCATTGAGCAGGATTGTCTCGTTTAAAACGCTTCGTCTTCTTGGTTCTTTCGGTAAAGTCACGTAGAAGGGTAGTAATAAAATAATAAAACTAAAACATAATAAAATAATTATTTACTTTTAAAAATTATTTTATTAACTTTTTTAAATAATTATTTTATTATGTTTTATTTTTATTATTTTATTACTTCCCTTCTACGTGACTTTACCGAAATAATCAAGAAGATGAATCCCTGCAGTCACGAAAGCTTTAAATCGAAATAAAACGCTTCGTGTTCGATTCTAAGGATGAAGGGTGGGTGGGTGGGTGGGGGGACGCTGCGGCTGTGGTGAGAACGCGAGGGCGCTGGTTGGTTCGGTGTGGCTGAAACTTGGATTTGAACACAGACTCTTAGCCGTGTTGGCTCAGTGTTTCTAACGTGGAATTAGCTCCGCTGAGCCACATGGCCACCCCCGTGTGTGTGTGTTTTCGTAGCTGGTTTACATTTGGGTGTTAGCTTGATCACCCTCATGCACTTTGGCCGTGGCTGCATCTGAATGCTCCCTCTAGTAACATGTTTCAGAGGAATAGGTCATTTTTTTCTGAAATCACTGCCAGAATCAACGTTTATTCTGACAGATTGCAATTTATTATCTGCTGTTCCCGTTGTCTGGAACACCCTCCCACCGGCCACCATGCTTTTCAACTCATTGCCACTGTTCAATTCAAAGCTCCAAGTCCTTACTTTTTTGCTCTGCCTATGAGTCCGTCTCTGCCTCTTCTCTGAAACAATCTTATATACACCACATGTCTTACTGTCTTGTACAGCAATGTGATTAAACTGGGTTCTCAATTGTATTGGGTTTATGGTTTCAGCCCAGTCACCAATGACTGCATAGAACAAAGTCCATCACATTCAACATGATTCTTCACTTAATTTAGATACATTCCAGTTGTAACAATTAAACATTTTGGTGTGACTGTTATGTGACGAACATTACTGTCAGTGGTAGAGCGAGCAGGAAAGCATTGACCCCAATTCTGTGGACGAGATGCCATCTCAAGGGATCTCAGAGGTAGCTCTCTGATATCTGCTTCCCAGAACCATTCTCCAACACAAAAGGGTTGCACTGTTTTGTGAGACTTCCGAATGGGTTGTTTTTGTCTCGTGACACAATTCCTATGGCAGAATCAGGATAAAAACAAGAGAAAAAATATTGTTAAATCATATCATGCAGATGAGAGAAAACCCTCACATATTCTCTCACCACATTGCGATTTTGACACGACGTCCGTGCGGCCTGATTGCTTTGCGTAAACATTCGAAAGACCGAGCCCTCCCATTTTGCAGGCTTCTGTTGGAGTCTCTGCAATCAATGAAGCCGCTATCGGAGTGACACCACATCCACTGGAGTGCATTGGTGACAGATTCTCAAGCATATCAACAGAACAAAAAAAATCAATAACTCCCCGGACGTGTGCTTTCACGTCACGTGCCCGCGCTCAGACAACAGGCAGCCCGCTTGGCGACTGAGACACGCATTCGACCACTGAGTGGTTTTATTCATCTGTACTTACGAGGGGGGTACAAATCCGTTCTGATTGGAGCATGAGTAAGGCTGTAAAATCCACAGATTAAAATTGATTTTTAAGCACTTAATGTAATACCGCCAGGTTGGAGCGGTGGCATGGTGGTTAGCACACTGTGCTATGAGACCAATGAGCTGAGATTGATTTACTGCCCCCGGTTGACATCAGTGGCAAGTGATATCTGAACTGATCCTCAGGAACATCACCTACCCCCGTTTGACCCACCTGCTCTGACCAACGTGGTGAAGTATGGTAAAAAAAATCTCCATGACTGACACAGCATGGGTAAACCTTTCATCTACCATTTTGTGGATTGATAAAAGGTTGTAAATTATTCGTATTCATGCAATGCAAACCAATTTGGATTTATAAAGCTTCTGAATCCACTCTAGATCAAACAAATATTAACTTCCACCTTTATTGTTGTGCTAATTTTGGTTATTCTGGCTCAATCCGAAGGGAAGATGCAGTCCTTGTGGGTGAGCTCGCAAGAGAGTGTCTGGAGACGGGAGGATCACATTGATATTGCGTATATATGTAGAACTTCCTTCGCACCGTACGTAGCCAACCGTGCTAATTGGAGGTACGGGGGAAGGACAACAAACTAAACACAAAAAACTGTTCGACAGAAATTCGTTTTCAATTTACTGGAGCATGAAGGCATACATGTCATGCTACTGCTGCAGTTAATGTCCACTCAGATAGCATCACGTGACTTCTCTGACTTCCCAAACTAGAAAAACAATTCTGGTAAAATGCTTTGATCAAGAAAATTCAAAACGTGATCCATCAAATCGCGCAAGAGTGATGTCTGCGCTGGCGACATGACCAGTGGCAGTTGTGCGGTGCAGACTGGCCGAATGAAATGAAGTTTGTGCGATCGCATCCGACTGCGTGAAAAGAGTTCGGACTGCACAGTGACCCTCATGCAGACACCTGCTTCGCATCGTGGAAGTCTCCGTTCCGTCGGATTATTGCAACTCAGCAACTCGATATGATTAACACGCAGCTATTTCGCGACCAATGTTATCACGCATTGCTTGACGTTTGGGTCAGATTCGCGAGAGTAAAAATGCGGATGTTTGATGTGCATCCTCCTCCACCTGACGCAGACACATTTTATGAAGTTGTCTCTTGAACAAAAGCTATTGCTTCAGCATACCATTGTGTTGGAGAGCGATCCCCAGCATCTACCAATTGGGCACAGCGTTTCACTCACAGTAACAACCATCATCATCATCATCATCCAGCAGTTGCCATAACGGAACACCTGCAGTGAAAAGGCCCTTTGATGTCCTGAATATATTCAACATTAAAATGCTGTTCACGATACCGAACGACACGTGGTACAACCAAAAATAACTTTGGAGAATTATAATTGCTGGCGGAAAATCTGCCGGCGATATTCGGGAAGAGATTAAGAGCGGGCGATGACATTGCCAACGGTGTTCTCCAGCTTGATTGCAAACGTGTGGCTAGAGAAAGAAAATAATTGTCTCTGCTGTGGGTGCGTCACCGTGCCAAGGTATTGAGTGCTCCGTTCAGGAGGAAATGCGGTCTGTAATTGGATCTGATTGAATATTGAATTCACCTACAGAAAACACAACTGGCTAATCTACCACGTGAGCCCCTCCAACGCACGCCCCCCAATCAACCGTAGACAATTTCTGAATCTCGTATCACGCTTCGTACTCCTCACGGCAATGCATTTGGACATCTCTGGCTGTGATGTGCGACAAGGGCGTGCTGGCCAGAATGGTTGCCCTGCACGTGTTGGAGGAGGAGGCTGTCACATGGCTCTGTGGCTACGTGGTCGGACGTCCACTCACATAACATTGATATGAAAGTGTATTTATTTAATCGCATGTCTTCTTGTGTATCTGGCGCTCTAACCGTGCGATAGTCACGTGTTAAAGCAGTCGTGAACTCAAAGTAGGATTCAATGTTGTAGTTTTTCTTTCTCAAAGGAATGCGAAATATTCCAGGGCAACCAGTCATGAGCCTTTATCCATTAAGCCCAGATGTACGACAAGAAGCAAGGGTCATTGATGTTAGCGATAACCTATCAATGCCGGCACGGAACATGCGGCAACTTCCCAGAGTCATGTTGGCCTGTCAAACTGAGACGTTGCATAATGACAATAATCACTTATTTACCGAAGATAGCCAAACTGAGTCTGAAAGCTATTTTTCAAGGAGTGCCTTGCTACATGGTGATGTTAGGTCAACACCAAATAGCACTGTATATTTTAGCTACGTGTAAGAAACTGCATGAACTGGCTAAAACCCGTACAGAACAGAGGGGGGTGAGGGAACACGAAAACTCCACGCAGAAAGACACCCGAGGCAGAATTTGAACCCAGATGCTTCGAGCTGCGAGGCACAAGTCTCACCACTTCGCTGCCCCCCTGCCTGCGGAGGGGAGTTTGCTGCTGAAATAAATGTCGCTGCAAAAAAGCATAATTTATTTATCTTCTTGTTTTCTTGGAGAAACAGAGTCCGTTTAACGTCTCTTAGTTTCATTTTGGGGGTGCAGCAGCGACGCAATCGTTCTCGCACTGCATGATGAACCCTGAACACGGCAAACATCTTTTGAGAATTATAATTGTGATATCCGAACCTGCCCTATGCACCCCCCCCCCCACTTTACCAACTCGAACTGACCAGAGGTGGCTAATGTGGTCTTCATTCAGCAGTGGTTTGAGATAGACCTGTCCTTACAATGTGTCATGGCCTACAACCCAAATCACCCCGAATGTCTGATTTCGTCTCATCTGGGAAGTTTAGCAAGGTTGAGCCCGATTAGTACTTGCTTGGAAGACTGCCAATAAAACACATCAGCTGTTGTAGGCGTATCCTGCAATGGTGGTCAGAAGATGGCACCACAGAAATTACATTTTGGATCTACCTGTGTGGAGGTTGATCGTCACCCCCTCATATGCATGGAATTTGATTTAATTATATTTCCTCCCACGTAACAAACACCCATTGATACAACTGTTCAAAAAATCCCAATGCAGGGCCCTCCTGTTAAAGAGCATGACAACCCAATGAGGCTTCTTCCCTGAGTAAAGAGAGGGCATTAGTATTCGTAACATTACCATTCATCCCACTATTATTCAAAGGATGTATCAGGATTGGGCAACATGATTCGACTTGGGAATTAATTCACAAACTAATAATTGTATTCGTGAGGCTTTATTGCAAGTGAAGGCATCCATTTTTTTTTATCATTGCTATTATAATCGACAACCCACCACAACAGACTCATCCTGCCGCTGACCGCTCGCTGTGTGGTCCCGGTTGTGCAGGTGTCTACTGCAACCGCACGTTTGACCGCTACGCGTGCTGGCCGGACGCGCTGCCCGACTCGGTGGTGAACGTGTCGTGCCCCTGGTACGTGCCCTGGCACGACAAAGGTGAGCGGCACTTCCCCAACCCATACGGTGGGGGAGGGTGGGAGGGACTGAGGGAGAAACATTGACCCTGGGGTGGGAAGGTGTGGCCAGGTGGAGCAGTCACTGACATTTGTATGAGTAAAATGCGGAAAACCGATCATATTCTCCAGATTATTAAATTGTCAACTATATTTATATCAACAGATGAGGTCCCACTGAGTTATACAGCTCTTTTTCAGAAGCGGCATGGTCAGAAGCTAGACATTTATGGCAGCCAGATACTCTAAACTCGTCGATTCTAAATGTGGAGGGGAAAACAGGAGGACCCGGCGAAAAATCCACGCGACCACAAAGAGAAGACGGGTCGGGATCGAACCCACGACCTCCTGTATACCAGGCAAGGTAGTTAACATCTCGCCACCATTATGCGATGCTCTAAACGCACACCAACATTGTATCCGATATCAAAACGGTTATACTAATCTGTACTGGATTTCAAGATGCACGCTCAAACTTTGTTGTGAAATACAGAGAAATAAGGTGCGTCGCATACTCCAGAGAATACGGTCTATATTATAATTGTACAGCCATTTGTCAATCCACTGTTGGATGAAGGCCTCCCCACATGATGTCAGCGATGGGGGTTGTTTCACCATGCTTCACCGCATGCGAGCTGGTGAAGGGGCAGGGGGCAGGAATGGTTCAGATATCGCGTGCCAATCTCATGTTAGCTGTGAGTGGGAATTGAACTCGGGTGGCTGGGTGCCATAGCAAAGTGCATGAACTGTTTAGCCACCCCTCCAATAGGATGGATACAACTGTACGCGTCCTTCCAGGAAGTTTGTCCTATTCGCAAACTGAATACAAATGTAGCACATTCGCCATGTTTTGTTCAATACATTGATTGCGCGTTCAGTGAAATGAGTTGAAGTGAACGACGCGTGATGGATCCCATCCACTTGCGGGCAATTATAATCTGGACGCAACGGTATAAACGATGCATACGTCATCGCACGTGGTGCTGGCGGTTGCCGCCGTTCCAGAGAAATAATTTCATTGCGAAAGACGCTCACTCAGCCTATACCAAGGGTCGGCAACCTACGGCTCCGGAGCCGCATGCGGCTCTTTACGGGCTGCTTCTTGACGATATGTACGTATGTACAGTATGTACTCAGATGCATTGCGGCTCTTGAAATACTGAATTTTGTACCGAATTGGAAATAAATGGCTCTTCTTGTTATTTTGGTTGCCGACCCCTGGCCTATACGAATAGAAGGGCACCACCTGTGGCGAAATGTTAACTACCTGGCCTGGTATACAGGAGGTCGTGGGTTCGATCCTGACAACTCATGCCTGTGTATTTGCAGTTTGCATGTTGTCCCCGTGGTCGCGTGGAATTTTCTCCGGGCCCTAAGGTTTTTTCCCTCCACATTTAGAAAGACGCATTTAGATAATTATTGGCTGCTATGAATGTCCACATGATAAGCCAATTCGTTGGGAAAATCAGTTGTGGCCAGGTCGCTTCTGAAATAAGAGCTATATAGCTCAGTGGGCCTTTTATAGGGATATCCAGTTACAGATACCCTGTTGATATAATCACGAGACATTTGTGATAAAAAAATTGTAACTAGTTCTCCGCAGTGGCAAACGCTCAAATTCCTCCTGGGGTTGGAATGCACGGCGGCATAAACATTTATCGTGACTCCGGCAGCGACGATGATGATGACGGTGCGTCATCGACGAGGTGACGGCCGGCTCGCGTCTCCGAGCGCCGGCCGTCACGCTCGCTTTCTCCACTAACGGAGCTCGGCATGTGCCTGTCCAGTCCGCCATGGCCTCGCGTACAGGCGCTGTGGCCCCGATGGGCAGTGGGAGACGGACAGCGACGGGCAACCGTGGCGCGACCTCAGCCAGTGCGCGGACCCTCCCGTCGGGGAGCAGGTGAGTGCGCTTGTGTGTGCGGGTGTGCGTGTGCGTGCGTTTTTGTGTGTGCGTGTGTGTGCGTGAGTGTGCGTGCGTGTTTTTGTGTGCGTGAATGCGTGTGTGTGTGGGCGTGCGTGTGCACGCTAGTGTTTGCGTTCGTGTGCACGCTACTGTGTGCGTGCGTGTGTGCGTGTGTGTGTGCGCGCTTGTGTGTGCGTGTGTGTGCGCGCGTGTGTGTGCGTGTGTGTGTGCGCGCTTGTGTGTGCGTGTGTGCGTGCGTGTGCACGCTAGTGTGTGCGTGCATGTGCGCGCTTGTGTGTTGTGTGTGTGCGTGCGTGTGCACGCTAGTGTGTGCGTGCGTGTGCTTGTGCGCTTGTGCGTGCGTGTTCGCGCGCTTGTGTGTGTGTGCGTGGGTTCGTGTGTCTCCGTGGTGCTGGCCCCCCACCCCTCGTGTGGCCGTGCCAGATTTCATAGGCCGCTACTCGCTCACGGCACTTGCCCCAACAGTCTGTTGAAGGCTATACGGGGTATGTTTGTCTTTGGGTGTTCTTGTGCATCACAACAAGAGCCATTTAAATGATTTAAGTCGTCTTCTGCATGGATAGGGAGGAAAGGGCCCCTGAACCCATCGAGGCACAAGGATGCGTGTGTGTCTATGTGTGGGGAGCGGTCGGCCTTCATAGGTGCTCGCGAACAGTATTTGCCTCAACAGTCTGTGAGAAGCTATATGGGGAATCTTTACCTTTAGTTCATATAAATGCGAATGTTGATCCCATTCAGTGTGCTCCCTGCGCTGAATGATGAAAAGGATCCCAATTCTACGACTCAGGCTCCCAAAAGCTTTACCTGAGGGGCCTTCTAAAGAAACACGGGGGGGGGGGGGGGTGAGGGGGGGTGAGGGGGATGTGGGGGGGGGCGTGTGTCGTCGAGGCACGCACATGGGTACAGACGATCGCTGGTGTCGCGACGGCGTTTGTGTGTGCGGCAGTCCGGTCAGTCTCAGATCCTGAGTGGCTACAAGACGATGTACACCGTGGGCTACTCGCTGTCCCTGGCTGTCCTCACTATCGCGCTGGCCGTGCTGCTGTCCTTCAGGTGCGTGCGGCAGCGAGCCCATCGACCGCTCGGGGTCCTGAGACATTTGAGACGTTTCCTCCCCTTGTCATCACTCCCCCCCGACACCCCCCCGTCTGACCCAGTCTCACCTGCCTCTCCCCGCTTTCATCTCACTCTGCCCCCCCCACCTTGCACATGATCTCCGCGTCAATATTGAAAGGCTTCCTGACAAAATTATTTTGATAGGGGATGTCGTTTCTTCTCTGCTGTCTGTTTCTGGAATTTCATTTCCTTCCAATCGTTCACAGTACTGAGACCCGACCCCTGTTCGAGTCCAGTCGCATGACTGTCCACCTCTCTTCTGCCCGTCACTGGCTGCCACTCCACATGAAGTTGCTTCGTGAACACTCGGAAATTGAGCGCTGAGTTGGCCACCCGATGAAGCTCAGAGCAGTTTGATTTCAATTCCAGTCGTGCGTATTCCTGCTGTTTTAGTGGGCAGACTTTGATTGATACATTGGCCACGTATATATAACATATTTGTAAACGTGACAATCTTGTCGGGTGGTGGAGGGTCATTGACAAGTATTTTATAAATAAACTGTACCACGTGGCCTAACTCACAAACAAAATGGATCTTCTTGAGATGCGGTTGCATTTAGATAATTTATTATAGTAAAGTTATACATTCTATAATAATTGTAAAAATAGTACAATTATTACTCTGATAGTGCATTTTAACTTAAATTTCGATAAAGGAATGGAAAAAAGTCAGTAATCATCTCAATGCGCTAAACGTTGAGAAACACATTTTTACTTTAATTTCGATAAAGGAATGGAAACAAAGTCAGCAATCACTTGAGCTCATGATACGAGAAGAGAGTCCAGGCAATGCGTACACAAGTGTCGCAAGCATCAACCCTGGAGCACCCCTCCGTCACTCGCAACAGCTCAGAGGGGCCCCTTCGCAGGAGGCCGCAATAACACACGGATCCTACCGTGGTGGAGGTGGCTGGCGGTGCGATTGCGTGATCGCGTCTTCTCGTGATCGCGTGACCACGTGATCGTGTGCTCGTGCGATTGCACGATTGCGTGCTCTGGTCGCGTCATCGCCGAATCGCGTGCTCGTGGTTGCCCAGGAGGCTTCACTGCACCCGCAACTCGATCCACGCGAACCTCTTCGCCTCCTTCATGCTGAGAGCGGCGTCCATCCTGGTGCGCGACGCTCTGCTGGAGACGCGCTGGGATATGCCCCTTGGCGAGTCCATGGACTGGGGCACCCTGATCAGCGACGAGGTGGGTGGGTCATTCCATTCATCAGGAAGACGCTCATTAGTGATGAGGTGGGTGGGTCATTCCATTGATCAGGAATACCTTCATTAGTGATGAGGTGGGTGGGTCATTCCATTCATCAGGAAGACGCTCATTAGTGATGAGGTGGGTGGGTCATTCCATTGATCAGGAATACCTTCATTAGTGACGAGGTGGGTGGGTCATTCCATTGATCAGGAAGACGCTCATTAGTGATGAGGTGGGTGGGTCATTCCATTGAGGAGGAAGACCATCATTAGTGACGAGGTGGGTGGATGATTCCATTGTAAAGGAAGACCCTCATTAGTGACGAGGTGGGTGGGTCATTCCATTGAGGAGGAAGACCATCATTAGTGACGAGGTGGGTGGGTGATTCCATTGTAAAGGAAGACCCTCATTAGTGACGAGGTGGGTGGGTCATTCCATTGAGGAGGAAGACCATCATTAGTGACGAGGTGGGTGGGTGATTCCATTGATTAGGAAGACCCTCATTAGTGACGAGGTGGGTGGGGGGGGGGGGTGATCCCACCGACTAGGGACACTCTCATTAGTGACGAGGTGGGTGAGTGAACCCATCGACGATGAAGACCCTCATGAGTGACGAGGTAGCCAGGTGAGTGAATCAATCGGCAAGAGACACGCTCATTAATGACGAGGTGGGCGGGTAAACCCAAAGACTCGGATGACGCTCAGTGACAAGGTGGGCGAGTGACTCCATTTGGCTGGGACAACACACGAGTGGCCCCATGCGGGAATCAAACCCGAGAATCCGGACGCAACTCACCACGCATCGTGGCGCTGCCGCGTCCTGACGGTGCCTTCACCAGCCCCCACGCCCGCAACTGCCACCTTCTTGTGCACGGCGGCCACCAGTCAGAGCCTCGGCCCAGGCTCAAAGCCCGCTTTGGCTTCCGAGAGCCGACGCGATCGGACGCGTTGCGGCCGATCTGGTCGCAGGCGTCGCTACGAAGGGGTCGCTGTCGTGAACCGGGCTGCAGCGGATGCGACGCTCTTGGAGTGCGTGCTGTATTTGCGTGGGGGCAGCTAAAGGTCACTCGCCGCAAAAGCCCTCGGGAGCAAGTCTGAATCACGAGCAGGTGGGGCAGGGTGAGTGGGCGATGGACGTGGGATGTTGTGGAGGGTGGAGTGGGGGGAGGGGTTGGTTGGAGAGGGATTATCTCTAAAATGTGCCCTTGCCTTCCAAAATGTGCCCCTAATGCCCTGCCATTTGCCTGTCGGAGTTGCGTGTAAATCGGTGGGGGCTAGGCTGGGGTGGGGGAGGGGGGGTGATTGGTCGCTTTACTGTGGACAGCTACCACTCATTCTGTTTTCATACAAAGTGCACCCATTGATGAGCCCAAACCGGAACGAATCGGATACTTCGTCTGCGTAGGTCTTTGTGTAGTTATCTTATATATTGTGAGTCCATCAGCCTCAAGGCTTTCCAGACCAATGTTATCAAGCTGCATTTACACTATGGGGACCTCATTTGCCAGTAAAAATATGATAATTGGTTCTTTACCCTTCTATCTGGCAACAAAACTGACACCTTTTTGCAAGGAGTCATGTTTGCATAGACCGCAATACCTGCAGTCATAATACAAACAAAAGAACATAACTCTGATAATGTGCACTGTCCTTGAAGTTGATTGGTCCACACCCGAGACAGCTTTCCTTCGAGCCTAGTCTCATATGGGTTGGACCAGATGACGCCAAAAGGCGCACAACTCAAGGACAATGCACCATCAGAGTATGAGAGCTCGGGGCAAGCATCTACACTATGGGGACCTCATTTGCCAGTAAAAATATGATAATTGGTTCTTTACCCTTCTATCTGGCAACACAACTGACACCTTTTTGCAAGGAGTCATGTTTGCATAGGCCGCAATACCTGCAGTCATAATACAAACAAAAGAACATAACTCTGATAATGTGCACTGTCCTTGAAGTTGATTGGTCCACACCCGAGACAGCTTTCCTTCGAGCCTAGTCTCATATGGGTTGGACCAGATGACGCCAAAAGGCGCACAACTCAAGGACAATGCACCATCAGAGTATGAGAGCTCGGGGCAAGCATCTACACCATTGGAACCTCATTTGCCAGTAAAAATATGATAATTGGTTTTTTACCCTTATATCTGGCAACAAAACTGACACCTTTTTACAAGGAGTCATGTTTGCATAGACCGCAATACCTGCAGTCATAATGCAAACAAAAAACACAACTCTGGCGTCATCTGGTCCAACCCATGAGACTAGGCTCTAAGGAAAGCTGTCTCGGGTGTGGACCAATCAACTTCAAGGACAGTGCACATTATCAGAGTTATGTTCTTTTGTTTGTATTATGACTGCAGGTATTGCGGTCTATGCAAACATGACTCCTTGCAAAAAGGTGTCAGTTTTGTTGCCAGATAGAAGGGTAAAGAACCAATTATCATATTTTTACTGGCAAATGAGGTCCCCATAGTGTAGATGCTTGCCCCGAGCTCTCATACTCTGATGGTGCATTGTCCTTGAGTTGTGCGCCTTTTGGCGTCATCTGGTCCAACCCATATGAGACTAGGCTCGAAGGAAAGCTGTCTCGGGTGTGGACCAATCAACTTCAAGGACAGTGCACATTATCAGAGTTATGTTCTTTTGTTTGTATTATGACTGCAGGTATTGCGGTCTATGCAAACATGACTCCTTGCAAAAAGGTGTCAGTTTTGTTGCCAGATAGAAGGGTAAAGAACCAATTATCAAGCTGCATTTAAGCAAGCAGACTGTGGACTGGTTTTTTTACCTTCTGGGTCTCATCAGCAGTCAGACTCATTAAACAAATGCTGCTGGATTACCAGATGTTATTGGTAAGAAGGGCTACATTTTAAAATATGGGACCTCCGTTCAACGCAAAAAGCAAGACCATACACCATGTTTACGTGGAGACAACCAAGCCAATGTGATTGCCTGCTCATCTTCTGCTTACAGTCCTGAGCCAGTGATGAACATTCCACATTTATACGATAAGGGCGAGGCTATCCTTAGGATAACCACTTTGGACTTCCTTACGAAGCGGTATTCTTGCTATCGACCCCAGAGGGATGCTGTGCATAGTCAACCCCCAACCAGCATTTGAGCTCGCAACCTTCCATCGGTAAGCTGCTCGCTCTTGCTCGCTCTACCGCTCGCTCTACTGGATACTATATAAACTATTTATTGTTTTACCAGGTAAGGCCCACTGAGCTACATATATGTTTACGAAGCTACCTGGCCACAAATGTGAGCTCAGCGATGTGGCTTATCAAGTTAAAATACATAGCAGCCAAATAGTCTAAACGTGTGATGTTGATTCTAAATGTGCAGGGAAAAACCGGAGGACCCGGAGAAAAAATTCCACGCGACCACGGGGAGAGAGAGAGGGAGACACGCAAACTCCAAATATATAGCGGGCGTCAGGGTCGGGATCGAACCCGCGACCTCCTGTGTACCAGGCGAGGGAGTTAACATCTCACCTCACTCGCGTGCGTGCGTGTGCGGCGCGTGCAGGCGGCGGCAGGCTGCCGTACGGCGCAGGTGCTCACGCAGTACTGCATCGTCGCCAACTACTACTGGCTGCTGGTGGAGGGCGTGTACCTGCACACGCTGCTCGTGGTGCCTGTCTTCTCCGAGGAGACCTACTTCAAGGTGTACCTCGCCGTCGGCTGGGGTGGGTCACATCTCACCACACTCCCTGCACCCACCCCCTTCGAACTCTCCCCCCTCAAAGTAGTGAGCTCGTACAGCTGATGTTGATCTAGAGCAGCGGTGGTCCAACCTGCGTCTCCAGAGCCGCATGCGGCTCTTTAATCCACCAACTCTATCGAAGGGGCATAACGTAGAACGTCCTATGACAGTAGCAAAGACAAATGACTATCTCCCCGTGTTGTGCCGAAAACTGTCTACATATACACACACACTGAAACACAAACATTTGGCTCTTTGCAGAACTGACAGAGTAAATTTTGGCTCTTGATTTTTTACAGAATGGTCACCCCTGATGTAGAGTGATGACTCTAATTTGACATTTGGGTGGTTGAGCCAGATGATTGCGTCAGGAGTAGCACAGTAGATCGCTTTGACGCTTCCTCTTTCGTGTGTCTGTGAATCGGGCGTTGAGTCGCTCCATGTCCCACGGTCGTTTTCTGCGTTACCACCGTCGCCGCACACTGCCGGATAATTTTTAGCATTTTCCTATCGTGCTGACCAAGTATCCGCATCTGCCGTGGCTTGTGCGGTTTGGAGTTGTGCCCATTTGCTTCATGGCAGATTGAAGCCTCGATCTTCTGCATAGGGTGAATAATGATAATGATTATGTACGCAGTGATAATGATCACAGGCTGGTACCTAAGCAAAGGGCATCGCCTAGAGCCAATGAGCAGACATGGTGCTGGCCAGTGTAAAGTGTCACTCCTGATTCTTCCCCGGTGGTATCAACTTGGCGATTTTGTCACACAATCTTCGTGACGTTTTTTGGGGTAAAGCGTGGGCCCTCTTACATTTTCCTTAGCAACGTAGCTTTATATAAAAAACGTGACGAGCGACAAATCTAGCGGCTTTCTATACAAGGGTAATTTCTGGATTCAGTAGCCATTCCAATCGGTTTGATGGACAAATGTGGTCCTTTTACAGGATGCCGTCACAGTGGTGTAACGGTCAGCTAATTGGGCTTCCAATCCAGAAGTTTCTGGTTTTATCTGGAAATCTCCTCCTATCTCCACCCTCCCCACAGTATAAATGGGTAATGTCACACTTGGTCTTAGGGCAGATCACGTGTGATGGGCTAAAGCGTCGGCACTGTCACCTTTTCCAAGACATCTGGCCAACATGGAAGAGTATGGCAAACACCCTTTAGAGGGGCTTACTCGAGCTCTGCCTGGGAGAGGCATGAGGATGCAATTAGAGGTTTTCACCTTTAGCTTTCAGTTTAGTATGCATAACACTTGCTCTTACGCATGGTAAACTGCTCTTTACCCATGGTTAACTGCGTTTTTATGCATGGTAAACTATGGCAAAACTGTTCAGTGACTTTTCAATGGCTTTAGAATGTATGTATGTTGAACTTCTTTTGCACCGTACGTAGCCAACCGTGCTAATCGGAGATGCGGGGGAAGGACAACAAACTAAACACACAACAACAACAACAAAAATATTGATCTAGTGACATTCAGCATCGCTGAGGTTTGTTTGTCAACTTTCCGTAAGGCCGTTTGGCAACGCTGCCCCCCGACTGCCCCCCCCCCCCGAACCACGTGGCAATGATGACGACGACGACGACGACGCGGGCAGTGGCGAGGGGCTGCTCCTGATTCCCACCGAGACATGCGAGCGCTCCCCACCCCTTCTCCTGCCGCCCCCCCCCCCCACCGCGCATTGCTCTGCGTTTGCGCTGTTGACAATCCAATGTCAAAATAAACCGTTAGCCGGGATATTTACGTCCTCGTGTGCATTGTTTAAGAGATGCCTTGATTTGCGAAGCCGTGGATTTTGCACGTTTCGAGCCGGCCCTTCGGCGAAAACATTCTACAAGGCGCCTATGATTTTCAGGTGGGGGGGGGGGGGGGTGTGCTGTGTAGTGTGTGATTTGCTCCGTGTCTGTGTTGCCGGTGGCGCGGCACTGCGGCCGCATCTGCAGGAACCCCCGTGCTGTTCGTGGCTCCCTGGGTGGTGTTGAAATATTTGAAGGAAAATACAGAGTAAGTGTGAACATACATATGTGTGTGTGTGCGTGTGTTATAGTGGGGGGGGGGGGGGGGGCGGTATTGTAGCGGTTAGCGCGCTGCGCTATGAACCCGGCGACACGGGTTCGATTCCCGCTCACTGCCAACACCAGTGACGATTATCTGAACTGGTCCTGGGCCTCCCCTAGGTCGACTCAACCTCAATTGAGTACCTGGTGCGGTGTGTAAAGATCGCCACTAGGGAGACAAAGGCAGTCGGGCGTGGTGCTGGCCACCCACACCCTCGGCCTTTATAGGTGCTCGCTAACAGCACTTGCCCCTAAAGTCTGTTAAGGCTATTTTGGAAGGCTATATGGGAAGGCTATATGGGAAGGCTATATGGGAAGGCTATATGAGAAGTCTATATGGGGGATTTTTGTCTCTTTGTTATACAAGTGAGGATGATGTCTGTGGAGAGCGATATCAGAACCGGTCCTCAGCCTTTCCCTAGGTCGGCTCAGCCTTAAATGAGTACCTGGGTGCAGCGTGGAAATTTTTTTTTCGGTGAATAAGAGTGGATTACTTGCTGACCCACGCATTTCAACATGGTCATCGCGTAATTCACTGATATTGACACGTGAAGAAATTGGAACCGCGAAAGTTATTCCACCTTGGGTGGTGCCGACCAGTGAAATATCATGGACTATCTGGTGCGGTGGTGGTGATGGTGGTGCAGTGGGTTATGCACTGTGCTAAGGTCCTGGCCACCAGGTTCAATTCCTGGCCACGGTATCCACAACAGTGGTGGAATTCAGTCGGCAATTAATGATGAGTTGTCACGAATCGGTTGCCCCGATTCGATTTGAGCCACAATTCTTGTTCCCGAGTTTGTACTGTGACATCCGTATCGTGAGTTTCTTTGGTTCTGTCTCCTTGGTTCCGCCCCCCTCCCTGTTCTGCTGTGTCCGTTCTATTAGCCAACACGTAGCACACACGTTGTCATTTTCATAATTAAATAAAAGACAACATGCGTGATTCCACACATATATTGCAAACATGGGAATCAGTTTGAATTGATTATCGTTATGTGCCTACCAATTGGAATCTGAACCTGACTTGTGCATCTTCTAAGTCGACTCAGCCTAAAATGTGGTTCGGGCTACATCAGCTCAGTGGGGGCAAAGGTGGAGTGGTGTGTGTGGTGGTTTACTCCACCACACCTGCCAATTGGCAGGTAGCTGCCCACTGTGGCATGCACCTGTGATTCGGTGCTTTGGAAGTAAGAGATTGGTGGATCATCTAAAGATATTTGAAACGCACAAACCTGCCAGGCTAAGAGATGGCACATTGGATCTACATATGAAATGCGGCTTGCAAATGTAAACTATTATTATGGCAACACACACATTCTTGATTTCATCTTCGTGAAGTTTTGAGTGGTTATCGTCTCAAATATACTTGGTGGGTTTTCTCCTGTTTCCTCTTTCTTACACACAAAAAACACACTCTTGAATGGAATTGGCCAAACATCCCATGGAACAATTCTCCTGAACGAAAGTCCTGAGATTCAGCAAGGCCTTTCTGAGTCAATTATGGGTGAACGCGCTCACCAATGTTAAACTGTGGACCGCACTTCCAACGTTCGCCGGCAAATTTTCAGATATTCACCATGCGGTTGCTCCTGCAACGCTCCACAATGGCGTACCCACAAACCTCGGCATGAACACATTAACATTGCTGACCGACACAACACATGAACGCAGAAGACGAGAGATTCGGGCAGACTGAACAGGTCTTGTTACGCTGACAATTGGCCTTTAGCTTTGACATGCACCTTTGCCCGTAAGCCTTGCCATGTCCTAACCCATCAAACTCGGATCACCCCCCCTCCCCCATGTACTGTACACGTGCAGCCCGTTTGTCAATCCACTGCTGGATGAGGGCCTTCTCACACCGTACGAGTCGTGGGAGTTATTTGACCATACTTCGCCACGCTAGTCAGTTTGGGTTGGTGAAGGCGGGGAGCGTGGATGTGGAAGCGAAGAAGCACAGAGCAGCAATGGATTTCGCTGAAATTGCCCTCGGCTGCTCACCACATAACCCCACAGCAGCCTATAGCAACCCGTTTGTGCACGACGGTTACCCATTCAAGCACTATTCAGGCTTACTTGGCTTCCAAGATCTGACGAGATGGGCCTATATACTCTGTGATTTGACCACAGGCAACTCCCCAGAGTTGAATACCAACAGTCAGAACAAGATACTGTGGAAACCATTCTTGTCACAATGTAAAACCTCAACAACAACAGAAACAACCACAAACTACATATTCCCAGCCAACATCACAGCAATCACCGCTTCACGTGACATAAGATTCACTATGAGGGTGAACAGGTCCTTGCCTTGTGCTGTATCATTTTGCATTGAGTAAGGACCGATATGTAACAGAGGGGGTCCATGCCTAGCAACATCTGGCAGTTCACCAGCATTGGTTCGAGCGAGCCTGATTCATGCGACGTTGAGTTCCGCATCAGCAGGGACAGGCACAGTTTTGCTTGTGTTGGATCAGCGCTGCTGAAATGGTGGACTCCTAGACGGTCACGTGGCCGATGGAATGTGCAAACAATGCTGAACTTTCATTAGTTTTTATGCACTTGAAAAGGAAAATTTGAATCTTGACGCCGGCACATAACGGCCTATTATTGTGTATGACGTCAGGGGATCTTTAATCGAAAATAAATATTTTTTGGGGGGTTTGATTGCGTTATTATGAAAGTGTTGTTACCCGCTACCACCACCCAACACAGATGACAAGTACGGCCTGTCACGTAAACAATGTCTACTATGGATATTTAATGTCCACCATGAAGCAGGTGGCATGTTGTAATGACTTGGTTACTACACCGGAAGTAAAGATCAGGGAGACATCTGGATTCGACCCAGGAACCTCGGTAACGAGCGGCGAACGTGTTAGGCCATATTGATGATAGTGACATGGTATGGATGATGATGATGATCGTGATATAGCATGATGTTGATGTTGGTGACATGGCATTGTAATCACAGGTGCTGGGGGCACAATGAGAACATGGGCTACTGGTGGATCATCCGCACGCCCATACACCTCGCCATTCTGGTGAGAACACGTGTCTCCCCTTCGACATTGCATTGCACATTCTTATAGAGTAGAAGCCAGAGCCAGCCCGTCCGACAGATGTGATTGATGCAATTGTTTTTCTCCAAACTACAAACATGAATGGAACTGCATTGCACGAGTGAACTAAGGCCTGCGTGGGATTTCGCGCACTACTACCATCCAAAGTCAATAAAGTGAGTTCCCATTCAAGTGAGCATTGAGGGAGTGATCATCTCCTCTTCACAGCCCTGAACCAGTGGTGTATATGCCACGTTCCGATTGTAGGGGCGAGTCTATCCATCATGCAATCACTGTTGACTTACCCACAAAGTGGTTGGTATTTTATTGACTCCAGAAGGATGATGGGCTGAGGCAACCCGCAGCTAAGATTTGAACTTGCAGTCTTGCCACTGAGCCATCTGGTTGAATACCCTCTGATGGTGGTGTGAGACAATCTATTTTTGCAGGTGTTTTTGTTTACCTTATTCAAAGTTTCGATTCAAAGCTTTCGTGACTGCAGGGATTCATATTCTTAGTTCTTTCGGTAAAGTCACGTAGAACGAAAATAATAATAAAACAATAACATTCTCACGACGTTTCGATTGCAATATAAGCAATCATCAGGTGTGGTTTTCACACCTGATGATTGTTTTTATTATTATTATTTCCCTTCTACGTGACTTTACCAAACGAACCAAGAATATTTTTCAAAGTTCATAGGTTCTACATCGCTCATGGCCAATACCATAGGTCCCCGTTTTCCTGTGGTCACATTGAGTGCTTCCTCGACGCTGTATGGAAAAAAATCAGAAGAAGTCCGATGTCAGATGTTCAGTACCTAAGTAAAGCCCATTAGCTATACTGTGGTGGTCTTTTTCAAGGGTGACTTGGCCTACTCATCCTAAGTGCTGTGACCTAGAAGTAATTCCGCGTCATCATCTTTCTCTGGACATTTATACTGCCCGCTGAAGATTGCAAAGAGGCAAACACAAAAATTAATGCGCCGTAACTTTCCCCAGCAAAGATTGAGGTCATCACCTGCATTTCGGTTAATGCACCCTTCCAGCATATCTTTGCAAAGTAAAAATCAATTCCGAAGATGTTTTGAGGACGAGTTATTGTATAAACATTGTGCAAAAGTTAAACTTTTGAGGCACGGGTTTAGTAATAGGTTGGTGTTGAAATGTACAGCATTCTAATTCTCAACCCTACCTCACCCAACAATGACCACACCTCCCTGCACTCATTGGAAGACAGCGGGATGTGTCGGTCGCCTGAAAATGGGACAGAGAAAAGCTGGTGATGGCTCACAAAAGCAAATATGACGAATGTGACAGTGTCCCCAGACTAGGGCTGTATATTATATGTACAAAACCAACGTTGGTATTGCCAAATGGGCCATTAATTTGCAACGCATTCCGCGGGCCAGCGTTAAGTTTACAAAACATGCGGTAAATGGGTGGTATGGGGGGTTGTGGGTTTGAGGGGGGGGGGGGGGGCAAATGCAATGGGGTGGCGAGGATGGATGTGAGAATGATTTGATCCAAAGTGTTGCTGCGTGTAGCTTGGTGGTTTCTCTACTCATAACCGCATCCGTGAAACGTGCAACGCTAAACTCCTTTCTGCTCCCACTCCCCCGTGTGTCTTTTTAAATTTAATAACTAAAATATTACCAGGTCTCCAATTCACTTTGTTTCTTTTCAATTTGAACTCCACGTCTTTTATTCAAATTCAAGTTTGTCGGAAGGACAGATAAAAAGGGTACTCGCGTGCTTCCCGCCCCCCCCCACCCTCCCAAAAAAAAAGTCTTACTTGCGTACAGGGTAAAAATGTAAACATCGTTACAGTTTGTCGACCAAATAAATATAGGCGCTTTGCACGCAGCGATACATTTTACGTCAAAATAATCTACTCGTGATGGATTCCGTCGAATTACAGACAGCTATAATCAGGATGCTGTGGTGAAAACAATGCATCAATCACGCCGCGCAGCTCCATCTGCGGCCATTCGTGCAGCGATTCTGGTTGAGAAAAGGGTACGTTACACGATTGGCTCGAATAAACGCGGGGGAAATTATATTCTACTAACTTATTCTTCCTCATCGACCGGCCGAGGGAAAAACGATATAGCAACCTCCTTTACTGCACGGCGTGGGGAGGTATTCATCCAGCAGTAGATCGGCAAAGCGCAGGAATTGGTTCATTAATTTAACATAACAACAGCGGGTGCTGAGGTTGAAAACATCGCCGCTGGAGGAGGTTTAGGCAAAGCGCACGGCTGCGCTCACAGCGCCCCAGACTCACGTGTGCGCCGTGTCAGCCGGACAAGTGCACATCGCGTTTACAGAACGTCCGCGAGAGGTAGCATCCGTTTGTTTAAAACAACCCCATCAAATCAGACAGCAAGTTGAGCAAGGTCAGTCAAACTACGCGGCGCGCAGTCTCGTCGCACGAGCCTCATCCTTCTTAAACATCCGCACGTCCCCAAACCGTGTCGGTTGCGACGTGAATCTCGTCGAGAATGTTGAGAGACCCAAACTAATCTGCTGCATCTCCAGCGCTGTGGTTGCTCGCCTTGAACGCTTCTCAATACTCTGATATTGCACTGTGTTTGAGTTGTGCGCCTTCTGGTGTCATCTGGTCCAACACCAATGGGGACTAGGCTCTAAAGAAAGCTGTCTCGGGTGTGGACCAATCAACTTCAAGGACAGTGCATATTATTATCATTATCAGAGTTGCTTCTTTTTGTTTGCATTTTTGACTACTTGTGTTGTGGTTATTGCAAACATGATGCCTTGTATAAAGGTATCAGTTTTGTACCAGTTTAAAAGGGTAAAAACCTACTACTATACTTAGACGCTTCTCTCATGGATAGCTGAAGATCGCTCGAAAATTGTTGCGTTTGAAAAAAAGAAAAAGTTCTCCAGGGAACACGTGACCCAACATTTCAACTGCGCAGTTTAAACTGATACCTACATTTACAAATATTTTATTTAGAAAGTGAACATTACCTTTTATGGACCTGTCCACACGTTGTTGCAAGTGATGACCGGTGACCGAGGATAACTACAGAGTGACAGCCAAGGGAGGGAACGTAAAGAAAGGGGTTTACACCGCAGAGATGATGATAGGTGTATATCGGATCAATTGCTATATTGGACAGACGGGACGTAACATTAGCATAAGACTAAATGATCTCAAACACAACTGTCGGCAGTGGCAGAACATGCTTTCCAACAAAGACACTCAATTGATTTTGATAACGCAAAGGAGGTCTCATAATGATTTTGATAACGTTGTAGTGTTATACAAAACTAATAATAACTGGCCAAGACTAATTAGAGAATCCATTGAAATTGAGATGAATACCAATTATTTTACCCGCTCTGATAGCTACAGACTTAGCGCAGCCTGGAAGCGTATCATTAAATAATACACAATACATATTACATTTCCATATAGAGGAATCACATACTAATTAACTGATTACTGATCTATTATATAATTACAATACACCCCCTACCTCCGCTTCTGATCTCGAAACCTGATGGGGTTCAATGATGACTTTGTCCTGCACTATTTAAGACTATTCTGCCAAATCGCCCGACGATGCTGGATGTAATTACCAGCGAAACGTCGTACTCAAATTCGAAATGTTGTAGATTCACTCTTCAAACACACCGGTGGGCTGAAGAAGTAACTAATTAGAGTTTTGTTAACGTGACACATTTTTGACTGATTGGCCGCGTCGGGTGGTGGAGGGTTGCGACACATTTATATTTACGCGATCTAATCCAAAAGCCTTTATTATGGATAATGATGCTCATGATGACCTTAATGGGCGCTCTTTATATTGCCACGCAAGACTTTGTGTCGTTTGCGAATGTGACCCATTGGCCGTGTGTTTGCAGATCAACTTCATCATGTTCATAAGAATACTCAAAATTATCACCTCCAAGCTCAGAGCTCACCAGATGGGCTACACAGACTTCAAATTCAGGTGCGTTGCATTTCCTCACAGAGCCGTGTCCTTTAAGGGACACTGCACCGCGCAAACCTTGGCCAACTTTGGGTTTTGGCAGTGTAATAAAAAGCATAAAATATCCAACCGTCACTTTTGAAAAAACCAACATTGGCATGCGGGGCACATGAAAAGACTCATATTTGTGGCGACCAACTCGTAAACTGTGCAGTGGAAGCAGCTCGCTGCAGGAAGGGCATTGTTATGGAACTAATCCTTGCAAGTGCTGCTGAACGGCAAAGACGAAGATCCCCCATGTAGCCTTGAACAGGCAGTTGTGGTGAGTGCTGTTTTCAAGTACTTATTAAAGCCGGCACGGCACATGAGGCGACGGGCATCCAGCACCACACCCGGCAACCTTTGTCTCCCCATTGATGATGTTTCCACACCATACCAGGTACTAAGTTAAGGCTGAGTCGTCCTAGGGGATGCCCAGGACCAGTTCAGATATTCGTCACTGATATTCACCGCGAGCGGGAATTGAACTGGGGCCGCCTTGGTCACGCAGTGGGCTGACCACTGCACTACCGCTCACCACAATGCGTGCACACACACGCATGCATGCACGTTTCAACAGTGAAAGCACGTACATGCACAAATACCCGTAATGGCCCAGCGGTAGTGCGTTTATAGCTTATTGCAGAGTATCACGGTTCGAATCTAGCGATGGCCCCGATAATTTTCTGCGGGTGTAATAACCGGAATAGTACTACGCACACCCTCTGCTTCAGAGTGAACGATAAATATGACATTGGCGTCCTTTGCACGAGTAGGCCATTGCGCGCGGGCATCAGTGTCCCAATTTTCCAAATGTAAAAATGTCCCTGGGATTATACACAGAGCGGCAATCATCGCCCCCTACTGGCAGAACAATGCCGCAGGTCGCTTTTACAAATGAGACTCTATCGTGGTCTCAAGAATTCTCACCTACTTCAAGAAAACACAACTTAAAACTCGGAAAGTTGACCACACTTGCACATCACATGCCCCACGCGATGCAGAGGGAGGCTCGTCGGCTGCTGCGCTGTGTCCAGGTTGGCCAAGTCGACGCTGACGCTGATTCCGCTGCTGGGAATCCACGAGATTGTGTTCACCTTCATCACGGACGAGCACGCCCATGATGCGCTGCGCCACGTCAAGCTCTTCTTCGCTCTTTTCTTCAATTCTTTCCAGGTGCGGCCGCTGGCATTGCCCTTTTATACAGGGATCGAGAGTTGCCCACCTTGCACGGTAGCATTTTTTCTTCCCACACGAATCAACGCTCGTAATATATATAGAGGACTGCAGAGCTTGGACAATTTTTGTGGCGTTGGTGCACCACCTGACTGCTTGCTTCCTGCTTTTGTGATGCAGTTTGCATGAATCACTCTGTACAATCTAAACATTATGGTCCTTCTTGTCCTCCTGCCATTACTCATGCCCTACTGGCAGACTAATGCTCACTTACAGGCCAGTGCTGAGTTCACCTTGAGCCATTTATGGACAGTTGCCACTGGGGGTCACCTAGCCTAGACTACAGCAGGGCAGTGGAATGTGTGAGATGAAATGTGACGTAAGCTGCTTTTGACTTGCAGAAGAATGTAATGCAATTAATTAATCCTTATCTTACTCCTGTATCCTTGCATTTGTCATGAGCGACTTCCACGCCACGTCGTGTAGAGGGTACTTCTTCTTCAATTTCTCACACTGGGCACAACACAGGCCAACACTTATTCTTCTCACTCTGAGTACAACACTTAGATATTAACGTCTCTACTGGCTACACACAGCCGATCACTTGGCGTGGTCCCACCGCCCTCACTCGGCTACGCCGCTGGCTGGCAGGCGTGACGATGATGGCGATGGAAACCCCGCAGGAGATCTTCCACGTGGCCGGATGACGGAGAGAGATGTCGGCGAGCAGCGACGCAGCCAGGACTCAAGACTCCACACACGAACCCTGAGCTCCGGGTCCGCTCCCCCTTATATCCCCCCAGGCGTGACTAGGCCCCCGCCTCCGCCCACACCCTCTCGTGGAACCTTCGAGCAGGTTCCCGGAGCATCTCGGCTAACCCCACCTGTTACCTTTGCCCCAGATACCTCTCCTTCTCTGATTGTTTGTTACTTTAACCGTGCCCGTACCCGTGATTCCCTTTCCCGGCCAGCAGGTGTCACCCTGTCATTACACATTTATGGTGGTGGGTGCTATACGATTTAATACAATATATCTGAGTAATACAATGTATCATGAAACAAATCTTAGTAAATCAAGTTATTTAATCATCATGAAAAGCAGGTGAGAGGTGTTGAGATCAAATTCCTTTTTTCAAAGGGAGACGCGGATCATGAAAGTCATACAGTACGTAAATATATAATACGCACAAATGCAGCTTCTTGTCAATCTACTGCTGGACGAAGTATTTCCTCCACTCCATGTCGGTCATGGATACTCATTAGTGATACTTCACATCTTGCTGGTCAGTCCAGGTGGGCGACAGTCGGCGGTTCAGCACCGGTTCAGACATTGCTCACCGCTGTTGTTAGCCAACCGTCGCACAGCCGCAGAATAAGCGGCCAAAACAATGGCATGCCCTGGCTCTGGAAAACAAAACAGGAAACAATTAATATGAAAGGTTTAGCAAACGGTAAACAAGTAAGCAATATATGGCTAGAGAGCTCCCGCCTCTCACATGAAGCTACCATCCAAACCATTTCCACCTCCTCCACTTCTGCCTTTCTCTGCCAAATCCTGCTCTGTCGTGGCTGCACACGAGTAGCCCCGTCCACTGAGAATTAGATTCGTATTTTGTCAGAGCGTCTTGCGGAGGCTCGACTTGTTTGTCTTGGTTGTTTATAAGTGGCCCCCTCTGCCAGAGTCGTAGCGACATTGTGAATCGCTAATGCAATGTGTGTGTGTGTATATTAATTGTGGACAGGGCTGCTATTTAACTTGCGTGGGGTCACGTGTGCAGCAAGTGGCAAAATTAAACAAGCGCTGCTTTTGGCAACCGTAACAATCTGGTTTCACTAGTACATAATTCGGAATATGCAGTATAAGTGTTTTTCTCTCGATGTAAATAAGAATTTAAAATTGTACTTTACAGACATCTGCTGGATGGAGTGCTGTCTGCCCATGCCGTGTTTGTTGTTGGGTTTTGTTTGACCATACTTAATCACGGTCGGTCAGTACGGGCCGATGGCTTGTGTTTTTTAGATGTCACTTGTCACTGGCTGTAGCTGTGGCTGTCACTCAAAGGCAGTTCACGAGGTTCATAGGGCAGGGCGCTGAACACTGCTTCGCTGCTCCCCCGATTTCCCCGATATTACTACTACAATGAGCCAAGAATGTCTGTTTGTGTGTAACGCGGGTGACGTCACTCCACGTCGACCAGCCCCCCTCATTAATAATCATAAACGGTTGACGTCACTCCGCATGAAGAAGGTGGAGCAGAAACTAAAATGTGTTTACGCATAGTAGCTTTCATTTCGACCTTTCTTATAGAAAGTAAGCTAATCAGGCAATCCAAGCAGCAACTAATATAACGAGCCAAAAAAGGCTGTGTGTGTGTGTCCCGCGTGTGACGTCACTCCACATGCGCCCCCCCCTCATTATTATTCATGTGTGCTTCGATTTTTGACTAACACAGACGAAGGATCGAACGGCTATGATATTTTTTTACTGCAAATTCGCTCTCAATTTTACGAATCTTTATAGCAATTGAAGGCAATAAATAATTCAATGCCGCATCACAGTGCATTTGGTGCCATTATTTATTTCTTCGGCACGTCCAATAAAAGGCAAGTCTACTTTACGCTTCCAAATTATGCTACGAGAAACATTTCTCTGCTACTTTGCAGACATTGTATCGAATTCAAATTGTTTTAAACCCCAGCGAGCGAAAGTCAGTATCAGAGCAAGTAATTGAACGTCCGTTAAATACAGTGCTACTGTGGCATTACGTCAGTTGTTTTATGACTTAGTTGCGTGCGACAACCACTGCCATTAATGCGGTGCTGCGGTCAAATGCTGTGAGGTCCGTTTTATGACTTCCTTTTGTGCAACATTCACTGCCATTAATACAGTGCTACAGTGAAATGCAGTGAAGTGTTTGATGACATTATTTTTCTCAATATTCCCTGCCATTACATTTAGACAAGATACAATTACACTCTGCTCAATTTATTCGTAACTCTAATGCTTATCTTTGCTCTTCGTTATTTGCTAAGTTACTTCAGACAGTAGCAGCACTCTACTTTCTTCACTCTCCACTATCAAGGGTCCATCGGTGAAGATCAATTTGTCAGTTAACAACTTCAGGTGATTTTAAAACAGTACTTAAATTAAGTTACGGGTTTTTTTCAAATTATACAGCCACAAAGATTGTTCGCCTTTGCCTATTGTGTAAGACACCGAAGAGTCCCTGCTAAAATAATATGAATGCCTCTTTTAATGCTTCTTTTGCCTCGATGCGAGCTAGATTTGGCCCCTACTGCAGCTTCCGTCCGAGGACGGGCTAACAAGCTAGTTTTCTTAATACGCACTATCAGTGCAGTACATTGCTTTTAAACATTGGTGTCGTGAAAACAACGCTGTTTCCAGTCCCTCAGCCACCCAGAGCCCACTACTTCCCATCCTCCCCAACTGCAATGGAAAGTGGGGGCATGGGGGTGGGGGGGGGAATGTGAGGTGGGAACAGATTTCCGGAGCTCAGTCCCGAACAGCTCCAGATAAAATTAAGCCCTGCGTGCAAATTAAGCCCTGCATGACCAAATCACTTGGAATCCACGCAATCTTGTCAGATCTCGGAAGCTAAGCAGGTCGTAGCATGGATAGTGCTCGGATAGGTGACTAGATTATGTCAAACAAATGTTTGTGTATAGACTTGCGGGCTCCATGGTGGACGGCAGAGGGTGGGCAATGCAGCCAAATCCATTCCACTCTACTTTCATGCTCACATGTTAATGCTCCTTGGCTTTAATTGTGTCCACACGGAATGTATGTTCAGTATGTATGTATGTTGAACCATGATAATCAGAGGTGCACTGAACAGGTGCACTGAACAGGTGCGGTGAAGTACGATGAAAGAACCCACACAACTCACTTGGCATGGGGAGGCCCTCATTTGGTGGTGGATTGACAGATATGGCTGTACGGGCGTCTGCTAATGACCGAACTGTGTGGCTGTTTCCTCTGTCTTGCAGGGTCTTTTTGTGGCAATCCTCTACTGCTTTGTCACCAGAGAAGTAAGCTCCATCCCAGCACGTAATAACCCATGGCGAAAGTCTACGGTAAACGCCTATTAGCCTAATAGAGTGCGGTAACTGCAAGCCAGACGTACAAAAACGATGTAGACATTCAGTTGAGACTATCTTAGGCAAGAAAATGTATTATTAATGTTGTTATTTTTATTTTGCATAGACATCTGTTTGTGTATAGCCCCCCGTTGTCATAAAAATGCATCTGTTCAACGTTTGAGAATAAGCCGTTCGCATTTTGACACCACCACTTGTGAGTTACGTAAACATATCAGCCTATTTAAAGTAAAATCAGTCTAAATAAAGAAATAATGCCGGCCTACAGCCAAATCACCCTGAATGTGTCAGATTTTTGCCAGAACTAAGAAGCTACGCATGGCTGAGCCTGGTTAATACCTGTATGACAAAATGCCTAGAAAAAGCTGGTATTATTGGCTTGGGATATCAGGTGACTAGTAGTTGGTAGTACTGCAATAGATTCTTGGATCTATCTGTGTGGAATTTACTGCCACAAGACAAAATAGTGTTAAAGGAACTGGCCATGAGAAACAAAAGCGTGACCCTCCTGAAACATAGTATTTTGAGACTAAGTGAGGCTTTCGTGAGTAAATAAATACCAATGCTCTGGTATTTATTAATTGAATGACAATAGCGAAATTCAGGGCTTAACTTTTTCATGGAAGATTGTCCAGGGTCCTGCAATCCTCTAAAACCCTCTAACCTGAGCAGGGGGAGGACGTGGGAGGCATTTAAAATAGCTTCTAGAGCTCGGTTCTGTTCAGCTGCAGCTGAAACTAAGCCCTGGCTCTATCATTATGATTGTTATTGTTCATGCCAACTCTATTTCTTTCATCAGTGCACTTATAATTTCATTTTTAAGCCGCACGTATCCTCCCCTCCATCATACGCTGATAAAGCAGCAGCAGCAGTAGCTGAGCCCGCGCCGGCGTTGTGTTCGCGTGCAGGTCCAAGCTGAGGTCCGCAAGCAGTGGAAGCGCTGGCGGCTGGGCAAGGAGCTCGAGAGCAGACTCAACTACATCCAGGTGTCGAACCTGAAGGCGTCGCGGGACGAGGCCGAGCAGCGCAACGGCCACAGCATGGCCTCCACGGGGCTGCAGGAGACCCAGGACCTGCCGAGCCACGAGGAGGCCCTCCGGCCCAACAGCCTGTGCGATGCGCCGCTCCCAACGCCAGACACCGCTTCTCTTAAATCTCTGCGGGCAGAAGCCCCTTTAGAGCAGCAGCAGCCGCAGCAGCAGCAGCAGCAGGATGATCACTCGTGCGGCACCAGCTGCACGCCTGTCGTGACTTTTGTCGGCGACGCCAGCAGCAGTGTGTGGACGGTTTGATGGCGTCGACTCGGGGTCTTCTCGAGTTTTCGCCACTCACGTTTGCTGGGGGTGGTGCTGGAGAAGCTTTGAGGAGCTGTGTCCGTGCGGGGTGGCGATGGCGAGTTGGGTCACAGCAGCGAGCGCGTGTCCCAAGCATCCTTAGCGGCTGGCGTCTCGTCTCCTGCTTGATTTGTGAGACGCGATTGCGCGCTGTCGCAGACCTCTTCAAAACATGCCAACCGCCACCGAGGAGGACAATGGGACACTTTGTGACAGCCGACTGCGGAGAGCCGGACCTTGCACTCAGCGACCATCTCCACCGGTGAAGCCTGCGGCTAAATACAGAGTCCTCCTGTCACCCCGGCAAGCCTACCCCGAACGATCCGTTTTTTGGGGAGTGACAAACTCGCCTGGAATCTGTCCGATCTCTGTTGGATCTCAGTATGTAAGCAGGGTTGAGCCTTGGACAAGTGCTTCGACGGGCGACCAACACCGTACATTAACCAGTTGTTGTAGGCTGCAACTGCGATCTGTTGTCGGCAGAGGGCATTGCGGCAAATGCCAGTGTTGCACTCTACCATGCTCCACAACACCTTCGCTAACTTGCACTGACCAGCATGACGAAGTATGGTCAAATGACCCGCATGGCATGGGGAGGCCCTGATCCAGCAGTGGATTGACCAATAAAGGATATACATGCGTGCACACGTGGCTGGTTTAACAACAGCTCACGTGTTCAGGAGCTTCACGTGTCAGCGCCGCTGGTGTAGCGCACATTCATGTAGTGACCGTGCAAGATGATGGGTTGAGGATGGGGTAGGGGGTGGAAATGATGGTTTCGACTGGAAGCCGTTGCACGAGTTGGCAGTAAAAGCCAGATTAATAATCCTGTGAGAACGCACGTGTATTGCGTTGGGTTATCATAAATCAAGACGCAGCATGGTCACATTCCTTAATGGAAGGAGTTTCCTTTTTTTAAGTCTGCAAAAGGGGCCATACGGAGGTGTGAGTATGCCCTTGAACTGCATTGATATGGCGTACACACAGGACCGACCAGAGTGGCGGACAAAACGGGAAAATGTGCCCCTGGCCTCGCACAAAAGAGGGCCCCACAACCATGTTGTCACTAATAAGGGGGGCCCACGTAACATTCTACTCTGGGCCCTTAGCCCTGGGTCTCCAGGAATCTTAGGTCGTCCCTACGGTCCTACAGGGGCGCAGTGTGGTTGGCATGGGCTCTAGTAAATCAAATTAAACGTGGGCCTTGTCCAATTGACTTCCTCTCCCGTAGCCTGGCGCCTGTCCCCTCTAGTCCCGTGGCCACGGGCACCGGTGCAGTTAAACTGCCTGCATACTCGATAGCTATGCTACTGTGTACATGGCGCATACGCACATGGGGATATTGAGTGTAAGCCTGCCTGCCGTGCAGGGAGCAAGCAGGGCACGTCACATGGCGTCTGCAAGGCGTGTGACGATGCATTGTTATTTCATGAATCGCAATCGATGCACTACGCTCACGATACACACACGGTTCGGGTAGTATGTGCATCGATGTATGAACCTGTTCAGTAAGTTACGCACAAACGACGTGTAATGTTACAGTGAGGTTAAGAGAATGAACAAAACAGTTGAAAAGAGACGGAAAAAAACACGAGATGGTAGAATTATGACACGCGAAAAGACTCAGTTCCTGATAGCGCTATTAAGATCAGTTACTGAAGAAGAAGCTCCCAACACGTGGTCCAAAACGTCGGACATCGTGTCAAACCAAAAACACATTAGATTGCTATATACAGCATAAATGTTAAAACCAACGCAGTAGTATCGTTCAAAGCAGTCATTCTCAACTTGGTTCACATGCCCGCAGCACCACACTTGTTTAATTTTGTGCATTTGCGTTTTGTTCCTCCTGCACAATATCCATGGCGGAGTCTGCACAGCCCCTGAAATGTTTTTTGCACCCCCCAAGTGCGATTGACATTGGCTGTGTCATGCTCCATCCCATTGAGCATGCCTCTGCTTTAAACACGGTCAAGCTACGGAGCTATGTTCAGTGGCATGAGGACAGAAAATTTTAATAAAATCCGGCAGCCAGTGATTGTAGTACGATCAGAAATTTCGTCAATACATAAATAATTCAACACATAAATAATTCAAATGAAATGGTCCAAGGGAGATAGCAATGCTGTGGGTGTGGCAACGGTTGCTCGGAATGATGTTATCACTTCCACTTCACCAGCCAATCAGCTATCAGGAATACAATCCTAATAGCTGTCACGTGGCGGCCACAACATCAGTGATCTGTGCTTCAGCCTGTCTATAGCTCTAATGAATGTTTTTTATTTAGTTTTAATGTTGATTTAATTCATCACTAATGTTAAAACGTACGTCATTAGTATTATCATTGTAAATGTTTTACACGTTACGAATTATCGGTGGACATTTTTTGACTTAAAACTTTCGTGACTCTAGATTTGAAGTTTTCGTGACTGCAAGGATTCATTCTCTTTGGTTTTTTCGGTAAAGTCACTTAGGTAAAAAATTAAAATAAATTAAATCACGACGTTTCGGGTGCAACACAAGCGTCCTTCTTCAGGTGGGGACAACTTAGCGAAAGCACACCGTCCTCCTGATGACGATCGCTTGTGTTGTGATCGAAACGTCGTAGATTTCAATTTTATTTTATTTACTTTAAAATGTTCTATCTACGTGACTTTTCCGAAAGAACCAAAGAATATATCGGTTGACAATTTTCGTTACTTTGACAATTGACTTACGAGTGGTTCTTGACCACCCTTCAAGTTTTCTCCTGACTAACACGATGGTTTTCTGAACTCCCGTATGAAATCAGAGCAACGCAAATCTCTGCCTGGGTAATTTCTCGACTTGCACAAGTCGCTCTCCTCTGCGGCCGCAGTTGTCAGCTGCCATTTGAACAGGCGAAGGTGGACACCAGGTAAATGACGACCGCTTGTGCTAAAGCACAGGTGAAATAAGCCACCTGTTCAGCCAGCTCGGAAGCTGTACAAGAGTTGATGTGTGTATAATAACTTTAATTATATTCAGTAGAAGCTGGATATAAAGCACACCCTTTGGAAGCAAGTCCATTATTGTTAAATTTCTGTTTGACTCATCGCTGTATTTTATTTTATTGTTTTCCTTTTTATCATTTTGGTGACCCCAGTGACTCTCGCAAATGAGACTCATCCTGGTTTCTTGAGTTATCACCACCTGGTTAAACAAAATAAACTTGCTTTTATCCGAAGTTTGCTCATAACAGAAGTTTCCCTTAGCCTTCCCCCACCAGTATATGCACTTGTTGCTTATATCAGGCCTGTGCTTATGAGGTGTGCTTATATCCAACTTCCACTGTAGTATATAGTAATATGAAGTATATAGTGTATGCCGTATATATATAAAATGCCTTTATGTACAATTATATGGTTAAACAAATCCCATATGTTTAAAGTCCCATTTGGACACGAAACCCCATACCAGAACAGTAATTAATATATTGTGTTTATAGTTGATACGTTGTGTTTATATAAGGTATACATATCATTGTGTTCACCTGTTACAAGGCAGATTCAGAGGTATCGATGTGTTATTGCCTGCATGCTCTATTTGTGATAACTCATTTCAGGTGTGCGAGGAAGCCCTGGGGAAGGACTCACCCTCATTTGAAATGTGTTTTTGCTTATTTATCCAAATAGTATTTTATACGTTTGTGATATTGGCGTCAAGTCGTGTGATAAAAAAGTGCATTTTGAACTCTCGGGAAGCAGCGAACCACCTCGTGTCAGAGAAGAGGCCCTGAAATATTAAATTGCAAAGCGACTTTAAGTCCCATAGAGAGGGCCACCTAATCCACACCATCAGTGCGCCTTGTGTATCGGTCCTGCAAGCAGTTATCATTGCATCGCGATAACACCAAACTATTTAATTCTGAGCTGGAACAAGCTTAATTAATTCTAGATTTGAAGCTTTCGTGACTGCAAGGATTCATACTCTTTGTTTTTTTCGGTAAAGTCAAGTAGGTAAAAAATAAAATAAATTAAAACTAAATTAAATAACGACGTTTCGGGCGCAACACAAGCGTCCGTCATCAGGTGGGAAAGCATGGTCTGCTGCTGATGCAGACTGTTTTAAAGGTTTGAAATGGGTGTAGCCCAAGGGTTATAAAGGAGTGGCTGTGTCTAGTGATGTTAATGTGAGAAATTAGCATGTAACTGGGTACGGAAGTGGCTATGTTGATGTAATGTAAAAGCTTAATTAAGTGATACAAACTATACTTACGGATTTTGTTTCGTACAGTCATAGACAGCTGTTCTGCGACCATCAACTCGCAACACTTAATTACTCCAGTTCCATCACGGATAGCTGACCATATACAACAACGTCGAGGATCTTAGCCAGCAGTGCTGGCTCACTGCTCTGACACACGATTACCCCCCTGGGCAAACACAGCCGTGTCTGTCCTGACTCTCCATTTGCCTGGATTTTGGCAAACTCGCACACACAGGGGAGGAAGAGTTTGATGAATAGACCTGGCCTTGGGTCATATCCATGATAATGGGGAACACTCTTCCAGTATTTATCCTACAGCAGGGGCGCAAAGCTATGTTTTATTTACTGAAGGCGAAATCATCACAATCATCATCAGTCATGTACAATCCACTGTTGGATGAAGGCCTCCCCCAAGCTGCCACCATCTCTCACCGTCCTGCGATGTAGCTAATGTTATCGCTCCGTCTCCTCTGTGAATGTCCGCTCGGACGCGTTCCATTGCTTGGGTGAATAGACTTTCAAGTACCGTTTGCGGGCCATACATTAGCGTGCACTTTAGCGTTGCTCAATAAGGGCATAAACAAAACAAAAAAACCGCGCGGGTCGACCAAGCGTGAAGAGGCGCGTGCAGTCACAGAATTGGCTAAGCCTGTCCACAAATTAAAAGATGGTTTCTCCTGCTCGAAAATATTCCCCTTTCAGTATCTGATTCAAAAATTCAAAAGCTCATCGTGGCTGGCAAATGCTATTGACGCTCTCACCACCACAGCTCACCAATTCTCTCTACCCTCGGCCAGATCCCCGCAAGCTGCTGCGCGGTAGACACAGGAGACACGCAGCGACAACCAAGGTCTGCCACAATGGTATCCCACAATCTGCTCTCAAGGTCTGAACCTTTGTCGTCGGACTCACGGAAAACTTTACAATTGGCGTGAAAATATGGTTGGTGCGGCAAAGACTCCTGCAGTGATGGAGAGATTTCGGGTTTTTTGTTGTTGCCGTTTTGATGTGGTTCGGCTCGTGTGACCCGAGGTCGTATTCGAGGAAGTTGTGAGTTGAATCCGGCCAATGGGGCCGTCCGTTCCCCATTCCTGTCATACGGTCCAGTAAGTCGTGTAATGTGGCGGTTACCGTCGTTTGCCTTCAGTCAAAACAGCGTGGAGTTGTGATTAATAAGATCTGAAGATAACGTTTATAAGAAAACTTCATTTTGAGCATTCATAACTCAAAGCAGGCACCTACTATAATATATATTTGTTGTGTTCTAACATGCGTCTGTTTCCCATGTGTATCATGAGAAAAACAAGTTTTGCTAGCTGGCTGTCTTCCTGGTTGACTGGCCAGGGTAAAGAGGAGGAGGGGGGGCGTGGGTTGGGGAGTGGTGGGGGTGACGGTGGGGTGTGGCCACTGGGGGTTCGCGCTACGCTGCGCTACAAAAACAGCGATCCGAGTTCGATTCCCACTCACGACCAACACCGGTGACAATTACCTGAAACGGTCATGGGCCTCCCCTAGGTCGACTCGGTTTCAAATGAGTACCTAGTGCAACTAGGGAGACAAAGGCGGCCGAGCGTGTGCCGTGCCGGCCTTCATAGGTGCTCGCTAATAACACCTGCCCCAACATTCTGTTAAAGGTCTTTGTCTTTGGGGTTGGCACGTGTGAGAGGGGAGCGATCAAGGGTGGGAAGCAGGTGGTGACATTGGGGGGCGGAGGAGAATCATCGTTCAACGATGGCTACTTTGTATGTACGGTGTTAAAACAAAAACAAGTGTTGATGGAGGACAGATGGTCATGTCGTGCAGGCTACTCGTTTTTTAATGGAATGTATTTCTGCAAGATGATACATCCACAGATTAAGTTTTGCAGCTTGCCCAGATTATAATTATTAGTGTGCTGTCAATATTCACAGCAGCTATAGCAACTTCCCAGTTGATAGTGAATAATGGTGGATCGTAGGGGGTTGTGGGCCCTGCTGCAAGCAATTAAATGGGGTCACCGCCTGCCCAATTTAGCCCCCCCCCCGCCTCATCACCCACTTATTAACCCAGCGTAGTTGCACTGTCTGCACATTTTATAGCTACGCCCAGGGCTTCATTTATCATGGGGCCCCTCCCTCCTCTCCCCCCCCTCCCCTCCCTCCCCAATCTCCAACAGCCAGCGTAAATATTTTCCTTAGCTCAGCCCTTAACAGGGAGATCCTTAAATTTTGATTTAAAGCTTTCGTGACTGCAGGGATTCATATTATTGGTTCTTTCGGTAAAGTCACGTAGAAGGGAAATAATACAATAATAATTATTATTCGGTAAAGTCACGTAGACGGGAAGTAATAAATGTTAGTTATTTATTTATTTTATTATTTTTCTTCTACGTGACTTTACCGAAAGAACCAAGAATAGGGAGATCCTTGCCACGCCACTGGGAGTGATGACGCTCTTCACGATCGTGTACCAGGGCGGGCAGTTGTTTCGGTCATATCTACATTCCACTTTCTTGACACGTTTTCTTGAGTGTTACAAATGTTTACTTGAGTATATGAATTCCCACAACAACAACAACAACACGATATGTGTGTTGTGTCCAGCACTTTTGGTTTGCCAATTGCCTTTGTGTTCTCCGAGGAGACCTGATTGTGTTGTACTGGTATCCTTTCAATTGTTGCTGCATAAGTGATCGTATTAAATAAAATAACTATTTAATGAAAAACAAAAGGACATTTGGAGTTTCTTAGCGGAGTAAATATATATTTTTCGCGCTGGATTCCTGGATGGATTCCTGCCCGCCTGCCTGCCGCGTGCGCACGTGCGGTGGTGACGTCACAATCGTGCGTGATGACGTCACGCCTCCTCATCCACAATCCACCTCGGTTTGTGGAGCACGCGCAAATGTGAGAGATAAATAACGGGAGGGAGGTGATGGGGGGAGATAGAGGAGGGGTATGGAGAGGACGGTGAGGTAGGGAGATGAGGGAGGGAGGTGAGGAAGGGAGATACAAGAGGAAGGTGAGGGGTGGAGATAGAGCAAAGAAGAAGAGACTTTTTTTTAAATCCTTAATATTAAGTTCGCTTGCTTGCTTGCTTGCGTGCTTGCTTGCTTGCTTACGACCGTGTAAATCTTTCAGGTCGTTTTTTAACCCACTTCCCGTGATCCAATCGAGCTGACATTTTCCACACAGACTCGTTGTGCGTGACAATTAATGTTCTTGAAAAAAATTCCCAAAATTTTACACTTTTTAGGACAAAAATATTATATTTAATTACCAATTGCTTAATGGTGCAATGCAATCATCTGACCCATAGGTGGCAGCCATCTCAAGCCAGAGGACGCCACGCATATAAAGGATTTACAGTATAGTGAAAAACTTTGTTTTTACGGGTTATACTTGCTTTTACTTTTAACAACTTTTATTGCTGCCAGCAGCAACAGCTCTGGAGCCACTTTCGATACGGGGTCACCAACATCGAGTAGAGCAAACGTTGCCATCGTAAAACCGCGGCACGTGCGCCACACACCGCCATGAGCCACGCAAGCACCGCGTCGTCACGCACATCGCCCGCTCGAAGTCGACCGGTCAGAACGTGAAAGTCAGTGCACCATTTGTGTTGGTGCGGAGAGCCTGACCCCCCCCCCCCCCAACGTTCAAAGAACACGGCGTGCGCGTCCTCGGCATAGGAGTGGTACGCATGCTTCAGCCGGAGCCGCGGCTTAAGAAGAGAGAGGGAGGAGGGGAGAGAGTGAAATGGCATGAAACGGAGAGGAGAGGGAAACACTTGAAGAGGAGAGCAAGGGAAGCGACATCCAGTGGGAGAGAGGATTATTGAGATGAACTAGAGATTGAGGCGGAAATTGGAGAGGTGGGAATAAGGCGAGCGAGGGTGAGAGGTGAGAGAGATCTTGGCGCGATGCAGTGGAGGGGGGAGTGAACTATAGAGGGAGAGATAGAATCGGGGACAGATTAATACACAGATCGATGAATACGCAGATAGAAACAGAGACAACGCGAGAAATCGAGAGAAATTGCGATATTCTTTGGAGAGAAAGCAAGAAAAATGTGTAGAGGGAGAGGGTTCTGTATACGTTTAAAAGTTTTGCTGGCTGGCTGGGAGGGACGGACGAAAAGTCACGTCCAAAGGACATTCGGGTTTCTAGTGCTGTAGCGTACATACGTAAATAATATACCCGCATACATCCTGCATAGGTTAGGTGATCTGAGTTCCTGAGTGAACATCAGTGGTGAGTGGAATCTGAACCGATCCTGCATCAGGCCACCTCCACTGCTCCAATGCGCATTGAGCAGCGGTGGTGAAGTATGGTCAAACAACCCACGTGTAGTGTTCATCTTCTTGGTTCTTTCGATAAAGTCACGTAGAATGGAAATAATAAAATAATAAAAATAAACATACTAAAATAATTCTCACGACGATTCGGCCACAACGCCAGCAGCCATCCTCAGGTGAAGAACAGGTCTGTCGCGAAGACAGAGTCTGAGGACGGCTGCTTGCGTTGTGGCCGAAACGTCGTGAGAATTATTTTATTATGTTTTATTTTTATTATTTTATTATTTCCATTCTACGTGACTTTACCGAAAGAACCAAGAAGATGAATCCCTGCAGTCACGAAAGCTTTAAATCGAAATTTCACTTGTAGTGTTGTCTGGCAGACATTTCTTAAAGTCTATTATCATTAATATTCTTGATTTGAAGCTTTCGTGACTGCAGGAATCCAAACTCTTTGGTTCTTTTGGTAAAGTCACGTAGGTATGAAATAAAATAATTTATTTTAAATTATATAAATTATTTTTAATTATTTTATACCTACGTGACTTTACCGAAAGAACCAAAGAGTATTATTAATATTGGTTTGACTATTCATATATTTTGATGAAGACTGTACACTCATTTGATAATTTACAGATATTAGTCGAGTGAGAGGAGAGAGGTGGGAGGCATTGTGTGGTTGACTTGTTAATTTAATAAAAAGAAACTGCGCCGCCCGGGAATCGAACCCAGGTCGAAAGAATGGGAATCTTCCATGATACCACTACACCAGCGGCGCCGATGGATGATCATGTCGTACATGTATAGTACATCCTTCATAGTCAATCCACTGCTGGATGATAGCCTCCCTACGCTATACAGATTATGTTACCATTCTTCACCAGACTGGTCAGTGCAGGTTAGTGAAGGCGTTGTGGAGAGTGGTGAAGTGCAACACAGGAATTTGCTGCACTGCCCTCTGCTGACAACGGATCGCAGTAGCAGCCTATAACACCTGGTTCATGCACGGTGATGGTCGCTCATCCAAGCTCCCGTGAGCTGTTGTTAAACAAGCCACGTGTACATGTACGGTACATCCATTTTATCAATCCACTGCTGGATTAGGGCCTTCCGACGTTCCATGGGTCGTTGGGGTTATTTGACCATAATTCAGCAGGCTGCTTAGCGCCGGCTGCTGAAGACAGGGTGCAGTGATGCAGCATCATAGAGGTACAGTACAACAATCCCTTATGTTGCCCAAACCGATGTACAAAACGCGTACGCGTTCAAGCATCGTCCAAGCAAAACACCGCGTTACTGCAGAGATCTGACGAGCTCAGGTGCATTCTGGGTGATTTGGTGAGAGGCGATCATATGGTACCGGTAATGTAATTTTGCACGGACCAGTTCGCCAGCAGTCGTTGCCCTGGGCGAGTGGAACGCTCGCTTCGAGCATGAAACTGGAGGAGACACGCATCTGTTTGTTTCCGCACCTGAAATGCCCTCTCGGATTGTGAGTGGCATTGCACTGAACATATGGAAGCGGTTGCCCCATTGGTTCAGTGGTCATATCGAATGCCATGTCATCAGGACATATCTCCCCGAACATTCTCCACGTGACTGGGTGACTGGGGTAGGTGGCACCTGATCACAAGCCACAGACATAGCGAGAGTTATACTGGATATGGTCTGCCACGTCGGGATATATTTCCCGGGTCACAGACCGGGACAAACTCGTCCAAAATGTTTACCTTGAATTTCAGGGAGCTGAGCAGAGACCGTCGGTTTGAAATTGGAATCATCAATATTTGATTAAACTCGGTTATCAAACGTAGCGAGTCTGTGGTCTCAGCCTGCTCACCAATGACTGCACGTAAAAGTCATCACAAAACATTATATTTTGCACTTAATTGGTTATTCCATCTCTTGAGAATTAAAAATAATAGTTTTACTTTGATGTAATGAGCATTACTCTCAGTAGCAGCGTTATTGATGCTGCCCTCTACTGTGTATTTGGCAATGTTCTTAATCAATTAAGCTTGATGTTTTAGTTTAATTTGGTGGCTTATTCCAATCCAGAGAATGTCACATTTATATTTGATTGCTATGTGACGAACACTATCGGCTGCCTAATGTGCCCCCTACTGTGAATGATGAACTTATCGAAGTGGTTCCAGCACTAGTCGTTTAACGTTATCTCTCAATGGCATTCTTTAACACAACTGCTCACCGCGATGGTTATGAATGCCATGTTTGAACATCATGACTTCATGCCGTTAGAATAATTTGAACACGAGTATACATTCTAGATTTGAAGTTTTCAAATCTAGAATTGATGTCCGCATTCGAGATGCGAACATCGTGGCACCTACTGGCTTTGACATTGCTGCTCGAAGACGCTTTACCGGTGGAACCGTCAACAGCATCAGAACATCATCAACAGGCCCCATGTGCACATCTCCGTTATAAAATAGAAAATTAAAGACGAGCTACAGCAGTGCGTGGAGGGGAGTAGAGTGAGATGAGAGGGGGTAGGTGAGGTAGGAGAGTCCGTGGAGGGGAGCAGAGAGATACGAGGTAGGAGAGTGCGTGGAGGGGAGTGGAGTGAGATGAGAGGGGAGAGGCAGGAGAGTGCGTGGAGGGGGCAGAGTGAGATGAGAGGTAGGAGAGTGCGTGGAGGGGAGTAGAGTGACTTTTAAACAACTTTTATTGCCGCCAGCAGCAAAAGCACTGGAGGCGATTTCAATATGAAAAACAGTCACCAGCAAACAAAAGAAAACAAACGCTACAAATCGACGCGCTGTGGCGCTGAAAGCACCGCGCACAATACAAAAGAAAAGGGGAGTAGAGTGAGACGAGAGGAAGGAGAGTACGTGGATGGTAAGTAAAGTGAGAGGAGAGGCAGGAGAGTGCGTGGAGGGGAGTAGAGTGAGAGGAGAGGTAGGCGAGTGCGTGGAGGGGGCAGAGTGAGATGAGAGGCAGGAGAGTACGTGGAGGGGAGTAGAGTGAGATGAGAGGGGAGAGGCAGGAGAGTGCATGGAGGGGAGTAGAGTGAGACGAGAGAGGATAGGCAGGTTGAGTGGGTTGACTGGTTCATTTAAAAAAAAATACTTTGCGCCGCCCGGGAATCGAACCCGGGTCGAAAGAATGGGAATCTTCCATGATACCACTACACCAGCGGCGCCGATGAATGTGGCTCAGGTACACGTGGCTACAGTCCGTGTGAGCTGCCGTCAACCCTGCCACGTGCACACGCCCTGTCACGGCTGGACAATCCACTGCTGGATGAGGGCCGTCTCACTTCGTGCGGGTCATCGGGGTTGCCTGACCAAAGAATGCTGAATCTAATTAGAAGTTTTCGTGACAGCAGGGATCCATACTCTTTGGTAGGTGAAAACAAAATATAATAAAAATAAAACAACTAAATTATATCACGACGTTTCGGAAGCAACACAAGAATCCGTCATCAGGTGTGACTGCACCAGCAAAATTACAGTAGCGTATATATAAACATGTGCCTCTAAATAGCTCTCTTCATACGCGACAGTAATTTTGCTGGAGCAGTCAAACCTGATGACGGATGCTTGTGTTGCTTCCGAAACGTCGTGATTTAATTTTGTTGTTTTATTTTATTTTGTTTTCACCTACGTGACTTTACCGAAAAAACTAAAGAGTACGAGTATATATGTTGGGGTGGCAGGTGGGGGACGGGATGACGTATTATTGCGACGAGTGTATTAAAGTTCTAATTCACAAGCTGTCGATGTGGAGATTTCTGAAGCGGTGGGTGATTGGTCGACACTGCGTAGAGAGATGTATGAAAAAAAGAATGCAAATTCATGTGCGATAGACCAAGTGGGTATATAACTGGTAAGGGGCCGTCCATAAATTGGTTTGGGGGGGGGGGCAGAGCTTTGTTCTCCCTCGAGAGCTCTGGTGGCAAGACGTGTCTGTGTAAAATAGCACTTGTAGTCGGTTGTCCAGTTGCAGTTGCCAAATAGAAGTTTGTACGCGATTGAACAAATGTCGGCACACTAAGCTGTAAACTCTTCATCGACACCAGTTAGTGACTTGTCAAAATAATGGACAACCCTTAGGAATATTAACTTTTTTTAATTGCTTAATGAAATACAAATTTCACAAGAAATAATTCACAATTCGTAATTGGAATATTGTACGGCCAAATTAGCTTGCATGGGACTCCATCTCGTCAGATCATTGCGCCGAAGCATATTTTGAGCCTGATTAGTTGATGGACGGGAAATTGTTGACTGAATAACAGCCGAAGGAGGGGATGGCCACTGAGAGTTGGAGCGAAATCAGCTCATGTGTGGGGGTAACATACTGGGAATATGGCTATAATTATTAAAATAAATCTAAACTGGCTGTCTAGCAGTAAACTGCACGGCAGCTAAAGGTTTTTTACTTCTAATTTTCCAGATATACAAAACATAGACGTAACTTCAACCGAGATGATATGGATTCAAATTGAGCAATCATTGGAAGGATGTAATTAACCAAGTTAAAAATATTTAGCTGCCGTGCAGTTTACTGCCGTGCAGTTTACTGCTCGACAGTCAGTTTAGATTTATTTTCATAATCATAGCCAATTCCTAGTCTGTTACCCCCAGCTTTACACATTACCATCACCATTACTACACCTTGTCTTCAGCTTGCGCAATTTACCCTCCCCCCCGGCAGCATAACAAAAGGCTGCTTAATCTTAGCATACTTATCTACTTCCGCCGACGGCATCACAAAGCTTCAGTTTGAACTCCGTACGTTGCGTCCACCCCGTTCCTCACATCGCCCACACACTCACCATGGCCCCTCCCCTCCCTCCACCCCCCGCGACTATTTAATTCCTCGTCACAGCCATCTCTTCGACACACTTAAGCGGTTGTGCTTTCGCTACGTTGTCTCCACCTGAAGAAGGACGCTTGTGTTGCGCCCGAAACGTCGTGATTTTATTTAGTTGTTTTCTTTTATTAGATTTTTTACCTACGTGATGGAAGGGATTTTCATCCAGCAGTGGATTGATCATGGCCGAGGGTGATTAATCACATTCACGTAAGTTGTTTTTGTACATCAGTTCGTTGTTAAAAGTCGCGAAATATGCAGGATATTTTTCTTAATACATTAGCGTCCTCTAGCAACAAAAGTCAGTACTGCAGCTCTCAAACACCATGGCCTGCCTTCAAGCACGCTCATTAAATGACACATTAATGTTTGATTGGGTCTTTTCATACTTAACTTGTTGCGTGCAATGAAATCAATGCATGATCATCATCAGCAGCTGGTATCCATTTGATTAATTTGGGAGAATAAAAAAATAGATAAAAATGTGTTGCGCCGCCCGGGAATCGAACCCGGGTCGAAAGAATGGGAATCTTCCATGATACCACTACACCAGCGGCGCTCACGAGAACGTACACCGCCAAATGCTTTAGATAAGTACACATCACGTGAGGTCATTCTCGTCGACTCTTCAATCTCGCCCAGATCCCGAAGAATGCTGCTGCGCCAACAGAGTGGAACGAGGCGGATGTCCAGAATTGATGTCCGCATTCGAGATGCGAACATCGTGGCACCTGATTTGACATTGCTGGTGGAACCGTCAACAGCATCAGAACATCATCAACAGGCCCTATGTGCACATCTCTGTTGTAAAATAGAAAATTAAAGACGAGCCATAGTAGTGCGTGGAGGGGAGTAGAGTGACATGAGAGGTAGGAGAGTGCATGGAGGGGAGTCGAGTGAGATGAGAGGTGGGAGAGTACATGGAGGGGAGTAGAGTGAGATGAGAGGTAGGAGAGTGCGTGGAGGGGAGTCGAGTGAGATGAGAGGTAGGAGAGTACATGGAGGGGAGTCGAGTGAGATGAGAGGTAGGAGAGTGCGTGGAGGGGAGTAGAGTGAGATGAGAGGTAGGAGAGTGCGTGGAGGGGAGTCGAGTGAGATGAGAGGTAGGAGAGTGCGTGGAGGGGAGTAGAGTGAGATGAGAGGTGGGAGAGTACATGGAGGGGAGTCGAGTGAGATGAGAGGGGAGAGGCAGTCGAGTGCGTGGAGGGGAGTAGAGTGAGAGGAGAAGCAGGAGAGTGCGCGGAGTGGAGTAGAGTGAGATGAGAGGGAGAGGTAGGAGAGTACATGGAGGGGAGTCGAGTGAGATGAGAGGTAGGAGAGTGCGTGGAGGGGAGTAGAGCGAGATGAGAGGTAGGAGAGTGCATGGAGGGGAGTAGAGTGAGATGAGAGGGGAGAGGTAAGAGAGTGCGTGGAGGGGAGTAGAGTGAGATGAGAGGGGAGAGGGAGGAGAGTGCGTGGAGGGGAGTAGAGTGAGATGAGAGGGGAGAGGTAGGAGAGTGCGTGGAGGGGAGTAGAGTGAGATGAAAGGGGAGAGGTAGGAGAGCGTGCGGAGGGGAGTAGAGTGAGATGAGAGGGGAGAGGTAGGAGAGTGCGTGGATGGGGAGTAGAGTGAGATGAGAGGGGAGAGGTAGGTTGAGTAGTTGACTGGTTCATTTTCAAAAATAAAATAAAAAAATCTGCGCCGCCCGGGAATCGAACCCGGGTCGAAAGAATGGGAATCTTCCATGATACCACTACACCAGCGGCGCCGATGAATGTGGCTCAGGTTACACGTGGCTACAGTCCGTGTGAGCTGCCGTCAACTCTACCACGTGCACACGCCCTGTCACGGCTGGACAATCCACTGCTGGATGAGGGCCGTCCCACTTCGTGCGGGTCATCGGGGTTGCCTGACCAAAGAACGCTGAATCTAGATTTGAAGTTTTCGTGACAGCAGGGATCCATACTCTTTGGTTATTTCTGTAAAGTCACGTAGGTATAAAATACATTTAATTAACTAACGACGTTTTGATTGCACCACAAGCAATCATCATGTGGGAAAACCACAGCAAGAAAATGCTGGTTTTATCGCGTGGGAGGCTAGTGAAGGCGGTGGAACTGTGCGTCGATGGAGTGAAGGTGCGGTGCGACAATGAATGTTGCTGCACTGCCATCTGCTGGCGATGTGGCGAACGCCACGTGGAGACGTCCAAATGCAACAGAAGTTGAAACTTTTCTCAAGATGTTGTAGCGGAGAGGCACGCATGCGCCACACTGCTGTAAGCCTTCGCCCGCAGTAGTCTTCAGCTAACAATTCTAGATTTGAAGCTTTCGTGACTGCAAGGATGTATACTCTTGTTTTTTCGGTAAAGTCATGTAGGTAAAAAATAAAAGAAATGAAAACAACTAAATTAAATCACGACGTTTCGGGCGCAACACAAGCGTCCGTCATCAGGTGTGAAAGCGTGGCCTACTGCTGATACAGACTGTTTTAAAGGTCTGCATCAGCAGCAGGCCATGCTTTCTCACCTGATGACGGACACTTGTGTTGCGCCCGAAACGTCGTCATTTAATTTAGTGGTTTTCATTTATTTTTACCTACGTGACTTTAGCTAACAACTCAGTGTGCATCTTAACCGCTAGAACGACACTCCGTGTTGCGTATTTGTTATGATGTCATTCATCTTGTAAACAGATCCAATGAGAATAAACATCCACCAGGCAATACATTTTTGGGGGGAAATTAGCAGAGCATCGTGTTTAATTCGGCTCGTTTGCATAAAGCATCTTAAGTTTGCACTTTAAATCAGTGACATCTATGGGGGAATGGGATTTTATTCGTGAAATGTGCAACTGGATATACAGATCTCGAGCACTGCAGATTGATAGGTAAAACCGCGTCGGTCTCACTTCGCAGATTCAGCTTCATAATCAACAGCCACATTGTATATACATAGTTTTACCCTCTCTGGCAATAAAACAGTTGTGTTAAGATGGAAAAACACCAAACAAAAATCTTTTGCAAGGAATCATGTCTGCATTAACCACACATACGTGTCGTGAACATGCAAACAAAAACATGCTCTAATAGTATATACATTTACTTTGAAACCGATTTGTCCACACCAGAAACAGCTTTCTTTAGAGCCTCGTCTCAAACAGTGTTAGACCAGAGGACGCCAAAAGGCGAACAGCACAAAGACAATGCCACTCTCAGGACATTTATAGCTCGGGGTGAGCAGCTACATCATGGGACCTTTATTGCCAGTATCAACATATAATAATTGGTTTTACCCTTTCTGGCAATAACATCTTCTGAACACCTATTTTATTGAGAGTCGCATTGTATGTGTCCGCTGCTGTGAATGATGAGGCTGGATGACGTACTGCAGGTGATGAGGCTGGATGACGTACTGCAGGTGATGAGGATGGATGACGTACTGCAGGTGATGAGGCTGGATGACGTACCACCTGAAGAAGGACGCTTGTGTTGCGCCCGAAACGTCGTGATTTAATTTATTTAAATTTTTTACCTACATGACTTTACCGAAATAACCAACGAGTAGCAAATTTCATCTCTGAAGCTTGCAATTTCTGGCAACTGTGTCTCAACGCGTGCACGCGAATCTGATTACACGGGGAGGGGGGGTGGGGGTTGCAGTGAAGCGGTCCAATGGTGAACGATTCCCTATACATGAGACGACAGTATCCTTTGGTTCTTTCGTTAAAGTCACGTAGTTACAAATATAATAAAATAAAACAAATCACGACGTTTCGATTGCAACACAAGCAATCATCATCATCAGGTGGGAAAACCACAGCAAGAAAAAAATTGCTGAAGTGGGAGAGAGAGAGCTGCCGTGCAGTCCATATGAAAGAAGCATATGACAACATGAACCAACTTTTGAGGTGCATAAACTATGACCAACATCAGCGGCAACTTTGTGGCGATTTGAAGGTTGTTGCTCTCTTGCTTGGTCTACAGGCTGGATACACAAAGTACTGCTGCTGTTTTATTTGCGAATGGGATAGTCGTGCGAGAGATTCCCACTACATCAAGACAGATTGGCCACTCCGACCGTCATTGGAGCCTGGGAGGAAAAGTGTTCAGCATCCACCACTTGTTTAATCAAGGAAGATTGTGTTACCACCCTTCACATCAAGCTGGGTCTGATTAATAAATTTGTCAAAGTCATGGACAAAACACAAGCAGCTTTAAAGTACCTCCTTGGAAAATTTCCAAGGTTAAGTGAAGCTTAAATAAAGGAAGGTGTCTTTGTTGGTCCTCAGATTCATGAACTTCTTCGAGATGATGCATTTGACAGTGAACTGCGTGGCAAGGAAAAGACGGCATGGAAAGCCTTCTAGTTAGTGGCAACACATTTTCTCGGAAACAACAAGGCAGACTACGACAGGGAGTTGGTGGAAAACCTCCTCAAGGCATACAAAAGCCTTGGTTGCAACACTAAAGATACATTTTTTTGTACTCTCATCTAGATTTTTCCCCACCGAACTACGGAGCAGTGAGCGACGAGAATGGCGAGCGAATTTCACCAGGACATTGCAACAACGGAGAAACGCTCTCAGGGCAAATGGAGCTCATCAATGCTTGCAGACTATTGCTGAACAGTGACAAAGAGGTGCTTCATTTCATGAATACAAGAAAGAATACAAGAAGCACCAAGTAGACACTGAATAAGGACTAAACTATGTACTTTTATGTACATAATACTTTTTTGCCTTTTGTTTCATAATGTATTTTATTTATATAACCCTTTTGCTGATTTTTTAAGTGTTACATGAACAGGACAGGTGACATGATATCATGTAAAGCAACCATAACCACATGAAAAGACCTAGGTTTACAATTTATGAGTAAAACTCTGCCATCTACACAATATACGTAGACATACAATGTAAAATCTTAAATATCTTGGGAACAGTAGCCAATCAGTTGTTTTCATCGTCATATTTGAATTCAGCATATCAAAATCCATAACAAACAGTACATTTCATTCTAGATTTGAAGTTTTCGTGACTGCAAGGATTCATACTCTTCGGTTCATTCGATAAAGTCACGTAGGTACATTTTTAAATAAATTAAATCACGACGTTTCGGGCGCAACGCAACCGCGGTTGTGCTACGTTGTCCCCACCTGAAGAAGGACGCTTGTGTTGCACCCGAAACGTCGTGATTTAATTTATTTGTATTTTTTACCGACGTGACTTTACCGAAAAAACCAAAGAGTAGCAAATTTCATCTCTGAAGCAGACGACGTCTAATTTTTTTTAGACCAGCGATATTTCATGGCACGGCACTTATTGCCACTAATGATCTTTGTTAAGCGCACATTAACAAGGCTGTCTTCTGTCGCCTCACAAATATCGCCGGATTGTGCCGCATTCTCTCGTTAACGGACCTCAATAAGCCGATTCACGCGTTCGTCTTTTGACGTATCGATTTTTGCAATGCATTTGCTGGCACCCCTCTCAAAGCTATTAAACCGCCTCCAGCACGTGCAGAACACAGCTGCCAGTTGCTGAGTGCATTACCCCTGGACTTGAGTCAAAATTCCAAGAGACAAGCCCTTAAATACAAGTTAAGGGTAAAATTAGCTGTGACAGTCCCACCTGATGACGGAGACTTGTGTTGCCTCCGAAAAGTCGTGATTTATTATTTGATTTCTATTATTACTTCTATTAATTGTATTTATATTTATTTATTTATTTTTCTACGTGACTTTACCGAAAAAGCCTAAGAGTTTGAATCCTTGCAGTCACGAAAGCTTCAAATCTAAACTTTGTTCGGGAGGTCGCATTACCCCCTGGACTTGAGTCTCCCCTAATTGGTTACCGGTCAGGTTCCGACTGTAGCTCACGATCCTACTTCTCACAACGCCCTCAACTATACCTCCTCCTGTAGTACAGAGTTAGACTGATGGCCTTAATCTAAGTTGTCTTGTGGTTGTTGTTGGTTGTTTGACTTGCATCCCACTGGGATTTTTGCACACAGCGTTGGTGTACGGTGGTTTTTTTCTGCAATATTTTGCTGTCTTTACTTGGATTTTCTGTTTGCACTCAGTCACATATTCCCTTTAAGATGTTTTTTTGTTCATGTTTTTGGTTGTTTGTTTGTTGCGGTTGCACCCGATTCAAGAGCCGAATGGCTCACAGGGCTATACCTAATAAATGAACTTGAACCTTCTCCACCCGTATGTCCCAACCGCGAGGTCTTCCCTCGTTTGAGTCTGGGCTACTGTCGTGTGCCGTGCTCGCACCTCCACTCAGTGGGTGACCCCGGGGCCTCTTCCCGTGTGGCCCCCAAAGCTTGCGGTGGTCATACTCTTAGTTCTTTCGGTAAAGTCACGTAGGTAAAAAATGAAATTAAAATTAATAAAAAAATAAAAACAATAAAATCACGACGTTTCGGAAGCAACACAGGCTTCCGTCTTCAGGTGAAACTGTCACAGCAAAAAAAATCTGTATCAACTTGATACAGATTTTTTTTATTGTTTTTATTTTTTATTAATTTTAATTTCATTTTTCACCTACGTGATTTCACCGAAAGAACTAAGAGTATGAATCCTTGCAGTCACGAAAGCTTCAAATCTAGAATTGCGGTGGTCACTTCCGTTCGATATTCCATCTGCCGAGTCCCTCTGTTTATTTAAATCCCGTCTTAGACATTTTTTTTTCTTAAAGGTCGTTTCTACGGATTAATGTTGTTACGTGATTTTGGGAGTGTGGGAGGGTAATTGCATCCGTGGTTAAATCACGAGCCGACGTGCTTACATTAGGTTTTAGAATTGCGTGAGTTGTTTACTCACTTGCTTTTAACTCTGCGCAGCGCCTTGGTGACCCTCAGGGTAAAACGCGCTTTAGACGTGAAATGTATGATTATTATGTACAGGTAGAAAGCCTTGCCAATGTTGGGATGTCTTGCATAACTGTTATGCTTTTACATGTGTAGTGCTCTAAACCCAAGACACTAGTTGGGGGCCGTCCATAAATAACGTCACGCGACTTTATACGATTTTTGACCCCCCCCCCCCTCGTCACACGGCGTCACAAAAGTCAGACCCCCCCTCAAATATGACGTCACAAAGCTCTGCCCCCCCCCCCAAATTTTATTTTAACATGCTTCAAATCGCTTTAAGCTATTGCCATTGTAGTGCGTATTTAATGTGCCGCTGCACTCTGATGTTGTAGGAGAAAATATTTACAAAAAAAAGTCTATTAAATTAATTAGAACGTGTTGTCGATATTTATTTAAAGTTGCATATTTTGACGTGACGTCACATTTCTCAAACCACCCCCCCCCCTCGTCACACATCGTCACAAATGTCCTCGGGTCTTGGACTTTGGCTTGGGTGCAAGGAGCACTGTCTTTTACACAAGCGCTACCTCCACTTCCAAGAACTTCTCCTTGACGCTGAAACTCCGCTTTGGTCATTTTTCACTTCGAAGGACTTTTGAAGACCACCCAGAAGCATTCCCCGCAGCCGTTTTGACATCTCCCACCTCGTAACTACAATGCATTTTTTTACTTTCCAGCTCACAGCTTCTCATGTGACCGGAATGGATTGACAAAGTCCATGCCTTGACAGACTAACGCGGTGTGCACTCTGCATTGCAGGAAAGCTGTTCCAGTGTGTTGGGGCACATGCGTAGCCTACAATGTCGTGCCTATGTCCACCCCGATCCCATTTTGCATTTCCTTCTGACCAACATGCCGCCCTGATGATGGCCTGTTGGTTTCTGCTCCCTTGCACTGTAACCAACATCCTTAATGGGGAATAGCGTTACCCCATGTGCCTTGAATTTGAAGAACAGAGCTGGTCGTAATAAGTGTGGTGCCTGAGTGATAATGGATGGGTGATTTGTTACTTTCAAGACTGCCCTGTGTCAGTGTCGACGACAACATGAGATTTGTGTACGTTGAATGTCCTTCGTGCCGTACATAGCCAACAGTGCTGATCGGAGGTGGTAACTCTGCATCATAACTTTCCCTGCCCTTTGCAACCAACAGAGAGAGTGCTAAGACTGGAAAGGGGTTCGGTTTCCACATCATAACATTGAAGACCTTATTGACTTGGCGAGGTTCCGCTAACATTGTGGTTGCTGTAGCTGCAATGGTTGACACTGAGTGACCGAGGCTTGAGCATTTGTCAGCATTTTCTTAGGTTTTTGCGGTAAAGTCACGTAGGTAAAAAAATCAAATAAACATTTATTAAAGTAAAATAAAATAAAAAACCACGACGTTTCGGAGGCAACACAAGCTTGCTGTTTTAAGTAAGTTACTTGAAACAGCAATCGTGCTGTGACGGTTCCACCTGAAGACGGAAGCTTGTGTTGCCTCCGAAACGTCGTGATTTTTATTTTATTTTAATTTTACTTTTATTAATTTTAATTTTTTACCTACGTGACTTTACCGTAAAAACCTAAGAATATGAATCCTTGCAGTCACGAAAGCTTCAAATCTAGAATTTGTCAGCATTGTTGATCAAAATTCCAAATCGCATACTCACAATTCGCTACCCCTGCAAAGCTTAACTTCAAATGTTTGCTTCTCATAACTCTTCATACATTTTTGTTTGTTTGTTTACTTCCATTAAATTGTACACAATTTAAGCCGACGCATTCCTTGGACTTCCAGCGTTCATTGTATCGAACCAAAGTTAAACGACATCTGCCCCCCCCACCCCCCTCATTTTCTTGTTCATAACTTGCCAGGCAAGACCCCTTGACCAGGAGTAGGAATAGAGATTGATACGTTCGCCTCGATCTTTACTTTTAAATTGTTTCAATCAATGACCAAATCCCCTGGAATGAGTCGGGAACGGGCGCAAATTTTGGTCTGGATAGTCTCAGGACAAATCACCACTCCACAGCAGATTGTCTATAGGCGGCGGCCTGTGTAGTAGCAATATATACATTTTACTGAACTTTCATGTGTAATGACAGGGTGACACCTGTCGGCCTGGAGTGGTAATTGCGGTTATGGATGCATTACGTAATGCCTTATTATAAGGGGGGCGTATCTGGGGTAAAGGTGAAAGGCGGAGTCAGTCGAGAAGCTCCGGGAACCGGCTGGAGGGTTCTGGAAGGGGGCGTCGCCAGAGGTGGAGCTTGGCCGCGCCGGGGCAGATATAAGGAGGATCGAACCAGAGGTTCCGTGCTGCTTGGAGTCCTGGGTCCTGGCTGCGTTGCTGCCCATCGTAATGCCCTCATCATCTGACCACATGGCTGATCTTCTGAAAGACCCTCTCCGCCACTGTCGCTACGCTAGGCAGACAGCTGCGTAGTTGTATGTAGGCGATGGGGCTGTGAGTGTTAGGATCGCCTACATTACTACACATGTATCCGTGTGTATGCTGCTGTTCTGAACCGGTGTCCTCAAAGCCTTCATCCAGCAGTGAGTTACCAAAGCGCTATACAGTAAAGTATTTGGTATTCACATTTAAAACGGGTGTCGCATACAATATGCACGCCGAAAGCATCCCCTCCATCGTAGGTCTTCCTAGTGTCTGCTTGTCCCGTCTTTTTCTGGCAGGTGTTTGGCTGACAACCCTGAGTCCTCTGGCTCGGGTGGCCCTAACCTTGGGCCCCCAGCTGCACCCTGCTATTCTAAGACGTCGACTGTGGTACCCACCCACCGCTATCGTGTTACAAGCAAAGCCCGGGGCATCCCAAGCCAGCAGGGGAGGAATGCGCTAAGTCTTGGGCACAATTTGAGTCGCATGAATACTTGGACTGTACCGACTGCTCTGCTGAAACGGCACTTGCTGTCACAAACTTGGCTCATCTGGATTGCGCTTAATTTGTTGCAAAATACGTCCTTATTTTAAAAGGAATTGGCCGAAACACCATTTTTTTCCACGGGACAAACTCTCCCTGAACACGTTTAGCTTCTAACTGGCCACAATTTAAGTCACGTGTGCAGGAATGTTTTGTGTCCAACAACAATACTGCAGGTTACCACTGCTTTCTGTTTCCCTTGCACTGCTTTACTTTGAATTCCCTTCCCCATTGTTTATTTTCCCAAGGGCTTTCGGCACTTTCAGGATGTTTTCATTTCTGGAATGTTCGTGTTCTTGGTTGCTGGCTCTTGTGCTTTGCCAATATAATGTTTCAACGGAAATTATTTTCTTGAAGTTTTACACTCGGCCAGCCTTTTAAACTGCTGGACATATGAAAACCAGCGTTATAACTTATCGGATTCCGTCCAGTATACATTTTCTGACTTGTATGGCTAATTGTCCAGTTGCCATATTAATATTCTTAGGTTTTTTCGGTAAAGTCACGTAGGTAAAAAATTAAAATTAATAAAAGTAAAATAATATGTTTTACCTACGTGACTTTACCAGAAAAAACCAAAGAATATGAATCATTGCAGTCACGAAAGCTTTAAATCTGCCATATTAATGCTTGCAACCTCCCCTCTTTGCCAGCTTGCTGTGCTAACCCTCGTAATGGTCTACGTGGGTTAGTGATATGGATGATGGGGTCCATGTGAAGATGACGCCAGGTTTTAAGACGCCAAATTTATATGTAAACAATAGGAACTGAGGTTACCCAGAGCCTTTTTTGAAACCAAATCTTCCAGCCATGGGCAGAGAACCATCAGAAGAGCAGATGAAAATTAGTGTTTTACCCTTTAATCTGGCAACAAAACTGACACCTTTTTTTACAAGGAGTCATGTTTGCATTGACCACAATACCTGTGTTTTTTGTTTGCATTCCGACCGCAGGTATTGTGGTCAATGCAAACATGACTCCTTGTAAAAAAGGTGTTAGTTTTGTTGCCATATTTAAGGGTAAGAAACTAATTATCATATTTTTCTACTGGCAAAGGAGGTTCCAATAGAGTAGATGAAGTAAAATACATTACCTCCGTAGAGTTACTGGGGGGGTGGGGGGATGGAGGAATTAACTTGAATCGGTATTTTGTAATAAAGTTCACTCAGTTATATATGATTGTTTATCTTTTTATTTTGCATCGTATACACCATGTTTGCATTCATTTGCACAATACCAACGAAACGCACATGTCATTTATTTTGTACATCCAGGTTCGCGATGGCTGCTGTAGAACTATTCCATTGTACCCAACGCCTCTCAATGCCAGGTGATGCTCGGCTGCACTTCCCATAGGCTATAGCAGCCTAGATGAATGCCTCTCTTCGCCCAGAATCGAATATTAATCATTGTGGCCTCGCCGATTGCCAAATCCACCGCTTTGTGAGAAACGAATTGAATGCAAAGGCCGCAAATTAGGTCTATGCGGTATTTTTTTTACTTGCCATCAAGCCGGAAACCCATAACCAAATTGTGCTGATGAATCAAGAACAAAAAATACAAGGTAAATTACTATAGTGGCATTTTAAAATCCTTTCACTGTGTAATATAGCCGTGGCTGCACTTTAAACTGGGTGCTCGGTTGCGTGAGCCGATGCTCTCAACATCGGCAGCAGATGACGGCACAAACCATCACCTTAAACTTGATCTGCCCTTGATTTTGGTTAGGTTCCAGTTCCAAGTGAACATTTGGCTTGACCATTGTGAGGCAAACGCGACTCGGAATGCAGAACTGGTTAGAGAGTGCTGCCCTCGACTATGGCAGGAGGTCACTTGCAGTATTTTCATAAGCAGCACTGGTATACATTTGTGGGCGGTTTTTTAAATATGAAGGATTCCACGACTCCTGAGACCCGAATGGAATTCCTTGGCTCATGGCACAGACCGTACACTCGGGATTAAAATGGAAAATATTACAAATTCAAACCATATGGCTGATGCGTTTCTTCCGTAGACACCCTTGATGAGATGGCAGCTGATGCTGTCTGTAAATTAATCTGCCACGACTTGACAATTGGATTAAAACATGTTCCATACAGGAAGCACTTGCCCCACCACCAGACACCAACTCTCTCCCAGTTCAGCCCACGATTTGACATCGAGACCCGAATTAAGATTAACCGCCTGCAAATAAAAGGCTGGGGGCTCCCGATCTCTAGAATCGGGACACGGACCATATTTCCTCTTCAATTGCACATAGGGCTTACCAGAAATTAAAGACATGCATAATTAATAGTCGTTGCCTAAATGTAAGCGATTGGGCCTTTCTTGGTGGGGGGGTAAATACAATAATTCCCGTGTCGCTTGTAAAGACACGTCTCGGTATACAGAATTACCACACTTTTCCTGCAATTCTTGTACACGTGGCTTCATTTTAGCCGTGTCTGGGTTGGTGAGAAACAGTTTCCACGTCTGGCATACTACATTAGTAAACACCAACTCGCTGTGGCTACTAGTTGCATGCCACTTACTCCAGTCTACCAATGACCCGGAATATATTTGAGAAATTCAGCCATGCATATATTTAAGGGTGCAATCGATACTTATACTTGTATACTGCTGTTTGAAACTAAGAAAGTTACTGCTGTTCCAGTGAATTTGTAGAACCTTGGAACAGGTTAATTAGAAATAAGGATTTTCTTAGTCGACAAAGTAGTGTAGTTCTGTAAAAGCGATTGCAAGTGGAACGCCACACACATAAACAAACTAGATATGGTTTGGGCCTCTGCATATTGGTGTTCCAAACCCATATCAAATGTGGATTTGCATCAATGGAACAATCAAATTATAAACCGGTTTTGGCAATCTGGGTCTTGTCAGCAGAGTTGGGCTTGTTAAACAAAGCAGCTAAAATAAACAAATGTTGTGAGACATTCCATGTTCATACCGCAGAATTTGTTTAATAAGCAGCACTTCGGATGTGAATTAAAATGTTCAATCTGGTCCACAGCCTACTTGAACAAATGGTGATGTATAATTTAGGGTTGGAAAGCCAAGAGGCTGCTGTACTAAAACCCAATGGACAGAGAGAGCATCGCATTTTGCATGTGGTTTTATTTAATGTAGCTAAAGAGGAAAGCACCATAATGGGGACATGTTGAGGTTTAATATACTCGGGAGAGGGTGAGATTGGTTCAGTGCCGATGACGCTGTTGATATATCCAGAGCGGTGGTGGTGGGGAGGAAGCCAGAGAAAATTAAGACTCCAGTTACTCACGGCAAGTCACCAGCCAGTAAAGAATTATGAAGGCATTCTTTAAGTCAATACGGTGTACATATTATATACACGGTCTCCCCAAAGTGTAATGAGTTTTTATATTGCGAGTAAATTCTCAAGACATTGAGGAGGTTGGCTGCTTAATGAAGACCGCTGTGTGAATATTGACGTGTAATTGAATGCGCATTCAATAAAACGGGGCGTGGCTTTTCATAGTTTAATTGTAAGGCTGGGAGGCCATTGATCGTGGCTGCAATGTGTTCTATTTATTTGGCTGGCGTGTCAAGCTGCAGCCCTACAATCTGCCCATTCCACTGTTGGTGGAAGGGCCTCCATTGGAGGGATCTCCGAGGAAGCCCCCTCCCTAGATGGTATTTGGCCTACTTCTCCACACTGGCTAGATTGTCCTAGGGAAGAGGTGGGAGCTGGCCACGCTTGACCCTATCATTTGACCTGGCGATCGATTTGGTGCACCCAGCTTTTCTGCTGGGTGGAGGGATTTTATAGAAACTTCACCATTGTGTATCGACTGCCACACCAGGAGGTGTGTACGACCTTGTAATGTTCACATTGATTGTTCAATTTGCTCTGAAACCCACGGTGGGGGTGGGGAGGGAATGGATGCGTGGATTGAACACCTTCTTCATGATCAAACAGCACCGTAATGTGTTGTCGCTATGTTTTGAAAGTATTTGGCTGCTATACATTTCCACATAAGCAATTTCGTTGAGCTATCATTTAAGGCCAGGTCGCTTCTGCAAAAGAGCTATGTAGCTCAGTGGGCCTTACCTGGTAAAAATTTTTTTCTTTAGTTTAGTTTTCATGGGATCCGTTTCCTCACTCAAGTTTGCCAGCTGCCACTTTGGGGGTGGCAGAAGCATGGTCATTAATTACTCGAATTCTTCTCTGCCACCGCTTGCAGAATTGCCACCGTGTGACTTGTGACTCGCGAAGTAGGGGCAATTGGTCGGACGGCAAGGGGATGGGGGAGGGGGCATTCAGGGAAACTTTACAGGTGTCGAAATTGTATTTTTGGATTTTTCTTTTTTACACGGCGATTTGAGTCTTGGTGAGTGTGGGTGAGAGACAGATGTCATATGATTGTCAGGGGTTTTGTGATTTCCTCCTTTACTCATCTGTCCAATGACAGGCCTTTGGCTTGACCAATCCTGCTTGATCTTAAGCTTTATTCATTCGACTGTACACCCCCTCATCACTTGCTTCAAGTCGTCGAGCACCATCCGTCCTTTTGTCTCCTTGACCTTCTCAATATCCTCCTTCCCAAACTTCCTTCCTTTGAAGCTGTTCTTTCTGACCATGTTCCCAATACATCTCTTTTGCCTTTTTTAATGGATTGTTCTAAATTCTACTTTTCTCCTTTAACACCTCCACACAGCACGGTCCACAGCGAACGACAAACACACATCAGCCTACTCTACACAGCAGCCTACGAGCACGACCCTTATCCGTCACCCTATTACCCATGACTCCTGTTATCAGTGGGAGCTATTGTGTCCACAAAAGCTTTTGTTATTTGTGCCCCTATTGTTTGGATTGTCCGTGGGGTTTGCCGTCAAACGGGATCATTCATAGCTGCATTTTTGATGGATAGGTTTGAGTCGCATGGCATGTCCACACGAATCATTTGCGAGTTGTTCACGGGGCTTCTCTGGCCCTATTCCTTGCTTGCACCTCAGCAAAATGCGCCACTTATCTGTAAATGTTCAGTGGATAATAGGGAGTTAGTTTCCAAATACATCCTATTTCTTGAAATTAACTTTTTTTCTTTCTGCAGAAAGTAAATAGAACGCAGATATCGCAGATAATAGGATCCGTGATGTTTACCCCGCACATCAACACGGATAAGAGTTGTACAGCACTTGCACGCGGCCTGCCTTTGTGCTTCGTGTGCATTGGTGATGTTTTATTTATTCCTTTATTACAGTTGTAGACATCCATATATTTATACTTTGTATTAAAAAAAAATTCCATTTACGTGGGTGGGGGTCACCTTTTATAGTGAAATCCCCTCCCCTTTGCTACAACAGACGATTTGTAACGGACACAACGAGCCTGACTGGCAAGCCGAAACATTACCGTGAAGCTACAAGACTTAAAAAAAACCCTGCAATTAAATACAGTTTTCCCCATGTACACTCTGTCATTCCAGGAAACTTCTGGCTTTTAATGAACCACCCGGTTTTGTATCAAAGTTGCAATTATGAGCTGCACGATGTTTGGCATGAAAAATGCATTGCATTTGAAAAATTCTAATGATAATAGTCAATCTAATGACGAGAGCGGTGGTGATTATTTAAGCATGATGGTCAATAATGATTGCAACAATGCTAGTCCCACTGATGCCATTGTAATAGTGGTGATGAATGTAAGCACGATTGGTCTCTGGTAGTGATAATGAAGCTGATTATATCCATGCTAGTTTCATGTCCATAAGCCATCTAATGCAGAGGCATATACCAACCTCTGTAAACTTGACAGTACATACTGCTGAAATCAAAAGCTACAGAGTCGAACGAGTTAAAAGGGACTTATCTGTACAGTACAGTCTTTGCCTGCTTCAAAGCCACAACAATACGAGCATTTTAATAGAGAATAAATAAGCACAAGTGTCAAAATAAAATCTGCCACGAGGTCACCGGGTAGCCTAATTAGGGCTAATACTGTCAGACATGGAGCCAGCACCGCTTAGAACCGGGGTTCGAAATGAAGAGTTCCAGCCACGTGTGATTTAGAAACGGGGTTCTCAATTCTCGTGAGTTTACACGATCTCCTGGTCACTAATGATTATACGATAAAAACGAACATTAAATGTGGCGTTCACTTAATAGCGAATATTCCATCTTGATTTCGCATCAGGCAAACACCTCCGAGAGCAGGGCATGAGAAGTCATCGTGTTTAAATTTGATTTGTCACTTATTCCAGAAAAATTCAAATAATGACAGAAACGCACTTGAATGTTTCATGAGCACTGTTGGCAAGGCATAGCAAGTGTGTGCCCAGAGTGTGGATAAGAGGTAACTGAAGGGAACCTCAATTAGTTCTTTCATTGCCGCTTCCATCAGCAGCATGGAAGATCGAAGGCGGCTGGGCGTGGTTCTGGCCACACCACCCCCCGTGTGCATCATGTCGGTCTTCATAGGTGCTCGCCAATAGCACTCGCTCCAACAGTGTTAAAGGGTATATGGGGGGTCTTCGTAAGTATACAAGACCCTGTTAAGGGCGAATGGGATTGCATCACGAAGCGAGCGACCACTCATCAGAACTATTCTTAGGTTTTTTTTCGGTAAAGTCACGTAGGTAAAAAAATTACAGCTATCGTGCTGTGACGGTTCCACCTGAAGACGGAAGCTTGTGTTGCCTCCGAAACGTCGTGATTTTTATTTTATTTTTATTTTACTTTATTAATTTTAATTTAAAATTTTTACCTACGTGACTTTACCGAAAAAACCCAAGAATATGAATCCTTTGCAGTCACGAAAGCTTCAAATCTAGAACTCATCAGAACATTTCAAGTGTTGCCAAGAAAAGTCGATATATTCTTTAAACAAAAATTGTGACGGGCGATTGACTTTTTTGGCCACACACGGATCCATATCCGGGCACAAGTGTGTCCCGTGAATGTGTGGCGCAAATTCGTTCAATTCGTGGAGAGGGCCGCCTGACTCGCGATAAAATTCCGATTTTAAGCGTCGCCAGCTTTTAATTTTTAGGAAAAAATGTACGATATATGTCGATGAAATAGGTTGCTCGACGAGACGATCATATACAGGCATGGACGCAGTATAGTTACAGCGCGCGGAACATTCAATTTATTAAGTGCAGCCAGTCAGCAGCTGCTCTCTGTGCGCGCGTGTGTGTATCCCATTAACCACGCTCATTGAAATTGGGCACAGATGGCCCGTGTGTTTATCTGGGCAATAGATAACAGAGGCGGCCGCCTCCATACATCAGGGACCCGGGAACGGCAGACGCGACCTTAGGCAGGTCCGTAAGTAAGTGATGCGTGGCACACAGCGCTGTATATGCAGAGCAGGGTAATGCGCGTCGACTTCGCTAGTATACGTGAAGGTCGTCCCCTTTGCTAATTTAATAACGGACGGGCGAGCGAATGCACTCAGGAAAATCAAGTCTTAATGTTCCAGGCGAAGGCGCAGCCCTGCAATGACTGGCTCACGCCACTGCTGTCGGAAGGACCTTCACTCGAGGGAGCTCCACAGAGCGCCTGGTAGAGGTTTATGTTTTGCCTCCACTTCCATGCTGGTCAGACATCAAGGAAGAGGTGGGCGTTACCCATCTTTTACCCGACCACACGTGACTTATTGATATACTAACTTAATGTACAAAAACTAAAATCAATGGCCACAAATAACACCAACAACAATGACGATCACACACACCCGCTCCGAGCCTGATTTACAGGCATTCACTCATTCTCTGGCCATCGTGGATGCACCTTGTACGATACCCGCAATACCACCAGAGCAGTTCTCAAACTCCAGGCCCATCGTTCCGTGATTTAAAGATATCTACACAAAGGTGCGTGCGAATAATTTACGATTAATGTTAATTACATAATAATCTCACGCTGGTGCACAGCAAAGCTGAGATTTAAAAAGATCTTAAAGAGTCGAGCGATGTTGGGCTACACAAATTAACAAGTAACATAAACCTGTTAAAAAAAATGAAAACGATAATTTTCAAATAATGTATCATATGTAATTGATCGTTTTATATGGTGTTTGACGACACTATTCGGGTACTCAGCATGTATCTAACTCTTATTGTTCCACGCACTGCTTAACATTTGAAACTCTTCCATCAACATCGAGGATTTTTCCAAGTTCCTATGACCTTGCTCGACTTGAGAAACGTGTATGTTGTCATCTCCTGTGTTGATCATCAGCGCTCTTAGTTGTTGGCTGCTTTGGTTTTATACAGCTCGGGGCATGAACTCACCAACTGATTTTGAAAACTAGATGCAAGGTCTGAAACGTAGGGGCCTTGTCAATCAACCCTACTGCTCCTTGGAGTCTAGAATAATAACAGTTAACAAACCTAATTATTCTTCTTGGTTCTTTCGGTAAAGTCACGTAGAAGGGAAATAATAAAATAATAAAAATAAAACATAAGAAAATAATTCTCACAACGTTTCGGCCACAACGCAAGCAGCCGTCCTCAGGTGAAGACCAGGTCTGTCGGGGAGACAGCGTCATTCGTCGTGAGAATTATTTTATTATGTTTTATTTTTATTATTTTATTATTTCCTTTCTACGTGACTTTACCGAAAGAACCAAGGAGATGAATCCCTGCAGTCACGAAAGCTTTAAATCGAAATGTAAACCTAATTATTATCTCGGAAAGTGTTGCCGAGTTGGGACATTTTTTGGACAAAATAAAAAATGAGTGGAAACTGGAGTGCCTGGAGCAATCCCACAAAGGAAGAATGACCCTCAACACTGAATTATTTCGTAGAGTTTGAGAGTGAAATATAATAAAATACACGGAACGATGATCACTTGGAAACTCAGGGCTGGAGGGGTGAACTGCCCCAAAACTCTATGGGCCATAGCGTATAATGGTACGACTTTTGGTGGCACAATTTGAGTGGCATTTTTTTTGTATCTATCAGTTTCTCATGACCGACCTAACGATGATGTACAATAATACCCCGAAATACGTAATCACTTTATAAACACCGCAACCCAATTTTGCGTCGCATTATCCATACTTTTTCGTATCCGTCGCCTCAGCCTTCGCCTCCACCTACCCGGTAACTCGCTTTGATTGAGGTCGTTTCGATATACGTCGTCACACATTTCAGGAACGCATCCCCGACGTATTGCGGGGTATTACTGTAATCGGGACACCATGTTGGCACCTTGCTGCTTGTGGTTTAACCCCCTTCCAGCCTGCCACATTCTCAATCCCAATTCTTTCTTGGCTGCCTCCTATTTCTAGTTCCTTCAATGCTACTTTGGAGGATAGTTTTGGACTTTATTTTTACGCAAAATAAAATATAATTTTAATAACCCACTCAGCGTGAAAAGGTTGTCACATAATTCACTTGCATTGATCATGTAAACCAAATTGTGCCAACACTGGCGGTACCACTGGGCAAGTGACATATCTGACCTGTGCCCATGTGAAACACCCACTTTAATTCAACAAGTTAGATATCTCGTTTAAAGGAAGATGCACAACAACGGGCAAATATATTTTATCTTGCAAGTACATCGGCTGTGTGTTCCGGACTGTCCAACACAAGTTTAAAGGTTTGTCAAGGAGAAAGCAGAGACGAGAATGTCTCCATGGGCACTCTGGTAAACCCACTGAGCCATTATTTCCATTCCGTGTAAAACAACGCGTAACGCTAACATTTGGTTTATGTAATCTGTCAGTAACTAGTAGCAAGCGTTGCCTACTTTAAATTGATTCTAGATTTGAAGCTTTCGTGACTGCAAAGATTCATACTCTTAGTTCTTTTGTGATTTTATTATTTTATTTTTAGTTGTTATTAATTTTAATTTCATTTTTACCTACGTGACTTTACCGAAAGAACTAGGAGTACTTTAAATTGGCTTTAGTGTCTTATTCCCACCGGAGGTGACTTAAACTTTTGGATGGCCCTGCCCTGTAAGTGAAACTGATCAACATCTGTCATTTTAAATCTTTGGATTGTAACTTCATTTGTGCCAAATTTTTCTTCCTTGCCATCCTTAGAACATCATTATAATCTGAATCGCTTAACTTAATCTCGCGTTGCATGTGTCATGCTCCACATCAGGAAAGTTACTTGGTGCGCTTTACGTGATGTGAAGTTATACACGGTATTTCCTCAAGATGAGCCGTTTTGCCAAAGTGACCACGTCCTTCTTTCCTCCCAGTGATGATAAAATCCCCATCACGGCAATGCATCGACAATGCCAGAGTGCTATAATCGCCTACACAGCCACAACTTGAAACTCATCAATTTATGTTTATTCCCCCCCCCCATTTAACGTTCCTACTTCGGCAATAAAGCACATGTCAATTAATGAACACACTGATCAGATTGGAAATATTTTCTCGGTGTGTCTGCTCTTGCTCCGTATCCTAGGTGCGATACCTTTTGAATCACACGAACGATTGTTTTCAAACCATTGCCAGGACAGCCCCAAACACACACACAGCCTGCGTGTGCACACGAGCGTGCACCTACAAGATAAGAGCTCTTTTTGCTCAGGGGGATCGCACCTTCCTTTCAACACGGCACGGTTGGTCTCCCTCGTGGTACCAGGAAGGGAGGCGGGGGGGGGTTAGTACTGGGTCTGGTACCCATCGGCGGTCTGGTCGATGCCGTGGCCGTCTGGGAAGGAGGGCGAGCGCTGATAGAAGTCTCCGCCGGTGCCGGGTTGAGGGCCCTCGTTGCCAAACGCGGCACCACCGCCGCCGCCGCCCTGCCCCTCGGTCAAGGCCGGGTCCACGTAGCCCTCGGAGAGGGTGGAGTCCACGCCCAGCTTGTACCTCTTGAAGGCGAAGAAGATGCTCGCGGCCTTCAGCGTGAGCGGGTCGTGTGGTGTAGGTGGGATTGTGTGGGTTGGATGGATATTCGTGGTGGTGTAGGTGGGATTGTGTGGGTTGGATGGGTATTCGTGGTGGTGTAGGTGGGTTTGTGTGGTGGGTTGGATGGGTAGCGTGGTGTTGTAGGTGGGTTTGTGTGGTTGGGTTGGTTGGGTAGCGTGGTGTTGTAGGTGGGTTTGTGTGGTTGGGTTGGATGGGTAGCGTGGTGTTGTAGGTGGGTTTGTGTGGTGGGTTGGTTGGGTAGCGTGGTGTTGTAGGTGGGTTTGTGTGGTTGGGTTGGTTGGGTAGCGTGGTGTTGTAGGTGGGTTTGTGTGGTGGGTTGGTTGGGTAGCGTGGTGTTGTAGGTGGGTTTGTGTGGTGGGTTGGTTGGGTAGCGTGGTGTTGTAGGTGGGTTTGTGTGGTTGGGTTGGTTGGGTAGCGTGGTGTTGTAGGTGGGTTTGTGTGGTGGGTTGGTTGGGTAGCGTGTACGTGATGGAAATGTCAGGGGAGTGGAGGGGTTATCACAGGTTAAAATGCCACATCCTTACCACCATCACCAACCTGCGCTGACGAACACACGTGGTGAATTATAGTTAGTCAACAATATCCACTGTCGTACTGTACCACGGTGGTTAATGAGGGCTGCTGAAGGCAGGTAGCATGGACGTGGGAACATAGACATACAGTAAAACAATGGATTAACCTGCACAGCCTTCTGCTGCTGTCAATGTAGCTCAACAGCAGCCTATGTTCAGGGGTCACCCCATCTAAGTACTGTCCAAGCTCCAAACGGCTTCGCTTGCGAGATTTGACGATCTGGCACTTTGCGGGTGAAATTGGTCACAGGCCTGGCTCGTATATATTTCATCGAACGACAATACTGTGGTAGAAGTGGCCAGCGGCGTGGGCTGCTGGCGGCTGCCTTGCGGTGGTGTGCGCAGGTTTCGCGCCGTCACTTGCCCTGCCTCCACAATGTGTTCACTCACCGCACCGCCGTGACAACACCTCGCTTACCACGACTGCCTCCGGGACTGTTCGACGTTGGAAGTCCCTCCCACCATCGTCTGTTTTTTTTTAATCCCCAAGACCTTCTCACATTGCCCACAGAGGACTATTGTGTGCAGGTGCCGGGTCACGTGGAGGATGTGAAGCCTGGTTGTGTTCGTGGTGGTGTTAAGAAATTGTGAATTAAATGAAAAGCGACCGTCACGCAGCAACCCTCATCTGTTACAACTTCATCGGTGCTGTTTGTTGCTGGCCGCTCAGCATGTTAGGGTTGTGCTCGGCAATCGTGATGGAAATCTATATATATAAAATCGTTCATGTCTGTCTGTCTGTGTGTGTGTGTGGACTTTGGCCCATACGCACTTTCATTGGACGGCGGTTGCCCCTGGCAACGGCTAGCCACGCCTTCGCCGCTTTCATTGGACCTGGCAACGGCTAGCCACGCCTTCGCCAAGGGCTGCAGTTTCATTGGACGGCGGTTGCCCCTGCCAACGGCTAGCCACGCCTTCGCCACTTTCATAAGCTCCGTATTTAATTAAATAATAGCCATTACACAGTATTGTTGGAGCGCTAGGGGGGGGGGAAGGAACGCCACCCGTACCCTGCCTCTTCCAAGCCGACAATTTTAGGCGAGGCCGCAGGCTTTGCACGCTACTAGGCCTCGACACCCACCACGCCACTCTGAGGTAAATTCATCAAAGTTTTTCCTACTCTTCACTACACCCCCACCACAATGTGTGCTATTAATATTACTTTTAAACCCAACGCGCCAACAATCGATTACTTTAATGTTCACTGTACAAATACTCATTAAGCTGGGTGAGCGTACTGCCAGTCTATCATGTACACTGTAGCCTGCTTATTAAGCTCGGTGAGCGTACTGCCACTCTATCATGTACACTCTAGCCTGCTTATGAAGCTGAGTGCGTGTACTGGCAGTCTATAATGTGGACTCTTGCCTGGTTATTATAATCGATTCTTTATATGTTCTTTGTACAAACAGTCATTAAGCTGCTTGAGCGACCCCAGTTCGATTCCAACTCACGCCCACCACCGCTGACGATTATTTGAAACGGACCTGGCCCTCCCCTAGGTCCACTCAGCCTCAAAAGCGTAACTGCTGTCGTGTGTGAACATCGTCACTGGGGAGACAAAGGCGGCGGGGCATCGTGGATCCAAGTCCCGGGCGAAGCCGGCTCATGTGTATGTGTGTTTGTGTTTATGTGTATGTCTGTGTGTCTCTATGTATGTGTGTATGTATGTGTATGTATGTGTTTGTGTGTATGTGTGTGTGTATGTATGTGGATTTTTTTTATGTCTTTATGTGTATGTCTGCGTGTCTCTATGTATGTGTGTATGTACGTGTGTGCATGTGTTTGTGTGTATGTATGTGTGTGTCTATGTATGTGTGTGTATGTGTTTCTGTGTATGTATGTGTGTGTATGTATGTGTGTTACGTGTCTGTCTGTGTGTCTGCATGTATGTGTGTGTGTATTGTGTATGTGTTTGTGTGCATGTATGTGTGTGTTTGTGTGTATGTGTATGTCTGTGTGTTTGTATGTGTGTGTATGTGTGTGTATGTGTTTGTGTGTATGTGTGTGTATGTATGTGTGTGTATGTGTTTGTATGTGTTTGTGTGTTTACGCTCGCATTACACAAATGTGTTGCTGGTCTAAGGCGTTCCTCGCACAGCATTGCCGCTTTATTATTTCAGTCGTTTACTGCCTTACGCACCCTGAAAGTCGTGTGTGTCTGCAGCAAGCGCGTGTATGTGTACCTATGGACGCGCGCGCGTGTGTTGTGTAGGGGGAACGGTAGTGTAGTGCTTAGCGTGCTGTCTGTGTGTGTGTCTGTGTGTGTATCTGTGTGTGTGCGTGTGTGGTGTGTGGGGAGCGGTAGTGTAGTGCTTAGCGTGCTGTCTGTGTGTCTGTGTGTGTGTGTGTCTGTCTGTGTCTGTCTGTGTGTGTCTGCGTGTGTCTGTGTGTCTGTGCGTGTGTGGTGTGTGAGGAGCGGTGGGTGTAGTGCTTAACGCTACGCTGCGCTACCAACCCGGCGAACCGAGTTCGATTCCCGCTCACGGCCACCACCGGTGACGATTATTTGAACCTCCCCTAGGTCGACTCAGCCTCAAACGAGTAACTGGTGTGGCGTATTAACATCGGCACTTGGGAGACAAAGGCGGCCGGGCGTGGTGGATCCAAGTCCCGGGCGAAGCCGGGTAGTACAGCTAGTAAATATATAAATGGTAATGCACGCCACGGCAATAATATTTGTTGCCGTGGCCAATCCATGTGGGTGCACGCTGACCTACAGAACTGGTGGACGGGTCATGTGTTCTTTAAGCACCTATTGATTTCTGTCCGCTATATTTAGCCCAAAGACCACTGCAATTTTTTTACGCTGAATAGGCAAAGGTAAACATGACATTCGTGAAAAAAAAAATAAGCTACCCCTTTCAATTAAAAAGAGAGGTCAGCTTTCAGACAGAAGACGTACATACGATGAGCTGCCCTACAAACAGCTGCCCAATTGGTCGGGGCTGCCCCTTGCGAGACCGGAAGATGGATTGAAAAACACAACCGCATTGGTGTGTGCTGAACAGCGCCCAGATGCGTTTTCCAATATTGCTCGGCATGACGTCTGACAAATCATCTTCACGTGCCGGGACCTTCTTGTTCAGGAATCGAGCCGAATCGATTCGGATCCCCGAAGAAGCTCGCCCAGCATGCGGCTCGTGCTCCCAACGCGAGTCGAGCTCTTACGGAACCCGGGAAGCTCCGAGCACGCGGAGCGAAAGGGAAACGTCCGACCGTGCGGAACAGCGCCGCGCGGGCCCGACCCGACAGCGCGACGCACCGGAGGTCCAGACGGCAAATCGATTTGAGATGATCGGCGCTGCGACCGGAGCTCGGCGCCGATGCTTACCCAGGAGATGATGGAGAAGAAGGAGAAGGTGATGGCGGCACGAGCGCTGTCGTGAGAGTAGGAGGGAGCGACGTCCGTCGAGGTGTTCTGCCACTGGTTGGTCAGGAAGCAGAAGCAGACGAACCACAGGAACGACCACGCGGCTGCGAGGACAGAGGCACGCAGATACAATTCCCCTTCCCACCCATCCACCGTTCCCCGTCCTCAGTTGGCACTGACTGTCACTGACTGTCACTGCCAAGGCCATGGCACTCAGGCAGACCCAACGCGGAGGGTCACTGGGTGTGATCGTCAATGAAGCTCGTGGTCCACCCTAAACCGCATCCGCACAAACCATGGCAGATGCGGATGCCTGATGCACAAATGGAACATTTCAAACTCTCCATTGTGCGACTGTAGTCATCTAGAACAGCCAATACGACGTGTAAGGACGCTATGCCCGATCCACAAATACGAAGGAGGCATCACGGCGATGCACTCCACGACTCCTGGCTTTTAGCACCTGGATGTGAAATTGTAGTTGTTGCTCGGCATCTACAGCGGCCACACGAGAGAAGAAGGCGCTCAGGCCACGGTGCTACGGCCACGACGCGCTCGGGGAAATTTTGGAGGAATTGTTGCTCGAAATTGTCACAGTCATGTCTCTTTCGCACGGGCACAGTCGAGCCAATGCGGAACCATTACGGTACGGGTCGTTTTCCATTGGCTGTTTGTCAAGCCGAGTTGGGCACACCTCACTGAACCTGACTCTGGCTCAAATGGGTCAAGGTATGGGGTGAAAAATGCAATAATTGTGTAACTCAGTCGGTAGACTGTAAGGACGCGGCGTTGTAAACGTGCGTCTCGACTCGTTTACTGCGCGTGGCGTCCACATTATGGCTTGGCTTCTGCAGGTGGGAAAAACAACATGGCGCCTCCCCTGGGCCGTGCTGGACTGGCCTGTCATGGTCATGGCATTGCCCAGGCATGACCTCGGCATGACCTCGACATGACCTCGACATGACCTCGGCATGTCCCCGGAACGGCCCCGGCATGACCCCGGCATGACCTCGGCATGACCCCAGCATGACCTCGACATGACCCCGGCATGGCCCCGGCATGACCCCGGCAATGGCTCGGTGCTACAGTTGGAGGAAGCGGCATCACTGACCGGAGAAGGCCATGTCGAAGATGACGACTTTGCGGCGGTCCTTGACGCTGCTGATCTGCGGGAAGTAGAGGTCGAGCAGCAGCAGGGCGGAGCTGGCGAGGAAGGCAATGGCGCCGATGGCGATGCCGAAGCGGCAAGCATTGCCGTTGCGGTTGAAGACGCAGTAGAGGTCGGGCGACGAGTTGGTGCTCACGTAGCCCTCGTTGGAGATGCAGCCGAACACGATGACCGAGAAGACCTGCACGCAGGGGGCAAGGGGACCGATATAGAGGTTGGGTGTTTTTAACGTTCTCCAACTAAGCCTGTCCGTAAAGGTAATCATGACGCCCTTAAAGATTATCCAATTTGAATGAACCTGTAATGTAAAGTTGTGCTGCAGGTAGGCTTTTGCTCTATTGAAGACCAGCCAAATTGATCAAAGGGGTTCCCAAACCTCGAAAACACAAACTAATAGGGGAAAAAAACATTTGCTAATATGAAAATACATTTCGCCCTGAGATCTATCCGTCTGTTTCCATACTACTACTTAAACAAATTGTGGAAGGCATTGCATGCATATGCATGGTTTTTCTCAACTTGGTTTCATCGCAGATGTTCAACACGGAGTTGGAGCGCACATCGGCTGGCAGGTGGCGCGCTATTTGCCCTTGGCGGGGCCTCAAATGGGATTTCGCACGTTAACAATCGGAACTACTGCCGCCACCAAGACAAATATGTCACGTATAGCCTTCAGAGACTGTTGGGGCAAGTGCCGTTAGTGAGGACCTATGAAGGTTGGCACGGCACACGCGGGGGTGGATGGCCAGTACCTAGCCCTGCCGCATTTGTATCCCCAGTAGCGATGTTTACCACCACACTTGGTACTCATTTGAGGCTGAGTCGACCTAGAGGAGGCCCAGGACAAATCACTACTACCACCATCAGCGGCACCACCATTGCACACGACCACCATTGCCAAAATCACCACTCCCCACTCACGTCACCACCACTAATCCTCACCATCACCACCGTAAAACGCGCCACTACCTTAATCACCATAAAAGCTCATCTACAATCTAAGCACATTGATTCTAAATACAGTATATCGTCTGATGAATTTGCAATTTCATAGAATTAGAGTTCAGAACAGCATGTTTTACTGTTGTCTCAAATCGCCCCGACTATCTTCCACATATCTATAGAAATGAAGATCTTCATCGGTATGTCTCGAAAACCTCTAGGGTACTTCCCGATAAGGTGGAAAGCTGTCATTTGGTACATATGTTGCTTTTAGGGCGCAACAGAAAAAAATAAGAAAATCCGGGATTTTGTATTTATTTTAAGGCCCCGAAATCTCGATTTTAAGTTCCCCATGAACATGTTTGTGCGTGTCATTCAGAAACTGTTCACAATATAAGATTGCGGTTTTCATCGTTTGATAGAGCGTTAAACAGAAAATAATAGTAAAGCGAGAACCATTGTTCTATCTTTTATTGTTTTTGAGATATTTCGGATTCAAGCGGTTTTGAACGAAAAAAATACAAATTTTTTGATGTTCAAATCTGAATAGTTCGAAAACGGTAAAAGATAGGAGCTTCCACTCATAGAGTATTAAGTTCAATCACTTTTGCTATTCCCTTTTTTATATAAAGAAGAACGTAATCTTTAAATTGAGCGGTTTCTGATGGGTGCCTCTTCAAATATTAGAAGTTTAATCAAGTCAGTCAACTATTTTAGTTTTTTGCGTAAAAATACAAATGTTTCGAGTAATTGTTAGTTTTTGATCGTAGATATAAAAGAAAATATCAGGTTAATTATGATTTTTAAAACTTTTGCCTGGCGAAGACACGCTTCATGAACTAAGACAAGATCAAGAGCCACTCGCGGGGACGCGAGCTGTGAACTCTGAGTGGTTTGAGGAACGAGACGGAACTCTTCCAGACATGGATTAGTCACAGGGCTGGGGAACGTCCGACCCGCGGGACGTATAAGGCGCGCGAAATCATTGAGTGTGGCCCTGCCAAGGCAACCGCAGGCAGGACTCGAAATTCAATAAATCTAGGAGCAAAGCTGGAAAAGCAGTTGCGAGTAGCAACATCATCAATACCAGCTAACATCACACGCCTCGCCAAAGAGAAGCAGTTCCAGCCATCGCATTAAGGGCGAGTTAATTAAATGTTTGACCAAATATAACAGGCTAATTTTTAAGTTGATCATTTTGTATGGCCAGCGAATGATGTTATATATATCCAATGGCTCTTGGCAGAAAAAAGGCTCCCCACCCCTGGTAGAGCCTCTGGGACATCGATGATGATGATGATGGATTGTATTTCAGAGGGACTGTGCAGAGAAATAAGGCTTTCATCAAGGTCACAGGGTCGCGCTTCCGTGGTGTGATGCTTAGCACACTCGACGTATAATCCAGAGGGGCTCGATTCGATCTCCCGGTGCGGTAGTTGAAACAATTGAACGAGTGTATCAGTCTCCAGCCCACATCTGACAAATCGGGAACGCCACAGTCGATTGCCAGGTCGCGTGTGGTGGGTTAACGTGTGGGCTACACTCCCACTTCGTCAGAGATGTGTGACTAGTTGAGAAGAAAATAACAAATCACATTCGAGAGGGCCTCTAAACCTCCCCAAGCTGTGGCTGGTAATCTAACTCCGTTAGTTGGGTTTGTAGCGCGGTGTGCTAACCACTGTCTAAGTTGTTGTTAAATATTCGCAACCGGTAGAGGACCCTGTACACTTTCCATTGGGTTTGTCACATTCCACAGACGAATTAATTGGTTCACTGATGGTGGAGGATCATGTGTATAGTTGTAAGTTTGGCACGAGATGCGAAACTAATTTACACCTCTCGTCTGTGGGAGAAACCAATTAACATCCGGGGTGGTGAATTCCAGAGGCTCGTTCAACCATTTTGGTTTGGAGATTTTGCTACCTATGACCGTATACTTCACTATTTGTACCACATTCTAGCTCGAGCCCTTCCTGAACATTATTTAACTTTTCATCCGTCACTCACTCGTAACTGGCAAACCACAGGTTGATCCATATGCAGATACCCCACGGCTTTCTGACTTTTCTCACCAAATGATTAAATATTTTGAGAGCGGTGGTTCTGTCTTGAGAGAGAAACGGTGGATTTAATAAGTGTATCGATTTAATACGTGTATTGATTTTATAAGAGTCTTGAGATTGGTGTGAGATGGACAAGAGGCTTCAAACGAAATGGTGCTTTCTACAATTTTTTCCTATTTGTTGGGAAATATACATAAATGGATCATTCATATTACATACCGAATAGTAGGGCAGGAAGAAATGTGTTGATATGAAATATACATCTACACTAATATGGATCTAAAATATATATCTAAATATATATCTAAAATATGTATGTATGTATATATTTATGTGTGTACTAGTATTTGTGGGGAGCGGTAGTGTAGAGGTTAGTGCGCTATACCCGGGTTCGATTCCCGCTCACGGCCAACACCGGTGACGATTATCTGAACTGGTCCTAGGCCCTCCCCTAGGTCGAGTCAGCCTCAAATGAGTATCTGGTGCGATGTGTAAACATCTCCACTGGGGAGACAAAGGCGGTCGGGCGTGGTGCTGGCAACCCACCTCTCATGTACCGTTCTGACCTCCATAAGTGCTCGCTAACAGCACTTGCCCCTACAGTCTGTTAAGGCTATACGGGGGATTCTAGATTTGAAGTTTTCGTGACATGCAAGGATCCATACTCAGTTGGTTCTTTCGGTAAAGTCACGTAGATGAAAATAAAATAAAAAATAACTAAATCACGACGTTTCGGAGGCAACACAAGCTTCCGTCATCAGGTGGAACAACCCCAGCAAAATATAGTTATATTTATTTCAATTTTATTTTCACCTACGTGACTTTACCGAAAGAACCAAAGAGTATGACTATACGGGGGATCTTTGTATGTGTGGTCCAGCGTATCTGATTTCCAAGGAGGTAACGTGTAATTTGCTTGCGAGTGGCTGGCAATGTTTTTGGGAAATTTGAGTGCCAATGACATTCCTGCATATGACTCCCTGTGAAAGCGGAAAGCTTTACACGCCGTGAGTGTGTATGAGCACCTTCGTACAAAACAATATATTTAACATGATGCTTTATGTTGATGAATTACCATTACGTTACGTAAATAATAATTATAATTCCCTGTATTCGCCCAGTTTCGTTGCATTGACCCTGAATATTCATATTTGGATGTTGGGTCAATTCCATGTACTGTGCGTTGGACTTCATGTGGAAGGAAACTGGTGTGGCCAGAGAAAAACCCCGCACACGAGGGGGGGGGGGGGGGGCACTCAAAGCTGTGTATGCAAATTTATCCAATCCACCACCGACAGAACAAATTCATCGACGTCGACCGAGTCCATTGCTTGGAGTGCCATTTTATCTTACTGATACACCTTGCAGCCGCATGCCAACAGCGGCTCATACGCATGGTGGTCACCCATGGTGGTCACCCATCCAAGCGCGAACCGGGCTTCAGCCTGCTTGGCATCAGACATCAGTCCGCGATCGCAAGTATTCACGGTGCTTCCGTCGTAGTAAATATTAATTGTATTTGTTTATAGTCTTTCACTCGAGTCGCTGTGATTCTCTGCTTCACAAAGACGGCGCTCATAGCTCTATTGGCAATAGGGAGTCTCAGATTTTTTGTTTTAAGTAATCCCTCCACTCATTTTCCTATCCTCATCCACCTCCACGCGGCCACGCGCCTTCTGAGATCCCAGAAGAAGCGAGCCCCGTTGGTGTCGCCTGCTGTTCGGTGATGCAGTCTTTGTCCCTCTGCAATCAATGCTGTCTCATCTGTACGCTCAGCAGCAGCCTGTATTAAAGTAGGCGTGTACCAAGTTTTCGTAGGGGGTGTTTAAGCTCAACCGCCCCCCCCCCAGACCCTCCTTGCTCTCGACTTGGATTCGTCCCAGCTGCTTATATGCGTTCAACGATCGCTCCAGTCCACCCGGCGCTCACTCCATGTCCCGGTGTTGTGATTTCCGGAGCTTGCTTGCTGCGTGTTCCCTGTGACACTGTCTCTCTTTTATCACCAGCCTTAATTTAGTGTCCATTGTTGGTCTAGGCCAGGCAATGCTCTCTCGTGCATGATGGGGAGGAGGGAGACCCGTCTGCACCTCCCGTGCGATGTGAAGTCACGTGATTTTTTAAAATATTAAAATACATTCACGGCCCAGCATTGTCATCATCACCGTTTCACTCGTACACCTATTTGGAATCACAATTCTCTGTACATGTACCATCCCTTTTGTTAAGTCACTGCTGGACAAAAGCTTCCCCATACCGTCCTGGTAATGACAATTATTTTGTCATACTCCACCACCCTGGTGGTAGCATAGACGGTGCAGTACAACCACTGCATTTGCTGGACTGCCCTCTGCTAATAAACGTATCCCCGCAGCAGCCGACATAACACATGATTATTTGGAAACTGCTCAGCCATCAAAGCACTATGCAGGTTCATGTTCCAATATCTGGTGAGATTTGGACGCATTTAGGGTGACGAGTCGAATTATAATTAATACACATTGGGCAGACCTGTGGGCACGAAGCCCACTTTGCAATATTTATGTAAGGATGCTTTTATTCAATCGAAACCGACTCCTAACCTCTCCATGCGTACACAATCGGTCAAATGGTGCGTGTAGAGATCGATTCGTTGGCAGTGCTGTTTACACGCTGTCACGCTTGGGCTCACGGAGTGAACAGAATCTTGCGGAAAAATGCCGAACGAGAAAAATATGCAACAAACGATGCGGTAAGAAGAGACACACTTGATCGATTATTGAATCTAATCGGGAACGTGAATCACGAGTGGTAAATCGAGGGAGATGATTCATACCCACGTTGCGAATAGCTGCATGAATACGTAATGTGGCGGAGCACCAATTCACACGACCTCCAATTCTTTTGACAACATTCAGCTATCGGCTGCTGCTATTGTCATGACTTTTATTAATAAAACTGCTCGCCCACGTCCCGCCACAGTAAATGATAAGGCCTCGGGCAAGACCATAACAGTCTTCGTGTTTCTGGTTGTTTTAATGCATTTTTTTTTATATGCGTAAGTTTTGTATTTAACTTTCATTGCTGTTCAGTTGTCCTTTATTAATTTATCCACCAGTCTTCGTCACCCAGGTCTTGCTTTTAAATAGACGTTTAAGTATCAACTTGGAGCCCCTTTTGTCAACCCACTGCTGGATGAATGCCCCCCTCCCCACACCTTGTCGATCGTTGGGGGTTGTGTGACTCTACGTCACCATGCTGGGCGATGCGGTTTGGTGAAGGAGGAGAAGGAGGAGGAAAGCCGAAGATAAAAAAAAAGGTTCAGATATCACTCGCCACTGACGCTAGCGATTGCCCATTTCATAGCGCAATGCGCTAACCACTGCGCCACCGCTCCAACCCGATGGCTTCACCCGCTGATTGAGAAATAAGCGTGCGCGCACGCACGCGTTCGACCAGGCCGAGAGGGAATTATACCGCCGATTAAAGGAAGGGGGCGCTCTGGTGGTTGGCGCACGGCGCCCGGGAACTGACCTTGGTGCTGAAACAGGCCCTGCGGTGTCCACCCGGCTTCTCCATTCATAACGCCTATCCCCAAGAGCGGCAATACCCATTCACTTACATCACCACGCCAATGTAGTTGCCGTTGTCCCCTCCCCCCCCCCCTGTTTTAATCGGTCTAATTGCATCGCTCTTACACGAGGTTACATGCTGCGCGAAAATAAGCACGCTGTTGTGTGTAGATATTGCCACGCGTCTCATTTTCCGATGCAAATACAGAGCCGACACGGTCACATCGTCTATAGTTGAACTTAGCAGAGGGATGACAACATTGTACTCATTAACGGCACAATTGATAACGCAGCATCGGATCGTTAACGCCACCGCACCTGCCGTACCGCTATGAAACAATGGGTCGCGTCGCGCAGATTATCCCCGGTGCTGCCTCGCTCGACACGCGCAAGGCTTGCTTCTGTTAAGGCAGTCACCCCCCTTTTGATGAATTCGCACTGCGGCGTTTATGACTGTGGATTACATTGGTGGACACACGACCTTGGTTGTGTCCGCTCGCGTTGAGGCAATGTCCTCTCTGTACCCATGGGAGAGAAAATTACGTACACACACGCACACACGTATGTATGTCCGAAACAGGCGGGCTAATGCGTTTCCACGCTTAAGCCGTTTTCTCACACAGGCCACACACCTCGAGTCGCCACTCACCCAGTTGACGACTCTCATAATGGTCTGAGGTTGCTTCATGAGACCGACGGGGTCAAACACTCCTCCTGCCATGCCGGCTCCGTACGCTCCTCCCGTGACTCCTGTTACGTCCATCTTGGTGAGACCCTGATCGTCCGCTCCTCACTCCTCTCCTCCTCCACCGCCACTGCCTCCCACCGCACACCCCACGCCGCCGCCACCCCCTCCCCTCCTGACGCCACTCCACCACCCCCCTGCGTATGACGTCGTCGCCATACTACTACTACTCCAAGCCCCCCACCCCCAGTAGCCCCGCGTGTGCGTGTTTGTGTGGGGAGCGGTAGCGCACGCAGCACTAAGAGCCCGGCAAACTCGAGTACATTTCACGTGCACGACCAATAACAGTGAGGATAATTATCTGAACCGGTTCTGGACCTGCCCTAGGTTGGCTCAGCCACAAATGAGCACAGTAACCCGGTGCGATGTGTAAATATCGCCGCTAGGGAGACAAAGGCGGCCGGGCGTGGTGCTGGCCACGAACTCGTATGTGTGCCTTACCGGTCTTCATAGGTGCTCACTAAAACCACTTGCACCGACAGTCTGTCAAGGCTGCAGGGGGGATCTTTGTCTTTGTGTGCGTGTGTGAGTGTGAGAATTCACACACGCGTGTGTGTATGCATTTGTATGCAAGTGAGTGCGCGTGAGTGTATGTGCGTCTGTAGGCGCGTGGATGGATGGCGCAATGTGTTTCATGCACTGCACGACAATCCCGACGAGCCTGAATCATTTCCTTGGCCTTGATTTAACACATCAGTGGCAAGTGATACATGTGGTCTAGTCCTCCCCTAGGTCGACTGAGCCTGAAACGAGTACAGTAATTGTAAGAAATAACCGGTTCGGCGTGGTTATGGATTTTCGTTGGCTGTGAAGGCCTCAATAGTTCCTCGCCAACAACACCGAACCTAACAGTCTCTGAAGTCTAAACGATCTCAACCTTTGTGTGCCGAGTCGCGGTACTCTTGCTCAGGAGGGTCCTGCATTGGAATGTTTGGCTTAGTACGTTTTAATTTGGGTTTTGCTTCCTGTCGTAAGAAGCCGGAGTACTGCACCCAGACAAACCACAACTTGTACACGAGGGCATAACCATTGGAATCGTCAATAGCGAAATGTATGAACCCACTCGCAGTTGCCATCTGCTGGATACCTCACAGCCCAGTGGGTTTGCAAGCTTCACAAATCTCTACGTGATCCAGCAACCCTTGCTTCGAAAGCGCTGGAGCACTCATGTGCTCCACTATAAATTATATATCTAAATCAGCTACAGCCTCCCTGGAATCACGTAATGTTTTCTGTGGGCACTCCCCAATGTAAATACCTCACTTCTCCCCGCCCCCTGTGAAAACAGGTGCTGCTCAGGGCAGCTAACTTATTCTCTTTCCTTTCTTCTACCATTTCTTCTCTCCGCTCTCATCCACGACATCCTATGCTTCGGTCATTCCTTCCCCCCCTCATTCCCTTCCTCCCTGGTGGTTCTCCTCCTCCTCTCTTCTTGCTGCTCATCTTGAGCCGTGCCCTCCTTTCTTTTGGGGAACTCCCGTCCCGGCACCCCCTTCCCTGTCTCGTTCGTCTTGTCCGTATGTCCGTTGCCTTTATGCGCAATTTCCTCTACTCCCTTCTCATGGTGTGGTGCCACGGGTACAACGTTGTACTATTGCTGTTGATTTCGATCGCTATGTGGATGGGCGGTGAATGATGTCTCATGATAGGACGTCATCTGTCACGACTGTCACTGCTGTAGTTCTACTCCCACTGTCATTCTTCTCATTCACTTTACGCCTGGAATACCCCCCGCCCATGTCGAGCACTCGGTTTTCCAGATTGACTGTTTCCTCTGTTTCTTATTGTGTTTAATGAACACACTGCAACAGACAACATCTATTTTAAACCCTTTCTCACACTGCTCGACTAGCGAACACCATGCCATCGGTTCATTTCGCCAGTTCCTTCAACCCACGGCCATTTCAAGAAATGTGTCAATTCGCATCTACTGTACAATCATTACATTCTACACATTTGTCAATAACACTGCCTTATAAGGGAACGTATATAATAGGCGACGTTTCTGGTAATAGTCCTACTCCATAGTATATGACGTATCGGGCTATGACCCTTCTGCATAGCATATGAAGAAGGCATATTGCCTAAAAGGTCGCCTATTGTATATACGTTTCCCTTGAAGGCAATGCTATTGTGATTTTTTTGCTGTTGTTATTTCTCTTTGGCTATTGGTCTGTGTTTATTATCTGTTTAAAAAAAAAACCGACACGGCATAAACACGCTCACACACTCACAACGCACGCGCGTGCCATCCGTCATGCGCGCTCGTCCCCGAGATGAGACGACAACACGTGCCAGCTCTCTGCTGCGCACGCGCGCGCGTGCCGTTCCCGGAGTCGAGATATTGCCAAGAGACGCCCACGCGCAAAGGGTGATTACGCTGATGGCCTCGTGTCGTCTTCAGCCATCCTCGATCCGAGCGTTGGCCGCACCATGGGCAATCCTTTGCTACTAACTTATTCTGCCTTCTGCTATCCTCATTGTGTGTTCCAGCGTGAGCCTCGTCCATGCTTTGGTGTTATCCATCCGTGTCATCCGTGGCCTTCCTCGCACACGTGAACCGGGTATTGTGCCTGGCGTAATCTGCTCTTGAAAACAAGTTCCATTTTTTTTTATCACGCTGATGGAAGAACCTTTAGTTATGACAGAAAACTCGACACTTTCGTCAATGACACACAGCGGTCTTAAAAGGAAAAACAAACATGTTTGTCAACGTTTTGGACAATAGCCCTTCTTACTAGGCAATACGTCGAAATATGACCAAGGGTTATTGTCCAAAACATCCCCTGTTGTATATGTGTGTTGTTTTAAGGCCACAGTGTTATTGACGAATGCGACGTTTTTGTTTGTATGTGTGCACCACCGCCACAACTCTACAACTTCACCTAATAATTATAATACAATTATAACAATCATATCATAGTCGTTCTGTTTAGTGACACGCGCGTTCAATAGGGGGTTGTCAGTCCTACGCATAGCATGGCAACAGTTATTCATTATAGCATTAGCAAACGGCGGGTGATTGTGCATTCGTAATCTAACAAATGATAACCGGAAACCGTTAATTCGCTAGTCGGACCCCCAGACTTACAAAGTGTAGTTTGAGCTGCTTCCGTTGTTGCCAATGGTTTGCTGACACGACTCGGGATGCAAATTTTGCAAGTCGCCGTTCCCCCCCCCCACCACCTCCCACCACCTCCCACCACAATGTTCTGTGCTCGATGGAGATTTACATTCTGTTCGGTCGATGCTAAGTAAGTAGAGTGAGCGAGAGGCACCCACAGTGCCAAACGCGCACTCGCGAGAGAGGCTACTGCTGTGCGTGCAAAGATGTGCGCCTGGATTTACAACTCCTCTCGCTCCAATTTAATTGGAGGAAAATTGGGCTGTACGATGCCGTTATGTGACACCAAATTGATATTACCGCGTGCTGCGTCAGCGTGTAATGCCCCATTAAACTACAGTTAAACCGAAGATGAATGAAGGCCCCCGCTTTTGCAGTTATGCGTAACCGTTGTTTTATTGTCATCACTCTTTCCTGTACCATAATTCTGGATTTGGCCGTGGGGGAATATTGTTTATATGTTTTATATATGTTTATTTTACCAGGTAAGTCCCCGACTGAGCTATGTAGCTCTTTTCCATAAGCGACCTGGCCGCAAATGATAGCTAAACGAAGTGGCTTATCATGTGGAGATTTACAGCAGCCAAATACTCTAAACGGACATTTCTGAATGTGGAGGGGAAAATCCACGGGACCACGGGGAGAACACGCAAACTCCAAATATACAGGCGCCAGGGTCTGGATCGAAACCCACGACCTCCTGTATACCAGGCAAAGTAGTTAACATCTCGCCACCAGTGGCACAAGTGTATTGTATATATATACTGTGAGGGTGGGGGAGGAGATTTTGTCATTGTTCGCACCGCAATCCCGATGGTGCCGGTTGGATTCCAGCTTCTGGCGCGACAGTTGAAACAATTACAGTGGGAAACAATGGTGTACGTTTCTTACCCCACCCCCCCCCTACCCATACGTCTGTCCACCCAACAGCATAAACAGGCACCGCGTTCATTCGTAATTACATTTGTAGCGCCACAGTCAATCGGAAGGTCGTGTGCGGTGGGGTGAGTGTGGATTCTCCCTACCTATTCCAAGATATTCTTAGTTTTTTTCGGTAAAGTCACGTAGGTAAAACATTCAAATTAATAAAAGTAAAATAAAAATCACGACGTTTCGGAGGCAACACAAGCTTCCGTCTTCGGGTGGAACCGTCACAGCCACGACAGCTGAAGACGGAAGCTTGTGTTGCCTCCGAAACGTCGTGATTTTTATTTTATTTTACTTTTATTAATTTTAATGTTTTACCTACGTGACTTTACCGAAAAAACCTAAGAATATGAATCCTTGCAGTCACGAAAGCTTCAAATCTAGAACTATTCCAAGATGTTTGGCCAGCGTGGAGGGGCCAGGCGAAATATCTTCTAGAGGGGCTGTCTAGGGCCCCTTCGAGTGCAGGCCCATCCGCCAGCAGTGGCACGAGCAAGTCATTGCATGGCTGCACCTTTATATATATTACCGGGTTGTTTGCGTTTGGCTATGCATATATTTACACGTGCATGCATTTGCACGCGCACGCATTTACATGTGCATGACCAGCCCTCGTGTCAATCCACTGCTGGATGAGGGCTTCCCCACGCCGTGTTGGTCACGGAGGTCGTTTGACCACACTTTACAACAATGTCCATTGGCACCATTGGAACCTCATTTGCCAGGGAAAATATGATAATTGGTTTTTTACCCTTCTATTTGGCAACAAAACTGACACCTTGTTTTTACAAGGAGTCATGTTTACATAGACCACAATACCTGCAGTCATAATGCAAACAGTGCACATTATCAGAGTTATATTTTTTGTTTGCATTATGACTGCAGGTAATGTGGTCTATGTGAACATGACTCCTTTTAAAAAACAAGGTGTCAATTTTGTTGCCAGATAGAAGGGTAAAAAACCAATTATCAATGTCCATAGGGGTTTGATAGAGGCGGAGAGCATATACGTGGAAGCATATAAGCACAGTACAACAATGGATGTGTTTGCTTCACCGCTCTCCACTGCCACCAACGCAGCCCTGCAAGCACGATGGCAACCAGTTGGCGCACTGTGGGTCAACCATCCAAACACTGTCCAAGCTCAACTCTGCTGAGACTCTGAGCTCTAATGGAATCGGGTACAGGTTGGGTGGTTTGGTCATAGGCATATAATCATGCCTATAATTCTGGTATGTACGCTGCTGCTTAAAGAACGTACTGTAATTCCAGGGAAATATGCACAATTGATGATTCATCATGAACGCGCCCGAGAGATCACGTCCACCGAGGAGATGGAGTGATGAATTCAGTGCACGTGGATTGTTACATCGCGAGAAATGACGACGGCGTGGGGAGGACTTTATCCAGCGGTGGACGGACCATGGCTGAAGATGCCGGAGTTCAGGGGCGAGCACACTGAACAGTGAAGAATGCGCCCCCTCGTGGCTAAACATGTTTGTATTTCATTTGAAGCCGCTCATCGTGTGTCCAATGATGAGGCACGAAGTATCGAAACCATTCCGGAGTTTGCTTGTCCGCCTGTAATTGAATCAATGCGGTTGCTGTTATGCACTTCCAGCAGGGTGTGTATTCAAGTATGTATCATTATTCTTATTACGACGCGGATTTTATTGTGTTATGTACATGATTATTTGACTTTGCGTCGAAATAGGACTCATATCTTGTAGAGAGTGTCCCAGCCTATAACATATGGAAATTAACCATCATTGCTTTAAGGAAGCCTTGCTCTGCTGATGAGTCGGTGCATGTCCAAACCGATCCAGATGCTGCTTGTATCGAACCGGTGCTGTCGAAATTACGCACTCCCAAAAGGCTGTGGGGCCGATGCAATGCGTACAACACACGCATTTATTTACGTAGCGAGACATATACATGAACGATACACAGTGTCCGCTTATCCATTTAGTTATTTATATTCCCTACAACGAGGCTAATTTATCCTTATCGTGCGTCTCACGTGCTGATAATCCCCTTTCCCTAAGCCTCACCCTCATGCCGTCTCCCCTTTGCGCTGTGACGGCGCAAAGTGGCCAAAGGGCTCCATGGCATCCAAATGTCCTCGGCGGCAGAGCCGGTTTTGATGGTGTCGCCATCCAGCACCACGCCCGTCCGCCTCTCTCTTCCTCGTTTCAGGCTCGGTTAACCCAAGTGAGAGACGGCACATGTTGAGATAAACACCGCAAACGCGTGACCACGTTGAAGTCACGACTGTCCCCGCAGATGTTTATCCGTAGAGCGAATTTTAACCCAATCATGACCGCTTGATTTCGGTACAGTAGTTGACATTGTAAGGGTTTACCGCTTCTTCTACGTAATTTTGTGTGTGTCGGGGTTAAGTTCATGAGGGTTTGATTAAGGTGTCAAGGTTCAACGTTAGGCTGTCGGGATTATGGGTAGGGTTTAAGGGTTATGGTTCAGAGCTTAGAGCATCAGCGTTCATGGTTAATGGGTTACGGTTAGGTATAGCGGAGGTTGTGATTGGGGTGGCGGATTTCAGTTACGGTTTAAGTAGTGAGTGTTTACGATTCAGGGTTCGGGCTGGCATTATAATTAGGGGGTAGCGGTAGCCAAGACTGCTTCTATTGCCACGGATCTGGGGAGACAGCAGCAGTAAGGAGATATGATGAAACGCCACTTGCCCGCGTTGGGTTAATGTTGGATTTGTTTTCACTGGTTGCCTGATGTTGTTTTTTTCTCGTGACAGACATCGTCTTTAAAAATGTCACTCACCCGCTCTCCCAGCCATCCCCTGCTCCCCGCCCGTACCCCACCGTACGCCAGCGTTGAGCCAGATTTGATTTTGCTTTAGAAGTCTCCCAGCCTCGTGAGGTCTCACAAGCTAAGCAGTTCTTGACCCTGGCGAGTGCAGTACAGTGTGCATCACTGCCTGGGTTATACTCGCCTGATGCATGGGCTTATAGGTGGCCAGCTCAATAGAGCAAGAAATGGGTTGTTGAATCAATCTGTTCGGAGGATTTGATGGTCAGTGATATCCCTCTCGTATGCGTCGTCGATAAAAAAGGCATTGTTATTCCTATTATCGTCAATGGCTCAATCACTCGGAATGCGCCTGAACTCGTCCGATTTCGGAAGCTACGCAGGTGTTGAGCCTGGATATATCCAATAAACATGGGTTCAATCCACATGCCAAAGCTTGCCCAATGTTGGTCCAACGTTGGCATGTTTTCTGGGCAGCGCTTGGATGATGGGTGACCACTGCGTACCCTAGGTTTTCATCGGTGGCTACGGGCTGCGTATCGGCATGTGCAGTAACATCAATCGCCGTGCTTTCTAAGCCCCCACCGTGTGTCTACGCTCAACGTTTTCAACCAGCCCACTGTGAACCTGCGTTGGTTGATGAACGGTCAAACATAACGGCCCACGACGGCCTCGGCATGGGGTGAGGCCCTCATCCAGCAGTGGATTGACGAAAGCGCTGCATAGGCTACGTGATATCATCGTTATCATTGGGACGGGAGATGAACACAGAGACGGAGGGAGGGAGGGAGGGAGGGGTGGGGGGAAGATGAGATGGAGACCGGCTCATGGTGCATCATGCAGGGCACGTTCGCGAGTCGCCCTGACAACGGCGATGCAGGGGGTATAGCGGGGCGGGCACTGACCGGGGAGGCCAGGGGATCAACCCCGAGGGAGGTGGGGTTCGCATTCCCCCCTTATCCCTCCGTGACGCGCATGGCCCGACTACAGGCGCTAATGAGCGCACGGGAGGGGGTGGTGGTGGTGGGGGGTAAGGAGGGGGTGTTGGTGGGGGGGGGTAAGGAGGGGGTTGTGGAGTGAGTGGGAGTGAGAGCGGGCACGTCCACGTGTGTGGGGAGCGGTGGCGCGGTGGTTAGCGCGACTAACATCGGTGATAATTATCTGAACCGGTCTTGGGCCTCTTCTAGGTCGACTCAACCTTAAATGAGTACCTGGTGCGTTGTGTAAACATCGCCACTGGGGAGATGAAGGCGGCCGGGCGTGGTGCTGGCCACCAGCCCATCCTGTACCGTGCCAGCCTTTATAGGTGCTCGCTAACAGGACTTGCCCCAACAGTCTGTTAAGGCTACACGGGGGATCTTTGTATTTGTTTGTATGTATGTACGTGCGTCACCAGGTACTGTATGTACACTTTTACTGACACCGACCGAACACAAGTTTGGGTTACGACTTAGTTCGTATATGTTTTGTTAGTTCGTATATGTTTTATTATATAGTCATGCCACATAGGTAAGGACGATCTCGACGTTTCGGCCGACGGGCCTTCTTCAAGAAATTTGCTAAAACCTGAGCTGTAGGGTTGTATAAACAGTACTCATCCATCATACGATTCCTATCGATATGTTGAAAGATATCTGTCAGTGTGATTTTAACTTGAGGATCGCCGCCTCACTGCCATCTGCGAGTCGTAAAGCAATAACACATTGAGCGCATGCGAGACATTGCGCAACAACGCGTGTCTGGACGAGGTGAAGGGTGAGAGTGGGGATTGCACGCCACTCATCCACCGTTGCCATGAACGAGCAATTGCGACGAGGGCAGCGAGAGTGAGATGACGCCTTTGGCTGAACCCGATGAAGGTAGTGAATAAATAAAGACCGCAGGTCGTCTCCACGCTATTGTGTGGTGAAATGTTTTCGTCCATCGGATTATGAGCCGTCCGAATTAAGTGTTTTACATCAACCTTGAAGGCAAGCAAACGCTAGACGAGCTTCGACTTTCAGGGTCTCATCAGCACAGATGTGGCTATTGTGCTGTTTAAATAATATCGGCAAGAATACTCAATTTAAGCAATCGCAAAACATCAGATGTATACATATCCATTGTGCGATGTGGTGCAGGAACGTGCTGAACATAATTTACATAATTAATGTGCAGCTCCTTTATCAATCTGCTGCTGAGATGAAGACTTCCTCCCCACTCCAAGTCGGTCAGGACGAATTCAGGCATCGCTCGCTACTGATGTTAGCCTCTGCCATGAATCGAACACACTTTCATACGGCAATGCGTTAACAGTGCGCTAATGCTCTACCCCCATGCCAAACATGTAAACATACATAAACAGACCTTCACGAGTTCTGCACAATCTAGGAAACCAGCAGAAGCATTGGTTGAAAAAGGCATGGCTCTGCTGATGGGGCATAAGGATGCTGCGATCATCATGGAACCTCCTTTGCCAGTACCAAAATATGAGAATATGTTTTCCCCTTTTTTCTGGCAACAAAACAGGTGTTAAGATGTTAAAACACCAAACTGAAAGCTTTTACAAGAAATAATGTCTGCATTAACCACAATTATTGTGGTCAGCTGCTCACCCCGAGCTCTTATTACTCTGATAGTGCATTGTCTTTGTGCTGTACGCCTTTTGGCGTCCTCTGGTCTAACACCTTTTGAAGACTAGGCTCGAAAGACATCTGTCTCTGGTATGGACTAATCAGTTTCAGAGACAATGCATTCTGACCGCAAGTATAGTGGTTAATGCAGACATGATTCCTTGTAAAAGGTTTCAGTTTGGTATTTTAACATCTTAACACCTGTTTTGTTGTCAGAAAAAAGGGGGAAACCTATTCTCAGATGCTGAGATCGTTCCATAGTTTTGCTTGCTCAAACACATGTCGCTTGAATAGGCCGATATAGACTCGTGTGCTTGTGTGGTGGTGATTATAACGGAGTTCTGCAGCTGGAGAGTGGTGGTGGTGGCTGGGAGTTGGGGCTTGGCAGAGGTGTTGTACACAGGCTCTCATTGGGGAGCTTATCGCTAAATTGGGCTGCGTTGTTAGGAAAAGTCGGGCGTCAGCGCGGGTAGTTTGGCTGTGTGTGTGTGCTGTGGGGGTGTGTGTCTGTGTGGTTAATGCAACGGTAGTGCAACGGTGAGCGCGCTGCCCTATGAACCCCGCGACGCGAATTTGATTCCCGTTCACGGACAATATCAGTGACGATTTTTTGAACTGGTTCTGGGCCTCCCTAGGTCGACTCGGCCTCAAATGAGTACCTGGTGCGATTTTTAAATATCGCCACTATGGAGACAAAGGCGGCCAGGCGTGGTGTTGGCCACTCACCCTCCTCGTGTGCTCTCCCTGCCTTTATAGGTGCTCGCTAACAGCACTTGCCCCTACATTCTGTTCATGCTATACGGGGGAATCTTTGTCTTTGTGGTTAATGCAAAACAACAGTCTTTTAGCAGCAAGACATGTATCTCGATTTAAAGCTTTCGTGACTGCAGGGATTCATCTTCTTGGTTCTTTCGGTAAAGTCACGTAGAATGAAAATAATAAAATAAAAATAAAATAAAAATAAAACATAATAAAATCATTCTCACTAAGAGAATTATTTTATTATGTTTAATTTTTATTATTTTATTATTTTCCTTCTACGTGACTTTACCGAAAGAACCAAGAAGAAGACATGTATCGTCTCGACGTAAAATTACCGTACAACGTTAATGTTTTCCACTGAATGGGCCGCACTGTTTTCAAGTACGGCGCCCCACGATAGCTTATGTCAAACCATTGGACATTGCGTTAGAATCGTTTAATTAGGATAGTTGAGGGTGGTTTACAATGTTATCGTAAAACCCGTTGCTCACAAACCTCTACTCGGAGCACTAAACGTAATTTTTATTTTTATTAAATAAAATTCCGAGATGATATGTATTGCGAGATTGTTTGTTTATGCTGTAGGATTTCAAGAATGTTATGGCGAAATAATGACGTTAATGGGAGCTCAAATTTAAAAGTTAGATATATTTTAAATGTACCGCGTCAGTCTTCTGCATTCCGTATTGTCGCCTCTTCGGTGACGCTATTACACGTCTGCTGAACGTCTTTTTCTGCAGTTTAATTTCAATGTTAATTTGTTACGCGGAAAATCCCGTGTAGCCAGTCACCCCCAGCTCGTTTCGGCGGCAATTTCCCGCAGCAGCCACTCCTGTTGGGGCGGTGAGGAGCCCAGCCAGCAGCCCGCAGACGGACTTACAGACACAGCAATTGCATAATGAACAAATATCAAATCGGCGACGTTTCGGGCAATTGCTCCTTCACGGCAGCACGAAACCTCCACAGCACACCAAAGCAAAACGCATACTCGCTTTAAACATGTTGGAAAGTGTAAACGACAAAAAAAAACACACACACTAGCAAATCATCACATCAGGGCAGTTTTAATCCCCCAATATGGATACGTTGTTGTTGTTGTTGTTTGAGTGTCAAGAGTTAGAAGCATTTGCTGTGCAACCCGTGCGCCAACGATCTGTCGCAGCGCGCGTGTGAAAGCGTGCGCCCCCTGGTGGGTGGATTTCAAAATGTCACTCACGGGGATCACCCAAGTCGGTGGCTCTGAACTGGACGAATCGCGGACCCCTACGAGGTTCAGTTTCAGTTTCATTTATTTGGTATTGCCCTGTGAGCCCTTCGGCTCTTGAATCGGGTGCAACCGCAACAAATAAAAAACTAAAACATGAACAAGAAAACATCTTAAAGTTACTAAGTGCAAACAGAAAATCCAGGAAAAGACAGCAAAATATTCCACAAAAGCACCGTACACAAACGTTGGGTGCAAACATCCCAGTGGGATGCAAGTCAAACAATAACAACAACAACAACCACAAGACAACTTAGATTAAGGCCATTCGCTCGCAGTTACTCGCTAGTGAGGGTAGCTCACAACAATGACAATTGTTTGAGATTTCGATTTAAAGCTTTCGTGACTGCAGGGATTCATCTTCTTGGTTCTTTCGGTAAAGTCGCGTAGAAGGGAAATAATTAAATAATAAGATTCAAACATAATAATTTATTTTTTTATTTTATTATGTTTCTTTTCATTATTTTATGATTTCCCTTCTACGTGACTGTACCGAAAGAACCAAGAAGATGAATTGTTTAAGATATATAGATGTGCATTACTCGTACATTTATTTCTCAGAACCATGTTGGGTCAGGCAAAGGGGGTTTACTTGGTTGAAACTAAATTCTACAAGGAGTAGTGCAGTAGTAAAAAAACTAAAGATTGAGAACCACTGGCATTTTTTCCTTCTAGATTTGAAGTGTTCGTGACTGCAAGGATCCATACTCTTTGGTTCTTTCGGTAAAGTCACCGAAAGAACCAAAGAGTATAACCACTGGGCTCACACATTCGGATGCTTTCTTTGACGGGATAGACGATGTGGTGCTTTCTGCGAGGCCTGAACAGGGATAACCTCCTCTCGTAATTAGCAGCGTGCCGACAGCACGGATTTTAATAGAATCGGGAAAAGACCAATAATAAAGTAGGGGTATAAAAACTAAAATCCCACCCAGGTTGTAAGACAAGTTTTGAAACGCGTTTGGCGGAACAACACAACTACGACGTGGTCCAGATGTCTTGCGACCCAGCCACCCCCAGTTAATTCTGTAAAACTTTAAAGCGACGTTTATTTTAAAACTGAAGTTGATATGCAAAAAAAAAAAATACGTTCAGGGTCAATTAATTTGGGGTCACAAGACATCTGGACAACCTTGTAGTTTCAACCAATCCAAGGAGGCAGTAGACGCTTTATGGATCGCAGCGACACCGCCAGGATATGCATTGATAGCGCATTCGTTGGTGAAGTTTCAGGCACTAAATAATGTGATTCAATTAGAAAGATCGACTCTTTGTTTTTTTCGGTAAAGTCACGTAGAAATGAAATAAAATATATAATAGAATACGACGTTTCCATTGCAACACAAGCAACCGTCATCAGGTGTGAATTAATGCAAGCTCAGAGAGAGACACATACAGAGAGAGACAACACAGACACATACAGAGACACACACGCAGAGAGAGAGACACACACACAGAGATAGACAAACACACACACACACACAGAGACTTTTGACTTTTAAACAACTTGTATTGCCGCCAGCAGCAACAGCACTGGAGGCGATTTAGATTCGAAATACACAGACACTAGCAAACAAATGAAATGTAAACGCTACAAATCCACGCGCTGTGGTGCTACAAGCACCGCGCACAACACGAAATAAAAGTCACGTGGTGGTGGTGGTGGTGGTCATCGCGTACGCCACGGTGACGAGCGTGCGCTTCAGAAGGTGAACACGAGGGTGCCGTGCACCCTGGTACAGATGACTTTTCCGGCTCCCCAGCGTTCGAAGAAGACGTGCACATCACCGACATGTGTGTGGTATGCGTGCTCCAGCCGGAGCCACACAGAGAGAGACACACATGGGGGGAGAGACACAGAGAAAGACACACGCAGAGAGAGTAACACACTGTTTCTGTGTATGCGTCTCTCTCCGTGTCTGTGTTGTCTCTCTCTCTGTATGTGTCTCTCTCCGAACTTGCATTAATTCACACCTGATGACGGTTGCTTGTGTTGCAATCGAAACATCGTATTATATTATTTATTTTATTTTATTTCTACGTGACTTTACCGAAAGAACCAAAGAGTAATTCCTGCAATCACTAAAGCTTCACATCAAGTTAGAATGATCGACTTTCTCAATTCTCTCTGCCAGCTTTTCTCCACGTAGCTTTGTGTGTTTGTTTCTTTGCGTCTGTCTTCATCTCTTAGCGTGTCTTTTTATCTCTTTGTGTGTGTCACACTGTTTCTTTATCACTGTCTCTCTGTCCTTCCAGGACGTATGCCCAACGTGGCAGAGTAGGCCACAAACACCGTCTCGAGGGCCTCTCTGGAGCTGAGCTCCAGCTCTTCTGCCAGCAGTGGCGTGAGCAAGGAATTGCAGGGTTGCACCTTTGGATCAGTGTCAAATGTGCTAGAAGAGAGGGGAGGGGGGAGTGAAAGCGGCCATGCAGGGAGGTGATTGTGGTAGATTTCTGCGTGGCTTGAATAGACTCAGAAATAATGTCATACACTTCTCATCCAATTCACTGCTCGTCTTCAAAATCACAATTACATTTTAATTTTAAATGCTGTGCCAATCTTTATTGGCGATATAGTTCAACTTTGACCATGGTAGAACATTTAGAATCTTCACGTGTTGGTATCATCATCATCGTCGTCGTAATTTACATATGTAGTGTCTACCGCATTTCCCATGAAGTGCATATCCAGGGGTGAGAACAAAAGGGGGCATTTGAGATAATTGCTCATGAAGTGTTCGGAGACCACGTTCAATAACAAACAATACGGCATAGACAATATACTTAACAAACATTGAAAAGCTAAACTGTGCTCGACGATTATCTGTGCTCAACTTCGTTTGAATTATTGATAAGCTATGTGGAATTAAACAGTAATCGCCATCGGCCATGGTCAATCCACTGCTGGACGAAGACTCTCCTCCCCAAGCTCCCGTCGCTAGCCACGATCCCGCGTCGCAACAATTCCACTCTCGCCCACGCACGAACTTATTTCGTCGCTCCATCTCCACGGCGCACATAAACCTCTCGGACGCATTCAGCTCCGTGGTTGGCGCTGTGACAATCGCGAAATAATGTTTCTTTAATTTGGTCTTGAATTGCACATGAATGATATAATATGCATGGGTAAGCCAATGCCACAGGATCGGTGCTTTCGTGCGTGAAACTGTCTGATTCGTGTGTCTGCAAAATATGATGCGGTTGTCTGGATGAACTCCCACGGACGTGAGGACCTTGTTTTGTTTTTATGTATGCAAATTATATCTCCTACGTATGTTGAACTTTCTTTGCACCGTACACATAGCCAACCGTGCTTATCGGACGTGCAGTTACCTCGTGTGAATGTTTATAACACACATAGACCGGTTTTTATATTTGCCAAAATGCAAAATAGGCCGACATTCAAATGTTATGTAAAGTCGGAAGATGCATGTCCTTAAAGAAGACTTTGCTAAAATAAGGAACGTTGCCTAAAATGTGCAATGATTGCACTTACCGTATTCTCCGGATTAGAAGACGCTCTGGAAAACAAGACGTGCCTCAGCACGTGTCTCCCGTGTCAATAAAGGTACACGAATCTGATAAGACCATTGCTTCCACATACGGGCCGTCCATAAATGACGTCACGCTATTTTAGACGATTTTTGAACCCCCCCCCCCCTTTCGTCACACGACGTCACAAAAAGTCAGACCCCCGTCAAATATGACGTCACAAAGCTCTGCCCCCCCCCAAATAAAACATGCTTTAAATCGCTTTAAACTATTGTCATTGTAGTGCGTATTTAATGTGGCGCTGCACTCTGATGTTGTAGGAGAAAACATTTATTAAAAAGTCTATTTAATTAAGTAGAACGTGTTGTCTATATTTATTTAAAGTTGCGCATTTTGATGTGACGTCACATTTCTCAACTCCCCCCCCCCCCCTCGTCACCCATCGTCACAAATGTCTGACCCCCCCCCCCCAGGTGCGTGACGTCATTTATGGACGGCCCCTTAAGCACGTGACAGGATGGGCGAACAGGTGCAAGGGAACTGGAATTGGCCGGACGGGGGGGGGGGGGGGGAGGCCCCCACCCCCGCCTTCAAACTAAACCGGAAGTATTACATCAGACACTGTGACGTCGCTGCGCGTGGCCTCCCAAAGTGCGGGGCCCAGGGCGATCGCCCCGATTAGCCGTACCCTAGGGACGGCTCTGCCTTGGCAGGATTGAGGCTGGATAGGTGACCACCACGCACGAACATGTTACCATGGGGGGGGGGGGGACGTGGTGGGCAGCAGAGGGCAGTGCAGAAACATCAATTGGTGTGTACCTCGATGCCCTCGCATCTACGCGCACCGACTTCGCCAACCCGCACTGACCGACGTGGTGAACGAAGTATGGGCGCCACGGTGGCGAGATGTGAACTTCCTCGCCTGGTAAACACGAGGCCGTGAGTTCGATCCCGACCCTGACGCCTGCATATTTGGAGTTTTAATGTTCTCTTCATGTTCTCTCCGTGTTCTCTCCGTGGTCGCGTGAAATTTTCTCCGGTTTTACCCTCCAGATTTAGAAACATTAATTTAGAGTATTTGGCTGACAGATTTCCACGTGACGAGCCACTTCGCTGAGCTCTTATTTGCGGGCTTTACCTGGTAAAATAAAAAAAAAATAGTTTTAGTTTAAAATCCCCATGACGGCACATGTCGTGGCTTGGAGGGCTTAAACGATGGGTGTATTGAGTCTCAAGACTCCTTCTCGGGAGGATTCTGACCACGTGGAGCCATCTGCTTTGTTTCGACACTCCACTCAACGCGTTAGATGTGCTCCAACACGTCACTCGGCACTCTCAATCAAACATCGTCCTTTGATGCACACAGTGAACTTGGGACTGTGTGTCTGCACGTGTCCAGGCGAAACGCGTGTTCGTGTCTTGTCACAGTGTGTGCGAGCGTGTCTCGGTGGTGTGTTTGTGCGCGGGTCATTGTGTTTGAATGTGTGGTGTGCGTGTATCTGTCGTGGGGTGTGTGTTGTTGTGTTGTTGTGTCGTGTGCTGTGTTTACGTGTGAGTGCGGGTCATTCTCTTTGGGGAGCGGTAGTGTAGTGGTTAGCGCGCTGCGCTCCGAACCTTCGCGACCAGGGTTTGATTCCCGCTCACGGCCAACACCAGTGACAATTATATTAACCGGTTCTGGGCCTCCCCTAGGTCGACTCAACCTCAAATGAGTATCTGGTGCCATGTGTAAACATCGCCACCCCCTCGTGTGTCGTGTCAGCCTTCGTAGAAACTTGCTAACAGCACTTGCCCCAACAGTCTGTTAAGGCTATATGGGGGGTGTTTGTTTTTGTGTGTGTGTGTGTGCGTGCGGTTGTGGTGTGTTGGTGAGTGCGGGTCGTGGTGAGTGTGCTTTTAGAGGAGCAGTGGTGTAGCTGTGAGCGCGCTGCCCCACGAACCCAGTAACCCTACGTCGACTCAACCTCAAATATAGTGGCGTGTGCGTGCGCGGGTCGTGATGTCGTGATGTGGTGGCGTGTTGCTGGCCACCCACCCCCTCGTGTGCCGTGCCGGCCTTCACAGGTGCTCGCATAACAGCACTTGCCCCGACAGTCTGTTTTTGGTCTATACGGGTGGTCTTTGTCTTTGGTGTCGTGTGAACATGAAGAGGCGGCTTCTCGCCCAAGAGACACTCAGCCTCCTGTTTGATCTGCCCTCGCCTCGGTGACGTCATTCACCTCATCCCTGCGGCACTCAAATCCCCCTACAGACCCCGGTCGCCGCTTGATGATTGAATGCGGCTATGCACACGTGTGTCTGTGTGTGTGTACATGTGGGGAGCGGTAGTGCAGCGGTTAGCGCGCTGCGCTACGAACCTGGCGATCTAGGGACGATTATCTGAACCGGTCCCGGGCCTCCCCTAGGTCGACTCAGCCTCAAATGAGTACCCGGTGCGATGTGCAAACATCGCGACTGGGGAGACAAAGGCGGCCGCGCGTGGTGTTGGCCACCCACCCCCTCGTGTGCCGTGCCGGCCTTTATAGGTGCTCGCTAACAGGACTTGCCCCTATAGTCTGTTAAGGCTACACGGGGGATCTTTGTACATGTGACCCCCAGTTCGATTCCGGCTCACGGACACCAGTCCTGGGCCTCTCCCCTAGGTCCACTCGGCCTCACATGAGTACCTGGTGCAACGCGTAAACGACAGTCGGGAAACGAAGGGAAACAAAGGCGGCCGGGCGTGGTGCTGACCCACAGTCTGTTGAGGTTTAACGGGCGACCTTTGAGTGTGGGGATTGGTGGCGCAGTGGTTAGCACACTGCGCTACGAATTCGACAAACCTGTCGGGCGTGGTGCTGGCCACCCGCCCCCTCGTGTGCCGCGCCGGCTTTCATAGGTGCACTTGCCCCAAGATCTTTCGTAGAGCTACACGGGGAATCTTTGTCTTTGCGTATGCGTGAGTTGCGTGCGTGCGCCTTTGTGAACGTGTGCGTGTGTATTGGCAGACGCGTGCGTTCTGGTGTGAGTTTGCTTTGCACATGAGCTGAGCCCACCAACCCAGCATCCACCCACCCGCCCACCACCCATCCACCTCGCTCTGTCCACCAATCAGAAGAGTCGAAGGCGATTCTACAAATAGGGGCCGAGAACTGGACGATCCGAGCACTCATAATATCATCCGGCCGGTGACGCTACCGCACGTGCAGCGGGGTGCAGCTGTGTGCAGCAGGTTGCAGCAGCGTGCAGCAGGGTGGAGCTGAGTGCAGCAGGGTGGAGCTGAGTGCAGCAGGTTGCAGCAGCGTGCAGCAGGGTGGAGCTGAGTGCAGCAGGTTGCAGCTGTGTGCAGTTTGCGTGAAGCAGCGTGCAGCAAGCTCAATTGAGCGCAGTGGGGTGCTGAAGTGTGCATTGGAGTTCAGCTGGGTGCGGTGGGGTGCAGCAGGGTGAAACAGGCTGCAGTCGGCGTGCAGTGGGGTGAAGCAGGGGGCAGGGGGCGACCCGAAGATTAGGAGAGGAAGCGTCTGTCCGTCGCACAGGTTTATTTTGCGGCTTCAGCACAGTCGAGTGGGGGGCGAGCGGACGAGAGGCAGCTGCGATCGACCGTCGGGTGAGTTCACTGGGCTCCTCCTTTTCTCGCGAGTCTCAAGACACGTTCAGGAACATCCTGCTAAGTTTTTTTTTTCAGAAGGGGGTTGGGAAGGTGAATTTGCGAGTAATTTTCCCGAAAGTAGCAAATTTGAATTGTGACGCCTGCAACACATGGCCCTTAACTTCTGTGTTTAGAATATCATCACGGCATCTTTAACATCCACCTGTGAACTACACGGTGTGTATTGTCGATAACTCGTAGTCTTACGAAACCATCGTGTTTTGCAGAGGTGTGGACTCGAGTCATGTGACTTGGACTCGAGTCAGACTCGAGTCATGAATTTGATGACTTCAGACTCGACTTGGACTTGCATAACAATGACTTTGTCCCACCTCTGAGGTGTGGACTCGAGTCATGTGACTTGGACTCGAGTCAGACTCGAGTCATGAATTTGATGACTTCAGACTCGACTTGGACTTGCATAACAATGACTTTGTCCCACCTCTGGTGTTTTGCGTTCACGTCTCGGCACGATCGCTGACTCCCTCTCTATCGTGCGTAAGTGTCAACTCTGACTGTTGTTCACTCTGACCTTCTATAGCTTTAAATGTTGACCCCTCTAAATATTGCTGCTGCCGCTGTTGTTGTTCTCCGTATATTCTCGCTTTCCTCCCAAGAGTCAAACTCACAGTAAATGTGTTTTTTTGGTGAGGCCCATGTTTAAGGGGACCGTTATTAGGTTCGCGTGACCAAATCACCCGAAACGCGCCCCTATCTGGTCTGATCGTGGAAGCTAAGCTGGTGTGAGCCCGGTTCGTGCTTCGACGGGCGACGAATCGTGCGTGAAGCTGGTGCTATCGGCTGTTGGGCTACGTGGTGGGGCAGCCGTGCAGGAATTTACATTGTTGCACTCTGCTTCTACGCCGCGTTCACACTGTTCGTGATGAACACGACGATTTAAATTCGATTGCTGACCAGGATAATGTCAGCGGCGAGCGGCGACATCTGAAACAGGTTGTGGACAACACATTCACCAATCCGCGCTGAGCAGCATGGTGAAGTATGGTCAAATAACCCCCGCGGACCGCACGGTGTGGGGAGGCATTCATCCAGCATGGATGAATGTTGAGCTTCTTTCGCACCGTACGTAGCCAACCGTGCTCATCGGATGTGCGGAGGAAGGACAACACACACAACACAAACAACAGTTCTAAATGAATTAGTTTTCTATCTAGATTCAAAGTGCATAGCTCCAGTGGCTTCCTCATATTGGCACGAAGAGCGTTCCAGACGGCCGCACAAGCGCATCTGAAAACGTCCAATGCAGTAACCGTCTTTGTTATCACAAATTTGAATGCGTGTATTGTGAAATGCACTACTTCATAGCAAAAAGCAAGACAGCTTTGCTTACACAACACATGATTTATAATCTATGTTAAATACTCGACTGGGTTAAAGGTAGCTGAACTCACGTCGACCACCACGGGGGGATGAATGACTAGGGTTAGTGATGGTGCGGATCGTACGTTTAAGAGACTTAACGTGCCAGTTTATGTTGGCTCGGCTCTCTGAGTGAAACCAGTCAACCTCCAGGCTGTCATATTTGGGCCCCCAAAATAGAAAATGTCTTGTTTCTCTCTCTCTCACATATTTTTAGTTATATACTCAGCTACGTTTGCTAAAAAAGAAACTCAAATTTCTCGCCATTCACTAGAAATGCTGTCACTCAGTCTCAATCTTCTGCAAGAGATGTCTATCATGTTGTCGGCCATCAGTGACTGATTAAAGTTTAAATAAATAGAAAGTTTAAATTTGGCCAAAGCACCCATGTTTTTGTTTGAGTCTCCCAATTGGGGGTGTGCGGGTTTTACTTTTTTAGGTCCTCTGAAATTTTGTATCGCGAGTTTCATAACGCTGCTGAAAAAGTCGGGAGGCGAAAATATAAATGTTCTCTTTTTTAAACTCGGGCACGCAAGAGCGAGCATCTGCAGGTTTTGAAGGATTCCGAATCCAACTATGACATTTTTGATAACTCTATTTTTAAGTTTACTTTTTGGGTAAAGTGTGACTCCAATTTCAATAGAAAGCGGATACAATGATTCGTTAATTACAAATAACCCGATGGTTAAATTCATATTCACGATGGAGATGGAGTGGAAATTCAACTGACTGTGGAGATGGAGCGATGAAATTGCCTCCTGCACAGGAGCTGTTCGGATCGCTACATCGCAGGACTTTGAGAGACGCTGGCGGATTGAGATCCATGGCTGCCGATGAATGTTTGAAACATCGGTGGTGACTGCGCGCAAATTACTTTTACATTCAACGCAATCGTTTCGCCGCGTAGTTTCAGTTGTTTGTGCCATGTGGTCCCGGTGAAGCCCTGTAAACGTGTCATGTAATGTGTAATCGTATTTGTAATGTCAATGGTGATGTAATGTTTAATGTGGGTTTCTGTCTGCTTCATTTGCGGTGCTTTATTTGACACGGTTTTGCTTCTGTCATTGTTGGTGACGTGGGTCACTCTTTCAAATGACACTCACCTGGTCCAACGAAATCAACTTGAACATTGTATTTGCAATCTCTTGTGTCATGTCATGTAATGTCCTTCTAATGTTACATGCAATTTATGATGCAACCTATTGGAAATGCAATGCGCAATGCCGTGCAATGTTCTACGTCATGCTTTATAATGCGTTTTTGAAATGCGAAATGCATTTCAACTGTTTCCAAACATGCCAGCCGCTTCCCTAAAATATTGTACCTATCGTATATAACTTGCTTCTGCAATGCGGTGTTGTCCACCTTGGCTGTCAACACACGTCAAAGGGGTTCAGCAGGAAGCATTGCTGATGGCTGGGGGGGTCGGGATTTACGATGGAGTGGAATCCAAGTAAAGGAAATTCAGAACATTTGCCAAACTCTGTTTGGTTGGCAAATGAGCTTTGTGGATGGTCGAGTTTTTCTAGGATGCCCATCACATCAACTGGCAGGCGAGCCTACAGGACTGCAGTGACAGTGATGACAACATGGGGGGATTTCTCAGCATGTGTGTGTGTATATATGTATATGCGATGGTGTACCTAGCCTGGCACAAAGGCTGTGGTGATGTCACCGCCACGTTATGGTAAATGGCGCTTGATGTTGTTACGATGGTTATTGTACTGCGCTACGAACCCGGACCACGCGAGTTTGATTCCTGGCCATGGCTTATCGTGATTATCTGACCCGGCCAAGCACGTCTTCTAGGTCGACTCGGCCTTAAATGAGTAACCTATTTAAGCGTGTAAACATTAATAGCACTGGGGAAACAAAAGCTGTTGGGCATGGTGCTCTCTACACCACCCATCTCGGCGTGCTGTGATAACCTTCATAGATGCTTGCTAACAACACTTGCCCCAATCTGTTAAGGGCAACACGGGGGATATTTGCCTCTTTGTATTATGTGTGTGTATGTAGTGATACAGGGGCTAGCGCATGGGGCTCTGCTCTTAGCCATCTCACTTTTGTTCCCAGCCATGGCTATCGTCAGCGACCAGTAGTATGAGAGCTTTGTTTTGGGCAATTCTATTTCATCTAGAAACCTAGTGGCGGTGTGTAAACATCAGCTCTGGGGAGACAAAGGCGGTCGCGCGTGGTGCGCGCCTACTCCACCCCCTCGTGTTCACCTTTCCACACTGTGCAGGCCTAAATAGGCGTTCGCGAACAGCACTTGCCCCAGCAGTCTGTTAAGGCTACACGGGGGATCTTTGTCTGTGTTCGTGTCTTTTGTTCGCAACAAAGGTGGCTGGGCGTGGTTGCTGGTCACCCACTCCCTCTCCGTGCCGTGTTGGCCTTCCTTCATAGGTGATCGCTAACAGCGCTTGCCCCAGCAGTCTGTAAGAGGCTCCATGGGTGTTCTTTGTCTTTCAGTTCGCAATGGATGAGTGGGACGAGGAGCAGTTCCGGCGCGAGGTGGACAGCCTCAAGTACCAGCTGGCCGTCAAGCGCGAGTTGTCCTCCCAGACGATCCCCGAGTGAGTGAGCACAATAAAAAATTATGCACAATACTTGGGGGCAAAAAGACCTCGTGAATGTAATTGGCCAAGGGATCCCAATGCAGGACCCTCCTTTTGCAAAGAAAGCTCCACAGCTCAGATGATGCTGGCTTGGGCCAAATAAAACTGTACGCATGTACGATGAACTTCTTTCGCAACGTACGTAGTCAAATGTGCTAATCGGAGGTGTGCGGGAAGGACACCAAACTAAAGACGGCTTGGAGACAGGCCCACTTATACCTCTCTTCCACAGTTCCACTGAGAGCCGTGGCCAAACCAGCCCGGCATGGTTCAGGAGGCGCCAGGTTGTTTTTCCACTGCAGAAGCCGAGCCGTGCCGTTGCCGTCACGTGCAAGAAACGAGTAGAAACGTGGCGTGCAATAGGTGACTGATGTCACAAGCAAGGAACGCAATGCATTTATACCAACCCCCGGCTCTGCTTGGCCTCAAGCCAGATTCAGATGTCTTATGAGAGCAGTGTATCACTGTTCGGTTTTGCCTCGGCATGGCAAATAACCGGCGGGGAAAGAAAGCATGCATACCGTGAGGCACTGACGCTGGTTCAGCTCAGATGTGGCAGTGGAAAAGGGCTGATATTATTACTGGGTTTGCAAATCAGGCCAGCAAAGACTGCTTTTTTTACGCCGATGAAATAACAGCGGCGACGCGTGGGCCCTGTCCGCAGGCTTGTCAAGTGGATCGAAGACGGGCGGCGCACGGACCCCTTCCTCAACCCCGAGCTCACCAAGAACAACCCCTGGGTGGAGAGGAGCAAGTGTACCATCCTGTAGCCACCCCCGGGGGACGTGAGGAGGAGGACGAGGGGCAGGGAGGGGAGAGGGACAGGAGGCGAGGAGAGGAAGAGGAGTGGAGGTGAGGAGATGAAGATGGGAGGGAGGAGTTGGGCGGAGGAGATCAGTGGAGAAAAGGAGTGGAAGTGAGAAGATGACGAGGGAAATAAGAGGAGGAAAGAGTAAAGATGAGATGAGGAGGAGTATAAGAGTAGTAGTAGTGGTGAGTTTGCGGAGGTTAGGAGGATAAGAAGGCTAAGGAAATGCGATGGTGAATGCCTCTCTTGCTGCCAGCCTGAGCAAAGGAAAAAGTGTGGGGTCCAGTTGGGGGTGATTTATGGGGACCAATAATGGAACAGTCTGCGATAAGATTCTTCACCGGAGGAGGGAATGCACACGTGACTACACGATGCATCTGTGGCCACCTCCCAAACTGGGTGATCAGCTGAATTATTGAGATTCAGGGCCGCGATTTGAATCAAGTATCGATTCCCTTGATTCATTTTTTACCGTCTCGTTTGTATTGTTCCGCGATCGTTTTCCGTCCCGTTCGTACAGTTTTGTTCGATCCATGGGCCTAAATGTGACGTTAGCGTAGCCTGTGCAGTACGCATACAGCGCTTTTGTCAATCCACTGCTGGATGAAGTGCTCCCCCACATTGCGCAGAGGAAACAAGAAACACACGCCATGCAAACTCACACGGTTCCCGGCATGCGTTTGTTTGTCCTCGGAAATGTTCACTGAGCAACGATTTTTTGCGTTTCAAGCGGCGCTCACGAGGCGGCGTTTTGACTTCGCGAGGCGAACGTCGCCTGTGATGACGTCACTGGGCAGGACAGGAGAGGTCGGCACAGCCTTTTAGCGCTGGTTTTTTCCCCATCCAATAGTCCATGAGATGCTTCAAAATGAGACCGTTTTGCCGTTATCAAAGTATGAAAAAATAAGAATAGATTTTCCCTTTTTTGGCAATAAAACGGGTGTTAAGATGTTCAAACACCAAACAGAAACCTTTGTCAATGAATCTTAAGACCTGTTTTATTGCCAGAAAGGATACAACCTATTCTTATTTCTTCATAGTCCATGAGATGTCTCCTTTGTCGATACCGCGTGAGGTAGCCTAACTTTAGCAGTTTCAATTTCTCTACGTGGCCAGTGATAAATACTTGGAATGAGTGAGACTATCAAGTAATTTACTTTCATTTTCCATCAAATAAATGGGTACGACTAAAGTTTTGCTACTTTAGGTGGTACCGAGTTCTGCTCTGGACCATGAGTGGGCCGATTGATCTTTGATCTCATGACAAGTTTTGTGCAACCGTTTAATCAATTTTGGCCAGTTTTCAACATTGTTGAAAACAACATCATTGTTGTACTACAATTATGTTCATATTGGATCATATGTACAACAGGGCAGACATGCAGACAGATCTAATGCTTAATGCTTTCAACCCCCATTGGTTCCTACGTTTAAAAGAAAGACGAAATGTGAGTTTACTTGTAAATGGAATCACAGTCCCAGATCATGACGGCAGAATGGTTAGAGCGAGTTGTCGGGGGAGGGTGGTGGGTCGGGGGTTGAATTTCCATCATCAAAGCAGTACATGCCCCACCGTATGAACCACGCTGAGTAACCACGCGAGCCAGACCTTGTATAGAAATGAGCATTGTTGTTGTAGCGTTAACCAAAACGATCCAGGATATATGTTTTATTTGGTCATGCCATTCATATTCAGATATTCATTTCGCTTGTGTTTCAGAGTGGGCCGATTGATCTTTGATCTCATGAAGATGCTAAATCGTAAATAGGTTTTGATCGAGTTGCTAAAAGGATACCATTTTTAAACGGATATTTTAAATTCAATGGAGTGCATGTTTTACAATTCACGCAGCTCAATAACGAAATAAATAATATTGCATGGTTTTAATTATATAAAATATTTTATACATATCAGAATTTATAAATTTGTGTCATTAATTAGGGTGATGAATTTTGCTTTGACCATCTCTTAAATAACCTCAGTTATAATTAGAGCTGGGATATCCTATTTCTAAAGTCGTCGATCACTCAACCAAATATATCGATTTTAAGCTTTCGTGACTGCAGGGATTCATCTTCTTGGTTCTTTCGGTAAAGTCACGTAGAAGGGAAATAATAATATAATAAAAGTAAAACATAATAAAATATAAATTATCACGACGTTGCGGCCACAACACAAGCAGCCGTCTTCAGGTGAAGAAACAGAGCTGTCGGAAAGATAGCATCCCAATGTCGCGTCCCAATAGCTCCGTTTCTTCACCTGAGGACGGCTGCTTGTGTTGTGGCCAAAACGTCGTGAAAATTAGTATTTTATTATGTTTTATTTTATTATTATATTATTTCCCTTCTACGTGACTTTACCGAAAGAACCAAGAAGACAAATATATCGTTTCATTACTCGACTAATTGGATAACAATTCATTTATTTTTTAAACTCGGACATTTGTCCGCATATGTGCCACTGGATGGGAGGTTATGGGCGTGGCATCATCAGTTGTATTATGATGGGCGTGGCTTGTAGGGGGTTTCCTGCCTTCGGGAAGCGTGATGCTGAAATGGTCGCTGTTTTTTTAATTGACCACATGTTCCTCTGGTCAAGGAACACAAACCTTCACGCAAACTGCGGTCATCCTCGCAGTGGCTTTTGGCTAGCCATCGAACAAAGACGGCCACTGCATCGCGCGCTTTCAGATGTGTTTCTGCAGCCGCCTGGAATACTCTTTCATCCGATATTAGGAAGCCACTGGAGCTATGCACTTTAATATCTAGATTTAAAACTAATTTCTTTAGAACTTATTTTTGTGTTTAGTTTGTTGTCCTTCCCCCACATTTATGATTAGCACGGTTGACTACGTACAGTGTGAAAGAAGTTCAACAACATACATGCACACAAAAGTTATAAGTTTAGTCAATTCACATAATCGACTAATCATATCAGCTCTAGCTATATTGCACTCTTTGCAGGCGAGTAGCTAGGTAGGTGTGCAACTGTTGTGACTTGTGACATTGCCTACACAATTACCTCTGCGGTGGCGAATAGCGCGAGTGGTGTGTGTGTGTGGTGATTATACACGACCGCAATGGTGTAGCTTGTACAGAGTAAGTTAACACGATTTTGAATTTAGACAGCATCTACATGCAACCGAATTTCACGACGCTGTACCAAACCAGACGCATGCACCTCACCGGTACCAATGAGGCGTGTTGTTATATGTCCTATATTTTAAGAGAGAGACGGTCATAGGCAGAGAAGAGGAGGACATGTATTTAGCTTGGACGTGGACAGATGGTTGAGGGAAGTAAGCTCCAGATCTTGGAGGCAGCAAGGAGGAGAAGGCGAAGCAATTGACGAATCGAGGGTTGACCTCTACATAAGAAGAAGGTCAACTCACTGGTTCCATCAGAAAGCTTCGGCTGCTGCAGCGCAGAGCGCATGAAGGCGGCGCCTGGTGGAAGAGGGGAGATTCGGCTTGCACGTTGGAACCGGCGATAATTGAATCCATATTCAGAGATGTTCAATTCGACATCGCACCAATATACCTTATTCTGTACACAGTCTGTAGGAATTCACCGCCCATCGTTGTTCTGTTAATTGTTTGAGAGCCACGAGTGCAGTGGAAGGGGGCGAGGCTGATTCATTTACCCTCAGAGGAACGCCGTAATCCTCATCCAGTCCGTCATCGGTCTCAGCCGTGGTCTATCCGCTGCTGGGTGAAGGGCATCCCCCCTCGGAGTCGCTCACGGTACTGCAAGGGGCACGGTACACTTCACTCCTGCGCATGAAGCGATTCCGTAGCTCCATCTCTCTACACGGGTTGTACTCTCCGGCGCGTTCTGCACTCCTCTGGCTGCCATTCGGACTAGAGCAGTTACACTCCGACTTGATGCATTGCACGGACTTAAGAACAATGTGTGAATAAGTTGTTTTTGCTCTTGTCAGTATGCACATCTCCACCCCGCAATGTCCTCTACCTGCCGCCACTGGCGATGGCCTTGGGCTGTGGTCGTCCTTGCAACAGAGCTGCACTCAGCGGGCCTCACCAGTTGCAACACATTCTGAGATCTTCTTGGTTCTTTCGGTAAAGTCACGTCGAAGGGAAGTAATAAAATAATAAAAATAAAACATAATAAAATAATTCTCACGACGTTTCGGCCACAACGCAAGCAGCCGTCCTCAGGTGAAGACCAGGTCTTCAGACGCTGTCTCCCCGACAGACCTGGTCTTCACCTGAGGACGGCTGCTTGCGTTGTGGCCGAAACGTCGTGAGAATTATTTTATTATGTTTAATTTTTATTATTTTATTATTTCCCTTCTACGTGACTTTACCGAAAGAACCAAGAAGATGAATCCCTGCAGTCACGAAAAGCTTTAAATCGAAATTTTACACATTCTGAGACTCAGTCTGAACGTGGATGAAGCAGCGGTGCAGTGGTTAGAAGACTGCGCCATGACCCCATCTACCTGAGTTTAATTCCCGGCAATGGATAACATCAGTGGCCAATGATATAGGAACCTTACCCTGTTCTGTCCCACCCGACCTCCCCACCACCTTACTCACCCTCCACTTGACGAGGGTGGTGAAGTATGGTCAAATACTCCCCCCCCCCCCTGATGAACAATGCAGCAGAGGGATGCCTTCATCCGGCAGTGGATAGACAAAGGAACAGTCAATTATTATTAATTTAATATAATTATTGTAAAATTGCCACTGTTGATCTGTCTGTGTAATGCATGATGAATGGGCTGCGTGCGTGAACTATACAATAGAGTATGCACGGACCGATAGCAGGCCATTCAAGTGTACACTGATGACGTGACGGACAATCGAAATGCACTATTGTAGGCGCGTTTCATTGCTTAGAGTATGTATAATAAATTCAGACAAAACCACAGCGGTACGTTTGACAGCGCTTTCTCTGTTTTCTGTTTCATCTTGAACCAATTGTATCCCGATTGTGCCATTGTCGTCGTCACGTCGTGAGTTTGGAGATGGGCAAACGTCCACATGTAGGGCCACAGAGCTTGGGCAATCGTTGGCGCCAGCTCTTGGCTGCCTGCCCGCGTTGTCTGTGGTGTTCCATGCCTCCAAATCATTCTCTATATTTCTCTAAGCGTGAAAGAACACTGTGCACCTTCCAAGTTCTACATTATGAGATGAATAACCCATTGGGATCTCCCTCAACACAGTGCATCCTATTGTGTCAAGGCATGGCTCGCAGAAGTGGATGTCACAGAGCTATCGCTGATATGCCTTCAAATAGGGAGCAGCAGTTTTCCAACCCGCTCTGCCATATGAGAGCATTTTTAAATCCTTTATATTAAATTCGCTTGCTTGCTTGCGTGCTTGCGTGCTTGCTTGCTTACGACCGTGCAAATCTTTCGGTCGTTTTTTAACCCACTTCTCGTTATCCAATCGAGCTGACATTTTGCACACAGACTCGTTGTGCGTGACAATTAATTTTGGTGAATTTTTTTTCTCCAAAATTTTACACTGTTTAGGGAATTTTTTTAAAATATTTAATTACCAATTGATTAATGCTGCCAGACAATCATCTGACCCATAGGTGGCAGCCATCACAATCTAGAGGACGAGAGGACTCTAGCCGCCACGCATATAAAGGATTTATAGTGAAAAACTTTGTTTTTACGGGTTAATTTTTCGTTGCATGCCTGTCAAAACCGTAATTTAATTCTCAAGAGCTGTAAAAAAGTTTTGTTTGCCAAATTAACTGCAGAGACAAATTTAATGCAACGTTTTATTGTGCAGTCATTGGTGACCGGGCACAGAGATCATCAACTCGTTACGCTTGAGAATCAGGTTTAAATGAACAGGGCTGGATTCGAACCCAGATGTCTCGGCAATGGTAGCCCTCTGCCCTTCGTATCAGACCCCATGGTGTATACTGCGGTCTCCAACGATCATACATACACTATCTGACCTCTCTATATATTTGATATGACGAAGGGCCATTGACCGAAACGTCGCCGGTCATACATTTGTCCTTTTTAAGCCAGCGTTTTCTGCCGAGTTTGTGTTTTTTTTGTTATTTGTGCATGGAGGCCTATCAACGAATACTTCGTGTGTTTGTACACTTCAAGGCACCACCGACCAGAACGGAGGCAGGCTCCCTTAGTGCACGGGGTCTCGCCGGCTCGCTTGCTGCACAGCTGGGGATGAACCGCGCCTGTGCGCGTGACCGAGCAGCCGCGCGCGCGCGCGTGCATCAGCGGCGTGGGGGAGACGCCGCTAATTGGGAACACTGGGGGGGGTGGGGGTTGGGGGGGGGACGTCACACCCACCCCCCTCTGCTACTCGCCAGTAATTAACACCGAGCGGAATTGTCTCCCGCTAACGAGCTCCGCGGGGGGTAACACGTGGGGGGTTGGGGGGGGGGGTGTGCGAATGCGGCTGTGGGAGGTGAGAGATTGAGGGGAGAGTGGTGGTGGTGGTCATGGTGGGGACGGTGCAAGTGTTTACGTGAATGTTGTCCGTGTGTGTGTGTGTTTCAGTCTCTCTGCCTGTCTTTGTGTCTGTTAATCCACGTCTTTGTGTCTTTCCTTGTTATGCTGTGTCTCTCTCGATGTCTTTCTCCGTGCCTATATGCATTTCTGTACGTCTGTCTCTCGTTGTCTCTCTGTCTCGGCGTTACTAACAATTGGTATTTGTGTATGTAATATGTACGGATTACAGCACAGCGAATACTGACATAATCTTGAGATGCATCGCATTTATAGACGCTTCACAGTCGCCGGTAAACTGGACTCAACAAAACGTAACTCACATGAGCGTCATTTGAATTCCATCGTTTCTGCATGCTCCTACACAGCAGGCTAATGCGGCACATCTAATTGAGTAATACATTTCATCACCGTGCCCAATGTGCTTGTAACACGCCGTGACCAATTCACCGCTGGATCAAGGCCTGTCCACACGCTCTTGCGATGCTGTGAGCCATCTCGACGCTGCCCACGAGCCGATCTCATCGCTCGCTTCTCTCGCTTGGCTGCCACTCGTTCATTATCCTTGACCACTGGCCGTCGTCACCTCGAACGATGCGTCCTGCCCAAGCCAACTCACCTTCTTGCGGTAGAGGAAATGGGAGCAGCCAGAACGTCCCTTGGACCCGGCCGTTGTTCAGTGCCGGATTAAACTCGTGCGGGCCTGTAGCGTATGTTGTTATAAAGGGGTCATACATTAAAAAAAGCATAACTATTAAAACACTAATTTTTAAATTGCATAGTAAAGTAAATGTATGTTTTCATTTGCTATACAGCCAGATAATACGACCAATCGCTAACCTTAAACACCCAGACGTTCATAAAAATTGAAGGCGGTATAGTACTATAGTAATCGAGCAAGTACAGAATCACTGAACCGGAATTTATAGCTTGAAAGCATTTAGCGCGGGGCCCTTGAAAGTGCGGGGCCCGTAGCGTATGTGGCTACTTTTGCTACCAGGACAATCCGGCACTGCCGTTCCTGCCCTCCCTCCAGCCAGCCAATCTTTTGCTTTACTCGTATGAAGCACGAAAAGCACGCGTGGTGTGAAGACGTCGCTGCCTCACTACCAAAGTCCCCAGCTCCCCACCCACGGGTGTCCCCCTCTCATGGGTAACAACACCCAGACCCCCCCCCGCAACCCCCCCCCGCAACCCCCCCCCCCCAGTCGCCCCTCCCCCCAGCCTCTACGATGCGCCCCCACCCGCGTGCCCCCACCCGCGTGCCCCCTTCCCTCTGCGCGCTGAACAGCGCATGACCCTCCAGCCAATCAGAATGCGTGCCGTGCGATGCGTAGCCAGCCAGCCAGGCCGCCAGCCAGCCAGGCAAACTTTGGGAAAACAATATATCCGCGTTTTTGGTTGTCTGTCTCGCAGTGTTCATTGAAATTTCGCTCCTCTCTATGCTTATTTGCACACTCTTAGGCTTTGCTTACACCTTTACCAATGTCCACGTGTTTTGATCCACACGTCATAGTGGAGAACAGGCGACGATTTAAAACGTCCCCCTTCAGGCACGAGTGCTACGTGAAGTTTATCCTCAAATTCGGTTTTCCCAAACCGCTCGAACCATCCTGGCTGTAGTTCCCCTCGTCACTGTATTTGTTCACTGTGATCCAGATCCGGCTTCAATAATTGCACTCGGTATGCATATTCTTGTGTCTTCGCACCTCCGATTAGCACGGTTGGCTACGTACGGTGAGAAAGAATTTCAACATACATACTTTAAACAGTTGAGTCCCTTCAACAATGATTTACCTGAATAGTGTATAGCATCCGAATGTGTTCATCGGTCAATGGAATACAATAGAGTCGTTTTTTTTGGTGTGTTGGACCATTTTACTTCGGCAAACAGCAATACGATCGCGCGTTACAATTCACCGGTTCGCGTGAGCGACGCAACTGCGTCTTGAGTCCGCAAGGCTCAGCGGGCTCGAGGAGGACACCTCCAAGTGGAGAGACTGGTGACGAAGGGACAGACATCGTGAAGACCACCACACCCACACGGCCGAGAGGGACACGATCGGGTGAGCCTGGTGGCGGCTGCGGTGGAGATGGTGCATGGGCACCGCAGGGCCCGTGAGGCTTTGGCGACAGCGTGGGCAGGCGCATTCATTCAGCGGTGGATAGAACGCGACGATGTACGTACAGCCTGTGCGATAGGGAACTGCTGCGTGCAAGGGTGTACGGAATACTTTAACAGTGCACTATGGTTATCACGTATCGTGTTGGAGGTCCGTCTTGCAGACGACAAAGACAAATGTCCCCCCCTGGGTACTGTAACTTTAACAGCTTTAAATTTCGATTTAAAGCTTTCGTGACTGCAGGGATTCATCTTCTTGGTTCTTTCGGTAAAGTCACGTAGAAGGGAAATAATAAAATAATATATATTTTTTTATTTCCCTTCTACGTGACTTTACCGAAAGAACTAAGAAGATTTAACAGCTTTTTGGGGCAAGTGCTGTTTAACGAACACCTATGAGGGTCGGCATGGCACGACGAGGGGGTGGGTGGTCAGCACCACGCACGGCCGCCTTTGTCTCCTCAGTGGCGAGGTCTACACACCGCACTAGGTTACTCATTTGAGGCTGAGTGGAGCTTGCGGAAATTCACATGCGCGGCAGCAAAAAATAAATAAACGCGTGATTAACCGCAACTGTTCGAGCAGTCTGACGCAGGACCCTCCTGCAAACGAATGCTGAGACTCGGCGGTGGCTTTGCGACAAATTCGGTAAGCGGATTGTGGAGGGTTTCGGGTGGTTGGTCCCGTAGAATATTCCGAGGGGAAATGAAACCCTGCCTACAGTCTACATGAATGGGCACGTCAAGGATACAATTTTTTTTAAAGAACTTACACTTCCCGTCAATCACGGTGCCCTCGGAGTGCATACATTCAGCAGCATTGATTCAATACAAGCAAACTCTGGGTCTGTTTCAAGAATGTTCACCACAGCGACGCCAACAATCACTTTGTTGAATGTAGGATTTTGTGTCGATCTGGAACACTCATTTCAAACCTTTTAAAACAGTCTGCCTCAGCAGCAGACTATGATTTCCCACCTGATGACGGACGCTTGTGTTGCGCCCGAAACGTCCTGATTTATTTTATTTTATTCCTACGTGACTTTACCGAAAGAACCAAAGAGTATGGATTCTGCAGTCACGAAAGCTTCAAATCAAGATGGGACCCATATCTCTAAGATAGCGAGAGAAGAGGCTCCTTGCTTATCAAATCCGGCAGTTCACTGGCTATTGGTCCAAGCAAGCCTGAGTTGATGACACGCTGTGGGTCAGAACGGGTCGAGACTCTGCTTGTATTGAACCACTTTCAGGTGGAACTATTCACTATCACGAGGCCTCGTGACTAACAGGCAGCGCACAGAACACTGCAGGATACAGCACAGCACGTTCAAGAATTAAGCTGCCGTGTGTCGAGTGAATAGAACCAACACCTCGGTCGAGATCCAAACATCGCACCTCCTGGCTTTGACATTCATCGAAGACACCGCGTGGTGTAACCAGAAACAACATGGGAGCATCAACAGGGTAGATGCGCGTCCATCTCCTTAATGAATCGGAAATTCAAGACACAAGTCACAGCGGTGCGATTGTTGGCCATGCAACCCAAGCTACGGATGATAAAGCAGACCGCTGTGGTCTGCGTGCCTTCAATGGAGGATTAGCAAAACCAGACCTCTCGTGGCCAGCAGGCCTCGGACATTGCCATTTAGTTCATTGCACGCAGTGGCATCATACGCAAGGACAGACTGAGAATACAGAAGTCTCGTGCAGGCGAGACGACTGACGCTAGGGGGCGATGCAGACAATGGGAAGGAAAAACTTCGCGCATCAATGAATGGGCAACAATGTGACGGGCTCTCGATATTTCGATTTAAAGCTTTCGTGACTGCAGGGATTCATCTTCTTGGTTCTTTCGGTAAAGTCACATAGAATGGAAATAATAAAATAATAAAAATAAAACATTATAAAATTATGCTTTATTTTTATTATTTTGTTATAATAAGAACATAATAAAAATAAAACATAATAAAATTATGCTTTATTTTTATTATTTTGTTATTTCCATTCTACGTGACTTTACTGAAAAAACCAAGAGGGCTCTCAATAGTTAAAGCATCTCTATTTTAACCAGTGGACATTGCGTAAAAAATAACCCGAGTCGGGGAATCGAACCCATGCGCTCTCTATGCGTGGTGATAAATAGCGCTGCTCTGAAAGTATGCTACAACCCATGGGCATCTCTAATCCTAACCACAATACGTAGGCTTTCGCAACCAATATAATCCATATGATCTGTTTTTGGGTTAGATGAATATAAATGCGTCGTTAAACCCGCCACCACCCGACGCAGCTGTCGCCTGATGATGCTAGTTGTAATTACTGGCAAAACGTCGAATTCGAATTGTAAATGTTGTGGGTTTACTCTCTAACCCATCGGTAGTGCTGGACTAGTAACGAATTGCTATGTTTTGTTTACGTGACAGATCTTACTAATTGGCTGTGTCGGGTGGTGGAGGGTTTAACGACGCATTATATTTACGCGATCTAACCCAAAAACCTTTATTATGGCCTAACCACAACGTGATGCGTCCCTATGCTGAGAAGCAATGGGGGAAATGCTTGCTTGGAATTAGCAAGAGCAACGCACACATTAGAGACAGAGAGGCAATCTATACATTATAGAACATTCGCAGTTTATATTCATCACGTCGACTGGAAAGACACTTTTTTTACCAGGTAAGGTCCACTGAGCGATAGTTTTTTTTTTCAGAAGCAACCTGGCCACAAATGATAGCTCAACGAAGTGGCTTATCATGTGGAAATGTAAAGTAGTCAAGTACTCTAAATGCATATTTCTAAATATGGAGGGAAATCCAGAGGACCCGGAGAAAAATCCACGCGACCACTGGGACAACACGCAAACTCCAAATATACAGCAGGCGTCAGGGTCGGGATCGCACCCACGACCTCCTGCATACCAGGCGAGGTAGTTAACATCTCGCCACGGCATAAGGACATCCACGGCGAACATGGAGGGACGACATCAGCTCACGTGCGGGTGCTTGGTGTAAATAGTACATCACAAGATCGTGAGAGACGGTGGCGTCTCAAAGAGAGCGGCCCCTTCATCCAGCAGCGGATTGAGCATGGCTGACGATCGCTACGTCACGCGCAACAAAACTACCGTCGCCGCGTGTCACGTGCACCGAAACCAAGACCAAGCCTGAGTGACAACGCCGATTATTGTTGTTGGGCGAGCAGGGTAGCCGTGACGAGACGACGTGGCATCCCTGCCAAACGTTTCATTGTCCAGACAGAATGAGAGGGGGCGGGGGGGGCTGTTGAGAGTAAGGTGGTTTAAGTGATTCAAGAAAGTGAACGGTCAAAGGGGCTTGTCAGGTCTGTCAACGAATCGAGGATTGGATTATTGGATTATGTGAGATCTGTACCGCATGAACGAGCGGACACGGCCGGGGTTTTGTGCACACAGGGACTCATCATTCTGCATTCGCTCCTCCGGTTAAACGTGTAATGACCAAAACATCAACAACTGTGCGATGATGGTGATGTTAAAAACAACGATCTTTCAACAACTCAGTCCGTCCAATGTTGATTATAATGATGTAGATGATAGTGATATTTCAATACATTTGTCGTAGTAAGACGACGTTGAATATGTGTAAAGCAAACGTGTTTCAATTAGTAAATGGTATAATGGTGAAAACGCATTTCAGTAAATCAATAGAAGGATGATGGAGATGTACAAATTCATGAAATATTTCAATAAACGAGTAAGATAATGATTCAGAGGTCACTCAATATCGAGCACGTTTGTCTGTTTCCGAGGTCAGGTCACGCACCTTCGAACACAATCGAAATTAGCATTTTGCAAAAGGAGTTCTCTCCCCCCCACCGCTTCCACCCTCCCATCACATTCGCCGCTATATCAAGTAAATTACTCGTTTTATCTTCATATCACTCACTTTTATTCTATATGTGGATATCGATTTATACTTGAAATGAAACATCATCTGGCCTGAAATCGTTCGTAATATGCTGAACCGTGATGGATGGGGAGGGCGTGTAGAGGCGTTAAACCAACAGTGGCTAGACAATGGCTGATGACGATGAAAAATGGGGGTCATCACCTCCTAGTACATCCTCCCTACCTCAACTCTCCGCCTCACCAGAGCAGATGGATTCTCCACCACATCCAAACGCATTTAGCGCACGCTCACAGGAACACACAAATTAGTAACATTTCCGAACGTACACGGACACAGTTCAGAGCTGGCTCGGGAGAAGAAGGGAGAACCCCCCCCCCCCCACGTGTCTAGGGAGGCGATGGGAGGGATATCGGTGGGGGAAGTAACTACGGGAGGGGGTGGGGTCGAGTTAACGCGATTACTTTAGGGGGGGGGGCTGCAGCCCAGGTCCTCGGATTTTGAGTGCCCCCCGCCCCGCCCCGAAATAATTAATGAAATAAAATACACTGTGTACTGATTTCGAATTTTTGAGATTAAATACTGTTTCATTCTGACACATCCTCTTGTTCATGCTACATTTCAGCCAGAGCATAACTATGTGGGCATGCAACATCAAATTATCATGAAGGGTTAGTACATCTATATATACGTTCGATGGATTATGGTACTAGAGGATACAAGATTTATAATATATTATGGATAATCGTACATTGTACTCCAGTTATAGTGCCTTACACCGATGACCCGTATTCCAAGCCAGCCGAGCAGCGTTACGGATACTATCGAGAGAGAAATAATGAAGCCCGATGCGTTACCAGCAAGTCGTGTTCCTAAATTAAAGGTTGTGTTCGTTTCAACTTGAATTTAGCATTACAAGTCGTACGTCGTATTTAAAATCCATGGGTCGTGGTGGAACGATTAATGAATACATTTACCAACAGGGCTCTCCTAAAACAACTACAGCAGCCCCTGCCCCCCCCCATTAAACTTAATCGAGCCCTGTTGCTGCCACTGTGTGTGATGCCGCTGCTATTGATTGATGATGCATTTGGTGATGATTGCTACTTCCACTGTGGGTCCCCACACGCAGCAGCGTGGCGCGCTCCCCAATAATCATCAAACTGAACCCGGGGAGCATCAGCCCGTGGCGGGGGTGCCGCTGGAGGAATTGCGCGCGTGCTGGGCCGCGCGCGCGGGCGCGTACACCACGGCGTAGAGCAGCCACAGCAGCACGAGGGCCAGCACGAGTGGCACGCCGCACAGCTGCACCGTGAGCGGCTCCTGGCAGCGCGGCTGCAGCATAACCGGCCCCGGCGCTCACTCACTCACCCAGACACTCACTCACCCAGACACCAACTCACCCACCCACCCAGACACCCACCCACTTACCCAGACACCCACTCACCCAGACACCCACTCACCCAGACACTCAATCACCCACTCACCCACTCAACCACTCACCCACGCACCCACCCACTCACCCACGCACCCACCCACTCACTCACCCAGACACCCACCCAGACACTCACCCAGACACCCACTCACCCACCCAGACACCCAGACACCCACTCACCCACTCACCCAGACACTCAGACACTCACCCAGAGACTCACTCAACCACTCAGATACCCAGACACCCACTCACCTACTCACCCACTCACCCAGTCACCCAGACACCCACTCACCCAGTCACCCAGTCACCCAGACACCCACTTACCCAGACACCCACTCACCCAGACACCCAGACACCCACTCATCCAGTCACCCAGTCACCCAGACACCCACTCACCCAGACACCCACTCACCCAGACACCCACTTACCCAGACACCCACTCACCCAGACACCCACTCACCCAGACACCCACTCACCCACTCACCCAGACACCCACTCACCCAGACACCCACTCACCCAGACACCCACTCACCCAGACACCCACTCACCCAGACACCCACTCACCCAGACACCCACTCACCCACCACTCACCCAGACACCCACTCACCCACCCACCCACTCACCTAGACACCCACCCAACCACTCACTCACCCACTCACCCACCCACTCACCAAATCACTCACTCACCCACTCACTCACCTACCCTGTTGCTGATGAGGATTATGGTAGTGATGTTGATTGCGATGACACTTGTGTGGTGATGATGGCGAGGCGATGATGATAACACGTTTGTGCAGTGATTGTGGTGCTAGTTTTGATGATGGTAGTGGTTTGGTGATGGTAGAGTGATGGTGAAGTTAGGGTGATGATTGATGGTGGTGTAGTGCTGGTGGTGATGAGGTTTGGGTGGTGTAGTTCTGGTGGTGGAGATGACAATGATGGTGTGGTGCTGGTGGTGATACGGATGATGATACTTTGCTGTCCTGCAGCCTTTCCTGCTGTTGATGTTAATGCTGATGATGGTTGTTGCTGCTTTTGCTGTTTCAGTTGTACCTTCTGCTGATGCTGATTGTGCTAATCATGATGCTCATGCTTCTGCTGCTCCCGATGTTGTTTTTTCTGTATTCCAGCATTCGAAACTAATGCTGCTGATGCTGCTTTAATTGCTACTGATGCTGCCAATGCCAATATGGAGAACGATGGTAATGCTGCTACGCTTGCTGTCTCTCAGCTGTTGCTGACGATGTTGCTGGTGGGTTTACTGCTGGAGCTGACACTGCTTAGTTGCTGCTGCTACTTTTCTGAAGATGCGGTTTGTACTGTTGCAACTGCTGTTTCTGTTGCTGCTGATGTAGCTGCTATAGCTGCTGGTGTAGCTGCTGCTTCTGATATAGCTGCTGTAGCTGCTGATGCTGATGTAGCTGCTGCTGCAGTTGATGCTGTTGTAGCTGCTGATGTAGCTGCTGCTGATGATGTAGCTGCTGATGCTGATGTAGCTGCTGTAGCTGCTGCTGTAGCTGCTACTGCAGTTGATGCTGCTGATGATGTAGCTGTTGCAGCTGCTGGTGTAGCTGCTGCTGTAGTTGATGTTGATGATGTAGCTGATGATATAGCTGCTGCTGATGTAGCTGCTGCTGGAGCTGCTGCTGCTGATGTAGCTGCTGATGTAGCTGCTGCTGATGTAGCTGCTGCTGCTGCTGTAGCTGCTGATGTAGCTGATGTAGCTGCTGCTGATGTAGCTGCTGCTGATGTAGCTGTTGTAGCTGCTGTTGTAGCTGCTGATGTAGCTGCTGATGTAGCTGCTGATGTAGCTGCTGTAGCTGCTGATGTAGCTGCTGTGGCTGCTGATGTAGCTGCTGCTGATGCAGCTGTTGTAGCTGCTGATGTAGCTGCTGCTGATGTAGCTGTTGTAGCTGCTGATGTAGCTGCTGATGTAGCTGCTGATGTAGCTGCTGATGTAGCTGCTGCTGATGTAGCTGCTGTAGCTGCTGCTGATGTAGCTGTTGTAGCTGCTGATGTAGCTGCTGCTGATGTAGCTGTTGTAGCTGCTGATGTAGCTGTTGTAGCTGCTGATGTAGCTGCTGCTGATGCAGCTGTTGTAGCTGCTGATGTAGCTGCTGCTGATGTAGCTGTTGTAGCTGCTGATGTAGCTGCTGCTGATGATTATGTAGCTGCTGTAGCTGCTGATGTAGCTGCTGCTGATGTAGCTGATGTAGCTGCTGTAGCTGCTGCTGATGTAGCTGTTGTAGCTGCTGCTGTAGCTGCTGCTGATGTAGCTGTTGTAGCTGCTGATGTAGCTGTTGTAGCTGCTGATGTAGCTGCTGCTTTGTATGTGCTGGCGATTCTCGATGTTTTTGCTGCTGCTACTTTTACGCCCCTTTTGCACTTGCTGCTGACGATGCGTTAACTGCTGCGGCTGCTGCTCATGCTACTTTTGTTGTTGCTCTTGCTGCTGCTGCGGCTGCTGTTCTCCCTCCCGTTCTCGTTGGGCTCGCTCGCAGCCTCTGCCTATTTTTTAGCAGCGGGATAACTGGCTGGCTGCTGCTGCTGCTGCGCTACTGCTGCTGTTCCGGCCTCTGTCTGCTGTCCCCCGTGCCTCGTGGTCGTGTTGCTGCTGCTGCTTCTTGTATTACTTGTACTACGGTTACTTCACCTATTGCTGCTCCTGCTGTTGTTTTTTCTCCTTTTTGGTGTCGCTGCTGCTGCCGCCGCTGTTCCAACTCCTCCTCCTGCTGCTTGATGATGATTAGGATGATTCTGCTGTCGCCGTTGCTATCGCTACCTGCTCTGCTGCAGGTGCTGATATGCTGCTGTTATTGTTTCTTCCTATGAAGACGACGATGATGATGATGGTGATGCTGCTGCTGATGCCATTGCGGGCGTTATTGTTGCAGCTGTCACTGGCTGCTGATGCGACTGTTGCTGCCGACACCCCCGTCGCCCCTGTTATTGCTGCTGCTGATCCCGTTGTTGCTACTGCCGCTGTACCTGCTGCTGTTGATGATATTGTTACTTCTGTTACTGTTCTTACTCCTGCTGCTGATAATATTGCTGCTGTTTATTTCCCTGATCCTGTTATTACTGCTGTTGATGCTGCTGTTAATGCTGCTGTTAATGCTGCTTGCGTGGGTGCTGCTGTTAATGCTGCTGTTGCTGCTGATTGCGTGGGTGCTGCTGTTAATGCTGCTGTTGCTGCTGATTGCGTGGGTGCTGCTGTTAATGCTGCTGCTGCTGTTGCTGAAGTCCCCGATCCCGCTACCGCTCAGCACCGGCAGGGCGCGCGCCAGGATCGCTCTCCGTTCCAGCCTCCTGGAGACGCGTCACGTTCACGTGAAGCATCGCCATGAGCACAGCAACCAACACGGACCAGAGACGTCAACAAAGATAACAATTTTAGAACCACAACAACGAAACAAAGACCCCCCGCCCGTATTGCCTTAACGGACTGTTGGGGCAAGTGCTGTTAGCGAACACCTATGAAGGCCGGCACGGTACACGAGGGGGTGGGTGGCCAGCACCACGCCCGGCCGTCTTTGTCTCCCCAGTGGCGTGTCAGATATTCGCAACTGGTATTGGTCCATGAGCGGTAATCGAACTCGGGTCACCGGGTTTGTAGCGCAGCGCGCCAACCACTTGCGTTACCCACAACAATCGCCACCACATTAATCACAAACAACAACAACAATCAGCAACAACTACAGCGATAACAACAACAACGCTCACAACAACAGCGAGAAGCCACGGGTCGCTGAAGGCTGAAGACACTCCGGGATGGACCGTGGAACTTACTTGGTGATGTTGTCAGCCCAGCTGGAGCAATGGATCGATTATTCACTCCGAGAGACGGAACCACGGAATTCTGAAACGTGGTTAGGCAGGTGTCTTCGATTACAATACAATAACTAGGCTATTTCAGCTGCGTCTCGCTGCGAATTACTTCGATACAGATTCAGGAAACACTAGTAACGACTTAGCTTTCTAAATGTAGGTGGCAATAAGCCATCTTTTAGTTAGCGGCGTTCTTCCTTTACGCATTTATAATCGCGGGGTAAGATCTATAGCTTACCTACATTATACTCAACGATTCATATTACACAATTATATCCAATCTCTAGACATATCAATACAATGCTATAAATGTGCTCAGCCAAGCCAGACGTGAGCTCTCTCTCTATAGCACAGAGTAGAAGTCCGCTGAAGATGCTCTACTCCAGACAAATGAGCAGACTTTTGAATGAACTCCACCGGCGGAAATCTCGTTCTTTTATCCCACGGCTTCGGATTTAACTGAAGCACATGAAACCAATTTCCAATCACGGATTATCAGCACATGTTCCGAGCACACACAAAAATAACCTCGCCACCAACCACGTTAAATTGCCCGTAATTCCCCATCTTATGGAGTTATGTAATATATATAACACAGTTTGCACACGATTTTCTACGGTGAGGGAAAAAAGCATTTGACCCCCTGCTGATTTTGTACGTTTGCCCACTGACAAAGACATGATCAGTCCATAATTTTAATGGTAGGTTTATTTGAACAGTGAGAGACAGAATAACAACAAAATAATCCAGAAAAACGCATGTCAAAAATGTTATGAATTGATTTGCATTTTAATGAGGGAAATAAGTATTTGACCCCTCTGCAAAACATGACTTAGTACTTGGTGGCAAAACCCTTGTTGGCAATCACAGAGGTCAGACGTTTCTTGTAGTTGGCCACCAGGTTTGCACACATCTCAGGAGGGATTTTATCCCACTCCTCTTTGCAGATCTTCTCCAAGTCATTAAGGTTTCGAGGCTGACGTTTGGCAACTCGAACCTTCAGCTCCCTCCACAGATTTTCTATGGGATTAAGGTCTGGAGACTGGCTAGGCCACTCCAGGACCTTAATGTGCTTCTTCTTGAGCCACTCCTTTGTTGCCTTGGTCGTGTGTTTTGGGTCATTGTCATGCTGGAATACCCATCCACGACCCATTTTCAATGCCCTGGCTGAGGGAAGGAGGTTCTCACCCAAAATTTGACGGTACATGGCCCCGTCCATCGTCGCTTTGATGCGGTGAAGTTGTCCTGTCCCCATAGCAGAAAAACACCCCCAAAGCATAATGTTTCCACCTCCATGTTTGACGGTGGGGATGGTGTTCTTGGGGTCATAGGCAGCATTCCTCCTCCTCCAAACACGGCGAGTTGAGTTGATGCCAAAGAGCTCCATTTGTCTCATCTGACCACAACACTTTCACCCAGTTGTCCTCTGAATCATTCAGATGTTCATTGGCAAACTTCAGACGGGCATGTATATGTTCTTTCTTGAGCAGGGGGACCTTGTGGGTGCTGCAGGATTTCAGTCCTTCACGGCGTAGTGTGTTACCAACTGTTTTCTTGGTGACTATGGTCCCAGCTGCCTTGAGATCATTGACAAGATCCTCCCGTGTAGTTCTGGGCTGATTCCTCACGGTTCTCATGATCATTGCAACTCCACGAGGTGAGATCTTGCATGGAGCCCCAGGCCGAGGGAGATTGACAGTTCTTTTGTGTTTCTTCCATTTGCGAATGATGGCACCAACTGTTGTCACCTTCTCACCAAGCTGCTTGGTGATGGTCTTGTAGCCCATTCCAGCCTTGTGTAGGTCTACAATCTTGTCCCTGGCATCCTTGGAGAGCTCTTTGGTCTTGGCCATGGTGGAAAGTTTGGAATCTGATTGATTGATTGCTTCTGTGAACAGGTGTCTTTTATACAGGTAACAAGATGAGATTAGGAGCACTCCCTTTAAGAGTGTGCTCCTGATCTCAGCTCGTTACCTGTATAAAAGACACCTGGGAGCCAGAAATCTTTCTGATTGAGAGGGGGTCAAATACTTATTTACCTCATTAAAATGCAAATCAATTTATAACATTTTTCACATGCGTTTTCTGGATTTTTGTTGTTGTTATTCTGTCTCTCACTGTTCAAATAAACCTACCATTAAAATTATAAACTGATCATTTCTTTGTCAGTGGGCAAACGTACAAAATCAGCAGGGGATCAAATACTTTTTTCCCTCACTGTATATATATGTGTTGACGTGTACACCGGGAGTTTAGCGGTGGTGCAAGTTGGGTTTAGCGCTGTAAACCCGGGCGATCCAGAGTTCGGTGTCAAGCCACGCAGTGTTCGCCGGTGGATGGCTGGAATGTATTTACATTTGTGATGTGCAACCACAGCACTCATTGTCAGTCCACTGCTGGATGAGAGTTACTCCGCTCGGCATTGTCGGTCGTGGGGGTGATTTGGTTGGAGAACGGAGGAGCGGTGGAACAGCGGTTAGCGCGCTGCGCTCACGGCCACCACCAGTGATGATTATCTGAACCGGTGCTGAGCCTCCCCTAGGTCGACTCAGCCTCAAATGTGTACCTGGTGCTGTGTGTATCATCGCCACCAGGAAGACAAAGGCGGCCCGGCGTGGTCCTAGCCACCCACTCACTCGTGTGCCGTTTCGGCGTTCAGAGGTGCTCGCTAACAGCACTTGCCCCGAAAGTCTTTGAAGGCTATACGGGGGATCTTTGTCGTTGCCTTGGTCGACGATGGGGCGATATGGCTGGTTCAGCACTCGCCTCGCCAATCAAGTTAGGTCGGGAATCGTTTTTTAAGTGGCCGGGTTCGTAGCGTTGCAGTGTGTTAACGACCAGTGAGCATTGAGACTCACAGAACGAGACTGGATCACTGTGTTAGTGTTCACAAACCAGTGATGAACACATAGTAACGCCTGCACGCGTGAAGTGAAATAATTTCTTCCGTTCATTTCCCTTCTGTTATTTTGTCCGCACGTATGTTTTCCAGCAGCATAAACAAAAGAAGATAAACACCGAACTAGTTAAATTAAACTGGACTCATCGGCCGCCTATTCAAAACAACTGCCACTGGGGTTTGTAGGTGGTGCAGGCAAGACCACTTCCTCTTCACGCACGATGACTCATGCGCGGATTATTGGCTCTGTGGAATGTCAAGCGTACGCGTATTTGAAGTCAGTGGGCATATTTGTTGAGGGCAGGCATCGTATTTCTTTCCTTTAGAGGCAATGCTATTGCCGAGTGCGTGATGAGATTTTCTTAAATTGAGTTGGTGGTTTAGGCAATGCTGAGAGTTTGTACGTGCAATGCGGTGGTAGTCAACGTGACGTACACAACGCATCCTGTGCGATTTTCTCGATATACAATTTAAAATGTAAAACACATGGAACTGCGGAATGTATAAAACAACATACAAAGAATGTGCCCTGTCCGTCAAGCGAATGGGGTTCTGTCGAGTTTGAATTCCTTTATTGATTTTCTAAGGATGGTGGCGCAGGGGTTAACTCACTCCTCGATCGACCAGCCGACCAGAGCCCTATTCCTGGGCACCGCTAACATCAGCGGCGAGTTCTACCTGAACTGGTCCTGATCCAAACCTCCCCCACTCCCCCGCTTCATCAGACCACACTAATCGGCGTGAAGTATGCGCCAAAAAACTCCGATGACCGACACAGTGATACGCCTGAGATGACGACCACCACGGTTGCTTTTTAGTTTGTTGTCCTTCCCCCGCACCTCCGATTGGCTACGTACGGTGCGAAAGAAGTTCAACATACATATACATAGATACCACTGGGACGGAGTGTGTGCAGGTGCCAGATGGATTGTTACATCGAAAAACCATGAGAGATGGTGAAGGGTAGGGGAGGCCTTCATCCAGCAGTGGATTGTAATTTATTGTTAGGATTGGAATTGGTCAAATTTCCCAATCTAGGATCGGACCCTGCTCACAAGATTCTTAGGACTCGATGATACAAATCTGGCTGTCCGCCTGATGATGCTACTTGTAATTACTGGCGAAACGTCGTACTCAGATTGTAAATGTTATGGATTTGCTCTCCAACACACTGGTGTGCTGTATTAGTAACGAATTGGCATGTTCTGTTTACGTGACAAACCTTACTAGTTGGCTGTGTCGGGTGGTGGCGGGTTTAACGACACATCTATATGTAATCGATCTAACCCCCAAAACACTGTATTATGTTTTTCATGGTTAAACCAACTAATAGTCACGAGCATTATAAATTATTGCCGATTAATAAAAACATATGGACGTGGGCAGGATTGCACGAGATGATGACCAATGAACGAGACTGGTGCCGGAGTGGTAGTTGAAGGAGTGAACGCGTGCAAGAGGACGACCGCCGTGGAGATGGAGCGTGGAGGAGCGAGACTGATGGTAGCAGTACCGAACCGCGAGGAACGGCGATGGAGTGGGGAGGCCTTCATCCAGCAGTGGATAGACAACGACTGCCGACGAGCATTGCCAGAGTTAGTAATCGGTTCGGGAAGATGAGGGCGGAAACAAGTCAGATCTGTCCTCGTCCACCAGCAGCAGTTGCACTTTAACAACTCTGACACCCCCCTCTCTCAGCCAGTCTACATAACAAAGGCTCAATCCTTTGTTATGTAGACTAGCCGTAGTTTCAGCCGCACCAACCTTACCATAATAATAAAAGAGGGCCTACCTTGGCTCCTCCCACCCTCAACCAGTATATATACAGGGACTGTTTTCTTGGAATTTCTCTTACTTGATACAGCTATCGTGCTGTGACGGTTCCACTTGAAGACGGAGGCTTGTGTTGCCTCCAAAACGTCGTGATTTTTTTATTTTACTTTTATTAATTTTTATTTTTTACCTACGTGACTTTACCGACAAAACCCAAGAATAAAAATGCCTCTCGTTAACATTTCTCATCAGTGATGCGCTCTCGATGCTGACGTCAGCATTTAAAGGATCCACGGGCAGAGGAGGGAGCGGGGTATGAAACAGCGCTCACGCCGCCGGCTCATCAGCATGTCATCGACAAACAGCACGAGAGACAGGGGAAACAGATAAGTCTTCCTCGGGGCACACGCAGGCTGCCTTGTTCCACTTCGCCCTGCTGCTCAAGTTGGCTGGGCTCGGTGGACAGATCCACCACCCCACCCAGCCACTCCCCACCCCACTCACGGAAGTTGATTGCGAAACGAACCAAATGTCTTCTTCTGCTTTTCGGGCTACGCGAGGAATGTCACTGGAATGAAAGAACCAGTGTGGCGGGGTCGGGCAGATGGTCTCGCAGATGGCATTGCAGGCAAAACACGGCAATAGATGTATGCGCACTGGTTCGACATGAACTGATAAACACCTTAGGTGCTTCATAATTAGTTCCTTTTTGGTTCGATCCTGGAGCTGAAATGTAATTCCTCGCAGCTCCGATGAGCACGGTTGACTGCGTACGGTGCGAACGAAGTTCTACATACATACATACATTTTTTATCGTAATGTAGGACCCGTTAGCCAACATATAGCATTAAGCAATCGACATGTTTCGTTATTGGCTTCTTATTGTAAGTGCGTGACATAATGCACCAGTAGAGTCATCGAATCATATCGATGGGCATACATGGTGTGTGTTTACAATTCATGCTTTTTCATTCCTATATATTTAATATTTTACACAACAGTTGCTGAACACAGGCCCAAAGGCCCAATAAGCCAATCGCCCAGCAACAAACAGCACCATCCAGCAGTTTGACGTCATGCGATGTGACCCACCCGCCAGCCGCTAGCAGGCGCTATATTCACAATGTGAGAAAACCCCAAAAAATATCTGAATACTGGAATTTGGAACAGAAAAAAACATCGCGACAATTCTTTTGTTTGGCCGTGCGGGTGAATAGTTAACAAGGGTGCAGCCACTGAGGGCATCGTGGGTGTCTGGATACTCCCAGCAGTGGCGAATACCCCTTGAAAACTAAAACGTTGGTATTTTGTCGATCTTTACCAAAAAATAAACATCCAATTACAATAGGGTTCTCACCTTTTTTCTGGCAACAAAACAGGTGTTGAGATGTTAAAACACCAAACTGAAACCTTTTAAAAGGACTCATATCTGCATTTTGGCGTCCTCTGGTCTAACACCGTTTTGAGACTCGGCTCAAAAGAAATCTCTCTCTGGTGTGGACCAATCAGAGTATGTTTTTAGTTGTTTTGTTTGCATTCTGACCACAAGTATTGTGGTTAACGCAGACATGATTCCTTGTAAAAGGTTTCAGTTTGGTGTTTTAACATCTCAACCCCCTTACACTATGAGACCTCCTTTACCAGTGGCAAAATATAGTAAAAGGGTTTTACCCTTTCATCTGGTACAAAAACTGACACCTTTATACAAGGCATCATGTTTGCAATAACTACAATGCAAACAAAAAGAAACAACTCTGATGATGATAATGATATGCACTGTCCTTGAAGTTTATTAGTCCACACCCGAGACAGCTTTTCTTAGAGCCTAGTCTCCATTGGTGTTGGACCAGATGACGCCAAAAGGCATACAACTCTCAGAGTATTTTGATAGTGCGCTGTTTTTCTGATAGTGCGCTGTTTTTGAGTTGTACGCCTTTTGGCGTCATCGGATCCAACACCAATGGAGACTAGGCTCTAAGAAAATCTGTCTCGGGTGTGGACCAATCAACTTCAAGGACAGTGCATATCATTATCATCATCAGAGTTGTTTCTTTTTGTTTGCATTTTGATTACTTGTGTTGTGGTTATTGCAAACATGATGCCTTGTATTAAGGTGTCAGTTTTTGTATCAGTTGAAAGGGTAAAAACCTATTACTATCTCAACACCTGTTTTGTTGCCAGAAAAAAGGGGAAACACATATTCTGCTACTGGCAAAGGAGGTCCCATGAAATAAACATCGAATGTTTAGGGCCCTACGTACGAAGCTTAACGCAGTAATAACCAGAAGCCGCCGCTGGATTCGAACCATGGAACCTCTGCAACAATCAGTGGCGAACGCGCTTCCACTAAGCTACGTCACCATCCATCCACGCTCGGACTTGTGACAGTCTCGATCCCATTGCTTGCCATTGGTCACGACTGGCTCACGCCATGCACACCGTGTTCACGCTTTTATTTAACTCACTCTGTCTGTTGTTGTATCCTCAAATCTTGTAACTCAATTTTAACCTACTTCCCAATGTGGTATCGACTGCAAACTTGGTATACTTATCCCATACTGATGACAACACTATATTCTATCATAAAAAATAATTTTAAATGATCTTTTTACACGCTTTCTATTAACTCACTGTTTGTTGTTGTTGTATCCTCAAATCTTGTGATGCAATTTTAACCCACTTCCCAATGTCGTATCGACTTGCAAACTTGGTATACTTATGTCATACTGGTGACAATACTATATTATATCATTAAAATAAAATATTTTTTTCTAACAATCTTTTTTATATGTTATGTTTCGGCTTGGATCTAATTGTCCACGCTCAACTGATGTTAGCTGTAATTCACCACGGCCCCCTTACGTTATGGCAAGTTTCGGGGCCACTTCCTGGAGTCGTGGAGTTCTGCCATCACGAGTACGGTACATTTCATTAAAGCGTGTTTAAAAAATATTTTTTTAAATATTACTTCTATTTCACGGACTCGTTCCATCGCGCCCCAGCACCAATGAGCAATATCGCCCGGTATGCGAGCCGATCTCGTTAAGATTTCTGCCAAGCACGCGACTTGTCACGATATAGACCCAACGTCATCAAGGTAGTACATGTAGATAATTTACCAAGCATAAAGCAGAGTCAATTTATACAGCACCCATAATAGCACACCTGGATTAATCGTCAGTTTAACACGTAGGCTTTCGCGACCAATATCATCCATAGAGGTTTTTTTGGGGGTTATATCGCGTAAATATATGAATGTGTCGTTAAAGCCCGCCACCACCCGACACAGCCAACTAGTAAGGGTTGTCACGTAAACAGGACGTGTTCTAGTTGGTTGTGTCGGGTGGTGGCGGGTTTTAGCGACACATTTATATATTTACGCGACATAACCCCCCAAAAAGCCTCTATGGATTAATTGTATTGGGCATATTTTACTAAGTGTGTTAAGTGTAGTAAACTGATCATCATCATTAAACAAATTATTTGGTGATCCTTTGCTCACAAGTACAAGTAGCGAAAACAAATCTCAACACATTCGTCAATAAGAGTGTAACGGGTTCCGGAGACACTTGTAGATATAACTTCTTTATTACAATACAACACTTCAACAGTCCTGATACTCTGTTACAGCCTAGGTACACAGCCTAGCTACACAGCCTAGATACTCTAGATACTCCACTCTGGCTACGCTCGCCCTCACAAGGTCGTAGAGTCGGGAGTTCCAGAGTCCCAGCGCTGGCTCTCACAGCATCCCAGGGTCTTCAGATGGCTGGTCGTGGGTCTTGGGTCTTGAGTTACAACTGGGCCCCGATCGTCCAAGGAGCTCTCCTTTTATGCCTGGTCCAACGAGGGGTGGGGCCGTGTGCGCCACCAGACATCCCACAGAGCACACACAGCCCCCCCCCCCCCCCCCCCCGTTGGCGGCGCCCAGGGGATTAAGCGCCTGGGAACTCAACGCCTGGCGCCCAGAGGCTTAAGCGTCTGGACCCCCTGGGAACCCAGCGCCTGGCGCCCAGAGGCTTAAGCGTCTGAACTCGCCTGGGATCCCAGAGCCCCCAGCAGCCCCTCCCTTCTTATGTCACTACAAGAGTCTAACATGAACCTTAGGGGACAACCCTGTTGACTTCCACGCAAACTTGGCGACCGATTGTTGTCCAGCCCCGTAGAGAGACGAGATGATGTTGATGATGTTCAACGACTCTCTAACTTTCAACGAGAACTGATTTGATTTTTTTTACAAAAATTAACCTCAGCGGATTATTTCCCTTGGCCCACGACAACATCGCGCTTAACTCATCAGAGTAATTTAATTAAGCGGCAACTCTGGTTTAAAGCTCTGTTGTTCAAGTTGTTGTTCAAGTCGTGTTGTTCAAGTTGTAGATCTGCCGGCGGCAAGACAAAGATCCCCCGTGTAGCCTGAACAGACTGTTGGGGCAAGTGCTGTTAGCGAGCACCTATGAAGACCGGCACGGCACACGAGGGGTGGGTGGCCAGCACCACGCCCGGCCGCCTTTGTCTCCCTCGTGGCAATTGTTCACACACCGCACCGGGTGCTCATTTGAGGCCGAGCCTTATAAGTAAAATATATAACAGGTGACGTTTCGGGCAATGTCCCTTCTTGATGGCACATACACATCATTGAATGTGTTGTTGTTTTCATCATCGTCATCCGCCATGGTCAATCCACTGCTAGATGAAGGTCTCCCAAAGCCGCCGCCACCCCTCGTGATGCTGCGATGTGACAGCTGTCCACGTGGCAACCAGCAGCACACGAGCTGATATCATAGCTCCGTCTCTTCGATGAAAGCGTTTTCCTTTTTTTTTCTCTTCGCTGCCACTCTCGACGTACACTGACACTGTCGTATCTTTGCAGTAAACCTCGACGGAATGTCTTGATGCGTACCCGGAATCTGGTCACTGGAAAACGCATGCCCGGTTGTCGGAGGTGGCTGCGATGATGAACGGCGGCGTTGGTGGTGGTCGGCCAAGGGAATGCAGCGCGTTCCATTCGTGTGTTGTCACTCTGTGATCCCACGTATATATGCACCAACCCGCACCGATCGGCGCTGGTGAAGTATGGTCTTCACGGCCCACACACAGCACGATGGGAGGCCCTCCTCATTCAGCGGTGGATTGACAAGAAGGCTGTATCTATACATTCGCTGGGTACCACGAAAAATTGAATACTCTCGTCAATGATACTGTGGCATTAAAAGGGGGAAAACATTATTGGTGGCACTTGTTGATGAAATTGTCTAAAAACTTTTCAGCGCAAGGTCGTGTAAACTACGCTGTGTCCGACTACCTTTACTTTTATAGCTTTTCGATGTCTTTTCAGATTGTACCATGTGGTGTTTTCTGCATGGTTCAGTTGCTGGAGAAGCTCCCAAAACGTGGGAGAGAAACGTCGGACATGGTGCTGAACAACACGTGGTACAACCTGAAACTACATCCGAGAGCTAAAGAACACAATACTTTATTGCTTGAGTCCAGATTCACTTATTGCAATAATTTAGCAGTTTAATATATATATCTCAACACAGTAGTTATATTTGTTTATGCTTTATCACAATGCGTTGTCACATTGTGATATTAAACGAAACTATTGGATTTACCAGGTAAAGACCATTGAGATAGTAGTTCTTTTTAAAAGGTGACCTGATCATACATGATAGCTGATGAAAGTGGCTTATATCATATGTTCGAAATTATAGTCGCCAAATAATCTAAATGCGCTTTTCTAAATGTGGAGGGGCAAAACCGAAGGACCCAGAGTAACATCTATGCGACCATGGGGAGAGAGATCATGCGAACTAGAAATATATAAGCGTCAGCGTCAGGATCAAAACAATGCACTCCTGCATAGCAGGCAAGCAAACAGGGGTAACATTTCGCCACCTAGGAATATTAATTCTGGTCGTTGGTTTATACTGTTGTTTACTTGATTTGAAGCTTTCGTGACTGCAGGAATCCATACTCTTTGGTTCTTTCGGTAAAGTCACGTAGGTAGAAAAGTAAAATAAATCACGACGTTTTCGGGAGCAACACAAGCGTCTGTCATCAGGTGGGGAAGATGATGGACGCTTGTGTTGCGCCCGAAACGTCGTGATTAATTTTATGCCTACGTGACTTTACCGAAAGAACCAACGAGTATGTTGTTGACTCATCAGTATTTTTCAGTAACCTTCGTTATTCAATAACTTTCCACTGACATTTTTTGAAATTGAAATTATATTGTCAATCATGTGCGTTTTGCTGCTGGGCCGTCGACATATTTTGTTAGATGGTGATTGTTGTCGCTTCTGCATTGTCGTGTGGTGAGGCGAGGAGTGGACTAACAGGTTCAGCCGGTCCGACAAGAAAAAAAAACCTCATCATGCTTACTCTCGGGTTGCTGTGGTCTCCTCTCCAAACATTCCAATGCAGGACCCTCCCGAAAAGTAGTCTTGAGACTCATTGCGGCTTTCTTGGGGACCAAAAGGGCATCCTTTCGATTGTAATTTTCTCCACGAATTCAAAATCCTGGTTGGGGGTCGACTCAGGTCAATCTTTTCGCTGCGGTCGATATATTCGGCGCCTTCTCTTTTGAGGAAGTGAGCAATGGTCGTTAGATGATATATACTCCCCGCCAATAACTATAGTACGTGGGATTTTCACCACTGGTTCGAGACCGTACACGGGAGATGATGACTGCCGCCAATGCTCCTTTGAGCTGATAAATAACAAGTGACTTTCTCTCCGGCCAAAACAACGAGCACCACGTGGGTGAAAGTAGACGGTGGTCGGCCTGTCCACGTGCAGCGACGGTGCAGCAGGCAAGGGGAGATGACATCGGGCCCCTTCATTGCCCAAACTAACAAAGCACAAGCAGCAATGTCCCTCTCTGACTTATTCATTTAAGTTGAACACGTACGCTTTCGCGACCAATTTCATCCATAATAAAGTTTTTTTTGGGTGAGATCGCGATTGATGTGGAGTGAGTGAGGCCCTTTTCTCGAAAGTTCGCCTCCGATGTATAATGTTGTTGCTCCCTTTTATGGCCACAGTGCAAACTGACGAATCAGATTGCGTGTGTTGCGATCGAAACGTCGTGATCTATTATGTTTTCTATCTACGTGACTTTACCGAAAGAACCAAAGAGTATGGTCTATTTGTTTTTTGATTGTGCTTGTGCGCTTCTGCCAACGCAGCAGCATCTGGAACTAATGTGTCACATCGAGAGCGCGTTGGTGTAATTGCTTCACTGCAGGGGTTATAGATGCTGACCCCTTGAGCATGAGGCGCATGCTATCGCTCGTTCTCTCGGGACTAACGAACGCTCACACTCTGCTGTGCTGCTCGCTTCCAGTCACGAGCAGCCGCCTTTGTGAAGACGGCAATGTCAGCTAGTTTTACACGAACCACAATTAGCAGTTTGCTAAGTTTTAAACGAGCAAGAAAATATGTTTTCTTTTCCTCTATTGGGAGGGAGGGACAGGCTAAACCAGCACCTAATAACCATCTGCTTATCCTGCAGGTAACCGGATCAGCACTATAGGAATGTGGACTCTACTTTTTTCATATAGTGTTTTAAAATAGCAACAGGCTACAATTGTGTATATTTTATTTTATGAGGCATTCCAGGGGCATCGGGGCAGCTGAGTGCGGTCCGAGCGTGGAATGTGGAATTACCACCGCCTGACAAAAGTGGGCAACGCCCGGGCATTTTGTTGAGGTGCTTAAGTCCTGTTGTCAGCACTTGCCTTTGTGCAACTGAACTTTATCAAGTGAACATCCTTTCAATACATGGCTGATTTAGAAATCGGCAATTTTATTTGAAGCAGGTGCAATTCGAACCCGGAGAGTAAAATTATATTTGTAGCCATGGCTAACATCAGTACCTCCGATTAGCACGATTGAATACTTACGGTGTGAAAGTTCAACATACACATGTAATAAATGTCGTTGAGGCGACTTCGGGAATCCGTCTTTCATTCAACTTGTATTACAGCTTTCCTTCACGCTGCTGACAGGCAGCGTGAGAGGGACAGATAGAGAGAGAGACGCACCGCCACGTGGCAACCCGGAGCCCCGCTCCCGCGTGGCCCCCTCCTATGTTCTTTCCCGTTCTGACCACCTGTCGTTCGTCTCCACCCCTATTTAATACCCGGGTCACGTGGTACGTTTCCACCAATCCTGGTTAGCCTCCATGGAATATTCCAGGCTCCCTCGTAAGCTCCCGGGACCACGCCCCTGACTCATCTCCCCATTGGCTGTGGCCAAAGCCAGCAGAACCAATCCTCTACTTACAGCTGTCACCTTTCCATTACGTCAGGGCCACGCCCCTAGGCTTCCCCCCATTGGCTATAGACCAGGACCGGCAGAGCCAATCATCATGACGAGTTGTGATACGTCAGTGAGCCGGATATATCCTCACATTATACACATGTACATAGTAGCGAGTGATATCTGAATTGGTCCTAATCTTTCCCCTTCATCATCATCATCATCCCGCGGTTGACCAGCAAGGTGCAGTATGGCCAAGCAATCCCACAGACCGAACCAGTGTGGAGAGGCATTCATCCCCAAGTGGTTTTTCAATCGGTTGTCAATGGCTTATTCAAATGACCTTGGATAATATGCGTTGAATATATACATTTTTATTATATTTAAAGCTTTTGTGACTGCAGGGATTCATATTCTTGGTTCTTTCAGTAAAGTCACGTAGAAGGGAAATAACAAAATAATAATCAAATAAAACAAAAATTATCACGACGTTTCGACTGCAACACAAGCTATCATCATCAGGTGTGAAATCCACAGCAAGATAATTTGAAAAAAGTGGCGGTTTTTTTAAAGAGTGATAATTAAAGAGTGATAATAAACTCAACCCATTCTCAAAAGACTGCAAAAAAGCACTTCAAATGTGTTTCTCCATATTAATTTGGCCACATTCGAGATCTGGCTTCATTCGTGCAACGATCATTACTCTTCGTGGCAGAGAGGAGGTGGAAATTGTGGACTCGTCATCACCTGTAGGGCTCTGAAAGGTAGCTTCGTGATATCCACTTCCACGGACTGTTTTACACAACATGAAGGGTTGCATTGATCTGCTCTGTGAGAGATCCGAATGCCCTCTTCGTGTCACGACACAAAAATGCCGATTGCAGAATCGTGATAAAACTGTGCATCAATCACTAAAATGAAAATAACCAAGGAGGAACCTCCTGAAAGTGACTTCTTCAGACTCGGTGTTGGTTTCCTATGCACAAATGTATCGCGAAATATGCATTATCCTACTTGAGCATTTAATATCCGGCCTGTGGTTGAATTGAGGGGATTTAATCGCACCTTATCTGCAAGCGATCCCCTGCGTATATTACAATCCCCTCTTATCTCTGCAATGCTGTGTGCTTTCCAGACGAGCAGCTGGGGCTTACGTGAACACAAACACCGTGGCTTGTGCTGCTGTGTGCAACCTTGCGTTGCGTAATTGCGTGGTTTGCGGTAGAGGTCTATACATACAGCCCATCTGTCAAATCTACTGCTGTATTTTTGGGTCTCCACACCACAGCATGCACGTTACGTGGGTTTTCTTACCGATGTGGTTTGGTGAATGTGGAGAGAATACAGAGCAATGGATTTGGCTACCAACGATGCCGATTACCACTCGTTTATGGGCACGGTGGTCACCCATATAAGCACCATGCAGGCTCATACCCGCTTAGCTTTTTCGCGAATTGCTCTACTCCGCATAAAAGCACCTACTTGTTTTCGTGTATGAACACAAGCTCTGATGACGAACGTGGCTGGGTGCGGGTGGCTGGCCAAACCAGTCAGCTCTTCTTCCCGTCCACTCTGCCCTGCGTACAGCTTTAATTCGTGCTTGCTGAAATCATGCAGCACTGGTCCCAAACATTGGGCGAGCCCTGGAATTGTTTCATGAAGCATCTGTATTATCGTAGCTGTCATAGGTTGTTGGCCACGGGCTTGTCTCTTACAACTCTATCACTAAATCGTGCGGTGAAAAAATGCAAACGGGCTGAGCTATGTGGCCATACAAGGAAATAACGTGGGTGTTTATGTTCACTGGCATTTAAAAAATATGTTTGCATTACTTTAGTTTGTTTACCCAGATTTATTCTAATCGTGCTATCGGCGTCATTTCACGATACAGTGTCAATACGGTACCGTTGCAGGACGGTGCTACAGAATGGTCTACATAAGTGGATCGACCCCCTTAAAGTGACACTTTTATTCTTCCACACACAATGGTGCGCATATTTCCACACTCTCTGCTTGCGTGGCAGGTAATCCGATACTGTAGTTTATAATCCTGAGAGCTGGATTCAAATTGTGGTGGATTGAAACCAACAATTCGCGACACTTGAGAGCCCATCTTTTTTTTTGGCCGACTACCCACGATGCCAGCAGTGCTAGCTCAAATGCTCTGACATGGTGGCCACTTGGCCACCAATGATTTCACTAGGACAGTCTCGAGGCACTTTTTCTAGTGTCCTATGAAATCAAGGGGGGAGGGGCTTCTACACAACCGACCAATGTGCTTGTCAGGAGAAGCAAACCATGGAGCATCTCCTGAGATCCCTTGTAGCACCGCAATGCCAACACCAGAGGCGGTGGCCTGTGCAGAAAATTGGGAAAAGACCATATAGTCGATAATGCAGGTTTTTTTGGGTTAGATCGCGTAGAAAAATAAATGTGTCGTTTAACCCGCTAGCACCCGACACAGCCAATTAGTAAGGGTTGTCACGTAAACAGAGCATGCCAATTCGTTACTAGTGTAGTGTACTAAATCAGAAACACTAGTAGGAGGCGTTATCCCTCTTGTTAATTCCGGCTCTCACAGCCATAGGGGATAACTCCATACCGGGTCGGGAGAGCCAACATGCTTCCAGACCCACAGCTTGACGAGGCGAAGACCGCGACAACGGCAGCACGACAAGTCCCATTCCCGATGGCAGCAGCCCCGACTGTGAGTCGGAGCTCGCCTTTTATTCTCCCCAGCATGGCCAGACTCCGTCCTTGGCCACGCACCCCTCTGGATCCCCCAGAAGGCTCGGCGCTTGGCCCACGGGTCCAACTGGTAGAGCAGGCTGCTACCCCTAATTCCATTGGCTACCAATCTCCCAGCGGCACGCGCTACAGTGACTCATTCCATGTCACTACACTAGTATAGCACTAACCGGTGTGTTGGACAGCCAAGCCACAACATTTACAATATTAGTACGACGTTTCGCCAGTAATTACAACTAGCTTCATCAGGCGACAGCCAGATTTGTGAAGAAGTCCTCCTGTTTTGTTCCTTAAATACAGGGTGCTTTAAAAAAAGTTAACACTTATATGGGACTATCGTTTTAAATGGGAAAATAACGGACAATACACCTTAACATGATAACAAATGTATGACAATAGCTTCAACAAGTCAAAGAGTCTCCACTTGTTCGCCATCATTGTCAACACATGCCTGGAATCTTCATCAGGTGGTCTCCAGAGCCCGAAGGCACATTTCTTGTGGTATTGTTGCAAATTCTCTGAAGTGTTTACATATTTCTGAAACACCCTGTATATACTATGAGACCTCCTTTGCCAGTAGCAAAGATATAGTAATAGGTTTTTACCCCGAGCTCTCAATACTCTGATAGTGCGCTGTTTTTGAGTTGTGCGCCTTTTGGCGTCATCTGGTCCAACACCATGTGAGACTAGGCTCTAAGAAAAGCTGTCTCGGGTGTGGACGAATCAATTTCAAGGACAGTGCAAACATTATCAGTGTTGTCTCTTTTTTCTTCTTGGTTCTTTCGGTAAAGTCACGTAGAATGGAAATAATAAAAGAATAAAAATAAAACATGATAAAATCATTCTCACGACGTTTCGGCCACAACGCAAGCAGACGGCTGCTTGCGTTGTGGCCGAAACGAGAATTATTTTATTATGTTTTATTTTTATTATTTTATTATTTCCATTCTACGTGACTTTACCAAAAGAACCAAGAAGATGAATCCCTGCAGTCACGAAAGCTTTAAATCGAAATTGTCTCTTTTTGTTTGCATTCTTGACTGCAAGTGTTGTGGTTATTGCAAACATGATCCCTTGTATAAATGTGTCAGTTTTGGTGCCAGATAAAAGGGTAAAAACCTATTACTATACACTGTATATAGGTTGGACAGGAGACATGCCGAAAAAGAATGTAACACATTATCCTATCATCATCAGTGTTACGAAGATGCAGTTGTATTTAGATGCTATATACTTGCAAATTGTATTATATATTATAAATCTGGCATATCTAAGTTGGGCTGAAATTCATAAACAAATCAGAACATTAATTATTTGGGCTTACAATAATAAGTAGCCAGATAATCTAGGGTAACTGAGAGCAGTGGACTTGCATTCCATTTGTCACCGTTTCGGTATTCAGTCTTAAGGCATGTCAGTTGAAACAAAGGTGAAGATTTCTCAAATGCTTTCGCCTTTGTCCACGCAGCAGTAGAAATGGGGACAACACAGTGGTTCGCACTGCAGGTCTCAATGCTGTGGGACAACGTGTGGTGGAGTACGCCCCCCCCCCGCCCCCGCTTGCAACCTGTCTAGGTAATTCGGGCTGGAGGCCTTTCCACCAGCAGAGGCGTGAGCAGGCAATTGCCAGGCCATGAGTCGCAGTATTTGTTTCATTCTAAACTTCACTCGTGAAACATAGAAAGCTTTGAACTTTATACAGCTTAAACGATGTAACAATTCATTAATGTGTTATTTATTCGAGTAATTTCGAGTAAGTTCAGTAATTAATTTGAGATCAATAAGTAAATGCTTTAGAATGTTTGTTCTGCCTCTCGGCAGGGGTTTTGCCTCACAGCAGATGGGGGGGGGGGGGGGGGTGTACACACAAATTTCCTGTTTTTTATGCTAATTTTGTTCACGTGACCAGGAATTTGCGATTTAAGATTCTCGCTCAACCACGCGGGCGTCGGCCATTACACACATAATTCAAGATGGCGGCACACATCGCGTCCCAGTGAAGCCAGCCGCAATTGTCCATTGTGGGACTTTAAAAAGCATTGTCTGTAAGTTCGTTTATGTTCGTATAATATTGGTAATGCTGTTATAATGTTAGAATGACCGTCATAATGATGTAAATGGCTTTATAATGATGTTAAATTGTTATGATAAATACGAGGCCTAGTTAACAACCAAGCTTGCAACTTTCCTTATTGTGAATGTTACTTGTAATTTAATAAGTCGAGTCAAACTTGTACCCAAGTAACTATATTGCGATCCTGAGAGCAAGGATGACGAAATATCTCATCCACAATTTAGTGTTATGTGTAATACTGTACATTTGGGGTGTAGAGTGATGAATACACGATGTGCCTTTATGTAACACAGCAGCTTATGCTCTTGTATTGTTATTCAGTGGTAATGTAGGGGCCTGGTCCATCCAGGGTCTATTGTTGAGAAACATGTTATCTAAGACAATGTTCTGATGCTGTGGTGTTCATTCATTGTGTTGGTGTTTCCGGGTTATAACAGATGCTGTATCTGTGCTGTTTTCTCACCAGTTTTACCTCGTTAAGGTCAATAAATGACGTTTGGAGTCGGATGTTCACCCTGGCTCTGAGGGTTTATTGGACGCGAGGTTATCTACTCAGCTAGCGGTGCAACGCAGCGCACAGCGAGGCTGAGACAGTAAAAAGACACTCTTCTTGAAGCTCCCAACCAGTGCTGCAGCAAGCAAGGGGCTCTGCAACATTAAAATCGTGCTGCAAGCATCGCAGCATGGAAAGCCACAGTTCAGCAGGGAGACATGCTAAAGAAGGTGATTTAAGCAATCCAGCACCTCCCATCCTGCCTCAAGAGGACCAAGGGAGTTCAAGGCCCCAGAGAGAGGTCAGGTTGACACAATGGGCCTTGGAAAGCTATGATGCTGAGAAGCAGGACCTTGATGCCAGGATACAAAGGGCATGGGACCGGGTTGAAGCGGATATATCTGAAGCTTCGAACGCCTCAGACACAGTGGCCTCAATTCAGCGGGCCATCCAGCGAGTCAAGGTGAGCAGCTCAAGCTACAAGCTCCTGGCAAATAAATACATCACCCTCCTGATGAAGATGAAAACAGATGAGGGCCTTGAGGGAGTGCGCAAGCAAGAGCACTTCCCCGAACTGCTCGATGATAATGTGCAGGCAGTAATACAAGATGCAATGGACCGTGTGGAGGGCTTAAGAGAGACACGATCTCAGCACTCTGTCTCATCCAGGTCCACCACAAGATCTAAAGCCTCAGCACACTCAAAGACATCATCTACTAGTATGCCAGCAGCTCAGGCACGCGCAGTAGCAGAAGCAGCAAACGCCCGTATTGCCTACATGGCTGAAGAGGAAGCTATGCTAATTGAAAAGGCCCACATACAAGAAGAAGCAAGCATAGCAACTGCTGCCGCACGGAGGAAAGCAGAGCAGGAAGAAACAAGCATAGCAATTGCTGCTGCACGGAAGAAAGCAGAGCTTGAAGAGCAAGAGAGTACATTAGCGGCTACTGCCGCACGAAGTAAAGCAGAGCTTGAAGAACAAGAGAGTATATTAGTGGCTACTGCCACACAGAAGAAAATTGAGCTGGATGCTAAGTTAAGCAACCGACAACTCAAAAAGGAAGCAGCTGCTGCAAGGGCCCAGGCAGAGGTGCTCGAGGCAGCAGCCAACCTGGATAAGGAAGAGAATTGGAGTGAGTTTGGCACTCAGATACCTGTCAAGGACCGTGATCAACTCACCAGAAAACATATTTTGGACTGGTCTGAACAATGCATCAATGCTCCTCCACTAAACGATACTGAACAAAGGGTGGACATTCAGGCATCGCCATCTCCACACCGAATGAACATGAATGCTCTCTATGGGAATGGTGGAAATGCATATCCTGCCCTGGCAGTTAGTCGCCTACTCAGCGTCGCACACGAGGGGTCAGACGTGGATGCATCAGGTCAGACCCACATTCCAGACAGTCACATAAAGGGATCAAACCAACGTGATCGAAACCCTTTGGGCCCACAGTCCAACGCCATCGCAAATGACGGCATGCAAGGCAATATAGCCAATAATGCCATCTCACAAGCACCAGTATGGACACACCCTGGATCAGCAGGACTAGTGGACTATGCTAGGTACCTGGCTCTCCGCGAACCAATCAACACAGGACTCGTTATGTTTGATGACCACTCTGAGAACTATCGAGCCTGGAGATCTACCTTCAGGAATGCAATCCGAAATGCAGACATCTCTGCAAGTGAAGAACTCGACCTGTTGGTGAAATGGTTAGGAAATGAATTTGCAGAGTACGCAAAGAGGATCCGGTCAGCAAACATTGACGACCCCGCCTCAAGCCTGCATGCGGTGTGGGAGAGGCTCGAGGAGTGCTACGGTAGCCCAGAAACTATTGAGAAGGCTCTCTTCAAGAAGTTGCAGAACTTTAAAAAAATCTCTGGTAGGGACAATAAAAGGTTACGAGAGCTTGGAGATCTTTTGATGGAGCTTGAATCAGCCCAGGCTGATCCCTACTTACCAAGTCTCATTTTCTTGAATACCTACCATGGCGTGAACCCCATTGTAGAGAAATCGCCATTTGACGTGCAGGAAAAATGGAGAACAGTGGGTTCAAGATACAAGTCAGAGCATCAGGTTGCATTCCCCCCATTCTCCTTTTTCTCAAAGTTTATACGCAACCTGGCTAAGACTAGAAATGACCCGAGTTTTATGTTTGGCACCACGGGGATTTCCAGTCCAGATCTCCCAAGAATGGAAAGGGAAATGGCGAAACGAGGAACAGCGAGAGTGCCAATTTCCGTACACAAGAATGAGGTCTCTCCTACGACATTCGCAAACTCCGTCCAGACAACCACCACAAAGAAAAATATAGAGGATCCAGAGAAGCAATGCCTATTGTATGATAAACCCCACTCCCTCCAGAAAAGCCGTGAGTTCAGGAGGAAGCCATTGGAAGAGCGGAAGAACATGCTGAAAGAATTTGGAGTGTGCTTCAAATGCTGTGCTTCTACAAACCACCTTGCAAGGAATTGCAAGGCAGATATCAAGTGCGAGGAATGTGGCAGCGACAAACACGCAACTGCTCTGCACACATTTTACTCCAAACCCGAAGCAGAACATGGCGGGGAACAATACGAGACCGCCGCACTCACTTCGTCAATCACAACCAAATGCCCAGAAGTCTGTGGAGAAGGCTTCAAAGGAAGATCTTGCTCAAAGATATACCTCGTCCGAGTGTATCCCAAAGGACATCCTGAAAGGGCAGTAAGGATGTACGCCATAATGGACGACCAGAGCAACAAGTCTTTGGCAAGGTCAGAGTTCTTTGATCAGCTAAGCGTAGGTGGGAATTCCTTTCCATACACGCTCAGAACATGCTCAGGACTGATGGAGACAGCGGGAAGAAGAGCGAGCGGCCTCATGGTGGAAACCATGGATAGCACCATGAAGCTAGCCCTTCCCACAGTGACAGAGTGCAATGAGATACCGGACGACAGGAGTGAGATTCCCTTGCCCGAAGTCGCACGTCACCACCCACACCTGAAACCTATAGCAAAATGGATCACGCGGCACAGATTTTACTTCTGCTTGGCAGGGACATGCTGAGAATCCACAAGGTTCGTGATCAACGCAACGGACCTCACGACGCTCCCTACGGCCAGAGACTCGACCTAGGATGGGTCATCGTAGGTGATGTTTGTCTCGATGGAACACACAAACCAGACCACATTAGCACATTCAGAACAAGTGTGCTCATGAATGGACACACGTCGCTCTTCAAACCGTGCTCCAACCACTTCACGCTGAAAGAGAAATTCGACAATAGAAGTCAAGGCTGTACCAGGCAAGCCGACGAAGAAACCTCTATGCTGAAAGATGATGTTGGAACATACGGTATTCGTGACAACGATAGACGACGACAAACCTGCTCCATCGCTAGAGGATAAAGAATTCTTGAAAATAATGGACAGAGAGTTCTTCCAAGATGAGTCAAACAGTTGGGTTGCCCCTCTGCCATTTCGTAATCCCAGATGCCGACTACCCAACAATAGAGAGCAAGCCCTCTCATGGCTCAACTCATTGCGCCGCACCTTGGACAAGAAACCAGAGATGAAGAATCATTTTGTGTTCTTCATGAAAACATATTTGATAGTGGTCACGCTGAAGCAGCCCCTCCTCTAGAAGAAGGACAGGAATGCTGCTACTTACCAATCTTTGGCGTGTATCACCCAAAGAAGCCGGATCAGATCAGAGTGGTGTTCGATTCCAGTGCTCAATTTAAGGGCATTTCCTTGAACAACGTAATGCTCACCGGACCGGACTTGACCAAGAGTCTCCTAGGGTTACTCACATGTTTCAGAAAGGAGTCAATCGCCGTAACAGCCGACATTCAACAAATGTTCCACTGTTTCATTGTCCGAGAAGACGACAGAAATTTCTTCAGGTTTTTGTGGTACCGCAATAACAACGTCGATGATCGAATTGTTGAATACAGATTGAAGGTGCATGTCTTCGGCAACAGCCCATCCTTAGCGGTAGCCACCTATGGACTGAAAAGGACCGTGCAGGCGGGAGAAGGGGAATTTGGGAAAGACGCCAAGCGATTTGTAGAGCGAGATTTATATGTTGATGATGCAGAAGCCATCGATCTGCTCCAAAGGACAGCAGGAATGTTAGCAACTGCTAACCTGAGACTTCACAAGATAGCGTCCAGCAGCGCAGAAGTGATAAAAGCGTTTTCTTCAGATTATCGCTCAAAAGACTTGAAAGACTTGGACCTTAACGTCGACACACCACCAATCCAACGTAGCCTTGGACTGAGTTGGGACCTGGAAGCGGATATGTTCACGTTCCGAGTATCAATTGGAGAGAAACTGTTCTGCCTCACGGCGGGGGTTTTGCCTCACGGCAGATGGGGGATGGGGCGTATGTACACAGGAATTTCCTGTTTTGATGCTAATTTTGGTCACGTGACCAGGAAGTTGCGAATTAAGATTCCCGCTCAACCACGCGGGCGTCGGCCATTACACACATAATTCAAGATGGCGGCACACATCGTGTTCCAGTGAAGCCAGCCGCAATTGTCCATTGTGGGACCTTAAGAAGCATTGTCTATAAGTTCGTTTATGTTCTTATAATATTGGCAATGCTGTTATAATGTTAGAATGACCTTTATAATGATGTAAATGCCTTTATAATGCTGTTAATTTGTTATGATAAATACGAGGCCTAGTTAACAACGAAGCCTGCAACTTTCCGGATTGTGAATGTTACTTGTAATTTAATAAGTCGAGTCAAACTTGTACCCAAGTAACTATATTGCGATCCTGAGAGCAAGAATGACGAAATATCTCATCCACAATTTAGTGTTATGTGTAATACTGTACATTTGGGGTGCAGAGTGATGAATACACGATGTGCCTTTATGCAACACAGCAGCTTATGCTCTTGTATAGTTATTCAGTGGTAATTTAGGGGCCTGGTCCATCCAGGGTCTATTGTTGAGAAACATTTTATCTAAGACAATGTTCTTATGCTGTGGTGTTCATTCATTGTGTTGGTGTTTCCGGGTATTAACATATGCTGTATCTGTGCTGTTTTCTCACCAGTTTTACCTCGTTAAAGTCAATAAATGACGTTTGAAGTCGGACGTTCATCCTGGCTCTGAGGGTTTATTGGACACGAGGTTAACTACTCAGCTAGCGGTGCAACGCAGTGCACAGCGAGGCCGAGACAATGTTTGCTCCATAGCCACTGACCTTCAATGGATTTAGATGACCTTCCACAGGTATAAAACGTGTTCAACGTCAACACGGTAAAAATTAAGCTTTCACAAAGGTATGCCATAGCGTGAGTTCATTTCTCAAGTATGAAAATTACCTCAACGATGGCCTGCATTTTTAAAAATCTATCATTAAAGCCCGGCATTCCGTTTGACCGTAAACTTAATAATAAGAGCCTTTGAGAAGGCCTGAATCAGAAAGTTACGTAAAGTGGCTTCCCCCGCCCCCCCAGATGTGGGGGTAGAAAGTTTATCCAGCAGGTTTACAATAACTATCGACCCCCCCCCCCAAAAAAAATTATTGTGTAGGCATACATGCCTACACATTCTATATACCTTCGAGGCAGTAGTATCTACACATATGGAGGGGGGGACATCAGTGGAGCCGACGGGCAAGGCACAAACGCTAAGAATCTCTTAGCAGGAGTGAGAATAAGGCGGCCGTTAGACGCCGAAATTCTCGTAAAATAAATAGCAGCCAATGCATTACAACCAATTATTTTTCATATGTTTCAGGAGGCAGTCCCGTTTCTCATGAAGCCGATTACCAGGTCAATACTACTGAGATTCTGGATTCAAATGCGGGTTTCAGCCACCTGTGATTAATATTGTTTTATTCCGCTTGTTCACCCAGAAAAGCCGTCGTGAGTCTCGTTACTCTTTTAAGGAGGATCCTGCCAGGTTTTCGTAGTGGAGGGGGGGGGGGTTGTCGTTTGATATCTGTAATCCCAAATGAATAATTTTCGGGTATTTTTTTTTACTTGGTAAATTTGGACCATGACGCCAGCACACAATGGCCTACCGTTGCGTATGACTTCATGGGCTTGTTAAGGTTTCACTGTGAAGCGGACGGGTGCGTATATTTACTGTTTATACACCGGCAGTATTAATTACGGGGGCTGCTGTAAATTCGAATTTTGAACCCCTGCAACTGCAACAAGTTGCGAACTGGCAAATACTCGGCCATGAGGTGAAACCAGATTGACAAGTGTGTCGTGAGTTTATGATCTCAGCTGGGACGCCATTCTCTGTGCAAACAATTCATTTTGTTTTGTCTATTTCATTCCAGCTCTGAAAAGTTTTAAATAGCTAGAATTTTGGGGGCCAACGGCCACCTTATTCTAACTCCTCAGTTACTACTGGGTTGTACCTCAGCGTTCATCAGATGCAAAGATAAATGTAAACAACATTCTGTGAAGGTATATTACTCGCTAGTACTGATTTAGCAGTACTCTTTAAAATGAGCAACATCTCTTTACCAGCAGCCCTGACCAAACCAAACCGACCAGACAGAAAGACACTGAGACATGCCTAAACAGTGGAGGGGGGGGGGGAGAGACGTAGGCATATATGCCTACAAAATAAATTTGGACTCTATTGCCTGAATCAAAAAGTTATAGAAAGTGTGTCGGCATATATGCCTACAAAATAAATTTGGACTCAATTGCCTGAATCAAAAAGTTATAGAAAGTGTGTCGGCATATATGCCTACAAAATAAATTTGGACTCAATTGCCTGAATCAAAGAGTTATAGAAAGTGTGTCGGCATATATGTCTACACAATACATTTCTTTTTGGGGGGGGGGAGGGGAGTTAAACATTTTTTGGGGGTCGACAATTTCTGGAAACCTGTTGGATCAACTTTGTACCCCCACATCTGGGTGGAGGGGGGGGGGGGAGTCAACTTCCTATACCTTTTTGATTCAGGCCTTCTGAAGGCTCTTATAATTTACTTGACGGACACACGGAACGCCGGGCTTTTATAATACATCGTTTGACTTCCTTTTGATGAATATTTGTCTATCGAAGGGTATGGACGAAGGTGCATCCCTTCGTAATGTGGCTGGAAGAGGTAACTTGAGGGGATCTCAGAAGATGTTCTGCGATATCGGCTTCTGCCAGCTGTTCTCGAATCCAGGGCGATGCGCTATTCTGCGGGAGTGCTGCCAGCAGTTAATTCTTGAATCTCTGTGTGCACATTCAGAGTCAGTGATATAATCTCCATCATTCCCGCGGCAGTTTTCCAATATCCAGATCGCATAACCACTCTTGACTTCCTAGCAAGTGGTGGAGCTCCACCCTGCATACCGACGCCAACGCAAAGAGATTAGAGAGCGAGCACACCCTGAAAGGGAGTTTGTAAAGGGATTTTTGTGTCAATCACGTCTAATGGAGGGGGAGGGGGGTATAAATAGGCTGAGAAAACCATCCATTCTAAACCAGTCTTTCACATTTGCACTGTATTAACATACACATAATACAACTTAATCTTCCAGTCCTTTGTTTGTTCCACTGCTGGTTGATGAGTCAGTCTTGTGGGTTACAGTGTGGGTTGGCGAAGGGCGTGGGGCCGAGGAATGGTGCGGATTTCGCTCAACACCGACGTTAGCCATGGCCCAGAACGAAACTCACGTTGCCAGATTTAAAGTGCAGTGCGCTCACCACCAACCCCACAACTCCACGCTCCTACCACGTAGAACGTTCCGTGAGAAAATCCAACAATTGATGATCATATGGCATGTTGAAAAATACGATGCATCGATTCACACCGCAGGCATATTCTTTCAATTCTGCTTCCATCTCACTACATCCCCCAGGTGCAATCACTTCCATTGTCTCTTTCTTATTCGATTGATGGATAGTCATGCCATGAGCAATTCCTGCAGCAATCTCTTACATTTGATTTTAGTCATTTGGCTTCTGGCCAGTCGTGTGTGGCCTTCAATTTGGATGACATTTGCACCTGATACGTGGGTGCAGCCGTAGCACAGTCGGATGCACGCTGTATTATGAAAAGAGCTGCTGTGGATTTCCAAACACGTCCTATTTTTGAGGGAACTTGTCCTCGGAAATCTCTAAGGCACCCAGGGACATGGAAATCCCGGGTTTTGTCAGTTTAATAATAATAACATCCCGATTTAAAGCTTTCGTGACTGCAGGGATTCATCTTTTTTGTTCTTTCGGTAAAGTCACGTAGAAGGGAAATAATAAAATAATAAAATTTAAACATAATAAAATACAATTCTCATGACGTCTCGGCCACAACGCAAGCAGCCGTCCTCAGGTGAAGAACAGGTCTGTGGGAAAGACAGCGTCTGAATTAGCACCACCAAGCTTGGCAGCATATATTTAAGCTGGGTTAGAGGGGGAAGGGCGCCTTGACAAAGAAATTTGCATATCAAGAGGAATTTAGCATATTTATGGCAAATGCAGATATGGGACTAGTCACTACTTGTGGAATGCGTAGGAGGTGGGGGGGTTCTCAAAGTAATATTATGCCCGTGCATTATCTAGAGAGAGGTTCTCTGCAAGCCATCTGGCTACCACGAGAGATTCGTTCATGAGGCGATCCACATATACAAACACAGAGACAATTTCAATCTGAGAAGATGGATTCTGGCTCAGCAATCATTGGAAGGACGTAATAAACCATTTAGGATCTTAACAGATTGTGTTCACGTTTACGGTTACTTTCAGACTGCAGTCCACTCACTGGCATTGATTATATATCTTTTGTATTCTCCGCAGGGAATGGAGTCTTTGCTCCGCTGCAAGTCTCCTACCACCACTCTCCCATCGACATATTTCGTTGCTTCCTCTTAGTACCTTTCACGTGACGGTCAATGGTATAGTGTATAGCAGATTGTATAATAATAAATAGTATAAAAGTGTAATGTTTAATATAATGTATAAGGTAATATATAGTATCGTAATTGTATAGTGAATATACAGCAGTGTGGTATACAGTAGGGTGGGTAGAATAATACATAGTGTAATATTACAATTGTAATAAAAGACTCGACCACGATATCTGGCTTGGTGTCCTTTATTCGGTTCGTTTGCTGTCTCCCACACGGCTGTCCTCCTTTGAGACTTCCCACACGGTGCCGACGGTGTTGTTACACCCGTCACCACTAACAGCCCCGCTGTTGGTCTCCGTCGCTCCCGTAGCCTCTTAGCAGCCTCGCTGCTGTTACTCTCACGCAGCCCCCTTGGCTGTACTCGCTGCAGCTCCTCCTCGTGTCGCTCCCGTAGCTCCTAGCAGCCTTGCTGCTGTCTCCCGTACACAGCCTCCCTGGCTGTACTCGCTGCAGCTCCTCCTCGCTCTCCCTCTCCAGCAGCCCCACTGCTGTCTCCTCCTCGCAGCTCCGCTGGCTGCTCCCGGGGTTGGCCACCGCTGGCCGACGGTGCCACCCTTCCTTGGTTTCGCCCTGCGTGGCCTCACCCTTGCTCAGTCTCCTTCCGGTTTCACCCCTTAAGGACCCGAACCTTACTCCCACGTCACATAACTCCACCTCTCCGTGACGTCACATCCGGAAGGTCGCTCACGCCCGCATTACACAATGTATAGTCTAAGGTATAGGGTGGTGTATAGTAATGCAGAATATAATTTAATGTTGGGTTTGTCTATGGCAGTATATAGTACGGGGTAGACCTGTGTGATGTAAGAAAAAAGTTTAGCTGGAGGCATATTATATTTTTTGCGACATAGAATTGTAATGTATGACTTACTGTTAGTAGCTCAGCTTATTGGAGAGTATATTTAGTATATTGATGATACTGATGTAGTTTATATTTTCGTTTTTTACGTGGTGGTTTAGCTGCTGCAGCTCCTTACTTTTAAAATTCCTTCCCTTTATTACTGCCAACCCTACTCCACTCCCTTTGATGCTGCTAATCCTACATAATGCACGGGCATAATATGACTTTGAGACCCCCCCCCCACCTCCTACGCATTCCACAAGTAGTGACTAATCCCATATCTGCATTTTTCCATAAATATGCTAATTTCCTCTTGATATGCAAATTCCTTTGTCAAGGCGTCCTTCCCCCTCTCCAACCCAGCTTAAATATACGCTGCCAAGTTTGGTGGTGCTCATTCAGACGCTGTCTTTCCGACAGACCTGTTCTTCACCTGAGGACAGCTGCTTGCGTTGTGGCCGAAACGTCGTGAGAATTGTATTTTATTATGTTTGATTTTTATTATTTTATTATTTCCCTTCTACGTGACTTTACCGAAATAACCAAGAAGAATAATATCCCGCTCAATATAATGCTTTAACATGTAACTCTCTGCCTTCTTGCATTGTGAGTAATTCTTCTTCACATCATATGTCCCTGTTTTTTATACCTCAGACGTAGCAACCCTACCTTTGAAGTCTGCGACCTGAGTTTCATTCCTAGCCACGGCCAACATCAGTGGCAGGTGACGTCTGCACCTCCGATTAGTGTGGTTGGCTACATTACGGCGCTCAAGTTCTACATACATAGTGTACATGCATCTGAACTGGCCCTAACCCCCTCTAAACCTTAACCAACCCGTACTGACCGCCATAGTGAAGTGTCGTCAACCGGCCCCCACCACTGGCATGGCGTGGGGACGAATTCGTCCAGGAGTTTAATTGAAAAATATTTGTAAAAATTATAAATATCTCTAGAGCTACTGTGTTTAAACAGTGGCCAATAGTTTTTGTTAACCTACCAACAATTTAACTGGAGCACTGGTCGTAATAAGGTAATTGTATTTTAGCACTGTTAAGTCACTTCATTCTAGATTTGAAGCTTTCGTGACTGCAAGGATTCATATTCTTAGGTTTTTTCGGTAACGTCAAGTAGGTAAAACATTAAAATTAATAAAAGTAAAATAAAATAAAAATCACGACGTTTCGGAGGCAACACAAGCTTCCGTCTTCAGGTGGAACCGTCACAGCCACGACAGCTGTATCAAGTAAATGAGAGATTGCAGGAGCTACCACTCCGTTTATATAATGGTTGGAGAGGGGGGGGAAGGGCCAAGTACAGCACACTTTTTATTCATATGGTAAGGTGAGGCTTAAGAGGGTGAGCCTTTGTTATGGAGAGGTACGGGTTGTGACTCAACATGTGACAAGGAGACAACAACTAAACATGGTAAACCTGTAATAGTTATTTGTCAAATAAGATTGGCCAAATAAGTGTAGTTAAATCTTTTTTGCATGGTTAATCACATCTTTCCAATGATTACTCAGTTTGTAACCATCATCACGGTTGAAATTATGTCTGTGTTTGTATATTTTTATTAATTTGAATGTTTTACCTACGTGACTTTACCGAAAAAACCTAAGAATATAAGGCACTTCATTTAGAGTATTTGCGTATGGTATGTGACGGTGACGATGCACGGCTCTAAATCCAATCACGCTGCTGCGTGGGTCGCGGTGGTCTTTGCACGGTGGGCGTGAGCCCCCACCGCCTCCCAGCTTTATTTTCAGAATCAAGTACGGGAGGAGCCAAACCTTTAAGAAAGGTCACACTCGACTGGGATGGTGAAGTGTCATCGTACTTCAGCACACTGGTCACTGCAGTTTGGTGAAGGTGGGGAGGGCTCAGGACGGCCGTAGAAGTGCTTCTGAAAGCTCGCAATGCAGTGACTATCTTTGTTCGATGGCTAGCCGAAATCCGCAAGAGTTTGCGAGATGGTTTATGCTCCTTGGCGATGTACCTTGCAACAGGTGAAAATACCTCCACTTTTTTCCACCACGCTGTCAGTGGTGTCATTGAGGTCTAATAGCAAAGAATCGCATTTTTATTATTATTAATTGCTCCCTATTTCACTTCAATGACACCGCTGACAGCAAAGTAAAAACAAATCAACGATTGTACCTGATAAAATCACTGCACAGGTTTTAGTTGTTGTGCGGCGTAGCTCACGTATGTCAACATATAAAACCAATTTGGATTCTCACAGGCATGACCTAAAACTCAGTAATTATATCAGGTACAATCAGGTGCAATTGGATTTGTTTTACTCGTCGATTTTACGTGTTAATGTTATGGCATTAGCGTATGCGCCGATGTGCCGTTTTGCGATCATATTACCACAGATTTACCTCACTATATCTTTGGCATTTCTGGCCAGCTCAGCCTTCAGAGGTGAAGGACACATCTTTATGTCAACGCGCCCTCATTGCAGTAGGTCATCTCTTAGGTAAAATCTCAATACTCACACAAGTGATGTAAAAATAGCATAGCAAGCAGGTGCTGAACAAACTCATCAAACCGTGATTTTCAGTCACGAGAACCAAAGCACACACACTGCATCCACTATCGTAAGATCTTGCATTGTTAGCAGGGTTGAGACATGCATACTAGGATATCGCAGTGGAGAAACGTAAACAGAAGCACACAATTTGCTGGACGTATATGTCCACGTGTCTCTGTTGCCTATCTTCAATAATCAGCACGAACCAGTGTGGTGCGGTATAAATAAATAACCACCATGACCTACACAGCGTGGAGATACCATCATTCAGCATTGCATCAATAATAGCGCTTTCCCTGTACTAATACACATTGAATATACTTGGTGGCTGTGGCCATCTTTCAATATAATCTAAGTTTAAAGCCTATTCTTTTCGTACAATGGCCAATATTCGTTTCCCCTGGCAGCTATGTAAAGGGGATATGCACAAGGATTTCGGTAATCTGCACTTTCAGGGCACGGCAGGTATTTAGTCGTGAAGCTACACGATATTACATCAGCGGGAAGGGACAAGCCACACCTCAACATCTGCTCGTATTCGTGCATATTCCTATTCCGAGCACATAAATAGCAAGTCAGATGGGTGGCCCTTGACATACTGGGCAGGTGTGAACTGCAGGTAAGACGTCGCTGGACATGTCATGCTCATGATAGATTCACGTCTTATTTTATTTGCGATAAGGGAAATGTGTAAGCATCTGTTTGCCTAATTGCAGGGTATTTCAAATGGTTTGTATTGATATGTGAGTTGCATATTTTGTCGATTTGACATGGTCCATGACACCAGTATACTTTGTTTAACCATCATAATAAACAACTCCAGCAATGTGCATTACACAGTTTCTCTTTGGCTGGGGCAACCTGGGTTGCATTAACACATTTTTACATGCACAGAATATTTTACAACAGTTGAAAGTGAACATATGTAGACAACATTGAACAACTATTTAAATTTAAAAAAGGCTAAGTAAGGAAAGTTAATTTCACGTGAAAAAAATACAAGAAAGATGATGAAATTTCTACAATTAAAAGTGCTTAGGCAGATGGAGGCAATTATGGGAAAACGCAACATGCGATGAAATGTCAACATTAGCTTTGTGTGGCTGGGAAGCATTCAAAAACGGGTCTAATAAAAAAAGCGATACAAAGAGTTTTTGCCAAGTCTTTGCATGATTTTTTTTTGTTCAAACTTGGTCTATGGATTTCAAAAACAAAAAGGAAAATCACATTATATTTTCAAATAAAGAATAAACAATATGCTTTTAAAACATGCATTACAACAACAATGTCTTTTTTAGTATTTCAAATAATATTTCATATAAAAAATCACGGGTACTAATTAAATATGTAACGACGCATCAATTCACTAATTAAAATAAACTTTTTCTGCTCTCGAAACATGCATCGAGTTATTCGTGCAAGGATCGATGATTTGCAAGCGATGGGAATTCAATGCAATCGTTATACTAATGTACGCGTAGGCTAATTGAGGGGTATGAAAGTGGATGGACAAGTTAGAGCAGGAACAATGCCAGCAAGACGGGGAAAACCGAGACCTGAAAGTAATCGATATTTATAAATCCTTTATATTAAGTTCGCTTGCTTGCTTGCTTGCGTGCCTGCATGCTTGCTTGCTAGCTTACGACTGTACAAATCTTTCGGTCGTTTTTTAACCCACTTCCCGTGATCCAATCGAGCTGACATTTTCCACACAGACTCGTTGTGCGTGACAATTAATTTTCGTGAAATTTTTTTCTCCAAAATTTTACTCTGTTTAGGGAAAATTTTTTTTATATTTAATTACCAATTGCTTAATGCTGCCAGACAATCATCTGACCCATAGGTGGCAGCCATCTCAAGCCAGAGGGCTGGGTTGTGGCCCATTGAACACGCATATAAAGGATTTATAGTGAAAAACTTTGTTTTTACGGGTTAATTTTTTAATCGAATTGGGATAACTTGTTTTTATCATCATACATGCTCTAGCCACTGCTGGAAAAAGCTCCCTTGAAGTTGTCACCGTCCCTCACTGTCTCGTGATGACACGGTCCATCTCACTCCTCCGCACGACCTGATCCCATCGCTGCATCTCTCCGTTGGTCGTACTTTCAAACGTGCTTCTCCTTCTATGGCTGCACCCTGTCGCCAGTTTTGACCAACGGCCGTCATCTCTTCTGGAAATGTGTCCTGTGCAAGCTCTACTTACTTTCATCAAGAGGCAACATCACGCTATTCGAGCTTTCTCTGAAATTCTGAGCTTGCACCGCCCCTGCAGTTACTGCCCTATCCGTAACTACAGATTTTGCTCCTGCTGCAGAAACACTCAAAAAGAAATGTCACTCAAGTATAATCAGCCGTCTATTTACTCAAACCATAACTTGCCTTTTATTCGGAAGCAGGAGACACGTCTCGGTTCAATGTGTTGAGTTTATTGTCCTTCCCCTGCACCTCCGATTAGCACGGTTGGCTACATACGGTGCGAAAGAAGTTCAACTTACTAACATAAAACTCAATGTTTTACAACATGGAATTATTTCTCTTTCATGGCCACCACTTGCATTGTGTAATGTGGTTAACGTGTTTTATTTTTTACAATGGCTTCTCAATCATAATTATTATTGAAGGGAATTAATCTTGTGCAGCGTATTTCAACTTTAAATACTATTAACTACATCATAAACAAATTTCTTCGACAAAATATGATGGATCTTTACACGTGTTATCCTGTTTGCGAGTTGGATTTTTTTGGGAGGTCGTATACATTTTTACGAGTCATATTTAATTCTACAAAAAAACCCCATTAATCGAATAAACAAAAACAAAACTCAATTGCTCTGATGTTGTAATGTCATCTCAAAAACAAACGGTACCACCTGAAAACATACCAGCGAGCTATATAGGATAACCATTAAAACTGCTACAGTAGTTACAATAATTAAACAAGTTAATTGGAAACCTGGTATTTGTTAAACACTGGCACCCCGTCTCAAGTGCTGCACCTACTGGAGTTCCACATTTTTATACGTCATCACAAATATCATGCCTTCCATGCACTAATTCAGATAAGTATTCAGTTAGAAATCGATTGCAGACGAATTGTTCAGACACAATACATGATAGACAACATACACAACAAACCCGAAGAAACAAAATTTAATTGCTAAATTCTAGTTTGAGATGACTCTAGTTTGTCAACTTAATTTGAGTCATTCAGCCCCTCTTTAGTTATCTTAATATAATATTTAATTCAGTTTTAAATTGATAAAATGTCAGTGCATTCATCATAATTATGGGTACACTTGTCCGCGACTTTGCTGCCAAATAACAAAGTTACGAAGAAAAACCCACTAAAGATGGTTGCAAAAAAGAAATGTTTCAAACATAAATGCAGTGGTGAACAGGAAGTTATGTGACCCTCTTGCTGGTCTGATTGAAGAGTACAAAAATATCTTCTTGTTTTTTTCCGTAAAGTCACGTAGAAGGGAAGTAACTTTACCGAAAAAACCAAGAAGATGAATCCCTGCAGTCACGAAAGCTTTAAATCGAAAAGTACAAAAATATGTCCCATGTGCACGATTTATTTTTTTCTTCAGTGCTCAAAAGATTTGGCAATTATGACATTTAAAATGCCATGTTATTTCTCACATTGCCACTAGGGCATTCATACTCAAACATTTTAGAGCTGTCTCGCAGGGACTGCTGAATTTTTACGGGAAGATTTGGGCCCCTTCTGTTCACCCGTCGCTGGATTCCGAAACTCTCTGCTCCTTCCTTCTTCTTCTATTTCTAATCTCCATTAAATGTTTCATTCCATTGTCTCTGCGTCTCTTGCTTATCTTAATCGCAACGAGGTTCCCCGTCGAGAGTCACTCGAGCCTTTGTTATCTTGGTTCTGTTTTTTTTAAATCTATGTTGTGAAAATTATTTAAAAAATTAGAGAAAAAAGAACGATTTTCAGTATCTATCTCTCTCTCTATCTCATGGGCCACGCAGGTATGGAGCGAAACGGCGCTTGGATGATCGCTCGGCTTCTGGTCGCCCTCTTGCTGCTGCAAGGTAAAGCTGACTCGGAAAAACAACAACAATGACAACAATGATAATAGTTACGAAATGAACAATTCCTGAATGTAATTTCTTATGGCTTGCGCGCGTACTAATCGTGAACCGTGTTGTGCTTTGTTGTTTTGCTTCAACAGGTCCCACTGGCATCACTGGGCAGGTAATCCACACTCTTAAGAATTTTGCAAAGTTCTTTTTAACGATCTGTGTTTCGAGTTGGGATGTCAACGCATGTTCTGATGCGTTAAAAATGAAACGTATTACTTAATAAGTAGTTGTATGTCATATAAATAGTTGCAAAAGACTACGGGAGGCATATGTTTAGCATTCCCCCCCCCGCCCCATTTCTTGCAAGCTATGGTGAAATTGAGATGAAAAAACAAAGGGAGATGCACAGACAAACGTTTAAGTACAACAGTAGAATTGCCTCTAAGGGTCGAACTTGCAGTATTTCCTACATATTAATTTATTCAATTGTGGTTATAGTATGAGAATACATTTGAGGTATGCTGTGCAATGTTTAGTGCTATGTTTTATGGTTTATCATGTCTGTCATGGCAATCACGAAACTACAGCACATACAATAATACGAACACGATCAGTAATAACACACCACAATAACACATTGCTCAGCATTCCTCAGATATAATATTAGGACTATCTAAGCGTGTTGTGTAATATCCTTTAATTGAGCTCACAGTTAACCCCCTTCACATCATACTTTACTGTTAAATGTCGCAAATTTTCGCACTTATCCCTCTAATGTATTACCGTGTGTGTATCTATGTGACCATTGTGTGTCTTGACCCTCTCACTCACCACCCTTGTGTTGACTATGTCTGGCTCTGAACATTTCTGTGTTTTCTGTGATGCTCGTGTATGGTCATGTCTCAGCGAGTGGGTGCGGAATCGTGTGGCTCTGTTTTTAAGACGTTGCATCGAGTGCCCTGTGGCATCGTTGGTTTAGAGCAGTGGTGCTTAACCTTTGCTGCAGCTTGCAACCCCTTTCGTTCTCAGAAAGGGCATCTCGCACTCCCAGGGGGTGCGTGCACCCCAAGTAAAAAAAAAAAACTGGTTGAGAGAATCGCAAGCTGCAGAGCGCAAATTTTTTAATGTATATTTTAGAATGTAAACCGTACCCTCTTGTGATGACAGGTTGTCCCCTTTTTTTCTGGTAACAAAACAGGTGTTAAGATGTTAAAACACCAAAATGAAACCTTTAACAAGGAATCATGTCTCCATTAACCACAATACTTGCGGCCAGAATGCATTGTCTTTGAAACCGATTGGTCCACACCAGAGATAGCTTTCTTTCGAGCCTAGTCTCAAACGGTCTACGCCTTTTGGCGTCCTCTGGGCTGAGTGCCATTTTATTCGAATTCGGTAAAAAAAAAAACACCTCAATATTTTACAAGCCGCAATTATACGTGAATACGAGACGATGGTCCTGAATTAATAATGTGACGAAGCAGCAGTCCTTAAAGAGTTGCATGCGGCTCTGCAGCTGCAGATTGACTACTCCTGAACTAAAACGCGTGCAGTGACTTGCTTTACATTCCATGCAGTGTAGTGTTTTATAATCGCACAAACACACCTGATATTTTTTTTTTATTATTGTTCACAGACTCCTGCCATTGGTAAGAGAACACATGTTGCAGTCGCATGTTTTTTTACGATGGATATTAAACAAACAAAAAACACTGTGTCATTGCATGGCATTTTAGAGACCGCGTATTAACACTGGGATGTTTCTTGCGTCGTTTAATTTGTTTTGCCACGCTCACAAGAACAAGTCGACTGCAACCTCCCTGAGAACAACCCGTGAGTAAACCCTTAAGTGCCTCGTGCAAGGACACGCGTGCACACTCGCAATATCGAGCGCGTGAAATAGGCGCGTCACTACGGTTTGACACGCCGTGAGGAAGCGTCAGCAAAAGCTACTTTGGGCAGTGCACGTTGTTTTGGGGATGCTGCCGTAGTGTAAATCGTTAGCACACTGGACCAATTAAAACAACGAGCTTCTTTTAAATGGGTACATGCGTGGGGATGAGTCGAATGGCAGGCAGGTCGGGTGTGGTTGGGTATCGTGTGGTTTCGGCCGCCTCTTCCAAGACGTCTGGCCAGCGTGATAAAGTCTGCCAAACACCCTTCAGAGGGGGGCCTCTTATGAGCCATGATACGTGTGACTACCCTTGGTGCAAAGGGAGTACTCTCACCAATAACATCAGGTAAAACCAGCAGTACTCATTTACTGCTTCCGACTGTTGATGAGCTCCCAAATGGGTGAAACTGGAATTGAGTTTGTTTTTGTTTTGAAATCAAATTTGCGGTTAACATACGTTTGGAAGGCCATATGAACTGATGCGACTTAAATATATTGAAATATATTACGTGACATTACAGGTCAGAAGTACATTTATTTCATTATTTCACCATCAGTTTAAAATAGTGTACATTAAAAAAACGAAATCACAGGAATAAAAAAAACATACATAGGTGGCAGGGTAGCTCAGTGGCTAGAGTGCTGAGCTGGCACTTTTGAAAACCTGGGTTGGAATCCAGGCAGCCACTTGTAGTTAAAACCGTCTTCTCAACTGATGGTCTCAGCCCAGTCACCAATGACTTAATGTGGATACATTCCAACCCTGAGAATGATTAAAAAGCAAACAATCATGTATCTATCAGGGACATGAACATTATTGCTTTCATATGTACAGACTGTGGCACAGTGCTTCCTTCCCTCTGTGTGGATCACATGTCACTTGAAGGGATCTCTGAGCAAGCTCTGTCATAGCTGCTTCCGTCCACCATTTTCTCACGTTAGGGGTTGCACTGCTGTGCGAGAGATCCAAAATGGATTCATCGTCTGAATCAGTGGCAAAATATGAATACATTTGGGGGAAAAAAAAAACCCTCAAAAAATGTCTGTGTGTTTACTGTAGGTTGGTCTATGCAAATGGGAGACACTGCTCAATTATTGTGCTGACACGTATGACTTTTTCCTCAAGGACCACTCTGGAAACTGCCATCAATGGAGGCTCCATCACGGAAACTGCTCTGACAATATACACCCCAGGCCAGTTTGCCTGCCTGAAAGTAAGAAAGCTATATTTGATTTATTCTTGCAATTCTCCAAAGGTGCCTGATCTCGTCAGGCATCAGAAGCAAAGCGGAGTTGAATTTGGCAGGTACTTTTTTGATTGGTTTGCTACGAGCAGAGACTCAACTCTATATTTATTTGCCAATTTTCAATTTGATCGCTCTCATAAAACATAGTTTAAATGAACACCAATCACTCGCTTTTAGCTCTATTTACCAGATATGTGTAGTGACAGTCTCAGAGACACTAAGAGTAGGAGGCGCTCTGTTTATTAACACGGCCTGAGAGTTAACATTTAGTAACTACAGTTCCCAGTCAGGACAGTTGGTAGACTGCCTGACTGGCGACGCCGAGATGGTGAAGACTCCAGCACCACGAGGGGGACCCCACTCCACACGACAGCCCCGAGCTCCCCTCCCGGGGCCCCTCTTATACTGTCAGCGTGGCCTGGCTCCACCCCCGGCCACGCCCCCGGCCACGCCCCCCTTCTGGAACCTACTAGCGGGTTCTCGGTGTGCCCCTTCTGTAAACTTTCCCCTAGATCCCTCTCTGGTCTATCACGTGACCTGCTGTCAGTCAGGGCTGCTGCAAGCTGCAGATCCCCTCTGCCAGCAGCCAGCACTATGCTACTTAGTGACCAATTCTTTGTCACTACACATGTATGGATATATGCTATTGGTAAAGTGTTTGATGCAACGTTTGGCTTATGAGAAGATTTATTATATGTCTCATCTCCAATGGAGGACCCTTCTTGAGATGGCGTTATGGGATACATTGAGGCTTTTTATATAAATAAAGCAGTGTAATTGTGTTACTATATATCTGGCACAACCTATAGGTCAATCGCAAGGGAAACTATACAATTATTTTATTTGTGTTTTTCCCTTCAGCCAATAGGCTCGACAAAAAATAATGACAGGCAGTTTTGTTGAGAAGCCAGGCATGCCTGGATATCGTTTTGAAGGGATAATAGTTAAAAAACAAGTGCATTAGCTTGCAAGTTGAAATCCGGAAAAAAATATAACCCCCGTCACTGAAAGGCGTGATGAGGCTTTCATCGAGCCTTGTATTTACGAAGAACTGTAAATTAAATTACAACCAATTTGGTCATAGAGGGAGGGGGGTTACCATACTTCACCATGCTGGTCAGTGTGGATTGGTGTAATGAGGAACCAGAACCCATTCAGGTATCAGGAATCAAATTCAGGTAGCCGGGTTATTGTGCTGTGCACTCACCACTGCACCAGCACTCTGCTTCAGGAAATGTGAGGCGAACAACGTTTATCATTGATCATACTGGCATTTTTCAATTCATAGACACCTGAATGGGAACAATGTGTTTACCCATTATTTGCTCAATCTTGTTATTATTGTGGCAAAAAAAAACGATTGTTCTGCCAGGATATAACATTAGGGAGGAGCCCAAAAAGAGAACGTTTAAAAAAAGGGACTTTAAAAAAAAGAAACGCTTAAATGTATACCTACATCCTCATATTTCAGCCGTGTGAGTTGTCCAAATTGCAGTCTTTGTTTGACATAGCATGCAATGGGCTGTCATTAGACGCCCACACATGTCTCCCTCCTGGGCCCCCATGCATTTTTAGAAGCTGTGAGGCTGGTATGGTTTTGGTTCCAGCTCGTCAAGGCGAATCGCCAGTGGAAAACCACTTGCTCTTTGTACTCTGCCAAACAACCGTGAACACATGTTACACTCTCTAAAGAAAATACCTAATTTGCACAAATGCTAGTTTTCTAATATCGACAAAAGTGCTTTCGTTATGCTTGAGTTGGGCTATTTGATGAAGTGATGAATTAATCACTATACCAATTAGCGGTTTGACTACGCAACTAATTGGATAAGACACACAAAAAAAATCTGTTTGCATGTGTGCCGCTGGGCGAGAGGCAGGGGAGTACGTGGAGGTGAGTGGCGTGAGATGAGTGGGGTAGGTAGGGGAGTCCGTGGAGGGGAGTAGAGTGAGATGAGAGGGGAGGTGTAGGGGAGTGCTTGGAAGGGAGTAGAGTGAGACGAGTGGGGGAGGTAGGGGAGTCCGTGGAGGAGAGTGAGATGAGAGGGACAAGGTAGGAGACCATGTTTGTTGGGAGGAGAGTGAGATGGGAGGGGAGAGGTAGGAGAGTGCATGAAGACGTGGAGCGTGAGGCGCGATGAGAAGGGAGAGATAGGGGAATGCATTTGTGGTGAGAAGTGTGAGATGGTAGTGGAGAGACAGGCGAGAGTGGTGAGGCCATGGACGATCTTGAAGTAAAACCACCCTTGTTATGATGTTTTTTTCTCACAGGCAGACCCGCTGAACAAGATTAGTGCTGGCGAGCTGGCCAAACTGTTTGATAGCAAATTCTGGAACAATGCATCGGTCGCACGGGCAGTGACGCTCAAAGTGACTGATCTCCAAAAACTTGGGGATCTGTTGGCTGCGATCAAAACGGTACGGATTCCCTTTCCACACCACAGCACAAGGAACATTACAGTCCGCGCCACCACCACTGTTAACATTCCATGACTTTTGATTTAAAGCTTTCGTGACTGCAGGGATTCATATTCTTGGTTCTTTCGGTAAAGTCACGTATAAGGGAAACAATAAAATAAGAAAAATATAAAACAATACATTTTTATTATTTTATTGTTTCCCTTCTACGTGACATATATAAAACAATATTTTTTTTATTTTATTGTTTCCCTTCTACGTGACTTTACCGAAAGAACCAAGAATATGAATTCAATTACCTGCTACAATTTCTAGTTGTGGTTCAAGAGTATATCTGCCTCTAGTGGCTGGAGAAGCAACTTGAAATATGAAAAAAGCATCGCATGCGGTTCGATGGTGCAACTGCATATTTTCTATAGATGTCTCATATGCACCTAAACTTCAGTCTTCCACAGTTGGCTATGCTACGTTATACTGTATTAATCTATGTATCATTACACCCTCATGCAGTCCATATTCATGAATTTTTTCCCGAAAATATCCAGACAGTTGCACCCAAACACATCATATCTGCTTCGTAACTATTGCGCATGCCAATGAGTGAATTCCTGCAAACTCTGGGATCAGCTTGTTCTCCAGATTACAAGACATTCTGGAAAGTAAGAGACAAATAAAGCCAAAGATCCCCCCCCCCTATAGCCTTGAACAGACTTTTTGGCTAAGTGCTCTTAACGAGCACCTATGACGGTCGGTATGGCACACGAGGGGCTAACAGCTCCACGCCCGACCACCTTTGTCTCCCGAGTGACGATGTGTGACATCACACCACGTGCTCATGTGAGGCTGTCAACCCAGGGTCCTGTTCAGCAAATCGTCACCGATTTTGACCGTTGGCCAACTTGTATTTATTATATTTCATCTCGCCCACGTGAGAACCCAAGAGATCAGGATGAAGTCTAACTTGTTTTATTCCGTGTGTGTATGTTTTATTCTGTGTGTATGTTTCATTATCTGTGTTTGTACGTTTTTTTCTGTGTGTGTCAGAGGTGTGGACTCGAGTCATGTGACTTGGACTCGAGTCAGACTCGAGTCATGAATTTGATGACTTCAGACTCGACTTGGACTTGCATAACAATGACTTTGTCCCACCTCTGAGGTGTGGACTCGAGTCATGTGACTTGGACTCGAGTCAGACTCGAGTCATGAATTTGATGAATTCAGACTCGACTTGGACTTGCATAACAATGACTTTGTCCCACCTCTGGTGTGTGTATGTTTTAATCTGTGTGTGTACTTTTATTCTGCGTGTGTGTTTTATTCTGTGTGTATGTTTTATTCTGTGTGTATGTTTAATTTTCTGTGTTTGTATGTTTTATTCTGTGTGTGTACTTTTATTCTGTGTGTATTTTTTATTCTGTCTGTGCATGTTTCATTATTTGTGTCTGTATGTTTTATTCTGTGTGTGTATGTTTTATTCTGTGTGTTTTTTTTTCTGTGCGTGTATCTTTTATTCTGTGTGTATGTTTGTTTGATTCTGTGTGTATGTGTTATTCTCTGTGTGTTTTTATTCTGTGTGTATCATTCTGTGTGTATTTTTTATACTGTATGTTTTTTTCTGTGTGTGTATATTTTATTCTCTGTGTGTATGTTTTATTCTGTGTGTATGTGTTATTCTGTGTGTTTTTTATTATGTGGATGTTTCATTCTTATTATATTTTATTTTTATTATTTTATTATTTCCCTTCTACGTGACTTTACCAAAATAACCAAGGAGATGAATCCCTGCAGTCACGAAAGCTTTAAATCGAAATGTTTCATTCTGTGTGTATGTTTTATTCCGTGTGTGTATTTTTATTCACTGTGTGTCTGTTATTCTATGTTTGTGTGTATGTTGTATTCGGTGTGTGTATGTGTCATTCTCTCTGTGTGTGTTATTCTGTGTGTCCGTTTGCACGTAGCCGTCGTTGGATGCGAACGTGACGGCGGCCATGATGGCTGTGGTGTGGCCCGTCTTGAACGCGTCCCTCGCGACAATGCCCGAGGCCAACGTGACTGACTGGTTCAAATTGCGACTCAGGCTTCTCCTGCCAGCCGTGACCGTCGCGCAGATTGCGGACATACCCATCAACGTCTCCTGCGTTAACTTCACAGTCATGTGCGCGTTCACAAACACCCCCCGCGCCCACACAACTGCTGCCATTCGCCACGGCATCCTCGGTGAATGTGTTAACCCTAGAACAACAACGGCCTTTTTTTAATTGTTAGAGTTGTTGTTATTTCTTTATCAGTTATTTTCTTGGATAATGAACATTGCTTTAAAAAAAAAGACATTGCCCCTCTGCTGTAAATAGTTCAAAGATCGGAAGCTTTGAACGTTTATGTTTCGAATGAAAACTTCGATGTGGATGTTTTCGTGAGAAACGTCAAGTGTTCGAGATACTGTTAGTCTCGACACTTTTAATTCCACGTCCAATCCCCAAGTTCCCCTCCCACCGCTGGGATTGTCACCTGTCCTGGTTTTCCCAGGATCATCCTCTTTATGAGGCAGCTTGTGGCTGTACATGAAACGTCCCATAATACATCGCTCAAGCCAATGCATGTGCTTGTATTTCTTCGCTCGATGTGGTGGCGTCACACGATACCATCACATCTATCCCTCTATTTAAGGAACGAAACAGGAGGATTTCTCCTAGAATCTGGCTATCGCCTGATGATGCTAGTTGTAATTACTGGCGAAACGTGCTGGACTAGTAAGGAATTGGCATGTTCTGTCCACGTGACACACCTTACTAATAGGCTGTGTCGGGTGGTGGCGGGTTTAATGACATTCATATTGACGCGAACTAAGCCAAAAAACGTGTATTATGGATGATATTGGTCGCGAAAGCCTGCATGTTAAACTCAAATTATCCATTTTATATTAGTCACATTGTTAAATCACGTAGTAGGCAGAAGAGGACAGTGTAGCAAAATGTATTATTGTACTGTATGTATATGCTCTCGGCTGTCACCATTGACTAGTGTGGTGAAATCTGGTCACATAACCTCTGTGACCCACATGGCATGTTGAGGCCCTCCCCTAGCAGTGAATTGAGGCCCTCACCTAGCAGTGGATTGACAATCATGTACATGATTGCCTCGATAATCCACGCATAATCATTTACAAGTTAATATTCTTCTGAGGGGGAATTTAAGTAGGTGTTTTATTCCATACCTTCATGTTGCAGGATGTGCATTTAATCTAAATGAATTTTTTCCTTTACGAATTTACTGGAATTTTTGTGTATGTCTAGATTTGGGTCTTTGAGCGCAGTCTACGACAATGTGTCCGACTCTGTGAGACGAGCTGTGGTTGACAAGGTCAAAGTCTTCGTGAAGCAAGGTAAAATGAGTCGCTCGCATATTTTTTAAATCCTTTATATTAAGTTCACTTGCTTGCTTGCTTGCGCGCTTATGACCGTGCAAATCTTTCGGTCGTTTTTTAACCCACTTCCCGTGATCCAATCGAGCTGACATTTTGCACACAGACTCGTTGTGCGTGACAATTTATTTTCGTGAATTTTTTTTTCCATAACTTTACACTTTTTAGGAATTTTTTTTTTATATTTAATTACCAATTGCTTAATGGTGGCAGGCAATCATCTGACCCATAGGTGGCAGCCATCTCAAGCCAGAGGACGAGAGGACTCTAGCCGCCACGCATATAAAGGATTTATAGTGAAAAACTTTGTTTTTACGGGCTAATTTTTTTGAAATGTATTCCGATACAGCAGAAACGGGACCATCCCACACTTCCCCCCGTGTAAGAAGTGTCTCACAGCGATATTCATACGAAGCCATACGAGGCCTACCACACTTCGAATTATATTTATCCATCACTGCAGGCACCGTAGTCATACCAACCACATAGTGCAAGATTATTTAAGAGCGAGACAACAAAACATCCAGTGAGGACATAACGTAGTGTTAAACAAACTTTAAACAAGCATTGAACGCTACACATAATGCATAGCGATTTGATCTGATTTTGTCTCCCATACATTCTGCTCTAGCTCTCACTCCCTAGGTAAATATTGGACCAACGTGTTTAAAAAAAAAGTGATGACGTATGACCAAATAACCCCAATGGTTCCACACAGCATCAGAAGGCCCTCAACTGGAGTGGCTCAGCCTCCACCAGTCCACCCTCGATGCTACAGAGCTGAGCGACATTCGAGGGGAATATATATACTGTATACGACCGGGCAATACTCGGTTTATTATTTTATCACGCTCAGTCATTCCTGTCACTGCAAGGTCTTCTTGCAATGAGTCCATGTAAATGTGCTGCACGGGAGGCATATTTATAATTGTATTTCATTTTGTTGAAATATTTGACCAGGATAATCCTCTATGTACCCACGCGTGCTAATCGAAGGTACTCTGTATGATAAAATGTGGTCCGTCAAAGGTATTTGAAAGTCATATTCAGCTCCCAGTAAGAAATGTTTCCCTCCCCTGCAGTGAATAATGCATATAATCATGTACAATTATATCTGCGATGCCGATGCAATTATAACAATGTGGGGTTGTTTTTTTACTTCTGTTTCAGATTCTTGTTGCAATGCTCCCTCCGACAGCAGAACTTTGCTTTCGTCCTACTTTGGGAATTACAGAAAAAATGCCACATATGCAGAGTTCCTTGAGGTGTTTTTACAGTTTAATGGTGTAAGTAATTTGTCCCATATTCTATCAATAAACACATTCACACAATATATTTTTTTCCATGTAATGAGTCTCTAAGCCAAACACAACCGAGAATATAGCATAAAGTTTGTTCGTTTCTCAATCCGCTTGTCCTGGTCGCGGCGACAGCATGTTGAGTAGGGAGGTCCAGACCTCCCTTTCCCTGGTGACGGACTCCAGCTCTTCCTGGGGAATTGCCAGGTCTTCCCAGGCCAGCTGAGCGACAAAGTCCCACCAGCGTGTCCTGGACCGGCTCCGGGGTCGTTGCCCAGTGGGACGGGCTGCCCAATAGAGTTCCAGGGCGAGTCTATCGGAGGGCACCCTTACCTTGTGCCCGAACCAATTCAACTGGCTCCTCTCGGTCCAGAGGAGCAGCGGCACGACTCTGAGGCTCTCTTGGATTACTAAGCTCCTCACCCGATTACGGAGATTGAGCCCGGAAACCCTGTGGAGAAACTTATTTCGGCCCCTTGTACCCGTGATCTCATCCTCTCGATCATTACTAAAAGCTCATGACCATAGGTGAGGGTGGGAATGTAGACCGACCTGTAAACCGAGAGCTTTGTTTGAGAACTCAGCTCCAACTTCACTCCCACGGAACAGTACAGTACCCGCAAGACTGCGAATGCCGCACCGATCTGCCGGCCGATCTCCCACTCCCACTTACCATCAGGGCAGCTGTTCCCCCCTCACCTGGAGAGAACAATCCACAATCTCCCGGGAGTGAACCACGACCTCAGATTAGGAGGTGCTGATCCTCATCCCAGCCGCTTCTCACTTGGCATCAAACTGTCCAAGTGCCCGCTGGAGATCACAGACTGACGAGCCCAAGAGGACAACAACATCTGCAAATAGCAGCGATGTTACCTCCATGCCCCCGTGCTGAATACTCTCCATAGCTCGGCTGCACCTTGATATCCTGTCCATTAAAATCAAAAACAGGAGGGGAGACAAGACGCACCCTTGGCGGAGTCCAACACAGCTCTTATACGGGGAGTAGAGGGACCGGATAGCGCACAAAAGCGGCACCGGTACACCATACTCCCACAGCACCTCCCACAAGACATTGTGGGGTAATATGCTTTCTCCAAGTCTACAAAACAGAGGCAGACCAGAGAGACATACTCCCATGACCGCTCAAATATCTGTGAGAGGGAAAAGAGGTGGTCCATTGTTCCACGACCATGAGGGAATCCGCATTGTTCCTGCTGAATCTTAGACTCGACCACCAGGTGGAGCCTCCTCTCCAGCGCTCTGGCATAGGTTGAACCTGGGACGCTGAGGAGTGTGCTTCCTCTATAGTTGGAACACACCCTCTGGTCCCCTTTTAAAAAATGGGAACCATGACCCCAGTTTGCCAGTCTAGAGGTAATGTACCCGGCTTCCATGCAACATTGAAGAGGCGTGTTAACCACGACACTCCTACACTGTCCAGCTCTTTCAACAACTCTGGGCGAATCTCGTCCACCCCAGCAGCTTCGCCACTACGAAGGCCCTTGACCGCCGCAGTGACTTAATCAGCTGTAATCAATCCAGGGCTGCCTCCTGAAAGGAGGTCGTGTCCACCGGGTTGAGGAGTTCCTCTATAATGTTCCTTCCATCTCTCGACTATCTCCCTAGTTGAGGTCAATGTTACGCCACTCTTACTGAAAACTGCCTGGGCCACGTCCCGTCAACCCCTCCTAAGGCGTCTGATGGTTGCCAGAACATCTTTGAGGCTGCCCAGTAGTCCCTCTCCATGGCCTCTCCAAACTCCTCCCACGCCCTGGCTTTCGCTTCAGCAACTGCTGCAGCTGCCGCCCTCTTGGCAAGTCGGTACCTCTCAATCGAGTCGAGATAACTTTTTCCGAGCATAGCTCGGAAAGCCTCCTTTTAAAACTTGACAGCTTCCCTCACCATTGGTGTCCACCAGTGAGTCCTAGGGTTGCCACCATGACAGGCACCAACTGTCTTCAAGCCACAGCTTTTCGCAGCTGCATCCACAATCAAGGTCCTGAACATCGTCCACTTGGACTCAATGTCCACGACCTCCCCTGGAGTGCAGGAGAATTTTCCCGGAGGTGGAAGGTGAAATCTTTCTGCACTGGGTTTTCCACCAGCCATTCCCAGACAACCCGCACTATTCGTTTGGGCCTTCCAAGTCTATCTGATCGTGCCCCACACGTCGGATTCAACATACCATCAGGTGACAGGTCTGCCCCTCTCTTCACCCGAGTTTCCAGAACATATGGCCTTAGGTCCGATGATACAACTATAAAGTCAATCATTGACCTTCGGGCCAAGGTGCTCTGGTATCAAGTACACTTATAAGATCATTCTTGTGTTCAAACATGGTGTTTGTTATTGACATTCCGTGACTAGCACAGAATTCTAATCAGATTTCACCATTTGGGTTCAGATCAGGGGGGGGCATTTCTCCCAATCACGCCTCTCCAGGAATCTCCATCGGTTCCCACATGAGCATTGATGTCGCCCAGTAAGACTATGGAGTTGGTCGGCTGCACTCTGTTGAACACTGCATCCACCATCTACAAGAAGGCCGAATACTCGGAACTGCTGTTTGGTGCATAAGTACAGACAACAGTGAGAGTTTTCCTTTAAGAGACCAAGTCTCATTGAGGTGACCCTCTCCTCCACTGGGACAAACTACAGCTGAACAGCACCCAGCCAGGGGCTTGTGAGTATCCCCACACCCACCCAGGGTCTCTCACCAGGGGTTACTCCGGAAAAGGAGAGAAACCACCCCCGATCGAGAAGTTTGAGTCCAGTGCCAATGTTGTGTGTGCAGGTGAGACCAACTATATGTAGTTGGTACCTTTCCACCTCCTCCACCAGCCCTGGCTCCTTCCCCCCCATTGACGTGACATTCCACGTCCGAATAGCTAGTGTCCATCGCCAAGGTTCAGTCCATCTGAGACCATCCCTCTCCGTGTCATACTGGCATCGCAACCGCCCATCACCCTTCGTCCTACAGATGGTGGGCCCACAGGACGGTGCCACATAGCCATCTGGGGCTGGGCCCGGCCGGATTACCTGGTCACCTGGCCACCAGGCACTTGCCTTCGAACACCACCTCCAAGCCTGGCTCCAGGGGTGTGCCCCAGTATCCCTTGTCCGGGCGAGGTTCTCTGATTTTGGTACTTTGTAACCATTCATGAGGGGCTTTATTTTGGACCGTTATTTGTCTGGAACCTCCCCCCAGACCTGGTCGCCATTGGAGATCCTACTAGGAGTACAATACTCCAGGCAACATAGCTCTGAGGATCATTGGAACACACAAACCCCACCACCACGATAAGGTTACGATCCTTTGGTGAGGTATAGCATACCGTTTTTTCTATAATAGCATTTTTTTTAATTGAGTAGGATTTCACAGTTGTGCTGTTATGTTGTATATATCTCTGTGCTGGCATTGTGCCGAGTGTAGTCCGGCATGATGTTCGACGTTTCGCTCCACATACTGAGAGTTTCTTCAAGAACGGAATGTTGAAGATGCATTTTGGAAGCATCTTAAGGCATTGATGAAGCTCCCAGAACATGTAGCGAACAAGGACATCATGTTGAACAACACCTTGTACAAGTGTGAAATACATCAGAGCGAACTTATTTTTACAACAATATTCTGAAGTGTCTCTGATATTGTCCATGGTGCGTGTAACGCTTTTCAGTTTGGTGTTGAGGATTTACTTACGACTGTACAAAAGGCTGACTTTGCTGCCACGGACAAAGCTATACAATCCTCTATTAAACCGAACATCGTCTTAACAAACATCACAGACCTCGAGATATTTGTGGATGAATTCAACACTAAGGTGAGCAGGGTACCTCTACAGTATTTTCAGAGTGAAACTAAACTATTTTTTTTTATGTTACCAGGTAAGGCTCACTGAGCTATATAACTCTTCTTCAGAAGTGACCTGGCCACAAATGATAGCTAAGCTTAGTGGCTTATTATCTGGAAATGTATTGCAGTCAAATACTCTAAACGCATGTTTCTAAATGTGGAGTGAAAAAAATCCACGCGACCACGGGGTGAACATGCAAAATTCATATATATAGGAATTAAGTTCAAGATTGAACCCAAGACCTCCTGTATACCAGGCTAACTAGTTAACATCTCGCCACCATGTTGGAGGGAAGTTAGTTCAAATTCCTATAATGCAAATCTGTAAGCAACTTAAACAACAAAGTCCTTCTCAACAGTCAACTGCATAATCAATGCACATTTAAGATGACAGGCTTCCTACAGTCAGGGCAGGCTTAATGCTGGGCGCTTTTGGGGCCTCAGCCTTGGAATTGAAGGAACCCCGCCCCCAATTATATGTTATATATGTGTACTGCTTTCATATTGTAACACTATGATACGTTCTAATTTTGGATTCAAAGTCATAGCATGCATTTCTAACAAAGTTTGGGCCGAAATTATATCTGTACATTGAGTTAGATTTTCAATTCGGACATCAGATAAAAAAAAACAGCACTGAGTATCCATGGCACATAACAAGGAAGTGTTTGCATCGGTTAATGGTGGTGGTAAAACAGTCAGGCGAAAGATTTGAATAAATACAGAGGGTCCCCCACAAAAAAAAAACTATAACAGACCCAGGCCTCCATAAAACTGGATCTGTCTCAAAAGTAAGAGCTGAGGCAGAGCATGCTCTGACTATCTTATCCAGATATCCAAAAAGGGCGAGGCGACTTTATGACATCTAATGAGGTGGGGGTAGTGATATTTCCCTCGGTGGCATTAAAGAAAAAAAACACCTTGTCTTTGTAACCTCCTGCAATCAGTAACTTTGTAACAAACAATCAGAGGCTACAGAGTAGAATGTAAGGGAGCCAGACGTAGGGTTGGCAGAACCCATTGCGTGATATTGATTTAGAAGCTTGGAACAGCTAAGGCTGTGAGATAACATATGCATTAATGAGGTGCAGAGGACAAGCCTCCCGTACAGAAACAGAGGGACTTTGGGAGTACTCAGGTTAACTGTCCTGGTCTCTTTAAGCAAATTAAACTTGAATTCTTCTTGGTTCTTTCGGTAAAGTCACGTAGAAGGGAAGTAATAAAATAATAAAAATAAAACACAATAAAATAATTCTCACGACGTTTCGGCCACAACGCAAGCAGCCGTCCTCAGGTGAAGAACAGAGTCTAAAGACTCTGTCTTATCGACAGACATGTTCTTCACCTGAGGACGTCTGCTTGCGTTGTGGCCGAAACGTCGTGAGAATAATTTTATTGTTTTATTTTTATTATTTTATTACTTCCCTTCTACGTGACTTTACCGAAAGAACCAAGAAGATGAATCCCTGCAGTCACGAAAGCTTTAAATCGAAATTTAAACGTGAATTATTCAGGGATGGGAACAATGAACGAGGATTAGAAATCAATATGGCGTACATGGCAGTCCCTCCAGAAAAACGCGATTATGCGATCGCAAGATTCCACGCAAAATCAGCCAAAGTCCGCATATTTATGCGGGGGGCGCGTTTTTTCAAATACGCCGCACTTTCGCCGCATAAATTGCAGATTTCCGCGCGCAAAATATGCGGGCTTGCATGATTTCATAATCCCCGCATTTTCGTTGCAAAAAGTCACATATATCTTAGCAGAAAGTTGAAAAATGTTGCGTTTACTTCACACAAGCGCAGCCATTTCCCCTGTTGCCATGGGAACGTTATGAAGTGTTAGAGGCTACGTAGTTAGTTTTATTCAGGAGTTTATGCAACTTTACAGTTGTAAGATTGCACTTTTTGTTAGTAGTATGTAAATTTACATTACTGTAAGACTGTACTGTTACTGTATTGCTTACGTTACTGTGCACTGAAAACACTTATTTTAACAGAAGATGTCTGATTTGTATAGCTACCTCTGTAAAACAGGAAGCACACATTTTATTTTTTAATATTTTATTTATTCATTTTTACAGAAGTTGTAGCATATTCATTTTGTAAAGCTACAGAACTTGTTCGACTCAATGTTTTGTAAGTTTGAGCCATCTGTTTGTTAAGGTCTGAAATAAAACAAGATGAGAACTTAAATATTCCCAGCACTTTCTGTGATGTAGTATGCTTGCTTATCATAGGAAGTAATAAGAAATGACTCTTTACATTAAAGTAGTAGCCGAGTGAATAGGGTGTTGGGGGAATCACTTTTTTTTCTCTTTTTCATCAAACCGCAATTTTTGCAAGTTTCCCGCAATTTAATCGCATAAAATTGCATAAATATCCCGCATATTCCATCGCATTTTTTAAGAAAACGTGCCGCATAATCAACGATTTTTGCCCGCAACAATCACCAAAAAACTCCGCGTTTTTCTGGAGGGACTGACATGGCATACGATGGTTTATTACAATTACACTCGACCGCCTCATGATGAAATAGCACAACTCGGATGTCTGTTTCTTTCATGCAATTGATGATTATTTGTATCACAGGCAGCGGGAAAGACGATGCCTCAGGCTTATCAACAGTTTCTGATGGACTTAGCCTGTCCGGTGCTGATTCCAAACCTGGACACGATGACCGATGCGAATGTGAGCAAGTGGTTTGTAAACAAGCTACCGCCACTATTCTTACCGGGCGTCACGACCAACTGCCTGAGCCTCATTAGTAGCGTTGCGATCAAAATTCCATGCACGACTATGTCTACCATGTAAGTATGGCAGCACGAGTGGTGGTATTCCCACTAGCTTCCACATGCTCTGCTCTCAGTGTTGGACAAAGTGGGTTTACTAAGGTGTTTAATCTTATTATCATCATCAGCCACGATCAATTCACTGCTGAATGAAGGTCTCCCCAAAGCATTTCCTTATCTCAAGGTCAGGCGATGTAACAAACCAACTAGCTTCTGTATGCAAGCTGATTTAACCGCTCCATCTCCTCGGAAGTGTGCTCTCAGACGTGTTCCCTCCTTTTGCTGCCGATCCATTGTTAGTCTCGGCCATCATCACATCACGCGGTCTCCTGCCCAAGGCCACTTGCTTTTTGTTGCAGTCAATCACCTGTGCATTATCTGTAACCCATGTGTTCCACTTCATGCAATAGTAAGCATGCTTCTTTGCATAATCTTCAATGATTGTAAAATAAATATTCTAGTGAGATAAAAACTATTTACACGAATGCTGCTACGTTGTCAGAACAGCAGGGTGAAAAAAAATACTCTTGTACTGCACTGTGTTCCAACGTTCAGGCTTCCTTAAAATGGTTTTGTAAATTTTATATTTAGTGTGTGCAAATATTATGTGTGCGTAATAGATGTGAATTGGAACTCTGAGTTGTAATAAGCTTCTGTTTCTACTGTTTGTGTAATTTGCATTTAGGTCATAATTTATTATAAATAATATTAAATTCTGCATTTTATGTATTTTAAATGTTTTGATTATTAAATGTTTAACACCTGGCCAGGTGGCTCAGCAGCAGAGCACGTGGCTCGCAATGAGAAGATGTGCGAGTTCAACTCCTGATTGGGGGTTGACTCAGCCCATCGTTTTCCCGGAGTCTATAAAAAATGACCTCTTTAGGAGGTCAACAGCGGTTCTTCTATAGGTAGAGCGGTCCCCACCATGGTAATGTGGATTTTCCACCACTTATTTAGAACTATAAACAGGGGACGAGCACTGCCTACATTTCCATTATGAGCAAAGAATCACTGACTTTTAAATGTTTTACCAAGGTTAGTTTGATGTAAAAAAGTATGGATTTATTGTTTAATTACGTGACGTAGGCAACGTTGATTGAAATATGTATCTATAAATTATTGAGTGTTTTCTACTGTCAATGCAGGTATATTAATGTTTGTGAATTTTCTGACAAACTAATGAAGTTGAATTGAACAGTTTATTTTATTTTATTCCAGATTGGGGAGTTTGAGCAAGTTATACAATAAATTAGATGCAACCTTAAAGTCGGATATAACCACAGGCATCAAATACTTTCTTCATGTGAATTCAACTTGCTCGACTGCCATGACCAGCATCACCCTCTTTACCGATTACTTTGGAAACTTCAGTGAAAATATTATATATACAGAATTCTGTAACATATTTCCACCATTTAACGCTGTAAGTAATATATCTAACACCACACGTAAAACAAACAATTTCCATCATTGGAACCTCCTTTGCCAGTAGCAAAATATGATAATTGTTTTTTACCCTTTAATCTGGCAACAAAACTGACACTTTTTTTTACAAGGAGTCATGTTTGCATTGACCACAATACCTGCGGTCGGAATGCAAACAAAAAACACAACTCTGTTAATGTATGCACTGTCCTTGAAATTGATTGGTCCACACCCGAGACAGCTTTTCTTAGAGCCTAGTCTCACATGGGTTGGACCAGATAACGCCAAAAGGCGCACAACTCAAAGACAATGCACCATCAGAGTATGAGAGCTCGGGGTAAGCATTTACACCATTGGAACCTCCTTTGCCAGTAGCAAAATATGATAATTGGTTTTCTACCCTTTTATCTGGCAACAAAACTGACACCTTTTTTACAAGGAGTCATGTTTGTATTGACCACAATACCTGAGGTCGGAATGCAAACAAAAAATCCAACTCTGATAATGTATGCACTGTCCTTGAAATTGATTGGTGTTTGCATTCCGACCGCAGGTATTGTGGTCAATGCAAACATGACTCCTTGTAAAAAAGGTGTCAGTTTTGTTGCCAGATAAAAGGGTAAAAAAACAATTATCAAACAATTACCATGCATACGTATTTGCACATGAGTGCATTTGATGCCATAGTATAATACATTGGTGAAATGTATTTTTCTATGTTGTAAAATGAGTAAAATAACATAAATTCCAGACATTCTCAGTCCACCAATGGATTGAAGGCTTCCCCATGCTAAGTCGTTCATCGGAGTGTTTTTTTACCATAATTCACCAGCAGTGCGAATTGGTGAAATGAGGGTTAATGGGGCGGATAAGACTGGTCCTGATATTACTTGCAACTGATGATGTTAATAGCCATGGCCTGGAATCAAACTCGAGTCGCTGAGTGTCAGATTACCATTAACTGGACCACTGTCTTTAGCCCATCAAAAGCATTGGTGGCATCAAATAATATATTATCTTAAATCAGTACCATTCAATGGCAAAATAACTTGGAGATAAATTTAAACTATTTGTTTCCGTTCCAAAAATGAGTTGCTTATTTCTGCAATATACCAAATGAAAGAAGTCTGTACCAACTCTGGAATATGTAAAAATAACACTTTCAATTATTTGTATAATACTATATATATTGTTGAATTATTCCATGGTATGAATTTGTGATGTATTCTCAATTTTCAGATTATCAAAAAAATCTGAAATTTAGGCCTAGATAAGAAGTTTCGGATGGTACGAAAACTTGCTAGCACAGGAAGTGATATCCTTACACTGACATCACTTGGTTGATTTTCCCACCAAGAGTGGTGTCACGTGGCATCGTTTGATGACACTTGTGAGCACGAAGACAATTTTTAGGTAAACGATCTGAAAATCAGAAAAAGACAGAAATTCTTAAAATTCTAAATTATATTTTTTTACTGAAACTCATTGCTTGCATGTGCACGTGTGTAGGAAACGGTTCTGCCAAGGCTCACTTCCTCTTCAGCTTGCCGGCTATAGTGCTACAAACAAAGTACTAAATAATGTGACTAAGTTGACGCCAATCTTTGCCAATCACCTCAACGACATCAACGCCATCAAGACGTTTATGAATGAGTTCAATTTGCAGGTGAGCACTACTATCAATCATTTAAGAGTGCACTGAGCCATCAATTCTTAAATGCTAATTTATAATACATGTTTTAGCTCTAGATTTGAAGCTTTCGTGACTGCAAGGATTCATATTCTTAGGTTATTTTGGTAAAGTCACGTATGTAAAAAATTAAAATTAATAAAAGTAAAAGAAAATAAAAATTAAAAATCACGACGTTTCGGAGGCAACACAAGCTTCCGTCTTCAGGTGGAACCGTCACAGCCACGACAGCTGTATCAAGTAAATGAGAGATATACGGAGTGGTAGCTCTTGTAATCTCTCATTTACTTGATACAGCTGTCGTGGCTGTGACGGTTCCACCTGAAGACGGAAGCTTGTGTTGCCTCCGAAACGTCGTGATTTTTATTTATTTTACTTTTATTAATTTAAATTTACATTTTTTACCTACGTGACTTTACCGAAAAAACCTAAGAACATGTTTTAGCTGCCTGTGATTAAATGTGTTTCTCGGGTGTAGAGAGTTGGTAGTCTCAGGCCAGTCACGAATGACTGTGCAAATAAAAAAAATACAATGAAATTCGATTCTGCACATAATTCCAACTCTGATAATTAAAATATCGTGCTGACTATCACACATGTATACCAATAGTGATCCCTGCAACAGGTGTTCAAGGACGGATATCTGTTCGTGGCTAAGAACATTTTTTGAGTAGAACTTGAAGTTTGAAGACTTTTTGTTATTTTAAATGTTAGCATGATTGTGCCATCAGCATAATGGCATGATAATGATCATCCATTCAGATCTCTCACAATGCAGTGCAATCGTTTGTGTTGGAGAATGGTCCACAGAAGTGGATATCACAGAGATACCCTGTGATCCCTGGTCCACAAAACAGAGGGCAGCACTTTCCCAGCCGCTCTGCACGTGAAAGTATTTGTTCATCGCATGACAGCCAAACTGTTGTATTAATTATCTGAGCATGAATCTATCAGAATTCAGGTCAAAACCAATTATGTTTTTGTTTTTTCGGTAAAGGAACGTAGATAATTTTTTTTTTAAATAAATTAAATCACGACGTTTTGGAGGCAACGCAAGCTTGTGTTGCCTCCAAAACGTCGTGATTTAGTTGTGTTGCCTCCAAAACGTCGTGATTTAATTTATTTTAATTTTAGTTTTTTACCCACGTGACTTTACCGAAAAAACTTCAAATCTAGAATGTTTTCTAGTTGTTTTGCGAAGTCATTGGTGACCGAGCTGAGACGATCTCCTTACTACACTTCAGAACCCAGTTTAATCACGGACGGCTGCCTGGATTCGAAGCCAGCACATCAGCAATGGCAGCTCAGAGCTCTGACCACTCAGTCACTTGGTGAAGAAGTTATAACCCGCGCAGAGCCTCAAATTATCCATTTTAAACATGATTTCAAACATATCTGCAAATGCGTGTAAAGTAATTTACTTGGCATGTGTTTCACAGACAGCGGCTAAGGAATTGCCTGAGGCATTTCGAGCTGTCCTGCTTCAAGGAGTCTGGGACAAGTTAATCCTTAATCTGCCAACAATGGCTGATTCTGAAGTGTCAGAGTGGTTTGGGACTCGGCTGTCTTCAAGCATCTTGCCGGGCATCACAGCTGCAGATGTCGCCTCCATTCCTGTATCAATAAGCTGCCCTGGCTTTCTCGAGCATGTGAGCAATATAACAGTGACATTCACACAATGTACTCATAACAATGATAACAAAGATCGGTGCACCTCGACTCGTGGAACTGAGGACAAAATCATTACAATGATTCACTCTAAAATATAAAAAAGTTACGTCTCTGCAACATAACAAATACAAGTATTTCTTAAACATCCCTAAATCGTACACTACAGTGTGTTGAACTTCTTTCGCACCGTACATAGCCATTAGCAGAGTCATTGCTCGCTTGAATCAATGCCGGTGAGCTGCCCATCTTACAGGCAAGGATCCCTCGCTTTACGACATGGGTCCTCGTTTGACGCACAGGATATCTTTGAGATGTGTTCGTCCATCACCTGTTTATAGCCTGAGCCAGCGGTCGAAACTTCGCATTCACATGACGGGGCTGAGTCCATAGGACAACCACTGTGGGGGGGGGGGGGGGGGGGGCCTTCACCCTAAAGTAGTTCTCATTTTATCGACCGTCGAGAGAAAATAGGCTGAGTCACCCTCCAACTAGGATTTGAACTCGAAACCTTCTGACTGCAAGCTGCTCGCTCTACCGCTGAGCCACGTGGCCGGGTTTGTGTAAATGTCTCAACGAAAATAGACAGGTGGACGTATTTCAGTCATTGCAATGAGAAGGATGCAACTATGTATGAAGTTAAACGTGTATTGCATCGTGTGTGTGTGACTAATGGTGTTTTTAATTTGATGCGAGTTACATGCAAGTTAAAGCTCACATTTAAACAGTTCTAATTGTAAGTCTAGAATAAGTATATGTTTATCTATGAACTGGTGACAAGCCTTGTCTGCTTTATCTCATATTTAGCATCACACTCTTTCGAAAACTACAGGAGTATGGGGTTGTTTCAAATGTATTTGTATTCAATGTCAACATATAACTTGCAGAATCCCAGGATACAATATCAGAATCCCAGCATATGATGTCAGAATCCCACAATATGATGTTAAAATCCCAGAATATGACATCAGAATTCCAGGATAGGATGTCAGAAACCCAACATACACATTTTATAGGCACATATTCTTTGGGTCTTTTCAGTAAAGTCACGTTGATAGTTTGAAAGATAATAACCTACCTACGTGACTTTACCGAAAGACCCAAAGAATATGAATTTCTGCAGTCACGAATGCTTTAAATCAAGATTTATAGGCACATGTTGCAAACTGAAACAGTTCACAATTATATCGCATAAAAATTGGGGATTCAAAAATAGAAAAATGTTGGCTTTCGCATTTTAAAGCCACATATATTCGAGTCTGCGTCCTCGGAGACCAGCAAAGGTGGAATGTTTACCGCTCCTAATTGTGGGGGGTAGGGGCAGGTGTGGTATGAATTGACCATTTTGCTTTTTAATATGCCATCTAGAAATATGCAATATTCCGATATGATTTGAAGCTTTCGTGACTGCAGGAATTTCTCTTTGGTTCTTTCGGTAAAGTCACGTAGAAATAAAAGAATTAAATAATAGAATACGACGTTTCGATTGCAACACAAGCAATCGTCATCAGGTAGAAAACTAATCTAGTGAACTTAGAAATACAATGCAATCATCCAACACAGAGAGTCGGCTAACACAACAGTCAGCACCTTACCTGGTTGATTACGTTCACCCAAAGACTGCTAAATTTGAGAGGCAAAACATAGACACGGAGACACACAGACAGACACACAAGCAGAGAGAGACAACACAGAGACGCACAGAGAGACACACAACATAGACACACAGAGACCCAACGCCTCTGTGTCGAGGCCTTAAATAGAACGTAATCACTATGATACCTCCTTTACCAGTAACAAAATATAGTAATAGGTTTTTACCCTTTTATCTGGTACAAAAACTAACACCTTTATACAAGGGATCATGTTTGCAATAGCCACAACACAAGCAGTCAAAATGCAAACAAAAAGAAACAACTCTGATAATGATAATGACATGCACTGTCCTTGAAGTTGATTGGTCCACACCCGAGACAGTGCTGGCTGTTGTGTTCACCGACTCTCTGTGTTGTATTGCATTGTATTTCTAAGTTCACTAGGTTTGCTTTCTACCTGATGACGATTGCTTGTGTTGCAATCGAAACGTCGTATTCTATTATTTAATTTCTTTTATTTCTACGTGACTTTACCGAAAGAACCAAAGAATATTCCAATACTTTGCACTCCTATCGTTTTTTTTATTGTTTGTTTGTGAAACTTTCTGACCGACCCCTACTCGACATATGTGAAAAAGAGCTTCATAGCTCATCAGATTCCTCCAGTATATATAAATAAAAATACAGATTCTGATTCTTATGGAAATTTTCATATGCTGATGGAAAAACATCAATTTCTCTCAAATTAATTTCAGTTGCCCAAAATCAAAGACGTATGATTTTCCAATTGTTGTTATAAATCCAATATATTTGCGACACATTTCATCTTTATATCCCTTCCAGAAGGTAATTAATCAGTTACTGAGTCATTTGTCAACGTGCTGTATATAGTTCAGTCAATACCAGGCTGAGCTTTAATTTAGTACCCAAGTATTTGTTTATTGATATGATATTGTGTCTACAGTCATTGCTAATGATTTGATGTTGTAATTTATTGATTGAATTTTGAAATAACGTTTTGCTCTTCCCTTTCTCAGAATCTCTGGTTTAAACGGAGTCTATGCCAAACTTAACGACACCATCAAAACAGCGGTGGTGACCAAAATCAAGGAATTTGTGAAATCATGTAAGGAAGTCACGTTTGAATTTCCACCACAAACTGTGCATGTGCGATAAGTAACATTCTTTCTAGATTTGAAGCTTTCGTGACTGCAAGGAACCATACTCTTTGGTTTTGTCGGTAAAGTCACGTAGGTGAAAAAAGGAAAACAAATACATTTAATCACGACGTTTCGGAGGCAACACAAGCCTCCGTCTTCAGGTGGAACCGTCACAGCAAAAATGACTGTAACAGGAGAAGGGAGCTCCAAGAGGACACGACCTTAAATACTGGCTAAGGGAAAGGGAGGAGGAGCCAGAATGGGCTGTGGGGAGGGGGGGAGTCCGAAACATTCCGCCTATTACAGTAATACGACGCTGTCACGTCGTTTTGCAAATACGTCGTCACTTTATGAATACCACTATCCGATGTTGGTCGCCTAAACACCACGCAAACGTCGCTGACGGCTTCGTCCGTCCTGTCTCGTTGTTCGTCACCTCTGAGGCCTTCGCCTCCATCCTACTTACTCTGTAAATCGCTTCGATTGATGTCGTTTCGATATTGGTCGCCACAACTTTCATGAATGTACGCCCGCCCCCCCTGATGTAAACCGGTGGATTATTGAACTTATTTTCCACTGATAATTATGACTGCAGGTATTGTGGTCTATGCAAACATGACTCCTTGTAAAAAGGTGTCAGTTTTGTTGCCAGATAGAAGGGTAAAAAAACAATTATCATATTTTTACTGGCAAATGAGGTTCCAATGGTGTTATTTTCCACTGTTCACGTGAGCTGTGCTGGGGCTATGATGCATTTATAGGTTGGTAATTTTTACACATTCTTAACTTTTCCCAGTATTCTTGGGAACCATTGGCTAAAGTATGATTTTCAACTTGTAGTCAGCCAATCTCTCTGCCCTCATCCCTATGAAGAAAGGCCATTTATAAAAAGGCATTATCCGGCTGTATATTTTTGTATTATAAGGCAATGTTAATCATGTATGCCCTTAACATGTGTTTTATTTTTGCTTTAACAGCTGCTAGTTGCCCAATTGATAGCACCCAACTGATAACAGGGTACTTTATGGCATTCACGAAAAATATCACCTATGCCGAAATCGTTGATGTTTTACCATCATTTGACGCCGTAAGTATTGTAATTCCCACATTGAATCAGCATAAGAATCTGCTCAACATGACCATTTACATTTTTTAGCCAACCGTGCTAATCGGAGGTGTCTCATAAGCAGTCAGGCTCGCTTGAATCAATGCTGGTGAACTGCCGATAATGTGAATAATGTGATGTCAGAGTTTTTCAGCAACATCATGGAACAAACAAAACAGGTGACAACAAAACAAAGGCCAAAATAGAACTACACATTTTTTTATAACATTATAAAATACATTGCGATCGAACACGTTACGTTCACACATCCTCCCCGAGAATGTTATCAGGTAGTACTGGGCGTTGTTGGGCATGATGTCCAACGTTTTGCTGTACATTCTGGAAGCTTCCTCAAGAAATGAGCTTCCCTATGAAGCTTTCAGAATGTGGAGAAAAACGTCGGACACCGTGCCGAACAAACACGCGGTACAACCCAAAAACACGACGGGACGCGATACGACACAATCGTCAACTCCTACGCAGGTTTTGTACGTGATTTTGACAATGATTTATGCGCATTTGTTGTTGTGTGTGTGTTACGTTTTCTTAGACACAAGTTCTCAGTTCTCTCACTGTCGTGCAATTGGCCGATTACGCTGCCACAGACAATGTGCTGAATAACACAGCCAAACTGAATCGTACCTTGAACACATTTAACTACGATACGCTTGGGCCATTTTTGGACGAGTTCAACGTGAAGGTATAAATGCGATGGCACCGCTGCATTGTACAAAGATGGGAAGCATGCACATTGTTCGGGGGTTACGAAAGGAAAGAGTGTTTTTTTTACTGGAGGAAAGAGGAGGTATTTTTTTTTGCGAGAAAATGCGAATTTAAATATATAAAGATTACAGCCCTGTGTCAATCCACTGCTGGATGAAGGCTTCTGGAAGCCTTGTAGGTCATGGCAGTTGATTGATCAGACATCACCACGATGGGCAGTGTGGGTTAGTGAAGGCATGGGGTGGTCCAGGATTGGTTCGATGTCATCCGCCTCCGTTGTTAGCCAACCGATTCATAGCGCAGTGCGCTAACCACTGCTCCAACGCTTCCCCATGTTTGGGGTCAGAAGGGAGGAAAATAAACTTGCAACAACAGATGATGAAGAAACCTCTCTGGATAATGATGAAACTCAATATGTGGAGGAGAATTGAAAGGTCTTGATTGAAACCTGGACTTGGTTAGGAGAAGAAAGCTCGCAGTGTGAAGACCGGAGGGAAGGGAGTTCCAGATATTTCGGAAACTTGCCCCTGAATTACCGTTTTGTCCCACGAGGCCATGGATATTCTTGGTTCTTTCGGTAAAGTCACGTAGAAGGGAAATAATAAAATAATGAAAATAAAACATAATAAGATAAAATTCTCACGACGTTTCGGCCACAACGCAAGCAGCCGTCCTCAGGTGAGCAACAGCGCTGTCGGAAAGACAGCGTCCTAAGTTCATTAGTTCATTAGGACGCTGTCTTTCCGACAGCGCTGTTCTTCACCTGAGGACGGCTGCTTGCGTTGTGGCCGAAACGTCGTGAGAATTTTATCTTCTTATGTAATTTTTTATTATTTTATTATTTCCCTTATACGTGACTTTACCGAAACAACCAAGAATATGAATCCATGCAGTCACGAAAGCTTTAAATAGAGGCCGTGGACATTACCATTAAATGACCACAAATAATGCAACCTGTGCCCATTTGTATCACAGGCAAATGGAAAGACGGTGCCCAAGGCTTCCCAAGATGTTCTGATGCAATTTGCCTGGCTCTTTTTGGGTCCCACCCTGCCCACACTGTCCGACGAGGACGTGAGGAAGTGGTTTGTGGCCAGGCTCTCTCCACACGTTCTCCCCGGCACCAGCAACGTAGACGTGGACACAATCCCCGTGTCACTTTCCTGCCCGGCTTTCACTACCATGTGAGAATCACACGAGCGTTACATGAGCGTCACGTAAGCGTCACAGTGCAAATGATGGCATTCACACTGACATCCAAGTTTTTTTTTCAATATTAAACTTGTAAATGTACTGCACACTACAAGGTCACAATTAGGAGGAAGATGCAAACACAATAATTAACATTCAGACAAATTGTGTTTTCAGTGTAAATGCAAGTCGTTACATACAGCACCAACCTCCTGATTATTCAATTAATCTCATGTTACATAGGGGGCGCTGAATATTCTATTTAATTACCCTTACCTAAATCTTCTTCTTTAGTGCTGCCTAACGGCGTGTGCGACTTCACGATGATATTGGTCCCGGTCTAGCACGGCGTGTAGAGTTTGTGCTGTTGTTAATTGTAGCCATGTTTTGATGCTACTGAGCCATGTCGTTTTTGGCCGTCCTGGTCGTTTTTTCCCTTCGATTTTTCCTTCCAGGATTTGCTTTAACAGCTGGTATTTGTGGTCGTTTCGGGCAATGTCGTCTAGGTAGTAACACTTCCTGCTAATGATGGTCTTCAGCAGTTGCCTGTCAGTGCCCATATCTTGCACAACTTGTGTATTGGTGGTTTTGGCTGTCCATGGGATTTTCAGCATCCTTCGATACAGCCACATCTCGAAAGCTTCGAGCCTTTTTGTTGCTGTTGTTGTCAGTGTCCACGTCTCTACTCCGTACAGCAAAATTGACCAGATGTAGCATTTTACCTAAATAACTAATCCTTTATTTACATGCCAGCAAAAGGCTTTCCTTGGTTTGAGCAGGGCCAATCTTAACTTACACCAGTCATAGACCAGTTATTAAGGATGGAATGTATTCGTATCACTAATTATTTTGTTAAGAGCCAAATAGTTAACTCCTGCAGATCTGTGAGTTAATGTTCTATTCTCAACTTGATGAGAGCTTTGAACTTCAGACCATATATCATAAGTCCTTCCAGTGCGGTATGGGACATTGGGCAACACAGCTTCTCCGCAGATTTCAATCATCAAAATTAAAATGACCCTCCCACTCAAAAAATAAATGCTAACCAATGGACATGCGACGCACGACCGCGGGGATCCTCATGTCATTTCCTGCAGATGCCTGCAGTCGTGTTTGGCGTGGGCTTGAAAGAACACATTCCCAGGTCAATCGGGACCACCCCAACTTGGCCTACAAGCATTCGCGAAAAAAAAAATGTGATTCGTAATTTTTGTAACGAGACTTTTGTTTTACCCTTGCAGAGTTGGGAGCTTGAGTGCCGTCTATTCTCAACTCAACGAGACCGTTAAACCACAAATGGTTAAAAAGATCAAGAACTTTGTGAAGCCAGGTAGAGAACTCTGCGAACAAACACGAATTATTTTTGCGAAGAGCGGTTGTGTTTTCATAACTGATTTGTTTAATAATCAATCATTCATTTATTCAACAGCTGTCGCCAGTTCCAAGTGCACACCTGCCATAACGAGCAGCAATCTGCTCACTGATTATTTTGGGAAATTCAGAGACAATGCCACGGATGCTGATTTCAAGGAAGTCTTACCTTCATATGCTGCGGTAAAAATTCCTAACTTCAGGCATTGTAGTTTCAAACAACGGATACGCTCAGCCTTTGTATAATCTACCATTGTTAACAGTTCGTTACATGTTTGAAAAATTTCGAATTTAAAGCTTTTGTGGCTGCAGGGTTTTGTTTTCTTGGTTCTTTCGGTAAAGTCACGTAGAAGGGAAATAATAAAATAATAAAATAATGAAATAATACATAATAAAATCCCTCTCCGTAGAGGAGGGATTACCGAAAAAACCAAGAAAATGAATCCCTGCAGTCACGAAAGCTTTAAATCGAAATTTAACCGCCTCTACCGTGAGGGATTTTATTATGTTTTATTTTTATTATTTCCCTTCTATGTGACTTTACCGAAAGAACCAAGAAAATGTTTTAAAAATTTTGCTTATTGCACAAGTACAATTGTAGCTTATAATATGATTTTCAGCTGCATGGAAATGGTCAAATATGAAAAAAACCACAACTGAAAAGTGTGCAACGAAGCATGTGGAATTAAATCGAGAGACAGAGGAAAATTAAAGTAGAAAACATACGCAGATGAATGATATCACCCAAACTATTCTTAAAAGCAAGTGGGCTTAATTATGTGGAGGCCGCGTGGGGAGACTTGGATAGGGCATGTTGCAAGAAGAGATGATGGACGATGGTCCAGGAATAATAACTTTCATTTGCAGTTTTAAGTATTGCCTTACCTGTGCATGTGCTTTTCCTCTGATGTTGATAACTATGCAAAATGCTAATACTGTATTCATGATAGTCATATCCACACATTTCAATGCACCCTTTAAAATGATAACTGACTGGGTAGCCCACCAGTATGGTTAAATCACCAATTCCAAATCCCAGTTGGGACTGGACTTATCCATCCATTGTCATCTCTATAAGTTGAATTTATTCAGAACCAATTCTAGATTTGAAGCTTTCGTGACTGCAAGGATTCATATTCTGTAGGTTTTTTCGGTAAAGTCACGTAGGTAAAAAAATAAAAATTAATAAAAGTAAAATAAAAAAAAAATCACGACGTTAATTTACGTGATACAGCTGTCGTGGCTGTGACGGTTCCACCTGAAGACGGAAGCTTGTGTTGCCTCCGAAACGTCGTGATTTTTTATTTTATTTAACTTTTATTAATTAATTTTTTTTTTACCTACGTGACTTTACCGAAAAAACCTAAGAATATTATTCAGAACCACTTGATCTGAATTTAGAGATATTTTAGGTTATGATTCACGCGATGCCCTTTCTTTGTTTTTTGTTGACCACCCAACGCCCGAGTCAGATCGCTAATCCGAAGGAGCTGGGAGACTACGCTGCGACGGACACCGTGCTGAACGACGCCCCCAGCCTGGCAGCAATCTTCCCCAAACTCACTGACCTCAACGCTCTCGGACAGTTTCTGGACGAGTTCAACCTTAAGGTGAATTATCTCCACCAGTCAAACATTCAGAAGGAATGTCTTGGTTAAATGAGCACTGAGGCAGCACGCATCACCTGCTTACAGCCCTCAGAAGTGGATTCCACATGCCCATGGCGGGCGTGAGTCTATCCATAGGACAACCACAGCTGACTTACACATATTCTTTGGGTTTTTCGGTGAAGTCACGTGGATAGGTTCAAAGAAAATAAAAAAACTACGACGATCACAACACAAGTGAGCGTCGCATTTTTTTGTTATTTTCTTTCAACCTATCTACTTGACTTTAACGAAAGACACAAAGAATATAGTACCTATTTTATTTACTCTAGATGAAATAGGATAATGGGCTGAGTCAACCCCCCCACTTCCAACCTGGATTTGAACTCAGAACCTTCCAATTGTGAGCCGCTCACTCTTACACCGATCCACCTGGCCAGTGGCAGCTCGAGATTAGGATCTGGTAAGGCCGGGCTCCACTTGTGAATGGAAAAAACAAACAAACCCTGAATAAATTTCGATTCAAAGCTTTCGTGACTGCAGGGATTCATCTTCTTGGTTCTTTCGGTCAAGTTACGTAGAAGGGAAATAATAAAATAATAAAAATAAAACATGATAAAATAGTTCTCACGACGTTTCGGCCACAACGCAAGCAGCCATCCTCAGTTGTGGCCGAAACGTCGTGAGAATTATTTTATTATGTTTTATTTTTATTATTTTATTATTTCCCTTCTACGTGACTTTACCAAAAGAACCAAGAAGATGAAACCCTGAATAACCTTTCCTGTTCATTATAAATATTAGAAACTACACATACATCGTTCGGTCCCCCTTTACCCCCCACTCCCCCATTCCCCTACCCCCCGAGGGGTTCGGTACCCCACCATTGTATGATGTCCAACGTTTCACTCCGCGTAGTGGGAGCCTTGTTCGGTTCCTGAAGCCGATCATTTTGATCACAGGCGGCAGGAAAGACGGTGCCCAAGGCCTCTCAAGCCGCCCTCATGCAAGGGGCCTGGAACAACATGAACAGGAGCTCCGCCGTGAAATCCTTCATCGATGCGGACGTGAAGACGTGGTTTGTGGACCGGCTGTCTCCACTCATCCTGCCGGGAATCACGGCCGCCAACGTGGCTGATCTTCCGCTCGCGATGAACTGCGATAACTTTGATTTTCTGTGAGTAACTTAAAGAACATGAATATGCACGCTAACATATGTGGAACTGGTGTCTGATGCATGCTGCGTTTCTACGCTTTTGTTTGGCGTTGCTGTAAGATGTTTGCTGCTGCTGTTGCTCCTGCTGATGATGAAACAATATTGTTACTTTTGATTCTTGACCAAGTGATTGCCATTGATGATGATACTGCAGCTGCTGATGATGGGCGAAGTGATCATCATTGGTGATGAAGAAGACGGTGATGATGATAATGCTGCTGCTGCCACTGCTAGTTATGTTGATGGTGTGGTTGCTGTTGATGCTGCTGCTGTTGCTGCTCATGATAACGGCAACACATCTTATTTTCAGTGTTGGAAAACTGGATGCTGGGTTGAGCAGTAACGATACCAAACAGGCGACTTACCAGTGGATAATAAGTTATCTAACTAAAGGTATGGATTTTTGAACGTTAATAATTCTCACTCGATTGCACATTCACCAATGCATGATCTACACTACTACTTACTATAATTACTGGCAAATCTTCTACCACCACCAAAGACCACCCCATATAGAGTGTTGGGGAAGTGTAGCCAGCATCACACCTGGCCACGTTTCTCTCTCCCGTGCTGATGTTTACACATCTGCAGTGGTGGCACGGTGGTTACATGTTCATGCATTAATATGATGTTTACACATCTGCACCGGGTTCTCGTTTAAAGCTGAGTCGACTTAGGGAAGGCTCAGGGTGAGTTCCGATATCACTCACAACTAAAATAATCCATGGCCGGGAATCGAATTCAGGTCATATAATATTGCACAAACCACCGTGCCACCACTCCACTGAAAGTTCAGACTTGGCGAAATTATTTATGCTGTTGACATTTTCCAAATACATTCAATTGTAATACTAACTAAGCCATACTTAAGCCGTATTGCATTCACAGGATGGAGTTTTTATATATTACATGAACTGCTTCGGGAGAGTAAAGAAGTCAAATTTAATTGAATGACATAAACGTCGTAGGCAGGAGGAATCTCTGCATTGATGGACCGTAAACAAAGCGGCGAGATTTCGATGTAAAGCTTTCGTGACTGCAGGGATTCATCTTCTTGGTTCTTTCGGTAAAGTCACGTAGAATGGAAATAATAAAATAATAAAAATAAAACATAATAAAATAATTCTCACGACGTTTTGGCCACAACGCAAGCAGCCGTCCTCAGGTGAAGACCAGGTCTATTACTTCCCTTCTACGTGATTTTACCGAAAGAACCAAGAAGATGCTTCGGGAGAGTAAAGAGGTCAACTTTAATTGAATGACATAAGCGTCAGAGGCAGGAGGAATCTCTGCATTGATGGACCCTAACAAAGCGGCTAGAAAATAAACTCAACATTGTTGATGTTCGGTGCATGTGGAGGATGCAAACATTTTATCGGAAAGATAGATTGGGTAACTTTAAATCTGAGAAAGATTGAGTTGTACACTTTACATGTTTCTATATCTGAGGCTGCCAAACAGTTTGATGCTTTAGATCAATGGATCAGTGTGGCTCCCCTTGCCAAGTGCTGCACTGAATACGATGTCACGTGCTTAATTTCAGCCAAAACTGTCCCGCAATGTTGTTGCTTGAATTGCATTGGCAATGAAATAAAATAAAATTAGTTTGTATTTGCTTTTAAATATGTTTTGTTTGCTTACATGTCCATGCGTTAATATGACACGTATTTTTTTATATGATTCTAGGAATACAGAATTATATAAAATAGTTCTGATTGTTATGGATCAGCGCTCCTTTTACTGTTATAGAAGCAAACACCTTACTCAGATAATCTCTACTCCAGGCCAGCCTGTCACCGGATAATATGGAGTGAGAAATGAAACCATGATTCCATCTCAAATGATACGTAACTTGTGATTCCACAGCCAAAACAGGAACGCCGCCACCATGCTTTGCAAATAAGAACAGCTGGATTGTTGACAACATGGGGCAGTCTTTCCTGCTCTCGAAGCTATCTGACTTTAACGGGTTTGTCCAAGACACCACACAGGTAACTTTCCACGATCAGTTAATGGATGTTTACATAGAATCTTTTCACACCAATTTGAAGACTTCTCAGAGAACTTTACACGGGATAAAGTGAAGTGAATGCCCAACACTTAGCCTCGTGTAAATATACAAAACATTTAGTTGAATATATAAACAAAGCGATGTACCCGAAGCAATATAATGTAATGTAATAACAATACAAATGTATCTAGTATTGCAATTACAACCACGTAAAAGCAGATACACAGCTCACCTCATCTTGTTGCATAATATTACAGATATTTTAGTTTCACATATAGTGTTGTCATTCATGCCAATTGCATCTCACAACTGCCGAGGAACAACAACATAGCTGGAGGGCAGCAAGATGGTGAGCCGGCACGCACAGTTATCCAAGTTCTGCAGTGCTCTATATATATGAATATGTTTTAGCCAATTGGTGGGCGTTTATACATGTGGGCGAAACAGGAGCACCTGGAGAAAACTCACCACACGTGCGGAGGGGAACCGCTATATCCCGTACAGATCGCACACGTGACATGAGGAGATACAATGGAATAGTGTTTGCTCATTTGCTAATTTACTGCTGGATGCGGAATTCCCAATGACCATACTTAACTCACTAGTCAATGCAAGTCAGTTAGGGGGGAAAACCCAGGACTGGTCGAGATATAATTTACCACTGATGTTAACTGTGGCCAGGAATCGAACTTGGCTTTGCCTTAGTATACTGCACTCAATAGCTGTGACACCGCACTACCCCTGCAGTAAATATAATAATAAAAACCCAGCAAAGTTTCAGTTGCCTACTGGCTTAATTGCATCACTACTGGCATCGTGGCCTCCACTAAAGGGAGGTCGAGAGAGAACCTATAGAGGGATTTAACCTATCTCATGCTGCTCAGGCGTCGTGGAAGAGGTGGGCATACCCACACATTAGGCGACCGCGCACGACCTGCCGTTCCACCAAAGATGTTGAACTTCTTTCACACCGTACGTAGCCAAGTGTGCTAATCGGAGGTGCTGGGTGGACGGAAGGCAGATACGGCAAATGCCCTCATTGCTTCAATCGTCGCAACCAGGAGATCAAACCGAACTCCTGTAGTCATCTGCGAATTGCAAGTCAGATACGCTCACCGTCACACTTGGCGCACATTCTTGCACACAGCAAACTAACATGGAATGGATTTTGCGCAGCGGAAAACGTTTGTTGTCGACGCCAGCACGCTGAAGCTGCTCGAGACACCGAACAACATGGACATGGAGTTGAGGCGCTACTTGGTGCAGATGATGAACGAGAGCAGTTTGCCACTTTCCAGGTGAGACACCTCACAACGTTGCCTCTGTATGTACGCATGTTGAACTTTTATCGCACCGTACATAGCCAACCGTGCGAATCGGAGGTGCTTTTGCCACAAGGCTGTGTGTGGCAACTGTGGCGATGACTTAAGTCACACTTGCGTGTAAATATCTTCAGCGGTAAAGAAATGGATGATTTTTCGATTTAAAGCTTTCGTGACTGCAGCGATTCATTTCTTGGTTCTTTCGGTAAAGTCACGTAGAAGGGAAGTAACAAAATAATACAAATAAAACATGATAAAATAATTCTCACGACGTTTCGGCCACAACGCAAGCAGCCGTCCTCAGGTGAAGAAACAGGTCTGTCGAGAAGACAGCGTCAGACCTGTTTCTTCACCTGAGGACGGCTGCTTGTGTTGTGGCCGAAACGTCGTGAGAATTATTTTATTATATTTTATTTTTATGATTTTGTTACTTCCCTTCTACGTGAGTTTATCGAAAGAACCAAGAAAATGGATGATTGTAGAATGTGCGTGTGAATTAAATGTTAAATAGTTTAGCCAAAGGCCAACAGTGTCAGTTCATGGCAAATCACCATCAGCGTTTATTTATAACTCATATTAAAGGTTTTTTGGGATTATTTGCTGACAATAATGTTCATCACATATGCACTGCTTGTTATTGCATTGAATATGCATCTTCATGCACGCGTGCGTGTGTATGTGTGTGTGTCTGCCGGATCAGCGTGCCGAAGCCACTTCTGTGCACGTACGTTGGAGAATATGGCAGCAGCCTCCCAGTTGCTTCGTTTGTAGGTTTGGAGAGTTATCTCAGCAACTGTTTGAATTCCATCACACTTCCCAGAGATAAAGAAAAGGTACTTTTCACCTGCATATAGGTGTAGTGCATACTACACAAGTATGACATTCAGTCAACTTGCTGCTACCATGGCTTTCCCTCGGCTGCCTCTTGGGATTGTTGTCGTCTTGATTTGAAGCTTTCGTAACCGCAGGAATGAATACTCTTTGGTTCTTTCGGTAAAGTCACGTAGATAGAAAAATAGCGAATTGATTACGACGTTTCGATAGCAACCCAAGCCATCATCTTCAGGTGAAACAATACAGCAGGGCGGACTGCTGAGGCAGGAGAAAATGTAGCGAGTGAGCTACTACAACCAGAGGTTATATAGGTTTGTGGTGGGTACAACCCTCTCTGAGTTGCATTACATTTCTAAGTTTGTTATCTTTTTTTCTTTTTACTCTCAATCACCTTGTTCCCTCTGTCAAATTAATTAGTTGACGTCTACTAGCCTTACGTTTGCTAGCCTTACATTGACTTGCAAATTCCATCTCTAGCTCCGCCCACTTACCCTTGGGTTGTACACACCACAAAAAGTCTGTGTATGTGGTCAGAAGATTCAATGAAACGTCTATAACCTCTGGTTGCAGCAGCTCTCTCGCTACATTTCCTCCTGCCTCAGCAGTCCGCCTGCTGTATTGTTTCACCTGAAGACGATGGCTTGCGTTGCTATCGAAACGTCGTGATCCGTTCGCTATTTTGCTATCTACGTGACTTTACCGAAAGAACCAAAGAGTATTGTTGTTGTCGTCATCGTTGTTGACAATGATGGACTCGCTGGACTGTGGTTGCGTAGTCCCTTGGGCAGTGCTATGCAGTTACTGCCTCCTTTATCTCGCTTCTGCTCACATGTTTCCTGGCCCTGACACCCTTCGCCACCGCCCCCCCCTTCATGTATTCCCTTTGTAAAGCATACTGATCTGCGAGTGCATTGAGATTGCATTTAGGGGGCCGTGGTAGCGAGATGTTAACAACCTCACCTGGTATACACGAGGTCGTGGGTTCGATCTGGATCCTCACGCGTGTATATTTGGAGTTTGCAGTTCTCCCTGTGGTCGCGTCGATTTTTCTCCGGGTCCTCCGGTTTTTCCCTCTAACATTTAGAAACATGAGTTTAGAGTATTTGGCTGCTATAAATTTCCACTTGAAAAGCCACTTCGTTGAGCTATCATTTGTGGCCAGGTTTCTTCTGAAAAAGAGCTACATAGCTCAGTGGGCCTTACCTGGTAAAATTAAACATAGTTTAGATAAACTCAAATTGTCATTGTTGCTGCTTTATTTTTCTGTGAAACTAGCTATAATTTAAATGTTGATGAGAAAAATTGTATGTTTTTCTAAATCACTTATTCAAATTTACACGGAATCACTGTTTTTTTAATCACAGCTTTTTTGGCATTGCATCAGTGCAATTAACATGTCGCGGTCATCAAATCGAAATAAAATTTTACACGCTAAAGTAAAAAAAAGTAGGAACTACGTGTCATTGCAAAATGCATCTTAAAAATAAATCTATGCACTTAATATGTTTACGGTATTTGATTTGTTACATGTACATGTAGAACTCTCTTAATGACCACCCCTATTAAGGACGAATCACTTAACGATCGGCCTCAATAGAGCCCAATGTGTTCGGTTACCGATCATTCCCCTGTTAACAACGGGCTGACGACGAGCACGCGACCGCCAATTTCGGCCAATCAGAGAGCTCCAAAGTGTCTGACCAGGCCACTGCCAATCAGCGACGTCCATTCATGAGCGTTGGGGCATTGTTTCCATTTGATGCTATCGGAACGAATTACACCTTTAACATGTATTTCCTATACTCGCTTAACAACCAAATCACTTCACGACCGGTTTCGGGGAACCATTTACCGTCGTTAAGAGGGCTATACTGCATAGCCCCGTTTTCAATTCACTGATGGATGAGATTCTCCCTGACATTGCGTTGGTCATGGGGGTTATTTGACCATACTTCACTGCGCTGGTCAGTGTGAGTTGGTGAAGGTGCAGAACGTAGACAAGGGGAGCTTAGAGTATAGTACAACTATCTTGCATCACTGCCCTCTGTTGCCCACCACATAGTTTTACGGCAGCCTATAACAATCTGTTTGTGATGGTAGGCACCCATCCAAAGCGCTATCCAGGTTCAAACCAGCTTAGCTTCGAAATAGATGAAATTGGGTGAATATCAGACAATTTGATTTGAATCATATTTTGCATATGGTGTGATATATTTGATTGCTTTTTGTATTTGTTGGTATTTATTTTCTTTTGACCCAGGTCTCTCTTGAATAACATACTTTTGTTTTTCGATTAAAAGCTTTCGTCACTGCAGGGATTCATCTTCTTGGTTCTTTCGGTAAAGTCACGTAGAATGGAAATAATAAAATAATAAGATTTTTTTTTACTTTATTATTAATAATTAGTTTATTATGTTTTGTTTTTATTATTAAAAAAATTCCAAAATAATAATTTTATTATGTGTTATTTTTATTATTTTATTATTTCCATTCTACGTGACTTTACCGAAAGAACCAAGAAGATGAACATACTTTTAGTTTCAAATGGGCTCTCGCGTGGTTTTAAATAATGGCCTCTATACTTCTGATGTCACGCTTGTTGGGGCTGAGCTCTGGAAAATATGTATGCAGTGGGGGGAGGGGGGGGGGGAGTTGGGAAAATATTCCATGAGAAATGAAACCCTGACTCTTACCAACTGTTTTTTCTCAATCCTTTCAGGTTTCATTGAATCTTCTGACCACATACACAGACTTGCAACCAGCCTCGATACAAAATCTGGGATCAGCAGTCGTTTACGCTCCTTTAAATGCCATCGACAAGAATCTGAGCAGCACCAACGCTCTGCTGGTGCTGGGCACTCTCAGCAACCAAACAGGATGGAACCCGGGACAGGCACAAAACATCGTGAGGAAACTGAAGGCTGCGAACTTCAACGTGAGTTGGAAATTAGTTGCGTGTGAGAATCCCGCCAGCACAACTTTCTCCGGTATGCTTTTTGTTCAAGGCAGTGAATGAGGTCGCTTTAGCTAGCGGGTGTCTTTGAGAGACAATGAAGTCGCCCTTTGGAATTTTAGGGGGTAAAAACTCGCCAGTGGTTCCCAGTGGGTATCGGTTAGATGACAGACAGGATCTGTAAAGTTCGACCACCACTTCAACACTCGGGTTGCTACCAGAGGGACACAAAAAAAACTGGGACATTGCATGGGAAGCTGAATATGTAAAAAAAAATTACTACATTTTAATGTGTTGTCTTTAGAAGGAGGGATGTGTGCTGCAACTGATACAAATCCAGGATTTTTATTGTTCTTGGAAGACTGAAAGATTACTAAGTAGAGTTACTTCGAAAACAGGATGTCCTGGGAAAACCAGGACAGGTGGCGGCCTTAACTGTACAGCAAAGATGTTGCTGGCATGAAAAAGGGCCAGATTGAATCAACATATTCTAGATTTGAAGCTTTCGTGACTGCAAGGATTCATATTCTTAGGTTTTTTCGGTAAAGTCACGTAGGTAAAAAATAAAAATTAATAAAAGTTAAAAAAAGACGGAAGCTTGTGTTGCCTCCGAAACGTCGTGATTTTTTTTTTTACTTTTATTAATTTAAATTTTTTTACCTACGTGACTTTACCGAAAAAACCTAAGAATATGAAGCAAAATACCCATTGTTGATCGGGATAAAAATGTGGAAGGTAAAGGTGCAGGGCTGCAATTTCTTGCTCACGGAACTGCTGGCAGAAGAGCCTCCATTGCAGGGGGCACCGGAGAGGCTTCTCTAGAGGGTGTTTAGGCCTACTCTTCCATGCTGACCAGACATCTGGGAATGGGTGGGGGGGGGGAGTCCCCGCGCCACCTGCCGATCAACTGGAAGTTTACAGTACCCGTTTATACTGCTGGGTGGACAGAGGCCGTGGGAATTTTAGAAACTTTCCACGACTGCCACTCCGGGAGAGAGAGAGAGAGAGAATCCAACTGGCGAACTCAAGAACTCTGGTGCAGAGCGAAGCGTGGCGACGTGAAGCAGGGGCAGTGGGATCAGATGTAGTTATCTTTGGCGACAGGCCGGCCCGCGCTATGTGACGAGCACCACTAATATCCGAGAGACGGTCTGACTTTGGCTTGTGCTTGTCTCCACGCGACGTGTGTCCCAAGCTGAACAATGCAGATGCCCTGACCAAGCTGGGGGGACTGGTGTCTGGAGTACCAAGCAGCACCTTCACCAATCTGGACTCGAATCAGCTCCTAGCCTTTGCGACAAAAAGCAACCCCGATAACGTTGCGACCATTCCTGATGGTGTCCAGTCGGTTATCGTCAACAAGGTGGGTCCAACTGTATTAAAGGTCAAGTCTCATGAAAAGATTATTGGGCCAAGTTCTCTTTTTCTTATTTAGTCCTCTGCCATATGGCAGGTCTTTGACTCTCTCAACCTCCTGTCCGACGTTTCGCTCCACGTGTTGAAGAAGCTCCCAGCACGTGGAGCCAAACGTCAGTCATCATGCTGAACACCACGCGGTTACAGCCTGGTGACGCATTGGAGAGTTATTGTTTTCATATATTTTTTCATACCAACATGTATTATTATTTCTCTTTGCAGCTGTTGATAAAGCAACCTATGGCGCAACTGATGAATAGTCTTCCGCCATCGTTGCTAGCCCACATTCCCGCAGATAGACTGCAGGTTGTGAATAATTTGATGCCCAAGGACCTTGCGAAAGGGCAGTGGTCAGAAGGACAGGTAAGGATGAGCCATGCCTCTGTGAACCCAGACTCCTGCAGCACATCTTTGAGCCGAAATAATCCCACAATCTTTTGGCTGGTGAATCTGACCGTGCAGTGCTACCATTGTAATACAGTAAAGAAAAGAGAGGTCAAGGTGTAGACCTTAAATATCTTGGTAACACTATCGCTGGCAGAAGGGTCTTGACTAGCAGCGCCTACAGAGAGCCAGCCAGCCCCACCAGAGGGCATTTTACGCCTGCCAGATGTACGGAAAAGGGTGGGAATGTCCACTCTTTACCCCACTACACGTAACGCGACCTGCCGATTGTGTTCCTATTTACGCTGCTGGATGGACAAGTGTCGATGGGGATTTAAGAAGCTTGCATTGTTGTTTCGACTGCCACGCTTGGAGAATGAACTGGCGACCCCTGCACTGCAAATCGCGTTTGCTCACCATTCCACCATGGCAGGATTGTATTTATTTATTTGGCTAAGTATCATGCAAGGTGCAACTTGCAGGCACCAATGTTGAGAGCATTTAACGCCGTCTCATATCTTACTCGGTCAATGAATCATCAAACAAAGAATAATCCAATCAATTTAAACAATCCACTTGGGGGAATAAAAGCCCTGACTTACACAGTGGCCTCAGACTCCGCTAGACATCGCTGTTACCTGTAGTTTGCTTTTGAAGTGTGTGTTTTTGCAGCTGTATTTGTAAACACAATTGCTCTTAAACAAGATGACACATGTATACCCTCATTATCTCTGCAGGCTCTGGTTTTGGTCGGCAACATGGTGAAGACTCAGACCGCAAACTGGACCGAAATAATTCGGCAAGTACATTATTGAATGTTTTTTTTTCTTTGCACGAGGCCATTGGTATGATAGTTTTAAGTTGTCAATCGCGCAACTCCTGTGTGCCTTCCACATTAAAATATACAAGAACAGTTGTAAATAGCGGTCTGGCAGGGAGAGGAATAATGAACAATCCGAGATGATATGATTGCAGCTTCATACATTTTCATGGGACGAGCCACGTCATGTCAGAGGTACAGAGATGAAGATGTCACAAAGCATCTGTACATGTGACAACTGATGTGTACCTCTTGCATTCATGTCTCTCATCTCTCTCTTATTTATGTCCCATCTCACAAAAGTGCGTCTGCGGTCTTCATCTCTCAACCCTTATTCTTGGTTCTTTCGGTAAAGTCACGTAGAAGGGAAATAATAAATTGTAATTATAAGAAAACATAATAAGCTAAAATTCTCACGACGTTTCGGCCACAACGCAAGCAGCCGTCCTCAGGTGAAGACAAATCACTAAAACTTGTAACTCTTGCCAACAACTCTCCCATCCCTATCATCTCAAAAAAATCTGTACCTCTTTTTGTCTCCGCTGGCCACATCTCCTGGCGAGTCGCAGCTCAGCAGGCCACTACATCTTACCCTCGGGTCATCCCTTAACGAACTCTGGCAGAGTGTATCTAAGCCTTCATTCAGCAGCTCTCATTCCTTTCTGGGGTAAACCACGCCAGTGACTTTACTAACAGAGGGCTTCATTAGCCTGCAGGAGGGTACTATGTGGTACAATTGTATATTTGTTTCTTCTTGTCATGATGGTGGTGATTAAGGGATATCTAATTTAGAGGGTTAAGAAAAGTAAGTGGGCTCGAGGAGCGAACGTGGTCAGAGAGTATGACAGCCAGTTGTCGAGACTAACTGGGTTTTGAAGCCAGAGGGAACATACCCGTTATGATATCCACATCAGTTTGTTCGATATGTCCCAGCAACTCGTGTACACCAATAAGAGCCATGAGTGTGGCTACGCGACGGGGCATAGGGATCACTATTGATCCATATCAGTATTATTGATTGGGGGGTGGGCACCGTACCGGAAAGTTTGAGAACTACAATCTGAACCCCACAGGTGTTGTGTGAGGTGACATGTGTGATGTGGCGTGTGTGAGGTGGTGTGTGAGGTGGCATGTGACGACAATGCTCTGCATTTTACATTCCAGCACCGCCCCGAACCTGCTGCCTGGATTTCAGTGCAGTGACCTCACGGGTGAAGAAACTGCGAAATCCTTCGTGACCCTAATTTCCGCAAACGGCGGCTCGCTCTCTCCAACTCAGGTGGCGTCTAAAGACATGATGATCCCACAGCAGTTTGACATTCGTCACTGTTCTTCTGTCAATGGCAACGAAAATGAAAGATTTGTGTGGCTCGTACTTGGGATTAATTATAATAATACTGAAATTTTATATAGCGCCGTTGATGCTAATTCCATCCCATAATGCTGTACATAAATTATATATTATATGACGAAAAGCTATATACAGCAAATGAAAACCATACTGCCTAGCAAAATAAAAAATGAATGAACAAATAAAGAAATGGCACCAAAACAAAAGGCACAAACAACAATAAAGTTATCGCAAAAAAGAAATGTCCATTACACTACAAATAGTTTTCTTTTTTAACGATAAAATTAACAAACAAACAAAAAAATTCGTGTTGCAGCTGCCACACGGGTTTTTAGCTTTACTGCAAATTAATATCGATTTAAAGCTTTCGTGACTGCAGGGATTCATCTTTTTGGTTCTTTCGGTAAAGTCACGTAGAAGGGAAATAATAAAATAAAAAAAATAAAACATAATAAAATTGTATTAAAACATAAAATTGAATTTAGTTATGTTTTATTTTTATTATTTTATTATGTGACTTTACGGAAAGAACCAAGAAGATGCAAATTAATATTTTATTGTAATATTGCAAATCCTCATTATGGGTTTACTCAGTCTATAATCTCATATGGGGTGGATAATTTGTGGAAAATAAACATACGGACTTAAAACCAGGTGGACTTAAACCAAGTGGAAGCCCACTGAGGTGGCAATGTCGGCTTTTCACCGCAAACTTAGCACCACCAGTGGCCCAGTGATACATTTGAGCATGAAAATATTGAATGATGGCTATGAATGATGGCTATTCTGCCTCTGCTCTCTCAAATAATCTCGCTGGAAATGTTGACTTTTGAGCGGACGGTCTAAAACAATGCTGTGTCCAGGATACACAAAATGTGTTGGTGTTACATGACATGAAACGCATGATGAGAGGCCTGATCCTGTGTTCACAATCACGTCGCTTTTGTATGATTAATTTTATTACTCTTCATTGTTTCAAGCCAACAAGCACTTTTTTGCCCAATGGATTTTTTCTCATTTACAGAAAGTTCTATAATTGTGTTTTTTTTCTGGTGGCTCTCATAAATGAGTGTGATTGCTGTGGTTTGTTCACAATGCAGGCGAGCTGTTTGGCCAGTGGCCTCTCATCCGTGGATCTGGATCAAGATGTCCCCAGTTCAGTGCTCATATATGTGGAGTAAGTACCGAGTGGCTCAGCGGTAGAGCAAGCAGCTCACAATAGGAAGGTTGTTGAAAAATAGGACTTATATAACGCATTTATTTATTAATATTTAGTGAGCTCTTCTTGGTTATTTCGGTAAAGTCACGTATAAGGGAAGTAATAAAATAATAAAAATTAAACATAATAAAATAATTCTCACGACGTTTCGGCCACAACGCAAGCAGCCGTCCTCAGGTGAAGACCAGGTCTGTCGGGGAGACAGCGTCTGACGGGGAGACAGCATCTGATGCTGTCTCCCCGACAGACCTGGTCTTCACCTGAGGACGGCTGCTTGCGTCATGAGAATTATTTTATTATGTTTTATTTTTATTATTTTATTACTTCCCTTCTACGTGACTTTACCGAAACCACCAAGAAGATGAATCCCTGCAGTCACGAAAGCTTTAAATCGAAATTTAGTGACCTGCTTGCCTTTTTTTCGATTTTGCACTCCTAAAATTGTTTTTGTGTTGTTTTCGTTGTAACTGCTGACCACCCACCCCGACTAGAAATGTGTAAAAAAAGAGCTTCACAACCCATCGGATTTCTGAAGTCTAAAAAAAGATTCTGATTCTGATGCCTACAGGGTTGATAAATAGCTAAAACTATCTTTATTAAACAAATAGGATATGTCCACTCTTTATCGAGAGCATCTTGATGTACGGTAACATTTAGACAGTGCACAAACCGCCGTGCTAAATTGCGCCATCTCGCACATATCAATATTATTATTGGAAAAAAACCCCCCACCATTCGAAAACCTATTTTCATAGGAAATCTTGTCCCTTTCACTATCCATGACGGACACTGCTGCTGTATTTTTGTCTCCTTGATTTGCAGCGCCAAAAAGTTTACCATTGAGCAACCGGCGTGTGTCCCATTGTTCACGAGCCTGGGCAAGGCCGACATCAACAAGCTGCCCAAAGACAAGTCGAGGACCAGTCTGCTGACCAGGGCCCTGTCGTGCCTGGTAGGTGGCCGTGCTTCGTGTCGTGAAGTTTTACGAGTGTGTAGCAAAGGTGCAGCCCTGAAATTGCATGCTCACGCTAATTCTGGTAGATGGGCCTCCACGGAAGGGGCCCATAGAGAGCCCCTCTCAAAGTATATTTGGCCTTCTTGGTTCTTTCGGTAAAGTCACGTAAAAGGAAAATAATAAAATTATAAAAATAAAACATAATAAAATTATTTTTTTACTATATTTAATTTGTATTTTTATTATTTTATTGTTTTCCTTCTACGTGACTTTACCGAAAGAACCAAAAAGATGAATCCCTGCAGTCACGAAAGCTTTAAATCGAAATTTATATTTGGCCTATTCTTACACACTGGCCAGGCGCCTTGGGGAAAGGTGCCGAAAGGTTGACTTTTGTGTTCCCATTTGCTGTGTATATATCACAAATTTAAATCTAATGATGGCTTTTATATCCTGTCGTTCATACAAATTGCATCTCACTAAGGAAGCACAGACAAGCTGGAAGGCTGCCAGATGATGAGCCGGCGCCAACAGTTGTTTTGCAGCTCTCGATATGTTAAGATGAACTCTTTGGTTCTTTCGGTAAAGTCACGTAGGTATAAAACAAAATAAATAAAATCACGACGTTTCGATAGCAACACACGCAATCATCATCAGGTGGGAAAAAACCACAGCAAGAATTTTTTTGCTGAAGTGGGAGAGAGATACCGTGGCAAGAGGTTATATAGGTAAGAGAGGGGGGAGGGGGGGGGCAAGGGAGGGGGGGGCGTTGCGTGGATGCGAGGAGAGGGAGACGCGGAGCTAGGACGGGGGGAACTGGGGGGGGGGGGCTGGAAGTGGGAGGATGAGAGAGCTGGGGATGCGTGGGGGGGGGAGCTACAACAAAGACGCTGCACTAGCAATAAAGCAACAACACCAATGCAGCAGCAATGCCAAACGCTGTGGTTTTCTCACCGGATGATTGCTTGTGTTGCGATCGAAACGTCGTGATTTAATTTATTTTGTTTTATACCTATGTGACTTTACCAAACTAACCAAAGAGTATGGATTAGTGCAGTCACGAAAACAACAAATTTAGATTGAATGTTAAGCTGTATTCAGATAGTTATACGTGTTTGAACGTGTGGGAGGAAACTGGAGCACCCAGAGAAAACCCACGCATGCGAGGGGGCAACGCTCTATCCCATACACAAGGGACAGATGATATGAGTCGACACCTTGCTGTATTGCATTCTGCTGACAAACCAGGGGTATTGCACTTCGGTGCCCACGGGGAGGGAGGCAAATTCGACACACCTAGTCAGCCACATAAATACACCACCAGTTCATATATAATGTATACTAGATGTCACAGTTGCAAATGCTGTGCAAATGTGTTTTCATTTAAAATTAGGTGCACTTTAAGCCACATGAAGTGTCGAAGGCTCGTTGACAGGTCACGTACAGACCCCAGTGCGTGGGTTTACTAAGATGACGAGCAGAAGCACCACCTGTGCTCCCCACTGTGCTTGCTGGAAAGAGGTCATGGGACAGACCTAGGTGTTATGGGTTAACTAAGATGACTGGTATGTATGTTGAACTTCTTTCGCACTGTACGTAACCAACCGTGCGGTAAATGCACCACCTGTGCTCCCTGATCTGCCGTATATATGCACACATTATTCTGTGTTTAAGGTTGCACCGTGCTCTCTCTCTCTCCTCCTTTTCACAGAATAAACCGACAGGGCTGAGTCTGACGGCGAGTGATGTAGCAGTCCTGGGGAATCTGTCGTGCGAGCTGAGCGGTGAACAGATTCAGAGCGCCGACATCGGCATCCTGGACAATCTCAAGCAGTGCAAGGTCTACACGGCTGCTCAAGCCACCAGCATCGAGGCTAAGCTCATCTCAAAATATGGGTGTGTATTATCTACAGTTGTGGTGTGCAGTAATGTCATTTTTAGCACACTAGGGTGCAATGCAGAGGTTGCTGGTTTGATACGATTGTCCTGGTAGAGCAGTTGATACAATTGACAAGTTTCTTAAATCCTCCAAGTCTGCCCAAACGGTAGCATAAATGGGTATACCGCAGTTAAATGAATGCCATGTGATTTAGGACATCTTGGGCCCAAAAGAACCCTGTGGATGGGGCTATCTCGGACTCCTTCCAGTGTAGGCCCTTTTGTCAGCAGTAGTGTTAGCCAGCAAATGCAGAACTGGACTTTTACATTTTACTCGCGACAGCATTCATTCAGTTGTCTCGTAAGCAGCCCACCCGCTGGATGATTGAGGAATATGTCCTCCGTTTATGAATTAATTCGGTTTATCAGCCAATGTACGTAGTCAATGTGCGTCCATGCATCGTGCAACCTATCATCCAACTGAATGTCTGTCAATGAGTAATTTACTCTGCATATCCTCTAATTGTGCACCAACCTGCACTGACAAGAATGGTGGAGTATGGTCACACAACTGACATGACCAACGTGGCATGGTAGGCCTTCTTCCAGCAATGGATTGACAATGGGGTGAAAAGGAAATACTGAATAAAAATAAATATTGATAATGATAATGGTGAATGAGTTCGAATATATATTTCACAGAAACATATAATTAGATGTATACAATATAGCTTTTGTTGTTGTTGAACAAAGCCCATAGTTGAGATTGAGTGCTTTTGCCAATAACATCTGGTACCCCAGCAGCGTTTGTATATCAACCATAGTTCTGCTGATGAGACCCAGAAGGCTGAAACTGTTGCAGGGGTTTCTCTTTGCTTAAACAAATGCCACTGAATAATATCGGTCTGGAAAGCTGATTGGCCGATGGAGATTTTTTTTAAATTTAAATGTCGAGACGCAATATACGAATGTTTGCACCGTCTTTCTCTTCACAGCGCATCATACACGTGGACGTATCAGAACCTCCGGGACATGGGCGACATGGTGACCACTCTCTCCAGCAACACGCTCACTGGCATAACATCAGTAAGCATGGACCAAGACATTTACCCGTGTCTCTTTGTTCTGAGTTTCAGGTTTAAACATTTCAGATGTTTCAACTTTTATGGGCAGTTCATATTTTTGGATCATTTACGATGCTCGCTTATATAACTCACCCTGTGCCAGGTACGTGTGGAAGAATGTTCAGCCTCTTTTGCATCGTGTGTAGCCAACCTTGCTTATTGGAGATGGGGGGGGGGGCAAACAAAAGCTAAAAGCAAATCTAAAGAAGTTAGTTTTTAATCTAGATTTTAAAAAGGGCATAGCTCCATCATCATCATGAGGCCTCCTTTGCCAGTACCAAAATATAATAATAGGGTTTTCCCCATTTTTTCTGGCGACAAAACTGAAACCTTTTGCAAGAAATCATGTTTACATTAACCACAATACTTGCAGTCTGAATGCAAACAAAAAACACACTCTGATAATGTATGCATTGTCCTTGAAACTGATTGGTCCACACCAGAGACAGCTTTCCTTAGAGCCTAGTCTCCAGTGGCTTCCTAATATCGGAAAGAAGAGCCTTTCAGATGGCCGCAGAAGCGCATCTGAAAGCGAGTGATGCAGTGACCGTCTTTGTTTGATGGTTAGCCAAAGCCGCTGTTGTAAATTGGAATCAGTTCCCTGGTGTGTACCGTTTTCGTCACTCGTCACGGAAAGGGTATCCTATTCATCTGCCATGAAGGGGTATCAAAGAAGATTGTTTATTTGCCGCAAAGTATTCTTCACCTCCTGTCAATTGTGATTGCTCTTCTTGGTTCTTTCGATAAAGTCACGTAGAATGGAAATAAGTAAATAATAAAAATAATTATTTCCATTCTACGTGACTTTACCGAAAGAACCAAGAAGATGGAATCCCTGCAGTCACGAAAGCTTTAAATCGAAATTTAATTGTGATTGCTGGAGATGCCGGTGGTACATTGTGGTGAAAGCTTGACAGATGAAATGCTCAACACACAGCTGAATCCAGAAAACTACATTTTTATCATGTGTGGTTGTGAGAAGCTACGTGCTAAAGTTTGACCAAAACGTTGAAATACTGTGGTCACATCTGTGGTAGAATTTTTAATCCTAAGTGACTTAACTTTTTAGAAACGAACATAAAGTATTTGGCTGCTATACATTTCCACGTGATAAACCACTCGAACAAAGATGGTCACTGCTCTCTTTCAGATGTGCTTCTGTGGCCATCTGGAAGGCTCTACCTACCTATATTGAATGCGTTAATTGTTACATGTTTAATTAGCAGATGCAACTGCTGCCCAGGATTTGAACTCGTGTACTTTCAATTTTAAGCTCTAACCCCCCCCCTCCTCCCCCCCCGACCTCCCAAACTCCCCGTGCCCCTCTAGACCACGGCGCTGGGCGCTCTTATTGAATACGTGACCGCACAGACACAGGTGATGGACGTGACGCCAGAGCGACTCCGCTTCTCTCCCGACCTGACAAATATCCAAGCGAGGTTGAAATCGCAGTCCGGCACCAGCGGCAGACGGAAGAAGCGCGCCAGTAAGTCGTCCCGCTTTGTGTGTGTTGCGTCACACCAGCGAAAATGAGGTCAAACTCGTAAAGCAGGCCGGCAGTCGGGAGTTCAAAAGTCAACATGCTGAAGTGGGGCTACTCTAACTACACTGGCACATGCGGCTGTGGTGAAACATGGACCATGGGACATATGTTGGTCTTTTTGCCTCCTGGAGAATGCGTGTACATAGAGGACCTCGCTGGAGCTTCAGGCCCAATGCTGGATAAACATTTGACTGTGGTGGCAGGACACAACAAGAAGAATGGCAAAACTACCACGTGTCCCGGCTTGTGCGTGAATCGAGCCATTTGTCTTCTTTAAGTTAAATTATGAATCTCGTATAAATTAATCTGACAATTTTAAGTACCCACTCTTACAGCACCCAAACTTGAAGTGTAATCTTTTTACAAAGGGAAGGCACAATATTCAGAGGGACTAGGCACAGTCAGTGTGAAACAAACTTTGAACAAATGTTAAAATCTAAACAGAATGAGTAAGGGTAGGATATGGTTTTGTCTCTTTGTGCATTCTTCTCTAGCTCTCACCTCCTATGTACATAAGAAAAGGCTGCCATGACCATGATTTAATTCTACCAATGTTTGTGCGTTTGCCCAGTGCCCTTCAACTAATGCAGACAGCTTCACATATTGAGTGAAGCTTGCAAATTAAATTAACCATATCACAGCAGATCATTCGCTGTCTGTTAGAGCAGCAAGCACAGCGTGTACTTACAATGTGTCATTATCCCCTACTGCAATGTCTGGGTTTGATGCCATTGAACTGGTGTTAAATATAGTAAAGGCACGTAGAATGGAAATAATAAAATAATAAAAATAAAACATAATAAAATAATTCTAAACGACGTTTCGGCCACAATGCAAGCAGCCGTCCTCAGGTGAAGACCAGGTCTGTCAGGGAGACAGCGTCTGAATGAAACAACACCACGCTTGGAGCGACTATTTAAGCTGGGTTGGAAGGTGGAAAGGTGCGCCTTGACAAAATAATTTGCATATCAAGAGGAATTTAGCATATTTATGGGAAATGCAGGTATGTGATTAGTACTACTTCTGAAATGCGTAGGAGGTGGGCGGGGGGGTTTCAAAGTCATATTATGCCCGTGCATTATGCAGGATCAGCATAATGCACGGGAGGGGATGGGGGGGGCTGGTTAGCCCCTACAGCCCTCGGGACACTCAAGGGCTGACACTACTGAACCCATTCTGCAGCTTGTTCCGGTGCCCAGCTGACCCGGCAGGACATCCTCAAACAAGGCCAGGCGCTGGCACAGATGAGCACAGCAGACTTGGGTGGCTGTATCTCGGACGCCGTGTTTATCGAGAGCGTGGACGACCTCGGCAAGCTCAACTTCTCCTCCGATCAGCTGGCTGTCTTCAAGGCGAAGATCAAGTCGGTAAGGAAATGGAGGATTCCAAATTCCAAATGCCAGACTCCTTGCCTCTATTCATTGCACTCAACTCCTGTCAACACATTCCCCCATCTCTCCCTTCTAATCTCACTCATTCACATTCCTGTGATCTCTTTTCTAGCAACTTTGGGCGTTCAATCTTTGCTCAGTGAGATGTTGTTTGTTCTCTTCTTTGGCCCTCAATGTTTGCAGTTGGTTTGAAGTGGAATGTAGTCAGACAAGATCAGATATGAAGAGGCGGTGCATTGAAAATGATTTTTGCCACTCTGACAATTGCCTTACTTAAACTTGTACCACATCATAGATGGTCTTTGTTTGTAGTTAGATAAGAGCCCAATGATTGTATAAGAAGATAGCTGTTGTTATTAAGATCACAATGAGACCAAAGAACAATATATTTTTCAAGGGAAACTTGGTTGTTAATAGATTCATTTAAAAACCAGGTAATCCTAGTGTGCAAGCAAAACAATGCAAACGAGGGCTTGTGAAGTTTTACAAAGAGTAGCGTCCCGGTTTGGTTGAGAGAGTGCTGGTGATTTTAAAATGACTGTCCCAGCGACCCGAATATTTTGTTAAACTTAGGATGTTTTTTTCCACTTAAAATAAAATACATGGCTTTATGTTCGACTCCTAATATGGGCAAAGGTGGCGGTTGATATGCGAGTGGTTGGGACCGAAAAGAAACAGGTGGAGCCAACATAAACAAAACTAAAACAAAACGTTTTATTTTACCAGATAAGGCCCACTGAGCTATATATATAGTTCTTTTTCAGAAGCGACCTGGCCACAAATGATAGCTCAGTGAAGTGGCAATTAATAGCAGCAAATTACTCAAAAACGCATGTTTACAAATGTGGAGGGAAAAACCGGAGGACCCGGAGAAAAATCCACGTGACCACGGGGAGAACATGCAAACTCCAAATACGTGTACAGGCATCAGGGTCGGGATCGAAGCCACGACCTCCTGCATACCAGGCGAGGTAGTTAACATCTCGCCACCACAGTTCCCCATTAGATAGAGGTGCCTTGCTGTGTGGGTTGGGATAGTAGCATAATGGGCATGGCTATGTAAAACGGGGCGGGGCTATAAAGGGTGCAGAAGTATGAGTTTTTATTATTATTAAAAACGGTACAATTAACTTAAATGAACCGGTATTTATTCTAGTGATTTTATTACGCTTTAAAGCATTTATGTTTAGAATTTGCAAATAATGGCCCTGGCAGCACATCAATGCCTGTGTTCAAAGGAACTGATGCTGAAATGAGAGGCATAATATATATCAATACCAAATATACTACTACATTTAGACAGTGACATACAATTGGATATGATTTTATTAAGTCCTTCCCAATGTGTCATCATCGTACATGTTTACACTTTTCTGGGAAACATTGTCCCACCTTGCCTGTGACCAAATCACCCTGAATGCGGCCCATCCCGTCAGAACTCGGAAAGCGGAGTCGTGTTCAGCCCGGTTAGCGCTTGGAAGCACGACGACTACCATGCAAAGCACAGGTTATCACCAGTGCCGGATGAAGCTACTGCGGGGCCTGTAGCATATGTTATAAAGGGGTCATAAATAATAATAAAAACACGTAAATATTAAAACACAAATGTTTTCCTTGCATAGTGAATTGTAATTTTTTCATTTTCTATACAGTCAAATAATACGGAAAATCGCTAACCTTAAACACCCAGTCGTTCATAAAATTTGAAGGCGGTATAGTACTATAGTAAGAGCCCTCGTGCTGTCAAGGGGCCGTTCATAAATGACGTCACGCACCTAGGGGGGGGGGGGTTCAGACATTTGTGACGATAGACAACACGTTTTACTTAATTAAATAGACTTTTTAATAAACATTTTCTCCTACATCAGAGTGCAGCGCCACATTAAATACGCACTACAATGACAATAGTTTAAAGCGATTTGAAGCATGTTTTATTTGGGGGGGGGGGCAGAGCTTTGTGACGTCATATTTGAGGGGGGGTCTGATTTTTGTGACGCCGTGTGACGAGGGGGTGGGGAGTAAAAAATCGTCCAAAATCGCGTGACGTCATTTATGGACGGCCCCTAAACCACTTCGGACGGGATAACTATCTCTGGTCAGAGCAGCCCTCGTGCTGTTGACCCACGACGTCGAGAGCGCAGCCCCAGGTGACGAACAGGATTCTCTTTGAGTTGTGCGCCTTTTGACGTCATCTGGTCCTACCCCTGTGAGACTAGGCCAGGGGTCGGCAACCTATGGCTCCGGAGCCGCATGCGGCTCTTTACGGGCTGCTTCTTGACGATATGTACGTATGTACAGTATGTACTCAGATGCATTGCGGCTCTTGAAATACTGAATTTTGTACCGAATTGGAAAGAAATGGCTCTTTTTGTTATTTTGGTTGCCGACCCCTGGACTAGGCTCTAAGGAAAGCTGTCTCGGTTGTGGACCAATCAACTTCAAGGACAGTGCATACATTATTAGAGTTGTGTTTTTAGTTTGCATTATGGCTGCAGGTATTGTGGTCTATGCAAACATGACTCCTCGTAAAAAAAGGTGTCAGTTTTGTTGCCAGATAAAAGGGTAAAAAAACAATTATCAACAGTAATTTTGATACATTTTCGTTATTAACTATTTGATTATTAAAATTTACTAAGGTCACCTTTTATTTATTCCATGAAGGAGAATTTTGTTTCTCCATGGGAGAATGGAGAAGCATACATTTAGAACATTTTTTTCATGATTGTTATTAAACATTTTGATTCTAATGATTCTACCAGGGCTTTTCATTCTGTGTAATGAATATATGATTGTTATAATTGTACTCTACATTTTGCTTCGTTCTACTACAACGTTTCAAGTATTTTTCAATAGGTATAATTACTTTTAATATTTATAATTATGAGATAATTTCAATATAATATTCTGAACATCTGCCGTTTTAGTTAGACGTTGAATATTTTCAAGTGCATTTTATGCTAAATTTCAGCTTTCCAACGCCTCCTTTTTAATACGTGTTTTCTCCTACAACATCAGAGTGCAGCGCCACATTAAATACGCACTACAATGACAATAGTTTAAAGCGATTTGAAGAATGTTTTATTTTCAAAATGGAACTATTGTTTGGGGGGGCGGGAGCAGAGCTTTGTGACGTCATATTTTAGGGGGGGTCTGACTTTTTGTGACGCCGTGTGACGAGGGGGGGGGGAGGTCAAAAATTGTCCAAAATCGCGTGACGTCATTTATGGATGGCCCCTAACCCGACTTGTCCTCACGTGCCCCTATGCCTCACCAATGCCCGTCACGTGCATGGTACTGTACCCTGCTAGTTATCTCCACAACACACACAACGCAAAGCGCCGTAGTGATCTGTATAACGTCACTGCACATGCACACATTTGCATGCATAATGTCCGTTGATTACCATATGAATAACCCAATCGGTAATGCTTACCCATTGTAATTTATGTGCATTCATTAACCCCCCCCCCCGCCCACTTCGCACAAGATGGGCTCACAATTGACGTCATCCCATCTATCACTCTAAGGAACGAAACAGGAGGATTTATTTGCTGCCGCCTGATGATGTCGGTTGTAATTACTGGCGAAACGTCGTACTCAGACTGTAAATGTGGTGTATTTGCTCTCCAACACACCGGTGTGCTGTACTCGGAACGCATTGGCCTGTTTTATTTACGTGACAAACCTTACCAATTGGCTTTGTCGGGTGGTGGCGAGTTTAACGACACCACATTTATATTTTCGCCATCTAACCCAACAAAAACCCTGTATTATGGAAAAATTCCATTGTACTATTGCCCCACAACTCGCTACTGATGGGCGTTTCGAAGAGCGGCCAGATGACCCCCACGGATCATACGTGCGCACGAAGAGGCCCGCGACCTTCTCGCTTTTTCTTCCAACAGGTGTTCAAGTGGCCGACATCCACGGACACGTTGGCCAACATCGGCAACTTGGCATTGGCGTTCACTCCTGCCGAGATCCAGGAGCTTGACCTCAGCAGCATCGACTTGGTGGGGAAACTTTCCAAGACGCAGGGTTGGAGCGCAGACCAGGTACCGTGATCGCGGTGCTGCCAGCGATAGTGGCATAAGCTGCCGATGTTGTTAATGGTCGTGCTCACGATTGGTGGTAGCTGTGAATTATTCGCTGCTTCTGCTATTGATGGTAATGCTGTTATGATGGTGGTGGTGCTACTGCTGCTTCTGCTATTGATGGTATTGGCACTGCTGTTGGTGGTGCTGTTGTTCTGCACTTGTGGATGGTTGCTGCTCATGGATGGCGATGGTGTTGGTGCTGCCGTTTGTAGTTATGGTCAAGACGATTGCGTTGCTACTATTGGTGGTGGTTGCAGTGGTGCTACTACTGTTGGTGTTGGTGATTGTAACGATGTTGCTGCTAATGTTGTTGATGATGGTTGTGTTTATGTTGCTGCTGTTGGCGGTGGTAGTGGTGGTAGTGGTGGTAGTGCTGCTGCTAATGGTTTTAGTGGTGGTTTTTCTGTTTATTGTGATGATGGCATTGGCGCTGCTAGTGGTGATGCTGCTCTTGTTGATCGGGTTTGTTTTTGTTCATTAACCCATTTGTTTATGTGTAATTGTCATTTTGTATTAATGTTTACATATCTGAACATTTCACATATCCGCCTATACCTCATATCGCAGGGAGTCAGATTTGTAACATTGTGCTGCATATTCAAATATATAACGTATACGTAGATATACATAATTACATATCATGCCATATAATCGTTATAACATAGACCTATTTTGTATCTTGAATCTAACCTGCCTTAAATAAGGCGCATTACATCGTTATGCACATTTTGAAAGCAGAGCGATCTGTTGACTGTTTTTTTTCTCCTCGCAGATCCAGGCCGTAACGAAAAATTTCATGAATGGGAAAACCATAGCTGGATTGACGGCAACCGACCTTAGGTCTCTCGGCGTTTTCGTGACCGGTCTCTCGGACCTTTCAATTTTGGATCCTGCAGCCTTCAAGTGAATCCCTGCACTTAACAACATCCGCGCACCTTTTACATGTATAATTGTGTTTTTTTATATACTCTAAATTATAGCACAAGTAGAAAAAATGGCGGTTACAGTGAGAGTGGTGAATGAGGATCCTGATGATGATGATGGTGGCTGGCGTGGTGGTGGTGAAGACGATGGTAATTGTGATGATGGTGGTGGTGAAAGTGTTGGTAGTATTGAAAGCAATCGTGATGATGATGATGTGTTATTATCATGTGGGGCACCCGTCGTGTAGGGACGCAGCAGAGGCACTTGGAAGCATTGACAAGTACAGCCTTCCTCAGCTCCGGACACTCTGGAAAAAAGCGAATGACTCATTCCAAAGGACCCCTTCACAATGGGCAACTGGGACCATCTCACAGTTGGGAACGATTGTCGGTGCGTTTCAATTCTATAAGGGCTCTCCAGAGCTCCCTCTAGTCTAGCGGAGGCCTTTCCGCCGACAGTGAGAGTGACCGAGATATTACGTGTTTGCTCTTTCACATTGCCACAAACAGGTTAGAAAACCACCTCGTCTTCAATATTTGAAAGATTTTGAAATGATTACCACTCTGGTTTGTACGCACAACAGGTTTTAGAAATTGCATTCTTTTCCGACAAAGGATAATGGATGCTGGTGTGGGTTGATGGTCATCAACCGTGACTTGCAATCCAGAGGCCGCAGGTTCGATTCGATTTCTGGGTGGTATAAATGGGCACGCCACGGTTAGCTGATTGGCAGGTTGCGTGTGGTGGGGTAAATGTCTGGTCAGGGTGGAAGAGTAGGCCAAAATTCCTCGCGAGGGCTCCATAAAGCTCCCTCTCTCGGAGGCCCTTCCAACAGCAGTGACGTGAGCAATTAATTGCAGGGCTGCAGCATAAAGTTTTAATAACATACTAACTCATCAAAACTGATCAGGTTTTTAACTACATCGTCTCTAAAGAGTGGCATGAGATAGAGCGCAGGGATTGGCACATAAAAAAAACCCGATCAACTTCGATCCTGGTCAGACAGTGTCATTCCATCGGATCTTTGTCAGAGGCAGTGATTTGCCAGGCTGCACTCCAGAGGCAGTGTTTAAAGAATTTCTGTTTCTCTCGCTCAGCAATCATGCTTCACGATGAACGACACCTGTAGCACTAATCTGACTCAGCGCTTCAATTTCCAGTAAGCTTGCGAATAGTGTACTGTTTTTTGAAGAATCGTTTGAATCAGTTATCTACGTTGACGGCTCGGGTCATAATGCTGAGCTGTCACTGTTGATATCTAATGGTTGAAGATGGTTAGCCACCCAGGATTAAACTGGGTTCTGGAGAAGAATACTTTAAAGACTCCACGGAAATAACACGTGACCAACAAATTTGTTTTTGCACTTAATGTGGCTAAAACCAGCTCTGAGATTTCAATATTACACTTTGAATGTCGTCTAATGTGTGCTCCCGAATGTGTTACAATTCGATTTAAAGCTTTCGTGACTGCAGGGATTCATCTTCTTGGTTCTTTCGGTAAAGTCACGTAGAATGGAAATAATAAAATAATAAAAATAAAACATAAAATAATTCTCACGACGTTTCGGCCACAACGCAAACAGCCGTCCTCAGGTGACAGACCTGTTCTTCACCTGAGGACGGCTGCTTGTGTTGTGGCTGAAACGTCGTGAGAATTATTTTATTATGTTTTATTACTATTATTTTTTTCCATTCTACGTGACTTTACCGAAAGAACCAAGAAGAAGGTGTTACAATTCATTTAAATTGCATTCAAATGTTACTCCTGTGCCTTTGCTTGTTATTAGAAATTGTAAACATCCATTGTTGCAGGCTAGATTTTACGTGTGTATTTTGAGCATAACAATAACAATCGTCATTTTGCTCAATTGTTACACATTTTAGGTTATGTTGTTCCTCAACCTCCCCGCCTACCCACTCACATTTTCTCCGTTCATTCACAGCTGGAGCAAGCGCTGACGACATCAACAACTTGACGTTGGCACAGAAAGCTGAGATTAAACCAGCGGCCATCCCTCTCATCCCGCTAGAAGTGTTTTCGGTAACGCATGCATCCGCTTAAAACATTACATCAGCATATGGGCAAGAGCATAATCCGAGAATAATGAATACCCTCCTAAACTCTGAATAAAATGAAATAAAAGTATAACTCATATTCTCTCTCCACCTATAAATAATAATAAAAAAACGAATCCACAATTCTATATCGGCTTTCTCGACTAATATTATGAAGTGGCGTGAGTTTAAGCAAGCGAATTCTCAGACGAGCTACTGGGTTTCATCAGAAGGCCTGTCAAGCAAATGCTACTCGATTGCCAGATGTCATTGGCAAGAGTACTCCATATAAAAATGTGTGCCACCTTTTCAAACCACTTTTAACATCTGGCTACCCCACCTCATACTTCACACGGTAAATCATTCGCCATGCGCCTCGATCCTCCCCGCATCCTCTGCCTGGTGCAGGCTCTCAGCCCGGAGACAATTAGAGCACTTGGATTCTCGAGTTTGATGTCCATCACCACCCAGCAGTACAACTCCCTGAGCCCGGCTGCTCGGGACATCCTGAGCACCCGCTTTCCGAACACGTTTCTCACGTACATCATCCTACCCTCGGCCGGCCCTGGACTCGTCAACGTACCACCCTCTGCGGTCGCAGGTCAGTACCGCCGACCGTCGATGTTTAAGGTGTCAATAATCCCTTCTAGATTTGAAGCTTTCGTGACTGCAAGGATTCATACTCTTAGTTCTTTCGGTAAAGTCACGTAGGTAAAAAATGAAATAAAAATTAATTAAAATAAAACAATAAAAATCACGACGTTTCGGAGGCAACACAAGCTTCCGTCTTCACCTGAAGACGGAAGCTTGTGTTGCTTCCGTCTTCACCTGAAGTCGGAAGCTTGTGTTGCCTCCGAAACGTCGTGATTTCACCTGAAGACGGAAGCTTGTGTTGCCTCCAAAACGTCGTGATTTTTATTGTTTTATTTTTATTAATTTTACTTTATTTTTTAACTACGTGACTTTACCGAAAGAACTAAGAGTATGTTAATAATTTATTTGCTCTGTCTGCCCATCTCTCTTTTTTGTCAGTAGAAGGGTGGGGTGGGAGGGGGGAGCCATAACTCTCGTGAAGTTGATCCAATGTAACCTAAATCTTAATGTAAATTCTAGATTTGAAGCTTTCGTGACTGCAAGGATTCATATTCTTAGGTTTTTTCGGTAAAGTCACATAGGTAAAAAAAATTAATTAGAATGAATAAAAGTTAAATAAAAATAAAATAAAAATCACGACGTTTCGGAGGCAACACAAGCTTTTTACTTCTATTAATTTAATTTTTTTACCTACGTGTCTTTACCAAAAAAAACCTAAGAATATCTTAATGTAAACTTGTATTTTAACCAAAACGGCAATGTCAAATGCCATGCTCTCGCCTTCCTTTCTGATGATGTCACGTGCGATGTCACAAGATAAGGCCGCACGTCATGCACTGATTAAATATTTCCAAGGACAAATGCATGTCGGAAAGCGGTAAAGAAACCATGCGTTTGCATGATGTATCTTGTTTGTACGTACGGATAAGTTTAACACGTAGGCTTTCGCAACCAATGTTATTCATAATCAACGTTTTTGGGTTTATTTAAAAATGTGTCGTAACCCTCCACTTTTTTACTGATTGGCCGTGTCGGGTGGTGGAGGGTTACGACACATTTATAAATAACGTGATCTAAACCCAAAAACGTTGATTATGAACGTACGGATAAGACGAGGCGGAAAGATTTGGTCGAGCGGTAGCGCAGTCTTGATTTGAAGCTTTCGTGACTGCAGGAATCCATACTCTTTGGTTCTTTCAGTAAAGTCACGTGGTTAGAAATAAAATAAAACAAATCACGACGTTTCGATCGCAACACAAGCGATCATCACCTTTGCCTGATGTTGCGATCGAAACGTCGTGATATGTTTTATTCTATTTCTAACTACAGTACGTGACTTTACCGAAAGAACCAAAGAGTATGGTAGAGCAGTGTTTAGCGCACCGTGCTGTCTATGAACCCATCCGTCTGACTTCGATTCCCAGCCGCAATTTACTGGCTATGGCTAACATCAGTGGCAGTCCTTGGGAACCCTCACTTCACCAAATGACACTAATGGTGAAGTACGTTCAAACAAACCCCGTCATCCAGCAATGAATTGACAAAGCACCGAAAGTTAATACGACTGCATTATTTTCCATTGTCACTTTACAGACTCTGTACAGCATCCCTCTAAACATTTAGGGGTCTGCCAGGCCTTGGTTGAAAAATATTAGTCCGACATTTCGCACTATACGTTCTTGCTAGAGTTGACATTCACGGTTAGAATATACTAAGTTTGACTGTGGTTGTGTAAATGAGGGGTGTATGCTACTTTTCATTCAGTATAAGAACCCAGACCCCTGTATGCGAATAAAAAAACACATTCGTTAATAACACTTTAGCCTTCAAAGGAAAACGTATATAAGAAGTCGACGTTTCAGGCAATGGGCCCTTTTGCACAGCATGTAGCGAAGAACAAAGGGGCGTTGCCCAAAACATTGCCTGAAATACTTATTTTTAAGGCAGTGTTATTCACGAATGGTTTGAGTTTTTTGGGTTAAATATTCCTATGCACCATTGCCATTGCAGAATGTACTATAATATTGATCCGTGCCCTACTGTTTTTTATGTGCCGTTTTGTACAGCTGCCCAAGGTCTGCATATGGCCGTAAAAACGCTGGTGGCTGTGATGGTGTTGCCATCTCTGTGTCTGCTGTTGGCATAAAAGAGCCTTGCAACAACAAAAAAACCCGCATGTGAATCAAAATACACCGCAACACACACGAACTCCGACACTCTTAATCATCTGGATCTGAACTGACACACTCTTTGCACATCAATCTCAATACGTGAACCTTAAAGCTACACACAACCCTTCTGAAATACAATAATACTGAAGTCTTCTAACAAAATGACTAAACCCGTAGCTGTACTGTACTTCTATGTTCCCCCTCCTTCACCAACCTGCACTGAGCAGTGTGCTGACGTCTGGTGAAACGGCTCCTATGACCAGCACAGCATTGGAAGGGCCTCTTTCAGAAGTGAATTGTCGAAAGGGCTGTAAGTACACATCGGTGGAACCTGCTGATTAAACCTGACCCCTGCTCTACGTTATGGTTTTGCAGAAACACCAACCCCTGTTTATGGAACTCACACCTTCCCATTTCATAACCCACGCTTTCCCCAAACATCCAAACATCGTCCGTTATATCCCCAGGAAGCTCAGCCACCCTCACACATTTTCTCTCGTTTTTTTACGTTAAAGGTTTTTGGTCGTAAAAATATACTGATTTAATCATACTCGGGATTATAAATGAATCTGTATTTGGGTAAACTACAATAGGGGATATTCATTACCTCCGAGGAGCACGGTTGGCTACGTACGGTGCGAAAGAAGTTCTACAACACGTTGCAAAAGTCTGTGCTCAGGCAGTGGCGGCTCGTGACGTTTCCACGAGGTGGGGCTGTTGTGAGTGGCCTCTGATAATATGGTGGTCTAATTAACAAAAACATCGTCATCTTAATGACCTTCCCGTGAAAGTGATATAACTGTCTTATCTACCAACGGTAGGCATTTATAAACAATACGAAACAAAATAACAAAGCACTCAAATGCTGTCTCCATGCCTCTCAAGTGCACACTCCACAACCCCTTTCACACTGCCTCCTAGAGCGTGCAGGCCGTGACCTGCTATACTTGCACAGCGCAACCTCGCGTTGTGACATCGTCTCATTACAGCCATGGGCGCCTTTTTCAACCGCCCTGAATGGGTCTCTGACGGCGTGGCTACAATGCTAGAAGCTAATCGCAATGAACGAAGAGAAATCTCTCACTCGGCCACCCCGAGACCTCCACAAGGCACAAATCAGACTGTGGTGTCGCAGCGTTTTCTGATACGAGCAACCTAAAATGTTATCTTCATTAGGTAATTCACGTTGAAAGAATCATTATATTAACTTTTTTTTTTAAACACGACAAAACTTTATCCAAAAGTTTATTTTTTATTAGAAAAATAATTTCTCATCTCCAGCTGCTTGGTTGGGGCGGCGCCCCCACGCCCCGAGTGGACGAACCGCCACTGTTGTGTCTAAAATGATCACGGACCTCGGCGTCTGCATGCCTCTGGTTAGAAGAATATAATTCGGAGCAGGTGTTTCATCTGAGCTGTCGAAGGCACGGCGATCAAAACTTACACAGCTCCGACATTGACAGTTTCCCGTAAAACGCAAGGGACCGTATCGACCGTATCGAGTTACGTTGAAAAGTGTACAAAGTAATAAATAACTTTACCCTCATCGATAGCTCTCCGATGTGTTTCCGGCTGGTAACCGCGTATAATTCGGCACGATACCTGATGTTTCACTGCACGCATTGCGAGCTTCTTCCAGGAACTTCACAAATTCCTCACTTCACGTGGAGTGAAGCGTCAAGGCATCTCTGCCAAACGACACGCGGTATAACCTTGAAAAAAAACCACATCAGAGAGTCGGACGGCGCAATAAGGAAAAACCTACGCGGTCGTATCGCCTTCATTTGCCTTCTGCTCAGCACGTCGTTACCTATGAAATCAGCCACTAACGTTGGTGCTTTTAAAAGCTGTCACTCAGACCTCTTCTCGATAAATAGCCAGTGGAACAAAAACCACCCGTACCTTGAGGATTTGGCACTGCCTCGGCTCGGATGTGTCAGTGGAAAAGGGGATATGCTCGTTCAATCGCTATTGCCAGTTTCGTTGTCGCAGGCAACCTCACCTCGCCTTGACCCTTCAGCATCTGCAATACCGCTGTTGGCCTTCACAACCAAACCGCGTGCTGTTTACCCTGCTGACCATTCGTGACTTCGATGCTTAATGGCCGTAACGGAACGGTTGTTGATCGGTGCGTTTTTCTCGGTTAAAAACTGGAAACACCTGGCAACGCATTCATGCCAACGCTTGAATACATTGCCCGCTTCCAAGTTTGATGCACTCGTGCCAGAGAGCTATTGTCATAATGTGCTTTTGTCAGATCATTAGTCATGTCGAAAAAAGAATCCCCCCCAACGTGTGGTCCATTGTATACCCACACTCTAAACTACATATATATATGCTGTCTGTGTATAGGTGATGATTTTACGTGATGCACATAATGAAGTAGAGCAAATCTGATGTGTGTATAATGAAATATCTTGCATGAATTGGTGATTATGTTCAGTGAATTTATGAATAAATTTCGTATGCTACCCCCACAATTCAATGATCTATTTTGTTTTATGTGCAACTGATTCTCGGGATTATTTGGGTTCACTCAGAGAGCTGACTTATCTTAAACAAGTTAACCTAGAACGCCGCTTCTCAAACTTTCTGGACCCACGGACCTCTATCAATCCTCACGCCATTTTTAGAAGACCACCGTGCAAACAAATAACGCACTTTTCTGAATGAAATCTACTCGAAATCGTCTCAAACAGTTCCCCGGACCACTCCCCACAGCCTTGTGGACCACCGGTTCTCCAAGGACCACACAGCTCTGGAACCGTTGACATAGAAAATAGCGTACTTTTAAATAGGTTACGATTTCGATACGGGTGATGTTCTCTCAGACTGCGCGCTGCTTTTAGAAAAGATGACGTTAGAACTTAGCATAATGTGCAGGCTCACTGCACATCATGGGCAAAAAAATTAACCCGTAAAAACAAAGTTTTTCACTATAAATTCTTTATATGCGTGGCGGCTAGAGTCCTCTTGTCCTCTGGCTTGAGATGGCTGCCACCTATGGGTCAGATGATTGCCTGCCACCATTAAGCAATTGGTAATGAAATATAATTTTTTTTCCTAAAAAGTGTAAAGTTATGGAAAAAAAATTTCACGAAAATAAATTGTCACGCACAACGAGTCTGTGTGCAAAATGTCAGCTCGATTTGATCACGGGAAGTGGGTTAAAAAACGACCGAAAGATTTGCACGGTCGTAAGCGCGCAAGTAAGCAAGCAAGTGAACTTAATATAAAGGATTTAAAAAAACATGTGAACGTGACTGATAGAATGCATTGGCTAAGAATATGTTAAAACGTGTGTTATTATCGCAGCGATGTTGTGTAAGTAGAGTACTTTTCATGATGTGGAGATGTCATGCAAGGTTCCAGTAATGTGGACACGTAAAGAGTAGTCATCGAAAGTACGTGTTATAATCCATAAATCACCTGTAATGTTAATATATGCACGTGATGCTAACGTAACAGCATTATCAATGAGAGGTGAAAACCCGGTATTCACACCTGAAAAGACGGATATTTGCCATCACACATGAAACAACACTTTATCACACTTTATGCTGCTAGTATTCTAGGACTTTCATTAAGGTACACAATCATTCATGAAAGCACATACATGTGCTACGAAGAAGGGCAATTGGCTTTAATTATGAACTCTTTAAATGTGTTGTAAAGTAGGGCATTTGCCCAAAATGTTTCCTGGTATATTTGTTTTATTTTAAAGCCAAAGCGTTCTTAATGGATGCGAGTTCTGTAGAATACAGAACGCTAATGTGCACATTTCGCACCCAAGAAAATGTCCAGGGGCATTGGTCTTGTGTGAACCTTGCAGGTGAGCTCTCCATTGTGGTTTTGGGTTGTACACCATCTTGTTTGGCATGATGTCCGACGTTTCGTGCCACACGCTGGGAGCGTCCTCAGGAACTGAATTCGTGTGGGCTGTTACCTCTTCTCATAGTCCACCCTTCAGCACAGTGTGGACTCACTGCACCTGGCACACAATGCTCCATGCTGAGGGACGCAGCGTTTCTTCTCTGTTGCAACATGACATCAAGACAACAACTGTGAGTCAAATGCCAGCACACACACAAGCTTGCCTTTGTGCCAAAAAAAACTTACGTTTGGATATCTGATGTTGCAAGAATTGTTCCGCTGTGACTAGGATTGCCACGAGATATCGGTACTCCGACATATTGTACGATTGTAAGCTTCAAGATAATTCTATTGGCCGATTTGCTAAATATTGTTATATCTTGGTTACTCTCGATTACTCTTCTACACAGTCCCAGGACTGGTTTGGACGTCACTTGCCACTGATGTCAGCCGTGACTAGGACCGTGTTCACAGAGGCACCCTGCCACCACTGTACCCCCATGTCCATGATAGCTCGGATTAAAGTGATGGAATATCTGATAACATAAAATCATAGCTGTCAATCCATACAGTTTATCCGTATTCTTGTACAGGGAAATTGAGTTGTCAGGTCGAGACGGTGTACAGCCGTTTCAATACGGACATATTTTTGTTTTTTCATAATCACCGTTTTTGGGTTTAGATCGCGTTATTTATAAATGTGTTGTAACCCTCCATTTGTTTGTGTTTCTCCCTTGTGATGGGACTTTGTAGGTTGAACACTGAGATGTATAAGGGGCACGGGTCGACCAATACGTTCTGAATTGGTCTGTAACAAGATAGGCACTGATAAGGAGTTGACAGATATGTAAAATGTCTTGTTAAAAAGTTACAGCAACCACATTTCAGCAGTGTATTCATGCATTTACCTTCTCGAGTTGTAAATCCACTGATGGATTTCCCACCTCAACTTGTTTTACCTTACCAGAGAACACGCACACACAAAGCTTTAGACGGACTCCTCAAACATTTTCGGTCAGCGATTGAGGATATCGATGATAATTATGACAACGATTATAATGATGCACTCAGTTGTTAAATGGAATTGTTATTGGGCCATTAAAAATAAAAAGTTAATTACCTCATTATGTCAGATAAAAATAACAACCTGATGCTGAAAATTCTAGACATACCTATAGAAGCCTCTTTGTCAAACCACTGCTGTATGAGTCCCCCCCCTCCCCGCGATGACCATACTTCACCAGCGCACATTGCTGAACATAGAATGTAGGACAACAATAGTTTTTTTTATGCAGGGCGCTGTGCTGCCCGCAATGCCTATTACACACGTGACCTGTGAGCATTTGGTGATGCCCGACCCATCCCAGCAATCTCCGGGCCCATTCCCAAACTCATCTTCCGAGAGGAGGCGAATTTCCGCTGATTTGACCATAAACCCACCGCTAAGAGTGCCCAATTCCACGCGCACGTTTGACCAAAACACCGCTTCGCCCGTTGTGTGTCCCTGTGACAAAGAGAATAACCCACACACAAAAAGGCGGTTGCCTGGAAATGCCAGAGATGGTGTTACCGGACAAGGGGTCGACAAAACTCGATGGTTCGCATTGACGACGCATGACGCCTCCAATGTGGAGAGAGCCACAGGGTGCGGCTCAGACAGGTTCGGTTGCATTTCTCAAAGCACCTCTTTCGTGAGTGAGGTGCACATCAACGTGGCTTATTACTTACACCTGCCACGCGGGTTTTAACCCCCAGCACGCTGTTGCGGCTCCAAATAACGACTGCTTTGTCGTTGGCATGGGAGTAAAATAACGATATTCTTAGGTTTTTTCGGTAAAGTCACGTAGGTAAAAAATTAAAATTAATAAAAGTAAAATAAAGTAAAAATAAAAATCACGACGTTTCGGAGGCGGAAGCTTGTGTTGCCTCCGAAACGTCGTGATTTTTATTTTTTATTTTATTTTACTTTTATTAATTAAAATTTTTAACCTACGTGACTTTACCGGAAAAAAACCCAAGAATATGAATCCTTGCAGTCACGAAAGCTTCAAATCTAAAATAACGATGTCAAATCCCTTGTTCTACTGTGCTCTCTATGCTCTCTTGTCGATGCTTCCCACCTTCATCGACACACACACTGAGAAGCTTGTTGAAGAATGGTCAAATAGGCTGTGTAGGCTTTCGCGGTTTGGTTCTTTCGATCTCCGAAATGTGTTTGGGTTATCTGACGTTTTGCTCTCGAGTTTGATCCCTCCTTTGTCAGCTGCTCCATCATGAGTCTTGACCACCAGCCATGATCCATTCCAGTGGCGTGTAATACCCAAGCACACTTGCTTTTCGACGCAGCCAACCTTTACGATTTTGCGTTTCTTTTTTGTGGCCGATAAAAGAACACGTTTATAGCCAGCATGTAATTACCATTACGCGCTGTGACAAATTGAGCAGAAACGTGGACGTTGACCAAAGGAAATGGAACGCTTGAAAGGCAGTGGCGACGAGGGAAGACGACTTTTGGCGAAGGATAAAAGGGCTTGTACTTGCTAGTTGCTCGCCACGTGGCCTGACGGTACGTATGGGATGCCAGAGTACGAGGAGAAAACCCACTCGGCAAGCAGCGATGACATTCCAATCCTTTGCCGACAGGTCAGGCACTCACCAGGCTACTCCTGGCTCGCTCGCCTTGACGTGACGTTGCCATTGCTGCCATACAAATGGAGGCGAAGCAAAGCTCTTTGCGGTGCTCCCCTGAGTGACATGCACCACCACGCCCTCATAGCCCTGGAGGTTTAGAGTTTCACGAGTGATCATTCCGGGATGATTCACCAAGCCGGTTTTCCACAGTGCTGAACTTCAAATGTGACCCACCACGCCCCAGACATATCCCTTCTAGGACCGCCTGTGCGTGTGCACGCGAAGTCCCTTTTCTCAATCTGCTGGTGGACGAGGGCCTCCCCTGAGATGCGTGGGCCGTGGCGGTTATTTGATAATACTTCACCACGCCAGACAGTTCGGCTTCGTGGAGGCGGGGAGCGTTTCACGTTGAAATCTTTTTGCAATGTTCTCCACCCCCGCAGCTGCCTATGACAACCCGGCCATGCACGGCGGTCGTCCCGTCTAAGCGCTATCCAGAGTCGTGCCTGCTTCGCTTCCGAGTTTTGGCGACATTTCTCGATTTGGTTATTCGCTGCATCGTACCCACCCCCCCTCCCACCTTCCCTTCGTTGGGGATTGGGGTCTCCATGTAAATATTTCTTGAGAATATGAGCACTGGTTGCTGCCTACGAATTTCACTCAACTTGTTGTTAAAATGGTTATGCCGGGCTGAGAGTTGTGCAAGGCTGAATTCTTGTTTTATCTGAGAGTCACATGCGCCAATTTGAACGCTGTCGTGAGCAACATTTCTCCGCGATATTGTTTCTGACCTGCGCCTCGCGTGGTACATCTGAGGCCGCCAGCCTACAATGTCTTAAACTCGCTGCTTTAAAGAAAAGAAAATTGCCACGCTCCTCTGTGCCCCTTGCGAACTAAGCTCACACCACACCACGTCATCACACTGAATAATGTGGGAAAACAGGAATGGAGAAGCTGTTGCTCCCCCACACACCTAACCGGGTAGCCTAAGAAGCATACCCCTCGAAAACTGTAGAAAAACTAAATAAAATCACAAAGCTTTCCAAATTCAAAGGCACAGCTGACATTTACGGCCCTTTGTCAATCCATTGCTGAATGAAGGACCCCTCCCCACGTCATGTCAGTCACAGGAGTAATTTGAGTATATTCAGCCGCGCTGGTCAACTCGAGTTTTGAGTTGGCGAAGGGGGTCGGTGGCCAGGACAAGGTTCAGACTTCACCCACATCTGGCGGTCACCACGGCTGGGAATCGAACTCGGCTTGCTAAGTCCGTGGCACGGTGTGCGAACCACTGCCGTGTTTGTCGGTTTGGAGGAACGGCTGTTATATTAAAGGTGCGCAAAGAGGGCACTTTACCAGTGATGATGAGCCTAAAGGAGGGCGAAACTGCTCCCCAGAGTTTGTGTGTTCAATCAAAGGTTGGTTAGCAGAAGTCTGAAATAACTGCGGCCTGGCGATTGAGTCATTGCGATTGTGTCCATTTACATTGTTGGATGGACAGAGGCAAGAGGGGATTTTATAAACTTACACCTTTGTTTCAAATGCCATTCATAGATACCACACCACTAAAATAATATGGCTTTTATTATAGAAAATGCAACATATTTTCTAAAGGCTGTACGCGTCACCCACCGATCTCGATGTACGCATTCAATCTTTTGACACTCCTGTGACACACTTTGTGAAACGCAGCTGTTTGAGCTGGACAAAGTGTTTAGAAAGAAGTCAGAGGTTAGTCGACATCATTGGAGTTTCTATAAATGGATCACCCTGTACTTTATTTTGCTGCCGGAGGGCAAGCAACGTATAAGTATATATATTACGAGTGCTTAATATGTTGCACATTGGAAATATAACAAATACGTATAAAAATGCGCAAACATTCCTTCACGCATTTTGAGCCCCAGCTGATTAAAATGTGCGGAATGTGCATTCCGACAAAACCAGAGGTCTTGAGCCTTTTAGGAGCATACGGAAGGGAACTTGAATCCATCGTGTTCATTTTCGGAATAATTAGGCAGGTAAGAATCATTGCAAAAGAAATATTCATTATTATGTTCATAATTAATCTTCTTCCGTGGGGCACTTCCTTGATGTGGCAAAGAAGCATGTGAGCATTTACACCTCAGTGGCTGTACTGGGTAGGAGAACTGGTGCCAGTCAGGTACTAGTCATCGAGAGGAGGATCAACATAGATATATCGGCGACCGATATATCTAAGCCACGGCTCCCATTCCCCACCAGCCTTGTGTCCGCAAAGCCTGCGGTGTCGGCTGAGTCGGTGAAGGAGCTGGGAGGTTATATAAACGTACTGGGCCTATATAGGGCCCTTACTTTTATTTGTTTAACGGCTTTTTAATTGGTTTACGTTTCATTCATAGCAGACAGCAGAAGGATCAATGCCTAAAATGCCACATGATACCCATTTATGTTTCCGTCTAAAAGCAGTATAGTGGATGAATGTAAACAATGCCATTTTGTTGTTGTGTTGTGCACCACTGCCAATACAGTATCACTGTTTTTATTTTTTATTTCACGAATAAATTGTGTGTGGCGTGTGTTTCGAAATAAGCGTGCATGCGGCCGCGTGGAGGGTTGCGCAAACCATGGGATAGGTGAAGCCTTGTGACGTGGTACCATTCGTACTCTGGGTTGACTCAATTATTTGGGTATCACGTCCTCACTTTTGGAAAATGTCAATCTTAAATGTTGCATTGAAAATAGCAGACAGCTACTTCTGGGTGTACTAATGTGTTACACAACACATTAAGTACGTTTGAAATAAATGCCATGTTCTTTTCAACATTTACGGAAATAGTTCTGGGAGTTTTATAACTTTTTAATTAATACGTAGAGAGGCTGTGTCCATTGTGTGTGTGTGGGTAGTCAAAACACAAACCTTGTTAAATATTGCAGCAATAAAGATAGTAATGATGAAAGGCACAGCTAAGAACCTATCTTTTATAGGTTGTTTGACCATACTTCACCAGTATGGGTTGGTGAGAAGCGACCACCCACGACAGGCTGAGATATCACTGGCCGCTGATGGGTTCAGATAGCACTGGCCATGAATCGATCTCTGGTCTCCAGATTCAGAGTGCAGTGCGTGACCCACTGCACCGCTACTGTCGTGATGGTGTTTAAACGCTGTCTGTGGTCGCGCACCGATGATGACTGTAGGCGGTATGATAAGGGTAGCGCCACAGTTATTATGGAATGCACACAATACTCGATGGACACAGATAATTTTGTCAATCCACTTCTGTGAAAGGGTCTCCCCATGCCGTGCGGGTATTGGGCGGTTGTTTGACTAAACTTCACCATGCTGGTGGCCAGTACAGGTTGGTGAAAGTGGAGAACAATCTAGATTTGAAGTTTTCGTGACTGCAGGCATCCATACTCTTTAGTTCTTTCGGTAAAGTCACGTAGGTATGAAATACAAAGTGGAGAACATCGAAGCGTAATATAACATTGGATTTGCGTTGCGATTCACAAACGGAGCGCAGGCCTGTGGCTTCCTACGACAACGTGGTTGTCACGCTAATCCAAGTACTGTCTACAAATAATAATTTGGGTAATTGTGGAGAATATAACGAACAAGATGGATATGCAGATAACATGTCGCCTTCGTGAGAGGTTTTTGTGGGTTAGATCGCGTAAATATAAATGTGTCGTTAAACCAGGAGAGAAAACCCACAAAATCTACATGGGTTTACTCTCCACAACATTTACATGGGCTTACTCTCCAACACACCGGTGTGCTGAATTAGTAACGAATTTACATGCTTTGTTATTGTGAGAAGCTTAACAAATTGGCTGTGTCGGGTGGTGGCGGGTTTAATGACACATTTATATTTACGCAATCGAATCCTGAAGAAACCTCTCTTATAGATAATTTGGTCGCGAAAGCCTTTGTGTTAAAATGTCTCCTTCGAATATCTGCCTCCCCATTAAATGTACATATATATACAGAAAAGTATTTCTTACATTACTCATTGGCCCGCGGCTTTCTGAAAGTGCATAATTTTTGCAGCACTTAACCAGGGCTATCCATGCAAACTTTGGACCGGTTTTGACATACAGCGTCTCAGCGTCATGTTTCCTAGAATTTACATCGGTGCACTGCCAGACGTTATAGGCAAATACCACACCTTTAAGATATGGGTTTAATCAAATTTAGCGACGAGAGGGGGGGGGGGGGGTGAGAAATTTAACGTCACATCAAAATGCGCAACTTTAAATACCTATAGACAACACGTTCTATTTAATTAAATAGACTTTGTAATACATGTATTCTCCTACAACATCAGTGCAGCGCCAGATTAAATACGCACTACAATGACAATAGTTAAAAGTGATTTTGAAGCATGTTTTTGGGGGGGGGAGGCAGAGCTTTGTGACGCCATATTTGCGGGGTGGGGGTCTGACGTGGGGGGGGGGGTCAAAAATCGTCCAAAATCACGTGACGTCATTTATGGACGGCCTCTAAGTCCAACAGAAACGTGCCATTAAGTCCGATACAATCTACCTTTGCTTCAACCCAAAACATGTACGATCATAGCTGTCTTTAGATTAAAATAATAAATCCGTGTAAGATCTTACCCTCCAGCGATGTGCATGCAGTATGCAAATCTATTGCCACCCTGATTAATGTGAGAAGGTTTTTTAACGTTTTGGATGAAACTTGTTTTTCCTGTCCACGAGCCTTGCCTAAACACTTGTTCAAACGGGGCTCCTCCCCCGTGCTTGACGACCTCATCACCCACCCACCTGTATTTGTACCTTCAAGATCACCCATCGTCTCATTCAACGCCTGAACATACACGCCAAAGGTGTTGAATTTCTCGGATCGCGCATTTCCAGACCTTCAACTCTTGCTCGGCGACAGGTAAGAATTAAATTTGTGTTGTGCCCCTTTGCGAGAGATTGTATGTTGTTTGTATCTTGCTTTGGTGGGGTTCGTATAGCGTTTCGGTGCGGAGTGGTGGCACGGCAGTCAGCGCGTGGTGCTCTGTGAGCCCGGTACCCACCCACGGCTCACATCAGTGGCGAGTGATGTCAAGAACCAGGGCTGTTTCTGGCCCCCCCCCCCAACTCCACCAAGCCGTACTAAGAAAAGCGTTTTGAAGCATGGTAACAAAAAACCCCTTTCATCCAGCAGTTGATGGAAAAGAGCCGTACAATATTATTGTATTATTATTCTTAATGTACTAAGTAGCGTAACAGGGATTTCCTTGAACACGTCAAATTCGAAATGCAACATTTTAGTTCATCAGCCGATGAGACCTTTTGGAACCAGCGTTTTCTGCCAGACGTGATGGGTTCAAGCACTATCTAGGGTAAAGCTTCGCTTCTGAGATATGAAGAGATCCGGGCACATTAAGTGTGATTTAGTTATATGCATATATCTGTATGCGTTTCACTGGATCCAACATAAACCTATCCTTAAGTCAGATACAACGTACCCTTCAATAAAAAAACGTGTACGATCATAGCTGTATTGAAATTAAAATAAGAAATCAATGTAAGATCTAAATAATGTCTTACCCTCCAGCGATGTACATGCAGTGCAACAATCCAGCGTCATCCAGATTCATATCTGAAGGGTTTGAACGTTTTGGATCCGACTTGTTTTTTCTTGTGCACGAGCTGTGACTAAACACTTATTCAGACGCTTCTGACTTGAAGCACCGCTGAACAGGAGAGAGACGTGGTCAAAGTGGCTGTGATGTAGCGGTGAGCGAACTGCCCTGTATTGAGCCTGGCGAGCTGAGTTCGATTCCCAGCCACGGCTAACACCAGCCATGAGATATATCCTCTGATTGGGACGGTTGGCTACGTACGGTGCGAAAGAAGTTCAACACACAGACATATCGATATTTGAGCCGGTCCTGGGTCACACTTCTACTTCAACAACCCGCGCTAACCAGTGCGGTGAAGCACGGTCGAACTTTCTTCATCACAGCAGGGTCCTAAAGTAATATTGCCCAACTAGCGCGCGAGGTTTTTAACGGTCGTGAACGAAACACACGCGAGTCAAAACCAGTGCAAGTGTAAGATGAGAACATAATAGTCTCTATTTCTGTCTAACAAAGGCAAAGACGCCCCCATATTGTCGTAACAGGCTGTTGAGGGAAGGGAAGTGCTGTTAGCGGGCGCCTTTGAAGGCCCGAAACTGCACACGAGGGGGTGGATGGCTGGCACAACGCCCGGCCGCCTTTTTCTCCCGAGTGGTGATGATTACACATCGTAACAGGTACTTATTTGAGGCTGAGTCGAACTAGAGGAGGCACAGAGCCGACTCAGATAATCGTCACTGGTGATAGCCGAGAGCGGGAATCGAACTTGGGTGACAGGGTTCGCAGCGCAGTGCGCTAACCGCTGCACCACCACTCCCCGCTTCAGGCTCACGGTCACATATACAAGCGCAAATCGAAGCTTTGGTGATGTATTTGCTATAGCCTTGTTCACACGTGTCGATTCCAGCAAATGATCTTGCTATTTAAAATTCAAGCACGTAGAGATTGTTTATGAACATGTGTGTTCATGTATTACGCTTGTTAACTCAGGAAAACCTTACGGAGTCTCTTGACTAATTTTTTGCAGGGTCCCGCCACGTTTTTTTACAGTCGGAACAATGATTACCGTGTCGATTTCAACTCGAATAATTTTTCAGGTGATATTTGTCAAATGTGGCCAGATTTTGATCGTGCCACTGGCACGCAATGGCTAACTCTCGCGAACGACATCACTGGATCTTTAACTGCCACCCTGAAGCAGATGGCACGTTGTATTGCTTTTACGATTATTCCACCTGCAGTATGGTCGAAGGTAAACCCCATGACCGACACAGTCTCAGGGAAGTCTTTCGTTCAGCAGTGGATTGACAAAATTGTCTCTCTACAGGTACAAATGGTAGATCATCGTTCGGTTGCCCATTGAATTTCACTCGTGAACATTTTAGTGCACATGTTGTTATAATGGCCCAATAAAAAAAAAATCCATTCGACAAATTAGAGGTGACTTGGTGTGTCACAATCACCATCGTCATGATCATCAGCACTTCCCGAAAGTTACTTTACGATGTTCCTGTAACGCGTCGTGCGAGTAGCTGTCCAATGACAAACGGTCGAGGAGGTACAGCCCTGGTTGAGAAACTCAACGAATCGTTGTGCGCGAGCAGTTCGTGTGGACCTATTTGCGTCTTAACGGCGGCACAGCAGTTGATGTGCCCAGAGCCACACCCTGCATCCTTTGTCCCCACAGCACAAACGAAAGAAGCACTACCGCATTTGAGGCTAAGTCGACCCATGAGAGTTGTCGTCCGTCATGATTGTCCCACCGTAATTCCCGGCCATGGATAACGTCAGTGGGGAGTTTTTTCTTTTAATCCAGCCGAACCTGTACTGCCATGTTCCTTCCCCCCCCCCCTTCACCAACCTGCATTGACCAGCGTGGTGAAGTATGGTCAGACAACCGACATGACCGACGTACCGTGGGGGGAGGGGAGGGGCTTCGTCCAGCAGTGGATTGACTTTGGGTTGTCAATTTGAGTTGTAATAATCAGAACGAATAGAACCCAAGTTGTAGCTGGGCTCAGGAAATCTGGGCTCAGGAAATCTGGGCTTTCCAAAGCACTGCGCCACTTTTGCAAAGGGGACGTTGGAACTAACTCGAGAATGAAACACATACTTGGTGCTGCTGCTGCGTCCGCAGTGATGCACAAGCACAATTGACGAATACAACTCAACACATTTGCCAATAACACTGTTGCCTTAACAGTAAACATATATAACATATATATGGCAACATTTCGGACGAATGGGGCTTTCTTCATGGGCCATTTTCCGAAACATATCCTATTTTTTTTTTCTTTTTGAGGCCAAGGTGGTATATAGACCGATGTATTGAGTCGTTTTCCTCATCGATAGTGGAGTGAATTGTGTGTGATCACATTGAACTCACACCTTTGCACGCACCTGTAGCGTGACCTCTTTCAGAATACAGCAGGGTGGGGCACACTACACGGTTAACATAAAGGCAGGGGAGTTGTCAACGTTTGTGCCTTTTGTGACATCTACCCCAGGGTTTAGCCCCTGTGAATGTGAGAAAAAGCTGCTGTCACCGTGTGAGTGAACAATCATTATTACTTTGTTAACTGTTGTGAAAAGCGGGGGGGTGGGGGGGGCTGAGCCTTCAATAGGAGCGCTGTGGTAGAATCAAAGTGGACTGCGAAGGAATCCCCGATCTTGCTGATATTAGCCAATCAAATGAAGGGGACGTGTCGCATCATTACTGGATCCATGGATTGATTGGTAATGAATCGACGCGGCGATTAACTCGTAAATTACGATTAACAGCGTCGCAGTGGCGAGATGTTATCTACCTCGCGTGGTATGCAGGAAGTCGTAGGTTCGATCCCGAACCCTGATCCCTGTATATTTGAAAATCACATGCTCTCCTCTCCCCGTGGCCGCGTGGATTTTTCTCCAGGTCCTCCGGTTTTCCCCTCCACGTTTAGGAAAATGCATTTCGAGCAATTTGGTTGCTATCAATTTTCACACGATACGCCGCTCCCTTGAGCTATCATTTGTGGTCAGGTCGCTTTTGAAAAAGCTGTAGAGCTCAGTGGGCCTCAACTGATAAAATAAAAAGTTTAGTTTTAGTTTAGGAGGGTGGAAGGGGCGGTGTTCAGCACCCCTCCAGCCCCCCCCCCCTTCACCCCCCCCCCACCAATACAACTCGACGAAGATAATGGGAAAATGAAGTGAAGAAGTGAATACGGAGTGGTGGGAACTAAATCATACACAGGGTGATGCCAAAAAACAAAAGGTGAAGCCCTGCTATGTCTCGCTCGCATCACTGCTGGCGGAAAGGCCTCCGCTAAAGGGAGCTCTAGAGAACCTTCCCCCCCCCCCCCTTACACGTGGCTGTTTGGCCTACTCATCCATGTTGTCTTGCCGTCTTGGAAGAGATCAACCATATTGAATTCAAACCAACCCGTGCATGCAGTGCCAGGTTATCCTAGTAGCAAAAGTAGCATGTGTTATGGGCCCCGCACTTTCAAGGGCCCCGCGCTAAATGCTTTCAAGCTATCAATTCCAGTTCAGTGATTCTGCACTTTCTCTATTACTATAGTACTATACCGCCTTCAACTTTTATGAACGACTGGGTGTTTTAGGTTAGCGATTTGTCGTATTATCTGGCTGTATAGCAAATGAAAGAAATACAGTTACTTTACTATGCAAGTTAAAATGTATGTGTTTTAATATTTACGTGTTTTTATTTTATTTAGGGCCCCTTTATAACATATGCTAGAGTCCCCGTACAATCTTCATCCGGCACTGCGTGCATGGGGTTAAATAAAGAAACCCTGCAATGAATAGCTGATGGTGTGAAGTCCAAATTTGTATCAATGTCTAAATCGTCGCCGATTATAAACATTTCTGGCCGTTTTAAGCCAGTGTTATAAACGAATGTGGTGAGTTTTTGAATAGCTGATGGTGTGAACTCTTCTTCTATTGCATAGGAAACCCGTGCAGCTGTAGCGATGGGTGGAACCTGTCGAGTGGCGCTGCTGACGGCGCTGGGATTTGCTCTGGCAATCATTCAAGGTGGGTGAAGTCACCTCGCAAGCCTGTCAACCGTCACTGACGTTTTGCCTTTGGCTCCAATGAAGCCCCGACAGCATCACGGGCCTAAGGCAATCGCACTGGCTGCTTAAAGACGTTTATAATATCCTCGTTGTTGATACCTCGGGACATAGCAATATGGTTGTTGTCTTCTTTGAAAAGCACCGTATTTAAAATCGGTGGTTGGTGGCACAAATACTCGTGTGCTCAAACTGACATGGCTTCTGAGATCTGGCGTTGAGCCATTGGTGCTCATCTCCTGTTTACAGCCCCCAAACCAGTAGTGGGAATTCCACAGTTCTTTGGCCGGGGCAGGGGGGGGGGTGGTCTGTACAGACAACTACTGTTGACTTGTCCACAAAATGGTACTTAATTTATCGACCCCGGATAGATGCTGGGCTGGCAGAGTAACCCCACCACCAACCAATATTTGAACTCGCAACCTTCCACTCGCTCTATCTACCACCCAGCCACTGAGCTGCATCGAGGGTCATGTGGTTCTACAACGCACGTGTGTTTGAAGCCATGAAGTGTCACAAGTCGTCCTCGTTAGACCTGAAAGATTGAAGTCAATAAGTGGATTAAAGGAGCATAGTTTTTCATTAGAGTTTAAAAAAACAACTTCCTTAATTTCTTCAAGGGGTGAGACCCCAGATGCTAGTAACCCAAGCATGGCTTTTTGTCTGTCGTCAGAATGAGGTAAAGATAAAGGTACAAAGCTGAAACTGCAATGCTCACACCATTGCTGGCATAAGAGCTCTAAAAAGCCCCTCTGGTGGGAGCTTTGGCCTACTCTTCCATTCTGGCTAGATGCCAATGGACTAACAGCGGTGTCCCCTTTCATCCTCCTGGGCGGACAGAGGCGGAGGGGAGTTTCAGAATCCTGTGCCATTGTTTCAGCTGCCACTCCGGGATATCGAGTCGAACTGGCGACCTCAATTCCAGCGTTCTAACCACACCACCACTGTGACAGCATCTTCAGAATACGTCACCACAAACACCCTTGGCTGCTCCAGATGATGAAGTAAAACATTAACCTTTTTTTTTCTTTGCATTTGTAGGTTCACATCATGTGGCTGGTCAGGTAAATATTTGCTTTATTTTATGCATGGTTCAAATTCATGGACACTCGCATTTTTACAATTCATGTTTTTATTTAAAAACCATTGGCAAAAAATGACTGGCATGCCAAAGACAATCTAATCAATAATCTTTAAAATAGTTTGAATTCGGTACCTGTTTCTGGAATGTCCAGGCTGTCCAAACACACATCACGCTTTATTCATAGATTTAGGCATCGGTTTTCACTGCGCGGTTGAAAAGTATGTTTCTTGTACACTTACGTTTTTTTTTACTGAAGGGCTTTAGCGATCTTTGACATCGCGCAGCCGAAGCAGTCGAAACTATCGCAGGCGACATGCCAGTCATCTGCGTCTTTCAAATGTCGTTAGGAAAAAGCAGCAGCACTACAATTGCATTGCTAATGTTGAGAAAATAAGAATATCCTTTCTGGCAAATAAGAATAGGTTTCGTCTATGTTCAAACACCAAATATATACCCATTGCAAGGCATCAAGTCCGCATGAACCACACACACTTGTCGCAAAACATACAAAAGAACATGCTCTGATAACATATGCATTGTATTTGAAACTGATTAGCTTACACCAGATACAGCATTTGTCATGGCATTGTCTCACCAGTGTTAGACCGGAGAACGCCTAAAAGCGAACAGTGCAAAGTCAATGCAAGTAGCAGTGATTTTCTCACCATTATGATACTGCCAAAAATGCCCAATATATATTGTTAACGTGAGCCATTCTACGGCATCCGGGGTAGTGGCTGAGTTGAATCGACTTGCTCAGCCAGCACAACGCTTGTTGTCTTCTTGGTTCTTTCGGTAAAGTCATGTAGAAGGGAACTAATAAAATAATAAAAATAAAACATAATAAAATCATTCTCAAGACGTTTCGGCCACAACGCAGGCAGCCGTCCTCAGGTGAAGAACAGGTCTGTCGGAAATACAGCATCTGAACGAGTCATTCAGACGCGTTTTATTTTTATTATTTTATTATTTCCCTTCTACGTAACTTTACCGAAAGAACCAAGAAGATGAATCCCTGCAGTCACGAAGGCTTTAAATCGAAACGCTTGTTGTGTTGGGCAGTCATCGTGATCTACGCCTCATGGTTTGCACCTCACCACCGGTGATCACTGGGGAGTCTCGAATCGACATGCAGGCGGTCACACGGCGGCGTAGAGGAACGAGGCTCGTGCGGTCGTCACCGCTGTTAAGATTAAGTGCGTGGTGCTGTACCTGCATGTACGTGGGAGTGGTAGTGTAGCGGTCAGCACGCTGCACTACGAACCCTGTGGCACAAGTTCGATTCCCGCTTACGGCCAATACCAGTGACGATTATTTTAACCGGTCCTGGGCCTCCCCTAGGTCGACTATTGTCTAGAAATAGTACCTGGTGCGATGTGTAAACATCGCCAATAGGGAGACAAAGGCGGCTGGGCATGGTTGCTGGCCACCCACCCCCTCGGGTGTCGTTCTGGCCTTCATAGGTGCTCACTAAGAGGACTTTTCCTAACAGTTTGAAAAGACGATATGGGGGCGTTTTCTCTTTTTGTACTTGCGTGTGATTTTATCACCCTAACTCAAGCTCTGTTCTTGTTTTTTGTTATTGATGATACAATGTTTAAAGGACACCCTGGGGTATTTTTTAAGCACGTAACTATTTGCTGATGAACTTGATAACATTTCACAAATGTGCGTACTTACGCCCACGGTATTTGCATTGCACGGTGTTCGCGTGACGGTTTTTCAAAGATTTGGCAAATTGTATTCAAAGATTTACATTAACACCGAGATAGAACAGCGCACACGACAAAAAATGCAATAACAAAAAACATCACCTTTGCCGAGCACATTCAAAGCAGTCGGTAACAAACATCACCATTATAGCTGCAATAGATACGAGTTTAACGCGTTTTATTAACGTGGAAAAGTATTTTTTCAATAAGATCTTGGGAATATTAGATGATGGGAGGGAATTGGTTCTTTCGGTTAAGTCACGTAGGTAAAAAAATACAAATAAAAAATACAAATAAAAGATAAAAAAATTAATACATTTAAATCACGACGTTTCGGGCGCAACACAAGCGTACGTCACATCAGGTGAATGGAAGAGTGAGATAACCCGCATTGTACGCATGTCGGACTTTCTCACCGCACGTTGCCAGTTGCACTAATCTGAGGTGCGGGCGGAGGAGAATAAACTTAAACGCAAAACAAAAAGCACGTTTCACAGAAATGGTGCCTTGCTCCAGTGTGGTGGTTGAACGCGGTGTGGGGGTCAGACGAGAGAGTCGATGGCCATCGGACTGAGTCCGCGTGGGCGGTGGAGTCCACGAGGATGGAGAGTATTCTTAGTTTTTTTCGGTAAAGTCACGTAGGTAAAAAATTAAAATTAATAAAAGTAAAATAAAAATACTTTTTTTTATTTTAATTTTTTTTACCTACGTGACTTTATCGAAAAGTCACGTAGGTAAAAAATTAAAATTTATAAAAGTAAAATAAAAAGACTTTTATTAATTTTAATTTTTTTTTACCTATGTGACTTTACTGAAAAAACCCAAGAATACGAATCCTTGCAGTCACGAAAGCTTCAAATCTAGAATTAAGAGGATGGAGAGGTTGGCCACGTGGTCATGCTGCTGGTCGTGGTCACAGCGATCGAAGCGTGGATATGAATTGATGATTGAATCGGTTGCGCCAGTCCTGACGTTTTGTTTCATTTGTGATGGGACGGATTGTTGTGAAAAAAGTGTGACTTTTGAATGTTTCTTTTACATTGTTGTTATTATTGACATCTAATTTTGTGTTGTCTTTGTTCGTATTGCAGAGTTCGGAAGGTATGTGATTTGTTTTTTTTATGTGATAAAACGCAGTCCACACAAATCGATATGCATGTCCTAAACACGTTTAAACGAAATGGCTAGTCTTTTGGGTCAGCATCTGGACATTTTAAATCTCAGCCAATCTCTATCGACACATCTCTCGGTGCTGTTCTTTGTTTCTCTGCGGTAACCTCTTCTTCCATTGACCAATTATTTGTACTCCACTCATATTTGCCTACTAATCTCTCATGTTGGGCCAACAACGTTGATCCAACAACGTTGATCCAATGGCTTCAATCACATGCTAATGTTTGCCCAACTTTACATGTTGACTGGGAAGGCTGGTTCTGGCCTCCCTAGTCGTTGCGTAATCCTCCTGCGTGGGATGTCGTGATTGTGCCGTTCAGCCCCCCCCCCCCTCCAATGGGCGTTCCGCTTGTGCCACCTCTTGTTTGGCACGATGTCGATGTGTTTTTTTATTTGTTACACGGATTATCCCGTTCAGCCAGTTTCCCCGGCTATTTGACACGGGAGATCTGCGTTGCGAGTCACAAATAAGATTATAATGCGAGCAAGAGGCGACATGAAGTTAGGTGCACGTACGCTCTATAGTTTAGTCTATCAGTGACACATGTGCGATGTTCTCCTCCACAAGCTGGGAGCTTGATTCACATAGTCAAGTTCAACAACAACAACAAAAATCTCCCAGAACGTGGAGCGAAACTGATTTAATCGCAGGCACTGAGAGCCTCTGATGTTGGCTGGCCAATGCTGTTGAAGTTTCTTTGTCGTGGTGTTTTTAGTTTTGTTGCGTTCAAACATTTTGAAAATTTTAAGTCACCCTACAAAGTGTCCTTCATGTGATGTGTTGTCCATCATAGAGTGTTTTGGGTTCAATAGCGTAAATATAAATGCGTTGTTAACCTGCCACCACCCTACACAGCCATTTAGTAAGGTTTGTCACGTGAACAAAACATGCCAATTTGTTACAAGTTCAGCACTAACCGCTTGTGTGTTGGAAAATAAACCCACGACATTTACAATTCGAGTACGACGTTTCGCCAGTAATTACAACGAGCATCATCAGGCCACAGCCTGTGTCGGGTGGTGGCGGGTTTAACGACACATTGATATATTCACGCAATCTAACCCAAAGACCTCTATTATGGATGAAAATTGCTCGCGAAAGCCCATTGCGTGTTAAAGTGACGTGTTAAAGTGACGTGTTAAAGTGACGTGTTAAAGTGACGTGTTAAAGTGACGCGTTAAAGTGACGCGTTAAAGTGACGCGTTAAAGTGACGCGTTAAAGTGACGCGTTAAAGTGACGCGTTAAAGTGACGCGTTAAAGTGACGCGTTAAAGTGACGCGTTAAAGTGACGCGTTAAAGTGACGCGTTAAAGTGACGCGTTAAAGTGACGCGTTAAAGTGACGCGTTAAAGTGACGCGTTAAAGTGACGCGTTAAAGTGACGCGTTAAAGTGACGCGTTAAAGTGACGCGTTAAAGTGACGCGTTAAAGTGACGCGTTAAAGTGACGTGTTAAAGTGACGTGTCAAAGTGACGCGTTGCCTTTGCCTTTTCCTATTCTCTCAAACAGTTGTCAACTGTACAGGCAGAAATGTGTAAGTGTTTTTTTTTACCATTCAAGACATGCATGAACACACTTTTTTTTGTTATATTTACAAATACGACGTGCTAATTGCGATGCCGATGCCAGCGACCGTAATCGGTTTCAATGTTAACATTTGTTGTTGTCGCCGTGTGTGTCTATATGTGTTTATAAAGGACTGTGCTGGGCAATGCGTTGTTGGGCGTAAATATCACCGCCGCACAGCTGGAAAATTTCACAGCAGAAGAGTTCGCCTGCTTGAACGTAAGTCCCAGGTGTTGTATTCGGAGAAGGTGAAAGGTGCAGCCACCGTAGTTGCTTATACTCGGCGGCCCCTGCTGGCAGAAGGGCCTCCATGAGAGGGAGCTCGAGAGAAGCCCCTCTTAATAAGAGGGCTTTAGGCCTACTCTTCCACGATGGCCAGACGCCTCGTGAGAGGCTGGGAATAAACTGCACCTTACCCTACCTAACCCCCACCACACGCGAACTGTCAATCGACTAGGCTGCGGTGTATACATTTATACTGCTGCGTGTACACAATTTAATGGTATTTTACTTGTACGTCCATCTACGATGTATGCAAACAAAAACTTAATATTGTTTTTAAACTCCAATTGCAGTGGTGTACAAAACACACGCAAAGCAATGCCATCACATTCTTCAATAGCATTGCCCTAAAGAAGAACATTATAACATTTTAAAAAATTGTGTCATTGTCCTTGATATGATTTTCACTTTCGAGAGAAGAGTTATTGATGAAAATAAGTTTTCGTTATTCGTAACGAATCGTGCTAATTGCACACACAGCATGTGGTCACGTAATCCCCGTGGCCTGCATGGCATGGGGAATCCCTCTTCCAGAAGTGGATTGACAGAAGGGCTGTACTTTAACAGTTCTACATCACATTGTTACCCAATATATAACCCACAATCCACCAAGATGCCACAGGTATTTAATATGTATATTCCAGCCTTGCATCTGTATTCATTTTGCATTATCTGGTAGATCGCAGTTACTGAACACTTTCAAAGTGGCCCTTCTCAGTTTGTCATCCAAATGTTAACCAATTTCATAGCGGAACAAAAACAAATGAGTGCTCACTTACACACGTGCCCTCCCAAGCAGAGGTCGCAAACGGGTTTTGATTCCTTACCCGTACCCGTACCCGGCCGCACCAGGGTCGCAAACGGGTACCCGTACCCGTATCCGGCCGTATCCGTACCCTACCCGTACCCAGCCGGGTACGGGTAGGGTACGGATATCGGGTAACTGATTGCAAAACTCTGGGATGAAGCCATGTTGCAAGCGCGGGTGGGTTGATTCTAGGAACTTGAATTGTGAGAAGAGACAAGACGTTGGGAAATGAGTGACAAACAGTTACTCACCAGTGACTCATGGCCTACCTGTACCCGTACCTGGCCGCACCAGGAACTTGAATTGTGAGAAGAGACAAGACGTTGGGAAATGAGTGACAAACAGTAACTCACCAGTGACTCATTGCCTACCCGTACCCGTACCTGGCCGCACCAGGGTCGCAAACGGGTACCCGGCCGGGTACGGGTAGCCGGGTATCGGGTAGGGTACGGGTATCGGGTACCCGGTTGCGACCTCTGCTCACAAGACATAAAATCTGGCTCGGGGCCAAGCAGGGCCAAGAGGCGGGACTAATTATGCAGTCAATGCGTGTGACTTCAGTACAGTGTGAGGTCACGGCGTTATCTCCACTCGTCTCGACTTGTCTATTGCCTGTGACACTCGTGTCTAGGAGCGGCTACTGCAGTGGAAAATAATACAACCTGCTCGGCTGGCCTGGTATGGCTTGGCAGGGTTCGGTTTTGGGTTTGGGCGGGGGGGTAAAGAGATGTTTGACCGCACGTCGGTTGTGTTTGGTGTGCAGGATTCTACACTGTCACTTATCCCGGCCGACCAGCTCGCTCAGCTCTACATGTCAAAGTTTCTAAACAGCGCTATTGTCAGTCGATCGGTGACGATCAACTTGAAGAACCTCACCGTGCTGGGCAACGTTCTGGATGGAATCAACATGGTGTGTGGCCTCCACTCTGCACCCCAATCTAAACATGTCCCTCTGCTTGATGTGCATACACTGTTAGTTCGCTTGCTCGGTCCCATATCTGCGTCCGCCTGGTGGAAAATGTTTCATCCATGATGGTGTCTACCTCTCCTCTCGCATCACACTCTACTCCATTCCACACACTCCCCTAACGCTCCACTCGCATTTCACTCTACTCCCCTGCATGCAATATCCTACACTTCCCCTCTCATCTCACTCCACTCCCCTTCACACACTCTCCTGCCTCTCCCTCTCATCTCAACCTTAAACGGGTGGGAAAGTACTGCACCCTACGATCACGTGGACCAGAGATCACTGAAGGCGTACAAGAGTTAGGTCTGTGTTGTCCACTTTTGTGGGACATTCTCTAACGGGCAGTGTCTGCCTGTCTCTGTGAGGAATCTGAATGCATATTTTTATCTCATGACATGATACCGAGCGGGCAATTGAGATTACATTGTGAGAAAATTCAGATGTAAAAATGTAAATACTTCTGTAGGAAATGGATATTCCACTGTGAATGCATTTTTTTTTTGAAAATTAATATCTGTATGTGTGTATGGGTTTTGAGGAGTGAGAATCAGCGATGCAGCGATCCAGACAATACCACCTGTTAATGTGCTCTGCCGGTCCGAATAAGTGCTTGCTATACAGCGCTTGCCTTTGTATTTGTGCATATGTGTGCATGTGCATGCATATGCATGTGGGGAGTGGTAGTATCGTGGTTGGTGCACTACGCTCTGAACCTGACATCTTGAGTTCAATGCCCCACCACAGCTAACATCTACGCTTGTCCTGGTCCTCCCTGAGTTGTCTCAGCCCTAAACGAGTACCTGGTGCGGTGCGCAACCATCAGCAACGCAACCCACTCGTACGCTGTACTGGCCTTCGTATACATTGCTCGCTAACAGCACTTGCCCCAACAGCCTGTGTAGGTTACACGGGGGATCTTTGTCCGGTGTGTATGCGTGTGTTTGCGCACAGACGATTTCAGCTGACGTGAGGACGGCCATGATGACCAGCATCTGGGACACCCTGAAGCCGTCTCTTGCGACTTTGTCGGATGCCGAGGGAACACAGTGGTTTCAAACGCGACTCGTCCTTTTTCTCCCGTCCATCACCGCGGTGGAGATAGCAGACATCCCCATCAACGTGTCCTGCGTCAATTTCGTCACAATGTGCGTGCTCACAAATAACCCCCACGTCCGTTAACGGCAACATCCTCGGTGTGTTGCGCAACCAGATTCACAGCAACGTGCCCATCGTTACTGGCACGCGGCACGTGTCGCTCAATGTCGTTTAGAGGCAAGGAAAGAGTGGAGAAAAATAGCATTCGTGACATTTAGTTGTCAATACAATGCTGGATGAAGACTTATTCGCGCTGTGTCAGCCATGGGGTTGTTTAGTGATCAGAACAGATTGGTGATGTGTGTGTGGGGGGGGGGTTGCCCGGCAATGGATAAGATATCACTGGCCACTGATGTTAGCCATGACCGAGAGCATTGAACTCGGGTTACCAAGTTCATAGTGTGGTACGCAAACCAGTGTGCCACAGCCACCCCACCCCTTACCAAACTCTCCCCCTCCCCCCCACAAGGCATGAACGTTATCATTAAAATCAGATCGACGCGATGAAAATATTGGATCCGGAGAATCTTGGGTTGGATACTTTTGGAATGGGATTTGGATCACGGTCAGCTTGTGGTGATGGGCTACCACTAAACCCAATCCGTGCACCCATAAGCATTACATTAATGCTACTTTAATATCTGCTAGAATTGTCTACAATTAATGCTGTAAATTTGCTCGGTCGCTGCATCGTGCGATTTCAGATACGCTTCTGTGGCCGTCTGGAACACTCTTCCTTCCGATATGAGGAAGCCACTGGAGCTATGCACTTTTAAATCTAGATTGAAAACGAATTTCTTTAGGACAAACGTGTTGTCATCAGACGAAGAATACATTCAGATCTCTCACAGTTGCAACGCAACCTTTCATGTTGCAGAACGACCCACGGAAGCACTTATCACGGAGCTATCTCTGAAATCCCTTCAAATGACCTCTAGTTCACACAGTAGAGGGGACCATTTCCCACCTGCTCTGCCAATGATAATGATATTCAAACGACCGTCAAGCTGATACTTATTTCTCACGAACTGGAATTAGACAACATTCGTTCAGAAACAAATATATTGATATCAGTTTTTTTTTGTACAGTGACTGGGCCGAGACCTTAATCTCATTGCACTTGATAATCCAGTTTAATTACCAGGATATCAGCGATGTCGACTAAATCCTATCACATCTGAGTTACGTGGTCACCTCGTGAAAATGAACTTCGTTTCATATTGACTATATTTTTTTCAAAAAGTGGAATATTTTTGTCAAAACACATAAACACAGTGTAAACGTATGCAATAAAGTATCGGTGTATCGTTGTTCTTGTTGCACAGGTCGCAAAGCCTGAGTGGAGTTGATCTCTTACATTAAAATATAAGAGATCAATTTAAATGTCAATTACATTTCGCTCATTTCCATCTCTGTAACGTCTACATAAATACACAACGTAACATTTTCTTTCATATTTGATTCAATTACTTGACTATTTTATAATAAAATATTCTTGCTTGTTCTTGTTGTACAGCTCACAGAGTCTGAGTGGTAAAGATATCCAACTTGCTGCACTGAATAAAATCAACAATTTCCTTGTCGCAGGTGGGTCAATTGCTTAATTTACATCTTTTAAAAATGAGCTGAAACATCCACGACTTTTTGTACTGCATTTTCATGCAATGACAATACTGAACCTGATGCCATCTTGTCAATTCCCACAGATGTGACAATGATGAACAAGAACTGCACACAGAACATCAACAGCTCCACGCTGCTCAACACCTATTATGGAAAATTCAGTGCCCTTGCCAATTATTCTGACTTTGAAGTTTTCCCAGCTTTTAAAGGCGTAAGTAATGTCACACACCACATGTGTAAACTGTCCACGTTTTCAAACAAAACCGATTTCATTCAATGTTAGCGTTAAGGAAAGGAACTATTTGCATTATGGTTTTTGACTTTGGAAATGTGATGCGTTACATTTTTCAAACGCAGATATTTTGTGTACATCGTGATAACTATCAAAATAGGAAAATACCTGCAGACTTGTAACAAAGAAAAATAACATAATGCAAAGGTGTTTTCGTGAACACCTCTGGTCTAGACAAGGCTGAGAGCATTTAACATCAAAACTAGTCATCACATAATTTGCAATCGAGGTGGATACACCTTTACACGTTTTTTTTTGTTAATTGATCACAAGTTAATCACCCCGTATGGAATGAACCCTCCTCCAATGCAACCGTCTCAATCCTGGGATTTGATGAATTTCCATCATTTTGGGAACAGTTACAATTCTTTAATACTCTTTGGTTCTTTCGGTAAAGTACGTACGTATAAACTAAAATAAATCACGACGCAACACAATCGTCGGTCATCAGTTGTTGTGCCCGAAACGTCGTGATTTATTTTATTTTATACCTACGTGATTTTACCGAAAGAACCAAAGAATATGGATTCCTGCAGTCACAAAAGCTTCAAATAAATTCTTTAATACTTTTTTTCTCGTGGCATTTTGCTCCGTTAAAACTCGTAAAGTGTGAATTCTTGGACGTGTGACTTAAGCACGTAGTGCGAGTGTGCAACTGATCTCCTTACGGTTTCTCCCGATGGCTCTAGGCTGAAGTCCTGAACCTTCTTTCCCCTGTACAACTGGCGGACTACGCTGCCAAGCCCAACGTGCAGAATAACTCTACCCTGCTGTTAGAGATCTTCCCCAACATCAACAGCATCGACAACATGGCAACATTCGTGGATCGCTTTAACGTTGTGGTAAGTCTGTCAGGACGCGCGTTAGAATTATAGTGTGGTACTGTAGAAGCTGGACACACTGGCTGGTAATTTATTCGCTCATCTTGTAGTCTTGTGATGGATTTCTCCTGTATATTAGGCCGAAGCATTTCATGTCATCATCAGACTCGCCACTGATGAGCAAAATAACTCCCACATTGTTTTTCATTTCTGCTTTTCCACAGTTGTACCTTTGCAGTAGTGGCCTCCGAACTTTTTATAAGGCAGCGATGATGAGGAATGTGACGAGTTGTTTTTACGTGAATTCAAGTGAGGCGTTGATCTTGTCATCCACAGGCAAACAAGGCGTTTGATGCCTCTGCCCAGGCCGGGGTGATGGCCGGCGTGTGGACAAAGCTGGGGCCTTCGCTGGCCGCTATGCCTGACGCAGATGTGTCCACGTGGTTCAATCAGAGGCTGTCCCCTCTCATCCTGCCGGGCATCACCGCTGGCATGGTGGGCAACATTTCCACGGGACTCAACTGCACTGCGTTTGCAAGCATGTGAGTGTCCTATGCGCTATGCAGTCACTTGTGTGGCAAGGTGGCATATTCATGGATCATTGTGTTTGCTCTGTGATGTGAATTTGGGTCGGACCGCATGTTGTTTGGAATGATGTCGGATGTTTCAACACCACGTGCTGGCTCCTCTTTCAGGAACTTCATGGAACATCTCATATTGTCTTTAAAAAAATTATCGCAGTAATTAAAAGATCCTTCATAGCAGATTGAGGGTGGTATTCCAAGATGTTAGGCAGTTCTAATGTCTCACGCGTTTTCATGTAATACTCTCTACATTTTGCATAACTTGAATATATTTTGTGTCAGTGTGCACATTCGCTGTGAAACTGTATTATAGCGTGAATTAATGCATCAGTACTCTATGAAACTGCATTCACAGAACAAAGTGGCATCTGTACCATAACATCGTGCCCATTAAACAGAGCCTAACAGCTTATTGGGCACTTCATGCTGAAATAAATAAAATACATTTTGATTTCTTACCTAAAAAGAACATACAGTAGGTCATTGTATTTCCATTAAAATATAAGAGATCAATTTAAATGTAGATTACATTTCGCTCATTTCCATCTCTGTAACGTCTACATGAATACACAACGTAACATTTTCTTTAATATTTGATTCAATTACTTGACTGTTTTATGATAAAATTTTCTTGCTTGTTCTTGTTGCACAGCTCACAGAGTCTGAGTGGAGTTTATGGAAATCTCAGTGACGATATCAAACTTGCAGCACTGAATAAAATCAACAATTTCCTTGTGGCAGGTGGGTCAAATGCTTAATTTACATATTTTTAAAATAAGCTGATACATCCATGACTATTACACATTTTCTTTTAACTCTGTCTGTTGTTGTTGTTGTTGTATCCTCAAAGCTTGTAACTCAATTTTAACCCACTACCCAATGTGATATCGACTGAAAACTTGGTATATTTATGTCACACTGATGACAATACTATATTCTATCAAAAAAATATACAACTTTTAAACATTATATTTCATGTTATGTTTCGGCTTCGGTCTAATTGTTCACGGGTCAACTGACGTTGGTTGTAATTGCCCACGGTCCCTTACGTTATGGCAAGATTCGGGGCCACTTCCTGGAGTCGTGGCGTTCTGCCATTACTAGTACGTTACAATGATAATTAGTTTTTTACCCTTCTATCTGGCAACAAAACTGACACCTTTTTACAAGAGTCATGTTTGCATAGACCACAATACCTGCAGTCATAATGCAAACAAAAAACACAACTCTGATAATGTGCACTGTCCTTGAAGTTGATTGGTCCACACCCGAGACAGCTTTCCTTAGAGCCTAGTCTCACATGGGTTGGACCAGATGACGCCAAAAGGCGCATCTGGTGACACCAAATGCGCCTTTTGGCGTCATCTGGTCCAACCCATGTGAGACTATGCTCTAAGGAAAGCTGTCTCGGGTGTGGACCAATCAACTTCAAGGACAGTGCACATTATCAGAGTTGTGTTTTTTGTTTGCATTATGACTGCAGGTATTGCGGTCTATGCAAACATGACTCCTTGTAAAAAGGTGTCAGTTTTGTTGCCAGATAGAAGGGTAAAAACAAATTATCATATTTTTACTGGCAAATGAGGTTCCAATAGTACGGTACATTTCATGAAAGCGTGTTTTTTAAAAATATTACTTATTTATACCTCATTTCCATTAAATTACAACAATGAACCCGAGCCATCTTGTCAATTCCCACAGATGTGACAATGATGAACAAGAGCTGCACACAGAACATCAACAGCTCCACGCTGCTCAACACCTATTTTGGAAGATTCAGTGCCCTTGCCAATTATTCTGACTTTGAAGTTTCCCCATCTTTTAAAGGCGTAAGTAATGTCACACACCACATGCGTAAACTGTCCACGTGTTCAAACAAAACCGATTTCATTTAATGTTAGCGTTAAGGAGAGGAACTATGTGTATGATGGTTTTTGACTTTGGGAATGTGATGCGTTACACTTTTCAAACGCAGATTTTTTGTGTACATCGTGATAACAACTATCAAAATAGGAAAATACCTGCAGACTTGTAACAAAGAAAAATAACATAATGCAAAGGTGTTCTCACAAACACCTCTATTTTTAGTTGGTGGTCTAGACAAGGCTGAGAGCATTTTACATTAAAACTGGTGATCACATGATTTGTACTCGAGGTGGATACACCTTTACACGTTATTTTTGATTGTTAATTGATAGCAAGTTAATCACTCCGTATGTATGGAATGATCCCTCCTCCACCAAAACCTCCTCAATTCTGGGATTTGATTAAATTTCATCATTTTGGGAACAAGATACAATTCTTTAATACATTTTTTCTCGTGGCATTTCGCTCAGTCAGTCATTTGGATTGTTTTAATTTAAAGTCGAATTTTTTTCAATTGTTTCATTTCCATAAAATCAACATCGGTGTATACATTTCATACAATTGTTGAAACTCGTAAAGTGTGAATTCTTGGACGTGTGACTTAAGCACGTAGTGCGATTGTGCAACTGATTTCATGACGGTTTCTCCCGATGGCTCTAGGCTGAAGTCCTGAACCTTCTATCGCTTGTACAACTGGCGGACTACGCTGCCAAGCCCAACGTGCAGAACAACGCTACCCTGCTGTCAGCGATCTTCCCCAACATCAACGGCATCAACAACATGGCAACATTCGTGGATCGCTTTAACGTTGTGGTAAGTGCGTCGGGACGCGCGTTAGAGCTATAGTGTGGTGCTGTAGAAGCTGGACACACTGGCATTGTTGACCAGAGGTCACCAGTTTGACCCCCTGTTGAAACAAAATTAAAGGTGGTAATTTATTCGCTTATCTTGTAGTCCTTTGATGGATTTCTTCCGTATATTAAGCTGAAGCATTTCATGTCATCGTCATAGACCCCCCACTGATGAGAAAAATTACTCCCAGATTATTTTTTATTTCTGCTTTTCCACAGTTGTACCTGTCCAGTAGTGACCTCCGAACTCTTTATAAGGCAGCGATGATGAGGAATATGACGAGTTGTTCTTACGTGAATTCAAGCGAGGCGTTGATCTTGTCATCCACAGGCAAACAAGTCGTTTGATGCCTCTGCCCGGGCCGTGGTGATGGACAGCGTGTGGACAAAGCTGGGGCCTTCGCTGGCCGCTATGCCTGACGCGGATGTGTCCACGTGGTTCAATCAAAGGCTGTCCCCTCTCATCCTGCCGGGCATCACCGCTGGCATGGTGGGCAACATTTCCACGGGACTCAACTGCACTGCGTTTGCAAGCATGTGAGTGTCCTATGCGCTATGCAGTCACTTGTGTGGCAAGGTGGCATATTCATGGATCATTGTGTTAGCTCTCTGATGTGAATCTGCGTTGGACTGCATGTTGTTTGCAATGATGTCCGACGTTTCAATACCACGTGCTGGCAGCTTCTTCAGGAACTGAATGGAGCATCTCATATTTTCTTAAAAATTATCACAGTAATGAATTTATTATTATTATTGACAGACCAAGGATGATGTTCCAAGATGGTAGTGAGTGTCAATGGCTTGCATTTTTTCATATAATGTTCTCTGCATTTTGCATAACTTTAAAATAATTTGTATCAATGTGCAAATGTTCTGTGAAACGGTATTATTGCATATATTAATGCATCAGTACTCTCTGAAAGAGCATTCGCAGTACAAGGTAGCATCTGTACCATCACAGGGTGCCCATTAAACAGAGTCTAACAGCTTATTGGGCATTTTTTGCTGAAATAAATAAATGCATCTTGATTGCTCACCAAAAAAGAACATACAGTACGTTTTCATATTGCCATTAAAATATAAGAAATCGATATAAATGTAGATTACATTTCGCTCATCTCCATCTGTGTCACACTTTTACATAAATATACGACGTAAAATGTTGTTTAAATTGCCTGTGTTTTATAATCTCAAACAAAATATTCTTGCTTGTTGTTCTTGTTGTACAGCTCGCAGAGTCTGAGTGGAGTTTATGGAACTCTCAGTGAAGATATCCAACTTGCAGAACTGAATAAAATAAAAAATTTCCTTGGCGCAGGTGGGTCAAATGCTTAATTTACATCTTTAAAAAATGAGCTGAAACATCTAATGACTATTTATACCTCATTTTCATGAAATTATAGCAATGAACCCGATGCCATCTTGTCAATTCCCACAGATGTGACAATGATGAATAAGAACTGCACACAGAACATCAACAGCTCCACGCTGCTCAACACCTATTTTGGAAAATTCAGTGCCCTTGCCAATTATTCTGACTTTGAAGTTTTCCCAGCTTTTAAAGGCGTAAGTAATGTCACACACCACATGTGTAAACTGTCCACGTGTTCAAACAAAACCGATTTCATTCAATGTTAGTGTGAAGGAAAGGAACTATTTGCATGATGGTTTTTGACATTGGGAATATGATGCATTTAATTTTTCAAATACAGCCCTTTCTCTACATCGTGATAACAACTATCAAAATAGGAAAATACCTGCAGACTGGTAACAGAGAAAACACATCATGCAAAGGTGTTCTCACAAACACCTCTATTTTTAGTTGGTGGTCTAGACAAGGCTGAGAGCATTTTACATCAAAACTGGTGATCACATGATTTGCACTCGAGGTGTATACACCTTTAAACGTTATTTTTTTTTTGTTAATTGATCGCAAATGAATCACTCCGTGTGGAATGAACCCTCCCCCGCTGCAACCTCCTCAATTCTGGGATTTGATCAATTTTCATCATTTTGGGAACAAATTACAATTCTTTAATAATGTTTTTGTTTTTTCAGGGAATTTTGCTCCGTCAGTCATTTGGATTGTTTTAATCTAAAGTTGAATTTTCCTCAAGTGCTTCATTTGCATAAAAGCAACATTGCCGCATACATTTCATACAATTGTTGAAACTCGTCACGTGTGAATTCTTGGACGTGTTACTTAAGCACGTCGTGCGAGTGTGCAACTGATCTCCTTACGGTTTCTCCCGATGGCTCTAGGCTGAAGTCCTGAACCTTCTTTCCCCTGCACAACTGGCGGACTACGCTGCCAAGCCCAACGTGCAGAATAACGCTACCCTGCTGTCAGAGATCTTCCCCAACATCAACAGCATCAACAACATGGCAACATTCGTGGATCGCTTTAACGTTGTGGTAAGTGCGTCGGGACGCGCGTTAGAATTATAGTGTGGTACTGTTGGACACACTGGCATTGTTGGCCAGAGGCCACCAGTTTGACCCCTTGTGAAAACTAAATTAAAGGTTGGTAATTTATTAGCTTATCTTGTAGTCCTGTGATGGATTTCTCCTGTTTATTAGGCCGAAGCATTTCATGTCATCGTCAAAGACTCCCCTACTGATGAGCAAAATGACTCACAGATTTTTTTTCATTTCTGCTTTTCCACAGCTGTACCTATCCAGTAGTGGCCTCCGAGATCTTTATAAGGCAGCGGTGATGAGGAATGTGACGAGTTGTTCTTACGTGAATTCAAGCGAGGCGTTGTTCTTGTCATCCACAGGCAAACAAGTCGTTTGATGCCCCTGCCCGGGCCGCGGTGATGGCCGGCGTGTGGACAAAGCTGGGGCCTTCGCTGGCCGCTATTCCTGACGCAGATGTGTCCACGTGGTTCAATCAAAGGCTGCCCCCTCTCCTCCTGCCGAGCATTACTGCTGAGATGGTGGCCAATATTACTACGGGACTCAACTGCACTGCGTTTGCAAGCATGTGAGCGTCATATACGTTACGCAGTCACTTGTGTGGCAAGGTGGCATATTCGTGGATCATTGTGTTAGCTCACGATGTGAATTTGGGTTGGACCGCATGTTGTTTGGAATGATGTCCGATGTTTCAACACCACGTGCTGGCTGCTTTTTCAGGAACTTCATGGAACATCTCATATTGTCTTAAAAAAAGTTATCGCAGTAATTAAAAAATCCTTCATAACAGATTGAGTGTGGTATTCTAAGATATTAGGCAGTTCTAATGTCTCACACGTTTTCATGTAATGCTCTCTACATTTTGCATAACTTGAATATATTTTGTGTCAGTGTGCACATTCGCTGTGAAACTGTATTATAGCGTAAATTAATGCATCAGTACTATATGAAACAGCATTCACAGAACAAAGTGGCATCTGTACCATCACATGGTGCCCATTAAACAGAGCCTAACAGCTTATTGGGCACTTCCTGCTGAGATAAATAAAATAAATTTTGATTTCTTACCTATGAAGAACATACAGTACGTCATTGTATTTTCATTAAAATACAAGAAATCAATATAAATGTAGATTACATTTCGCTCATCTCCAACTCTGTAACGTCTACATGAATACACAACGTAACATTTTCTTTCATATTTAATTCTAATTACTTGACTATTTTATGATAAAATATTCTTGCTTGTTCTTGTTGCACAGCTCACAGAGTCTGAGTGGAGTTTATGGAACTATCAAAAAAGATATCCAACTTGCAGCACTGAATAAAATCAACAATTTCCTTGTCGCAGGTGGGTCAAATGCTTAATTTATATCTTTTTTAAAATAAGCTGATACATCCATGACTATTACACATTTTCTTTTAACTCTGTCTGTTGTTGTTGTTGTATCCTCAAAGCTTGTAACTCAATTTTAACCCACTACCCAATGCGGTATCGACTGCAAACTTGGTATACTTATGTCATACTGATGACAATACTATATTCTATCAAAAAATAGATATTTTGCAAACATAATTTTTCATGTTATGTTTCGGCTTCGGTCTAATTGTCCACGCTCAACTGACGTTGGCTGTAATTGTCCACGGCCCCTTACGTTATGGCCAGCTTCGGGGCCACTTCCTGGAGTCGTGGAGTTCTGCCATTACTAGTACGGTACATTTCATGAAAGCGTTTTTTTTAATATTACTTATTTATACCTCATTTCTATGAAATTACAACAATGAACCTATAGCCATCTTGTAAATTCCCACAGATGTGACAACGATGAACAAGAACTGCACACAGAACATCAACAGCTCCACGCTGCTCAACACCTATTTTGGAAGATTCAGTGCCCTTGCCAATTATTCTGACTTTGAAGTTTCCCCAGCTTTTAAAGGCGTAAGTAACGTCACACACCACATGCGTAAACTGTCCACGTGTTCAAACAAAACCGATTTCATTCAATGTTAGCGTTAAGGAAATGAACTATTTGCATTATGGTTTTTGGGAATGTGATGCGTTCAATTTTTCAAATGCAGATCTTTTGTGTACATCGTGATAACAAATATAAAAATAGGAAAATACCTGCAGACTGGTCACAAAGAAAAATACATCATGCAAATGTGTTCTCACAAACACCTCTATTTTTAGTTGGTGGTCTAGACAAGGCTGAGAGTATTTTACATTAAAACTAGTGATCACATGAATTTGTACTCGAGGTGTATACACCTTTACACGTTATTTTTTTTGTTAATTGATCGCAAATTAATCACTCCGCATGGAATTATCCCTCCTCCCCCGCAACCTCCTCAATTCTAGCCTTTGATTAATTTTCATCATTTTGGGAACAATTATTTAAGAATTTTTTTGTTTTCTCCTGGCATTTCGCTCCGTCAGTCATTTGGATTGTTTTAATTTAAAGTCTAGTTTTCCTAAATTGCTTCATTTGCATAAAAGCAACATTGGCGCATACATTCCATACAATTGGTGAAAATCGTCAAGTGTAAATTCTTGGATGTGTGACGTAAGCACGTAGTGCGAGTGTGCAACTGATCTCATGACGGTTTCTCCCGATGGCTCTAGGCTGAAGTCCTGAACCTTCTTTCCCCTGTACAACTGGCGGACTACGCTGCCAAGCCCAACGTGCAAAATAACTCTATCCTGCTGTCAGCGATCTTCCCCAACATCAACGGCACCGACAACATGGCAACATTCGTGGATCGCTTTAACGTTGTGGTAAGTGCGTCGGGACGCGCGTTAGAACTATAGTGTGGTGCTGTTGAAGCTGGACACACTGGCATTGTTGACCAGAGATCACCAGTTTGACCCCCTCTTGAAACACATTTAATCCATTGGTTATTCAATAGCTTACCTTGATTAAATATGAATCAAAATTATAGTCCTCCGATTGATTTATCCTGTACATTAGGCTGAAGCATTTCATGTCCTCGTCATTGAATCCCCACTGATGTGCAAAATGACTCCTGGATTGTCTTCCTTTCCTGCCTTTCCATAGTTGTTCCCAGGGGCGGTTTCTTCATTAGGGCGATTGGGCGACGCACCACCAATGTCATTCAACCACAGTCACGCTAGCCGTCACTGCCAGCCTCTGGATATAGTCCAATCAGCGTCATGCTACGTTCTGTGGAGTACCGCCTCTTTTGGGGCGATTTCACTCCGGCTGAGAATCGCCCCGAGTGGCCCCATAGACTTACATTCAAAGATGTTTTTTTTCGAACGGGGGCGCTCCAATGCATTCTCTATGGCTTCCGGGAGGGCTCGCCCTAACGTGCTTACGTCATCATACGTGCTAACGTCATCATACGTAAGCACGTTTCATCCAACAATATAATTTATCGCTACCTAGTGGAATCTTTAATAAAATAAACTTGAGTGGTTTGTTTTAATAGTGAGTATATAAACAAACAAGATGTATTGTAAGAATCACTTTATTTTTCATTAATATTAAAGAAGTGAAGTTGCCTTTACATGCTTAAGCTGTTAATTTATTCATTGCATGGTTGGACCTTATCCTTATCAATCATCCAGACATTTGCCCCCCCTGAGAGATTTTGCAGGAGCCGCCACTGGTTGTTCCTGTCCTGGAGTGGCCTCCAAACTCATTATAAGGCAGCAAGAATGAGGAATGTGGAGAGTCGTTTTTTTGTGAATCAAGCGAGGCGTTTTTCTTGTCATCCACAGGCAAACAAGTCGTTTGATGCCCCTGCCCGGGCCGTGGTGATGACCGGCGTGTGGACACAGCTGGGGCCTTCGCTGGCCGCTATGCCTGACGCAGATGTGTCTACGTGGTTCAATCAGAGGCTGTCCCCTCTCATCCTGCCGGGCATCACTCCTGCGATTTTGGCCACCTTTCCCACGCAATTCAACTGCACCGTGTTCTCGAGCATGTGAGCTTCCAACGAGTTAGAGTGACTTCTCTTCCTAGTCCTGTGCACCGGTTCACAAATACAAGCAGCGGTATACTCGTGGACTATTGGTTTGAATTAATTTGGAGTAGATTAAAATTACACAAAACTTGAAAAGTTATTTTTAATGACCATGTTAGACGAGGATTTTATTACCAGATGTTATGCCAAGATTTAGCTTTCACCACAAGGTGATTTGCATGCTATTAATGTGCTGATGCCCCCGTGCTGTTGTGGTTAGCACCCTGGACTTGAATTCCAGAGTTCGCAGGTTCGATTTCCTGCCACGGCAGTTGAAATAATGGTGCAAGTTTCTTAAATCCGTCTTCCTACATTCACCCAACACAGCGATCGGTAAACCACAGTTAGCCAATCGGCAGGTTGTATTAGGTGCGGTGATGTAAAGTGTGTGTACTCCCAGGTGTTCCAAGACATCTTGCCAGCATCGAAGAGTAGGCCAAATACTTGCAATAGGGGTCTGAGCAAGCAACTTTAGGGCTGCATGAAATGTAACAAAAAATGTAACTGTTCATTTCCTCCTTTTTACTCGGTCGCACATCTGCTGTGAAAGTACTGTATATTGTAATATATTAATGCATCAGTACTTTTAGTAAATATAAGTGTGTATCAATGCATCAGTACTCTTGATCAGCATAAAATATTGGGGGGTGTGGTATTGGTGCAGCGGTTAGCACACTACTGTAGACATCCGACGAACGGCATTAAATTTCCCGCAAACTTAAAACATTTGTGTCTAATAACCTTCGTGATTGACACTGCTTGGGAAGGCCTTCATACAGCCGTAGATTGTATATTATATAACAATGATATAATATTGTTAATAATAATGCTGTGGCCGAAAGTGAATTAAAAACTGTTCATAATGTTTTGATTTAAAGCTTTCGTGACTGCAGGGATTCATGTTCTTGATTCCTTCGGTAAAGTCACGTAGAAGGGAAACAATAAAATAACAAAAATATAAAACAATAAAATTCTCACGACGTTTCGACTGATGATTGCTTGTGTTGCAGTCGAAACGTCGTGAGAATTTTATTGTTTTATATTTTTGTTATTTTATTTTTTCCCTTCTACGTGACTTTACCGAAAGAACCAAGAATATGTTCCTAATTTGTTGTGTGATACACTCTTGCGAGAGACTGTCCATTTAAGCAACGCATCTGTGTGTGTGTTCTCTTTTCCGAATCAGTGTTGGAAGTCTGGATGGTGTCTCGATCTCCAACGAGTCAAAGGTCTCAACGTACAAATGGATAATCAAATATTTGTCATCGAATGGTAAATCCTCAGCGCAAAGACATTAATTCCACTTACACCACCGGGAAGCGAGCAGTGTGTGTGTCAGCGAAATCTCCGAGAATTTTAGAATATAAACCACCTGGCCCTGTTGGGCAGGTGTTATTGATCATGCCGGGAGGCTGACGAGCAGCCAAACCATGTTTACGAAGCAAACATGTTTGAGCGTCTCACAGAGTTTTCTATTTTTGTTATTTACTCACAATATATATGGAACATGTGGGTTTGAATTTAATTGTACATTTAATAACCGATGGTTGTCCGTAACATATACCTTGTAGGTAAAGGGTTAAATTTAGAGTTAAAGCTTTCGTGACTGCAGGGATTCATATTCTTGGTTCTTTCGGTAAAGTCATGTAGAAGGGAAATAATAAAATAATATTTTTCTTTATTTTTTATTGTTTTATATATATCTTTTTTTATTGTTTCATATTTTTATTATTATTTTATTATTTCTCTTCTACGTGACTTTACTGAAAGAACCAAGATAATGGGTTACTTTGACCCCTGCTGCCATTAGAGAGGGCTCTATTCCACCTATAACTGCCTGCCTTTCTTCATAAAATAAATGTCCACTGCTTCTGTACAGCATCTTGAGATGACATCGCATTTGGACGGTATATAAATGCACATTGCAATGTCTTCTGGATGTGCTTGTATTTGATACACTTTAAAACTTTTATTATTAATTTCTATTATCACTGTTATTGTGTACCTAATGGTTTTTGCAGGCTCCAGCCCCAGGTGTTTCACCCCTGGGAACACGAACACCCAGTGGCTGGATTCCTCCCTGCGTGGCTTCAAGAGCAACCTCATTCTGCCCGACTTACTGTCCATCCTGAACAACAACGCAAGCATCGTGCGTAAAAATTCCTACCGTTTGGCATGAGCATTGCAATTCATGCGCAATCAACTCGCAATCCATGTGAAATCCCTGCACAATCCATGCCCAATTCATGCAGAGTCCCATGCATAATGCCAGTGCAATTTTACGTGTGATTCATATGCAATCCATGCACAATCCACGTGCAATTCATGTGCAATTCCTGCACAATCCATGCAATCAATGCACAATTAATTCGCCATTCGTTGATTATGTTGCTAGGGGAGGTGCGATTTGAAATCACATTTATTAAGATTGGTACATTGCCATAGACGTGAGTGCACTCGCACACAAGTAAACATGCTGCATACATGCACCCAAACACGTACATGGTGATTAATACTCTGATGCATTTCCTGTTAGTACCGAATGTTGTTTGGGCGTGTTTTGTGACGCTTCACCTCCACGTACTGGAGTTTTTTCGAGAACTGCATGAATTCAGCTTTGCTCCCAGCACCGGTCAGTGCTTGGATGGCGTTAGCAAGCACAATTTAACCCCTACTCGTAAAAGGCAAGTCTCCTCTTTCAAGGGCAATGAAAACGCACCGGGGAGAGCTACACGCGGCACAACAGCGGAAACTCTACCGTGCAGTAAATGATGATCATTTTGCTTTGCTCCGCATCTCAGGTACCTGCCAATGAGCTGCTTGCGCTGCTCAACGTGACGACGTTTTCCAACTACTCGGGCGCGATGACGCAGCTGTTTGACAACTACTCTCCAATCGACGTGCTGCTCGAGGCTTACAACAAAAACTTCTCGACCGTGAGTGGGAGCTCACGATGGCCACTTTCTGACAGAGGACAGGCTCACGGATGGAACGGAAAATGAACCAGAATGCACCCCGATCACACGCTATTATCTCGGAAGATTAACCGGGGTTGCCTTGGAAATGAATACCACAAGTTGGAAAACTTTAATATAACCCATTGGGACAAAGTAAATTTTGTTAAGGCGACTCAGGTCAATGATTGACTAGAATTTCTGAAAAGAAATGCAATTTTTTGCGAATAATGTTCAATCATTGACCTGTGCTGCATCAACCAATGATGATGTTCAAAATATCACAGCAGTGTTGATAGCATATATAATAAAATGCTGACATCGAATGCTCATCAAATTCTTCCAGTCTTAAATAAAGATTCTGAAAATGATGACCTTTAAAATACACTGAAATTGGTAACGACTTGGGCACAGAGGTCACTCAGCAGTGGTGAGGGATGGGGGGGGGATGGCAATGCACAAAAAAGAGCCCCTTAACCAGACCTCTTTTCTTTTTGTCGCTAATCGATAATTAGGTCCCAACATAGCATTCTGCCCTGGGCCTCCAGGAACCTCTGGGCTGTTCCGCTTGCAGAGGCTTTCATGCAGCAGTGGATTGATCATGGCCGATGATGATAATAACCATGTTGCACATGCTCGGCCTGTCCTCCTCGTGGTTGTCAACAGTCGTACAATTCACTCGACGGCGCGGTGAAGAGCGCGGTGGTGACCTCGGCGTTCGGCAGGTTTGGGAAAGAGCTCAAAAGCAGCCCCAACGATGTGACGTCCACAAAGTGGTTCTCGACGTACATGCCCATGTTCCTGCCGGATGTGAACAAAGGCGCGCTGGATTTGGTCTCCCTAAGCGACTGCAAAATCTACGCCTCTGCGTGAGTGGATTTGCACCAGGGGCACAGAGGCACAGTGGAAAGTTTGGGGTGTCCTACGCGCGAACGGTTTCCGTTGTCTTCTTGGTTCTTTCGGTAAAGTCACGTAGAATGAAATAATAAAATAAAAACATAATAAAATAAGTCTCACGACGTTTCGGCCACAATGCAAGCAGCCGTCCTCAGGTGAAGAACAAGTCTGTCAAGAAGAAGACTGAATTGCGACTCTGTCTCCTTGACAGACATGTTCTTCACCTGAGGACGGTTGCTTGCGTTGTGGCCGAAACGTCGTGAGAATTATTATGTTTTCTTTTTATTATTTTATTATTTCCATTCTACGTGACTTTACCGAATGAACCAAGAAGATGAATCCCTGCAGTCACGAAAGCTTTAAATCGAAATTTAAGGTTTCCGTTGTGTTGCAGTATTTGGTTATGTAATAGATGCCCAGTCTGTGATGCATCCCATGCTAATCCTAAGAAGATTATAAGAGAGTGAATGAGGTTGCTGTAGCTAACCATTTTCTATGAGATTTAATGAGGTCATTTTAGCTAACGGATCTCTATGAGAGTGAATGAGGTCGCTTTAGTTCACAGATCTCCTATGAGAGTGAATGGAGGTCGCTTTAGTTCACAGATCTCCTATGAGAGTGAATGGAGGTCACTTTAGCTCACAAATCTCTACGCAGTGGGGGCGTATTACCAAATTACCCAGAATTCACGTGACCTCATAAGTGTGACTTCCACAGTGTGCATGAAACAGATGTAGTAGGCTTTGTAGGCAGGAGAGTGCAGTGTAGCAAAATTTATTTCCGTTCTGTACACTTCCTCCACCTTCACCAAGCCGCACTGACCAGCATAGTGAAGTATGGTTAAACACCGCCCATGGTCAACAAAGGCATGGGGAGCCCCTCATCCAGCAGTGGATTGACAAAATATATGGACAATGTAATGACAGTGAGAGGCTGGAGGGTGTTTGTTTTATATATTTCACTGTTGCGTTTTGGATATTGTTGCACCCATCCCAATTAATTATTAAATAATGTGCAATGTTGCTTTCTCATCAATTGTCTGGCAGATTTGCACCGATGACGCAATGCTCCCATGTGTTTTTTTGCCTTTCAGTGTGGATCCATTTAAAAACATCTACACCAAATTGACGGCTGACAATAGGATAGCTGTGCATGATTGGCTGGTTGCCAATCTCAACCGTACGAGCGGTGAGTGAGATTTCTCAGTCTTCATCGTGTCAATTAGATTGTGTTACAAATGTGTAATAAAGGACTCGACCACTGTGTCTGTCTTCGTTGTCCTTTATTCGGGTTCTTTACACTTGCCCCACACGGCTCTCTCTCCGAGACTCCCCCGCTTGGCAGCCCGATGCTGCCGTCGCTCCCGTAGCCTCTCACTCCACTCCGATGCAGCTCCGCTGCTGATCTCCTCGTGCAGGCCTCTGGCTGCCCTCACTGCAGCCTCAACCGGCTCCCCGTTCCTCCGTGCTCGGTCACCGCTGGCCGACGGTGCCGAGACTTATCCTGGGTGTGTGGCGATCTCGCCACCCTCCAACCTCCGCCCTGCGTGGCCTCACTCTATATTTCTCTCCAACAACTCCTCCTGCTCTTCCGGTTTCTCCACCTTAAGACTTGATCCCTCTCTCCCACGTGACCTAACTCCTCCCCCCGTGACGTCACATCCGCGAGGCCGTTTACGCCCGCATTACAAATGCATGAAAAACACATGACGACAAAACACATGCTTTTTTGAAAGCCATTTATAAATCCACGAATGCATAAAGGCTTCTTCATGCCACGTTTGAGGATGTTAAGATGTATTTTCCTCCAAAGACGAAGTACTGTTGTCAATGCCAATGATGATGTTGCTTCAATTAATCCTTTTTTCTCTCTCAACTTTGTCGAATAGCATCCAGACCGCCGTGCTACGTGGAAAAGAAGAGCTATCTCACGGACAACTTGCAGCAGTACTTCCTGTTGACGAACAAAGCTGAGCTGGAGATGCTGGTCACCAATAATAGTCAGGTAACGCTCTGTCCAATGAACACGACATCCAGCAGGCGAACGTCTGCGTGTTTTATAATGTAGCGCAGGAGGCGACATTAATGCGAACGGAGTGACAAAAGCACACGTGGGGCTTAAAGGTAAAGTAGGTCTCATCGTGATATGTTTCCTTCTGAAACGATTTCATCAATGCATCTGCCAGAGGTCGCAAACGGGTTTTGATTTCTTACCCGTACCCGTACCCGGCCGCACCAGGGTCGCAAATGAGTACCCGTACCCAGCTGGGTACGGGTACTCGTTCCCTACCCGTACCCGTACCCTACCCGAAATGAGTGACAAACGGTTACTCACCAGTGACTCACGGCCTACCCGTACCCGTACTCGGCCACACCAGGGTCGCAAACGGGTACCCGTACCCGGCCGGGTACGGGTAGCCGGGTATCGGGTATCGGGTAGGGTATGGGTATCGGGTACCCGGTTGCGACCTCTGGCATCTGCTGAGAAACGTAAAACGGTGAAGGTGCAACCCTGGATTTGTTTGCTCACGCCACTGCGAGCAGGAGGGGTTCTCGTGGAGGGAGCTCCAGAGAGCTGCACTCTGCGGTGCTGTGGTCTGCACTGTCGGCTTAGTTATCCCGGGAGTATCCACACTTTCTGTTTACGCCATCTCAACCCCCCCCCCCCCCAAACCCCTCCCCATTAATTCCGGATAATATTGGTCGCAAAAGCCTACGTGTTTGAAACTCTTAGGGTTTTTTCGGTAAAGTCAAGTAGGTAAAAAATGAAATTAAAAGTTAATAAAAGTAATAATGGAAATAATGATTTATTATAATATTTTATTTCCATTATTACTTTTATTAACTTTTAATTACATTTTTTTACCTACGTGACTTTACCGAAAAAACCTAAGAGTATGAATCCTTGCAGTCACGAAAGCTTCAAATCTAGAATTACGTGTTTGAAACCAACACTTTACTCTTCCATTACTTGACTGTTATTCACCCATTTTTGCTGCTGGGTGGACAGAGGCTGGGGGGGGGGGGGGTTGGTTTAATAGACTTGCACCACTGTCTTGATTAGCGTGCCAGGAGAATCAACTGGCGATGTCTGCATTGCAACTCCAGGGTGCTACCCATTACTCCACGGGAGCATATTCCCCCTTATTGTCTTGTTACGTGAATCTGAAATGGTACAAAGGTTATTTGACCAAAAAAATGCATCATGTGTTTGCTTTTCAAGTGGTGCATACATTTAGTAGGACTTTCAGATATGCTCGGCAGGTCATGCACTAACAAAGACACACCTATAAGGCAACAAAGAACATGCCTGTCGACTGAGTATAAAGATGCTTCTTGCAGTAAAAAAGGTTACTGAGCGTGGTAAAATTAGAAACACGGTGTTGCCAGACATTTGCAGTGACGTACAAATATTATTTGCGAGCAGTTTCAAAGCTGTAGTCATCGTGTCGCCGTGGGTTGTATGCTCCCCCCACCCTTCCAATACATACTTGAAAATGGAAACGTAACTCGTTCCATCTGAGAATAGGTTTTCCCCTTTTTCTGGCAATTAAACAGGTGTTAAGATGTTAAAACACCAAACTCAAACCTTTTACAAGGAATCATGTCTGCATTAACCACAATACTTGTGGTCAGAATGCAAACAAAAAACATACTAAATTTCGATTTAAAGCTTTCGTGACTGCAGGGATTCATCTTCTTGGTTCTTTCGGTAAAGTCACATAGAATGGAAATAATAAAATAAAATAAAAAAAAACATAGTAAAATAAAAATTATTACTTTATTATTTCCATTCTACGTGACTTTACCGAAAGAACCAAGAAGAGAAAAAACATACCCTGATAATATGATGCATTGTCTTTGAAACTGATTGGTCCACACCAGAGACAGCTTTCTTTTGAGCCTCGTCTCAAAACGGTATTACACCAGAGGACGCCAAAAGGCGTACAGTACAAAGACATTGCACTCTCAGAGTAACACCTGTTTTGTTGCCAGAAAAAAAAGGGAAAACCTATTCTCGTTCAATATGTTTGTCTGTCGATAGTGGAAGGTCACGATAATGCTTCTTAAGATGATCCAGTGTAGATGAAACTTAAGTAAAGCATTGTTTTGCTATGACAGACTTTACCACAGATCGGCCAAATTGATCAAAGGGTCGTTATTGTCGATTGCATTGTTGTTTTTTTGTATTTAACACATTACAGAATCCATGCACATTCCTGATTGTCTTCCTTGTTTCTGTGCAGCTAGTGGAGTTCTTAATCCATCAGAGCACCCTGGACCAACTCGCAAATGCAAACAACCTGACCACTGACATGAACAATTACCTGGTGCAGCAAATGCATGCGGGAAAGATAAATTTGACGAGGTGAGTTTTATCTATAAGCCATGCTACCCTCATGTCTTCCTGTGATCAAGTCAACCTGAATATAATACATCTCCCCCAGGTCTCAGTAGCTAAGCAGATTGGTGCTTGGTTAGCACTTGGATAGTAGACTGCTGGGACTAGTGTGTGTAGCAGGTCAATCCTACAAGCTTTTTCAGAAACTGTTGGCAGGACAGCATTGCATTCTTGAATTAACCTATATGCTGCTTTCCAGTTTCATCCCCTGATATGTGTCGGGTTTCTCCAACTACTCTGATTTCCTCTCGAATGCAAAACACACTCATTTATGGAATTGGACAAATATCCCAATGCAGGAACCTCCTGTGACCTCAGTCTTAAGACTCAGTGGAGTTCTCCTGCAATTAAATACAATCCATTAACATGTAAAGGTTGACCACAGCCCAATGCCTTTGAAGCAAACGTATCAAAATTGTGACCCTGAATTGTGACTATTCATGAAATTGCAGTGTGGAGGGGAAGGGGGGGGGGTTAAAGCGGAATAAAAATAATGCGTATGTATGGATTCTGTAACGATTACAACATGTGCTTGTCCCCCGGAATTATTTATTTACCAATAAAAACGCAACCTCCTGAGCCGAACGGGAGGAGTTCACACGGCTCGTGATGCACGGCCGTCATGAGCGGAAATAATAATCGATGTAGCGCTGTTTTCTTTTTTATCTCCATGTCTTTGGCAAAACCCTCGGAAAAATGAATCCAGTTTTCTGTAGAATGAGTTCCTAGCAGCAACACAACATTATCCTCGTGCTCAAGTCATATTGCATCGTATCTATGAGAGTAATTACCGTCACCTGCCCCCCAGCCCCCCTGTCCCACTACAAACAGACAGACAGAGCTAAAGCACAAATGCTTTCAACCTTAGATGAAAAGCGTAAAAAAGTATTGATATTTGAGACAAATCACGAACCTGAATCCTAGGAAAACATCAACTTGCCGTCGGGTTGAGTTAATGCAATCCTAGCTAACAGCACTTTCTTGCCAGCTGTCACTACTAACGTGGGATGTTTGTGTGCTCGTGTGCGTTGCCAGTGTGCCGAATCCGCTTCTGTGCTTGTACGTGATAGCATACAGCTCTGAACTCACCGCGAACAATTTAAATGTGTTGCTGGCAAATCTCACGACATGCGAAGCATCCTTGACAAACCCCAAGGATAAGGACAAGGTAAAACACATCTGTCGCATACTCACTCTATGGTTCTTTCGGTATAGTCACGTACGTATGAAAATAAAATAATATATCACGACGTTTCGATCGCAACACAAGCGGTCGTCCTCAAGCGGAAAAAATAATCCAGCAATGGAACTGCTGAACCAGGAAGAACACAGTGGGGGGAGAGCAGTTACAGCAAGAGGTTATATATGTTGGCGGAGGGCATATTACACAGCACTAACATTTTGGGAAAATGTTACAAACCCACAAATAAGTCTAAAAATATATAATTCCCGGAGGTGGCCATGAGGCTCAGAGGTCAGAGCACTCCGGCTGGCATTGCTGACATCGTGGAGTGCAAATCCAGGATCTTGGTAGTCGTGATAAACCGGTGTGCTCACGTGTCGTGAGTGGATGGTCTCAGCCGGTCACTATTCACTCTTTTTTCCCTATTTTTCTACGCATAATTTGGCTAAATTCCAGTTCTCATAATCGATCGCCAGTCTTAGTGGCATGTGATGGACATTACTCTCGCATGCAAAGAGGGTGAGCGTGTGTTGATCCCTTGACTGTGTGAACCAGAGGTCAGTTGAAGGGATCTCAGGGGTAGCTCTGTGACATCTGCTTTCTTGAGGCATTCTCGAACACAAAGGGATGCATTTCATAATGTAGGATACATTCATGATTTCATGAAGTTACATTTTTTTCATATATTTCTTTTTTGTTTTCCAAAAACCAAAACGTCACTCCCCGGGTCATGTCCTGTCTGTGTCTCCCTGGCTGCCGTGCGCGCGTGTGCAGCTGAACGCGATAATTTTGAGCCAATTAACGAACTACACGCCGGAGGTGATTAAGAGCCTGGGGAGCGCCGTCGTTGCAGTTCCGTTCTCCGACATCGACAAAAAATTCACATCCGAATTGGTCCTGAACACTTTGCCGCAACTCGGACGTCAGTCGGGCTGGAGTCTGGGACAGACACGCCAACTCCTAAAGAAGCTGGGCGACCAATATCCAGTGAGTACTCAAAAGGGATTAGACCAAAGCTTTTACACCGACGGCATGTCAATACGCATCCTTTTGTGAACCAGGAGATAAAACAATGCATTGCTACAATGAGAGACATAAAGGGGAACACGTGGATGAAACAACATACAGAGGTTAATGGCATGTATGTATGTTGAACTTCTTTCGCACTGAGCTTTCAAACTAAATTTAAAAGTGCATAGCTCCAGTGGCTTACTAATATTGGAAGGAAGAGCGTTCCAGACGGCTGCAGAAGCACGTTTGAAAGCATCTTTGTTTGCTGATTATCCAAAAAGCCGCTACGAGGATGACCAGAGTTCGTGTGATGGTTTATGTTCCTTGACGAAATCAGCAAGGCATTGTGGTTAATTTGTGTGTAATGAGTGCAACCTTATCATCCAACTTGTTAAGGAAAATCATTGGGTTTGGGTAGGGCATGTCATGGCTGGAAGGAGGGCTGCCTCGATGGTCAAGAATTATAGCGGAGTGGCAAACGAGGAATGGAACACACCCGTAAGGACATCCACCGAGGAGATGGAGTGATGAACTCGGTTCGTGTGCTGGATGAATTGTTCCATCGCAAGATCATGAGGGGTGGTGGTGGCTTGTGGGGGGGCTTTATCGAGAAGTGGAGTCAATCAAGCGATAATGTAGTGGTTAGCACGCTGCACTAAGAACCCAGCTATCCAAGTCCATTTCCTGCTCACGGCCAACCCCAGTGATGATTATCTGAACCGGTCATTGGCCTCGCCTAGATTGATTCCACCTTAAATGAGTATCTGGTGCGGTGTGTAAAAACATCGGCACTAGGTAAATAAACGCCGCTGTATGTGGTGTTGACCACCGACGCTCTCGTGTGCTGTGCCGGCCTTCGTAGGTGCTCACGAACAGCACTTCCCCCAAAAGTCAGTTCAAGACTACACGATGGGATATTTGTCTTTGTGTGTGCATCCACACATTTGGGGAGTAGTGGTGAAAGGGTGAATGCCCTACACTACAAAACAAGGAACCTGAATTGAATTCTCCGCCACAGCTACCATCCGTAACCAGAGATATCAATTCTAGACCTGTCCCTAGTTCGATTCAACCTTGAAAGCAACGCTTAGTGCTGTGTTTAACTTGCGGCACTGGGTAAACAAAGGGAGCTGGGCATAGCGGTGGTCGCGCCACAAGCCTTTCGTGTGCTGTGCTGGCCTTGTTAGCCTCTTGGTGGCAGCACTCGCCCCAGCACTTTCTGTCGTGCATATGGTGAGGCGCCTTTACCTTTGTGTCCGTGTGTCCCGTGCAGGTGAACAGCTCCAAAAGCTTGGAAGACCTGGGGACCCTGGTGTCTGGAGTTTCCAGCGACACCTTCATAAAAATGAACGGTGACCAGCTGAAAGACTACATGATCAATTCCAACATGAGTGTCAACATCCAGACCTTGCCACCCGGCATTCAGTCGGTCATTGTCAACAAGGTCAGTGCGGCAAATCTCACCCGCGGTTTCACCACCACCACCACCACACAACAAAAACAGGTCCTGAACAAACCTAATAAGAATAGGTTTTGCCTATGTTCAAACACCAAATATATACCTTTTGCAAGGCATCAAGTCTGCATAATGAACACATACTTGTGGCAAAGCATGCACACAAGCATGGTCAGATAATGTACGCATTGTCTTTGAAACGGATTGGCCTACACCAGAGACGGCCTTCTTCATGGCCTTGTCTCACCATGTAGACCAGACAACCCTAAAAGGCAAACAGTACAAAGACAACGCAAGTATTAGAGCATTTATAGCACGGATAGGGCCAGTATCAAAAATAAGAATGGGTTTTTCCCTTTTCTGGAAACAAAACAGGCATTAACATGTCACATACATACCTGAGCAAACTGTGACAGCACAGGGTTAAATATCACGAACAGAAAATACCGTGAACAGCAACAACTGTTCGATAGTGCTAAGGGTGAGATTGCGGGTTTAAGCAAAATCACACCGCACCTCGAAATGGAATGCACACAGTCTTGCTTTGGGCTGACACCTCAAGAGAGTCAAACTTATTTTAAACAGCAGTAGCGCAATCGTATTCCAGTTTTCTCCCTTGTTCGTAGTCATCGGTGGAGTGTAGCCATCATTGCCTCCTGCTACCTCGTTCCTTGGGGGCTTTGTGTCCTCAATCAATCACTGTGTTTCACACGTGTCTTTCCTTTGTAACAAAAGCTCGTGATGGATGACTATAACACAATTAGCATGCGTCTATCATAAATTAATAACGGATGCAGTTTTATTGGGGTTAATGTTATAAGACAATGAAACGTATTCACTTATTAATTCAGATATTTAACCTGTAAGAATCACCTCGGGATGGAACGTTTCGTTTGGGAGGTTGTCCATGCAGGGCGTCCAGCGCCACGTGTGCAAAAAAAACCACGTGTACACGGACATTTTGAAATCTACAACGTGTTGAGTCGACGTTTGTACAATGTCGGATACAATTACAATCGGGAGCAGAGAAACAAGACCACCAAGGCCCCCGCACATGAGCATCACAGCGCAGTCACACACGTGAATACGTGGTGCAACACCGCCGGCTCGTACAGACATTGTTCTTCAGCTGAAACAGTCGCACATGCATGTGCAAGTGTGCTTTTATGAAAGGTTTAATCGGTTGAGACTGGCGGCACTTGTTTTATTTTTGGTTGTTGTTGCAGTTGCTTGGTGAGAACAAAATTTCCATCGTGGACTGTATCAATCAACTGCCTCCGTCTACTGTGACACAAATTCCACCCGAACGTCTGAGGTCTTTGGGCGGTAATAATATCTTCTCAAATGGACAGTGGACTGATGGCCAGGTGAGATGAATCGCACACAACCTGCAATGCAACCTTCACCTTACCACTTCAGCAATTGGGCCCGTGCAAGTGTCCCCCTGGATCAAATTGGCTCTTGATTCCACTCACGTTTATCAGCAGCTCTTAGCCAGTGGTGGAAATTACACATTTCCGTGGTGAGAGTGAGTGTATTAGCATAAAAAACCCACTGCGAACTCCTCGCAAAAGGTGGTACATATTGCATTGACCTCAGAGGGATCTGAAATTTTCCCGAGGACAAATGCACCCAGAATGCACCTGATTTCATTGTATTCCAAAAGCTAGGCAGGGTTAAGCGTGGTTCTGAACTAGCATGGGAGAATGTCGGATAATATCCGGTGGCATAGGGTATGGTAGTGCAGCAGTAGATGCTTTCATCTATCTGTGCAAAGATTTTAATAGTATCTCGTCATCTGGGTATTCTCTGGTACTCCTTTCACAAGTTGAAAGTCACATAACAGCAGTGAATGAACTCTCTGCAAAGTAACATTTAAACATTGATTTAAATAATATGGACACGTGCACAAATATCATATTTGTTTGTTTCGTTTTTCTCTTTCAGGCTGTGATTTTGTTGGACGAATTGAAAAAGTATAATGACATTGGATCTATCATTACGTAAGTGCGTTTGTCCCATGTCTGTTGATGTCACATGGGCTTAATTGGGCAGATCCAGCAAATATTTAGTCCATCATCATCAATGGCCATGGCAAATCCACTCCAGGATGAAGGAGCTCCCTAAGCCACTGCCAATCACTCACGGTCCTTTGACGGAACAATTTTTGCTCAGAGCATCGCCAATTAGACGAACTTACATTACAATGCTGTTGTACAAAGAGGAAGTAGTGGCCAAGGTGGGGGGAGAACTGCACTGTGAGCCTGGCGACGCGAGTTTGATTTGAATGCCCATCCAATGCCCATCCAATGCCCATCCAATGCCCATCCAATGCCCATCCAATGCCCATCCAATGCCCATCCAATGCCCATCCAATGCCCACCCCCTTCGGCAAATCTGCACTAACCAATAGGGGGAAGTATGGTCATACAAGCCCCATGATTGACATGGCATGAGGAGTTATTTATCCAGCAGTGGATTCACAAATGGTTGATATTATGATAACGATATATATACATTTTTAATGTGATTTCCCCTGCCCACCAACCCCCTCTGTCGTGAAGAAAGAGACTTTGCCCAATATCACCCATATCAGTGGCGAATATCTCATTGAACTCCCCCACACCTTTCCCCGCTCCTCTCAGCCTTAATTGAGTACCAGGTGCCGTATGTGCACATCCGCAATAGGGAGATGAAGACGGCCGGGCATGGTGCCGGCCACACCACCCCCTCGTACGCTGCACCATTGGCACTCGCTAACGGCACTTGCCCCGTACAGAGTTACGGTCATTTGCGTCTGTTAAATATTGTGCGCGTTACAGATTGCATCATCGTTAATCTTAGTATTATGAGCCGTTTGCCCATCCAAGGACGGGTGTATTGCATGAAATCTGAAACTTGCAAGCGAAACGCAGACCGCGACGTGATATTCATTGCATCCATTCGTGTGCATTTTGTAAGGGCGCGGTGACACAGACTTATTTCATTTGAAGGTTATAATCCCTTGTTCATAATGATGTCCTGTTTACTTTGATGTCTCAATAGCGTTACGGAGATCGCGTGACGTGGGGGTTCTGCCTTTGTAGTGAGGGTTGTGAGTTGATGCTGAGGAGGGGGGAGAAGGCACCTCGGCCCCCCCCCCATGTGGAGTGACGTCAGCCGCTAATTATTACTAATGGAGCGGGGGGTGTCCATTTGGAGGACGTAACCTATTCATGATTATTAAAAAGGGGGGCTGGTCGACGTGGAGTGACGTCACGAGCATTGCACACACATTCTTGGCTCATTATAGTAGGTAATAATAATGGGGGGGGGGGGTGTCCATTTGCAGGACGTCACCTGTTCATGAATATTAATAAGGGGGGCTGGACGTCATGAGCGTTAAGGACATACATTCCTGGGTGATTATAGTAGGTATTGTCGTTAAAGAGCCTGTGTGTAGGCCATGCAGCAGATGTTTGTGTTTGGTCATTATTGTGGTTTGTCATTGTGGTTTGCCATAATTGTGGTGTTACGCCATGTTGTTTTGATCTGACAGGGGAGCACCCAACCTGTTGCCAGGGTTTTCGTGTGGACAACTTAATGCATCTGATGACGTGAAGAACTTCCTGAAAACAGTTACCACCGTCAAAGGCCAACTGACCGCATCCCAGGTGTTTATGATAATTCATGAGAAAAACACATAGGCACAGTCACCGACCTCCATCTCACGTGGACCTCGTCTGTAATTATGATCGAATAATGTCGCAGCCATTCCGATCACGCTGGCGGAGAAGCATCAGGGAAACGTGGACGTTGCCTGCTGTAGGATTAGAGATCATGTTGACAGAATAATGACTTCTGTACTCTTAGGTTTTTTTCGGTAAAGTCACATAGGTAAAAAATTAAATTAAAATTAATAGAAGTAATAATATTATTAAAATTAAAATTAATAGAACCGGAGTACGAGTCCTACAGAAGTAATAATATTATTAAAATTAATAGAAGTAATAATATTATTAAAATTAAAATTAATAGAACCGGAGTACGAGTCCTACAGAAGTAATAATATTATTAAAATTAATAGAAGTAATAATATTATTAAAATTGAAATTAATAGAAGTAATAATATTATTACTTCTATTAATTTTAATTTTATTTTTTACCTGCGTGAATTTACCGAAAAAACCCTAAGAGTATGAATCCTTGCAGTCACGAAAGCTTCAAATCTAGAATTAATGACTTCTATGACGTATTGTGGCTCATCGGTAGAATTGCCACCTCCCTGAGGCATAATAAAACTAGCACATATCATGGGAAGAAGCAGAAAAATGTTTCACAATATCGGAAGAGGGGAGAACTACAGTTGTGTTGTCTTGAGTCGCGGATTATCACTGCTTGTCTGATAAAAAAAAAATTGAACTTTTAATGTCCTGGGAAGATTGACAGATTTCCTAGTGCATGTGGTAACCCTACATATTTTTTATTTAATAAGCAATAAATGTCAACAGCGGCGAGGAGATTCGAGTCGTCGTGTGGAATTTCCCTGCAACGTTACAATCGATTCAAGTAGGCACTGAACCGATCTAAAGAGAGTGGAATGACCGTTTGAACTTGGACCGTGCACCGCACAGTAATCTCTGTCACTCACAGAGAGAGCGATTCGGAGGCACGAGGAGCCACAGCCAAGTGGGAAGGCAGTCAGCCGGTGAACCGGCGCCAACAATTGTCCAATCTCTGCCATCCTCTCTTTATATTCAGCTGCTTTCTGCCTCCTAAAGTACAGATATGGAGTAGGCAGCTAAATATACTGTTTCAATACAATGCTGTCCTCTGAGTCTCTGGTGATCAGGCTGTGATGCACTGGGCTACGTTGAATTGGGCTTTGATGTGTCACCTCAAATGCCTTGCCTGATAAACCTTTTTTTATTCTTGCAGGAGAGTTGCTTGGCCGAAAGACTGGCATCTACTGCGGATGAATCTGTACCTTCGACTGTCCTCATGTTGCTGCCGTAAGTGAGGGAGGTTTAACATCTTTTGTAATAATAATGATGATTGGGAATCTATAATACACACCATTTCCGTTCACTTTCAGAGAGAGCAAGAGAGTGATTCAGAGATGTGGGAAACCACATACAAGTGGGAAGGCAGCCATAACCAATGCAAACAATTGTCCAAGCTCTGTGATTCTATGTTGGGGTTTTGGGCAACTCTCATGTTTAGAAATGTAGGAGGAAACTGGATCACATTGAAAAAACCCCTGCATCTGACGGGATAGGTAACACTCCACCCCCGTACAGATGGAGATTAACCCACTTGCTGTACTGCCATCATACCCTGGTTGTAAGCCAGGAAACGGTGACCTCGACGCCCACGAGTAGGGAGGGAGTTTCACGAGTTTGTGTGCGATCCACCCACCCTCGCCCCTAAAGTGCTGGGTTACATACGTGCTAAGACACCACCAGTACCCATAATAGGATGATACATTTATGGATTGTTTGGAGTCTGAGTCCGTGATTTGCATCCAAACATGAGCGTTATTAACAGAGAGACGTGTGATGATCCCTTGCTTTTACAGAGCGTCGCATCAGGACTTTGGTATGAATTGCGAAAAGATGTTCAGAAAAATGGGCAAGGGAAACATCAACAAGTTGCCCATGGACAAGACCAGGAGCAATCTTCTGATCAAAGCCCTGTCGTGCCCGGTGGGTGGCCGCGTGGCGGGGGGGAAGGGCGCGTCGCGTTGTGGTGCTCGGCGAGTAAAAGGCCAAGGCGCAGAAAACGTGCCGCCCGTTTTAGGCCTAATGGGGAAACAGAACATTTTAATGTCTCGAGCGTAAAGGCGGAGAGTGGAAGTTTGCAGACAGATGGTCCCCCGTTTCTCCGGACCTTACCATAAGGTGTGTGTGTGGTGGGGTCAGGGGGGAGGAGACGAGTGCTTGGGGTTATTACTTCTCCCCCTTTTAGGGGATACACGGGAGTTGGTCACTGCCCCGCGGGACATTTTCTGATAATAAGTTCATTGCGGTGTTCGCGAGCAGGCTCCCCCCCCCACCCCCGCCTTTGTCCCTCCTTCCCTTGGTTTCCCCCCCCCCCCCCCCACGTGTGCGGGGCAGTGAGCCCAGATTATCTCCCATCTCTGGACCCAGGAGTGCTGAGTTGGGTCTTTAGTCCACGGAGTTTATGTACCCAGCAGGTCCTCCCCCCCTTCGTTGCAGTTTATCCCTGCTACCGGCTCTAGTTCTGTGGCAAACAAAACAATAAAGAAAGTTGCAACCATGCAAGTGCTTGCTCACACTACAGCTGGCGGAATGTCAACTCCTCCATGCTAGCCATACCGTCTTGGGGGAGCTGGGAGTCCCCACACTATACCACCCCCCCCCCCCCCCCCATCATATGCCACCGATTGTGCCATATTCAATTATAGTGCTGGATAGGCAGGGGCTGTAGGGGGCGGTTCAAGAGACTTGCATCATTACGTCAACTGCCGCGACCGCACACCAAAGCAAACGAGGGAACGCACGCGCAGCTGCAGTGACGGTCGGAGGAGAGGTGCGCTGTGCCCAGGTGGACACACGGCCGAACGATCATGCCCCGACTAACGCTGCGCACTCGTCAACAGGAAGCTGCCATTGTGTAATGGTTTAATACACGGTCACGTTTTGGCTTAGAGTGCGCAGTGGTGGAAATGGGCCGGAATGCCGTGACAGGAGTAGAAATTGGAAGCCGACTGCATTCCAGAAGGAATCAAGGATTCATCTTTATTGATGTTTTCATTTGAGTCACCGATGGGACCCCTAAAGTAACGGAGACCCACAGACACTCACTGAGGGGGTGGGTGGCACAGGCACACAAGAGGGTGGGTGACCAGCATCACGCCCGGCCCCCTTTGTGTCCCAAGTGATGAATTTACACACGGCACCAGGTAATCATTTGAAGCTGTGTCGACCTAGGGGAGGCCCAGGACCGGGTCAGACACTCCTCACTGGTGTTTGCCATGAGCGGGAATCAAACTAGGGTCGCTAGGTTCCCCTGACTGGTCTTACACGGACACAAACGTAAGTCGCTAACAACAGGGACAGTAAGATCCGACTGCACGGTTCATGGCCTGTCGATTTCCATAACGAACACGAGGCCCAGGACCGATTCAAATAATCGTCACTGATGTTGGGTGCGCTAAAACCGCTCCCCACTCGTGGACTTGCGCACACACACCCACTTTTGATCATCATCATTGGTAAGTACAGTATTTAGTCAGTAATTATACTCTATTTATTGTCTAGGAATTATTTTTGTTAATGTGATTTTACCGCGTTTATTTCAATGATGTATTTTGAGGTTATTTGGCGCACAGTACAGTGCTTATTTAAATGATGACGTGTCTTTTTGGTTGCCATGTACCTCACCCCATTATTTAGGCAAGGCTTAAGTATTTAATGTTTTGGCTTTTGCGGTACTTTCCAAGAGCGTAACCCCGACGATTTTCCAGGACCTCCTGTGTATGTCATTGTGGTTTTTCAAAGCTCATCCTCTGCCATGCTGTCGCCTTCACAGAATATTGCAGAGGGGAATCTGACTGCAGATTCAATCGCTGTCCTCGGGAATCTGTCATGCACGCTGAGCGCCAACCAGATCAAGAACGCTGACAAGAGCATCCTGATGCATCTCAGTCAGTGCAGGGTCTACACAGATGCTCAAGCCAACAGCATCCAGGAAAAGCTCATCGTATTTTATAAGTGTGTACAGCGATCTACCCACACATCCACCCATCTCCCTATCTACTCGCTCATCTACCATCGATATATATCTATCCATTTATCTGTCTGTCCACCGATCTATCTATCAATATATCCACCCACCCACCTATCTATCTATCTACGCACCTCACTACACATCCATTCATCCATCCATCCACCCACCCACCTACTGTATATATACACTCATCCATTAATTCACCCATCCATTTGCATGTGTGTGTATATATACCAAACCATGCATTCATCCCCATACATCATTCAACCCATCCATCAATCCATCCATCCAATGATTCATTCATCCATCCACCCATCTATATACCCCACCATCTACTCCTTCATCCATCTATCCAACCATTCATCCATTAACCAACCCTCCTACCAATACAATTTAACCCACCGGTTAACAAAAAATGTTGAAATTGAGGTGAGTGAGAGAATGATGAAGTGCTTTCAGAACATTGAATTCAATAACGAAAAGCAACGTACCAATCTGCCTCAGGAAGGACGTTTTCAATCAGTGCGTATTTCCAAACATGACATTTGACAAATACAAAGGAAATGGAGCATGGGACAAAAACTACAAATCACTCAGCCGTAGAATAGATCAGGGCAAAATATTAAAATCTGCACATTAAGCATTTCAAGTGCGTTTTGTCTGTCTCCCTTGCAGGGATTCTTCCACGTGGACATCTCAGAATCTCCTAGAAATGGGCGACATGGTCACCACCCTCAGCACCACCACGCTCTATGCCATCAATGAAGTAAATGTCATCTACAACCACACCACTTCCCGGCGCATTTGTTGTTTGGCACCATGTCCGACATTTCTCTCCACCCTTGCTGGGAGCTTCTTCAGGAAGCTGAACAAAAAAAACGCGGCACAACCCGGAAATTCATCGGAGACCTATAGAGCACAACCACACAAAAAAACAACGCCGAGGCATCTATGATCACACGTGTGCCATATTTGCCGGGCAGGTGGGTTAGATTTGAACCCCAGGAGTCTGTCGCTTGCCTGTTGAATCTTCTTGCTGGCTGCGGGCTTCGCTCTGCCCTCAGTTCTGCATTCACCATGGCACCGAACGGGCAATCGACACACAGCAGCCACGATCCCCGTAACTTTGTACTCTGCCGAAGTTTACCCGGTTCTATTTCAGGAGCTCCGAAAATAAAAATGGTGAAAAAAATGTACCACTCTGGAGCAACTATTCACTTGCTTCAACAGATTATGGGTCATAAAGATACACGTGTTTAATTTACAGGCCGGATGGAAATTATCTTGATGTAATCGAGAAATGAGAGGTTCATTTAGTATTGTGGAGAAATGGCTCCGGGAGCTAGGAGGGTGTAAAGGAGGATACAAAGTGAAAGGCCTTGCCGCCATTGACAAACATGAACGTGTGATCGAATTTTCACATCCTCATGGCAGTGTGTTGGGGGGGGAGGGGTGGGGGGCTGTATTGACGTGACGATTCATTCAATATAACGGGTTCCATGGCTCACGAAATACTGACTTGTGCATCACCGTTGAATCATGTACGGTGCCATGAAACGGTGATGACTTCCGTCGGTGAGCTGTTGACCACAACTGCCTCCCCATTCCCCCCCCCCCCCCCCACTTCGACTTCTCGCGCAGTCCCAGCTGGCGCCTCTCAAGGATTACGTGACTGCCCTGTCACAGGTCACGTACACGGGTCCTGCTCGACTTAATTTCTCTCCCAACGTGACGTTGATCAACCTCAGATTGGCAGCGTTGATCAACGGCGGCGGCGGCGGCGGAGCACGGAGGAAGCGCGCCGCCACCGACAGTAAGTCGCCCCACCTCGTGTCGCGTCACACCGGCCGCCCGCTTGCACCGACGATCTCTCGCTGCCGAACGGAAAGGTCATCCCGTGTGGGTGGGTGGGGTTGGGACCTTCCGACTTTGGGCGGGTCATCTCACTTTGGACTTGGACGAATCATTTTGATGGGAATGTTTTGGGTTGCGTTAACAAAATGAACAAATCTCGTGAAATATGTCAATCGCAAATCCCAGGTGTCCTGGGACACCTTTAATGAAGGTGTCAAGTTTGGTGGGGGGCACTACCCCCCCAACCCCCACAAACTCTGCCCATGCCCAGCTGTGTAGTGACAAACAGGTTGTTTCTGTATGCAATGAAAATACAAAGACATAGCAAAAGGGGTAATGGCACATGTACAGACAATTTTAAAATCTACAGCATGTAAAGCACGGTGTACGTGTACGCGATGGCAAACACATGTATCCATTTGTACAGTTCATCTCGTGTGTGTGCGTCCTTCCACGTGGATGACTCGGCTTTACAGTATGGACATTATACAACCTTGCGCAGCTTTCCTAACAACAACACACCTCACATTCTACCTGTGTAGCATGCCCAGGTGGTAACCTCACACGACTCAGCATCGTCGATCAGAAACAATTGCTGGCTCTGATGACGGCGGCCAATCTGGATGCCTGCCTGCCACTCGACGTGTTCAGTCAGAGCATCGAGGATCTGGGAAAGGTCAAGTTCTTTCCCGATCAGCTGACTGTCTTGAAGGCAAAGCTCAAGTTGGTAAGAGTTTTGGCCTTCGTTAATGTCATGGTACACAGTGTGGTTATACGAATATATACACAATAGTATATACACAAATAATGAAGGTTATATCAATAATAGGGTTTTCCCCTTTTTTCCGGCAACAAAACTGAAACCTTTTAACAAGGATTCACGTCTGCATTAACCACAATACTTGCAGTCAAAATGCAAACAAAAAACACACTATGATAATATATGCATTGTCCTTGAAACTCATTGGTCCACACCAAGGGACGGCTTTCTTTTGAGCCTCGACCCAATTGGTGCTCGACCAGAGAACGCCAATAGGCGTACAGCTCAAAGACAATGCTGCACTATCAAAGTAATGAGGGCTCGGGGTGAGCATCTACATCATTAGACCTCCTTTGCCAAGTACCAACATATTATAATAGGGTTTTTCCCCTTTTTTCTGGCAACAAAAAAAGGGGAAAAACCCTATTATTATATTTTTGTACAGGCAAAGGAGGTCAAATGATAATAAACGGTTTTTTTGGGTTAGATCGTGTAAGTATAAATGCGTCGAAACTCTCCACCACCCGACACGGCCAATCAACAAGGGATTTGTCATGTAAACAAAACGCCAAATATGTTACTACTTCAGCCCACCGGCGTGTTGAAGAGTGAATCCACAACGTTTACAATCTGAGTACGACATCCCGCTGGTAATTACATCCAGCATCATCGGGCGATTTGCCAGAATAGACAAATCCCTTACTGATTGGCCGTGTCGGGTGGTGGAGGGTTTCGACACATTTATTCTTACGCGATCTAACCCAAAAACCTTTATTACGAATAATATTGGTCGCGAAAGCCTCCCGTGTTAAACTGAGTATATATATATACACAACAGCATACATCCTTGAAGATATCACGTTTTTTTGCTATGTCTAGATCATCCCGAACTATTCAAACAGCCCTCGTTGATTGAACGTCTCCGTTTCTCTGTTGCCAGGTGTTACCGTCGCCAGTTCCCCAGGACGTGCTATTAATTTTGGGCACCTTGGCCCAGGCGTACACTCCTGAAGAACTCAAGCAGCTCAACCTCTCCAGCATCGACACCGTTGCAAAGCTGGCCCAGACGCCAGGATGGAGCCCGGACCAGGTACAGCGACCACAGTGCTGCTGGTGACAGTGTCGGCGCTGCTGCTGCTGCTGCCCCTGCTATTGCTTGCTGCCGCTAGTGCTGCCCCTGCTGCTGCTGCTGCTGCCCCTGCTATTGCTTGCTGCCGCTAGTGCTGCCGCTGCTATTGCTTGCTGCCGCTAGTGCTGCCCCTGCTGCTGCTGCTGCCCCTGCTATTGCTTGCTGCCGCTAGTGCTGCCCCTGCTGCTGCCCCTGCTATTGCTTGCTGCCGCTAGTGCTGCCCCTGCTACTGCTGCTGCTGCCCCTGCTATTGCTTGCTGCCGCTAGTGCTGCCCCTGCTGCTGCTGCCCCTGCTATTGCTTGCTGTCGCTAGTGCTGCCCCTGTTGCTGCTGCTGCTGCCCCTGCTATTGCTTGCTGCCGCTAGTGCTGCCCCTGCTGCTGCCCCTGCTATTGCTTGCTGCTGCTAGTGCTGCCCCTGCCGCTGCTGCTGCTGCCCCTGCTATTGCTTGCTGCTGCTAGTGCTGCCCCTGCTGCTGCTGCTGCCCCTGCTATTGCTTGCTGCCGCTAGTGCTGCCCCTGCTGCTGCCCCTGCTATCGCTTGCTGCCGCTAGTGCTGCCCCTGCTGCTGCTGCCCCTGCTATTGCTTGCTGCCGCTAGTGCTGCCCCTGCCGCTGCTGCTGCTGCCCCTGCTATTGCTTGCTGCCGCTTGTGCTGCCCCTGCTGCTGCTGCCGCCCCTCCTGCTGCTGTTGCTGTCGCTGCGGCTCCTGGCACTGCTACTTCTGCATGAAGTTAAAGCGTAATTATACAGGTTTTTTGAGAGTTGACGTCAATGTAGAGCTGGGTAAAAAAAAAAAACCCGTTTCATCTTCCGTTATCTTTATTGTCTTTTGTTGAAAATCGTAACGGCGTCCTGACTTACGTTTTGCAGATCAAGGCTGTGGCAGCGAAATACGAAACCGTGAAATCTGTGCCCCAACTCACGTCTTCTGACCTCAAGTCCCTGGGAGTGTTTGTGTCCGGGCTCTCAGATGTGGGGCAGATTAACAACGATGCATACAAGTAAGATACCAGCCATGCTGTGCAAGCCAGCAGTAATAAAAAAAATATATAGATATAATTTCAACAACGTAGGCGTAGGAATACAGAATTCTAGATTTGAAGCTTTCGTGACTGCAAGGATTCATACTCTTAGTTCTTTCGGTAAAGTCACGTAGGTAAAAAATGAAATTAAAATTAATAATAATATTTTATTTTATGTTGTTTTATTTTTTATTAATTTTTCATTTTTTACCTACGTGACTTTACCGAAAGAACTAAGAGTAGGAATACAGAACCATGACACACGAGGGATCGACACGACCTTTACAAGCGGCTCTTGAGGAGGAACCTCGTTGCGTTTCGAACCCTGCGACTGCCCCTGGTTAAGACTGCGAGCAGGTTGGTGAAGGTGATGAAGCAATCACCTTCACTGCCCTGCTTCCGTTCCTCAATGTAAAACAACCAACCATCCCTTCTCCCCAGCCCGTCCTACTGCTACTGCCTGTCCCAGCCACCTGGCTATGACCAGTTCTACTCCCACTCCTATCACTTACCCCTACCCCTCGTCAACTACTTCCACCTGTCCTCATGTCACCATACCTACACCGCCACTTTTAATGACCCCCACATGAAATAAGAATGATAACTATCGCTCAGAGTTCACGTTTGTAACTGTCTGCATATACAAATACATACACATATGCACATGATTTCATTTGAAGACGAAGATCCCCCGTGTAGCCTGCACAAGCTGTTGGCTAAAGTGCTGTTCACAAGCATCCATGAAGGTCGATACAGAACAGGAGGTGGGCGGGGGGGGGGGGGTTTGGCCAACACCACGTCCGGCCGCCTTTGTCTCCCCAGTGGTGATGTTTACACACCGCACCAGGTACTCGTTTCAGGCTGCTGAGTCGACTTAGAGGAGGCCCATCACCAGTTCAAATAATCTTCACTGGTGTTGGCCGTGAGCGGGAATCGAACTCTGGTCGCCGGGTTCGTAGTGCAGAGTGCTAACCGCTACACTACCGCTCCCCGTACACACACACATTCACACATCCTTAACACTATGCTTTATATATATACACATAACGACACAGCAAATCCAAACGGTCAATTAAACTATTTTCTCGAGGTATACCGTGCCTGATGAGAAGCCGAGATCCATTTGTAGTATTTATTTTCTGTGCGTGTAACACAGGGAAGCGGCAGAGTCCATCGGAAACGTGGCGGCATACAGTCCAGACCAGCTCACAAAGCTCTGGATAAAAGCGAATTCATCTTTTAGTGGATTTTCAAACGGTGCCATCACACAGATCGGATCTGTTGTCGGTAAGTTATGGGGACATTACGGGCAGCACAAACTTGATCAACGTCACTGATTCCAGTTTAATGTGAACGTGTCGAGCTTGTAAACCCGTAGACTGCCGTATTATTATTATTTCTAGAAAACTTTGATATCGCGAATGGCACTTTATAATTGTGTTATGTACACCGTGGTGATTGTTGTTTATCGAGTTGTCATGTCGGTGTGCGATTGTTCAAATGTTTATATGGAGCTTTTGGGGTTTGGGTTAGGGGTGGACATATTTAGTCCGTCACAGGCAGAGGATACGAGAGAGATATTCATATTCTTAGGTTTTTTTGGTAAAGTCACGTAGGTAAACATTTTTTAATTAAAATTAATAAAAGTAAAATAAAAATAAAATAAAAATCACGACGTTTCGGAGGCAACACAAGATTCCGTCTTCACATACTAGTATATAATCAAGGACTGTTTTCTTGAAATTTCTCTTACTTGATACAGCAATCATGCTGTGACGGTTCCACCTAAAGACGGAAGCTTGTGTTGCCTCCGAAACGTCGTGATTTTTTTTTTATTTTTATTTACTTTTATTAATTTAAAAAAATTTACGTACGTGACTTTACCGAAAAAACCCAAGAAAATTAATCCTTGCAGTCACTAAAGCTTCAAATCTAGAAAGATAAGAGAGAGATTTTGAGCCAAGGGACTTTGATGTCTGGGGGACGGGAGTTCTAGACAAAGGGGACAGCAGAGGAGAAAAAGCGACCACCAAATGAGTGAGGATTGACGAAGGGGGTTTGGAAGAAGGCCTTGGTTGCTGGAGTGTGGAGGGTGTCAAATGAGAGTAGAGCCAGATGAGAGGTAGGCAAGCACGTGGAGTGGAGCGGAGTGAAATGAGATGGCTGAGAGGTCGACAGGAGTGATCTAACCCAAAAAAAACCCTCTTATGGATGATATTGGTCGCGAAAGCCCACGTGTTAAACTGACAGGAGTGAGTTTTGTGGATGCTCTTGAAGATGGTGAGCGTGATGTTGAATTGACAGGTGATTGGATTGGAAGCCAGTGAAGGGCACGGCGTATAGGGGGATGGGATGTCTCAGTTGCTAGTTTGGGTCAGCAATCTGGCAGTAGAATTTTGGATCATCTGAGATGTCGGCAACGAGTTCTATTGGGAGGCCATAGCGTAGAGACATGCAGTGGACGACTCGTTGTGAGGATGGCATGGTTGAGGGTCTTGGTGGCAGTTCTGGTAAGGAAGTGGCAAAACATGTCAACCTAACGCTGGTTTTGTCGGAAATTGTTCTCACATTTTACAGCTGGAGCCTCAGCCGCTGAAATTAATAATTTGGGTGCATCACAGATTGGTGAGATTAAGCCTTTGGCAATTCCTCTCATCCCCCTGAACGTGTTCAAGGTGAGTCCATTTCTCACACATTCTTTCGTGCTGGCAAGGCGGTGAGTGAATATAAGTGCTCACCGCTGACTTGACTTGCCAATGCCTAATAGTGCGATGATCACATTAATAATGTTTGCGTTTCACGTGTTTTTTTTATTGTCGCATTTCGTGCGGATATTCTACAAACAGCCCATGATTCCCCTAACTTGATTGCATGATGAACGTTGTTAGGTCAATCACTTAGCCAATACATTTTACGGAAAAATGTTAGTGTATTCAATATGGACGTGTAAACAGTATTCATGCTGATTTAAAGGTTTCGTGACTGCAGGGATTCATATTCTTGGTTCTTTCGGTAAAGTCACAAGAATATAGTATTCATGCTGCTGCAGTGTAATGGTTAGCAACACTGGACTTGCAATCCAGAGATTGCTGGTTCGATTCCATCTCCAATTAATCCAATGGGGAAGTTTCTCCAATTATTCGACCTCTGTCCACCCAGCTACACCACAGTTAGTCGATCGACAGGTCGTGTGTGGTGGAGTAAAATGTGGGCACGCCGAACCTCTTCCAAGCAGGGGTGGTTTCTTCATTAGGGCGATTGGGCGACGCACCACCAATCTCAGCCGTTACTTTGCCTCTGGATATAGTCCAATCAGCGTCATGTCACGTTCTGTGGAGTACCGCCTCTTTTTGGGCGATTTCACTCTGGCTGAGAATCGCCCCGAGTGTTCCCATAGACTTACATTCAAAGAAATTTTTTTTCGAACGGCGGGCGCTGCAATGCATTCTCTATGGCTTCCGGGAGGGCTCGCACTAACGTGCTTACGTCATCATACGTAAGCACGTTTCAGTCAACAATATTATTTGTCACTACCTAGTGGAATCTTTAATAAAAGAAACTGAGTGGATTGTAATAATAATGAGTATAGAAACAAACAATATGTATTGTAAGAGTCACTTTATTTTTCATTAATATTAAAGAAGTGAAGTTCCCTTTACATGCTTAAGCTGTTAATATATCCATTGCATGGGTGGACCTTATCCTTATCAATCATCCAGACATTTGCCCCTCCTGAGAGATTTTGCAGGAGCCGCCACTGCTTCCAAGACTGAAGCATTGCATTTCGATATATTTGCGTGGTTTTGTGGGCGAGTCGGACAAAATACCCTCCAGAGATTCTCCAGAACTACCTTTAGTCAATTGCCTTCCGTCTTCAGTAGCTTGACCAATTAATCGCAAGGCTGCACATTAAACTTGTATCTATAAGTGGATCACCCTGTATATTGTATTTGCATATATATAATATTGTATCCTCTCTCTCTCTCTCCCTCACATCTCTCCTGCGACGACTCAGGGTTTGAATGCGAATACGGTGACTTCTCTTTCACGAGATTCCGCATTGAGCATAAGCAACAGTCAGTACAACCAGCTCCCCATCGCTGCACAGAGCGCTCTCGCGCAGAGGCTCGCATCCTTTGTCGCATACACGGCGCCAAACCTACCTGGGCCTGGGTACGTGGAGGCACCTTCCCCCCCAGCAGGTGAGAAACCTTCAAGGTGTAGTCCAACAAAAGTAAACTTGGCTCTTCGTGGGCACATGATGGTTCACCACTGCTCCGCTCACCTCTGAGATTTGGAAAAATCGTAAAGATTTCGGGCTAACAATTCAAGAATTGTATTTTTGTTTGTGTGCTTATGTGTAAGACTGTTCCGCAAAATATGCAAACTGTTAGTTCAAAGTTGCCCCTACACTGTTGTACATTTCAGTGGAATTCTGAATGTAACGATCTCGGTAGTCTGAGCAAATTTGGATTCTTCATGGGATAATCCAGTGTATTTTTTTCCGTCGCGTACACAAAACAGAGTGCATCACCACCATCCGTAATGATGCCGTGTGTTTGGAGGGTGAAGGCTGGCCGGGTGGCGGTGCAGTGGTAATGCTCATTCCTCCGGGACGCCTTTTCTGTGTGGAGTTACTATGTTTGCCGCCCTTCTGCATGGTTTTCTCCGAGTTCTCCCGGTTCCCTCCCACAGCAAAACAAATATATGTAACTTGTTTTGGCCTAACATCCCGATGTTGAAACATTACTAGCGGATAACTCAATTGGGATTGCGCCAGTGACGATTATCTGAAACAGTACTGGGCCTCCCCCTAGGTCGACTCCGCCTCAAATGAGTACCTGGTGCAGTGTGTAAACATCACCACGAGGGAGACAAAGGTGGCCGGCCATGTTGCTGGCCACCAAACCCTCCTTGTGTGTCTTGCCGGCCTTATTAGGTGCTCGCCAACAGCACTTGCCCCAACAGGCTGTTAAGACTATACGGGGGATCTTTGTCTTTTTCTTTGCTGCCGTGTGCAGGTGGAGCCCAGGGTTTGTCTGCGACTGTGCTGACGATGGTGGCTGTGCTGCTGTTGCCGTCCCTCGGTCTGCTGTTGGCTTAAAGAACCTCGCCAGTGAACGTGCAACGTCGGCCCAACGTTGGCTCGTGGTTGGAACCTTGGGTCCAACGTTGGGCCAACCGTGGGTTATTGTTGGCCCAATAGTTCCACTTTTACTGGGTCACTATTCCGTGACCCTCCCCCCCCCCCCCCATGCACACCAACCCCAATATTTTTCGATTTAAAGCTTTCGTGACTGCAGGGATTCATCTTCTTGGTTCTTTTGGTAAAGTCACGTAGAAGGGAAATAATAAAATAATAAAAAACATAATACAATAATTTTATTATGCTTTTTATTTTATTACATTTTATTATGTTATTTTATTATGTTTTATTATTATTATTTTATTATTTCCCTTCTACGTGACTTTACCAAAATAACCAAGAAGATGAACCCCAATATTATCAAAGCACCAAAACCCTCAGGAATATCCATCCATGTTTTTGTTGTTTTTACTCTGTGCTTGTTTCTGTTGTGATACACATACCCATGAGTACGTATGAGCCAGTGCATGGCCTAAACAACCGCAATCTATATTGCATCCCACTGTATCGCATTAATACGTGCACCTTGTATAAAAACTCTCCTTGCACTGCGGTGGGGGATCATAGCTCACGAATAGTGAAAGGGCAATGAAGTGTGCCGGGAAGTGTTTCCACAGAGGTAAATTAAGTAATTTCTACTTCATGGGTTGTTCACGGTTGTGCTGCTCCACAGCTCACCAACGTGTTTCCGGGTTGCACCGCGCGCCTTGTTCGACGCGATGTACCGACGTTTCGCTCTCAAAGCACAACAGATTTGATTTGTGCACAACCCCGAAAACGCACGGAAGAGCTCGAATGTTGCGCGCATCGCCTCGCGTGTGACATCGAGGCGAACGGCGGCAGTTCAACAGGCCTGCAGGTGTGCACCCTCGATGTGGAAGCCAGGCCAGAGTCTGCCTTCAATAAAACAAATTCTCAACAAACAAAGCAAAGAAACTCGGTGCCCGAGACCAATAATCAGGTGGACATTTAATTTTGCTTGGAGAGATGTACTTCCTGTCCGGTCATTATTTGTGCTTCTAGAGTGCAACCTGCATACATAAGCGCCCTAATGGTTATAAAATAGTAATAATGGAAATATTCATCTTCAAAATATGAAATCATAGCTGATTTAAAAAAACAACAAGATTGTTGTATTTTGGGGAACTCATGCAATTTATAAAATGTAAATATAGGTATGGTACATATTTTTTTTCGTAATTTTAAACTGTTATGACATTAAGTTCACGTGTTTGCAAATAATGAATTATCACTAATCGCTATTACACCTAAATTTTGTATTTTGATGTGAACTTAAGTGTGTGTGATCATGTAAACACACGTGTGTGTCAGTGTGCATCTGCCCGTCATCTCGGGCAGTTAACTCATAACACCTGAGTCTATCCCGTAACCTCCTGCTGAGTAGTGAGCCTTAGACACTTCACGTAGCCACAAAGTGCACCGAGCCTGGCACAAGAGCCGTGGTGACATCACCTGGTAAAATACAACCTTTTTTTCTGTTTACTTGGTAGTGAATGGAGGTTGTTATTGTTGCTGGGCAGAAATTATTAATGGAACTGCACTACGATTTCAGCGATGCAGGGTTCAACTCCCAGTTGTACACATCTTTTTTTACCAGTGGCAACTAGAATGTGAACCAGGCCTGAACCTCTTCGCTTGACTTTGCCCAAGACACTCCCAATTTCAGCCGATATGAGTTGGATGTTATCATGGGCTGTGTGCAGAATATACGCACGAAAGGCCACGATCTCAAGTTGAAAAGCTAAGCATGCGCTGGTTATGTTTTCGTGCTGTGTAAACAGCTTATTGTTTTTAGTCTGTGAAAAAAAAAAGTTCTGGCTGATCTGTGTCATCATTGGCTCAGAATTGCTGAAGTGCGTTTGTTGATGCAAACACTGGAGAGACAAAGGGAGATTGGCAGCACGCTGGCTAGAAACAACATTTAGTGTGCTCTTCCATCCTTATTTGGTGCTTACTAACAGCGCTTGCCCATGGACAAATGCCCATTGGGGGAGGGGATGTATGTACATGCGTGTGTTTTGGGTCTTAAATATGCGTTAAGCTGTTTATACCAAATTGGATATTTGATAGGCGCGGTGGTTTGAGCAGCTGAGTAAATTCGCAGTTACGTCCTACGAAATGAAATCGTGTAGCGAGTGAGACGTTCTCCCATCTCCGGGTGTTATGTTAATGACCTTACCGAGAATTATGACGGCTGCGCTTCATGAAACACTTTGCCTGTATCCGGCAGCATAGCGATTGATGCATCGGTACACCCGCAATAATAAACACTGCAATAATGTGCGATCAGGTTTTGTGTCCAAATCCCCGATTAGATGTATGAATGTTTGAACTTCTTTCGTACCGTCCGTAGCCCCCCGTGCTCATCGGAGGTGCGGTGGAAGGACAACAAACTAAAAGCAATAAGCAGTTCTAAAGAAATTAGTTTTCAATCTAGATAAAAAAGTGTATAGCTCCAGTGGCTTCCTAATATCGGAAGGAAGAGCGTTCCAGACGGCCGCAGAAGCGCGCATCTGAGAGTGCTACGAATAATAGTTTTTTTTGGTTGTGAGCAAATAGTTTTTTAATCTTAAGCACTTTGTGTGCAACGTTTTCCCTATTCTCCAGATTATACGTTTAATCTCGTCCCCCCTCCCTTCCTCTTTCAACTGGGGCGCAATATGTGTGGGGCGCATGTTACTTTCCGGATGATTGTATAACCTGGAGAACACGGTCGACGACATGGATTGCACATGTGGCGAATTTAGTGTTGTGAATTACAAGTACGGTGGACGATTTAGATCCCAGCAACGTTGAATGTTGAGATCTTGATTCGTTCGCTGTGAACTCGTCTTGATGTAAGGCCCTGTGGGTGGTGTTTGAGCAGTCGGAGTGTTTTGCGGAGGTTCAAAAAATGGCGATATTATTCGGTGTGTCTTTGCTTATTAAATGAATAAACCTGATCTTGTCCTCTTACATAAGTATTTAAAATTATTGATGACATATAAATTAAGTAGTTATTCCCGTGTGGTTCCCTTACCAAAGCAATAAACATTACTACAGGATCAATATCTGCGTTTTTGTTTTCCCCCCGCTGTGGAGTGCATATGTGTAGTATACTATTTGAATTAATACATTATCATTTAACAACTGCCTTTTGTTAATCGACTGCTGTATGAAGGCATCTTACACCACGTAAGCCATTGAGGTAACGTGACCACACTTCACCATTAATTCTGGTAGTAACCTGGTTACACCAGCCCACAGGGGATTATTATGCGTCCGTCCGTCGTGCATCCAAAAATGGGAGGGGTGGGGCTAGGTGAAGAGCGGAGGGTGGGGAGGGGCTGGGTGGGGAGGGAGGGGCTGGGTGGGTTTTGGGAGGGGTGGGGCTGGGTGGGGAGGGGCTGCTCACCCCGTGGTGCCCTTATAAAACTCAACGTTTAACCTACTCACGCCGGCTTGTGCCCGCCCTCACAGTCGGGCATATTTGCGGAATACACCACGCCGCCGTTGACCCTGGCCATTGACCGAGCAACCCAACGTTCCTACCAGCTCCCTCCGCAGGAATGTGTTTGTCAGTGCCGGTTGTGAGGGCCAATGGATTGTTCTGCTGTCGCCACTGATGTTGGGAGTCGAACTCGGGTCGCAGGTTGCCGAGTGCAGTGTGCAAACAGCTGCTACGACTACTTCCCTGAACTATCAGGTTGCTATCAATCCACCCGTGACTTAAGGCCTCCACGATACTTTAAGTAATTGCAGGAGGTTATTTGACCATACTTCGCCACACTGGTCGGTGTAGGTGCCTGAAGGAAAACGGCGTGTGTCCAGGGCCGATTCGGATAACACCGGCCACTGATGTTAGCCATGGCCGGGAATCGAACTTAAGCGACCAGGTTAATAGTACTGTACTATTGTTAACCTAGCCAGCAGCCTGCATTGCTAATTGTATGACATTCAAGTCTCGCACCTCCCATTTCCAGCACAACTGCAAGGGGCCTCTTTACACTCGGTCCGCATGGAAGCTTTATAATGTGCTGAGGTATTGAGTAACGCAAAGGTGTGTGATCGCGCCTTCGGGTGTGACCCAAATAGAGGCGTGCCCAGCGAGAACTCAGCCATCGGTTCTAGATTTGAAGCTTTCGTGACTGCAAGGATTCATACTCTTCGGTTTTTTTTCGATAAAGTCACATAGGTAAAAATAAAAAATAGAAATAATAATGGAAATAAAATAATAAATCACGACGTTTCGGAGGCAACACAAGTCTCCGTCATCAGGTGGGACCGTCACAGCTAAATTTGCTGTATCAAGTGAGTTAATTTAAGTAATTACAGGAGGTAATCACTGCACCTCACTTGATACAGTAAATTTAGCTGTGACGGTCCCACCTGATGACGGAGACTTGTGTTGCCTCCGAAACGTCGTGATTTATTATTTTATTTATATTATTATTTCTATTATTTTATTATTATTTATTTTTACCTACGTGACTTTACCGAAAAAAACCTAACAGTATCAGCCATCAGTGTTATGGGGAGCGGTGGCGCAGTGGTTAGCGCACTGCGTAATGAAACCAGTCACCCAAGTTCGATTGCCCGCTCACGGCCAACACCAGTGATGATTATGTGAAGCGGTTCTGGGCCTCTCCTAGGTTGACTGAGCCTCAGACGAGGACCTGGCGCGATGTATAACAACGCCACTTGGGAGACAAAGGCGGCTGGAAGTGGTGCTGATCACTCACCCCCTCGTGTGCCTTGCCGGTCGTCATAGGTGCTCGCAAACCGCACTTCCTCCCAACAGTCGTTGAGGATATGCATGTGATCTTTGTGTGGGCCACCAAAGGTATTAAAAGGTTCTCTGACCCTCGGTAAAGGTTATCATCTTTCCACCCGTGCCTCAAAGAGCCTCACGCAACAGATCAGGAATTTGGTTTTCGAGAGAAGATGATGGACTTTGGCTCACGGTGATCCAGTGTCGCCCGCAACGCGTTCATTAACACGCACACACCGCACTCTTGCTGAATGCCCGTCGCAATGTCATTTTATTAAGCGTAAAATATATCTGATATGAGCAGCTTCATTGCAAAAAGAGGAAAGCACCCAGGAAAAGGGAATGCAAACAAAATTGTTTTAAAGGTGTTGCGTGGAATTTTAAAATCGGAGAGCATTTCATGTTCAGGCTATGACGAGGCCTTCCATCATGTTCTCCATCGTCTGAAAAACAATACGAGGTGAACATTATCGGTAGAAAATCTGGCACGAAGATTGTTACATTTATTTTAAAAGAACACATGGGGTCGCACAGCGTCGTTCCCACCAGTAAACTGGGTCATCACGATAAGAAGAATGGTATCCCACATTACACGTAAGCTTGAGTGGCCTGCTATTTTTTGTTTGTTTTATTCTTATACAACTGGCAAAACAGGGACTTTTAATGTTCTGGGAACTCCTACAGGTTTCTCAGAATAGCAGTTATCTTCACAAGAAACTCATTACAAGTGGCCACCCTACATTTACTGAATGTAAAGGCCATAGCAGTTCAATCTCATTTGATCTCTTTTACTATAAACTAAACTAAATTTCGATTTAAAGCTTTCGTGACTGCAGTGATTCATCTTCTTGGTTCTTTCGGTAAAGTCACGTAGAAGGGAAATAATAAAATGATTAAATAAAAATCAAACATAATGAAATTATTCTCACGACGTGAGAATTATTTTATTGTTTTATTTTTATTATTTTATTATTTCCCTTCTACGTGACTTTACTGAAAGAACCAAGAAGATATAAAGTAAACTATTTGGTATTTTACCAGGTAAGGCCCGCTGACCTATATAGCTCTTTCAGAAGGGACTTGGCCACTAATAATAGCTCAACAAAGTGGCATTATGATGTGCAAATGCACAGCAGTACTCTAAACGCATGATTCTAAATGTGGAGATAAAAACCAGAGGATCCGGAGAAAAATCCACACGATCACGGGAAGAACACGCAAACTCCAAATATACGGGCGTCAGGGTCAAGATCGAACCCACGACCTCCTGCATACCAGACGAGGTAGTTAACATTTCACCACCGTGGCGCCCTGTGCACGATGGCACATTGTCGCGAGGCGACGCGAGCCCAGACCAGGAAATTGGCTTCAAAGCTGAGCCGTAGCCTCGTGGGTTGGGGATAATCTTTTAATCACCAACTTGTGGATAATTTGTCATTTTTAAAACATTATTATTCCTTTATCTTGACCCCAAAGCAGAGGTGGTGTGGCCATAATCTAATTTAAACATAAAATGGGAAAATTTAGTTACGGGGAATGTGCTAACTAAAGTAAACTGTAGCTGATATTTTATGCCAGACTTAAAACGCAATTACTTTCAACACTGAAATAAGGACAAACTGGTTCAACCAGAATGAGATGGAGAAGGGGCATTGATTGCTTTCTTCGTGCTGCTTAAAGTTGCGGAGAACTTTGGGAGTTTTCTGTAAAGGAAGGGAAATTAAAGGTGAATAAGCATGCTTCTCCACAGAGAAGGAACGATGTGAGCATGGATTTTTGTTATTATTACACGCTTTTATTTAACTCGCTGTCTGTTGTCGTATCCTCAAAACATATTGTAACTAAATATTTACCCATTTCCCAATGTGCTATCGACTGCAAACGTGGTGTTCTTATGTCATACTGATGACAAGACTATATTCTATCATAAAAAATCTAAAACATATATTTTAAAACATTCTCTTACACGCTTTTGATAAACTCACTCTGTCTGTTGTCGTATCCTCAAATCTTGTAACGCAATTTTAACCCACTTCCCAATGTCGTATCGACTGCAAACTTGGTATGCTTATGTCATACTGGTGACAATACTATATTCTATTATAAAAAATAAAAAAATAAAAAATGTAAACAATCTTTTTTATATGTTATGTTTCGGCTTGGGTCTAATTGTCCACGGTCAAGTGACGTTGGCTGTAAATCACCACGGCCCCCTTACGTTGTGGCAAGCTTCGGGGCCACTTCCTGGAGTCGTGGAGTTCTGCCATTACTAGTACGGTTCATTTCATGAAAGCGTGTTTAAAAAAATATTTTTAAATATTACGTATTATTTGTATTGGCTTGAGTAAGCGTGCCTCGTCACTTGAGAGACAAAAGACGCAAGTAACACCTTAATTACACCCGATTAAGGCCACTCCCAAGGTCTAGGTCTGTACGCGTGTGTTGTTGATGTTATTTGGGGAGCGGTGGCGTCGCCGTTCGATTTGCGCTCACGGTCGACACCAGTGACGATTATCTGAACCGGGCCTGCGCCTCCCCTAGGTCTACTCAGCCTCAAATGAGTACCTGGTGCGATATGTAAACATGGCCACTGGGGAGACAAAGGCGTTCGGGCGTAGGTGTTGGCCACCCACGCTGTCGCGTGCCGTGCCGGCCTTCATCAGTGCTCGGTAACGGCACTTGCCCCAACAGCATGTGAAAGCTATACGTGCAATATCTGTGTTTGTCTTTGGCGATGTTATATAAGCAGCATGAGAGGAGAGGCAGCTGTAATCAGCAGCAGAGAGCGGAGAGAACAAGTTCAAGTCCAACACCTTCTGTCAACAATGTGAAAGCCAAACACCTGGCACCACAGGCCAAATGCAGGCAGGCTGGAAAATAAAGAGAAGCGACAGAGAGAGAGACAGGGAGTGGTGTCATCACAAGCAGCGAGAAAGGCAGCTTTGTGAGTCCAGGTGTTGAGGCACGGAAGTTTCAAGACACACAGGTGAGGCGAAGGGTTTTTTGTTTTTGGTCTGTGCACCGTTGCCAATGCGGTCACTTGAAAAATGTTGAGTGACTACTTGGGCCAAGAATCCGAGCTATTCTCGCCCTGCGCAGCTTTGCATCGCCTTGTTATGAAAGAGTAAAGAGGGCTTGGCTCCAAACCTGTCTGCTCGCATTTCATACGGACACGTATTGGGTTCCGTCCCACACGAGTGTGCTGAATAAAGGCCCGAATGTGTGTGTGTGCGCACGTAATACCGTCTGGTATGAGGTGTGTGTGTGTGTAATACACACCAACATATTGTGGCATACTGTTAGTAGTGTACAGCCCCATGCACAAAGTGGTCCAGTTGTTTTGTGAGCTCGATTGAAGTCTCTAAAACTTCACATGTGTTCCAGTAAGGTTCATTTAAAAGAGAAGTGAATACGCAAAGAACAACAATGTTAGGGGTCAATTAATTGAAGAGGGGGGGGGGGGGGGTCACAAGATTATCTGGGCCACGCTGTAGAAGCCCTTGTGGGAGTTGACTGTCGTTGTCTACGCTGGTCAATGCGGGATCGGTGCCCGAGGCTGGTTCAAAGGTGTCGCCTGCCGCCCCATGGTGGTTTTTTTTTGCTGTCGCCGCCACGAATTGAGTTCAAATTGACGAGTACGTGGCGTCGTGCGTTAACCGCGCTTTTATTTCTGGCAAAAGTCGCACATTTTTTTTATTACTTTGTGCTGGATTGAGGGCCCAATGAGGGGGTATACTTTTCAAGGGAAATCGGGATCATACTTAAACATTTTTAATTTTTTTACCAGATAAGGCCCACTGAGTGCCGAGAAAACGTGTGTGAACCCCAATGATAATGATGGATATTCCATAGTTTTACCATGATAGCCTTCTGGAATCAAAGTCGGCATTTTCTTAAATATCCAATAGGATTTATACTAACCAATTCCATGTCTTTAGGAATTAAGGTTCAGGGTATGTGAACAAGTAAGTGAATCCCTGGTTTCATTAGCTCATTACGGGAATAATTAAAATCGGGTGTTTAAATAATTAGGTAGATCTTCATGGGTGAGTTTGAGAGGCCACACCCTATATAAAGATAATACACTTTGTGAGTTTGGTCTTCACCATAAAGCTGTGTGGAAACAAGCCATGCCCCGATCAAAATAAATCTCTGAGGACCTCGGAAAAAGAGTTATTGATGCTCATCAGTATGGAAAGGATTACAAAACCACTTATAAGGATCTGGGGCTCCACCAATCCACTGTCAGACAGATCGTCTACAAATGCAGAAAGTTCAAAACCACAGTCACTCTACCCAGGAGCAGTCGTCTTATCAACATCTCTCCAAGAACAAACTGGAAAATCATCAATGAAGTTACAAAGAATCCCAGAGAAACATCGAAAGATCTGCAGGCCACTCATCTTGGCTAATGTGAGTATCCATGACTCAACTATCAGAGAAGGACTGAACAAGAGTGGTGTTCATGGAAGGATATCAAGGTGAACATAACTTCTCTCCAAAAAGAACATTGCTGCCTGTCTGAAGTTCGCCAAATTGCACATAGATGATCCACACGAATTCTGGAACAATGATCTCTGGACAGACAAGTCAAAGGTATAACTTTTGAGGCCTCGATGATGATTGTTATGTTTAGCGAAACCAAACACTGCTTTTGAACAGAAAAACCTCATCCCTACAGTCAAGCCTGGTGGTGTGAATGTGATGGTTTGGGGCTGTTTTGTTGTCTCAGGACCTGGGCGGATTGCCATCATTGACATAACCATGAATTCTGCATTGTATCAGAAGATGCTAGAGGAGAATGTCAGGCCATCCATCCGTGAGCTGAAGCTGAACCGAAGGTGGGTCTTGCAGCAAGGCAATTATCCTAAACATACAAGCAGATCGACAAAAGAATGGCTGCAGAAGAAGAAATTCCACGTTTTACAACGGCCGAGTCAAAGTCCAGAACTAAAACCAATCAAAATGTTGTCGCAGGACATTGAAGCGAGCTGTCCCATGCAAGGCAACCCTCAAATGTCACCCAGTTGAAGAGTTCTGTCATGAGGAATGGGCCAAGAATACCCAAATCCGATATGAGGGACTGACCAATGGTTACTAGTTACTGAATCTAAAGGTTCACATTTCGTCACACGTGGTTATTGAATGTAGAATCATTTGAGGATGAATAAATATTGAAAGAGTATCATGTTTTCGTGTAATTTTTTTAATCCGGTTATCTTTATCTATTATTATGACTCCGCTTAAGATCTAATAACATTTGAGGTTTGAAATATGGATATCATGTGAAAATCCTAAGGGGGTTCACAAACTTTTTTCTCGGGACTGCAGTTCTTTTTCAAAAGCGACCTGGTCGCAAATAATAGCTCAACGAAGCGGATTGTTACGTGCACGTTTATAGCTTCTTTCTTGTCAACTGTACGCGACACCAACAAATGATGTGGTGATGCTGCCACTTTGGCGGTGAATGCACAAATAGCAAAACAACTTTAACACACTTGCCAACAACACTGTGGCCTTCAAATAAAATAATAATGGCTCCTATTCACAGCACAAAGCAAACAAATGAAAATGTGAGGTTTTTCTACCAATGTGTGTAGGCTGCTATTTTCTTTTCAAATTTTTTGTAATGCTTAAAAAAAAGTACCCTCTTTCCGCATACCTGACGCTGAAATGTGGCTTCAAAAGAAGTTATGTAACATTCTCTAACTGCCAGAGGTTTGCAATGCAAATTTCTTTCCGTCGTGACACAAGCAGCATATTCATAACGTTTAGGAGGAAAGAAAAAAAAAACCTCCCTGCAATGCGAGCAGCGTGGGAGGAGAAGGTCGCTTTGGCAGTTGATGCTGCCCGTGATTTTTGCCACAAGGTCATCACCTCCAGGTTCCAGATGACAAAGGAGCCGTCCATGCCTGAGCTGCACAGGACCCTGCATTTTGCCTTGTCTCCCTCCAACACGGACAGCTGCCTGTAGGGAGAAGACACACCGAGACACACACAGATCTCCCATTGTGTAGCTATTGGGGGCAAGTACTGTTAGCGAGCACCTATGAAGGCCGGCACGGCACATGAAGGCGTGGGTGGAAGAGCACCACGCCCGGCCGCCTTTGTCTCCCCAATGGCGACGTTTACGCATCGCACCAGGTCCAGTACCCATTTTAAGGCAGGTGAAACTCGGGGAGGCCGAGAAGGGGTTCATATGTTTGCCACCGATGTTGGCTGCGAGAGTGAATCGCGGGGTTCGTAGCGCAGTGCCCTAACCACGACGCTGCCACTCCCCACAGAAGACGCATGGGTGACACACACATACACACAAGCATGCATTATTCACTGAATTATTTGTTTTATTGATTGAGCGGTCGCTCGCAGATCTGGAAATGACATTCCCGTCTTCCAGGGTGTCTGTCGTGTCATCTGTATGGTGTTTGACCACCACGCTACTCAAGTTTGGAATCCCCCTCATCGTCTCATCCCCCTTTCCCCCCGACGTTCTTTGTAACCTTGCTTAATTCAAGAACTGTAGTAACTCTTAGTAACTCATATTTAGTGCTACTTGTTGCTCTTTGCTTAGCCTTTTGGGCTTGTGCTCGGCAACCCATCGTAAATAAAAGAGACGGGGATAGTCGGCTAGGATGCGCTACGTGACTAGCAACGCACGGTCATCGCCAGAATAATTCTGGATCCACTCTCGATCAACGACCATATTCCCTTGCACTTGCTCAACCATTAAGTGTCCCTCCCCATCATCAATTTTCCCCAACTTACATTGCGCCCTCATTACTCAATTCCAGAAACCCATTAAATCTGCTCCACTGCACCTTCAACCGTTCCGAGTGTTGTCGGACCCTGGGCGATTTTGGAGATGTTTGGGCCTGTGCTGTGCAAACGTGACAAATATAATTATAACACTAAATGAGGGCAGGAGGTACCACCTCGCTGGTAGCCACAGCAAGCATACTGGATGTGGTGGTGTGCCTGGCATGGGAATCATTTCTGTTTCACGAGCCTGAAAAGAACCTGATGTAACTAAGCCCTGGGTACACAGACAAATATCCCCCGTATAGTCTTTACCAGACTGTTGGGGCAAGTGCTGTTAGCGAGTAGCATCTATCAAGGTCCACACGAGGAACGAGGGGATGGGTGGCTGGCACCACGCCCGGCCGCCTTCGTCTCCCCATAGTAGCGACGTTTACACACCGCACGAGGGAGTGGGTGGCCAGCCCCACTCACTCACTCACGGACGTGGGTAACCAACACGACAAGCAGATTTACAATTGTGGCACACGCGAAGGGGTGTTAATGTTTTTTTTTTCCGTGGCAACTGCTCAGTCTTGCACCTCAAGGCGTATTCATTGTGACGAATGGCATTTCCAGCAGTGACATCAGAGAACATGTCATTTATTTAGAGCGTATTTGGTAAATATATTTTGTCGGCAAACAGCAGCTATATATAGGTATGTGGTGTCAAGTATACAAGTGACTGTGTGTTAGACCTGTAAAGACTTGCCTCCCCCAACAGGACAACCAAAGGCATCATTGTTTAGGAAGGGCGATTCAAGATATCACATACAGTCATAACTTAACACATGTCTTGTGCAAGCAGTGCCTCTACATGGCAGCAGTGGTCTCACGCACTTTATTCGCTCGTACCGATGTAAATCAATTCATCTATGCATTGGTAGACACGCATATACCAGTGTACAAAAAAATACCAAGCTCAGTTCATCATACTGCTGATAATAGATTGTGCGCGAAAAGACTCGAACCAATATCTGAGAGCAAGTCGCGAAAGTGCTGGAAATCAAATTATGACGACGATGAAAATTAAGTTACGTTGGGGTTTTTGTTGAGAAATGTGGAGAGGTTGGCTACGGTTCAGCTACCGCGAGGCCTTGCCTCCTGTGTCATGGAAGGTTCAGGTGGAAAAACCTCCACCGCCTGCCACGTGTAGCACACCCTCCACGCGCTGGTATTTATTCCCGTTTTTTGTTTTTCCCAATTTCCCAGTTTAAGCTCTCTTCAATAAACAGGTGGACTTCTCCACAAATCTGGCTGTCGCCTGATGAAGCTAGTTGTAATTACTGGCGAAACGTCGTACTCAGATTGTAAATGTTGCGGCTTGCCTCTCTAACACACCGGTGTGCTGTACTACTGACGAATTGGCTGTGTCGGGTGGTGGTGGGTTTGAACGACATATTTATGCGATTTAACCCAAAAAACCCTCTTATGGATGATATTGGTCGCGAAAGCCTACGTGTTAAACTTCTTCAAGAAAGTTTGCATCGAAAGAAGGGCAAACAAAGCCACCCATGACACCGACCCCTTCTCCAACGTGTCACGTCAACTCCAGAGACAGGGTGCATTCTTTACAGCATAGGAAAAAAAGAATACCAAACCAATTTTTTGTGTAAACAAAAAAACCCCTGCCGAGTGTAACACCGGCGATAAAACTCCTTTTAGTGAACATCGGCATTTTGGGTCGTGGTTTGGCTTATTTCTTTGTATCGTTGGGGTTGTTTCTTGTCGTTTTCATCTCAGGAATCTGGTTGAGAGAACCAACCCCAGGCCCCGGTCACTGCCTCTTCCATTCTTTTGTTCGCCCCGGGTCACACGCTGCTGCTGCTGGGAAGCACGTGACGTGTCACGGACTCGTCACAGGGCCGTGCCCACGGGTGGATTGACAGCGCACCGGGCGTGGATGGATGCGACGCCGATTTTGATCTAGGCCCGATGATTATGACCGCAGGTGATGAGGATGATGAATTAGCGGAGCTAGCAAGAATATAGTCATTTTGGGTCGATTAATTGATGATTTTTTTTTAGTAAAAAAAAAAACTATTTACGGCTGAACCCACATTGCGCCTCGTTGAAGGTGGGGAAAACCCCTGACCAAGCCAGAATACACGTGACAGCATGAGGCTAGGTGCCGCGGTGGCTATGATATGTTAACTACCTCGCCTGGTATACAGGAGGACTGTGGGTTCGATCCCGACTCGGACGCCTGCTGCTGTATATTTGGAGTTTGCGTGTCTTTCTCCCTGTGGTCGCGTGGATTTTTCTCCGGGTCCTCCGGTTTTTCTCGACACATTTAGAAACGTTCGTTTAGAGTACTTTGGCTTTTATCAATTTCCACATGATAAGCCATTTCGTTGGGCTATCATTTGTGGCCAGGTAGCGTCTAAAAAAGTGCCATATAGCCGAGTGGGCTTTACCTGGTGAAATAGCTTTTAGTTTACCTCCCACAAAATGACACTTTTTTTGCAAGTATCAAAGTATGAAAAAATAAGAATAGGTTTTAATCGTTCTGGCAATAAAACAGGTGTTAAGATGTTCGAACATTAAATATAAACATTTCGCAAGGAATAAAGTGTGCATTAACCACACACGGTACCTGTGCTGTTGTGGAGTGACTCATGCAGCCAGCTATGGCTGCAGGGTTTTGGTGGTACATGTTGTTTATGCCATTTATTGTGAAAATTCCATCACAGTTCCTATGATCACTGTTTCATTGCTTTCATGGCTTTATTTTGGTGATTTCGAAAAGTGTATTGGTTTAGCCATGTTTGTTTGTTGTAGTACAGAGTTAGACTGATGGCCTTAATCTAAGTTGTCTTGTGGTTGTTGTTGGTTGTTTGACTTGCATCCCACTGGGATTTTTGCACACAGCGTTGGTGTACGGTGATTTTTTCTGCAATATTGTGCTAATAAATGAACTTAAATGAACTTGAACAAACATGATCTGATAATTATATATGGCATTGTTTTTTAAACTGATTGGTCTACACCATCTTTCGGGGTAAAATGCGTTTTAGCAGCCTCTGGTGTAGCCCAATCAGTTTCAAGCAATGCATCTGTAATTATCAAATCATCTTTGTATGCACGTTCAACACAAGTACGTGTGGTTAATGCAGGCTTGAATCCTTGCAAAATGATTATATTTGGTGTTTCAACATCTTAACACAACAGTTTTATTGCCAGAAAGGGTAAAACCTATTCTTATATTTGCATAGTTTACCTCCCGTCCAGCAACACGCATGGGAAGAGGTGGGATTTACCTCCCCACTATCCTCGTATTATCGGGTTCGTGAAGTAATTGATCTCATAACAATTAGAGTGACTGATTACTGTTGTAGTACTGCATATTATTAGCTTGATAATTATTGCAATTATTTCCAGAACTGAAGGTAAAACCTCTAATATGGTAACTGATCTTTGGATTCAGCCAACATTACCCATAATGCCATTGGAGATTTCTCTAATAAATAATGCTTTCAGCTAACAACATGCATGTTAACTTTGCTTTGCAACATAGTACATGTTTCATTAACATAATATTCTTGTTGTAAAGCGATGGTTTTTATTCATGAAACGTCTCCAACTATCGCCATGTAAAAGCTTTTGAAGGGCCCATAGAGTAAAGGTATCATATTCTGATTCATATAGGGATAGTGGTAGCAGCCCAACTCATACTTACCTGACAGGGTAGGCACCATGATCACTTAGGTGGTCCTCCCAAGGCGAGGCTCATCCATTGCACTGCGGGTGGGTTGACCCCTGCGATTTCCCCAAATGCGGGAAACTCGACTGTATAATTTGTGGTACTGGGGGACTGCGTTCGCGCTATCCCCCGAAATGAAACTAAAAAAAAGGTTTTAATTCTAGATGTGATGCTTTCGTGACGCGAATATTCATATTTATAGGTTTTTCGGTAAAGTCACGTAGGTTAAAAATTTAAACTAATAAAATAAAAATCACGACGTTTTCTTTCGCACTTTACCGAAAAAACCTGAGAATATAAAAAAAGGTTTAATTCTCAAGAGTCGTGGAGCATTTCCTATGGGGTTTAGTGTGCAACTAATTATACACGTTCTTTTGTGTTAGACCACGTAAATATCGTTATTGTGAATGATATGGGTCGCAAAAGCCTACGACGTGTTAAACGGAGTTGGGGAAAGTGGAGAAGTGCGCGAATTGTGGTGCAGGTTAAAATTGATCTGGGACCGAGGCATTTTGTATCTGTCGTTGCAGAGGAGGCGTGGGCATTGAAGGGTAAAGGACAGGGGTCGGCAACCAAAATAACAAGAAGAGCCATTTCTTTCCAATTCGGTACAAAATTCAGTATTTCAAGAGCCGCAATGCATCTGAGTACATACTGTACATACGTACTCATCGTCAAGAAGCAGCCCGTAAAGAGCCGCATGCGGCTCCGGAGCCGTAGGTTGCCGACCCCTGGTCTAGGAGAAGAGAATAACAGTCGTCGAGCTGAGCGAACACGAGGGAGGTGAACCGGGAGTTGAGCGGCAGAAAGAGAGAGATGAGGGGGACGGATTTTGAGAATGTTGAATCGGTGAAATCGGCGAGTGGTGGGTAGTGGTTGAAGAAGGAGGAGTTGAAGATGACCCCGAAGTTGCGAGCAGAGTAGACAGCAAGAGCGAGGGAGAAGACAGGGAACGAGATGGTTGGTAGAACAGGGTGGAGGGGGCCACGGAGATTCATAATAACCTCTATTCTTCAAGCATCTTTCATGTTGAAGTATTGCAAAGCGCTGTACATAAACATAAACTACGGTATTCCCTCCTTATTCGCGAGGGTGACATTCCGGAGATGCTCGTGAATTGTCTAGATTGAAAACTCATTTCTTTAGAACTGCTTTTTGTGTTCAGTTTGTTATCATTCCCTCGCACCTCCGATTAGCAAGGTTGGCTGTGTACGGTGCGAAAGAAGTCCAACATACATATACGAATAGCAAATTTCGCGGAGAGTCATATTGACCTATGAATAGGTCTTATGCAGAAGCGATCTGGCAATAAATGATAGCTCAACAAAGTGGAAATATCACGTGGAAATCTATATCAGCCAAATACTCTTAATGCATGTTCCTAAATGATGATTATTTTAAATGAAAAATTATGATTATTACCCAAGATGATGATGGTTACCGCTGATTAAGATTATGACAAATGATTACTTCAATTTGTCGGTGGCCTGGCCGACCCAATGATATTGTGCTTGCTGCTTGCTACAAAGTTCGTGGTTTGAGCCCAGTGGCTGCACTGATTCATACTGCGGGTGTTTTAACCGTAATTAAAAAGTGCAGTCTGCTTCACGGTGGACGTGAATGATCCCGCGATGTTATTCGGAGCAGAGTAGCCCATTGTGTGCTGGCATTATGGTCCAAATTTCAAGAATAAAAAAAGGACCGCATTGCAAGATAAGAATGGCATGAATACCAAAACGTATTAATGCTGTGATTTGATGACACGATCTCGGATGATCATATGGGTCATGGATGATGGTGATGATGGCAATCATGATGTGTTTGTGGTCTTATCATCTCACACGACAGACTATCCATTACGGTTGTGACACTCAGCGGCATGAGCATGTAAATGTAACCCGCGCTAAACAATGGTGCTCTTCACTGCAACTTCAGAAAAAAAACACGTTCAGTGTCCTTACATACGATCCGATGTAGAGTTCAAGACAGGAGGAACCTTATAATTGATTGATCAAACAAGGCACGTAACCTATCCGCCCGCGGCAAGTCATTGTGAAATATAAATGTCAAGGAGAAGTGATGCAAATTCTCTGAACGATATAATCCCAAAAGCTCAAAGAACCAAACCCTGACCCATGACGCGAGAGGGCAAACCATGGGCGCGTGCACGGTGAGTCAAATGTGAAACAAAATTATCGCCAATGATGTGCGTCATGTTGCCGAGCTATCGAAATGTCACGGATAAATTAACTGTGACTTTACGTGATTCGTTTGGGCGGTGGTGGCGCACATTGTAAAATGCAAGCAAGGAGGTCATACGTACCCTACCCTGACACTTATTATACGTGAAATAAACACGTGTTTTCGCCGTGAGTTTAAAAAGATACAACAAACATCGAACAAGGAAAGAGGACTGTTTGGACGCGGTATATATTCTCAACAGAATAGATGATGTTCGGGCCAGGTTTATGCAATGTAACCCAAGTCTCCCGAGACGGGGTTTGTAGTTGTCAGCATCGCATGTGTTGTTACTCCCATCACTTCTGGTTACATTCATGACTACATTTATCTACAACATTCCTCCGAATCGGAATCTGCATTCATCCTGGAGCAATCCCACGAGCTGTGGATACATTTTTGTCCACAGATGCCCGGCAGGGGCAGGTCAGAAATTTTGAGCAACAGGATGGTTCCTGCATAGGGACATTCTGCCCAATGCCATTTGAATAATAATAATAATGCCATTTATTCATCGAGGAAAGCTTTCCCGAGGCTCAAGGTTGTACGTGATTATTTGAAAACAAACGAACGCAAAGTCGGACACATTGACGAAAAACGCGTATCTCCCGTATCGTCATAGACATTCTGTCGGGGCCAAGTGGTGTTAGCGCACACACCTCTTATTAACAGGCACGGCACACGAATACCCGGCCGCCTTTGTCTCCTCAGTACTGATGCTACACACTGAACCCAGATGCAGTATCCATTTAAGGCTGAGTCGCTACTGACGTTGACCAGGACGGGGAATCGAACTGGAGATGCCGGGCTTGTAACACACTACGCTAACCACTGCGCCACCACTCCCCAACCACAACTGACACATGCATACAGACACAAACACGCCCTAGGCATTGACACACAACAGGCAACAAATATAAAGACTTTATACTGGCGGCACACGAATGGGAGAGTGGCCAATACCACCCCCGGCCGCCTTTGTCTCCCTAGTGGCGAAGTTTACACACCGCAAATAGGTACTCATTTGAGACTAAGTCAACCTTGGGGAGACCCCGGACCGGTTCAGATAATCGTCACCGGTGTTGGCCGCGAGCGGGAATCGAACTCGGGTCGCCGGGTTCGTAGCGCAGCGTAGCGCTAACCGCTGCACCACCGCTCCCGAGTGTGCACCAGATTAGGTGCACATTGACGTGCGCACGCACACAAGCCGCACAGACACACACCACACACACACACGCCGCACACACACACACGCCGCACACACACAGACACACACACCCCACACACACACACGCCGCACACACACACGCCGCACACACACACACCGCACACACACACCGCACACACACACACGCACACACGCCGCACACACACACACACGCCGCACACACACACACGCCACGCCGCGCACACACACACACGCCGTACACACACACACACACACGTACGTGATGCTGTTCTGGTGCAGGGAGTCCAAAGCGCTGTCGCCCTCCTCTGCGCTCGCCTTCTTGTCCATGTTACGGAACTTGTCCCTGGCAGAGAGGTTCTTCAACGCCCCCTGGCGGCCGCGGTCCAGCTTGCCAGCCACGCGCAGAGCGCCGCTCGCCTCGCTGGTGAGCAGCACCGGGTAGCAGTCGTGACCCTTCGGGAGGCAGGGGTCAAAGCGTGCCCAAAAGGGAGAAAAGTCACGGACACGCGTGGCTCGCGTAACGCTTCGAGTGGCGCACCACTGCGACGGCCTGTGCCTGAGTCTACTCGATCCTTGAGCGTGGCGAAATTATGGTCAGGGGCTCAACGCCGAGGTCTGCCAGCCGCGGCGAGAGGGCTTCAAGAGAGCTCGCGTATTTCAGCTGTTCCTCCTGCGTCGATGGAGCGCAGATGACAACGAATATTCCAGCTAAGATATTGACATTTACAGTACTACGCGCTGTAGAAAAAAAAAACTTTGCAATAAAATCGAGATGGAATTCAACGCGGTCCGTTTTCTTCGTGGTAAGTCGCGGATAGCACCACGACGTTCTACTGAAGTTTCGTTCATATTGGATCACCTTTACTCGGGTGATCGTGACCCCGTGTTTACAGACCGATGTACAGAGGTGATGCATAGACGCTGTCAAAAACATTTGACTCGAGCAGTCTGGGAATTGACATCTGTGTTCGGATGGCAAGAATTCATTTGTGCCGACATCTGCTGATATTGTGTTGAACTCTATGGCAGCAATAACTGCACAGTTTTGATATTAGACCGAGTAATGTCTGAGAAATGTGTCTGGCGTTGGCCTGTGACTCACCGCAGCCACCAGACTGTTGTCCGAGATGAAAGTGATGGCGAGGAGTGGGAGGAAGTCCGTCTTCAGCACGCCCACCCTGCCAAGACATGAAGGCTCTTATGTTAGCGAGCACCTATTCCAGTCACCATGGCACGTGACAGAGTGGCATGGACAACGCCATGTCCGGTTTCCTCTGTGCGCCTTGTGCTGGAGACGCATTTCACTGGCTACAAAGTTAAGGATAAATTGACCTAGGTGAGATCCTGGACAGGTTCATATATCAATTGCCGTTGATCGTGTCGCACCAGGAATGCGTCAGATTATCGGAAGCAAGGCTGGGTTGAGCCTGGATGGTGTTTGATATAAAGCAGGTGTTGTAGGCTGCGCGCTATCGTGGTGGGCAGCAGAGGGCAGTCAAATAGCACCAATGGTTCTATGAGTCACCCCCCCCCCCCCCGTGTCCTCACGGCGCTTCCTTGTCGAGGCGCGGGTCCGCCAGGCACACAGTGCTGTCGTGGGAAACCCAGGCGAGACGGTTGCCGTCCTGGGAGAAGCACAGGCCGTGGACCCAGCCCCCCGCCGAGTGCGAGCCCGTGAGCTCTGCCATGAGCTCCCCGAACGGCATCCGGGACCCCCACGGAGTGGGCGCGGGCTTCTCGTCCACCTCTTTCATGTACGCCGAGAAGACCCTGTGGGCGCGCGCGCACGGCACAGCGTCGAGTGGGAGCTCAGTTGAAGGAGGACCACACACGCACAGAGAGAGACACCGTGAAAACCAGGTCTGTCGCCTCGACAGACCTGGTTTTCACCTGAGGACGGCTGCTTGCGTTGTGGCCGAAACGTCGTGAGAATTGTATTTTATTATGTTTTTTTTTTATTATTTTATTACTTCCCTTCTACGTGACTTTACCGAAAGAACCAAGAAGATGAATCCCTGCAGTCACGAAAGCTTTAAATAGAGACACCGTTGTTTTTAGACCAGCGGTGCCCAAATACGTGAATTGCAACCCACGGGTGGGTAGCAAAAGATGTTGGTCGTGCATCTCAGGACAAAGCAGAATAAACGCCGGCGACATTAGCACGTAACAACATTTTCGGTACGACCGATGGTAAATCTTCTTCTCTCGTATGGCCGATGCAGACGCAGTGCAACGAGTAGAATTTCTCTTTGGTTCTTTCGGTAAAGTCACGTAGAAAGAAAAATAAATGTAATAATAGCATACGAAGTTTCGATTGCAACACAAGCAATCATCATCAGGTACAAATGAAAGAGGAAACAAACTGGGTAAACTTAGAAATATAATGTGATACCACACAGTGAGTCGGCTAACATTACAGTCAACACCCTACCTGTTTGATTAACGTTCCTCCAAACATTGCTAAATTTGACAGAGAGACAAAACACAGACACGGAGACACGTAGATAGACACACAAGCAGAGAGAGACAACACAGAGACACACCGAGAAAGACACACACATAGGCACACAGAGAAACAACGCTTCTGTGTCGAGGCCTTAAATAGAGAGAAAGGGGGGCCTAGAGAAAGAGAGGGGGGGGGTAGAGAAATTAACAAGTAGAATTTCACAATGAGGTGGTCGGAACCACAGTCGCACACTGGAGAGTTTTTAACTTTCCATTTGTGTATGCGTGCATGTCGTGGTTTGTGCAGGATGCGATTTAAGGTGGGACCATGAGCTTACAATCCTCGTCAAAGAATGTTATTAATTAAAGTAATAACTTCTAGCAATAGATGGCGCTCGCACTTCATGGTCACAGAATATTAGCGGGTTAAATCCGGATAATCGTGGCGGTGGATCGCGGAGCCCGGCGGATTGGCCAGACGTTGCTTCGGGGTGACAACAACACAACTCGGCACAACCGCCAATGGCACTGCCCGGCCCGCAAAGGAAACGTGTAGTTTTGACTTAAAACTTTCGCGACTACAGGAATTCATATTCTTTGGTTCTTTCGGTAAAGTCACGAAGATAGAAAATAAAATTAAAATAATAAAAATTATAAAATTTAATTAAATAGAATAATTTAAAATAAAAATATATTTTTAATAAAAATAAAGTAAGAAAAATAAAAAATGTAAACTAAAAACTCACGACGTTTCGATCGCAACACAAGCGGTCGCCTGATGACGACTGCTTGTGTTGCGATCGAAACGTCGTGAGTTTTGAAGAATACTTTATTGTTAATTTCATTTTTTAATCTACATGACTTTACCGAAAGAAGCAAAGAATATAAAAAACCGTGTAGTTGTAGCTGAGCGACCGCGTCGAGCAAGTGGGGTCCTTCTACATTCAGCATCGTTAAGTTAGCAGGAAGTGCTACTACCTAGGCCACATTACCCGAAACGACCACAAATACCAGCTATTAAAGCAAATCCTGGAAGGAAAAATCGAAGGGAAAAAACGACCAGGACGGCCAAAAACGACATGGCTCAGTAACATCAAAACATGGCTACAATTCAAGTTCAAGTTCATTTATTAGGTATAGCCCTGTGAGCCATTCAGCTCTTGAATCGGGTGCAACCGCAACAAACAAAAAACAAAAAACATGAACAAAAAACATCTTAAAGTGAATATGTGACTAAGTGCAAACAGAAAATCCAAGAAAAGACAGCAAAAATATTGCAGAAAAAACACCGAACACCAACGCTTAATTAACAACAGCACAAACTCTACACGCCGTGCTAGACCGGGACCACTATCATCGTGAAGTCGCACACGCCGTTAGGCAGCACTAAAGAGAGAGAGAGAAGTTCAGGTGTGGGGGGGGGGGGGGTCAGTAACCTGCAGCTCTGGAGCCGCGTGCGCCGCTCTCTAAGGACCCACTTCGTGACGTCGTTTACAAAGCACGACCGTCTCGTGTCCAGCACATGCATTGCGGGCTCTGGAAATACTGAGTTGATTACGTGATTCGGAAGAAAAACAATCTGTTCTTTTCATTTAGTTTTAGATGGAGTGCTTTTGCCAATATCATATGGCAATCCGGCAGCATTTGCTCTTCATTTAATTACGCCTGACTTCTGTTGAGAACCGGAGAATCGAAGCCTCTCCAGAATTAGTTTTCTTAGGCAAATGCTGCTAATGCTGGTCTGGAATGCCAATTGGCCCATGGACTACGGTACAAGTGACATATTTTTTTATATGTAGAGACACTGACCTTTGGGTTGTATTTGCTTTTACCCATATTGCTTCACGGCAACGCGTAATCAACTTCTTTATTGATTGCGTAATGTGTTCCAATATTCCCTTGTCTTCAGAGAGTACGTAATTAGCAGTGTGCATTGTGGGTCGTGGGTGGGTTATTGGACCATGCTTCACCGCGCTGGTCACTGCGGGTTGGTCAAACGAGGAGCATAGAATTATTGCCCTCTGCTGCCCACCACGTGGTCCAGCAGTAGCCCACACTAACCTGTTACACACACGGTGGAGGCCCATCCCAGCACGATGCAGGATAAAATCTGCTTAGCTTCCAAAATCTCATGAGATCGGGTGACATCCAGATCATCTGGTTTCTCGGCTTTTGGCTAATGAAACCGAGAGCATGGTCTCATTTCAGAGTGCAAAGCGCATAGCCCAGTGGCTTCAAGGTAGTTAGCATGGGCCCCGTACAAGAAGTGGCATATCCAATATCGCTGCTCAGCATAGGCCTGGAACTGGGCCTCTCTGGTCCGTTGACCACGGTGCAGTTAAAACAAAAACAAAGATCTCCCGTATAGCCTTAACAGACTTTAGGGGCAAGTGCTGTTAGCAATCACCTATAACGGACGGCACGGCACACGAGGGGGTCGGTGGCCAACACCACGCCCGGCCGCCTTTGTCTCCCTAGTGGCGATGTTTACACATCGCACCAGGTACTCATTTGAGGCCGAGTCGACCTAGAGGAGGCCCAGGACCGGTTCAGATAATCGTCACTGGTGATGGCCGTGAGCGGGAATCGAACCCGGGTCGCCAGGTTCGTAGCGCAGCGCGCTAACCAACCACCCACACACACCACTTGGTGGCTACGCCAGTGCCTGTGCCCAACAGCGATGACACCTTGAGTAGAAGGGCAATGATCTACCAGACTGACTGTTTTATCTAATCTACATTTGCACATTGTGTTCAACTAACCATACTCAAGGTCACAACAACAACACACTCACCATCTGTTCTTCCCTCGCACTGCTGAACTTTCGAATTCCCTCCCATCGTTTCAATTTCCCAAGCTGTCATAACCCATGTTAACTCTCTGTCTGTTTACATTTAAATAGTGCTGTAAGTTGACGGGCGCTTAGCATGTTTTTTGGGTCTGAACTCCAGCAACTGTGATTAATAATATTCTAGCAGGTTGGGACGTGGCACGTGACGAATAGCCACAACCCAAACAACGGGAAGTATCTTCTTGGTTCTTTCGGTAAAGTCACGAAGAAGGGAAGTAATAAAATAATAAAAATAAAACATAATAAAATAATTCTCACGACGTTTAGGCCACAACGCAAGCAGCCGTCCTCAGGTGAAGACCAGGTCTGTCGGGGAGACAGCGTCTGACCCGACAGACCTGGTCTTCACCTGAGGACGGCTGCTTGCGTTGTGGCCGAAACGTCGTGAGAATTAATGTATTATGTTTTATTTTTATTATTGTATTACTTCCCTTCTACGTGACTTTACCGAAAGAACCATGAAGATGAATCCCTGTAGTCACGAAAGCTTTAAATCGAAACGGGAAGTATGCTGGACAGAGTGTGCCATATGAGAGCTCGAGGGAGAGTCGAGAGAGAGAATCGCCGCTGCTGGGCTGCTGTCACACTCGGCCCACCTGCATTTGAAGTCACAGGATCCGGCGGCAAGGAGGACGTTGTTGGGATGCCAGTCCAGGCTCAGCACGGTGGAGCTGATGGGCTTCTTGATGTGCTTGCTTACCCACCTGGGACAACAACAACAACCGCCATTCGCTACTAAGTGGCGCTAGTGCCAGGCTAGGTGCACGTTGAGGCCACGTGAAGTATCGAATGCCCGTTGGCAGGGTCGAATTACTTAAATTACTGGCCGATGCACCACCTGTGCCCTCTACTGTGCCAACTTGTTGTTTCAGCCACCTGGTGCTCCGCTCGTTGTGTATGAGTGGGACACACATACACACATACGCGCGCACAGACATATATCGCCCGCATAGCCTCTATAGACTATTGGGGAAAGTGGTGTTAACGAGCACTTATGAATGCGTGCAAAGTGATGAACTAGAAATGGGACGAAAGTGGAAAAACCAGGGGTGGAAATCGAGAGGTAGGGCTGAGAGAGGGGTGGTTCCACGTGGTGAACCGGGATGTGAAGGACTCTGAAGTGGACGTGGAGACGGTGGCTGCGGATAGGAGCGAGCGGAGAAACATGAGAACAGGTGGCCTGACCCCACGCGAGGGGGGTAAATGCCAGGAAGACGAATCATAATAATGAGATCACGTTGCATGCGCGTCGCTGTCCGGTGTTGGTCGTGTCTCGAGCGAGACGCGGATCGGTGCCGCTGGAACTCGCGTGGAGCAGAAGCGTCGTGAGCCGGACACGGAGAGGCGGAGACGGAGAGGCAGACACGCGGTGCGTGCCGACCTCGTGCCCGTCTCTCGCACTCGGCAGGCACTTTACCAGCGGACGCGAAAACGAATACTTGGCGGTTACGATTGTTTGTGTGAATGCACGTGCTACGTACCAGCGTGTACACACACGTGTACTATCTACTGCTGGATGGGCGCGTGGGGGCTATTTGACCATACTTCACTACGCTGGTAAATTCGAAGGCACGGAACATTGGACGTGAGAGCATAGATGAGCACAACAACCGTGCTAACCTCAGATTAGCACGGTTGGCTATGCACGGTGCGAAAGAAGTTCAACATACTAAATGCGGACAATGTAACCTCACTGTGGTCTGCAACGCCTGTGGATTGTTCATTGTGGTCGTCTTTCCATACACTATCCAGGCTCTTTCCTGCTTCGCTTCCGAGATCTGTTGAAATCTGGTACATCCCAGGTGGTTTCGTCCAAGGCTTACTTCGTGATCGCTACATGCAATCTTCATGCACAGCATTACCTAGTTCAGGGATATTAAATTAAACCAGAGAAGCACCTCACTACATTGCATGGAATTTCAATCTTGATTTGAAGCTTTCGTGACTGGAGGAATCCATACTCTTTGGTTCTTTCGGTAAAGTCACGTAGGTAGAAAAATTAAATAAATCACGATTTATTTTATTTTATACCTACGTGACTTTACCGAAAGAACCAAAGAGTATGGGATTTCAGTGAGAGACAGTGAGAGACACAGAGAGTAAAACACGATAAGAGGACACACGTAGGTTATTGCGATCGTCAGTAAGTTTGTTTGCGTAGGACACACCTGTAGATGTAAGGGATGATGGAGGGTAAGCCAAGGAATTGAACGCGTCCGAGAGGGCCGTCTACCGAGGAGATGGAGCGATGAAATCAGTTCGTGTGCTGGTGCTTGGGTGGATTGTAGCATCGCGGGATCATAACAGGTGGCGGTGACTTAGGGAGGCCTTCATCCAACAGTGGATTGACCATGGCTGCTGTTGATTAATAATGTTGCTTGTTTACCCAGGGAAGCCTCAGTGAGTCTCAACTCTTTTCCAATAATGCACTGCCAACTTTTACCAAATAGGAGGCCATGCTGCGGCGTATAATCCTAAATGAGTAATTTGCAGATAATTTTTCAGCAATGTGATGTTTCTCCAATGCCAGTTAAATCATCTTTTTTTCCGTTTTCGATAAGAGGGAACCGATAAAACCAATGAACAACAGGGTGAGAACAAACAGTGCAGACTCCACACAGGAAGGCACCCGAGACTGGACTTGAACCCAGAAGTTGATGTCCGATGATGTTGGCAGGGGTGGGGGGGTAAAGCACATGAGAAGACGGGGGGAAGGATATTGAATCCGCACCAATTGTTTTCCTTCTCGAAGTAGCACACGGACACGAGCCGAGCTCCGCTTCCCACGGCAAACTTGTCCTCTCGGGGTGACCAACGCACGCACGTCGCGGCGCGGTTAAAACGCAGCAGCACGAGTGTCGGTCCCCAGCCGCTGGTGACCCCTGCTGCGGGCGCAGAGCCCTGCTGCTGCTGCTGTGCCCCGCGCCGCGTCCACACGTACGCGTTGCGGTCGGAGCCGCAGGTCACAATGCGGTCCGTGCCCGGTGCCCAGTCGATCCCTGCGGAGGATTCCGTCGTGGGAAGTCTTGTTAGTGACGCGGGCTCCACAAACGGGGAGTTCCTCCACTAGGGAGAGCCCCCCATCATTAAAAATAAAATAAAATTGCCAGCTAATTCACGCTGGCCAGACGTCTTGGGAAGAATTAAGGGTAACCCCACACTTTATCTCACCGCATGCAACCTGCCCCGTCGACTGTTGTTGTGCCCATTTATACTGCTGCGTGGACAGGTGCAGAGACATTTAAGAAACTTTCGCCCTTGTTTCAACTGCTGCGACCCGAGATTGAAGCGGTGACTTCTGGGATTGCGAGTCACGTGTGCTGACCATTTACATCACAACAGCAGCAGCATCTTGAAAAGTGCGCAATCGGTAATAACCGCAGGACGCGTCACGACCGTGGGGCCATCGGAGAGAGGCTCCGCCCGGGAGGGCGCGCCTCGGCCGGCAGGGTCAGGACGCCTCGGTGACCCCTTTTAGCACTGGTGGGCGTGTCACACGTTCTTTTAGCACTGGTGGACGTGTCGTTCCTTTAGCACAGGCTGGCGTGTCCAAGCTTTTGCGTGACTTTCTGATGAATCCTGCTGGTGTTGTATGTGGCAAGTCTTTAAATTCATGGTAATCTTTCGTTCACGTTCGATCATTTTTATGGGCAGTCGCCAATGTGCCCCCCCGTTTGAGACCGACGAAGGGACGGACGAGGCAGAGTTTTTTTGCAATTCGCGTTGTTAAGCTGGGTCCCGAAGCGTTAACAACGAAATTGGCCTCATCTGAACGATGTGGAATGCAGAAGGGTTCACTTGCTCGACGCGGTCGCTCAGCTACTACTGCACGTTTCCTATTGGCGTTTGTGCCCTGTTGTTGTTGTCATCCCGAAGCAGCGACTGGCCAATACGCCGAGCACCGCGACGCATTCCGATAGCCTCAAAGGGGCTAAGCGATCCACCGCAGCAATTAGCCCGAGTTAACCCGCTAATATTATGTGACCATGAAGTGCTAGCGCCATCTATTGCTAGAAGTCATTACTTTACTCTTTGGTTCTTTCGTTAAAGTCACGTAGCTAGAAACAAAATCAAAACAAATCACGACGTTTCGATCGCAACACAAGCGATCTTCATCAGATGGGACAGCCACAGCAAGAAAATGCCGAAGTCGTCGAGGAAGCTGCCGTGGCGAGAGGTTTTTAGAGAGAGTTATTACTTTAACTAATTAATTATTAGACGAAGATTGGCCAGAGCCGACTTTGTTGAGGCTCAGCGAAGCTGTCCCCCCCCCCCCGCCCGCGTGGTGCATCATGCGAGCGGTACCCGTGACGCGGCCGCTGTGCTCTGTGAGCTCGTCCACCTTGATCCAGCCAGAGCCGCCGCTGCGCTGGTAGATGTGCACACTCTCGCTGTTGGGACTCAACGCCACCTCTGTGTGAGTGGGGCCGGGGTGGGGGGCAGTTGGGGGGACAGGTGGGTGGGTGGGGGGTTAACCGGGGACGGCAGCAATGATGACAACAGCCGCAGTGCAATGATGATGGATATGGAGGCCTTTCGCCAGTATCAAGATGTACGATGATGATGTGAGAAGAAAATACGACGATGATGATGATGGAGGTGGTAGTGGTGGTTGTCCTTCATTCGGTGCTCGCTAACAGCACTTGCCCCAACAGTCTGGTAATATTATAGGGGCCGTCCATAAATGACGTCACGCGATTTTGGACGATTCTTGACCCCCCCCCCTAGTCACACGGCGTCACAAAAAGTCAGACCCCCCCTCAAATATGACGTCACAAAGCTCTGCCCCCACCCCCCCCCCAAAAAATAAACATGCTTCAAATCGCTTTAAACTATTGTCATTGTAGTGCGTATTTAATGTGGCGCTGCACTTTGATGTTGTAGGTGAAAACATTTATTAAAAAGTCAACTTAATTAAGTAGAACGTGTTGTCTATATTTATTTAATGTTGCGCATTTTTAGATGACGTCACATTTCTCAACCCCCCCCCCCCCCCCGTCGTAACACATCGTCACAAATGTCTGACACCCCCCCCCTAGGTGCGTGACGTCATTTAGGGACGGCCCCATACGGTGGATTATTGTCTTGCGAGAGTAGTCCGTGTCGTCGTTGGCGCGCTGCGTTACGAACGCGGTGACGGGAGTTTGAGTGGCGTTCACGGTCAATATCAGCGACGGACATTTGAACAGGTCCTGGGCCTCCCGTAAGGCTGCTCGCAAACAATCGCCACATGACGTCTCAACACTCTGCATGGCTCGATGTTTGTGGAGCAGTGGCGCAGTGGTTCGTGCACTGCGCTACGCATCCGGCGAACCGAGTTCGACAACTCCGCTCATAGTTAAAGTGGCGAAAATTTGAACCGCTCCTCGGCCTCCCCTAGATCGACTCAACCTGAACGCGCGTGCCTGGTGCGATGGGTAAAACATAAGTACGAGAGAGACACAGGTGGTTCTGACAATCCCACCTCCGAGTGTGCCGTGTTGGCCTTCATCGATGCTCGCTGACAGCATTTGCCCCAACATTGTGATTGTATCTTCCTTGCCTGGTATGCAGGAGGTCGGGAGTTCGATCCCAACCCTGACGCCTGCTGTATATTTGGGATTTGTGTTTCTCTCTGGTCCTCGTCTTCAGGGTTTTCCCTCCACATTTAGAAACGTGCGTTTAGATTATTTTATACTCTTAGTTTTTTCGGTAAAGTTACGTAGGTAAAAAAATGGAATTAAAATTAATAAAATAAAATAATAAAAAATCACGACGTTTCGGAGGCAACACAAGTCTCCGTCATCAGGTGGGACCGTCACAGCCAGATTTTCTGTATCAAGAAAAAAACTACAGCAAATCTGGCTGTGACGGTCTCACCTGATGACGGAGACTTGTCTTGCCTATGAAACGTCGTGATTTTTTTATTTTAATTCAATGTTTTTTACCTACGTGACTTTACCGAAAATACCAAGAGCATGAATCCTTGCAGTCACGAAAGCTTCAAATCTAGAATTAGATTATTTTACTGCTTTAAATTTGCACGTGATAAGCCGCTTCGCTGGGCTATCATTTGTGGCCAGGTCGCTTCTGAAAAAGAAGCTAATATCTCAGTGGGCTTTACCTGGTAAGATAAAACAAAACAGTTTAGTTTGATTTCTATATATTTTTTAAGTTATTTGTCTACCTTTCTTATACTTTACACTCATATCGTGTGTTTGTATTGTTTGTTGTTGTATCGTTCTGACCCGCCCCTACTAGACGTTTGTGAAAAAGAGCTTTATAATCTAGATTTTAAGTTTTCGTGACCGCAGGGATCCATACTCTTTGGTTCTTTCGGTAAAGTCACGTAGGTGAAAAATAAAATAAATTAAATCACGACGTTTCGATTGCAACACAAGCAATCATCATCAGGTGGGAAAACCACAGCAAGAAAAAAAAATTGCTGAAAAACCACCGCAAAAAAATGTCTTGCTGTGGTTTACCCACCTGATGATGATTGCTTGTGTTGTAATCGAAACGTCGTGATTTAATTTATTGTATTTTATACCTATGTGACTTTACCGAAAGAACCAAAGAGTAAAGAGCTTTATAGCTCATCGGGTTCTTCCAGTATGAATACATATTATGATTCTACACGGGGGACCTTTGTCTGTGTGTGTGTGTGTACGTACGTGAGCGGTCTCCGTTCCATGCATAGCACGTGATGGGCTCCAGTTGCAGGCTGTAGAGCGACATTCCTCTTCTGGAAACTGCTCACCCCTGGAGGCAAAATAAAACAACAAGCGACGCGACCCAACGAGCACATCTCGCACACGAAATACGTTCACCCCCACCCCCCGCCGCTGTCCGCAACGTTTCCACTCTCGGCGCGCGAGTTGAACGGAAATTGTGAGGCCCGCTCGCAAGTGCGTCCAATGCAAACACCAGGGGAGGAGGCTAGAAAGAGAAAACAAACAGACTCGGTGAATATCACGCGCGCTCACGCAGATGTTCGGAGCGCACTCTGTTCCTCCTTGCGACCGCGTTCTTTTTCCCAGACTTTCTTGGCCGTGTGGCGGTGGGAGCGATGACTCTCCTTGTAGCTCTCCTGGGTGTGTGAGGAGGAGGGTGGGTGGGGAGGAGAGTGTGGGATAGGCGAGAGTCTATCTGTCTGTGTGTCAACTCCACCCCAACACAAAACGTGCACAGACCTGTCCGATGGAATCTGTGGATTGTGTCCCTGTACATTGTCTCGATTGCAGCCCCTACGTACCCCCAGGGATGGCCACTTGGGTCAGCTCCGATTAAATCTCCACCAATCTGCCCCACCTCGTTGGAGCTTGGCAAGTAAAGAAAGTTGAGCCTGGTTATCACTTTTATTTGATGCTGCTGTTGCGTTGACAGTGGTGTACAAGCAGAACTAACACAAAACTAAACTCAACACATACATGAATAACACTGTGGCCTTAAAATAAACAAATATAATAGGCGACGTTTCTGGCAATGACCCTCCTTCATAGGACATGCGCATTATAAATATATTACATTTGATATTAAAGCAGTGTTCTTGACGAATGTTTTGAGTTTGTTCTCGATATCATTTGGGTGGGTGACCACGAGGGCTTGCAAGGTGTTGCAGCTCACAGTATGGGAGCTGTTCTTTGGAATAATACCGATGCATTATGGAATGCCTATGCATTATTCTCAAGGCCAGCCTGTGTTCTATGGGAGGCGGAGCTTTTTTCAACCTGGCTCCGCGTTTATGGAAATTCTCGTTTTCGGTCCATTGTGGAGTTTGAGTCTGTAACGCTTTTTAAAATCTCGTCTTATAACTCAGCTGCTTTTACAACAGACGTTCTCCGTAACTTAGGATTTTGGTATAAAAAAACCTGAGATATTCTTGGGCGAATTTCGTGATATAAAACCGGATTCATTATTGTTATTATCTAACTCGGCGACCTGCAATGAACGCCTAACCACAGCTTACAGCAGCGGCGAGCCGTGCTACAAACCCGCCCTGATTGCCACGATGCACTGTGGTCAAACAACCGCAATGACTTACAGAGGTGGGGAAAGATCTTCACCCGGCAATGGATCTAAACAAAACACTCGTGATCAATAACAGACTAAACCATTTTTATTTCACTAGGTAAGGCCAACTGAGCCATATAGATCTTTTGTCCAGAAGCGACCTAGCCACAAATGATAGCTCAACGAAGTTGCTTATCATGTGGACATTTATCGGAGCTAAATACTCTTAAAACATGTTTATAAATGTGAAAGGAAAACCCAGAGAAGCCGGAGGAAAATCCACGCGACCACGGGGAGACAGACACGCAAACTCCAAATATATCGGTGTCAGGGTCGTAATCAAACCCACGACCTCCTATATACCAGGCGAGGTAGTTAACATCTCGCCACCGTGGCGCCCATCTTGACACTCCTGACGCAATCATATGGCTCAACGCCCTCAATGTAATATGATAGTTGTTGCTATACAAGCAACATCAGACACACGATGAAGAATAGAGTATTATAATTTGTTGCATTCATCAATTTCCCCGATGTCGCTTCCCTGCCGAATTAGACGCTACGTGGAATAAGAAACCAATCTGTAATTGACACGCCAGGCGGCAATTTCAATCGCACATGAGCCTGATGAACTATTGTGCTTAATTTCTCACCGCATGGAATTATCTGCACAGCTGCAGGTTTCAAATGCGCGTGTGTGCGCGTAATTGCCTCGCAGATCCCGTACGGGTTGAGGGGCGCTCCATTGAGCAAATTGATGGATTGTCTTTCATTGCGTGTATGCAGCTGCAGCTCACAATTAACATCTAGGCCGGATTAGGTTTAATGGGGGGCCCGAGGCTATTATAGAGTTTTGGGTGAGGGGGGGGGCTCCTTTGTACTCCTTCCCTTGACTGGATTACGAACATCCACGCCCGATGCCAAACACTCCATCGATATTTGCCTTCGAGATAGCAGTTCTATTTTTTGAACGTGATACACGACTTGGAAAACCAATTCAAAGGTGAAATAAACAAAACGAGTGTTGTCGGCACCCAACTGATAGTGTTGCACATAGTGGAGGCATGGATTTAATTACCAAATTACATATAGGATGTGTCATAGTGCTACTGTTGTATATTTTAAACTGATATGAAACAGTACCTTTTTGGGGGTGGGCGGGGGGGGGGCGGAGGGGGGGCGCAGCCCCTCAAAATCTGAAGCCTCCAAAGCCGAAAGCCCTGGTGTGGCATGATGAGTGACATGATGAGTGGCATGATGAGTGGCATGATGAGTGGCGTAATGGGTGGCGTGTTGAGTGGCGTAATGGGTGGCATGATGAGTGGCATGATGAGTGGCATGATGAGTGGCATGATGAGTGGCATGATGAGTGACATGTTGAGTGGCGTAATGGGTGGCGTGTTGAGTGACATGTTGTGTGGCGTGATGGGTGGAATGATGGCGTGATGAGTGGCATGATGAGTGGCATGATGAGTGGCATGATGAGTGGCATGATGAGTGGCGTGATGGGTGGCGTGTTGAGTGGCATGATGTGTGGCGTGATGGGTGGCATGATGGCGTGATGAGTGGCATGATGAGTGGCATGATGAGTGGCATCATGCGTGGCGTGATGAGTAGCGTGATGAGTGGCATGATGAGTGGCATGATGAGTGGCATGATGAGTGGCATGATGAGTGGCATGATGAGTGGCATCATGCGTGGCGTGATGAGTAGCGTGATGAGTGGCATGATGAGTGGCATGATGAGTGGCGTGATGAGTAGCGTGATGAGTGGCATGATGAGTGGCATGATGAGTGGCATGATGAGTGGCATGATGCGTGGCATGATGAGTGGCGTGATGAGTGGCGTGATGAGTGGCGTGATGAGTGGCGTGATGAGTGGCGTGATGAGTGGCGTGATGAGTGGCGTGATGAGTGGCGTGATGCGTGGCGTGATGAGTGGCGTGATGAGTGGCGTGATGAGTGGCGTGATGAGTGGCATGATGAGTGGCATGATGAGTGGCATGATGAGTGGCATGATGAGTGGCATGATGAGTGGCATAATGCGTGGCATGCCATCCTCACTATCCCCGTCTTCGCCTAGTCCAACCACGTGACGTGGCGTGCTTTATGGAAATTCTCCCAAACGTCCATTCGCGATTCACAGATGGCAGTGAGGTGGTGGTCACCAAGCTTGTTGTTGTGCCCGCACTGCGGGGTCAGGTGCGGGCCTCTCGCCAATACAAATTCGCCTTCGGATGGAGTTGGAGGGGGGAAATTGTTTTTGTAGTTTTGTGTTTGGAGGCATTGCTCACCCTTGTGCTGCTTTGAGTTATCGGGCGATACGCGGTGGAGTGACGCACAACCCAACACAAGTTACCGAACGACTCGAGGAGGTCCGATGAGATTGCATGCCAAGAACAGCATTCGCTGGGACATGCGTGTCATTTTTTGAACATTTGATACCCGGTCAAATATGAATTCCTGCAGTCCCGGAAGCTTAAAGTCAATATATTTTTGTTTGCTCACAAGCCCCACGGGAAGCGATGGGAATTAAGCTTGGACAAGACAAGGATGCACCCAGGCCAACGATCCCGCAACCTCCTCTCAGTCCCCTTATCCCAGACCCCCACTTGCACGCAAAAATACATCTGCGTAATTCTACCCAACGCAAATACACTTGAAACGAAAAGAGAAACACTACGCCATGTTGCTTTAGCAACTGTAAGCACGCGTATTTTTTGGTAAGTTTAACATGACTCTTCTGTGGGAAATGTATCAGGATCTTCCTGTCGAATGGACTCACTGCCTCTTGCCACGTGAATGTGGAATTTCCACCACTGGAACAAAGCCGTCGTCGGAGGTGGGACTTCGTTTTCACGCTCGTTCGCGTAGGAAGAGAGTTTGACTTTGACATGCGAAATGTAAAGGTACAGTCCTCCAATTGCTGCCTCGTGCCACTGCTGGCTAAAAGGGCCTCCTCTACAGGGAGTTCTAGAGCCACTCAAGAGGCGGGGTATTTATTTGGCCTACTCTTCCACACGTGTCTTGAAAGAGGTGGTTGTAACACAACTTGACCTCACCACGCGTGACCTACCGATCGGCTAACTATTCTTGCGATGGGTGGACATAGGCAGAGGAAATTTAAACAAAAACAAAACCTGCCCACTGATTCAGCTGCCGCGCAGTGTGATGGCCTTAGTGCTGACCATGGCACCACGGCGACTCTTCGTGTGTATCTTCAACTTAGTTCGCACCGTGAGTAGCCAACGCCACCTGCGATTCGCACGGTTGGCTACGTACGGAGATAAAAAAATAGTTCAACATAATCAGAGGTGCGGGGGAAGGACAACAAACTAAACACAACAACACTGTTATAAAGACATGCGTTTTCAATAGCCTCTTGTGTGGTTGATAAAAAAAAAAACATTAATTTTGAAGAAACTTGTCTTGCCCTTGCTAAAACTGCATTTTGTAATCAATGTCCACGCGAATAAATGACTCGGTAAAGTCGTTTCAGGAGGGTCCTGCTTCATGCAGATGTTTGACCTGTAACTGTAAAACGAATGAGAGCTTGGCTTAGTTTGGAGCGAAAAACCCAGAACCAGAGGAAAAAAAACCCCACAGATCCAGCACAGCGCGAGCAGGAGGGGTTACCACTCAGCACCACCATCTCCTCGCCACACCTCTCACCAGGCATTCCTGCAACATCTGGCAAGCCTCGGCGTTGGTCACCCACCCGAGTACAATTCGAATGAAATCTTGAGTTACGGGTCGTGCAAATGCGAAAGCTTCTCAAGACGCTGCAGACACAAACAAATTGCGGCGCGACCCTGCCAAGCCGTGTTCTCGATTCGAAGAACAGCTGCCAGATTCCTCTGCATCTAAAACGTACCGTGCCGTGTACCCATTCAGGGAGCCTGCAAATATAACACTGACAACTAACATCCTCTTTGTTTTTTTCGGTAAAGTCACGTAGGTGAAAATAAAATAAAAATGAAAAACAACTAAATTAAATCACGACGTTTCGGAGGCAACACGAGCTTCCGTCTTCAGGAGGAACTGTTACAACCAAAATCACTGTAGCAAGTGAAGAGAGCTAATAGAGATACGCGATTATATAGGGTAAGAGGGGGGGGGGGAGCCAAGGTAGGGGGTTGGGCGCCGTGTAGAGTCGGGAGGGGGGGGTGATAAGCTGAGTTAAGCCAACGTGTGAAACTTCAAATCTAGAAGTAACATCCTGAAGAGAGAGAGAGAGAACATCCTTCAAAAAGTATACTGCATCACGAATAATTGTACCTTTTTATTAAAGCAATGCATGTTGAATAAATACATCCTTAGAAGAAACACTGCCCCCAACAATCCGGCGAAATCGCTCCTTGATCGGGCACATTCACGGCCATTTGGTTGCAGTCGCGGCTTCTGATCGACCATCGCCTTCAGTGCGCTGATGTAGCTGCTTGCTGTCATCCTCGGAACTCTTCAATCGGAGTGTGTATTCAGAACACGTGAAGAACCCTGAGCGAGGAGGTCTATTTTTGCTTCAAAGGGTGGCCTTGCTTTGCCGTTAAAGCCTATAGTTTCGGTTGCCATGGATGTTTTGCGGTGAAGCGGGTTTTTGTCTCTCTCTCTTTTCGTTTAATCGCAAATGTAACCATTTAGAAACGCGCGTTTTTAGATGATTTAGATGCTTCGGCTGCTATAAATGTTCCACATGGCAAGCCACGTTTCTTTCTTTTGTCGATTTTTTTTGTTGCCGCTGAAATAATTTTAGTTTAAGATGTGTTTTTGTTTGAATGCAGAGGAAATTCGCGCTGACAGGAGTGATTTTTTTTCCAAATGAGGGCTGAGGCTTGGACGTATTTCTTCCCATCCTTGAACCATTGACCTAAAAAATAATATAGGTACCACCCCGGGTGAATAATATTAAGATTATGTTTCTTGGAGCATTTAATTCTCGACTTCAAATATGTATGATAGCGATATCAGTGTGGTACCTATTTACTGTATAGTATGTTTAACAGAGAATATAACTGTATAATTACGAGACAACCACAGTCCATAAATATGAAGTGTGTCTATAAAGCAGACGTTATGTACGCGAAGGTTTCTGCTAATGGTGCATTCTGGTAAAAAAAAATCCACCCCATGTGGGGCTGATTGATTGGGTTTCCTGCTTTGCTCACATGATCGTGTTTTCATTGATACATTTTGTATATGTGATATTGATAGGTTTGCGCCGATCCTGGGAGATCATGCTCATGAAACCTGTGGAAATAAATCAATAAAAAAAACACAGGGTGTGCGGCTGAGAGCTTTCTTTATTCATAATAAGGGTTTTTGGGTTAGATCGCGTTATTTATAAATGTGTCGCAACTCTCCACGGCCAATCAGTAAAAAATGTGTCACGTTGACAAAAGACAAATAGATTCACTCTTCAACACACCGGTGGGCTAAAGTAGTCAACTATTTGTCTTTTGTAAACGTGACACATTTTTTACTGATTGTCCGTGTTGGGTGGTGGAGGGATGCGACACATTTATAAATAAGGCGATCTAACCCTAAAAAACCTTTATTATGAATAATATTGGTCGCGAAAGCCTGCTACGTGTTAAACCTTTCTTCATGTTGGTACGCATTGAAGAGGGCATGTGACCAAATCACCTGATCTCGGCAGCTCTCGGAATTCTAAGCAGGTTGGAGTCCTCTGATGGGCGAACACCGCGCTCAAGCATAACACGGATTGGCATTGGTTGTGGTGGTGCTACGTTGTCAGCCGTACAGGGACAATGCAGCAAAATCCAATGTTGGTCTGCACTTCAATGTGTCCACGTCTATGCTCTCACCCCTGAACGACCACGCGGTGATCAGCATGGTGGAGTTTGGTGAAATAAGCGCCGTGATCTGCACTTTGTTGCGAGGCCCTCATACAGCAGTGTGGGCAGTAGTGGTGGCCTGGTTAGTGCACTGCGCCACGCACCCGGCAGCTCGAGTTCGATTCCCGCTCACGATCAAAAACAGGGGGGGGGGGGACGAATATATAAATCGCTCCTGGGCCACTCCTAGGTCGGCTGAGCCTTAAATGAGTACTTGGCAGAGGTGGGACAAAGTCATTGTTATGCAAGTCCAAGTCGAGTCTGAAGTCATCAAATTCATGACTCGAGTCTGACTCGAGTCCAAGTCACATGACTCGAGTCCACACCTCAGAGGTGGGACAAAGTCATTGTTATGCAAGTCCAAGTCGAGTCTGAAGTCATCAAATTCATGACTCGAGTCTGACTCGAGTCCAAGTCACATGACTCGAGTCCACACCTCAGGTACTTGGTGCAGTGGGTAAACATTAGCACTTGGGAGAAAAATTAAGGCCGGGAGTGGTGTAGGCCACCCACCCTAGTGTGTCGTGCCGGCCTTAGTAGGTGCTCGCTAACAACATTTGCCCCAACAGTCTTTTAAAGGCTATACAGAGGGGGGGGGGGGGGGGAGGTCTTTGTCATCCAGGAGTGGAATGACAACAGGGGCGTTAAGTGTACAAGTGCATACATTTGTAATGCGGGCGTAAACGGCCCTCCGGAGGTGCCGTCATGAGGGGAGGAGTTAGGTCACGTGGGGGGAGAGGGGTTGAGCTATAGAAGGAGGGGAACCGGAAGAGGATAGGGAGTGACGGGGAACCAGGGACAGAGAGAGGCCACGAAGGGCGAAGCGGAGTGTGGCGAGATCGCCACGAACACGGAGGGAGCGAGGATCGGCACCGTTGGCCAGCGGTGACCGACCCGAGGCAGCGAGGAGGCTGCAGTCAGCAGCGGGGCTGCACAGAGAGAGTGGGCAGCGGGTCTGCATACAGTGGCAGCCAGAGGGTCTGCACATAGGGGTAGCAGCGGGGGTCTGCATAGAGGTAGCAGCGAGTCTGCAGGGAGGAGGTTACAGTAGATGAAGCAGAGAGTCAGAGGGAAGAAGAAGCTATAATAGCAGTGAATAGCCGGAGGCTACAAATACAGAGTTATAACAGAGTGCCGTGTGGGTGAAGACGAGAACCCAATAAAAGACACGAAGACAGAAGGAAGTGTCCGAGTCCATTTATTACACTGGTGTCAGAAGTGAAACGGCATGGCGAAACAACTGAGGAAAAAGAATATCCCATCTCCGGCGTCGGCTTCATCATCGGACGACGACGATCTTCCTCCTGAGGTCGGCTTCACTTCGGCGGAGGGAGAGATCCGTGAGGGCCCGGGTGTCGAGGAGTTTGCCGCTGCGTCCGCCCCGTCTGCGTTGAAGGACGAAGATTTAAGATGGACCCGAATGGCGGAGCAGCTGGCGACTCTTAAAACCGTCATCACTGAGTTGTGTGACCTTGTCACGCCAAGGGCGGCGTTGGAGGGGGATGGTGGTGATCGGCAGGAGCCCGGATTGTCTTCGATGGCGCCGCCATCGGCCACGCGGCGTGAAGACGCCATCTTGGGCGTGGCGCACCACGGAAGGCGGGAAGCCGCCATTTTGGGGCCGCCGCGAGGATCGTCCGCCATCTTGGCGACACCGCGTTGCGACGCCTTGCTGAACTTACCGCCGGAAGAGTCAGCGACGGACGGAAGCAGGCCAAGGGGCCGCAGTCGTCACCTTACAACCGTCAAAGAGTTCTCCATCGGGGGCGATTGGAGTGCGTTCGCCTGTAGATTTTTGGCGGCGGTACGTACGGCAAGGTGGACGGACGCTGAGGCACTGGAGGTGCTTCCGACTCTTCTTGATGATGAGTCCGTTCGTTTTTTTCGCTCTATAAAAGCTGCGAAGAAGAAAACTCTGCGTGGGGTGTTCGATGAAATGGCGGACGCGTACGAGCCACCGGATGACGCCCATCGCCGCTTCGTGCAGCGGCAACGCGCACCGGAGGAGTCGCCTGTAGCGTACAGGGGCGCCGTGTTGGAACTCGCTATGGCCGCTTACCCGGAGACGGAGCCTGACCTGCTGGAACCTCTCATCTTGGGGAAGATGTTGGAGTTATCCCGGGATCTGGGCATTCCTATGCCGGCGTGCGGTCACGAAAAACTCACGTCCCGGGCCGCGGCCAAGTGTTTGGACGCCCAGTTCAATCTCCGCCGCTGGAAACAAGTCACGGCGTGGACGGGCGGTCCTGTCGTCGATGGGGGGGCCGTAGGGTGGGACCCTACAAAGGCCGTGTACGTGCCGGATGCGACCGGCCCAAAGGAGTTGTCGGCCGCCTCCACTCCGTGGCCGGCTCGAAGCGGGCCAGGGCCGCGGGCTCCGCCGCCGGCGCGGCCGCGTCGGGAAGGGGTGCCCGCTGCGCGCCGCCCCGACGTCGACTGCTTCCGCTGCGGCCGTCGGGGCCACTATGCCAGGGACTGCTGGGCCCGGGTTCCGGGGCCGCCCCAGCAGGAGGCCTCGACAGCGGACGCCCCAAAGAAAGACCCTCCGGCACAGGCAAGTCGGTGCGCACCAGACACCCGGCAAGGCCTGACACCTCACTCATCGCCGTTGTTATGCGACGCGGATGTTGTAAAATACGGGAGGCCAGTATCTGAGCCTTGTCGCTCGATAACGCAGTGGCGTAAGCTGGCTCGGCGGGTTGTCGCGGCCGCTACCGGTTCGTCCACTGTACCTGGGTCCATCCAAGGGGTGGACGTACGTATTTTGGTGGATTCCGGTGCGTCCGCGACCATTATTTCGGATGTGATATTCCATCTTTTGAACATCCCACCGGGGGCCGTGAGGCCGGCTTACGCTTCCTGCATCGCTGCGAACGGGGGTAGTATGGGCATCGTGGGACAGGTGGACGCTAACATTTCTATCGGGGGTGTCTCGGCCTCGGGCGTTGTGTTGATTTCGAGGTCCCTGGCGGTTCCTTGCCTGTTGGGTACGGATTTTTTGGCTAAGATGCCCATTCTAATTAGAATCAATGAAAATTGCATAGAACTACCGGGGGGCCGGAAATTGGAATTTTTACAGTCTGCCTGGGGGCGACCGGCTCCTGTCGCCCAGGTGCAGGCGCTATCGGAAGTTTCGGTTGATATTCCACCTGGCTCTCAGATGCTCATTCCCTTACGATACCGGAAGCCGGTTCCGGGTCGGCAGGGTGCTTTTGGGATTTTGCTGTCGCCGTCCGCCGCGGTTACGGGCGGCTTAGCGCTGGTAGGGGCGCAAACTATTGTCCGTCCAGATCAGCGCCCGTTTTTGCAGGTGTTAAATGCGAGTGCTGAAAGCGTGTGTGTGCCGGCTGGTACCGTTGTGGCACATGCCACTACGGCATTTACGGCTCAGAGTGACCTGCCGGACGGCGGGCTGGTGGGTGGTGTTTCACACGATGGAGGGGTTGATGATCGTTGGATCGCCGAATTATGTGGGGAAAATTCGGCCCTTTCCACCGAGCAGCGTTGTGCGATTAATAAATTATTATCGAGCTATTCTGATGTGTTTAGCTCGGACGATTTGGAATTGGGACGCACCTCGCTGCTCTCTCATCATATCGACACGGGGGACGCTGGCCCTATCCGTTTGAACTCGCGTCGGATGAGTCCGGCTGAGCGTGAGCATGTTCGAGGGGCAGTGGAAGACATGTTGAAAGCGGATATTATATCTCCGTCTAATAGCCCATGGGGCGCGCCTGTTGTGTTGGTTAAAAAGAAGGATGGTAAATTGCGATTTTGTGTGGATTTTCGGAAGTTGAATAAAGTGTCGGTGGCAGATGCGTATCCCCTGCCGCGTATGGACGATTCTCTCGACGCCTTGTCAGGGGCTAAGTTTTTTTCAACGCTAGATCTCTCTTCGGGCTTCTGGCAGCTCCCCCTTGACGAGCCCTCGCGAGAAAAGACAGCTTTCCGTACGCCGCAGGGGTTATTCCAATTTAACTGTCTTCCGATGGGGTTGAATGCTGCCCCTGCCACTTTTCAGAGGTTGATGGAGTTGGTATTGACGGGGTTGCAGTGGGAGACATGTCTCATTTATTTAGATGATATTATAGTCTTCAGCCGCACATTTGATGAGCATTTACTGCGGTTGGAGGCTGTATTCGCCAGAATGCGTTCTGCTAATTTGAAATTCAAGCCTAAGAAATGTCATCTACTGCAACGCTCCGTTCGATACTTGGGACATATTGTTAGTGCGGACGGGGTGGCCACGGATCCAGAGAAAACTGCGTGTGTCCGGGATTGGGCAACCCCGGCCACGGTGGGTGATGTGCGTCGGTTTTTGGGGTTCGCCTCATATTATCGGAGGTTTGTTCCGAATTTCGCTACTATCGCCAGGCCTTTGCATCTCCTTACTGGGAAGGGGCATACATTTGTGTGGGGACCGCCGGAGGAGGCGGCGTTTCGGAGCCTGCGCGATTTACTGGCTACTGCGCCGACGTTGGATTATCCGGATTTTGAACATCCCTTCATTCTGGATACTCGCCGTTCTTCCTTATGTACGGCCGTGAGAATGTGCCGCCGATTAATGAACAGTTGGGAACCGCCGCGAGGGGGCCTGTTAAGCCTCTTCCTGAGTATATTAAGGACAACGTTCGGCGTGTCGCTGAGGCGAGGGAAAGTGCCCGCATGGCTACTGCCAAGGCTCAGGCCAGGAATGAGCGGTGTGCCCGACGATCAAAGGGGGAGTGCCCCTGGAAAAAGGGGGACCTGGCCTGGCTTCATTGCCCACAGGTGCGGCCAGGTACCTCTCCTAAATTACATAGACCTTGGCAGGGTCCGGTCCGCCTCATTGAGGTTCCCAACCCACAGTCGGCGCGTGTTCAGGTTGGTTCACGGCGCTGGTTCGTGCATACATCCCGGTTGAAGCCATACATTGCCCCGCGGCCGGATGCGTCATCTCCCGAAGTTGCCTTGCCGGGGTCTGTTGCTGCCGACTCGCCCTTGCCTGTGTCTGCTGACCTTGCGAGAGCGCCTGTCGTACCCTTCACAGACAAGCCGGCCGTGACAGCGCAGGGAGGAGGACGTTCCGCTCGTGGGACGTCGACTGGAGCCGCAGAACCCACGGGACCTGCAGCTCTTCCTATCCCTCCGCGGACGCGAGTACGGGATGTCTCTGGACGCGAGCGGGACAGTGGCGGGCCTCCAATGGCGACGGAAGAACTTGCGCCCGTCGCCCCTAAAACCCTTCCACGTTCCCGCTCGGCGGGTGGTCTGCCGACCGTCCGGGACGGCCCGGCTGCCCGTACTCGCTCGAAATCCCTCACGTTTCGTTAGATTGTGTTGTGTTGTGTTCATTGTTATATTGTTCTTGCATGCTTCGTGTCTTTTTAGGTATTGGCCCTTTACACCCGCATTGCTTTTCAGGTTGCAATTCAGCCGAGGTCGGCTGGATTTTCTTTATGGGGGAGGGTGATGTAATGCGGGCGTAAACGGCCCTCCGGAGGTGCCGTCATGAGGGGAGGAGTTAGGTCACGTGGGGGGAGAGGGGTTGAGCTATAGAAGGAGGGGAACCGGAAGAGGATAGGGAGTGACGGGGAACCAGGGACAGAGAGAGGCCACGAAGGGCGAAGCGGAGTGTGGCGAGATCGCCACGAACACGGAGGGAGCGAGGATCGGCACCGTTGGCCAGCGGTGACCGACCCGAGGCAGCGAGGAGGCTGCAGTCAGCAGCGGGGCTGCACAGAGAGAGTGGGCAGCGGGTCTGCATACAGTGGCAGCCAGAGGGTCTGCACATAGGGGTAGCAGCGGGGGTCTGCATAGAGGTAGCAGCGAGTCTGCAGGGAGGAGGTTACAGTAGATGAAGCAGAGAGTCAGAGGGAAGAAGAAGCTATAATAGCAGTGAATAGCCGGAGGCTACAAATACAGAGTTATAACAGAGTGCCGTGTGGGTGAAGACGAGAACCCAATAAAAGACACGAAGACAGAAGGAAGTGTCCGAGTCCATTTATTACACATTGAAGAGGCGGTGCTGTGATGGGAGCAGCTTTAATAAACATTGGACTGTCAACCACAGCCGTTTTGGAGCAGCTAACACACCCACGATTTGTTTGTTTGCTTTGTCCATCAATAGTTGCGTCTCTAGAACAATACCCAATGTACATCATTAGACCTCCTTTGCCAGTACCAAACTATAATAATAATAGTGTTTTTCCACTTTTTTCTGGCAATAAAACTGAAACCTTTGTACAACGATTCATGTCTGCATTAACCACAATACTCGCAGTCAAAATGCAATTTGTTTGCATTTGGACTGCAAGTATTGTGGTTAATGCAGACATGGATCCTCGTAAAAAGGTTTCAGTTTTGTTGCCAGAAAAAAATGGGAAAACTCCTTTTATTAATACCCAATGTGTAGGCGGTGCAGGTACACTAGCACGCGTACACCTGTGCATGTACAACCCTTTCGTCATCCCACATCCGGGTAAGATTAACACGATTCATCCGCGGCAAATGGCAGTGGCTGCCTTTTTTTGACGTCGGTGAAAGGTCATAGAGCGGGCAAATCGTCGCTCAATCGGGCCATCAGTCTGGCTTGCGGATTGTGTGCCATGAAGGTCCACTGCGTCACATATCTGCAAGCTCGCTGCTTGCAGATATGTGCGACGGGAGTAAATGGTTAATGCGGCAAATGACCCTGCAGCGTATGGAGTGCATGTGGAATACAATTCACGTTCGCATCCTTGACCATGTACTGTTGTAGTAGTAGTAGTGGCTGTTGAGATGATGAATGTAATTGGGCAATTACCGTTCCACGTGGTAATGGCTCTCTTCACTGCTTTCTCTCTCACATCACGATCCGAACTCTCCACCCCACCTCCTCTCCCTTAGATCCCATCATCCCTGCTTCTCTTTTGCCTCCACTCATCCCTCTTATCATTCCCTACCCCTAGTCTCTCTGCAGTGGTGATGGTCCTCATTAGTATCACCATAATTAATTGTGATCATCATCATCACCGCCACCACCATCACCAAAATATCAATATTACGACCCACACCTCTCCATATCATCGTAATTTCCGCCAACACATGCCACCGTCATCTTTGCTACCACTATCTCACCACCACCATCAATCATCATGACTTTACAAACTGAGATAATTTCTGCCACCATCATCATTATCATTACGATCACTACAATCATTGTAATTATATCATCACCACCGCATCACCACCATCATAATTATCGTCGTCATGATTATCTACATCACAATCACCATCGCTATCATTGTTATCATACCACTAAATGACAACCACTTCTACCATCAGCATCATGATTACCACTGGGACCACCACCACTATCAACAGCAGCTTTCCACAATACAAATATAGTGACATCAATGGGGTCACAATGGCGTTTAGCGCCAGCGACCGTCACAAGAGTGGAGCTGTGCGTCTTGGGCCTCTCTCGGGCACCAGAGTGGGTATGCCATGAAAGCGGGCCCTAGGGGGCTTAGTCCTGGTGACAGTGAGAGAGAGTTGAGGACAGGACAGCAGAGGTCGCAAACGGGTTTTCCTTACCCGTACCCGGCCGCACCAGGGTCGCAAACGGCTACCCGTACCCGGCCGGGTTGCTTTGTCCATCCGGCCGGATACGGGTAGCCGGGTATCGGGTAGGGTACGGGTATCGGGTACCCGGTTGCGATCTCTGCAGGACAGTCTGGGTGACTTCGAGAGGGCACGTGACCGGACGAGGTGGTAAGGGGGGGGGGGCAAAAATGGGGAGAGAGGGACACGTGACGTAGGGGCCAGAGCCTTCGGGAAGAATCTGGAAGGGGACTTGGCCAAGGGCAGAGCCTGGCCACGCTGCGGCTGATAAAGGCCGCGTCCCGATCGGGGATGTTCTCTGGAATCAACCCTCGGCGGAACATCTCTCCCATCTTCGGTCTCCGCTCGGCATCGTGGGTCAGTCAGGAGGTTACTGACTGACCCGGTTATGTAGTTAGTCCTGTTGGGGTCTAGTTAGCGTGTGTGGGGTCGTCCATAAATGACGTCACGCGATTTTGGACGACTTTGACCCCCCCCCCTCGTTACACGGAGTCACAAAAAGTCAGACCCCCCCCCCTCAAATATGACGTCACATAGCTCTGCCCCCTCTCCCCAAAAAAATAAAACATGCTTCAAATCGCTTTAAACTATTGTCATTGTAGTGCGTATTTAATGCGGCGCTGCACTCTGATGTTGTAGGAGAAACATTTATAAAAAAAAGTCTATTTAATTAAGTAGAACGTGTTGTCTATAGGTAAAGTTGCGCATTTTTACGTGATGTCACATTTCTCACCCCCCCCCCTCCTCGTAACACATCGTCACAAATGTCTGACCCCCCCCCCCCCCTAGGTGCGTGACGTCATTTATGGACGGCCCCTGTACGTTTATGTAGTTAGCCTTGTTGGGGCTGTGTAATAAAAGTGTGTTGCCTCCGTGAAGAACACCTCCCAAATAATCCATCACGAGTCAATCAATCCATCAAAACTTGATTTATGTATGGGCACCTTTATAAAACCAAGGCCCCTATGCGTAAATTCTGATTGAGTGCAGACTGAAGGGAAAACGTATGTGTCTCACCGAGTAGCATACTGGCCGTCGGTGCTGCTATCCTAGCGAGCATGGTTATTCACGTTGCCTGCAGGCTTCTCGCTTGCCTTGGCCACGTCGAGACCGTGATGCAGTGGAGAGCCTCGCTGTACACGCAGGGCATCGTACGCACGTACGCTGGACTTCTTTCGCACCGCACGTAGCCAACCGTGCTCTTCGTGGGAAGGACGACAAACCCGAGATGCGATGTCCATTTGTAGCCGTGACGGTGCCAGTCTTTATTTAAACATCGTGTTTATTTTCTTGGTTCTTTCGGTAAAGTCACGTAGAAGGGAAATAATAAAATAATAAAAATAAAACATAATAAAATAATTCTCAAGACGTTTCGGACACAACGCAAGCAGCCGTCCTCAGGTGAAGAACAGGTCTGTCGGAAAAGAAGAACAGGTCTGTCGGAAAGACCTGTTCTTCACCTGAGGACGGCTGCTTGCGTTGTGGCCGAAACATCGTGAGAATTATTTTATAATGTTTAATTTTTATTATTTTATTATTTCCCTTCTACATGACTTTACCGAAAAAACCAAGAAGATGAAACCCTAAAATTGGCGCCCCCCCCCCGTTTAATCACATTTTCCTATTACATCGAATAAGGAATAACAATTTAAATTTTAATGAAACATTGTATTTAAAGAAACAAATTTATAGAAATTATATTACATGGCTCACTCAGTCACTGTCGTAGACTGGTTGACATAGTCTACAAAGATAAAATTTTCTTGATTTCACTGTCGCAAACTGGTCAATCACGTAATCAAAATCTGTTTTTTCCAATGTTTCTCTTTCAACGCTAAGAAGAGCAAGATCGCTGAGACGATCTTGTCCCATTGAAGCACGCAAATACGACAAAATAAGTTTCAATTTGCTGAACGACCGCTCACAGCTTGCAATTGAAACTGCTATTGTTAAAATTTGCAGTGAAATTCGCAAATTCGGAAATATGTCGTCTCCAATAAACACAATAAAACCAAGAAGATCCAAATTAGTTTCTGGTAGAACTTCATTCCGGTTACTGAGCAGCATTTTGCAATCTCTAATTTCTGTGAAAAGTTCGTGGCCATTGATGTCGGTGTCATAGAAATTTCCAAAATGTGTGCAATTTCGACGAATTGCATCGATATCTGTGTCGGATAGAAGAGTTTTGACGTCCAGCAGAAATCAAAATTTTGTGTTCAAGTCTTTAAGTCGTAAAAACCGTTTTGACATCTCCTGTTGAAGTCGATAAAATACGCTCTTCATAACGCGCACAATTTCTTCTTCTGCTGAAAGTCCTGCATCTCTTGCCAGTTCTCCTGGCATCTTCCGACATCGCCTAATTCTTCTGCCCACATCGATCTCCCAGGCTGTGCATCTTTTTGGCGTTTTCTACAGCAACTTGGCTCAAACCATCACGAAGCTTGACAAATTCATGCTCTAAAGATTCAAGATCAGTTGCTGCTTCCTTGAAATTCATAGTAGGATCCTGTAAACGCTTCTGAACACGATACATTTTTCCAAGAATGACATTCCAGAAATGTAATACAACTACGAAGTTACAATTTAATACGCATGCCTGTAACTGTTCTGCATCACTTCTGGTTCCAGGCGTCATAGTTACGTCCTCCGATAATTTGTCTAGCAGCCCTACTAGTTCATCCAGTCCTTCATAGATAGCTTTAACAGCTTCTGATCGTGCACTCCAGCGTGTTTCAGACTCCCGCTTTACTGTGATGGGCACAGCTTTTTTTAACTATTCCAAACGAATTGTTGAACGAGAAAAAAACAAATATATACTTTCAACTGTTCCAAAAAATGTGACGACAAGTGGATCCTGTTTAGCTGAGTGTACTCCTGCTAAGTTTAAGCTGTGGTTATCACAGTTGACAAACAATGCTCTGTGATTTTTGTTATTTGGGACGTTCTTCCATTTAAGTTCTTAATAGGCGCACGCACCAAAATGTAATTACATGACATGTAGGCTGTGTGTGGCGGGATATATAAACTTTTAGGTTGAGGTGTAGATTTGTGCAGTAGTTTCAGGCTGCCGCGCCCGCCGCAATAAGTTATAATGTCACGTTGTAAGCCTCATTTAGGCGCCCCTTTACCTTGGCGCCCGGGGACATATGTACCCCCCAGCCCCCCCCTAGCTACGCCTCTGGCCAGTGGTCGATATTAACGTTGGAATGGCAACCAGGAGAGGTGGCATGCCCGAGAGGATATCCACTGCGGAGATGGAGCAATGAAATCTGCTCTGGTGTAGCTATAGGGATGTTTTGCATCACGAGACGGTAACAGCTTGCGGAGGCCTTCATCCAGCAGTGGATAGATTCTGAAGGTGGTGGTGATGATGACACGCATCATGCTTGAACATCTGCAACTTAAAATGCATCCGTTGGATCCAATGGCAAAGAGACAAAGGCGTAGAAGGGCAGACCCACCCATGACAATGAGGCACTTGATTGCATAAGAGAGGCAGTGGATCAAGGTCACGGTTACTCTGAAAATGCACACCTGCTCAGAAATCAATTCTGGAGCTCAGCCACCGCACACTCAGCCCAAATGACATCTCAATTCCATTCGACTTCATTCAGTTGCGCCCAGTGTGTGACGATGCAGCTCCAGTGCCATTGTACTGGGCAAATGAGCGTTCAAATGACTATGCAGATGGCTGGCCAGACGACCGGCTAATTGACCGAGCAAATGAGCAGTTACGTGAACGCCGAGGTCAGATCCTGGTGAGAGAGTTATGGGAATCCCTAACGAACTTTTCAAACCTTCCGTAAAAAAAAAAAATCGTAGTAATAATGTAGCAATGCTAAATAAATTAACACCTTCCAAACCCCCGGCATGAAAATAAATTAAAATTAATAAATCTTGTCATGAAGCTTGGGAGGCACCCAAATTCAAGCCGCTGCTCACATTACCTCCCGTCCGGCGGCACACACGTGGGGACATCGGTGAGAGGTTAATTCCCAACCATTTCCGTTCGTGTTATCCGTTTAGCCGAGCAATCGAACAAGTTTATGATCGATAGAGTGATCGATTATCGAAGTAATCGGACACGACCCCTGCGGTCGCGTCAACGCATGTGCACATGTATGAGCGGTCCACCAAACCCGCATCGGAAACACCGAGAACGCGGGCGTGGAACACAATCGCTGCTGTGACGTCAGTTCGCCAAATCCGTCGATGCTTTCGTCTGTATCTTGACAACCTCGGGTCATCTCTATGGATCTTACCCTGAAGCCACTGGAGCGCGGCAAATCAAAGATTCGATATCCACGCAGAGACAACTTTCTTCCCATCGCCCTCCTGGGCCGGGCAGATAAGTGGTTAATAAAGCGACACGGGCTGACATAAATTGTAATGCCGCTCCGTCACCGGGCACCTTGGATTACAAGCGTCTGTGTCTGTGCGTGTGAGAAGCTATGGCATGCAGCGGCTATAATGCAATCTCGCAGACATGCACGCACATTGAACGTGATGCACAAAGACAAAGATCCCCCGTAAAGCCTTTAACGAACTGTCGGGGCAAGTGCTCTGAGCGAGTAGCACCTATGAATGCCGGCACGGCACACGCGAGGGAGGGTTGCCAACATCCGTACTGTACGATTGCCAAATGTCTATGCCACCCACTTTCTCCAACTCGCACTGACCAGCGTGGTGAAGTATGGTTAAATAGCCCCCCGACCCCCGCACGACCCGCATGGCGCGGCGAGGTTCCCCATCCAGCAGTAGATAGTACACGTGCGTGTGCATACTGATACGTAGCACGTGCATTCACACAAACAATCATAGCCGCCAAGTATTGGTTTTCGCGTCCGCTGGTAAAGCGTCTGCCGAGTGCGAGAGACGGGCACGAGGTCGGCACGCATCGCGTCTCCGCCTCTCCGTGTCCGGCGCACGACGCTTCTGCTCCACGCGAGCTCCGGCGGCACCGATCCGCGTCTCGCTCGAGACACGACCAACACCGGACAGCGACGCGCATGCAACGTGATCTCATTATTATGATTCGTCTTCCTGGCATTTACCCCACTCGCGTGGGGTCAGGCCTCCTGTTCTCATGTTCCTCCGCTCGTTCCCGTCCGAGGCCATCACCTCCACGTCCACTTCACATTCCTTCACTTGCTGGTTCACCACGTGGAACCACCGCTCCATAGGCTCTGCCTCTTGGTCTTCACCAATGGCGCTTTCATGTGCATCACCTTCTTCTTCCGATGTGGGGGTCCATCTCTTCTTCCGATTCGTCCTCCACGCCCACCTGAGCCGAATTTCTTCCGCTTGTCTGTGAAGGGTATAGCCCCGAAGCATGGCGTTGGGGGAGGGGCGGCTGTAGCACCTCCCTCACCCACTCCCATGCTGAAGGCTAAGCCCCTTTCTAAATGATTAGCAAGTCGTGGACTGTGCCAAGTCTTTGAAAGCCCTCCCCGTGAGATGAGGTCCCACGGCTGATACCGTTACCGTTTTGTGAGCCCAGAGGCCCGTCTCGCTTATGGCAACGTGATGCGTTCGCCTTAATCATTTTTCCAAAACCGCATGTCCGAAAAAGGGGGCTAACGATTAAAAGCCGACTGTCGTAATGGCTGTAAGTGGCTCGGCTATTGTTAGGACGATCGATGGAGCTATTCTTATTTGCGGGCTGTTAACAACACACACACTCCTGTGTTGGCCAGCTGTAAAAGAAGATCCTCACGCGACGTCCCGATTATATCTGACCCCGTATGCAACTGTGAGGTCGCAGGATCGTGATTGATGGCAGCAGCTAGGGGAGGCATTCGTCCAGCAGCGGATTGACCATGGCTGATGATGATGATGTTGTTGTTGTTGGGAGTAGTTGGAGTGAAGGAGTGGGTGTGATGGACAATAAACACGGTGTTTTAATCAAAACAACTGGCACAGTCACGGGGTAGAATGGACGTGGGATCTTAGTTTGTTGTCCTTCCCACGCACCTCCGATTAACACGGTTGGCTAGGTACGGTGTGAAAGAAGCCGAACATACATACGATGCACTGCGTGACTACGATGATACAGGCACGCCTGCTTGATCGCGGCAGAAGTCCGTGGAATGAGAAATTTAGTAATTGGGCGACAAAACACACGCATTTATTTATTTATTTTCGTTGAGGTGGGAATCGACAAAGGCTGGATTCGCGTTTCGATTAAAAGGCTGAAACTCATCCCACGTTGGAGACGCGACCAAGCGGATGCGCGTTGGTCACTTGTGGCAGAGGTTCGCCGTTCGAATCCGGCAGGCCGCCCTGGTTAACACCGCAGATGTGTTAACCACCTCCGACGAGCATGGCTGGCTACGTACGGTGTGGAAGAAGTTCAAAATGCGTACGTACAACCATCAAATACGCAACCCGCTCTGCTTCACAGCGGATGTCAAAGATTCCGTGACGCCATTGAAAGAAGAATAGGCCATTGCATGTCGCCGTCAGTGTCCACATTTGTGTGAAATTAGACGAACGCCTCCGCAAATTACTCAATCGGCAAACCGCACAGCAATCGTCGTTTTGTCCCCCCCCCCCCCGCTGAGAAAGTTTAGCAGGACGATCGTGACAATGTCGAGAGACGTGTGGCGAGGCTTTCCTGGGCAAACAAGCGGCGTAAATCACACACACGACACATTGCCTTGGCTATCCGCAGTGCTGCACCTGATTGTTGACGATGACGGCATCGGCAGGTTTCAAGAAAATTGCGCGAGAACGTGAACATTGACCGAGACGCGCAAATTGAACCTCGCGATTTAAATTCTAGTCACGTCGTTCGTTGATGAACACACATCAATGTCATATTTTAAAGAGGCGGTCATGACGTTCTCAGTGCCGTTTGTATAAAATTGCTCATTAAACGGTGTCTATAGTCAGCCTTGAATGTATTTATTCGGGGAAAACCTCACCGAGTCTCAATGCCCTATGTCAGGCAGAGTGTTCCAGTGACATGTTTCAGCAATTCGTGTTTAAGCAGACTTTTACTCATGCAGATGACAACGCGAGTACCGATAGAAAACTCGCCAGGCATACGTAGGTATGACACTATTAGGGCCATACAGACGGGTTCACCAAGCCTGTCCGGGCCAGGTCAGCGACTTTGGGATTTTAACAAATATCCACATGAACCTCCATTGCTTGCCACCACACCCAAATCAAATGAAATGTGATGTGGGCGAGAAACCACATTGCATCAACTGGATACCCATCTAGATGTCCATCTACGGGACATCTGTGACAAAGAGCTTTATAGCTAATCGGATTTATTTAGTAGAAATAAATATTTTGGTTTTGATTAAGAGCATAGCGAAATTGGTACATAGGCTTTCGCAGACAATTTTAGGATTACTTTTTTTGGTAACGCGATCACGTACTAAACTGGCCGATTTATTGTAGTGAAACCTTCCACGACTCTGCATAGCCAAATATTACATCGCCCATGCTTCCGATCCGAAGAAACTTTGTTGCAGTTTCAAGTGCAACGTCGTATCTGTTTACTTAATATGGTCGTGGGAATTATGATTCGATTTACCGGCGAGCTGAAATAACAGCACGTTAAGTGCTTTGTGCGATGTGACAATCAAGTTTGTTTTGCTCCGTCGGGTGGTGGAAATATTCACGGTGGACATTTGGCCACGTCGATACGTGACCCTGAACCCCCCCCCCAAAAAAAAAACTATCACGAATAATACATCATGTTATTTCTACTTGGAGTAGCTTCTGAGATGAGACGAGATCGGACGCAGCTGCAAGGAATGTAATACTTCGGCTTTGATGCAACATTGATCAAATGTTTTTGAAATATTTTAGATTCCTCGTGTGATACTCTTGTTTCGAATTGTTTTCGTTCTGACTGCCTTCCTTGATTGCTGCACTTCATTGTATTTATTTAGCTTTTGTCATTTTGATGCAAAACATTATAATGTAGACGTTATGAGGTGCAATCAATTCGTGGAGCTCAGAGCGCCATGCGTGTAAAGGGGGAAGCGATAAACGAGAGAAGTTACCGGGGAGAGAGAGGCAGATATGGAACGAGAGAGAGAGAGAGAGAGATCTTTCGCGATGCTTGTGGGCTACGACCATAAACCACGTCCGCGTAAAACACGGCAGCAGCAGATGCGGATACGTGATTATGGTGAAGATGATGCACAAATGGAACATTTAAAATTCAACTGTGGTCACCACCCAGAACAAAACCATGGGAGGTCGATTCACAAACACGAAGGAGGAGGTGTCATCGTAGCGATGATGCACCATCCCCTACCGCTCCTAACGCAATCGTCTGGCTGGGCAAACCACTTTGAAGTCTAGATTTGAAGCTTTCGTGACTGCAAGGATTCATACTCTTAGTTCTTTCGGTAAAGTCACGTAGGTAAAAAATGAAATTAAAATTAATAAAAAAATAAAAATAATTAAATCACCACGTTTCGGAGGCAACACACGCTTCCGTCTTCAGGTGAAACTGTCACAGCAAAAAAAATCTGTATCAAGTGGAGAGAAGTCCCGAAAACACCTTGATTTCACATTGTAGCCGTTGCTCTCTATCAACATCAGCCCGCAGCACGGACGAGAAGACTCTCGCCAATGAGACTCATCCCGGTTTAACCTTTATATGCTTGGCATCGGTGCGGCTAGAGTCTTCTCGTCCTCTGGCTTGAGATGGCTGCCACCTATGGGTCAGATGATTGTCTGGCAGCATTAAACAATTGGTAATTAAATATTTATTTATTTTTCCCTAAACAGTGTAAAATTTAGGAATTTTTTTCACGAAAATGCATTGTCACGCACAACGAGTCTGTGTGCAAAATGTCAGCTCGATTGTATCACGGGAAGTGGGTTAAAAAACGACCGACAAATTTGCACGGTCCTAAGCAAGCAAGCAAGTGAACTTAATATAAAGGATTTAAAAAAAAATTAACCCGTAAAAACAAAGTTTTTCACTATAAATCCTTTATATGTGTGGCGGCTAGAGTCCTCTCGTCCTCTGGCTTGAGATGGCTGCCACATATGGGTCAGATGATTGTCTGCCACCATTAAGCAATTGGTAATTAAATATTTAAAACATTTTCCCTAAACAGTGTAAAATTTTGGAACATTTTTTCACAAAAAGTGTGCAAAATGTCAGCTCGATTGGATCACGGGAAGTGGGTTAAAAAACGACCGAAAGGTTTGCACGGTCGTAAGCAAGCAAGCAAGCACGCAAGCGAACTTAATATAAAGGATTTAATGGACTTGATGCCGCCAGCGCACGCGACGCGCGGTGCTATTGATTCGGTGGCGCGAGGCTTTTTCTGAGCCGCACCAGAGAGACCGCGCGTCGGGCGCGCAGTCGATGCCGCGTGATGGATACGTGACGGCTCGCGCGCCTCCTCCGTGAACTCCCTGCTCCAAAATCGCTGGAGCGCGCCGCCCATTCATAGCCTCGCTCGCGCATAATCGAAACTCTCACAGTATTTACGAGGACATTTATTCGCGGTTGAGTACACACGTACACGAGGGAGGGAGGGAGGGGAAGGAGAAATTACAAGCAGGTAGGCAGGTAGGCAGGGAGGAAGGGAGGGAGGGGAGACATTACACGCAGCAGTGCTCAGAAGATTGAAGCGGGCTGTTGTTAAGCTCTCCGATGAGCTTTTTGCGGTTGAACCGCGCGAGCTGTTCGGCACGACGCCACGCGGCCTGGTGGGTCACGCGTTTGCCGCTTGTCGCAGAAGATCACGGTTTGAATCCAAGCGGCCGCCCTGATCAATACTTGCGGGTGTATTACCCGCAAACAGGACTACGCGCTGTCTGCTTCACGGTGGACGCGAAAGAGCACGTGGCGTCGTTTGCAAAGAGTACATCCATTTTTCGATTGCAAGCTTTCGTGACTGCAGGGATTCATATTCTTCGTTCTTTCGGTGAAGTCACGTAGAAGGGAAATAATAAAATAATAAAAATAAAACAATAAAATTCTCACGAAGTTTTGATTGCAACACAAGCAATCATTATCAGGTGTGAAAACCACGGTAAGAAAATTTGAAAAACCGCCATCTAATTTTATTGCTGTGGGTTTCACACCTGATGATTGCTTGTGTTGCAATCGAAACGTCGTGAGAATTTTTATGTTTTATTTTTATTATTTCCTTTCTACGAGACTTTACCGAAAGAACCAAGAATAGTAAACCCATTGTGCGCCGACGTCGCGGTCAGAATTTTCCGCACTTTGAAAAATTACCCGCAAGTTTCTCCGTTGCAAACATAGATGGGCAATCGTCGCAGCCTCCTGCAATAGCTCGGCAGGAGCTTCCTGTATAAAAAAAAGAGTCGTGAGACTGAGTGAGGCTTTCCTGGGTAAACAAACAGCATAGTGGTAGTAGTAATCTTCTTGATTCTTTCGGTAAAGTCACGTAGAAGGGAAGTAATAAAATAATAAAAATAAAACATAATAAAACAATTCTCACGACGTTTCGGCCACAACGCAAGCAGCCGTCCTCAGGTGAAAACCAGGTCCGTCGAGGCGACAGAGTCTGACGGACCTGGTTTTCACCTGAGGACGGCTGCTTGCGTTGTGGCCGAAACGTCGTGAGAATAATTTTATTATGTTTTATTTTTATTATTTTATTACTTCCCTTCTACGTGACTTTACCGAAAGAACCAAGAAGATGAATCCCTGCGGTAGTAATAATGTTCGACGTTTTGCTCCACGTGCAGAATCAGAATCAGAAGTTGATTTCCCAAGTAAGAGCCCATTGAGCTACAAAGCTCCTTGTCAAGGGCGACTTGGCTGGCAAACAACATCAACGCATTTCACAATTACAGATTTGACAAAAACAAACCTCATAATAGCAATTATGCTGTTGATTGCATTCACACTGGGATCATGAGAGGGCGAAACTACAAGACCGCAAAATGCCCAGTGTCGTTGTACGTGCAACGTTAAGCAACTCCATTTACCAGGAAATTGTTCTATTCACAGAACATCATGAACTTTAATTAACTTGTGGAATTCCTCTAGAATTCTGGGCAAAGATCTCCACGGTGAGGTCCTAAAGACAGACAGAGACATCATGGAGAGAGGCAGACATCAAAAAGAGAGACGAAGAGAAAGAGAGAGCCGTAGAAGCATACACACACATCCAGGGCCATTGATAAAGACAAAGAAACACATATAGAGAGACACAGAGAGAGACATGCATGGAGAGAGAGACACGCATGGAGAGAGTTATTGAGGAAATGCAGGGCTATCAATAAATATAGACAGACAGACCCAGAGAAAGAGACACGGAAAAATGTTCACCGAAGTAGAGAGACATAATGAGAGAGACGGCGAAACACATGTGTAAATACACATAGACCTACACAGAGAAATAGAGAGAGACACACACACAGAAAGACAAACGGAAAGCCGACGTGAGAGACGCACACAGCGTGCGAGAGAGAGAGAGCGACACACACACGGCCCCACAAAATAAATAACTCACCCCGTCTTCCTCGCTGCCATCCCTCGAGTAATAATTCTGGCCGCTCACACGGCCCCTGACTTCACACCCTGTGAACACGGCTGCTGACTCAGACCGAGCTGTTGTCTGAGAATTGAAGGCGCGCTTCACATGAGCCACAGTGCGTGGAGTTCCCAATGTCTGGGAGGGTGGGGAGGAGGAGCGGGGGGGGGGGGGGGGGTGCGCCGTGCTCTATCAACGGAGTCGTTTCGTGGAAGGAATTCGCAATTTGCAGCTCCCGTAGGTTGTGCGGACAATTTAATTGGGTAGTGCCGTTGCAGCCTACTGCCTACCCGTGATAAGACCGGGTCAGATAAGGGCTGAACTTCCCAGTGCGGTTGTTCCACTAACGTATGCCCCACTGAGCGTGGAGGGTCTCCACATTTTTGCGCAGACTATACCCGAGACATATTTTTCAGTCAGCCTAAATCTATCCAAATGCTGCGGTATCGTGTAATGAAATTCAACGCATCGCCGGTACCAGACCTCGGTACAAATCAATTCCTGCCACCCCAAAAACAGATACCAAGTCCCGGACTGTCCTGGTAAAACACGATTAGGTGGAATCCCTTTGTGTGTGCATGGGGGCGCGGTGGCCCAGCAGTCAGCGCATTGTGCTACGAACCCGACCACGTGAGTTCGAGTCCCGTCCACGACCAACACCAGTGACGATTATCTGAACCGGTCCTGGCCTTCCCTTAGGTCGACTCACCCTCAATTGAGTACCCTGGTGTGGTGTGAAAATATCGCTACGAGGGAGAGAGAGATAAAGGCGGCCCGGCGTGGTGCTGGCCACCCATTCTCTCGTGTGCTGTGCCGGCCTGGATAGGTGCTCGTTTTACAGCACTTACCACAAAAGTCTGTTAAGCCTGCCCGGGGAATCTTTGTCTTGATATGCGTGTGTGTGTGGGTTTTTGAGGATGGGGGAGAGAAATGGTGCAGCGGTTTCCGCATTGCGATGTGAACCCAGTGACCTGAGATTGATTCTCAAACGTAGTTTTGGAGACCCGAGACACAAATACTAGACGAGGCTATTCGAGGCCTCCTCTGATCCGAGACCTCTGAGCCAAAAGGCCTCCCACCCCACCCGCCCTTAACCCCCCCCCCCCCCTTCTCTTTGCCGTCCTGAATATTATACCTGGTGCAGAGTGAGAATACCACCTATGGGGAAACAAAGGTGGTCAGGCGTTGTGGTGGTCACATGCGCCTCCTATTGTCATTTGCGGTTCTCCGTTGGTGCTCACCTGATAGCGCTGTAAGCTTTCTAGGGGGGTCTTGTCTCTGTGTTGGGGCAAAGTTGGCAGGGAGTTGGGTGTGATGGTCCTATGGGGGGCCAAGCAAGCATGTGTCCCCCTCCCCCCCCATAATTCACAGCAGTCTCCCCATAGCCCTTGTATCAGTCCTTTGAGTCCACTGCTGAATGAAAGCCTCGCCACGCTATGCAGGTTGTGTGGGGTCAATTCACCAGACATAATCGCACTGTCAGTGCACGCTGGTGAAGGTGGGGAGCGTATAAGTGGGTGCATGGAAGTCCAATACAACCGATTGTTTGAAAAAAAGTCTCGTGTTGTAATTTAGTTTGAAGCGCCATGTCCTGCTGATCACCACCTGGCAACGCGCCACAGCTGCCCACGGCAACTTGGCGTTCAAGATGGTCATCAATCCAAGCACACGAGCCAGGCTCAAAGCATGCTTAGCTTTTCAGATCTCCCCGCACCTCCAATGAGCACGGTTGGCTGCGTACCGTAGTTCACCATACATACGTGCAGATCACCTTTTTTGAAACCGTGTCTTAGAACCCCCACTGGAGGGTCCGGTGGTGGGGAGGGTGGGATGAGGAGGGCAGAGGTCAGATCTCATTGAGGCCGTGTGTGTGCACCGATCCCTCCTCGGCTCCCGCAGGCATTCGTACTTCCAGCAGAACCCTAAGCAATGGACCCGGTGTATGCAAACCCTCGAGGACATTACGGAGATGGTTTGCGCTGTTCCGACTCGAGATGCACACCGGGAGCGCACCCGGAGCGCACCGGTCGTCAATCACTGCGGCTCATTTCTCATGTCAAGGACGGTAATACAGCCGGTCTGCACCGACAATGAAGTGGCACACGTTCAGATCGTTCCACATTTATTTACTTTATTCATTTGATTGTTCGGGGCAAGCATTACTCTAAGCGTACTTCATCATACCCTTGTCACTTGAAGGTATTTTTTGTTATACGTTTCATACATTTCATGGGGGTGGAGCTGCGGGAAAGTGGTTTAGCGCACTGCCACCGATATTCGCATTGATTGAGATTCAAATCGAGGTCGCCAAGGTTCGTGGCGCAGTGCGTTAATCGCTGTCCCACCTCTCCACCGCAAAGAACGAACGAGCAGTTAAACTCCACGGGCAAATACTGACGGCCTGAGACGACAAAGATCCATTGCATGGCTACACACAATCAGGCCTGGTGCCAAGGGGGTTGGGGCAGTTCCACTCGGAATGGCAAATGCTACCACTATCCACCATGGGCAGAGAACACTTGGCACATGTACCGCATGTTGCATTAACACTCAATGTGCATTATGACATTCCGTAGCTGTTTAATTTCACAGGTGTGTTTTTTTCTGAAATGGTATTCTGTGAAACGTACTGCAGTGCTCTTCTTGAGTTACCTTTTTCTCACAGAAAGCAGCCATCACAGAGACGGTTGTTATGTAACTTGTTTTGATCGAACGAAAAAATGCTCCAAATATATATTTAGCATTTTTCACCCTGGAGTAAGAGAGATACGTTTCGAAAAGGTCGTTTAAGGGGGATTTCAGATAGTTTAAAGGACAATTTGGAATATTTTTCAGGTTTCTGAATCGCTTTACACGACGCACTCATGCAAATATGATTCCGTGCTAACAACCGTGACGTGAGCCGATGCCACGTGACGCCACTTTTGGTGGAAAAAGGCACGGATGCGACATCATAGTGAGTTTTCGCGACTAATATTATGATTAATAATTGACTTTTGGATCAGATCGCATGAGTAAAATGTGTGTCAAAACACCCTCCTCCACCCGACACAGCCAACTAATGAAGTTGTCCCGTGAACAAGCGTGTCTCAGCACACGGGTGTGTCTGAGACTAATCCACGCACATTTAACGGGTACGGACGTTCACTGATAGTTGCAACCAGCATCAATCGGACAGTTGCCAAAGAATATGACAATGTCCTCCAGTCTTTGGCTTTAAATAGGTGGCTGCGTCGGGTGGAGCATGTATACGACACACTTTACTTGCGCAAGCTCACCTCGAAACATTGTTTCGTAATCAGTGACGTCACTTCCGGTTTTAGAATCTATTCGAAACGTGGACAACAAAAACACTCGGATCGTCTAAAACGTCATAACCAGGTCAGATGTTTTCATTGTTTTTAGGGCATCTCCGAAGCACATCCCTACTGAACGCTGACCAATTAAGCCATATCTGGGACAATGGCTTAGAGGGCTAATAAACACTCCACCAAACACGATAGCTTCATCAATTCACACATTCGAATCATCCTCACACGCTGTGCGTTTCATAGTGCAACGATTCCCACCGATGGTGAATAGATATGTGCAATTTCACGAACGGTTTAATTATAAACAGGCCTTCCCGTCAGCAGTGGCGTGAACACGTTATTGCAGGGCTGCACCTTTACCGTGTGTAATTTATACTTATTAATTGTGAATGTAATTATACTCAAATCGAGCGCGTATTAATCTATGGTTTTCATGGGGATGCCTAAATATCGATGTTTTTTTATTCGAACGCGTCGTGAGCCCTGCAGCCACTAGAGGCCGCTACATTAATCATGATGGTAAAAAATATATAATCGATTATCGAGTCCAATCGTTATCCCGCGAATCTCGTCAAATTGTATTGCTGTGGTTCTTTGTGTGGGAGGAATCTTTTCTTCCCTTATATTTATACATGTTGACAGCCATGCCTTTCAACATGAAAAAAATTGTCATGTGTTGATAACGTGTGTAATGTAATAGATTATAGGAATCGAGTGTGGTGCATGTGTAACGCTGTACTGCAGCTGAAAGTGCGCCTTGCATATGTAAAGTATTATGATTACAATGTGATATTAATAACGAGATTTAATAAATAGCAAACATTTAAGTAAATTTAACCCCCCTCCAAGCCAGCAAACCATGTTCTTAAGTATATATAATATCGTTTGAGTGTGATATTTATATCTGTACAATACTGATACGCATATTTTTGACATGCAAGTCTGAATAAGGATTCCTTCCCGCATTCCAATACATCTAGGATATCTGTAGAAAATAGAAGCAAACAACAATTTAAATTGTTCAACTCACCGCATGTGAAGTGTACTAATTCAGAGACACTAGTAGGAGGCATTATCCCTCTTGTTTATTCCGGCTCTCACAGCCATAGGGGATAACTCCATAGCGGGTCGGGACAGCCAACATAATGCCAGACCCACAGCTTGAAGAGGCAAAGACCACACCGACAGCAGCATGACGAGTTCCATTCCCATTGCCAGCAGCCCCGAGTGAGTCGGAGCTCGCCTTTTATTCTCCCCAGCGTGACCAGGCTCCGCCCTCGGCCACGCACCCCTCTGGATCCCCCAGAAGGCTCCGGGCTTGGCCCACGGGTCCAACATGTAGAATGGACTGCTACCCCAAATCCCATTGGTTACCAATCTCCCAGCGCCACGCGCTCCAGTGACTCATTCAACGTCACTACACTTGTACGGAAACAGTGGTGGATCCGGCGAGGTGGGTGAAGAGGTGGTGGGAGGGGGGGTACGTGGGTACGTGTAATGTTTTATTGTTATTTTTATGGATTTACAATTGACTTTTAGGTCAGATCGCTACGTGAGCGCAACGCCAATGTTGTGCCGTACACCCTCCTCCACCTGACGATGCAACTAAATCAATTAATTCCCGGAGCGGTTTCAGATATTCGTTACCGATGTTGGCGCTAACCACTACACCACCGCTTCACTCCCCACTCCCACTTCAAATCAACGCCCCTCAAATGTAACTGACCCTGCAACCCCACCACTCCCCAGGGTTAGAGCTAAAACAAAAACTCCAAGTGAGGGGAAGGTGGCATCTTACGTTAACAAAAAAAAATATGCATCGTATTTATTTTCTCTGACGAACGTACATTTAAGCATTCATTTTAGGGGTTTCAAGGGGGGCAGTTTCCCAACCCTCTCCCCACACTTGTCACTGCACGCCACTCTCTTTGAGATCCCAGTCTCGTTAAACATCAACCGTCCATCACTCAAGTGCAGACCGGGCATCAAGCGGCAACACCCGTTAAATTGGACCATCGGGAAATCGGGCATAGGTTTCACACACTATAATGTTTATATATGTATGTACACACACACGCGGGTATTTACTGCCCGCTTTCAGTGTGCGCGCATAAACGCGGCGCTGCGAATGGCAGGCAGTTTCATTAACGTGAAGGCCATGCTTCGTTAATTAAATACGCCGGCGAGTTTAGTGCGAGAAGCGTTCTACGCTCACACACGATCCCATCTCACGCACACAGCGCACACAGACACGCTGCCCCTAATTAGGCAGGGCACACAGAGGTAAAGGAAACATTCCATCATCATCATCATCGTCATAATCTAAAATCATCATCGTCACGCCATGTGACCGACGGTCTGTGACCTCGCGCAGTAATGTTTTGAAGGCGCTCTTATTAGGAGGAGGGTCGGTCAGGGGACTCGTAGGTGAGGGCATTGCGAGTGCACCGCTGAGATGTTCTGGTTTGTGTCTAGGTTTCAGCTGCCAGCAATTAAACCGCGTTCTCAAGTTGCAGTGAGCTGACGGGCTCAGTTCGGTCTCTGGTGACTGAACAAAAAACAGCAGCATATTATTTGGCGTGCGACTGATATTGGCTAAATTCCTGCTCTGGGAATTACACAACAGAGCATTGGGTTGACTGCCATGCGGCGAACAATTCTCTCCACTTTTAAGGGATCTCAGAAGTAGCTCTGTGATGTTCCCTTCCGCGAGCAATTCCCGCACACACTGGGCCATGACCTGCGAGGATTCAGAATGGTTATTGACCCGACACTAAGAGAGCAGAGTTTGAATACAAATTATGAAATGACAACAACACGTAAAAACAAGTTTGCCTGGTGACATCACCCATGCAGCAGCGACCATTGTGCATTTTAGTTTGTAGGCTGTAGGACAAATTGCTATCGCCTGAAAAATAAGAATAGTTTTTATCCTTTCTGGAAATAATGCAGGTGTGAAGGTGTTCAAACACCAAAAAGATACCTTTTGCAAGGAATACGTCTCCAATAATCACACGTATTTGTGGCGAACATGCAAACAAACACTCTGATAATATATGCATTGTCTTTGAAAGTGTACAAATAAGTGTGGTTAATGCAGACTGATTTCCTTGCAAGATTGATCTATTTGGCATTAGAACATCTTAACACCTGTTTTTTTGCCATAAATTGTAACAACTGTTTTTTATTGTTCATACTTTGATACTGGCAAAAAGGTGCCATCCATGATGTGCTACCACCTGATATGTCAACATTTCAGTGGTTTCTAATGATTGATATTTCCAATACAATTTTACGTTATTTAAATCACCTTTTTGTTTTTCTAAAGAAGACTAGCAATACATTGGAATTTGGATTTACACAGCCAGTGGTCGAGCATGGTCGTCACGGGGGCCTGGGTCCAAGGAATCAATTGGAGGTCCCCCCCCCGTCAAATTCCCTCCTCTTCACAGCGCGGTGCTTGTGTCCATGTGGCCGATGCTTTCGTGCAGTTGCACTGCCTGCACACGCGTATAAACACAACGCTGTGTGTATATATATATATATCATTTGAAGCTAAATGCGAACGTATCTCACGTTGCGTTGTTTTTTGCGTTAAGGTTTAAACAAACAAACAAACAAAAATAACGAGCCTTGATGTTACAGTTGGTACTGGCGAATGAGACATTCGGCGTAGGGGGGGGGGGGGGCCCTATTTGTGTAGAACGTTGCTTGATGTTAACTCATCTGTCGAACTTTCCTACCTCCCGCTTCGCCTGTGCCCTATTCGTGTCTTCTCGCGCTCGATGACTAATTTACCCGCGTGTCAGTGGAGCTGCGATTTATGAAGTCGAATTGGAGATTATCTTTTTGGTTAAATAAAATAAATAATCTTCCAGCGAATGTCAAGCACGTCACGCCGTGCTTCAAATGTGTATGGATCCCAAACATTCAAAGGGCAATAGTTTGTATTTCGCGTTGGGTGCTTTTTTTTGAGTCATACATTTTCCACAACTATTTTATTTATTTTGCTTTTGAGTTGCGTCTCGCAGCGTTGAACTCGCACCTTTGCGCGCGCCTGCGATTCCCGAACAGGAGTCGGCGCGACCCACCCTGGTGCTGTCACTCCGAGGTCACAACAAAGATGCCTCCTTTCAAACTCACAGCGGCGCTTTTGGAAAGCTGAACTTGATCTACACTATGGGGACCTCATTTGCCAGTAAAAATATGATAATTGGTTCTTTACCCTTCTATCTGGCAACAAAACTGACACCTTTTTACAAGGAGTCATGTTTGCATAGACCGCAATACCTGCAGTCATAATACAAACAAAAGACATAACTCTGATAATGTGCACTGTCCTTGAAGTTGATTGGTCCACACCCGAGACAGCTTTCCTTCGAGCCTAGTCTCACATGGGTTGGCCCAGAAGACGCCAAAAGGCGCACAACTCAAAGACAATGCACCATCAGAGTATGAGAGCTCGGGGCAAACATCTACACTATGGGGACCGCATTTACTGGCAAATGAGGTCCCCATAGTGTAGATGTTTGCCCCGAGCTCTCATACTCTTATGGTGCATTGTCTTTGAGTTGTGCGCCTTTTGGCGTCTTCTGGTCCAACCCATGTGAGACTAGGCTCGAAGGAAAGCTGTCTCGGGTGTGGACCAATCAACTTCAAGGACAGTGCACATTATCAGAGTTATGTCTTTTGTTTGTATTTATGACTGCAGGTATTGCGGTCTATGCAAACATGACTCCTTGTAAAAAGGTGTCAGTTTTGTTGCCAGATAGAAGGGTAAAGAACCAATTATCAACTGAACTTGATCGTCAACAAAAGTAACAATTCCCATGCGCCTTGACAAAATTGTCCAATAAAACTATAAGGCATGTCATGGTGCCTGCTGAGACGTGGTTCAGAAGGAGCATGCTCGCTAAACAAACAATACAAATGGAACAAAAAAACGTGAAGAATTGCGCAGAGAAGTGTGGCTTCAAAGTCAACTCTGATGAGCAAAGGGGAACACGCAGATCAGAGAACGTACGCAGAAGACTGACGATTCAGACTTGTAGGCAGGACACGGTCAAGGCGAGAAGGGACGATGGCTGATTGGTCAAGGATAATGACGGAACGGCAGCCAGGGAATGGAACGCGTCCGAGATGACATCCACCGAGGAAGATGGAGCGATGCAATCAGCTCGCGTATCGGGGATTGTTACATCGCGGAATCGTAAGAGAATCGTGACAGCACGGGGGAGGCTTTCATCCAGCAGTGGATTCAATGTGTCTGATGATGAAATTCAAATGAGGTCCCTAAACACGCTTGGTGTTTGCTGACTACCCTGCGTGACGTAGGGTGCAATGGTTCAACCCGAGACCGCTGGCACGCGTAGACAGACAGAGATCCCCCTTATGACCTTGAACAGGCTGTTGGGGCAAGTGCTGTTAGCGAGCACCTATTAAGGTCGGAACAGCGCACGAGGGGGTGTTGTAGCCAGAACTATGCGTTGACACCTTTGTATCCGCAATGCTGATGTTTTCACACCGCACCAGTTACTAATTTACGGTTGAGTCGTACCTAGGGGAGGCCCAGAACCAGTTCAGATAATCACCAATGGTGTTGGTGGCCGTAAGCGGGAATCGAACTCGAGTAGCGCAGCACGCTACCTGCTACACTACCGTCCATACACACACACACAAACGATCTCTATCCCTAATGTTATTCAGCACCCTGTGTATTACTTGGAGTTATTGTTCACCAATCATCGGGTGCATATAGCATGTAAACCATTTTTATTTAGTATTTGGAGAGAGACCATTGGTACAGCGTTGAAAGGCGGACGTTGGAGGATCGTGAGAGTTTGAGCAATTGCCCTTCTGTCGAGCAGAGAGAGAGAGCTGACCGATTGATTGGCACGAGTGAGCCAATGTCTGCACACTCTCTCCGCTCTGAATAACGGTCACTGCCAACAACATCACGCCATCGTTATGCATATCTCTGTTATAAGGCGGTGCTGATGACAAATGTGCAGTTTTTTTTTTAAATCATCTCCGCCTGTGCATCACTGCCAAGCCAGTCCGTTATATTTATTTTACATAATACAACAACGATTACAACATCAAGGGCAGTTGCTTCCATTCCTCCGGTCCTGGTGACGACTCACAGTGAATAATAATAATAACAACAATTATAATATAAATCGTGCAATGAATTTTTTTATGCAAATGAGTCTCGTTGAATATCGATGCTCATTTGCTGCCGGAGGGTACTGCGTATGGGGATGCCGGCGTAGTTGCGATGGTGAGCGAACTGGACTTCGATTTTCTCTCGCTGCGCGGCAGTTGAAGCGAGTTTCTTGAATCCCCCCCCACCCCCCACCGACTCAGTCTGATTCGCAGTACAAATGGGCACAACGCGGTAAGTCGATTGGCAAGTCGCGTGCGGTGGGGTAAAGTGTGGGTACACATACCTTCTTCCGAGATGTCCCTCCAGTGTGGAAGAGTAGGCCAAGCACCCTCGAGAGGGGCTCCATGGAATTACCTCCAGTCGAGGCGTATACTTCGCCAGCAGTGGCGTGACGAAGCAAATTGCAGTGGCTGCACCTTTACATCTTGCTGCATTGGGAAGTATGGGCAATTCATTATTTACTTGTTTGTTTTAAATTTCGGAGCGTTTTATATGCGCCTTTGGGGAAATCAGGGCACCTGGAGATTATTCCATAACACATACGATGGTATATCGCACAAACTAAGCTATATAAAACTAAATTTTTATTTTTATTTTTATTTTACCAGCTCAGGCCCACCGAGCTATATAGATATTTTTCAGAAGCGACCTGGTCACAAATGATATCTCAACCAAGTGGCTTATCACGTGGCCATTTATAGCAGCAGCCAAATACTCCAAACGCGTGTTTCCAAATGTGGAGGGAAACCCAGAGGACCCCGGTGAAAAATCCACACGACCACGGGGAAAACATCCAAAATCCAAATATACAGGCGTCAGGGTCGAACCTACGACCTCCTGCATACCAGACAAGGTAGTTAACATCTCGCCACCGTGGCTGACTCATGGCTGAGAGTCAAACGGGTTCACGAACGCACTTGCCGTACTGCCAATGCCTGGCCACTGGATAACAGGCGTGCGCCACCACAAAGATCCCCCGTATAGCCTTAATAGACTGTAGGGGCAAGTGCTGTTCACGAGGACCTATGAAGGCCGGAACGGTACAAGAGGGGGTGGGTGGCCAGCACCACGCCCGGCAGCCTTTCTCTCCCTAGTGGCGATGTTTACACACTACACCAGGTACTAGTTTGAGCCTGAGTCGACCTAGGGGAGGCCCAGGACCGGTTCAGATAATTGTCACTGGTGTTGGCCGTGAGTGGGAATCGAACCCGGGTCGCCTGGTTCATAGCGCAGCGCGCTAACCGCTACACTCCCGCTCCCACACACACACGCAGGCACACACACACACGCGCACACACACACACAGACACACACACAGACACAAACACACACAGACACACACACGCACAGGCACACACACACAGGCACACACAGGCACACACACACAGGCACACACACAGGCACACACACAGGCACACACACACACAGGCACACACACAGGCACACACACAGGCAGACACACACACGCACACACACAGGCACACACACAGGCACACACACACAAGCACACACACACAGGCGCACACACACAGACACACAGGCACACACACAGGCACACACACAGGCACACACACACACAGACACACACACAGACACACACACAGACACACACACACAGGCACACACACACAGGCACACACACACACACACAGGCACACACACACAGGCACACACACAGACCATCGTCATCACCAAATTCGATGCGATGGCGTAACCCCTCCAAACCACCATTATTGACAGCGACGGAAGTTTTAATTATTTGGGGATTTTAAACTCATATCAGCCTTGCACGTGTTCGTCGCATAGATAAGATGTCGGATTTAAGTGACCAGCAATGGTTATTGATATTGACTGTGATCAATTCAGCCACAATCAACACGAACTCGTCGGCTGTCGACCAGGTTAAGCAGGAGTTAGTGAGCCTGGTAATAGTTCTCGCATGAGTTGAACCACCAGGGCTTGCCAGCTGTTTCTAGATTTGAAGCTTTCGTGACTGCAAGGATTCATATTCTTAGGGTTTTTTCGGTAAAGTCACGTAGGTAAAAAAATTAAAATTAATAAAAGTAAAATAAAAATAAAATAAAAATCACGACGTTTCGGAGGCAACACAAGCCTCCGTCTTCAGGTGGAACCGTCACAGCACGATAGTTGTATCAAGTGAGCGAAATTCCAAGAAACAGTCCTTGTATATATACTGGTTGAGGGTGGGAGGAGCCAAGATAGGCCCTGTATATTATTATTGAGGTTCGGTGCGGCTGAAGCACGCTGTTAGGAATGAGCCTTTGTTGTGTAGACTGGTTGAAAAGAGTTGTTAAGGTGAGGCTGATGTAAAGGTGCGTGTCAGCCTCATCTTAACAGCTATCGTGCTGTGACGGTTCCATCTGAAGATGGATGCTTGTGTTGCCTCCGAAACGTGATTTTTATTTTATTTTTTATTTTACTTTTATTAATTTTAAAATTTTTACCCACGTGACTTTACCGAAAAAACCTAAGAATATTTCCAAGCTGTTGTAGGCGTTAGCCTGGGAGATGGACAGGCGATAGTTGGTGATTCGTGTCACCCCGTGATCTTTAAGCGCAGTGGGGTTTCTCCCCGTGCTCCAGTTTCCTCCCACACGATGCCACGCTCTCGTTACTAATGGAATGGGCCAAACAGCCCAATGCAGCAGCGACACTCTTGCAAGAAGAAAAAAAGGGTGTTTAGCCTGATTGATGCTCTCCTGTGTAGAATATTGCCGTTATTATTGTTTGCGGGAAAGAATAAGGATGTAAGCATACATTGATGAAACCATATTCTTAAGCTGAATATAAATCCATCAAATTCCACACGTGCAAATTGATTACAGTAGAGTATTTTATATTCGTATATGTTGTATGCAGTTAGTACGCAAACCAGTAGAGGCGTTACTACAATCCACCGCAATGTTGTGTTGTTAAACAACACACTTATTGATTCTAAAGTCGAATCACCGCCCGAACCATGACAATTCATTGAATTGTTACAGCCCTGGTTACAGCAGTGCCTGATGAACACGACTGACTGCTGATGAAACCCAACATGTCGAAACCGTCCGTTTACTTATACAAATGCTGCCATATAAATAAGCACTGGTCTGGAAATCTACGAGACCAATGGACTATACGTTGACGTTATTCATATGTGCGGACACAAACAGGAGTTGTGCTCATGCTGTATAAAGATCGTAATATAGGAACGATGCATTGACGAGGTGGGTGGTGGTAGGTAATCGGTGATGACAGTGTATAGAGATTTCTGAATCGCCATATAGGCCGAGCACAACATCCCACGTGGTAAGATAAAGCATGACATTACGCGCGTGCGAATCAATGAATTAATGAATAAATTAACAAATTCAATCCGCGAGATAATTGTTTTTCATACGCTTCAAGCGATTGTGTCGGCGTGTCTTTTGAGTACATTATCAAATTGCCACTCTAATGAACTCGTAAAGTAGGTAACAGCCGAAATCAAAATAATAGCTGGCGTCTAATACTGTCACTCGGCATTAATGAAGATTTCAGCGTTTTGGCCGACTGGCCTCCTTCAGGAAAGAAATGCCAGCATTAGAAGCCCTCTTTATTTTGAGACGACCAGTTCACTTTCGTCTCTCGAGGACAGCCCAACAGCAGTAGCTTGTAGCAGCAGCAGCATCTGTCAAGCCCGGATAGACGCCGCTCATCGCTGTCATTGCCGCAGATGATGGTGACGCTTCGATTGCAAGTGGCGCATCCGAGCGCAGTTGACATTGGCCATCTCCTCTCGAGGGACGCTCATCCTTTATCGACATCCATGGCACCGATTCGCAACGGAATCGCGATGACGGAGGGTGCTCCCAGGATCTCCGATGGAGCTACGAGACATTGCTGGAGTTTCAGCTGCTGATGATGCTGCTGCTGGTGACCCAGCTGGTCTTGACGCGCCTGCACAGTGTACAGTTGCCGCTCCGAGCGCGAGATGTGACCGACGAGGTGTCCCCCACCACCTCCTCCTCTTCCTCCTGCGCCCATCCTCCTCCTCTTGGACGAGCACGTGTCCACGAGCAGCTTCTTCCTCTCGCGCAACTTGTGTCGGAAGGTCTCCCCGAGGAAGCCGTACACCACGGGGTTGAGACAACTGTTGGAGAAGGCCATGAGGTTGACGGCGTGCCGCAGCAGCGGGTAGTAGCGCGCGTACCGCGGGTCGCGACCCGTGGCCGTCACTCCCGTCTCGTCCAGGAGCGACACGAACACCACGGCGTTCTCGGGCAGCCAGCACACGAAGAAGACCACCACGACGGCGACGATCATGCGCAGCGCCTTGCGGTGCCTCCTGCGTGGCAGCGAGGGGCGCCCGCCCTGCAGGATCGGGTCGCGTGCGCCGCGCAGGGCGCGAGCGATGAGCGCGTAGCACGCGGCCATGATCGCGAAGGGCACCGCGAAGCCGAGGGTCACCTCGAGCCAGCGCGACGCGGAACTCTCGGCGAAGCAGAACCTCGGCTCGCTGCTGCCGCTGGCGGCGCTGTCGTTGCCGCCGCCGCTGCTGCCGCCGCTGTCGTTGGCGTCGCTGTCCTGACGCCATCGCAGCTGCGACGCGGCGAGCGGCAGGAAGGTGGCGAGCACCGACGCGACCCAGATGAGCGCGCACGCCACGCGCGCCGTCTGCGAGCGGCGCATCGGGGCGCGTCCCGCGCGGCCCCCGCACGCCGAGAGCGCCACGCACCTGTCGACGCTCATCCAGGTGAGGAAGAAGACGCTGCTGTAGAGGCTCACCTGCAGGCACAGCGCGACGCCGGCGCACAGCAGCGGCGCGTCGTAGTAGCCCGTGTGCACGTTGAACACCTCGATGGGCGAGCCGAGCACCAGGATGAGGTCGGCGGCGGCCAGGTTCACGAAGTAGAGGTCGGGCACGCTGAGCTTGCGGCGCAGGCGGCCGCGCTCGCGTGCGCGCACGTTCACGGCCATGATGAGCGAGTTGCCCACGACGCCCACCGGGAATAGAAACACCGCGTAGAGGCACGAGAGGGCCAGGCTGGCGGCGTGGAGGGGGTCGTGGTGGTAGCCCGAGGCAGCGGCGGCGGCCGAGTCGTCGTCGTCGTCACCGACGCCCACGACGCCCGCGGCTGGGTTCCCGCACGAGGCCGGGCGGTCACCCCGCCCGGCGACGCAGCGCTCGCCCGAGCCGCCGTGTGCTCCGCCGGCGGACGTCGCGACGCCGAAGCCGACCGCGGCCGAGCCGAGGTCGCGGCCGCTCGAGTTGCAGGGAGTGAGGTTGAAGGCGAAGGAGAGGATCGCCGCGTCCACGGGGCCCCTCTCGACGAGCGCCGAGGCCATCGCGGCTGCTGCCTGCCGGGATTGGGAAGGGGTTAAAGGAGTCCGACGATAACGATGCTGATGATGATGATGACGATAATAATCATCATCATCATCATTACCATATTCTTGGTTCTTTCGTTAAAGTCACGTAGAAGGGAAATAATAAAATAATATAAATATTTAACAATAAAAATTCTCACGACGTTTCGACTGCAACACAAGCAATCATCATCAGGTGTGAAATCCACAGCAAGAACATTTGAAATTTTATTTGAATTTTTTTTTGCTGTGGATTTCACACCTGGTGATGATTGCTTGTGTTGCAATCGAAACGTCGTGATAATTTGTATTGTTTTATATTTTTGTTATTTTATTATTTTCCTTCTACGTGACTTTACCAAAAGAACCAAGAATATGATTCCCCGCAGTCACGAAAGCTTTAAATCTTCATTATTACCATTCATATCACCGTACTATTGCTTCGTGTCAGTTTCACACAGTTATGTACACGTACGCAAACGCGTACGTGTACATAACGACAAAGATCCGCGGCAAGCGCTGTCAGCGAGCACCTGCGAAGGTCAACACGGAACACGGCAGGGTTACGCGTTAGGCTCCCCGATTCTCTGCACGAACGAAACCATCACACGCACGGCACGCGCACAGCAACCGTGGACGCACCCAATCGGGTGAATTTAGCTAAACCCACAAGGACGCGAGAGATAAGGTCGTGCCAACAGGCTTTCCCTCTCGGCATATTGACACACGCACGGACACGCACAAAGACGCAAGGCCCGCCTATAGCCCCAACAGACTTACGGGGCAAGTGATGTTGGCGAGTAGGGGCCGTCCATAAATGACATCACGCGATTTTGGATGATTTTTGACCCCCCCCCCTCTTGTCACACGGCGTCACAAAAAGTCAGACCCCCCCCAAAAAAAATAAAACATGCTTCAAATCGCTTTAAACTATTGTCATTGTAGTGCGTATTTAATGTGGCGCTGCATTCTGATGTTGTAGGAGAAAACATTTATTAAAAAGTATATTTAATTAAGTAGAACGTGTTGTCTATATTTATTTAAAGTTGCGCATTTTGACGTGACGTCACATTTCTCACCCCCCCCCCCCCTCGTCACACATTGTCACAAATATCTGACCCCCCCCCCCCTAGGTGCGTGACGTCATTTATGGACGTCCCCGTAGCACTGCCGTTGAGTGGACGCGGCACACGAGCGGGTGGGTTGACCAGCACCGAACCCGGCATGCCAAACAAGCAACGCACGTGCGCGCGCGCACGCACGGATACGCGCACGCGCACGATACCGAAGCAGTAAGATCAACATTTGTCTCCCGCCTGTGATCTGTATTTACGGAGCGGAAACAATACTGTACAGCGCACCGATGTTTATTTATCGGCGCTGATTCCCTCCCCCACCCCCCTCCCCCTTTGTTTGTGTTCTCTCTCTATCACTAATGCGTCGTGACGCTGTATGCGTGTCCCGTCATGGGATGAAGAATCCGGCCAGATCTTTCGCAAGCGCGAAACAACAACAACAACAACCAACTGCTTGTTAGAAAACGGCCCACGGGAAGCGGGTATCACAGGGTTGACCTCTGATTCAGTAAACATGCAAAAGTTGATGAACGTCTTCTAACGTTGGCCCCACTCTGCGTGTTTACTCGCGAGACCCACGGCAAGTGGCGTAGTAGCACGTTTGCATCTGATCTGCCACCAAAAGCAATGTTTATTCTCCTAAGCGGAATTTAGCCAAACTAATATCACCGCCTAATTGTCTGCGTTGTTTTGTGCGTGTTGTGTGTGTGTGTGCAGTCATTGTTGATCGGGGCTGAGACCATAAACTCACGAGAAAATTAAAAAAAATACTTGATACAGTAATTTTGCTGTGACGGTTCCACCTGAAGACGGAAGCTTGTGTTGCCTCCGAAACGTCGTGATTTAATTTATTTTAATTTTTTACCTACGTGACTTTACAGAAAAAATCAAAGAGTATAAATGAAAGAGTATAAATGATACGGTTTAGTCACAGGCGGCTGCCTGGATTCGAACCTATGTTTCCACAAGGTACAGGCTATTTTCTGTGACCTCTGTGCCACCGGGCCACCTCCCTATCGATTTATTGAACGGGTGGACCTCCGTCGTTCCGCCTAGAACTCCAGAACCGAACGTGGAAACATGAATGAGTGATGCAACATCAGTCCGCAACAAAGAGACGCTCCCCACTCCAAATGCGTTCGAATGCAGCCCGTTTTGAGAGGTTGGCACTTGACCTGAAACACCGACGAAACTGCGTAATGCCTCTCAGCCATCTGCAAATCCCCGAGTGATGGAATATGAGCGAATACCACAGATTGGGAAACAGGTCGTGTTTGGACAAGGGGAAGAGAGAGAGAGAGAGTGGGGTTCGCACACCACATCAGCCATCCATTGTGGGAAACGTTGAAAAAAACTGTAACAACGCTCATTGGCTCGTAATATATATATATTCACATCTTCTGATGTATCAGGGTTAAGGTCAAGAGGTGAGCACAGTCAATGCCACACACACGGCCATCGCTTCCTGACCACTGCTACTCTATGCCGTTGTTCAGAAGGGGACACGTGACCCTCCGCGCTCCGCTTCTAAGAATTGCGATGTGATGCTCGCGATGCAGAAACGATTCACGGGTCGAGATGCTCGCCAGATATTTCCTCGGTCACAGTTTGGCAGTGCAGCTACTTGAAACGCAATCGTCATTGATTCTATTTGGCAGCTGTGAGCCTGTAGGTCGCCACCGCCGAACAGAATGCCTCCCCAATTAGTCTCAACCCCTTCCTGTCATGGCTCTCGGTCGGTAGTGACCTCCGAACGCTTTAGTCTCAACCTCTTCCACGGTCTTCCTTTGATGCAATATTGACCATCAGCTTAACGACCGTGACGGTGGTGGCTCTGCAGGTGGTCTGTAATCCAGCACTGTGGAGGCAGCGAGGGTTAGCGGACCGCACACAGATGGGGTGAATCTCCATTTCCGCGTGCGTCGAGGAGGAGCCGGGCTCCCTGGCTCGTCCGGTGATGGCGGTACAGCAAAAATGCGGGCTCCACCTGCTCGGTCCGTATGGGATAGAGTGTTTCCCCCTCGCACGCGCGGGTGTTCTCTGCGCGCTCCAATGTTTGGCCGATGACACCCGAATACATAGAGGACCGCAGAGATCGGGAAATTGTGGGTAGCGCCGGCTTAAAGGCGTGGCTGCTGCTGCTGCCTCCCCGCTGCCACTCGTCTGCTGTTCCCCCCCCCCCCCCGCGCCTCTGAGTCGTCCTCTCTCTGTCTCTCTCTACGAGAGCCAGAAGCGAACAGTGCGGAGGGGCGTTACGAATCGATGTCGTTTATATTATTATATTATTGGGTCTTTAATACAATTATTTTTTATAATTTTAATCTAGATTTGAAGCTTTCGTGACTGCAGGAATCTATACTCGTTGGTTCTTTCGGTAAAGTCACGTAGGTAGAAAAGTTGTATTTTTTATTATTTTCTTTGAACCTATATTACTTGACTTTACCGAAAGACCCAAGAATATGAATCTCTGCAGTCACGAAAGCTTTAAGTCAAGATATAATAATTATTCACGTCATCATCAAGCGTCAGGCTCCAGTTCGCTGCCTAAGACACGTAACGGCGTACAGCCCGACAAGGAGAGGTTGTTTGAGACCATACTTCACCACGCCGGTCAGTGCGAGTTGGCGAAGCGGTGTGTATTTTTCCGTCGTAGATTCCTTCTAAAACCCTCTGCGTTTATAGTCCAGATGTGAGGACGTCCACGGTCAACATTGGCTGCAGAGTCCTGCTGCTCCGAACCGTTGGGTCAACAAGACCAGGGAACGGAGCCTTGGGGAGTCTTCTGCTCGAGTAGGGAATTCCAACACGAGCCCCAGCGCTGCCCGGGGGTTTGTATCTTACATGACGGTTGCTGTGAAGCGCATGCCCAAAGGGCCGATATGCCAAGCGGCGAGCAGGAAACAGGGTGTTTACATGTTGGTATATATAAGGGTTAATGGGGTTGTTGAATTTCGCAAGGTTCGAGCTTGGGGGGGGGGGGGGGGGGAGATGACGTGAAGGAGTTCCAACGTGGGAGCGATGCGAGAGGAGAGGCAGAATGAGACGTGAGGTGACTCGCAGTGTGGTGAGTGTGGTGAGTGAGTGGGTGAATTGTTGTGAGCTGCAGTGTGGTGAGTGAGTGGGTGAACTGAGGTGATCTGCGTTATGGTGAATGAGTGTGGTGAGTGAGTGGGTGAATTGTTGTGAGCTGCACTGTGGTGAGTGAGTTTGGTGAGTGAGTGAGTGGACTGTGGTGATCTGTGTTAAGGTGAGTGAGTGTGGTGAGTGAGTGAGTGGATGAATTGTTTTGACCTGCAGTGGGGTGAGTGATTGTGGGCAGTGAGTGGGGGAGTGCGTGAGTGGGTGGGTGAATGTTGTGACCTACAGTGGGATGAGTGAGTGGGGTGAGTGCGTGAGTGGGTGGGTGAATGTTGTGAGCTGCAGTGTGGTGAGTGAGTGTGATGAGTGAGTTAGTGGGTGAGTGGGTGGGTGAATTGTTGTGACCTGCAGTGGGGTGAGTGAGTGGGTGAGTGCGTGAGTGGGTGGGTGAATGTTGTGAGCTGCAGTGTGGTGAGTGAGTGTGATGAGTGCGTGGGTGAACTTAGGTGATCAGCGTAATGGTGAGTGAGTGTGGTGAGTGAGTGAGTGGGTGAGTGGGTGGGTGAATTGTCGTGACCTGCAGTGGGGTGAGTGAGTGGGGTGAGTGCGTGGGTGGGTGGGTGAATTGTTGTGAGCTACCGTCTGGCAGACCGAATCCTCACCACGGGTGGAGGCATCCGCGAGTGAAAGTTCGCGAGAACAGTAACCATGCCCTATGTGCGTGCATCTTCGGTTAGCACGGTTGGCTACGTACGGCACCAAAGCAGTTCAACATACATGCACACATACTGTACAGCCCTGTGGTTGATCCACTGCTGGATAAGAGACCTCCCCATTTTGTAAGAAATCGCAATGCTGGGCTGCTTGCGATTCATCTTCATTTATTGTATTTATTTCGCCTGTATTCTCGTTTGTGTAAATCTACCAGGTCTGTGTGCCTCACCACGAAGTCCTGACGTGTCACACGTCAAGACATGCCCGTGTGCGACTCCCTCGACCCCACGCGTTCAATGTGAAATGTCCCAACGAAGGTGGTGGGGGAGAGCGGTGCGTGAGGTGTGTTGCGGGGAGAGGAAGAGAGAGAGAGAGACGGTGTGGAGTGAGCAGGTTAGAAGAAGAGCTGAGGAGAGAGGAGAGAGAGTAGCGAACGGGGAGATAGATGGGCGAGGTGTAGGGGAGGAGCAGCTGAACTGTGAGCGATGTTGTGAAAAATCATCTGGGATCGGTGAGTTGTGACGGAGGGAGATTGACGTGGAAGGGGAGCTGGGGGAGCAGAGTTCGTGGGAAGGGAGATGTGGACGAGTGCGTGCGAGGGGAGATGAGGGGCGGAGAGTGCACAGGAAGGGAGATGCGAGCGCGAGTGTGCAACTGGGAGATGACAATGTAGTGCGGAGCTGAAGATGAGCGGAGTTCGGAACACGAGCGAGCGTGAGGAGTGGTGACGCAATTATCCACGCACTGCACTCGGAATCAAACGAGTCGAGTTTTCATTCGCGGCCACGACTACCAGCAGCGGCGAGTGATATCCATGACCCGGTCGTTGGACTTCGCTGAGAAGGCTCAGCCTTTACAATAGCTGATGCGGTGTGTGAGCATCGGCACTTGGGGAGACAAAGGTGGCCGGGCGTAATGCGGTGCTGACGAAATCTCCCTTTCAAGCGCTGCTTCGATCATCAGACATAGACGCTCGCTAACATCACTTGCTCCAAATATTCGACGAGATTACGCGGTCGAATCTTCGCATGTTGTGTGCATACGTGTGCGTGGGTGTTGACTCAGCCACAGCCTTCAAGGAGTATCCGGTGCAGCGTGTAATACGCAGCATTGGGGAAACAAAGGTGGCCGGGTTTGGTGCTATGTATCTTACCTCCCTCGTGTACCGTGCGGGCCTTCATAGGTGGTGCTCGCTAACATCACTTGCCCCAACAGTCTGGATCTTTGTCTTTCTAGATTTAGCTGAATAGAGTCATATCAAAGGGTGAGCAGTGTGTGTACGGCTGTGAAGGAGGGTGGTGGTGAAGGCGAGTGTGTGCGTAATTGACCATGGAAAAGCTCACCACTCATCACGCACGCACATCATACGTAAGTCCATGGGTCTCTGTGTAAGTCTGTCGGTCTCTGTGTAAGTCCATGGGTCTTTGTTCAAATCCATGGGTCTCTATGTAAGTCCATGGGTCTCTGTTCACATCCATGGGTTCCTGTGTAAGTCCTTGGGTCTCTGTCCAAATCCATGGGTCTCTGTGTAAGTCCATGGGTCTCTGTGTAAGTCTGTCGGTCTCTGTGTAAGTCCATGGGTCTTTGTTCAAATCCATGGGTCTCTATGTAAGTCCATGGGTCTCTGTTCACATCCATGGGTTCCTGTGTAAGTCCTTGGGTCTCTGTCCAAATCCATGGGTCTCTGTGTAAGTCCATGGGTCTCTGTGTAAGTTCAATAGCGTCGTGTGCTTGACATGGGCACTACTACAAGTATTTACATATGGGGTCACCTGTCCAATTACCTCCCCCACTCGCCCCCTTCTCTTTGTGGACCGACGCCTATCGGCATTGGCGCAGTTGCACCACCTGCACACTCGACAGCCACTACTACGCAAATGGGTTCATTTAAAAGACGGGTGTGGGTTGGTGTGGGCGTGGGGGGGTTGAACATAAAGTAAATGATATGTTTTTGGCCGAGGGCGACTGCGAGCGTGGGTACACTGACATTGCATTCAATATCCGCATAGCATTGTTAAGGAACTGCCCTCTGCCTTGGAATAATTGATCAATCATTGCCGCCCTCTGGCAGGCGAGAGAGACCCATTGAGATTCATTATCGCTTTCCGAAAATGAGATTTGCAATATGCCGCGTAGGGTTATACGCAAGACGAGGTGGGAGGGAAACTCTTTGTTCAATCCAACGATTTATTAATCCGGTAAGTAGTTCAACAGCGCGAGTGAATTATGCAGCGAGGGATGATGGGTGGTTGTCGCGGTGTAGTGGTCACCTCACTGGACTCACAACCCGGCGCGACAGCTTAAACAATGCACGCGTTGATCCTCGTGCGTTGGCAATGGTGCACAGCACACAAATAACAAAATAGAATAAACTCCAAATACTCATGCTGGGCAGGGCCATAGCTTCAAAACGTCACCTATTATATGTATTCTTCTTTTGAAGGCATTGTCATTGGGATTGTGCGTTTGAACGACGGGTAACGCTGCATTTCCCAGTTGTTGTTCCGTATGTTTCGTTCACGGCCCTGTGATGACGCTAAACCACGTGGCACGGCAGCAGGTCGGTCGCACGCGTTAATGAGCACAAATTGTTCTTCGGAAACATTGGCTCGTCACCCGCCACACGGCATCGCGATTATGAAATGGTAACAAGGGCGAAGAGTATTGGAATGCCTCTTCGTTGTATTGCCTCGGCTGAACCGTCGCCTGCTCTCAGTGTCGAATCAATTGTATTTGCTCGCTCGCCTGCGCAGCTGCGGTGACCTTCGCGCGTGAAGTTGCATTCGACCTCTATAGATGAACTGTTAATTGAAAGCCAATCTGTATCAGCGTTACGGACGAGACCCATTCATCGCTGGTTAAGTCACACGGGGCCGCCCTTCACGTCACGGCGGATTCAATAACACGGCAGACACAGAAAGACGAACGCGCCCCCTCCGGCTTTGTCTACCCAGCGCTAATGTAGACACACACTCACACTTTCTCTCTAACATACACAAGACAAACCCCCCCCCCCCCCCACACATACACACACACTCCCGCATAGCCTACACAGGGCTGTTGGGGCAGATACTATTAGCAAAGCACCAATGAAAGTCGGCACGGGGCACGAGAGATTGGCGGTGGAGATAGTACCACGCCCGGTCACCTTTGTATCCCCAATGTTGCTTTTCACACGCAGCACCGGGTACTCTTTTCAAGGCTGAGATGAGTCAACGCTCACGCACACGCAAATATTCCGGCCGTGTGATCAAACGTACTATTTGGAGCAAGTGATGTGAGCGAGCATCTTTTAATGACTCTGATGCTGATGTTCGCACACCGCATCGGAATCATGATTTAGGGCTAAGTGGCGCTAGAGGAGGTCCAGAACCGGTCCATCGTATCGCTCGCCTACGGATAGTATCGCTGTAGCCGAGATGGAGCTGAGACGGCTGGATTTGGAGCGCAGCGCGCAAACCAATGCACCACCACTCCCTATACTCATCTGCTCTAAACACTGCATTGTATAATTAATGTGAATCATCATCATCATCATCACGTACACAACATCACTATTGACAGCACAATGTACAACATCAAACTACACGCCGCGACCTATACGACATAGATTTACACTCGAAACCAAAACGCTCGATGGAGTACTGAGTGGTTGGGCGAGAAATGCCTATACCCCTTTAACATTGCGAGCGGCGAACACTTCTAACATAGACCGGTATAAGGACTTCCCGCCCATCCTGTTTTGCTCGTATACGTAGCACGCATATCAAACCCATTCGATACCATTTAACAAAGCAAATCATCACACGTGCTGGACAGGACTGGGCTGACACTTTTACGAATGCACATACATTGCGTGAAACGCAATTATAGAAATGTAACACGGGCAATACACGCGCGCGCGCGCGCGTGTGTGTGTGTACGCAGATAAAATCTTACCTCGAACCAAACACCCGCTGTCCTAACGGGGACTCGAAGCTGTTTAAAGGATCATGTTGATTCACAGTTGAATCGCGCAACTCCCCGTGTGTGTGTCTGTGTGCCGGTGTCTGTACAGGGGGCTATGCGCACGCGATATGGTCAGCGAATACTGCTGCTGCCACTGCTGCTGCTGCCACTGCTGCTACTGCGCATGAAGAGACAGGGAATCCGTGGGAGGGGGGCTACACGGGAGCGCGGGGCTGGGTGGATGAGTGCGAGGTGGGGGTTCGATGGGTAGGGGGGGGGGGTTAAAGGTTTTTTTTTATCTCCGATGCTTCCGTGGTGTAATGGGTAATGGTGAGCGCAATGAATTCAGAGGTCGCAGGGGCAATTCTGTCACCCGGCGTGGCAGTGTTTGATATTCACGATATCGATGCTTACTTGGGCACATTCTCTGGCGATGAGGCTGCTGCTGTTGATCCGTTTCCAGTGGTTCGCAAGCCCAATTAACACAACGAAAGCAATACATTCGTCAATAGCACTGTGGCTTTAAAAGAAAGACGCATACGAGAAGCGACGTTTTGAGAAGTGACCCGTTGGCTATGAAGAAGGCACATCGCCCGAAACGTCGCCTATTATAATACTTTCCTTTTAAGGCAGCGGTTATTGACGAATGCGATTAATTGTTTTTTTCTTTCTTTCTTCTTGTACGAGTTACAGATTTCAAATGTCTGTATGCGCGTGTCATTACGTGTTTGCTACGCACGGACATCTGTGAACAAGAGATATCTTAAGAGCTCATCGGATTCCTCCAGCATGAATACACATTCTGATTCTGAGACAATTGACACCCAAGAACCTCTTGCAAACGAGATGCTGCATCTCAAGGGGATTTAGTTTTTTTACGGGTGAAATATTTTCACAAGCAAAGGCCAAGTTTCTTAACCCCCGCCCCTCCCTCTCCCCCTGTCACCTCCCCAGTCTCTCTCTCTCTCACCATGCAGCGGTATAAATAATGGGTACATACATGTGTGCTTAATTTGAGTCTGAACAGTCCAGCACGCTGTGTTCGGGTATGATTGCGGAACGTCACACCCAGCTCGCCCTGTTACAGTATGTATCCATCCCTCCTGCGTACGGCGATTCCCAGATTCACGTCTCCCCCATTTCACGTCGTTTCGCAATTACGTTGTCACTGTATTATTAACACCGCGAGCCGATTCGCGTCGCCTCTACGCCCGCACTTACGTCGCTGACAGAATCAACCGTCCTTCCCTGTATCCAGCCGTGGCCACCACCTACTACCCAGTACATTGCTTTGATTAACGTCGTTTCGATATTCGTCGTCGCACATTTCAGGAACGTACCACCACCCCCCACCCCGACGTAAATCGGGGTACGGCTGCACACACGTGCATGGATTCATACGGTTAAAGGAATGTCGTGCTGTATACGACATTATAGGGGCTGGCAATCTGAAGGCTGCAAGTTCAGAACCTTCTTGGTGGGGTTGACTCAGCCCATCATCCATCCAGGGTCGATAAATTGAGTACCGAGTTGAAGTGGTTGTCGCCCGCACGATATGAACGTGGAATTTCCACCACAAGCTCCTGGCTGTAAACGGCACAAAGCTCATTTGAGAAGGAATAAATTCGATACTCCAAATGAGTCTAGCGGCATTCTTGAACTATATCGAGTAAGACATTCAGCCGTGGGTACTCCGCGAGTAGTCTATCGGGAAGTCCCTTGCCGGGTAGTAGGGTAGAGTGTGACACGCCTGTCCAGCGTGGAAGAGTAGGCCAAGTACCCGCGAGAGTGACGCGACTAAGACATTGCAAGGCTGCGCCTTGTCCTGCGTTGGCTGCGGCAGGCTTCGGCTGCCATCGTTGTACTCTACTTCTGTGCGCCCAACATCTCTGCTCTTATGACTTCGCCAACCCGCACTCACCTGCGCGTCTCAATAATGGTCAAATCAACCTCGCACTCACCGCACGGCGCGCGGAGAAGAAGCCAACGACCGTCCAGCAGTGGATTGGCAATCTGCATTCGAGACGACGCTTCCCAGCGTCGATCAATCACTGCGGGGTGGTGACGTGGGTAGGGCCGGGATTGTCCGTGACCGCTTCGGACGTTGGACGTGGCCCCGAATCAAAGCGCAGTGCGCAACGCACCGCGTCCTCATTCCTCGCAGTGCATGTACGTAGCAAAGACAAAGATCCCCCGTGTAGCCTTTGGCAGACTGTCGGGGCAAAGTGCTGTTAGCGAGCATGAAGGCCGGGGACGGCACACGAAGGGGTGGGTGGCCAACACCACGCCCGGCCGCCTTTGTCTCCCCAGAGCCGATGTCTTACACATTTACACCGGGTACTCATTTAAGGCTGAGTCGACCTAGGAGAGGCCCAGGACCGGTGCAGATAATCGTCACTTGTGTTGGCCGTGAGCGAGAATCAAACTCGAGTCGCCGGGATTCGCAGGACAGCGCAGTGCGCTGACCACTGCACTACCGCTCCCCCTGTCGGTGCATACACGTCCACATCTGCGTCCGTCTGTCTCTCCCTCTCTCTTTGATGCGGTCTCCTTTGTTCCGCACAGCCGAGGCAGAACATTGACTACTACTGCGGGCAAATTTGTCCGAAGCGCCCCGCGAACGAACACAGCGGCACGGTGAATAAGGAATACAGATCATGCACACTGGTGGATTACGTAACGCTTTCTCCTTGAATCCGCGTTAGCCTCGGCATCAATTTGTTCGCAGTCTAAAACGAATGCTTCTGGGTAACGCAGATGTTATTGTCAAGAACGCTCCGTATAAAACTATGGGGGAATTGTGCTTTGAACATTGGTCCTGAAATTGAAGCGGAGTGGCCTTGCCAAACCCGTTTCGTAATCCCGAAACATTTGTTTAGGAAATCTTGCTCTGCTGATGAGACCCAGAAGATCGAAACCTCTTAGAATAAATGCTGTTGGGTTAAATTGGTCTGGAAAGCCGATGGAGTAAACACGCATTTTAAAAATAAAAAAAAAATTTCGTCGAGAAAACATCATTGATTGATTGTTTTCTCTTTGCGTTATCACACGGTGAGGTTGTTTGACCACAATTGAGTGATGTGTTTTGTTCAGTGTGTACGTTCGCTTCACCGCTGCCGAACGCGATGCCCTAATAATGTTCGGATTCACCGCACCGTGTCTAAGTGGGCTAATGCCTTTCACGAGAGGCGGGTTGTCGTGACTTGATTGAATATAAATTGCGATCGTTATCCACGCATCAGCTATGACCCCGATGCGGGTGTTAACTGTGGCAAGGAATGAATTTAACTCGGGTAACCGGGTTCGTAATGCAATCCGCTAATCGCTGCGTAACCCCTCATTCCTGAGTTCCATTCGATAAACATGTACATGCAATGACAACGGTGGAATCAGTCTGGCCACCAATTACATCAATCAGAACCCTCCCCCTCCACGCATCACGTTACATTTGGTTTGTGCGCTTAATTTGGATACAATTTCAGCTCTCGGGATTAAAATGTCAGTTTGATTGTAATTAATTGATGATGGCTCTCACAAGTAGGGTGATGAAGAGCATACGAGAGTGATATTACTCAGATAATACTCAAATCGGAAAGTTCTAACTCACGACAATGTGAACCAGAGGTCACGTGATATCCACTTCCGTGGGACATTCTGATATCCACTTCCGTGGGACATTCTGAGAAGTATTGTGCTTGTTAATCCAGGAAGACCTCGCCGAGTTTCACGTTCCTTTTTTTGGAGGTTTCTGCCCATGTTTCCAAAGCAGGGCGCTAATTCTTACTTATAATCCCATTTAACCCATTTGCGGATACTTTTTTTATGGTAAATTCGGACAATGACGCCGTGCACACAATGGACTACCCTTGCGAATGACAGCACGGGATTTTACTTTTACGGCCCCTTCTGAATTAGATGGCGTGCAACATTGTTTTTAAATCCTTTATATTAAGTTCGCTTGCGTGCTTGCTTGCTTGCTTACGACCGTGCAAACCTTTCGGTCGTTTTTTAACCCACTTCCCGTGATCCAATCGAGCTGACATTTTTCACACAGACTCATTGTGCGTGACAATTAATGTTCTTGAAATTTTTCCCTCAAAATTTTACACTTTTTAGGACAAAAATATTATATTTAATTACCAATTGCTTAATGGTGCAATGCAATCATCTGACCCATAGGTGGCAGCCATCTCAAGCCAGAGGACGAGAGGACTCTAGCCGCCACGCATATAAAGGATTTATAGTGAAAAACTTTGTTTTTCACGGGTTATACTTGTTTTACAGTTGAATACACCCACCATATTAACTAGGGCGGGCCGCTGGGTTCAAACCGTGAGCCTCGGCAACAAGAGGAGAACGCGCTACCCCTGCATGGGCCACGTCACCGCGACGGGGTGTGGGGGGCAGGGGGGGGGGCGGAGTGAGGGCGGGATGTTGCCATCATTACTCTACGAGAGATGGCACGGTGCTGATAGCACGATCGGGATTAAAAACGGGGAACACATTACGCGCACAAAAATAATCAGAGCGGTAGAAAAGTAAATGGGAAAGAGCAAAGGCCCGCCGATGCAAACGAATGCTGTGCGGTCTTGGTTAAGCTCAGGAAATAAAGATGACAAGATCGGGATAAATGTTGCTCCTTAGAGTCGGCATCAAGAGCGGACGCGCGCGCGTGTGTGTGCGTGTGTGTGTGCGTGTGTTTGTGTGCGTGCGTGTGTTTGCGTGCGTGTGTGTGCGTGCGTTTGCGTACGTGTGTTTGTGTGCGTGTGTGTGAGTGTGTTTGCGTGCGCGTGTTTGTGTGCGTGTGTGTGAGTGTGTTTGCGTGCGCGTGTTTGCGTGCGAATATGTCGAGAGGAAATCCTCGTGGCACGATGTTATCTCTCCCGTCCTTGTCAATTCAGCCAAATTGAATGGATTCACTGTACTCCGCGTGTGCGTTCGTGTGTGCGCGGGGTTTGGCACCACGGGGTCCTTCTGTGTTCGTGGGAAGCGGTGGCGCAGTGGTTAGCGCCTTGCGCTACGAACCGGGCCACCCGAGTTCGATTGCCCTCTCGCGACCTACACCAGTGACGAATTCCTGAACCGGTGCTGGGCCTCCCATATGGACTCAGCCTTCCAATGAGCACATGGTGCTGTGCGTAAATATCGCCACGAGGAAGACAAACGTGGCGCCGACGCACTAACTCCCCTTCGGGTGCCGTGTCGGCCTTCGCAATTGCTCGCTAACGCCCCTTGCCACAACAACCCGTTACAGGCTATGCGGGGGCTCTTTGTCTTTTGTGTGCTCGCCGGAGCCGAACCCGGCGTGCCTGCAGGCACGGCCGTGCTTTCGCTCGCCTTCTAATTTGTTCACACAAAATCACACAGCGATTGCCTTTTCACTTTCCCCATGCAGTGCGTGATCGGTGTTTACACCCGGCATACAATGGCCACCTATACTGTAGTCTTCGACACTTGAACCGCATTGCTTTTTTCTGACTATTTCCGAGGCTGGAGGATGTTTAATTATTTTCCGTGTGTGTTTGTTCATTTGCCTCCGGTGTGTCTGCGTGCATTGCATGCTCGGCGCGTCGTTTGCGATGGGCTTGTGGGTTGGCATAATTCGCGAGGACACAAAAAGCTCCGATTACAAAGCCCGTGTCCGATTTGATCATCGGCCCCAGCTGGAGGGGTAGTCTCCTTTATTGCTTCACGTGGACGTACTTTGCGTTCGCGCATCCGTTTAGCACTGTTGGCTATGCACGGTGCAATAGAAGTTCGCCCGAATGCTTTGGGCAATTGCATTGCAGCGTTTGCACAACGCTGGCTGTACAATCTTAAATGCCTTTACAAAAAAAATCCAAAATACATACATACAGTATGAGAATGTTGCACCGATGTACTGGTTACCCTACTGGTATGCAATGCAGAGGTCGCCGGCAATTTCGAGCTCCCGGTGCGGCAGTCGAATGCGTCTCTTGAACCTTGAACCCCCTACCCACGAGCCTCTCCCCCCCCTCAAGTAAAGCAATAATGGAGCTGATCGGCGTATGGCGGGTCACAGTGTGGGTGCTCCCATGTTTTCCGAGACGTGTCTGGCCACCGCGAGATCAAATGTCCTCTCGAGCAGCTCTCTGGGTCAGTGGTTCTTAAACCTTTACTGCAGCCTTGCACCCCTTGGGTATCTCAATTGTATAAGCAAGCAACGTATGCAGTTATATGAAACAAAGTAGTTGTACTTACGTGCCCGTGCTTAATTTGTGTTTTGATGATTTAGTTTCTAAACAAGTATAACCCGTAAAAACAAAGTTTTTCACTATAAATCCTTTATATGCGTGGCAGCGAACTTAATATAAAGGATTTAAAAATATATTCGCCTGTGGACGACGCGGGGATCGATCCCGCGACCTTTGGCATGGGAAGCGAGGGCGCTACCAACTGCGCTACTCCGCCTCGGTCTGTGGAGGGGTTACGCTCTGGGCTCTTATACTGTGACGTTCAGCCAAAGCCAAGAATGAGTTCTATTTGAATATATGTAAAATATTTTTTTTTGCCTAAACAGTGTAAATTTTGAGAATTTTTTTTCACGAACATTAATTGTCTGGCACAACGAGTCTGTGTGGAAAATGTCAGCTCGATTGGATCATGGGAAGTGGGTTAAAAAACGACCGAAAGATTTGCACGGTCGTAAGCAAGCAAGCAAGCACGCAAGCACGCAAGCAAATGAACTTAATATAAAGGATTTAAAAAAATATATGGGTAAGTCTCGCACACCCACTAAGGGCATCTCGCTCCCCCAGGGGATGGGTGCGCCCCAGGTTAAGAACCACTGCTCTCGGGGTGGAGGTCAATTCGCCGGCAGTGGCATGAGAAAGAAAATCTGCAAATCAGTTGCATTCATTACTAACATGCCATTGATTACATTTAGAATCGGTAATGGAATCGTTTACCGCTTTGCCGATTCTCGTCAAACGTCTCGATTTATGTTTTCCGCAACGACGCTCATGATTATTTTGAGTAATGTATCGCTTGTGTGCAACCAGCATTGATTTAAGCACGCCTGACTGCTGATGAGACGTTGTTTGTCGAAACCGGTCCATGGTTTGCTTGTCTTGAATCAATGCGGCTGAAATTATGATTTTGTCCTAGAAGGCCACGCAGCTGATGTGTTGCGTCGAAAATACTTAAATTTGTGTGACGTCGAGATACGGACACAAAAGTTCTCGTCTGTTCATCTGTTTTGTGATTTATATTCTCCACAACTACGCTGCTTATTATTTAGCGTTTTTTAATTATTTGTATCCAGTACGCTCGTGTTTATTTATTCATTGGTCCGAATGCCCTAGGCAATTACATGCATCATTTACTGCACGCCGACTCGAATGTATAAATTCATTTTTAGTTATGATGGAAATGAGTGGTGATGATGATGATGACGATGATGATAGTGTGGCGACATTGATGAGAGTGGTGTCGATGATGGTGGCCGTGGCCGTTATCATGAAAATCGATGATACTCGTGGAATGACAGCGGCGGAAGTGACAATGGTGGTGGTGATGGTAATGGTGATGTTGATTGTGGTGGCTGTAATGATGGAGACGGTGGTTGCTGACCGTGACCGTGATGATGATGATGGTTATTGTGGCAGTGGTGATGATGCTGATGTTGGTTGTGGCGTTGGTCATGATGACGCTTATATTGGCAGTACCGACGATGATGATGATGATTGTGGTAATTGTGACGATATCGGTCGTGTGCGGGAGCGGTGGCGTAGTGGTTAGTTCGACGCATCCTTCTTGAATAAACATTTGCTGGGTCTAAGCTTGAGCGAGCAACCGCACACGAGGGAGTTTTTGGCGGACGCCCCGCGCTCCTCAACTCGGATTGGCTGTGCCCTGGTGTCACATCAGCGACTTCACGTGCACGCCTCTGGATAAAGGTGCAGCCCCCGCAATTGCCTACAAAAGCCACTTGCTTGAGAAGTCGTTAGGGTCTTACGTAAAGCGCGAGATGGCAGCGTGCATCGCCTGTTCCCAATTGGCACGGTTGGCTATGTATGAAGGAAGTTCACTATGCATACATGCCTGATGCGGTGTGTATTTATCAGCATTTGGGGATTCGAAGGCGGCCGGGCGTGTGCCTAGCCACCCAACTTCTCGTCGCGTACCGTGTTGGTCTTCATAGGTTCGCGATAACAGCACTTGCGCCAATCGGATGTAGGGTTATATGTAGGATTTTTTATTTTGACGCTGATTGTGTTGGTGGCGGTGGTAACGATGAAGATAATCAGCAAGGTACCTTGCTGATCTCGTCAAGGAACAAAACAATCACGCGAACTTCGACCATCCTTTGCAAGGGCTTTTGGCAAGCCATCGAAATCAGACGGTCAGTGCATCGCGCGCTTTTGGATGCGCCATGTGGAACGCCCTTGCCTCCGATATTAGGAAGCCACTGGAGCTATACACTTTGAAATTAAGATTTAAAAGAATTTCTTAAAAACTGCTTTATGTTTATCATGGTTGGTCACGAACGGTGCGAAAGAAGTTCAACATACGTGTCTAATTATTACGATGCTGATCGAATCATTGACACCACCAAAGTACACACTCAACAAGCACTCAACACACACACACACCACCTTTTTTTTTTTTTAAACCGCGCCACTCCATCGCAGCTGATTAAGGCAAAGTGACACCTGCGTTTGTCTGCCTAAGACCTAAGTCATTCATCGGGTGTTCATTACGCCGAGATGGACGAGAGATGGACATGTTCATCTTGTTTGCGTAACCGACTCCTCTCCGATGCCGACCTCTCCGTGTCTCCTCTCCCTTTGGTACACACGCAAAGCAAACTGTCTCCGTCGTTGCAACAGAGAGACATTGTTCCTCGTGTCAACACAGGCAGCGTGCCAAAAAAATCGACTGCGTGTAAACAGAACATGACCTATTGTGCCTATTCCTATGCAAGGGCCCACGTGGGATCGGGTGTTCCAGTGCAAAGTGGCCTCTCGCAAGGCCGTTTTCTGAAACGGTCCTTTGGAGATGCATCAAAGGACCATCATTGGAGCGTCCGATCTCTGTCTGTGCTGTCCGCGGTATTATTATTATTATTATCCGTGGAAGCTGCCGTGGTGTATAATGGCGGGCACAATGGAATTGCAATCGAAAGGTCACCTGTTCAATATCGCGGCGCGATAGTCGTAATAGTGGACGAGCGTCTTAACGCCTCCTGTCCCCCCCCCACTCCCTGTGCCTCTGTCAATCCAGGAGTATAAATTGACACTAGCATAAGTACCCGGCTTCGCCCGGGACTTGGATCCACCACGCCCGGCCGCCTTTGTCTCCCCAGTGGCGATGTTAATACGCCACACCAGTTACTCGTTTTGAGGCTGAGTCCCTCCCTCACCACTCTCCCTCCCTCACCACTCTCCCTCCCTCACCACTCTCCCTCCCTCACCACTCTCCCTCCCTCACCACTCTCCCTCCCTCACCACTCTCCCTCCCTCACCACTCTGTAGAGGACGTGAAACTTTGATGAATTTACCTCAGAGTCGCGTGGTGGGTGTCGAGGCCTAGCAGCGTGCAGAGCCTCCGGCCTCGCCTAAATTGGCCACCCGGCAGAGGCTGGGTACGGGTGCCGTTCCCCCCCCCCCCCCCGCGCTACAATAATACTGTCTAATCGCTATAATTTTATAATCTACCGACCCTATAATAGTAATTGCACACATTGTGGTGGGGGGGGGGTGAGTGAAGAGGACGTGAAACTTTGATGAATTTACCTCAGAGTCGCGTGTTAATGCGTGCGCCTATTTTTAACGGGAATTAAAAAGTGGCGTCCACCCCGTGGCGAAGGCATCGCTACACGTTGCCAGGGGCAACCGCCGTCCAATGAAACTGCGTATGGTCCGGCGACCCACAGACAGACAGACAGATTCGCGATTCTATATATATCGATTCCACAGTTTACACCATCGGCAGGTCATCGCCGGTGGTGGGGTAAAGTGTGGGCACTCCCCCGCCGCTGTCCAAGACGTCTGAGCAGCGTGGAACAGTAGGCCAAAAATAACTTGCAGGGGATTTCTCTCTCGGCGATCCCTGCAGCGGAGGCCATTCCTGTAGCGGTGGGGTGAGTAAGGAATTGAAGAGCTGCACCTTCATCTCGTTAACGTTGGTGACGGACGAACCCCACCTGTAGCCAGGTGAGGGGGTCGAGGAGCGGTGGCGCAGCGGTTAGCGCACCGCACTATGAACCTGGTCATACGAGTCCAATTCCCAGCCAGGGCTAGGACCAATGACGAGGAATTATCTGAACCGGTCCTGAACAGCTCCTACATTTATTAAACGGCATTGACCAGGTATGGTGACGTTTTGCTTGAACCTCCACGATCGACACGGTGTGGGGAGGCCTTCATCCAGCAGTGGATTGGCATAGAAGTGTACGTGGTTATGATAATTGGGAGGGAGCTCATTGCAACGCAATGGCTCCTGCCGAAATAAATATCACAAGCAGTCATGCATAGGTCCCATACGTTATTTAAAATGGGATTTTCAATGCCATGTCGAATGCTATTGAAATTGCATTACATGCCATATCCAGGGGAAATCTTATCTGTGACTCCGATTAATTATCTGATAATTTATCGCGGATGAGAGGAGTTGGTGCGATAAAGTCATCCTATTGTCTGCGGGATTATCTGCACACGTTTACCCCGCAGACAATGTGAGTAGAATCGCGGGTAACCACGCGGACAATAGGATCCGAGATATCCATCCCCCACGTATCATTTCATATTGATATTTATCACCGCGTATCAGGGAAGTTCTCGAATTCAGCCAGATGAGAGCCCATTGCTACGTGTTTAAATAGTGCAGCCACTTTGGCAATCGTCTGCCGGGCTGAAGGCTTCCCCGCTCCGCGCGTCATCGCTGTGGTTGGCGCAGGGGTTGGGCGAGCATTGACGTGGACAACTACAGTACAACAGTGAATTGTGTTGCACCGCCCTCTGCAAAACCACAACGTAGTCCGGCAGTAGATGAGAACAACCTGTGTCATTGCACGGTGGTCACCCATCCAAAATCTATCCAGGACTCAAGCCTTTTTGCTAAGGGTCCGAGATTCGGACGCGTTCCGATTGCTTTGGTGAGGCGCCAGAGTCCACCAATACGGAGCTATATAATCACTTTAAAGTGGATGCCCAGGAAACCACAGTTGCCAAGTAACAGTTGTTGCAGCAGCTTTAGCAAGAACATTCGTATGAGGGTAATTTTCAAGTTGATGGCGTTGGGTTTGTTGTTGTGCCTGGAGGCTTGATGATTAAGAATTGTGCCATGGCGAGACGCTATTATATATTCCATGAAATGAATTATTTCATGAACATTGGTCCCACATAATTGCCCTTCTCGACACAGTGGTTTCCACTTGGATCTAGCCAATGCACATGCTCACATTAGTAACTTACTCCGATCTATTCCACCTTCAAAGAGTGCTGTTGGTTGCTGGCCGCTCAGAATTGTTTTTTTAAGCGAGCTTAAAAAAAAACTCGCCACGTTCATCACGTTAGATATACATGACACTAAGACAAATATCCTCCGCATAGCCTTTAACAGACTGTGGGGGCAAGTGCTGCTAGCGAGCACCTATGAAGATCGGCACAGAACGCGAGTGGGTGGGTGGCCAGCACCACGCGCGGTTGCCTTTGTCTCCCCACTGGCGATGTTTAGAGACCACACCAGATACTAATTTGAGGCTGAGTCGACCTAGGAGAGTCCCAGGACCGGTTCAGATTAACGCCACTGGTGTTGACTGTCAGCCGGAATTGAACTCGTGTCGCCGGGTTTGTAGCGCAGCGCGCTAACCGCTTCACTGCCGCTCCCCACGTGACACTTACCACACACGTACGGCAGTGTTCCTCACTCATTTTCAGAAGGGGGGCCCACTTTCGCCGATAATACATCAGTCAGCGTGAGGGCCGCCACGCCACTTGAAACCATTTGGGTTTGACAGCAGCACGATGATGGGATGTGTTTTCACTCTCCGTGTATAGTCGGGGGGGGGGGGGGGGGCGCACTGAAGCCCACCAGGGACCTTCAGTGGCCCGGCGGGCCTTGCGATGAAGAACACTGACACACAGAGCACAACATTACGACGTCACGTACGCGCACATGCAGAGTTGTGCACGCACCTCGAATTAGCAACGGTTGGTACCCTGCGAAAGAAGTTGGACACACACACACACGTGCATACGTGGGGCCATTTCGTCAAATCGACTGCTGGATGAGGGCTTGCGTCGTACCAGTCGTGGGGTGGTATTTGACCATACCTCACCGCGCTGGTTGCAGTGTGATGATGGGGAAAGCACGTGTGACATTGAAGTACGTTAAAGCAATGGATATTGGTGCAACAGAGGTCGCAACCGGGTACCCGATACCCGTACCCTACCCGATACCCGTCTACATGTACCCGGCCAAGTACGGGTACCCTTTTGCGACCCTGGTGCGGCCGGGTACGGGTACGGGTAGGCCGTGAGTCACTGGTGAGTCACCGTTTGTCACTCATTTCGGGTAGGGTACGGGTAGCGAACGGCGACTCGTACCCGGCCAGGTACGGGTACCCGTTTGCGACCCTGGTGCGGCCGGGTACGGGTAAGGAATCAAAACCCGTTTGCGACCTCTGTGGTGCACTGCCCTCTGCTGACCCCCCCCCCCCCGCACTTCTACGTGTGCACAAGAGGCCAATGCTGACCGTAGCAATCGTCGGTGGCGAGAGATGTGACAGCCGGTCCAAGTGAGCACCGCGGCGCGATGCGTGACCACCACCAGTGGGCAGACGACGCCGGTCGCGCGTGGTGCTGGCCACACCTCCCCCCCTCGTCGCCTTAATAAGGCGCAGCACCACAACCCCTTTAGCACTTGTCCCAGCAACCTGTAGGACTTTACGGGGGGATCTATGTCTTTTGCTGTATGTGCGTGTGTGATTTAACACTATGTTTGAATATACGGAGGGGGGGATCTTTGTTACTTTGTACTGTGTCAACCTGATATGCATGGTTTTACGGGGTGTCTTTGCCGTGTGTGTGTGTCTGCGTTTCCAATTGCCCTTCGTAATTTACCAGACGCACTTAATTTGATATTGGAGGACATCAGGCGCTTGAGACCAAACGACGTCACGAGGCATCTGCGCAATCTTTTTTTGTTTTCCTCCCGGCCAGGTAATGACACAGAAACACGCGGCGGAGCTGGGGCACAGTAATTATACTGTGTTCGAAAAAAAAGTTTGGCTGGCTGGCTGGCTTCCTGGCTGGCGCGCGAACGTGCAAGTGCGCGTTGGTGACGTCTCCGCGCACATGTGCGTGGTGACGTCACCTGCATCCGGCAACGTTGAGTCGGGCCTGTGCGTAATGACGTAGCCCCCCCCCCCCATCCACTCACACCCAACCCTCCACCACGGCCGAATATTTCGCGGTAATCCGCGGGCGGTGTTAGTCACGGAAAATAAAGTGATGGACAATAGTTGCTCAAAGTAGCGTGGCAGACCTTCGTCAATCCTCTGCTAGACGAAGGCATCTTCCATGGCGTGTCAGTCAAGGGGTATTAAATCTAGATTTGAAGCTTTCGTGACTGCAAGGATTCATATTCTTGGGTTTTTTCGATAGTCACTTAGGTAAAAATTTAAAATTATTTTATTTTTATTTTACTTTTATTAATTTAAATTTTAAATTTTTACTTACGAGACTTTACCGAAAAAAACCAAGAATAGTCAAGGGGTAGTTTGACCATACTTCACCACGCTGCTGAGTGGAGGTTAATGAATGTGGGGTACTCAGGACTGGTTCACATGTCAATCACTAATCCACGTTAGCCGTCGGATTATAGCGCAATGCGCCAACCACAGCGCCGCCGCTCCCCCCCCCGATTAGTGGTCAATTCACCGTCAATGCTAAGCAGTGCGAGCCTGGATAGTGCAAGCAAGTCACATCTGTCAACCCATACGGTGTGTCTCGTATTCTTGTACAGGGAAATTGAGTTGTCGTGCAAACATGTTTGTGTCTATTTGTTTGTGTTTCTCCCTTTTGTGATAGGACTTTGTAAGGTGAAAGTTGAAATTTATAATTGCACGGGGTGACCAAAAAGGTCTGAATTGGTTCTGAGATAAGCTCGCCAACTGATGAGTGGTTGACAGGTACGAGTCACGTGGCTTGCAGGTTTACGTGGTAGGCAGCAGAGGGCAGTGGCAGCACAATGCACATAGTTGTACAGTACTCCAATAATTCTAGATTTGAAGCTTTCGTGACTGCAAGGATTCATACTCTTTGGTTTTTTCGGAAAAGTCACGTAGGTAAAAAAATTAAATAAATGAAAACAACTAAATTAAATCACGACGTTTCGGAGGCAACACAAGCTTCCGTCTTCAGGTGGAACCGTTAGTTTACCACAGTGGTTTTGGCTGTAACGGAAGGTTGTGTTGCCTCCGAAACGTCGTGATTTAATTTAGTTGTTTTCATTTATTTTATTTTTTTACCTACGTTACTTTACCGAATAAACCAAAGAGTAGTACTCCAATACTCCCTCAGCCATGCTCGCTGCCTCCACCATCCCGCATTGACCAGCGTGGTGAAGTATGGTAAAATAACACCCCCCGCCCCCACAACCGGCACGGAGTTGGGAGGCCCTCATCCTGACAAAGGGAGCCGTATGCGTGACACATTACTGCATTCACGCCGACACACAATGGCCTACTTTTTTGCGCGTGTCGAACAGACAGCCCGCTTTTCCGTTTCGCAGAGATAATCACTTGGAATGTTCTGACCCAACGCGAGGCTCCCCCCATGGGTATCAATGTGGGCCAGTAGCGGCTCCCTATCCCTTTGCTCTTTCGCCCAATTATGTTGCCCCAATTACATGTTGTGTACAATTACATTGGTTGTCATGGGAACCTTCTTGTGATCCTATGTTACAAATGTGCCTGTACCTGTGAGCAAGGGAGGGCTCTGTTCAGTCTCTGACTCCCGTGGGCGCTTCGGGACTTGCTTTGTCGCTGTGTTCGGGCGCGATATCGAGTCGTGAATGATGTTGACGATGATGATCCAGTTGTACTCTCGGCGTCATGTCATCATGAAAGAGACGAAGCCAGTTCGATATGGAACCCTCGCAGAAGATGGATAACATCACAACAGTTGACCTGGAAAATACAAGTCCAACTTCCGTTCTGTGTCTCCGCATCAAAATGTATTTTGTTGCAGTTTTTTGCTATGCTGTTTATTTGTATCCATCTGCCTATTGGCTTCCCAGACCAGTAACTGCATTGTCAAGCAGCACATGCTTTAGCAAGCAAACTCTGGACCCGTTATGACATCCTGGGTCCCATCAGCAGGGTCTGGCTTGCTAGACAAATTCCGTCGGATTACCAGAGTTTGCGCGATACGTTTCTTTCTGGGGGCTTTTGTCGGGAACTGAGTTGTCCGACGTTTCGTTTCCAGCTGAAATTCATTCCTTGGAGAAGCTCGCAGCACACCGTGCCGGACAGTGCGCACAGTACAGCCCAAAAACACACACGGGAAAGCCGAGCAGCGAAACCGCTTAAAACATACTCAGCGGTCGAACAGAGGTTGCCAGTTCAACATAGGATGTCAAACATTGTATGGCCGTAGCCATGAAGTCAACATTGGGGGGGACCAAATCTTCCAGGGTGTCTGGGGGTCCCAACCCAGAAAAATATCTAAATTTGAAAACTGATTTCCTGCCTAAAATATAAAAAATTTCACTAGCACATGGGATGGACTTTGTATTATTTTTTTGCAATAATGTCCTATAGTGTATTGTATTACATTGCTCTGTTATTACTTTTTTGCCATTTCTTGTTTCATTGTATGTAATGGCAGAGATTAGGGATGAATAAAGTACAACCATAACCACAATCATATGAACAGAAATCTACGCATTGATTTATAGGAAGACAAGTCCAGATATTGTGGCCAAGGTTAAGAAAATTGTTTAATTTATTTACATAGCATAGCAATTATTTTTAAAGCAATATATTGGGGGGGAACATTTTGAGCATATTTGAATATTGGGGGGGATGTGTCCTCCCAATATATATATATATTATAATTACGGCCTTGGAACATAGGATGCCAGTTCAACAGAGGACGTCGAACATGGGATGTCAGCGGCGCCGGCTTGTGGTGTCTCTTGACTAATGAGCTCACCCCTCCACCCCAGGGCGATGCGCTTCGAGTTTTGGCAGCTCTTGCGGCCGCAAAACCGGAGCGGGATTGACTGGTCATACAGCCCCGGGTAATCCCTGCGTCCACCCAGGGCTCGTGTCAAATCAACGTCCTCGCTGACAGAACCTGGCGTCGGATCTGACAGATGTTGAGCGTGACGCGGGCATGACCCACGCGACGAACAGAGAGACTCATTCCCGGCGCACGAGAATCAACGAGCAGCCATCTCAGAGTCCTCCTCCAATCCGCAGTCATCGTGGCCAGCTCCGACCCAGTGCGATTTGTGCGAAAACGCACTGATAGCCACAATTTGCTGTCCGGGGGCGGGGGGGCAGGGGGGGGGGGGAAATTATAGAGACGAGACGATGTGATCCTGCTGTTTCGAGAAAATGTGAATCTGTTATCTGGTTTGTATGGCTGTCTGTCTGTGTGAGTGTATGGGTGGAGCGGTGAGCACGCTCCTATACGATCATGACGCCCCTTTCTCAATTTGTATTTTAAAGCGAAAGTTATGGGTGCATCTTATAACCGTTAGGTGTGTGTGTGTAGGGAGCGGTAGTGTAGTGGTTAGTGCGCTACGCTACGAACTCGGCGGCCCGAGTTTGATTCCCGCTCACGGCCAACACCGGTGACGATTATCTGAACCGGTCCTGGGCCTCGCCTGAGTCGACTCTGCTTCAAATGAGGACCCGATGCGGTGTCTAAAATTATCGTCACTCGGGAGACAAAGGCGGCCGGGCGTGGTGCTGGCCATCCACCCCCTCGTGTGCCGAACCGGCCTTCATAGTTGCTCGCTAACAGCACTCGCCACAAATGTCTGCGAAGGCTATACGGGTGATCTTTATATTTGTAGTCGTGTGTATAGACCTGCGTGTGTGTGTCGACTCAAAACCACGAAAGCAAATTTAGAGAAATTAGTGGCACACAGAGATCCTGTCTGTCCAGGCGGAGTGCGTCACTGTGGTCGTTGTGGATATACAGCTTTAACATTCTCAGAGATCCCCCGAAATAGTTTCAATGGACTGTTGGCCTAAGTGCTGTAAGCGAGCACCTATGTACGCCGACAACAAGGGCACGAGAAAGTGGGGGTGGTGTGACCAGAACCACGTCCGTCTTTGTCTTCCCGGTGCTGAGATTGACACACACGGCGCAAGGAACTTAGTTAAGGCTGAGTCGTCCTTGGGGATGGCGCAGCACCGCCGGCTTCGTAGCCACCGCTGCCCACAGAATCAGATTATGGATTTTTAGTGGAGGGATCCGATGAGCTATGAAGCTCTTTTTTCCACAGATGTCCAGTACTTGATCACAAACGCACACACACACAGACACTAATACACACGAGTGAACACAATACACTCGTACGAATAGGCGCTCGCGAACAGCGCTTTTCCCCGACAGTGCGTCCAGGCTACACGGGGTTATTCCTTGTCCCGTCTCGGCGTGGGATTGCTAGAATGTAGCTGCCGATATCCGCTCCACCCTCTCATCCGCAATGCAGCGGATGAGCGGGTGTAACGGCGCCTCATGCGTCGATGAGTTTCCTTAATAAATGAGGATACGTCGCTCAGACGATTCAAGTCAAACTTTATTTTGTTGTTTTCGTTTGATTAGCTTACCGTTCTTACCCCCTCCAAAAAAGGGCATCGTTTCACTGTAGCGGCCACGAGTGGCGCCGTGTACGAGGGTTTGATGCGCTGTTGTTAGTTTTTTTTACAGTCGTAGCCGGGCGCAGCGATTCTCAACCCCCCACAGCCTTTCACGAAGGCGCAGGCTGCAGCATGGAGACCGTGCAGGAGTAGTTTAAAACGTGTTACGGGGAACGTCAGGTGCTCGCGTTACGGCGACAAAGCACATCGATACACAACATGGGACACAGGCCTTGCTCACACAACGTGATCCGGGGAGGCATCCAAACCAGATCAGTTGAGAACCACTGGCAAAAGCAGATCGCGCGCGAATCGCTCACAGGAAGTTGTATCTTCAGTTATGCATGAAACAGCACCGATCAGTCTACACAATGCAGACTAGTGTTAATTGAGGTTACATTTTTTTGTTCAACATACAGTATTGCTGATCAAACACGAGCTGTTATGAAGACAACGTTCAGTCGAAATCCGCATACTCACGCACAACCACAGTATTGCGTGTTCCAATCTAACTGAACAACCTGACAGTATACGAAGGTTCAAGTGAGTTACGGGAGTTTTTGGTGGGAATACAACGCGATTATGATGATGATGTTGATAGTGGTGGTGGTTGTGGATGAGTGTTGTTCTCTTGATTAATGGCGATTTTGATGATGTTTCGTTGTGATGATGATTGCGGCTGTCTTGATTTATATATAGCCAGGATGGATAATGATGATGATTTCCATTTCGGTGTTGATAGCGGTGATTGATGGGATGATTGATGATGAATTATGACTATTTAACCACACAAGGATGGCAGCGGGTGTGGTTGTGATCAACGGTGACACTGCTGCTGCTGCTGCGAGCGGTGAAGATGACTGCGACAACGATTACGACGCTTTAGAGATTCTTCATAACGATGACCACGATGATGACGATGGGGATTTTGATTCTAGGTGCCGATCATGACCGCAGCTTTCGCCGTAGCAACATCACTCGTGGGGCCACAGCGCCTCGACGTGATCCCTCGCGACACCAGAGTCACACGGTGAGCGTTCGATGCCCAAACGCGGGCGTCCGCGGCTGCGAATGATCATCCCCTCCAACCCGAACCTCGACGGACGGATAGGCGTCCCATCGGATCGCAGCGCGGGCAAAGTCCATCCTCGGGGTGGCGCTCGACTCGATGGCCCCGATGGTCGAGTGCAGTGAGCAGCTGTCGCCCCTCGCCTCGGCCACCTCCACGATGGGCTGCATCACCTTGTTGTGCGCCTGGCTCGTGGAGATGCCCCGGCAGGGGCCCGTCGCCCACCTCGCGAACACCAGCACGCTCTCCCGGTAACACTCGCGCAGCGCGGCGCTCATCAGCGGCGAAGCGCAGCCGCAGCAGAGGATGGCGAGGAGGGCGAAGTCGGAGAAGGCCGCGCCGGTCTGGTCGAGACGCGGCACGGCGGCGCGCAGCAGGAGCGACGCGCCGTACAGGAGTCTGGTCGCTGCCCACGCGACGGCGATGCCGAACGGAGCTCGGTACGGCCGCCTCCTCTCGGCTCTGCGTCTCGCGGCCTCCCCTCCCTGCCGTGGCGGCGGAGACCCCTCCAGGAGGACCTCGCGCAGGGCGCGCGCCGCAAACGGCGACATCGCGCAAGCGGGCGCGACCAAGCCGAGGAAGAACTTGAAGAGGTCTCCTCCGTGGGGGCCGTGGCGTGGGTCGGGCCGGCACGAGAGGCATTCCTCGGCGCGGCCGTCGTCACCGCCACCAACGCCACTGCTGCCGTGGCCGCGACCGCCGGCGTTCGCGATCAACGTCGTGAAGATTGACAGCGCCACGCTCAACAAGGTCGCGAACAGCGCGGCCGCCAGGGGATTCGCCCGCAGGCGCCGGGCGAAGGAGCCGTGCGGAGGTCCCAGGACCTCGAAGGAACACTGGCACACGACGAGCAGCAGCAAGTAGGCGCTCGCGTAGTGAGCCGCGTTGAACAACGTCGCCGTCACCAGGCAGCCCGGCCCGCTGCGAGGCGCCGCATCCGCGTGGAGTGCGGAGGAGACCCACGACGGGGAAACTGCGACCGACACGAGGTCGGCGGCGGCCAGGGCCATCAGCAGGGCGTCCAACGACTCCTGGAGCTGGCGCTTGACTCGCGTGCGCCAGTAGGTGTAGAGGACCAATGAGTTGCCTAGGAGACCCACGGGGAAGAGGAGTCCCAGGTAGAGGTACCAGGCGGTCGCGCTGAAGCCCAGGCACTCGCGCGCGACGTGAGCCGGCCAAGTCGCGTTGCTGACGGAGGCGTTGGTCGTGGGGTCGACGTCGGGGAGGGATGTCGAGGATGATGTTAGGGTCGATGTGTCGTAGAAGCTGGTAGACATCTTGGAGGCGATGGTTCGCTTGGGAACATCTGGAACACACGGGCACTTTAGAAATATATAAAACAGAGCTCCGTGCTGTCGTCACAAATGTATATACTGTACAACTTTGTTTAGTTAATTTAGTGCCATACCCAGCTCGTCAGGAGAAGGCAGTACTGCGAATGGACTAATCGTTATCTGTTTCCATCTGTACGGGGATAGAGTGTTTCCCCCTCGCACGCGTGACTTTCCTCGTGGTGCTCTGGTTTCCTCCCACGTGTATAAACAATGCGTCATTCATTGGCTGAAAAAAAAACCCCATCTGCAAATGAAAGCCTACTGTAGCGGCAGGACCCTTCGTGCAAAAAGAGTCCTACGACTCAGCACGGCTTCCTTGGATAAGCACGCGATAGTATACACATGGTTGCTCAATTAGGAAGCCACTCGAACGATGCAGTTTGAATCATCTGGATTGAAAACTAATTTCCCCGAAGAACTGCTTTTTGTGTTTCGTTTGCCGTCCTTCCACCGCACCTCCGATTAGCACGGCTTGCGATGTACGGTGCGAAGGAAGTTCTACATACATACACGGGGCCAATGGCCTGGTCGGGTTTTGTTCATCTGCTGTTCTCGTACTTGGTTTATTTACAATGAACATTTTTCGGGGGAATTTTGACAATATTTGTGGAGCGCGTCAAAATGTTTTTGCAACTTTTTTTTAGATGTAATTTGCAGAAACGATGCTGTATAAAACAAAGTATTATTACCGATATTCATACAAGCAGGAGTCATTCAAGCGTTCCGCACGGATAGATTCAATCCACCGGATTGCGCAGCGTTGTGTGATGCAGTCATGTCAGCGATGCTACTATACACATGAATAAATATATGATTATTCTGGTTACTCACATCAGTTGGAGCACGTTTGAAGTCGGCCGTGCAGTGGTGATCGTCACTTCACACGACCATTCATCTCTTTGTCTCTGCGTCCGTGTCAGGTGACAGGGGTTTACAACATGAATCACACACTTGCCTCGATGCACGCCAAAGTCACCAGTGAATTTGCCACACGTATCAATGCCACACCTTTAGATAATCTAAATCAGTAAATGTATATTAGAAAACACTATCGATCCACATCTCTCCGATTAATACAACGATTGACTGAGTTTATTCACTACGACTTCCAGCCAAATCATCCTGAAATCGTACGATCTTGACCGACTTTCGATAGTTGAGCAGGGTTGAGCGTGGGTGACCTCCCGGAGCGTAACACGTTCTATAGGAGCTTAACACGTGCTCTAGGCGTGGGGCGGCAAGATCTGCTTCGTGTCAAAAGATTGCAGCACAGCAGTGGATTCGGCAGATCCACAAAAGATTTGGGCCATTGGCTGGAACGAGTGGCCAAAATTCAATTTCAAAGGTTGTATTGTGTTTAACCAAGGTGAGAACTAAAGAGACCACGATGGGTCTCATTTGCAAGAGTAAGCCGGCGTATCAGCCTGGCAGTTGGGGGGGGGGGGGGGGGGTGGGGAAGGTTGATGATTACCGCGATGTGTGTAATCCCAACTGAGTTATTTGCGGCGTAATTTTCAACTATGGCAAATTTGGACCCTGACGCCGACAAACAATGGTCTGCTCTTGCGAATGACGCCACGCGATCTTTACCTCCACTGTGACGCAGACGGCGCGTGGTATCATTGTAGTTATTTCACCCGCAGTAGTGACCAGGGTTGCTGCTGGATTTGAACCATGATGCTCTGAAACGAGTGAACTCGCTACCGCTGGGCCGTGTCACTGCCCACCATTCATGCGTGGGGGTTTTTCTCCGGTTTTTCTCTGGGATTTTCTCGGGGATTTTCTCTGGGATTTTCTCTGGGATTTTCTCAGGGTTTTTCTCCGGTTTTTCTCTGGGATTTTCTCTGGGATTTTCTCTGGGATTTTCTCTGGGATTTTCTCTGGGATTTTCTCTGGGATTTTCTCAGAAATTTTCTCTGGGATTTTCTCTGGGGTTTTCTCTGGGATTTTCTCTGGGATTTTCTCTGGGGTTTTCTCTGGGATTTTCTCTGGGATTTTCTCTGGGGTTTTCTCTGGGATTTTTTCTGGGATTTTCTCTGGGATTTTCTCTGTGATTTTCTCTGGGATTTTCTCTGGGATTTTCTCTGGGATTTTCTCTGGGATTTTCTCTGGGATTTTCTCTGGGGTTTTACATGGGATTTTCTCCGGTTTTTCTCTGGGATTTTCTCTGGGATTTTCTCTGAAATTTTCTCTGGGATTTTCTCTGGGATTTTCTCTGGGGTTTTACATGGGATTTTCTCCGGTTTTTCTCTGGGATTTTCTCTGGGATTTTCTCTGAAATTTTCTCTGGGATTTTCTCTGGGATTTTCTCTGGGATTTTCTCTGGGATTTTCTCTGGGTTTTTATATGGGATTTTCTCCGGTTTTTCTCTGGGATTTTCTCTGGGATTTTCTCTGAAATTTTCTCTGGGATTTTCTCTGGGATTTTCTTTGGGTTTTTCTCTGGGATTTTCTCTGGGATTTTCTCTGAAATTTTCTCTGGGATTTTCTCCCGTTTTTCTCTGGGATTTTCTCTGGGATTTTCTCTGCGTTTTTCTCTGGGTCTTTCTCCGGGGTTTTCTCTGGGATTTTCTCTGAAATTTTCTCTGGGATTTTCTCTGGGTTTTTCTCTGGGATTTTCTCTGGGATTTTCTCAGAAATTTTCTCTGGGATTTTCTCTGGGATTTTCTCCGGTTTTTCTCTGGGATTTTCTCTGGGATTTACTCCGGTTTTTCTCTGGGATTTTCTCTGGGATTTTTTCTGGGTTTTTCTCCGGGTCCTTCTCCGGGGTTTTCTCCGGTTTTTCTCTGAAATTTTCTCTGGGATTTTCTCCGGGTTTTCTCTGGGATTTTCTCCGGTTTTTCTCTGGGATTTTCTCGGGGATTTTCTCTGGGATTTTCTCGGGGTTTTTCTCCGGTTTTTCTCTGGGATTTTCTCTGGGATTTTCTCTGGGATTTTCTCTGGGATTTTCTCTGGGATTTTCTCTGGGATTTTCTCAGAAATTTTCTCTGGGATTTTCTCTGGGGTTTTCTCTGGGATTTTCTCTGGGATTTTCTCTGGGGTTTTCTCTGGGATTTTCTCTGGGATTTTCTCTGGGGTTTTCTCTGGGATTTTTTCTGGGATTTCTCTGGGATTTTCTCTGTGATTTTCTCTGGGATTTTCTCTGGGATTTTCTCTGGGATTTTCTCTGGGATTTTCTCTGGGATTTTCTCTGGGGTTTTACATGGGATTTTCTCCGGTTTTTCTCTGGGATTTTCTCTGGGATTTTCTCTGAAATTTTCTCTGGGATTTTCTCTGGGATTTTCTCTGGGGTTTTACATGGGATTTTCTCCGGTTTTTCTCTGGGATTTTCTCTGGGATTTTCTCTGAAATTTTCTCTGGGATTTTCTCTGGGATTTTCTCTGGGATTTTCTCTGGGATTTTCTCTGGGTTTTTATATGGGATTTTCTCCGGTTTTTCTCTGGGATTTTCTCTGGGATTTTCTCTGAAATTTTCTCTGGGATTTTCTCTGGGATTTTCTTTGGGTTTTTCTCTGGGATTTTCTCTGGGATTTTCTCTGAAATTTTCTCTGGGATTTTCTCCCGTTTTTCTCTGGGATTTTCTCTGGGATTTTCTCTGCGTTTTTCTCTGGGTCTTTCTCCGGGGTTTTCTCTGGGATTTTCTCTGAAATTTTCTCTGGGATTTTCTCTGGGTTTTTCTCTGGGATTTTCTCTGGGATTTTCTCAGAAATTTTCTCTGGGATTTTCTCTGGGATTTTCTCCGGTTTTTCTCTGGGATTTTCTCTGGGATTTACTCCGGTTTTTCTCTGGGATTTTCTCTGGGATTTTTTCTGGGTTTTTCTCCGGGTCCTTCTCCGGGGTTTTCTCCGGTTTTTCTCTGAAATTTTCTCTGGGATTTTCTCCGGGTTTTCTCTGGGATTTTCTCCGGTTTTTCTCTGGGATTTTCTCGGGGATTTTCTCTGGGATTTTCTCGGGGTTTTTCTCCGGTTTTTCTCTGGGATTTTCTCTGGGATTTTCTCTGGGATTTTCTCTGGGATTTTCTCTGGGATTTTCTCTGGGGTTTTCTCTGGGATTTTCTCTGGGATTTTCTCTGGGGTTTTCTCTGGGATTTTCTCTGGGATTTTCTCTGGGGTTTTCTCTGGGATTTTTTCTGGGATTTTCTCTGGGATTTTCTCTGGGATTTTCTCTGGGATTTTCTCTGGGATTTTCTCTGGGATTTTCTCTGGGATTTTCTCTGGGATTTTCTCTGGGATTTTCTCTGGGATTTTCTCTGGGATTTTCTCTGGGATTTTCTCTGGGATTTTCTCTGGGATTTTCTCTGAAATTTTCTCTGGGATTTTCTCTGGGATTTTCTCTGGGGTTTTCTCTGGGATTTTCTCTGGGATTTTCTCTGAAATTTTCTCTGGGATTTTCTCCGGTTTTTCTCTGGGATTTTCTCTGGGATTTTCTCTGCGTTTTTCTCTGGGTCTTTCTCCGGGGTTTTCTCTGGGATTTTCTCTGAAATTTTCTCTGGGATTTTCTCTGGGTTTTTCTCTGGGATTTTCTCTGGGATTTTCTCAGAAATTTTCTCTGGGATTTTCTCTGGGATTTTCTCCGGTTTTTCTCTGGGATTTTCTCTGGGATTTTCTCCGGTTTTTCTCTGGGATTTTCTCTGGGATTTTCTCCGGTTTTTCTCTGGGATTTTCTCTGGGATTTTCTCCGGTTTTTCTCTGGGATTTTCTCTGGGATTTTCTCTGGGTTTTTCTCCGGGTCCTTCTCCGGGGTTTTCTCCGGTTTTTCTCTGAAATTTTCTCTGGGATTTTCTCCGGTTTGTCTCTGGGATTTTCTCCGGTTTTTCTCTGGGATTTTCTCCGGTTTTTCTCTGGGATTTTCTCTGGGATCTTCTCTGGGTTTTTCTCCGGGTCCTTCTCCGGGGTTTTCTCCGGTTTTTCTCTGAAATTTTCTCTGGGATTTTCTCCGGGTTTTCTCTGGGATTTTCTCCGGTTTTTCTCTGGGATTTTCTCCGGTTTTTCTCTGGGATTTTCTCTGGGATTTTCTCTGGGTTTTTCTCTGGATTTTTCGCTGGGATTTTCTCTGGGTTTTCTCTGGGTTTTTTTCTGGCGTTTTCTATGGGGTTTCTCCAGGGTTTTCTCCGAGGTTTCACCGGATAATCTCCCACACGAGGCCAACCACAACAAATATTGAATTGGCCAAACATTGCAATCGCAGAACTCATCTGAAAGAGGATGTTGAGTCTCAGCGAGGATATCCTCGCTAAACTATTCGGTTCAGGTGGTTGTGCTTCCGCTAGTGACTAGTCTACGTAGAGTGGTAGCGATTACAAATATATCTAAGTGTTGAATTTATAGTTAAGTAACAATTCACACATACTCCCGCGCAATGCTATTTGATTCATTGTCACAATTTGATTCCATCGATTTTATCGTCTAGTTTGTTCTGTCTGCCTTGTTTCTTCTGCATTTTTCGCTATCTCACTTGTGTCATTAACCCAACGGTTACATTTACACCCTGTCATCATGAGAATTGGCAAATACATTCACATTTTTTAAATAAGATTTCATAAATACACTCAAGCGTTGTAAAAAGAAAACATTCAAATTTGCCAGGAATATTGATATATTATTACGCTTACAAAAATATACATGCTCATTTATGTTTTTAGATTTTATATGCAATACAGTTCACTGCATACGTAAAGACGGCTCAGCCCTGCAATTGCTCGCTCACGGCACTGCTGGCGGGAGGGCCTCCACTAGAGGGAGATCCAGAGAGGCCCTGTCGGGAGGTATTGTAGCCTACGTCTTGGAACAGGTGCGGAGGGAGGGTAACCACAGTTTACCCCACCACACAGAGAGGGTAACCACAGTTTACCCCACCACACAGGGAGGGTAACCACAGTTTACCCCACCACACGGGGAGGGTAACCACAGTTTACCCCACCACACAGAGAGGGTAACCACAGTTTACCCCACCACACAGGGAGGGTAACCAGAGTTTACCCCACCACACAGGGAGGGTAATCACAGTTTACCCCACCACACAGGGAGGGTAACCACAGTTTACCCCACCCCACAGGGAGGGTAACCACAGTTTACCTCACCACCCAGGGAGGGTAACCACAGTTTACCCCACCACACAGGGAGGGTAACCACAGTTTACCCCACCACACAGGGAGGGTACCCACAGTTTACCCCACCACACAGGGAGGGTAACCACAGTTTACCCCACCACACAGGGAGGGTACCCGCAGTTTACCCCACCACACAGGGAGGGTAACAGTTTACCCTACCACACAGGGAGGGTAACCACAGTTTACCCACCACACAGGGAGGGTAACCACAGTTTACCCCACCACCCAGGGAGGGTAACCACAGTTTACCCCACCACATACGACATGCAAATCGACTAACCGGTTCTTCCCTGTGTACTGCTGGGTGGGACAGACTTATCGAATCGAACCGGCGACTTCCAGTACGATACCCGTTACAGTCGGGCATCACAATTCCAATCATAAACAAGCATGGTTAAATAAAGGGACACTCACTCCCATCGGCCTATGTGTATATGGGTGCTTCTGGATCATTGTTTTATACGTGATGTTCCCAGGCACGTCAGCATTAACTGCACCAACCCCGGCCACCCCCAAGTACACACCGGTTTCAACCTCACGAGCCTCATCATGAGCGTGGCACCGATGATGAGAGCGTGGTATATTCAGCAGCCAGGGCGTATCGATGATTCGATCCCATCAACAAGTGACCTTGCCTGGCTTACGCGAGGCGTCAATTATGACAGCAATACGTAGAACACACCGGGAATATTACTATCACGGCACAACGTACGAGTTAACTGACTACCGTAATTCAATTACGCATACAAAGATCCCCCGTATAGCTTTCAACAGACGAGGAGACAAGCAATTGCTGCTGGTGTGGCCAGAACCACGCCCGTCCGCCTTTGTCACCCCAGTGCTGATATTTAAACACCAGGTACTCATTTAAGGCCGAGTCGACCTAAGGTAGGCCCAGAACCGCCACTGTTATTGGCCGTGAGCGGGAATCGCACGAGGGTAGCCGGGTTCGTAGCGTGGCGCGCGAACCGCTACACTACCGCTCCCCCACATACCGCTTAAATACACACACACACGCACATATACACACGGACACAAATAGTGAATTAGACATCGCACCTATGTAGCTGTCAACAGGGAGTCTCCGTGTGACAACTATCACGTAGAGAGGTCCCGAGACTCACGCGTTATGGGTGTCCACACTCGCATCAGCGTTATGAGTCTTTACAGTGTGTGCGTCTCCCCGTGAGTGTATGTGTGTACGCGTCCACGTGTGTGTGTGTGTGTGTTCCTGTGTGCGTCTGTGCGTATTCATGCATGCATGTGTAGGCTGTGTGGCTGTGTGTGTGTTCGCGTGTGTGTGCAGGCTATAACGCTGCATGTGAGTGGGGAACGGTGGTGTCGTGGTGAGCCACTCTGCGTTATGAACGCGGCCACCCAAGTTCAATTTCCGCTCACGGCCAACACCGTCAACATCAGAATTGGGGAGAGAAAGGTGGCCGGGCGTGGTGTTATCCACGCCATCAAATCGTGTGCCGTTACGGCCTTTCTTTAGCTGCTCGCTAACAGCACTTGCCCCGACAGCCGATGTGTGGGCTATTCGGGGGAACTGTGTCTTTGTTACGCGTGTGTGTGTGTGCGTAGGCAGCACGGCTGACTTTATCTCGCGCCCCACGCGAGCCCGTGGTCTCCCTCGTGGTTTCCTCGCCGCGGGGAGACGGAAGCACGCGCGGTCGACTCCGCGCGAGGCTCGACCATGTCAACGCGACAGCTTGCGCGCACGCGTGCCCATACGGACCCCGCATGTAATGTTTGTTTCGCTGAACTTATTTCGCACGGTAATGTAGGCCAACCGTGCTAATCGGAGGCGCGGGGGGGGGGGGGGTGCGACAATAAACTAGACGGAAAAAAAAACTGTTCTAATGAAATGAGTTTTAAATCGTCAACTCACTCACCGCCGGTGTAACCATTTCCAGTGTGTCCTCGAAATAACGAGATGAACCAGGGTGCTCCGGGATATTTATGCGCATTTTTTTTGTTACGTTATTTCAATTGTAAAAAAAATGGCCATTTACAGATCGTATTGTTGCGTGGTAATTGTTTTGTTATGTTGTGAAATATATATTTATTTAAATGCGATATTAAAAAAAAAATATGAAAAAACACCGTTCAAATCACAGAAACGTACAAGGAAATTCCAGAACGAGCAATGTGGTTCATGGTGGTGAGATGTTAACTACCTCGCCTAATATACAGGAGGCCGTGGGTTCGATGCCGACCCTGCCGCCTGTTGTATATTTGGAGTTTGAATGTTCTCCCCGTGCGTGGTCACATGCGCTGAGAGCATTTGGCTGCTGTACATTTCCACGTGATGAGCCAATTCGTTGGGCTATCACTTGTGGCCAGATCGCTTCTGAAAAAGAGCTGTGTCGCTCAGTGGGCCTTACCTGGTAAAATAAAAAAAACGTATTTTATAGTTTAGTTTAGCTTAAATAGTTAAGTGCGCAGTTAGTGTAGAGTACAGGACTAAACCGGCAATACCTGGCCTCTCACATCTCTGTGCAGCGTGGAGACACAGCTCAATTAATTTGCGTTTGGTGTGATACATTTAAATTGCGTTTTCAATGTTTTTCAGCGATGTCGCTATCCCCCAAAGCCCCGTTATATCCGGGACAAGATATATTACGCCGTCCAAAATCCGACGGTTGAATTGTACCAGTGGCTGGTAGCGGACGTCATCCGTTTCCCTTTGCGATAGCGTCACCCTCCACGAGAGGCGATTTACTCGCTTGAGCGATGACAGAGATCGTCGTGCGTTTTGTTTTGTGTTCAGCGAGAGAATTAGAAGCAAACGCAGAGCTATATGCTGACCCTGGCTGCCCTACGACTGAACCCAATCAGCCTCCCAGTGGTAATTACTGTGGATACGGAATCGATTATTTTGTTCATCGGATTGTTCAGGTTGTATGGAAAATATGCATTCGACTGCCGGACAAATTTCAGCTTCCAAGCCCGACTGGAACAACAACACTGCCTTAAAATACAACAACAACATATACAATAGGCGACGTTTTGGGCAATGACCCATTTTTTTCATTGCACATACAATTGTAGCTCTTCACATGTGCACCCAAATTAGTTATGTTGTGCTCTGAAGAAGGGCCATTTCCCAAAACATCACCTATTATATAATTTTTCTTTTTAAGGCAATAATTATTGACTAATGCGTTCAGTTTTTTAATAATTGTGCTTGTGCACCACTGTCAACGCACAATCAGCATATGTCAAACATTCGAATTGGCACGAGCCACTCAGTATCGATGGTATTGGCATCAGTGCTGTATAAATATTAGCTTAGCTCTATCCACTGTTCGATGCAGGCCACTCCAAGCCGTTGCCCCCCACCACGCCCCACGGTGTCGCGATACAGCAATCCATCTCGCTGGTGAACGCGAGCTCATTGTTTCAACGCTCCATCTCAGCGTGGAACGTCCTCTCTCACGCGTCGTTCGCGCCCTGATGCTGTTTCCCGCACCTCTGATGGGCACGGTTGGCTACGTACGGTGCGAACGAAGTTTAACATCTACACACAGCCATGCGGTGTTCTGCCCGAACCCGCTGGCTTTCGATTTAAAGCTTTCATGACTGCAGGGATTCATCTTCTTGGTTCTTTCGGTAAAGTCACGTAGAAGTGAAATAATAAAACAATAAAAATAAAACATAATGAACATAATAAAATATATTATTATGTTTTATTTTGATTATTTTATTATTTTCCTTTTACGTGACTTTACCGAAAGAACCAAGACAATGAATCGCTGGCTTTCCTCGACAGTCAAACTGATATGGGCCTGTTCTCTAATTCGCGTGTTCCTCTTCCCGTCACTCAGTGTAATTCCCAGCTGCACCTCCCTCTGTTTCTTGGATTGTGCGGCTCAGTTGTCGGAGTGCATGGCGCTCACGCCTGCACGTAATTCTACATCTGCATGCAATTCCACGTTACTATGACGGGAGCCAGTGGAGACCTATTCACAGGGCACCTACTGATGAATCGTGCGTGCTAGACGGAGCAGGCTCCTCTATCTGGGCGTCGACGCAAGGATTGGTGGATCACGAAAAGATTTGTAAAATTCTCAACCTTCTGGGTAGCACAGAGGCCAGAACGTAGCAGTACAGTACAGCAACGAATTACTGAATCCATGTGTGCAGAACTTTTAGTGTTTTCCCTTAACATGCGTGGCAGGATGTATCAGGCAACTGTACCTTCATACGACACAGAATTAAAATAAAACCTCTCATTAAAGGAATTGGTCTAACATCCCAATGTGGCAAGATCATCTTGAATAAAAAAATAATCTTGAGCCTCAGTGAGGCTTTCTTGAGTAAGCGACGTCGTTATTTGCCAGACGGTGCTCATGTTACCGATGTCGGAGGAATGGTGATGATGGTTGATGGCGATGATGATGATGTTACTGAGTCCATCGTGGCAAGGACGTGAACTCAGGCCTCACGACTGAGGGCCTTGCTGCTTTACCGAACGGGGCCACGTCATCCTGCCCACCGCGGAGATGGAGCGATGTAATCAGCTCGTGTGTCGTCAGTGCTGGGTGGATTATTCCATCCTGGGACCGTGAGACATGGGAGAGTCTTGGGGGGGGGGGGTGCCTCTCATCTAGCAGTGGATAGCTGCTCCTTTTAACACGTAGGCTTTCGCGACCAATATTATTCATTTTCAACGTTTTTGGGTTTAGATCGCGTTATTTTTTTACTGATTGGCGATCTAAACCCAAAAACGTTGATTATGAATAGCTGTTCCTGGCTGCTCACAATGATGAAGATGATTGCGTGTGTTTACAGATATTTTCTATCCACTGCTAGGCTGATAAAACATCTGCAACGGTGAATACACGAATCGGCTTTGTGTAAGTACAGCATGTGTGACGATGAATGTGGGCGCGAGTTGACGGGCCCACGCGGAACACGTGTTGAGCGGAGATATGGCGCTGACAGTGCGATTGTGTTGACGATATGATGGTGGCGATGGCGGTGACGACGACGATGATGACGCTATTGAATTATATTTTTTTGGTTGTTGTTACGCATCGAATTGGCGAGGCACAGGCCAAAAATTCCGCGACGAAAATTCGGCCGGCAAACTCTGTGTGCACGGGCGATAGGGAGCAGCGGATAAGGGCCAGCTGCGTCATTGCGTTGAGCGAGGTTATAGATAGCGACGTTGGTGAAAAATAAAGTCGAGCAGTGCAGAGAAAGTGAGAGCAATGAAATTATTTAAAATTCGGATTCACGTGGCGTCCGAATACGACTGCATCTCGCGAAGCTGTAAGGAAAGGAGAGCGCATATTTATGCATGAGTCAGAAAGAGGCAGTCTCAGGCACACGCAGGGCGAACGCGAGGAGGGTGTTTTGCAAGATGAACTTGAACAAGGGCATTGCATCGATAGCACAGATTGCGGAGGGACGGAAGTTCCTGGTTATGGGGGATATCAGGGGAGAATGAGTGACCTCCCTCTGAGCAACGGTTGGCGTGCTGCATTGGAGAGTGTGTGGGAGAGAGTCGAGTGAGAAGAGAGAGGTAGAAGAGTGCGTGGAGGGGAGTAGAGCGAGATGAGAGGTAGGAGAGTGCGTGGAGGGGAGTAGAGCGAGATGAGAGGTAGGAGAGTGCGTGGAGGGGCAGTAGGGTGAGATGAGAGGTATGAGAGTGCGTGGAGGGGAGTAGAGCGAGATGAGAGTTAGGAGAGTGCGTGGAGTGGGGTAGAGCGAGATGAGAGGTAGGAGAGTGCGTGGAGGGGAGTAGAGCGAGATGAGAGGTAGGAGAGTGCGTGGAGGGGAGTAGGGTGAGATGAGAGGGGAGAGGTAGAGTGCGTGGAGGGGAGTAGAGCGAGATAAGAGGTAGGAGAGTGCGTGGAGGGGAGTACAGTGAAATCAGAGGGGAGAGGTAAGAGAGTGCACGGAGGGAAGTAATGATATAATAATATAATCCAACCCTTTCTGGCAATAAAACAGGTGTTAAGATGTTAAAAACCAAACTGAAACATTTTGCAAGGAATCATGTCTGCATTAACAACAGATACTTGTGGTGAACATGCAAACAAAACATGCTCTGATATTATATGCATTGTCTTTGAAACTGATTGGTCCACACCAGAGACAGCTTTCTCAAGAGCTTAGTCTCAAACAGTGTTAGACCAGAGGACGCCAAAAGGCGAACAGCACAAAGCCAATGCATTATCAGGACATCGAGAGCTCGGGGTGCCAGAAAGGGTAAAACCTAATTGTATATTTTGACATACTGGCAATAGTGGTGCAAGGAAGTAATGATGATGGTCGATGGATGAAACCGGCGACCGAATGGCAGGGGAGATAATGCGTCTTCGAGGACGACTGCTGATGAGATGGAGCAATACAAAGAGCTTTTACGCTGGAGAGAGAGAGAGAAAAAAAGTGCACTGCGGCATCGCACTGCGGCATCGCAGGGCAGGGGGGTGAAGGTGGCGTCGGGTCGACCTTCATCCAGCAGTGGATGAAGGTCGACTTGGCTGATGGCAATGATGAAGTTGTTTTGTCGCTTGAGAATCGATGTCTTTTGATGAATCGATGCGTTGTTGCTCCCACAATGCTCTCAGGGTCGCCACGATATGGCGACACCTCGACACATCTGTCGTATGATATCGTATCGTATGTCGCATAGTCCGCGGATTCCAAAAGTATACTTATACCGCGATTACAGTTGGCAATGTGTTTTTCTTTATTTCAGATTTTATTAAATTTTCTGACAAAATGCAATAACAAAGTCGATATCTTTAAAGTTGTGGATGGAATATTTCGCTGTTGTCTACGAAATTGAGTGCTTCGTAAAACGCATTTCGGAATCCAGCGTTTGACGGCATGGGCTTTATGACGTCACAACGATCATCGGACATGCATTGATTTTATTGCATTATAAGGACTTTTCAGACTCCGTTGAGCGAACCGCAGTATACAATTCCTCCTGCACGCATCTGTCCCTCCCTGCCTATTACATCGGGCATTTGGTCAACGTTGGTTCAAAGCGAGCCTGAATCTGCTGATGAGACAATGATTGTCGAAACCGGTGCAAGAATGTTGCTTGTACTCAATCAATGCAGCTGAAAGTATTCACTCGCAGAAGGCCATGTGGTTGATGGGAAGTGAATACAATTATTTTATTTTGGAATGTGGAGGAACAGATATATATATATGAAGATTGTCTTGGTTCTTTCGGTAAAGTCACGTAGAAGGGAAAAAAATAAATAATAAAAATAAAACATAATAACAGGACCCTGCGGGGTGGGCTGTTAGGAACGAATAACCAAAGAATATAAACATAATGTATTATTAGACTTGTTTAGCCAGGAAAGCCTCACTGAGTCTAAAGGTTTTTGTAGGGTCCTGCCAAGTGTTTTCAGTAGGGGGCGATGTTGCTATACGGACGGACGGACGGACGATATAATCTATTGTAGGCTGGTTCACTTCGTTCCTACCAGTAAAATACAATTCTCACGACGTTTCGGCCACAACGTCGTGAGAATTGTATTTTATGTTTTATTTTTATTATTTTATTATTTCCCTTCTACGTGACTTTACCAAAAGAACCAAGATGAATCCCTGCAGTCACGAAAGCTTTAAATCGAAATATATGTAGATATTCCGCTTATCTGTTTCACTACTTATATTCTCCCCCCGTGATGATAATGGTAATTTTGTACTAGGAAAATAGATAAACTGATATCGCGATCATCATCATCATATTGTGAAATTTGATATCGTACCTTGAACGATGATGTCGCAGCACGCGCAAACTGTCCATGAGCCGAGACCCAGGGGCTGGCAAGCCTGCGGAGCCGCATGCAGCTCTATGAGGGCTACTTCTTGGCGTTATTCGCGTGCATTGCGGCTCTTGAAATACTGAGTTTTTTTTTAAATACAGAATTTGTAAAAAAAAAAAATTGCTCGCTATGTTATTTTGGTTACCGATCCCTGCCGTAGACGGTACCACGTTCGAATATCTCGCTGTGGCCAATACCAGAGTATAATGTGATCATAATTTAAAACGAGTGGGTGGTAATCAAGTCCAGTAACTCGCTCTCATTGGCCATATACATCGAGACATCGGTGCACCTAAAGCGGTATCAAGTATATACCCGCGCCTCCGATTAACACGGTTGGCTACGTACGGTGCGAAAGAAATTACACATCTACACATAAGGGGACGTCCATAAATGACGTCACGCGATTTTTGACGATTTTTGACCTCCCCTCGTCACACGGCATCACAAAAAGTCAGACCCCCCCTCAAATATGACGTCACAAAGCTCTGCCCCCCCCAAAAAAAAATGCTTCAACTCGCTTTAAACTATTGTCATTGTAGTGTGTATTTAATGTGCCGCTGTACTCTGATGTTGTTGGAGAAAACATTTATCAACAAGTCTATTTAATTAAGTAGAACTTGTTGTCTATATTTATTTAAAGTTGCGCGTTTTTATGTGACGTCACATTTCTCAACCCCCCCCCCCTCGTCACATATCGTCACAAATGTCTGACACCTCCCCCCCTCTAGGTGCGTGACGTCATTTATGGACGGCCCCTAAATGCATTAATACTCTGGGCCCATGGACTTTATTGCGCTTAGCATTGCGACCGAGGCTAAACATCGCCCCCTGTTGGCCGAATCTCTGCACTGATCACGCTGGTTTACTCAGGAAAGGGCCTCACTGAGGCTCCTGCTAAGATTTTGCAGGAGGGGGCGGTGGTTGGTTGCTATAACTCCCATTGGGTACTCCTGACTGAAGTGTTAAATGTTGTACCCCAGTTGTAACATGTGTGTGGATTGCTCTCCAACGCCCGACGCGGTAATACATTGGCGCGTTTGTTGACAATGTTATCAATCGGCTGTGCCGGGTGGAGAAGGGTTTGCGACACACATTTTTACTTACGTGCTCTGACAAAAAAATAAAAAATCTATTACGCATTTTATTGCTCGCCAAATCTGACACGTGCTAAATGAGTGATGTGAATAGTCGGTGTAGCCCATTGGTAACCACATGAGCGAATGCAATCGGTGTGAAGCCGGGTTAACGCCTGAGCCATCTGTTGCGCAACGAGTCGTGAATCGCACGCAACGCGCGGACCGCCTCTGAAAACCGGTTGCCAGCAGTTGCGCAACGGGCTGCGCTTGCAGTCGAGATACAGACTCGACTTTCACGCGATCCGCCCTCTTGTCAATCCACTGCTGCGCCGTGCGCATCGTGGGGAAATTCTGACCATAATTCAACCACAGCAAAATTCACAGCACTGCGGATGTTGCTGTGGATGAAGTGTGGATGTTGCCGCTCTGCCTCCTGCTGCCCACATCGTAGCCTGCAACGTCCCACTGCTGGCAAAGTTGATCCCTGTGTCGTAGCGGCTTCGTCTCGCCGTGCGATCCGGGCGGCACGGTGGTGGCGCAGTAATAGCACTTGCAGCCTCACATCAAGGAGAACCCCTCGTTTGTTTGACCGATTTAGGCATTGCTTGCCTGTGGAGTTCGTGTGTTCTCCTGTTGTTCTCAATGGGGTTCCCTCCGGGTTCTCCTGGAGGTGTGTTGTTGTTGTGTGTGTGATGCGTTGTTAGCCTTATAACGTGTGCCACGTTGATGCACGACCTTATTTAACCGGGCACACCGTTTTTTTTGTTTATGCATTTGTTTTGCACAGAATGTATACGTTTTTTTCGCACCGTACGTAGCCAACCGTGCTTATCGGAGTAATCAGGTCCCAATCGAAAATGGGGATTTATTGCCCAACTGGTTTCACCTGTGCCAAAATAAAACCAAATAAACATAATACAATCAGTTTAACACGTAGGCTTTCGCTAGCAATATTATTCATAATAGAGGTGTTTGGGTAACATCGCGTAAATAAAAGTGTGTCGTTAAACCCGACGACACCCGACACAGCCAATTAGTAAGGTTTGTTACGTAAACTAGCACAGTACACAAACACACCGGTGTACTGTACTTGTAACGAATTGGCACGTTCTGTTTACGTGACAAACCTTACTAATTGGCTGTGTCGGGTGGTGGCGGGTTTAATGACACATTCACATTTAACCAAAAAACCTCTGTTATGGCTAACACGACCAACCAGGTTGGCTTTTCTTCCCCAGGGTAAGAAAGTAAAAGTAATAATAATTGCTTATTTTAGTTCTCTCGAGATCAACTCTGGACTAGGTTTTGTTGTCTATCGTACGTCAGCGGTTCTTACGTGGTGTCCACTTAACGGTCTAAAGCGAAACATTAAATAAATAGTATGAATCATTAATGCAGAAGCAAAAGCTGCTGAAATTAAAGTAGTAGTCGTCATTGTCGTTACTTCACTTGATCAACAAACGTGGAGGAATGAGACGGATCCCTCCCTGTGGGGTTTTCAGCAATTGTTTAATAAAGATCACAGAAGCAGAACTAATTCAATAACTTAACGACGTACATTGTCAACCCTCTGAAATTTGCATTGCGTTACAGCGCAGCGACGGGAATGTTCGTGGTTGTATCCAGACGTAACAATCGCACCGTGGCCGGGAAGAAAAATAAAGTCACGAGCATCATTGTGTTTCCCACTGCGCCACAGTCGGACCCTGCGCACGCGTACAGAGATGCGCACACCTCTACAACAACTATTGACAGACGCTAAATGACGGTGACATCACCACAGCGCTTGTGTCAAAGCTAAGTGCACTTTGCAGCTACGTCAAGTGTCAAAGGCTCACTGGTGGGAGGTCACGAGGCAATCTCAGGATGTATCATCAGCCGTGGTCAATCCATTGATGAAGACCTCCATGACTCACCGCTGCCTCCCACGATCATGCGAAGCAGCGATCCACCTGTAGCGGCCGCACAAATAGACAAAGAACCCCCACGGAGGCCTTCGCAGATTATTGTGCCAAGTGCTATTGTAGACCCCTTATGCAGGTCATCACGGCGCACGAGAGGATGGTGTGGCCACAGCCACGCCCGATTGTTAATCGTTCATGGCTGGGTCAACCTAGGGATGGTCCCCACCCTTTTTTGTGATAACACATGCCACTTTCAGACGTGGCCTGGAATAGAACTCGGGTAACAGGGATCTTAGCACAGTGCGGTCGCCACAACGCCACACACACCGGTACAAGCGTAGACACACAACAATAACAGCCGCTATTTGCCACCAAGTGGCGGTGACATCACCAGCCTAGGTGCACTTTGAGGCCACGTGCAGTGGGCAAGGCTTCCTGCTAAGCAGGTGGTCACGAGACAGACCCATGTGCCATGGGTCGACTGACTGAGATGACCAGCCTTGTGCCAACTCGCTGCATTTTAGCTGCCCAGCGCTTCGCTCGCTCACAGAACACACACACACGCGTACATACCAACACACACAACAACAACAATCGCCGTTCGCCACTAAGTGGCGGGTGACGTCACCACGGCGCTTGTGCCAGGCTATGTGCACGTTGAGGCTACGAAAAGTGTCGAATGCCCGTTGGCAGGTCACGGGGTAGACCCAGGTGCCAAATACACACACGTACATACAAACACACAAACACACAAACACACGCACACGCGTACATACCAACACACACAACAACAACAATCGCCGTTCGCCACTAAGTGGCGGGTGACGTCACCACGGCGCTTGTGCCAGGCTATGTGCACGTTGAGGCTACGAAAAGTGTCGAATGCCCGTTGGCAGGTCACGGGGTAGACCCAGGTGCCAAATACACACACGTACATACAAACACACAAACACACAAACACACACACACGCGTACATACCAACACACACAACAACAACAATCGCCGTTCGCCACTAAGTGGCGGGTGACGTCACCACGGCGCTTGTGCCAGGCTATGTGCACGTTGAGGCTACGAAAAGTGTCGAATGCCCGTTGGCAGGTCACGGGGTAGACCCAGGTGCCAAATACACACACGTACATACAAACACACAAACACACAAACACACACACACGCGTACATACCAACACACACAACAACAACAATCGCCGTTCGCCACTAAGTGGCGGGTGACGTCACCACGGCGCTTGTGCCAGGCTATGTGCACGTTGAGGCTACGAAAAGTGTCGAATGCCCGTTGGCAGGTCACGGGGTAGACCCAGGTGCCAAATACACACACGTACATACAAACACACAAACACACAAACACACACACACGCGTACATACCAACACACACAACAACAACAATCGCCGTTCGCCACTAAGTGGCGGGTGACGTCACCACGGCGCTTGTGCCAGGCTATGTGCACGTTGAGGCTACGAAAAGTGTCGAATGCCCGTTGGCAGGTCACGGGGTAGACCCAGGTGCCAAATACACACACGTACATACAAACACACAAACACACAAACACACACACACGCGTACATACCAACACACACAACAACAACAATCGCCGTTCGCCACTAAGTGGCGGGTGACGTCACCACGGCGCTTGTGCCAGGCTATGTGCACGTTGAGGCTACGAAAAGTGTCGAATGCCCGTTGGCAGGTCACGGGGTAGACCCAGGTGCCAAATACACACACGTACATACAAACACACAAACACACAAACACACACACACGCGTACATACCAACACACACAACAACAACAATCGCCGTTCGCCACTAAGTGGCGGGTGACGTCACCACGGCGCTTGTGCCAGGCTATGTGCACGTTGAGGCTACGAAAAGTGTCGAATGCCCGTTGGCAGGTCACGGGGTAGACCCAGGTGCCAAATACACACACGTACATACAAACACACAAACACACAAACACACACACACGCGTACATACCAACACACACAACAACAACAATCGCCGTTCGCCACTAAGTGGCGGGTGACGTCACCACGGCGCTTGTGCCAGGCTATGTGCACGTTGAGGCTACGAAAAGTGTCGAATGCCCGTTGGCAGGTCACGGGGTAGACCCAGGTGCCAAATACACACACGTACATACAAACACACAAACACACAAACACACACACACGCGTACATACCAACACACACAACAACAACAATCGCCGTTCGCCACTAAGTGGCGGGTGACGTCACCACGGCGCTTGTGCCAGGCTATGTGCACGTTGAGGCTACGAAAAGTGTCGAATGCCCGTTGGCAGGTCACGGGGTAGACCCAGGTGCCAAATACACACACGTACATACAAACACACAAACACACAAACACACACACACGCGTACATACCAACACACACAACAACAACAATCGCCGTTCGCCACTAAGTGGCGGGTGACGTCACCACGGCGCTTGTGCCAGGCTATGTGCACGTTGAGGCTACGAAAAGTGTCGAATGCCCGTTGGCAGGTCACGGGGTAGACCCAGGTGCCAAATACACACACGTACATACAAACACACAAACACACAAACACACACACACGCGTACATACCAACACACACAACAACAACAATCGCCGTTCGCCACTAAGTGGCGGGTGACGTCACCACGGCGCTTGTGCCAGGCTATGTGCACGTTGAGGCTACGAAAAGTGTCGAATGCCCGTTGGCAGGTCACGGGGTAGACCCAGGTGCCAAATACACACACGTACATACAAACACACAAACACACAAACACACACACACGCGTACATACCAACACACACAACAACAACAATCGCCGTTCGCCACTAAGTGGCGGGTGACGTCACCACGGCGCTTGTGCCAGGCTATGTGCACGTTGAGGCTACGAAAAGTGTCGAATGCCCGTTGGCAGGTCACGGGGTAGACCCAGGTGCCAAATACACACACGTACATACAAACACACAAACACACAAACACACACACACGCGTACATACCAACACACACAACAACAACAATCGCCGTTCGCCACTAAGTGGCGGGTGACGTCACCACGGCGCTTGTGCCAGGCTATGTGCACGTTGAGGCTACGAAAAGTGTCGAATGCCCGTTGGCAGGTCACGGGGTAGACCCAGGTGCCAAATACACACACGTACATACAAACACACAAACACACAAACACACACACACGCGTACATACCAACACACACAACAACAACAATCGCCGTTCGCCACTAAGTGGCGGGTGACGTCACCACGGCGCTTGTGCCAGGCTATGTGCACGTTGAGGCTACGAAAAGTGTCGAATGCCCGTTGGCAGGTCACGGGGTAGACCCAGGTGCCAAATACACACACGTACATACAAACACACAAACACACAAACACACGCACACGCGTACATACCAACACACACAACAACAACAATCGCCGTTCGCCACTAAGTGGCGGGTGACGTCACCACGGCGCTTGTGCCAGGCTATGTGCACGTTGAGGCCACGAAAAGTGTCGAATGCCCGTTGGCAGGTCACGGGGTAGACCCAGGTGCCAAATACACACACGTACATACAAACACACAAACACACACGCGCCCGCACCTACACGGCTTCTGTCAGGGCCAGCGACGAGTGCCGACTGTAGCGTCGCCTCCCGCACCGCGACCCGAGCGCGGCCCCCACGAGCCTCGCACGCTCCGCCACTCCACGGCACATGCGCGCGTACACGCACGGCGCCACGCACGGGGGCGCGTATGCGAGCATCTGTGCCAGCGCCTTGACCAGGCGGAACGAGGGCCTCCTCCTCACGGCGGCGAACACGCCGGCCCCGACGGTCGCGTAGAACGGGGCCCACAGCGAGAAGTGGACGGGCACCGCCACGAGCGCCATGCGCAGCGCACCTCTCTGCGCTTCCCGCTCGGCGGCGTCGTCCTCGTCAACGCCACCGCCGCCGCGTGACAGCAGACGCGCGGCGCACCACGCGCTCACGCACGAGCCCGCGACCGGCACGACGAAGCCCGTGACGACGAGCGAGACGTCGGCGAGCTCGCGCACGCCGAGCGCCACGCAGTCGAGGTGCCCGCGCCGCGAGCAGCCGATCTGCAGCGCGGCGGGGAACGCGGCCAGGCACGAGCCGCCCCACAGGAAGGCGCACACGTGCGGGGCGCTGCGCGCGTCCACGAGCGGCGGGCGCGAGCCCGCGGGCAGCGCCGCCTCCAGGTACGCGTCGAAGGCGAGCAGGGTCACCGAGTAGGCGCTCGCCAGCGCCGACACGTGGAAGAGGACGTAGGCCGCGGCGCAGCCGTACGCGCCGCGCGGGTCGCGCTCGGCAGACCCGTCCGTTGCGTCCGTCGCGTCGTGCGTCAGCCCCGTGAGGTGCGCCAGAGCCACGCTCAGCTGCAGGGCGTTGGCCAGCGCGGCGCTCGTCACGTACACGTCCACCGCGGACGGTTGGCGAGCCGCGGCGCTCCGAGGATGAGGAGGTGGAGGAGGAGAGGCGCCTCCGCTGATGGCGGCGAGAGCGCGGTGTCCACCGCACAGGTTCACGGCGGCCACGCCGAGATTGAGGAGCAGCGCGAGAGGCACCAGCGTGGCCAGGAAGATGGAGCAGATGGTGGCGAGGACGACCTCGCCCTGACGGTGGTCCCAGCCGCACGACGCCTCGCGGAGGAGTCGCCCGCTGCGCATCAGAGTGAAGTCGCGTGTGGCCAGAGTGCACGCATTGCCCAGGGCCTCCTCGTGCCACGGGTCAGGGACGCAGTCCCACATCTTGACCCCTGCACAGCGAGAAATGGGGGGGGGGGGGGGGAGGTAGACGGCGCTAGTTCGCAGAGAGAGGGGCCTCTGTGTATGTATGTGTACTGCTTGCATGTTAACATCACGTTGCATCAAAAAAGCACAGAACATTATAAAGGACTCTTCTCACCCTGGACACTCACTGTTTGAGCTGTTGCCATCAGGCAGACGATTCAGATCAGTCAAAACAAGGACAAACAGATTCAAACAGAGCTTTTATCCTACAGCGATCACCACACTCAATAATGCTAATTAATTATTAAGTAATAGCGTTTACAATTGACTGTGAAATAGAGATGTGCAATGACAAAATGTAACCTTATGTGGGTATGTGGGTATACTTGGGCTGTTTTTATATATAGTATAAATTGATTATCTTTCATTTAATTTTATTTTTATTTTCTTGTATTATTTAATTTAAATTTATGAATGAGGCCCTGACTGGTGAGCATTTTAAATTTCGTTGTACTGGTGACAATGACAATAAACGATCTATCTATCTATCTATCATGGTTACTATATTCTTGGTTCTTTCGGTAAAGTCACGTAGAAGGGAAATAAAAAAAATATGAAAAAATATCTATTCTTTTTATATTTTACTTTTTTAATTATCTCCCTTCTACGTGACTTTACCGAAAAAACCAAGAAGTGAATCCCTGCAGTCACGAAAGCTTTCAATCGTAAGCATGGTTACTGTTGTCATGAACTCCACCCGTGTTGAGGACTCGGCTTACCAGTCTGACTGTTTCGTCTCAGCCACACCGTTTCCAATCACCACCACATTGCCTGTTGCGACGTTGGTTTTAATCCGGGTTTCAGCCACTCGTGATTAAATCAGCTTCTCCAATCTAGTTAGCTGATGAGTCTCAGCCCAGTCGTCATCAATGACTGCACACCAACCCATCTCATTAAATTATTTGTTTTCACTTAATTCAGCATAGGACGGATTGAATGCCACGTGACGAACACCTGTATCGCATAGCGTGCGAGAATGTGCACCGCCCTCTCGTGTGCATGATAGGTAACTGCAGGGACCACAGTACAAGTTCTGTAATGTCATCTTCCACGGGCCTTTCTCGGACACAAGGTGATGTTACTCAGCTTGCGTGGAGAGGTCCACAGGCCTAGGGGAAGTCCTTCCTCTCATATCCGCGAGATTCTGGCGTTTTGATCTCCCGGCGCGACAGTCCAATGATCAGTTTCTTAAATATCCCTTCCCCTCTTCCACCCACCCACCAGCTGAATCAACGGGTAGACCACAGTGAATTGATGGGCATTTCGCGTGTGGTGAGGTCAAGCGTGGTTACTCTCACCTCTTCCAAAACATCTGGCCAGCGTGGAAGAGTAGGCCAAATACAATATAGGTCTCTGGAGTGTGCTCAAGTGGAGGCCCTAAGCAAGAAATTGCAGGGCTGAAGGTTTACCGACTGGTGCATAAAACAATGACGCTTTGACGACGTTCACTTCTCACACACACGTGTACACGTATAACGTGAACAACATAATGTTATCATCGCTGCATCACGCTTCAGCGCTTTGCTAACCCACTGCTGGATAAAGGTACTCCCAGCCCACGTGTGGATTATTGGACCATACTTCACCAGGCTGGTCAGTGCGGATTGGTGATTGTGGGGGGTGGGGGGGCAAGATCGATTCAAGATATCGATCGCCACTGATGTTAGCCATGACCGCGAATCAAACTCAGGCCATTGGGTTCGTGTTGCGGTGCGCTCAAGACTGCGCCACTCCTCGTTTATTATGTCGACAACTATTAAATAATACTCAGTTTTATTAGAATATACAGCCCATGGTCAGTCCACTGCTGAATGAAGGTCTCCACAATGCCATGTCGGTCCTAGAGCTTGTTTGGCCAGACCTCAACACGCTGGTCAGTATATATACTGTGTGTGTGTATATAGCCAGACAAAAACGTGATATTCTTACCTTGCTGCTGAGCGAATTCCGCAAGCATAAGAAATGAAACGATCGGATCGATTGCCTTCCCGTAGTAGTCGTGGTGGTGGGGTGTGGGTTAGTTACAGCGTGCGGAATCCATGCGCACAGCTTCTCAGCTGTGAAAGTCCCTCACTACAGCTGGTGTGTGTGCGCGTGCGTGTGACCGTGTTGTATGAGTACGTGAGTAGATGATCTTTGTCTTTGGGGAGCAGCTGTTCAGCGGTTATCGCGCTGCGCCAGGAACCCGGCGACCCGAGTTCGATTCTCGCTCACGGCCAACGCCAGTGACGATTATCCGAACCGGTCCCGGGCCTCTCCTAGGTCAACTAAGCCTCAAATAAGTAACCTGGTGCAGTAGACTAAGGCGGTCTGGCGCGGTGCTGGCCACCCACCCCCTTGTTTACCTGTGCTGGCTAACAACACTTGTCCCAAGCGTCTGTTGAGGCTATAAGGGGGCTCGTTGTCTTTGGTGTTTGTGAGAGTATGTGAGAGCGTGTGGCCTTTCTCGATAATTCGTCTGAAGTTCATTATCTTTCTCTTTATCACCGAAGTCCGTCCGCACCCGTCGCCTGCAAACGTGTCCCGCCCTGCACGCCTGTGTGTGTGGGGGCTGGAGAAGAGATGGAGTGGTGTGGTACAAGAGGATGTGGAGCTGAGTGGACTTGCCGATGAGTGGTACCAGCGGTGTAAAGATCGGCCTCTGTGGAGGAGACTCGTGATGGACGCTACTGGGCAGTTGGAGGCTGTCGCCCTCCAACAACAACGGAGGGCGGAGGAGCGAGGCTCACAACAACGAGCGGAGCGCCGGGTTGTTAAAGCAACAAGTTAGCACAGTAGGGGGCACAGGTGGTGCATCGGCCAGTCATCTCAGTCAGTCGACCCGTGGCACCTGGGTCTGCCCCGTGACCTCCTGCCAGCGGGCGTTCGACACTTCATGTGGCCTCAAGGTGCACATGGCCTGGCACAAGCGCCGTGGTGACGTCACTGCTACTTAGTGGCGAATGGCAGTTGTTGTCGTGTGTGTACGCTTACTGTAGGTGTGTGTGTCTGTTCACGCGTGTGTACGTGTGTGTCTTTGTTCGTGAGCGGTAGGGTAGGGGCTAACGCACCACGCTGCAAACCCGAAACAACCCTCGTATAACAGCGACAAATATCTGAACCGCTGTGGGACTTCCCCTAGGTCAACTCAACCTTAATTGAGTATCCTGTGCGATGTTTAAACATCATAACTGGGAAGACAAAGGCGGCCGGGCCGGACGTGGTTCCGGTCACCCACCCCCGCGTGTGCCGTGCTGGCAGAAATAGGTGCTCGCTAACAGCAATTGCCCGATAACAGTACATTAATGTCTATACGACGGGGGGTCTTTATTCTGTGTGCACTTGTCTGTGTACGTATGTGTGCATGTATGTACGTTTGTGAAAGCGAAATGATCGGGGCCAATGATTTGTGGTTGTGGCGGCACGCCACGAGTGAAAAACAATTATACACAAACATAGTTCGTGGTTCACGCTCCTGCTGCTACCGCTGCTGCGCTGGCAGTGTTGCACAACAAAATAATGAATCAAGACACAAAACCCATCAACAACGCAATCGTCTACAACACCACTGCTCTAAATTGCAACAAAAACAGAAAATATGCGACGTTTCGGGCAATGACCCTTCTTCATAGCGTTGAGAGAAAGAGTGGCCAGAGTGATTCGAGTGAATAATCCTAGGAGACTTGCATTTTTGACCTTTGCGGGGTGGGGGGGGCAGTTTCCTTGTCAGTGGCCACGTGGCCGTAGCGCGCTCGGTGTGGTGATGGTGGTCACGCATCGTCTAGACGCCGCCGCCGACGACGCTGGCCTCTCAGTCCGCCTGTGTTGTGGACGTGGATAAAACCCCCAGCGTCTTTAAACGTCGCAGAATTGGCACGTACGGGGCGAGCTATCAAAGGCAAACACTTGGCCAAAACTTGACCAACCAGTCACCAGTACCAGCCCTTCCAATGACCCACAGACTAACTAGTTCACCACTAACTAGTACCAGCCCTACCATGACCCACATCCTAACTAGTCCACCACTAACTAGTACCAGCCCTACCAATGACTCACATCCTAACTAGTCCACCACTAACTAGTACCAGCCCTTCCAATGACCCACAGACTAACTAGTCCACCACTAACTAGTACCAGCCCTTCCAATGACCCACAGACTAACTAGTCCACCACTAACTAGTACTAGCCCTTCCAATGACCCACAGACTAACTAGTCCACCACTAACTAGTACTAGCCCTTCCAATGACCCACAGACTAACTAGTTCACCACTAACTAGTACTAACCCTTCCAATGACCCACAGACTAACTAGTCCACCACTAACTAGTACCAGCCCTACCAATGACCCACAGACTAACTAGTCCACCACTAACTAGTACTCACCCTTCCAATGACCCACAGACTAACTAGTCCACCACTAACTAGTACCAGCCCTTCCAATGACCGTGGCCCTCTCGCTGACCCTAACCTTAACTCGTAATCCAGCCACTGATGTTAGCCCTTCACTGACCCTATCCCATGCACGTACGATCACTCATGATGACCGTAACCATGAGCGACTATCCGACCGGTCACTCGCGCTGTGACTACACTCAACAAGACGTGTGCATCGAATCGTTCTCCACGCACCAGTTTACCCTCTGGACATTGAGCTTCCTCGAGGTCCTTCCTACAGCAGTGGCGTGAGCGAGTTATTGCAGGGCTGCGCCTTTGGCCACTGTGCAAATTCAATTCCAAGTACAGTACGCTCTATATCAGGGGTGTGGAACCTTTTTTCTGCCAAGGGCCATTTGGATATTTATAACATCATTACGCGGGTCATACAAAATTATCAACTGAAAAATTAGCCTGTTATATTTGGTCAAACGTTTAATTAACTCACCCCTTAATGTGATGGCTGGAACTGCTTCTCTTTGGCGAGGCGTGTGATGTTGGCTGGTATTGATGATGTTGCTACTCGCAACTGCTTTTCCAGGTTTGCTCCTAGATTTTTTTAATTTCGAGTCCCGCCTGCGGTTCGCTTGGCAGGGCCACACCAAATGAATCCGCGGGCCTCATACGGCCCACGGACCGAACGTCCCCCACCACTGCAGTCTATATGCTCAGGCAGTGGTTCTAAACATGTTCAGGCAGTGATTCTCAACATTGTTTGGCAACTGTACACCACCCTTTGTTGAAGTTAGTCTCAAACGAGCACTCCCTTGCTCGACCCAACATGGTTTCTGAGAAATGAACGCACGAATCGTGAACATCTATGGTTTAACCAATTGTACATATTGTGATGTATCCTAACTAGCGAGTGGCTGCAAGCGAATTACCAAAAATAATAATCAATAACGGACTCTCTGCATGTGTGCCGTGATTGGTTAGCGCAAGCTGGTTGCTCTTGGAAAACCCAACATCGTTGACGATCAATGAGTTTATAGAAAGTTATTTTACATCTTTCCAGGTTACCATAAGGATTCAAAATGTTATCGTCGTTATTTCATATTGGCAGATTCATACGCGATTATTCACCAATGGTACCCATTGTATATTATATAATTTGAGGCATTTATACATCGCCTCACGTACCACCTGGGACATTGCTCCCGGTTGAGAACCACTGTTCCATCAGACCCGTCCCATGCCTTGGCTGGCACACCGCCCAATCCAGTAAGCAATCGATGCAAAACAACAACAACAACAACAGGACAACAACAGGGTTAGCGAGCGCCTATGAAGGCCGGCAGGGCACACAATGGGATGGGTGTTGCCAGCACCACGCCAGGCCGCCTTTGTCTCCTCAACGCTGATGTCTACTAAACCGTAACCAGGATCGCACACTTACTCATTTAAGTCCGAGTCGACCTAGGGGAGGCCCAGCACCGGTTCGAAATATTGATTGGTCGTGATTGTGCGCGCACGCAAGACACTCACGCTTACTCGACGACCCGCTCGTTAGCCCTTCGGAGATGGATGGTGGTGGGTGGTGGTGGTGGTGGTTCTTTGTGTGAGTGGGAGGTGGTCAGCGAGTGGCTTCTGTATCAGGAAGGGGCCAAGATACGCTTCACGGAAACGATTTGGCAATTTGGCCTGCCGTGTTGGGACATCGCCCTTGGGCTGGCATGCGCCTTAGTCTAAGTCGACTCAGCCTCAAATACGTACATCTGCAAGTACCCCGGGCGATTGGAGGATGTGGCCGCGAACGTCGACATGTCGATTAATAGAACTGTCGATTAATAAAAATGTCGATGATTTGAGCTCACGAACGCAAGCAGCCGGACGCGCGCGTAAAGAATACGGACAACTTGAAACTTGGAGGACGGTAAAACCCATTGAAATCGTGATACATTATGAACTGTTAATACAAGCGGTGTTCAGGTTAGGCGCAGAGAACTCACCGGTTCAATTCCGATCTCCCAGCGATGACAATTAAACAACGACGCAGCTTTCTTACACTGCCACGCAGCAGTGCACTGTAAATGGGTCCACAGTGTTTGCGTGTAGTGGGGTAAAGTGTGGGGACTCCCAAGCACGTGTTTATCAGAAGATTGGACCAAACACTGCAGCTGCCTCGAGTGCCAGTCCCTTCTACCAGCGCTTGGGAAAGAGCAATATCTGTTCTTTTTAAAACAAAACTAAATTAGTGTTTTTTTATAATATATTACCAGGTAAGGCCCACTGAGCCGTATAGTTCTTTTTGAGAAGCGACCCGGCCAAAACTGAAAGCTCAACGAAGTGGCTCATCGTGTGGAAATTTATAGCAGTCAAATGCTCTCTAAACACGTGTTGTTGATTCCAAATGTGGAGGGAGAAAACTGGTGAACAATCTACGCCACCACTGGGAGAGAGACACGTAAACTCAAAATATCCAGGTGTCAGGGCCGAGATCAAACCCACGTCAGCCTGGACACCAGGCGAGGTAGTTAACATCCCCCTATCAAGTGGGCTTAATAGGCAGGAGACAGCGCTGGAAGGGTTGGCTGGCCGATGGGTCAGACTGGTGACGACGGCCTGTCAGCCAAAGGAGGGAACGCATAGCCTGACACGACTCCAACGATGAGTTAAATTCACGTGCAGGAGTGAGATTAGATAGCTTAAGTGTGGCATCGCGGGGCCGAGAGGGGCATGCCTTCATCGAGCATTAGATAGAGCGTGGCTCACGATGGTGAAATTGTTGCAAGTTGGTGACGTGTTAAGTTTTGCAAGCGCGAGTCGAGCGGCTGTGTAGCCTCGTCGAAACGCGGTGGTGAGAAAAATTGGGAATTCACCAAACATTTGTTTCCACGAATAAATTACGGGGCCACGATTCGCCGTATTGGACTGGCTAATGGCCAGATTTATGTTCTTCTCATATCGACGGCCCTTCGTGCCAGTGCCGGATAAAAGCGGTCACGGCGCTTGTGTACACTGCAATATAAATTTCACCATGTTACGTTTCGTCGTCAGCCACGATCAATCGACTGCTGGATGAAGGGTTCCTCAAGTTGCCACCACAATCATCCATCCGGCACCTGCACGTGAGCTGATTTAATTATCGCTCCGTCTCCTCGGTGGGTGCCCCCTGACAGGGCGAATCCAAGAGGCTGTGTCGCCCTGCGTACTGTGGGGAAGACGTTCAACACACGGTGGTACATATATATAGATAGGCGAGACATAATGTTTTCCCTTCACTAACCCGCACTGACCGGGCCTGGTGAAGAAGTATGGTCAACGCCCCCAACGTGACCGGCACACCGAAAAGACGCATAATGGATGCTCTGTGCATCGTGCCTATTTATGAGAGGCGAAGTTAAACGCTACATTTGTACGTAGCCCACAACATGGCAGGATCATGTTGGGGGTTGAGGGAGGTTGTGAATTAATTGAGACATTGATTCAGTGTTCTTCACTCATTTTCAGAGGGGGGTGGGCACTTACGCCGATAAGACATCGTCGGTGTTTGAGGGCCGCCACGCCATTTGAAACCATTGCGCGTTTGACAGTTCGATGATGATGATGATGGGGGTGTTGTCACAATTTGAACCTTATGGCGGTACCCCGGGCTACCATAGTACCCCGGCTCTCGCATAAATTATGTCCGTGATGCAGTCACTTTTAGTCTGTTGATGGTCGGCGATGCGGCAATCGACTCATCTGGACGAGCTGTGCGCTACGATGCACCCCTACGGTGCGTACCGCGAGCGTTCAGGATTTCAGCTCAATCGTCCTCGCTGCGTTTCGACATCGCGGAGTAGCACTGATTTCTAATTTATTGGTACCCCAGTCACGGAGTGAAGTACATCCCTGGAAAAAATAGTGTCCCAGAAATAAAATATGTAATTGCCTCGACCATTTTGTATTATTTGGAACCCCGGGGTACCGCCATGCGGATCATTTGTGTATTATCAGGTGGGAACCGCACGTAAGGGGCCGCACTAAGGGCCACCAGGGGACCGCCAGTGGCCCCGCGGGGCCTTGCAATGAAGAACACCGCGTTCATTGGACTCTCGCACACGGCTCACATCAGTGGCGCGCGATTCCCGAAGCATTCCCTGGGTCCACCTTCCACCTTAACCAACGTCCACTCTGGGCCGGGGTTGGTGAAGTTTGGCCAAACTGCCCAGCGGGACTTGACACTGCGGCGTGGGGAGGCGCTCATCCAGCAGTTGAATCCTCCAGTATGAATACATATTCCTCCAGTATAAATGCATATTCTGAATCATAAAGTGATGTGCACGTACATTATACGAGTGTTGATATTAAGCGTTATTCAAAACTGTGGCCTTAAAAGTAAAATTGTCTAGCGTTTCGGGCAGTGGCCTTTCTTAGTAACGCACAGAGAGTCCAAGAGTCCAGAGGGATAGAGTTCACAAGGATTGGACATTGCACTTGTGTTGAGTTAGAGTTTATTTATTTATTGAGATTCAGACACATTCACCGTCTTTACGCTAAATAGTGCATTGAGTCCTGTGTTATGAAACGCTGCCATCTGTTTGATGTTTTGAGTTTTATCTGCTTGTGAGAAGCCAGAGGCTGTGTGGGTGAGGCGACGGGTGCGGCTCAGAGATAAGAATTTCCAAATACTGCAGCTTCCAAAAACAAGTCCTGTACGGCACTGTACAATCATACAACCCATGGAACAGTCCCCTATGCAATTAAGGGTAATTGCTTGAAACGTCGCCTATTATATATATTTTTACCTCTAATGCCACGGTGTTATTGACGACCGTGTCGAGTTTTTTTGTTATTGTTGTACATCGCTTGTGCAACACCACTGCCAACGTAGCTTCACCAAATAATTTGTTTAGTCCTGGAGCAAGCCACTAGGTGGTGATGTGCATTCACCAATTCTTGCAACTGCCTCATCAAGACAGGCTCTCACAACATCGGTGGAACGGCGAATATCGGTGTTGTCCAATGCGTGTGGGTTGCTGTCCAACGCAACGGCAAAGTTCCCCGCTGTTGCGATCGATTCCGTAATCATGCGCCTGCTGATGTTCGTAGACATCTCTGGGTTTTAGAGAGACCCCCACACGAGTGAGGAGCCGCCTGAAAGGCTACGTTTTTGGCACGGTCGTTTTAAACAAAATTCCCGGTTCATGTGCGCGGAAAAAAAGCAGTAATAATTCGCAGGTAATCGCGGTTTTTGCTCTGTGCCGGGCTCCTACTGAAATAGAATATAAACGTAAAAAAATATTCGCGTAAAAGTCAGCGAATAATTCGGTGGAGGCAATGCCTCCATCTACCGATACAGGTTACTTGCGACGCTGTTGAAAGGAAATAGAGGAAGCGCCCAAGTGACTACATTTCCACAGCTCTTTCCAAATGTGCACCGACTTCGTTGAACTTACTCTTAGGTTTTTACGGTAAAGTCACGTAGGTAAAAATAATAATAAAATGTAAATAATAAGAAATGAAAATAAATCAATTAAATCACGTTTCGGAGGCAATACAGGCCTCCTTCATCAGGTGTAAAACATGCATACCTGATGAAGGAGGCTTGTGCTGCCCCCGAAACGTCGTGATTTAATAGATTTATTTTCGTTTATTATTATTTTAATTGTATTCTTTTTTACCTACGTGACTTTACCGAAAAAACCTAAGAGTATAAATCCTTGCAGTCACGAAATCTTCAAATCTAGAATTTGTTTAACTTCACAATTTTCGTAACCTTAGTGACAACAACGTAGCCTTACCCAATAGGTTTTAAGTCCTAAGCGCCGATAGACGGTGGGATGTATGTGTCGTGTCAACAGGATTATTGAGACACTTTCTTTATTTGACACTCTCAGGTTCGCCCTCGCATCTCCCAAGTCGAATAGCCTACCCTAGACACAACCCTGACCGTGTTACACTGTCGGCGTATCGACCGAGACAGCCAACAACTATTCTGCCATGCAATTATCTCGTGAAGACGGCAGCGACGAAGGCGGCGAAGACGACAGTGACGACGAGACGAGTCCACTTCCTAGAACCAGCAGCCACGAGCTCTCGCTCTCCGCTGCTTTTATCCTACTCGAACCCACTAGCGGGTTCCAGGGACTTCCAGACATGGTCTCTGTGACCCTTGCCCCAGTTCCTCCGCCCTGCCGACAAACACCCGCGTCAGTGCTCACCGGCGTGTGTCCTCCTCGTCCACCGCAGTTGCCGTTGCTGGACAACAGAGGGCGCTATTACACTACATACATACTGTATGCATTCTAGATTTGAAGCTTTCGTGACTGCAAGGATTCATTCGTTTTTTTTTTGTAAAGTCACTTAGGTAAAAAAATAATAATAAAAAATAATAATAATAATAATAGAAATAAAATAATAAATGTATAAAATAATAGAAATAATAACAGAAACAAAATAATACATGTATTATTTCTATTATTTTTATTATTTTTACCAACGTGACTTTACCGAAAAAACCTAAGAGTATACTGTAAGCATGCTTGTTGAACTTCGTTCGCACCGTACGTAGCCGACCGTGCAAATCGGAGGGCAACATCGAGGGCACAACTCGGAGGTCACTGTGGTGTTTATTGGCACGCAGCAGCTGAGGGATCTGGCGGAGGGCAGAACTCGTTGGCGAGGGTGTTCGGTGGCGCCATCGACCTGGGCCGTGATGACGTCGATATTGATCTTGAAACCGCCAATGAAAGGTAAACCACACACTTCACTGCGGCCGCTAAAGCTCCGGTGGTAGTCCTACGAGAGGCAGCTCCACGCGTAGTTCATAAGTGGCACAACGCACGCGCACGGGCGAGACAGACACGTAAATGTGTCGCTTGTCAATAAATCCACAATACGCATTCAGGTCCTTTAGTTAAAACCGGATGAGAGCCTTTTGAGGCTAACGTCTCCTTTGCGGGTAACCTGGGGTAAAATGCATCCAGATAGAGCGTCTAAGGACAGTTTAAACGATTAACGATAATGACCGCAGTGGTCAATGTTGAGCTAACTTTGGTCAGTGTTAATTCAACGAAGGGCCAGTTACAAATAAGAATTGGAACTTCAGATCTGTTTTGTCCAGCGTTGTGACTGTTGTAGTTGATGTTGTTGTGTGCCCTGTATAGCACCATGCCGTAGTCTTGCATGAATACATGCTAATGCCCTGTGGTCAGTGTTAACAATATGCCCTGGTGCAAATGTTGTGGTTGGAAGGGTTGTAAGTTGCCATGAGCAAGTAAATACAAGCCTGCGCCTTTATCTTCATACACCACCCCACAGTCAAACAGCCACCCAGATGCATCGTCTCACCCACACAGAGAGGAAGCTAGCGGCAGCCTGAAATGTACCTATGTTTGCTGAACTTTTTTCGCATCGCACGTAGCCAACCGTGCCAATAGGGGGTGCGGGGCAAGGACAACAACAAAAACTACTGCTGAAATCTACTCACGAGTTGATTTTGTGTCACGAAAACCTACGTTGAAATTCCCTCCGCTGGAGTGTGCTCGCGAAGATGCGGTGCGCTCGGGGGGACGGTGAGGATTTGCCGCGGTGTGACCGCCGCTGCCAGCACTTTGTCCCCCTCTCTCACCTATCGTACGTACCGCGTACTCCTGCCATGCACTCTGCATGGGATGGGTGGCGATGTACACACTCACTGCCAGGTGGCTCAGTGGTAATCGACTCAATGGCTCGCACTTGGAAGTTTGTGAGTTGAAGTCCTGGCCGGGATTTGACTCAGCCCATCAGATATCCAGGGTCGATAAGATGACTTCCACCTTGTTGAAAAGTGAGCGGTCGTTTTCCTATGGATACGCTTGCCCACGTCATAGAAATGTGGAATCTACCCCACCGGCTCAGAAATTTATGAGTATTTGTTTTTCCATGTGTTGAATTTTAAATGTATATGTACCAGACAATGTGTGCTTCGATGCCGTGGTCTTCGCAACCGTTGGGGCTCATTTACTCGTGGTGCCTCAATGCCTCGCTGCCTTCAAGATCTGCTGTCTTCTCCTTCTTCCCCAAATCTGTCTCCGCTCCTTCTTGCTCCATTCATGAGTGTCGATAGCCTAGTTGATGGGCGGTTCTGCCACTGACTCTTGAGCCTTGGAATCATCCATCAAGCTCCTGTGTGTGGTGATAGCCAGTCGCCCAAGGGGGCACGGCCGCTGTGCGTACCATGGGGGTCCGGAAACCCCCAATATGGGGAGGCATGGCCAAGAGACCCCCCCCCCACACACAATATTTTGGCCAAAAATCACGGTGATGATTTCTGACGGTGATTTAGCCGTTAAATTGCTTTGTCTCAGAGTTGGTGAACTGCAGATACACCCACTCATTATACCACCCACTCGCTCACCCGCTCACCCATCCAGCGCCTTCAAATCCACAGTATATTTGGGGCAATGCAAAGTTAAGTGGTCTGAGGTTTGGCGTTTTTATTCGCATCATATAAACCAAAACGTAAATTTTGCATCTACGATTTGTTCGACTATATGTCACCTCACTTGTCTGTGCAGGTGAAGAGAGCATAGCCATGAGAGTGTAGGACTGTACAACAATCTGTATCTTTGTGTGCTGCACTGCCATCTGCTGCCCACCACGTAGCCCCGCCAGCGGCCTATATCAACCTGCTGTGCGTGATCATCGCCCATCCGAGCACGGTCCAGGCTCAATCACCCCGCTTAGCTTCCGAGATCTGACGAGAACGGGCGCTCTCGGGGTACGTACGTACGTATGCCGATAATCTTTCGCACCAGTACGTAGCCAACTGTGCTAATCGGAGGTGCGGGGTGGTTTGGCCGTATGCGGAAATCTTGGCGGTTGCGTAAAAAAAAGACTGTTCAACCCGCTGCACTCAATTTGGGACACCCCGCGCATTCAGTTCAATAACGCACTCAACATTGCCGCACTCACTCGCCTAACGGCTCAAGGCTACTGTGCATAGAGGAGGAGAGATGTCCTGTTCTGTCCGACCGTTGATTTTGAAGTGCTGTGGTCACAATAGGCCACATTCAGTGACGTGAAATGAACTCGAGCGGCAAGGGCCAATGGTGAGTGGCTGGCAACAAAAACCCAAGGCCCCCCAAAGTCAGTTGTTGCCTCCGTCTCTAACCATTAGCGTCGTTGTGGATGACATTACATAATGCAGTCAACATATCAACGTCCTTTTTGCGCGTCCCATCAACCACAAGGCCTTCCGAGAGTGCCTCAATTCAGGGGAATAGTTTCAAGACGAGCAAGGCACACAAGGCCAGTTTTTGGACATCCAGTGTCTCATCAGCAGTCAGGCTTGCTCGAATCAATGCTGAAGAACTGCCGAATGCTATGGGCAAGGACCCTCTCTCTCTGACTTAGACACGGGTTCTAGGTCAACGCACAATTATAAAGGGATACTTGAAAGAAAATAATAATAATAGTAATCGCTCAAGTGGAATATTACTTATTTCTTTCATATATCTGTCTCTCCACTAAAATATTAAAGTATGCTGCTGAAGTTGTGCACTCGCAGCAGGCCATAGGGTCGACAGGTTATGTAAATTCTAGATTTGAAGCTTTCGTGACAGCAAGGATTCATACTCTTTGGGTTTTTCGGCAAAGTCACGTAGGTAAAAAATAAAATAAATGAAAACAAATAAATTAAATCACAATTTAATTTAGTTGTGATTTAATTTAGTTGCTTGACTTTGCCGAAAAAACCAAAGAGTATAGGTTATGTAAAAAACATTTTAATTTTTTACTTGGGAATACAGATGTATGAAGGAGACATTTCATTTCTACCTCCTAGAACAGGGGTCAGGAACCTTTTTGACTGGGAGAGCCATAAAAGCCAAATATTTCTAAATATATTTCATTGAGAGCCACATAGTATTTTAACGTGTAATAAATTAAATACGTCTTACTTTTAATGCGACTTCTGGTGCTGCATGGTTTTGCTGATGGCCTTGTAGTCTGGTTCGTACGACGTGGCGAGGTTGAGCTTCGTGCAGGCGTGACCCATGCAATTTATCTTCAAAACTAATTTCTGTTTACTTTAAAATGACACGGTGTTATTAAGTAATATCACAAGTATTTTAAAATCAGTTCCAAACGGATTTTTTATTTTATTTTTTCCAACTCTAAATTGTCTGGGAGCCATATGCCGTCACCGGAAGAGCCATATATGGCTCGCGAGCCACAGGTTCCCGACCGCTGTCCTAGAAAGTCGAGGAGCTCATCGGCTGAAAATGGGATGGTTTTTCATTGCATGTGATGCAACGTCTAACCACGTGGTGATTGCTGATGTCTGTCGGTCATTCACTCATTTATTTATTTATATATATCCCTTGACGCCATTCGCAAGAGTACGCCATTGTGCGCCGACGTCATGGTCGAAACTTGACAAGTAGAAAAATACCCGCAAATTATTACATTTCGATTTTGCACAGCAGGAAACATCGCCCCCATTCTGTAAAAAACTTAGCATAGCCCTGGTGAAAAAGAGTAATTAGACTCAAATCAAGATTTGATGAGACTCTGATGAAGGTTTACTGCATAATTAAGCATAACTATATTCATAATAACCACTAAGTAAGAGCCGTGGCGCAGCAGTTAGGGCACTGGCCTATACACCTACCGATCCGAGTTCGATTCCGCACCACGGCGAACCAGAAGCGGTGAGTTGCATCTGAACCGATACTGGGCTCTCTCCCTTCATCAACCCACACCGACCAGCGTGGTGAAGTACGGTCGCACCAGTCTCACGCACGACTGACACAGTGGCGACGTGGGGAATGAGAAAGTGATTGGCCGAAAGGAGTCCGACCACAATTAACATCAGCGGCGATTCGTATCAGACCGAGTTCTGCGTCGATCCTTCAACCCACATTGATCAGTGAAGTATGGTGAAGTAACCTCCCACGGGGAGGTCTTCCTGCGCCGCGGGATTGACGATGCGTTGTATATGAGTAGTAATAATTAAACACATTCCAGAATCACAGTCACGCTCAGTTGGGAATCCCACAGCTTATCAAGAACCTTCGTTTCGAAACGTCAATGCAACCCCGGTGCGATGTTGTAATCCGATTGTACAATGTGTGAGATAATTCCCCCAAAGTTAGAATTCACTTTTGGAACATGGTTCAAACATTTCCAAGTCATTGTGAACAGTGAATTAAAAAAACAACCACTGCTCTCATAAGCTCATGCCAAGCCTCGACACGTTCACTTTTGCCAGACTCCCCTGTGTACACGTGTCATTTGCGTGCAAACACAGAGGGAGGCCGCGTGGTACTTCTGTGATTGAGGGGTGAGCGGGAGTAACCCCCCCCCCCAAAAAAAAAAAAAACCCAACAACTATTTCAAAACACATAACGGTTCGTTCATACGCATCTCTCAAAGGTGCTGGCGGGTGCCCTGCCACAATCGCGAGTGATTTAATGTAACTCGGCCATCGTCTTCTTGCTGACTTATTCCTCCTGCGGGGAGCGACAGCTGTGAGGCCGTGAGAGACGGGAAATTCGTGAGTCGGAACACGTCGATCGCGGGTGTGCCTTTGACCTTGGCTGGGTGCTGCGAAGATTGCAAAATCGCTTGCACTTCTTCACTCCGGGGACCGAAGTCCTTCAAACTGCTATTCCGTTGTGTGTCCACGTGACCAGGCGGCTCAGAGGGCTAACACTGCGTCAGGAAAAAAAAAACACTCCCGTCGTTCTCACAGAAGCGGCTTTTGGCTGACCATGGAACATAGACGGTCACTGCAACGCGCGCTTTCAGATGAGCTGCGGCCGTCTGGAATGCTCTTCCGACATTAGGAAGCCACTGGAGCTATACACTTCTAGATTTTAAAATACATTTCTTTAGAACTGCTTTTTGTGTTTAGTTTGGTGTCCTTCTCCCGCATCTCCGATTAGCACGGTCGGCTACGTAGAGTGCGAATGAAGTTTAACGTACACACGGCGGGCTCGCATTAACGCCAAAGCTTCAGGGGCTGCAACAACAGGCGGATCTAGAAACCTCCTAGGGGGGGCGGAGATATTTAGATATTTTTAAAAAGGGACCTCACGTGAATAACTACGTCAAAATATAAAACACATTGCATCGTGTGTTTTCCCATTGTAAATATTAATGAAATACCAATTTTCGACATCTCAAGGGAGGATGTCTGGCAATCACCCACATTGCCAACCCCCCCCTGAGACCCCAAAATATATCTGCACCCAGGACCTCTGATTGTAAGTGGCCCTCCAGTAAATATACACGTATGCATAATTGCATGTCAATAATGGTCCAAATGATGATGCATAGACAATGCGGTGTGTGAATTACTACTAGTTACGCAACAACATTTAAATAGTTTTGTTTGCTTTAACTTTGATCGAGCTTTGTAATTCGTATATCACATTTAATACCTTAGCATTGAAATAGAGGATACATATAGCCGTGGAATGTTTGCTATCAGGCCTTGGTGTTGTTATGAAACAGTCAAAGGAAGGAACTCAATGTACAAAGAGCAGCCCCCCAAAACTGTACAGGCCTGGGCCCCCCTCAAACTTAATCTGGCCCCGCATGTCAAAAGCACTGAGCTGGTACTGCTGAGATCCTGTGTTCGAATCAATCACGGGCTTCATCCGCAACACTGACGATTCCAGGGAAATATTTCCGATGTGAAAATGTTAAACTCACGATAAATCCACTCCATCGCCTGAGCCTTCCATGTGTCCTGTCCTCCTCCGCTACCCAACCTCCCCTGCCAACCCCCCTACTCACCCCCCTACCCAGCCCACCTACCCACCCCTCTGCAGCCAGATTCACAATAATAGTAATATGTATACTATTTGGTTATTTCGGTAAAGTCACGTAGGTAGAAAAAAAAATTGATCACGACGTTTCGATCGCAACATCGTGATCATTTTGTTTTCTTCTTCTACCTACGTGACTTTACCGAAAGAACCAAAGAGTATGGATTACTGCAGTCACAAAAGCTTCACATAATAATATGGTTGTGTAGCACAATGCTATACCGGGCAAGTGGCTCGGCAGTAGAGCGAGCAAAGCATGCAATTGGAAGCCTGCAAGTTCAAATCTTGGTTGGAGTTGACTCAGACCATAATCCCTCCACGTATTATGATATAGGTTCCACTTTATAGGCGAGTTAATGGTAGTGGTCATTTGGAAATAACTCGCCCGCCCAACATAGAATGTGGAATTCTTACCACTGGGTCAGGGCTGCAAACAGGAATTGAGCACAAATGGTTTAATGCTCATCTGAGCAACAAATCACTTAACTTTTGACCAAGTTTCACACGAGCTATGTTTTAGTGACGGGCATAGTTCAGTCGTGTTTGCCCCCATTAAGTAACTTTGTAAATTTCTGCAAATTTGACACTGGCAATGTCACAGCATCTTTAAACATTAACAGCGAAGCGAACGACGCACCTCATTTTTTTTTTTTTGGGGGGGGGGGGGGGGGGGTTCATACCCCCGCAGTATTAACCGGGGCATCCTCGGGGTTCTAACCGCAAAAACCACTGCGACAAGCGACAAGGCTGCTACCGCCCGAGAAACCTGCCACCAGGTCACCGCCCAAATTAGCCGTTGCGGTGACATCTTCCACCCACGCTGTGTTGCACCACTTCCAGCACGAGTTTCCCACTTGGCCTTCTCGGTAATTGATCCGCCCGGGTGGCATAGCGGCAGGGCATCGCCACTCCCGCAGCAACCTGGCAAAATGACTCGCTCACGCCGCTACTGGCGGATGGGCCTCCACTCAGAGGGTAGTTTGGCCCCACGCTGGTCAAACTTATTTGGAAGAGATCGCAGTACCCACGCTTTACCCCACCGCGATGTAGAAAATGCCTCCGCCATCCGCCTGCCCAGAATTATAATTGGTTAGACCACATTAAATTTCGATTTAAAGCTTTCGTAACTGCAGGGATTCATCTTCTTGGTTCTTTCAGACTGTCTACTTGACGGACCTGTTCTCCACCTGAGGACGGCTGATTGCGTTGTGGCCGAAACGTCGTGAGAATTATTTTATTATGTTTTATTTTTATTGTTTTATTACTTCCCTTCTACGTGACTTTACCGAAAGAACCAAGAAGAGGTTAGACCGCAGTCAATCGTCAGGTCCCGTGTAGTGAGGTAAAGTGTGGGTAACCCACCTCTTCGAAGACGTCTGACCAGTGTGGAACAGGAGATCAAATAGGTTCTCTCTCTAGTCTTCCCTCGAGTGGAAGTCCTTCCTCCAGCAGTGGCTATCACAAACACGCTCTATTTCATCAAATTAAAATGCATCGTTAAAGACCATGAACGGCATTCATCATTACAGCGCATCCTTGCCGTATACACTACAAATTAAACACGTCCTAACAGCACACATCCATAACGGCTCATGGATTCTCGTGCGCTTAAAAGTAAAGACGCATAAACATCGTGAACCATTAAACGTGCCATCAATCAGGTTAAAATTACAACCAATTAAGATGCTCGTATAACTTGTTGGCTGTTGCCATGGTATCGAAAGGGTAAACGAAACAATTTCAGTGGTACACCAATTACAGTTATTGTAACTTGGCCAATTTAAAAAAGAAAACAATTTTATTACGTTTTCTCACCACTCAGTGTCCGGAACATTCGGATTCAAGGCATTCTCACGAAGCCCAAAGGCGATATGACGGTGACAAATTGTGACAGCTTTCGCAATCTTCATGCGGGAATAATAATAGCAATCCTGACACAACGCATTAAGTGGTAGCCACTGAGTTTGTATATTTTTTTACGAACGGGGTATCATTGGCTCTGACAAACGGCATCTGTTCAAAGGACCGTGCGTTGCAAACTTTGTCACCGTGAGCCATGGTCAATCCACTGCTGGATGAAGGCCTCCTCGAGTTGACGCCACCCTTAGTGTGTTGTCCTTCCCCCGCACTTCCGATTAGCGCGTCTGGCTACGTACGGTGCGAAAGAAGTTCAACATACTAACATGACCTGAAGACGAGCTGATTTCATCGCTCCATCGCTCATAGGCGGACGGCCTCTATCGGCGCCTTCTGTTCCTTCACTATCCTTGACCATCGACCGTCAGCCATTCTAGCCACGAGTTGTCCTGCCCAAGCCCACTTATCCTGCTTAACAGGGGAAGTTGTGCATTTGATCAGCATATATTCTCTCATCGGCAATTATAATACGGACCACCCTTACCATCCAATCAGGACAAACAGATTGACTCGTAGCCACCGACGACAACTGCAGTCCTTTGGGCACATCAATAGGACCAGCAGACTATCCACCACCATCCTACGAGACGTCGAGGTTGACTAAAACAGTGGGCGACTAAAGATGACTCGGATTCAGAACTTTGCAATTTGCTCCTCAAAACTTACAATGACGTGTCGTGCCCCTGGCACCACGCCACGGGAAGTGGAGCCGAGTCAGTTGAGCAAAAGGACAGCAGAGAGAGGGGCAAGCAGAGCGGTGAAGTGGATGGATGCCGGGACGGGAGTTCCCCAAGACGGACAATAGGGGAGGGCACGGCTCAAGATGAGCAGCGGAAAGAGAGAGAGAGAGAATGATGAGCACCAGGCAGGAAGGGGAGCAGGGGCGGGAGGGAAGGAATGACCGGGCCAGGATGTCGAGATGAGAGGGTGATTAGGGAGAGAGGGAGGGAGAGAGAAGGAAGGAAGGAGCTAGAAGGGGAATTCAAATTTCGGGTCGCCACACATAAGTCACGTGATTTACGGTAAGCTTGAGCTGATTTAGATGTATAGATTGGGTATTTGACCTGCGTGTGTTCTTTAATCCACGTGTTCTCTGCTTGGATCGATTACATTGAGAGGCATGAGTTGTGTGTAAAGCATGCCTCACCTCTTCCCCATTGCCCATTCTGTTCCTCTTATCTCCTCTCGCCCCTCCACCCATTCCCCCCTCCCCCTACTCCAGTGTGATCTCTAAGCACCCTCTATCGAGAGCGGTCACTTATTCCACAGCACTTGCACGCCCCCACCATCTAAAATCATTCTACTCTGTCACCGTCTGTAAAACTATTTTAAGAACCTTGAGTAAAGGCGCTCTACAGATTTAAAATAAGATAATATACATCTTAAATGTTTTGTAATGTCGGATTGTGAACCTCGTGAGTTAGTTTCAATATTGGATCTCGAGATGCCCGGTCACATGCTGTGTGGTGTTGAACTGCCGTGTGCTTCGGCCCTGATAACCATCATCTCTTGAGATTGTCTCAGGGTTATTGTTATTGATCAAGAGACCTCCCTCACCTTCCCAATCTATTGAATTCGCTATGCGAAACAGACTCAGAGTCGAGTTGCGTATCACATGGACCGAACCAAGACACGGGGAGCCAACGGGTTTCTGGAATGCAAATAGCGTAATGAATTAACTTGATCTAAATGTTAATTGATATCGCAGAGCGATGCTCGGTACCATGCTAATCCTACTTGTACCCAAGCCATTTTGTCAATCTACTGCTGGGTTAAAGGCCTTCTGGATTGACAGATGGCTGGACATTGTCATGAAGAATTAAAATGTTATGCAGAATTAAATGAAAAATTATACCGTATTCTCCATATTATGATGCTCTTTTCTCCATTTGTATTTGAAAGCGGAAGTTAGGGATGCAGCTTAAAACCCTTAGGTGTGCGTGCCTCTGTGTGTGTGTGTGGGGAGCGGTAGTGTAGCAGTCAGCGCGCTGCGCTACGAACCCGGCGGTCCAAGTTCGATTCCAGCTCACGGCAAATACCAGTGATGGTTATCTGAACAGGTCCTGGGCCTCCCCTAGGTCGACTCAGCCTCAAATGAGTACCTGGTGCGGTGTGTAAACATCGTCATTAGGGAGACAAAGGCGGTCGGGTATGATGCTGGCTACCCACAACCCCCGTGTACCGTACCGGCTTTCATAGGTGCTCGCTAACAGCACTTGCCCCCAAAGTCTGTTAAACCTTTATGGAGTGTATTTGTCTTTGTCGTTGTGAGTGGCAGTGTAGATGGTTTGGCCAACACCAGTGACGATTATAATCTGAGCCTCGCGAACAGCACTTGCCCCAACAGCTATATAGGGGTCCAGCACAAGCACGAGCTTAAATTGGGTGTTTCCATCGTGGTATTTGGTTAAATTAGTGCCAGGTGGAGGGGTTAGCAGCCCCTTGCGCACACGGTGGGGAGCATAGGTGATGAACTTGTCAGTAATCTCAATCAGTCAACCCGTAACGCCTGGGTCTGTCTCGAGCCTTAGACACGTCACGTGGCCTCAAAATGCACCTCGCCTGGCACAAGCGCTGTGAGGACGTCACAGCCACTTGGTGGCGAACGGCAGTTGTTGTGGTTGTTGTGACCAAATTTGTATAACTTTATTGACACCGGGCAAGATGCTTGGGGTGCGTCTTATTTTCGGAGTGATGTATACGGCGTTTGTTTGTTGTGTAATGCATTCTTCGAATAACTTTTAAGATGTATAATAATAGTAATAACGATAATAGCTTACAGCCATTTGTCAATTAACTGTTCGATTAAGGCCTGCCCATGCTGTGTCAGTCGCAGGGGTTCATCTTCTTGGTTCTTTCGGTAAGGTCACGTAGAAGGGAAGTAATAAAATAATACAAATAAAACATAATAAAATAAAATAATTCTCACGACGTTTCGGCTACAATGCAAGCAGCCGTCTTCAGGTGTGTTGTAGCGGAAACGTCGTGAGAATTATTTTATTTTATTATGTTTTATTTTTATTATTGTATTACTTCCCTTCTACGTGACCTTACCGAAAGAACCAAGAAGATGAATCCCTGCAGTCACGAAAGCTTTAAATCGAAATTTAGTCGCAGGGGTTGTTTGACCATACTTCACTACGCTGGTTGCTGAAGGACGGACTCGGGATCGGAGAATACTGTGTCAGAGTGACGACACGTTCTTTTACGAGCCGATAATATAATATCTTCTATATGACTTTAGTAGTGGTGGAGATTTGTAAAATCCCCATTCGTCATTCTCATAATTCTACAGGCATTCGGCTTTATATTTGTGGTGGCTTTCTTGCGCGAAATGCCCCGTGATGTGTGTATGTATGTTGAACTTCTTTCGCACCGTATGTAGCCAACCGTGTTAATCTGAGGTGGTGGGGAGGGGGGGATGAAGACGACAAACTGAACATAAAAATCAGTTATCAAGACATTCGTTTTCAATTTGGGTTAATACATTTTTAATTCACACTTGTGTTTACATCGGTGGTAAAATCTTTCGTTGTGATTGTTTGTTTAACTCAAAAAAATTGAGTTGCCAGATCTTCTTCAAGAACAACTGGAATATGTTACTGTCCCCCTTGGTCAATCCACTGCTGTTGTCTACATTTTTATATATAAAAACCCGGCTTGGGATGTATTTATTATATATTTTTCCGAAATTCAATAAAGCTGTCTGTGCGGTCGTCACTCTATGGACCACGCCATGCGCGGGTCATTGTGGCGCTTTAAAAATGAATTCCTCTTTGTAAAACTACATGAAGGTTAAGGGGCAGTCCCTGCAATTTCTTGAAGCATAGCACACACAAACAATCTATACAGATGCGAAATACAATAACAAAGTTACAGAAAAAGTGATATCGCGATAATCTTCTTGGTTCTATCGGTAAAGTCACGTAGAATGGAAATAATAAAATAATAAAAATAAAACATAATAGAATCATTCTCACGACGTTTCGGCCACAACGCAAGCAGCCGTCCTCAGGTGAAGAACAGGTCTGTCGAGAAGACAGAATCTGAAATTCTACGTGACTTTACCGAAAGAACCAAGAAGATGAATCCCTGCAGTCACGAAAGCTTAAATCGAAAATCGCGATAATCATCAAATCGTGACTTTTTACATCATATTGTATTGTGACATTTGCATCGCGGCCAGCCCACTGCTGGTTATTACGGATAAGTCCGGCTACTGCGCTCGCTTCCACGGCGCACATGCCCTGCTCATAAAACGTGGTCGGTTTGAGCATTCCTCAATAATGAGCCGGGGTTTGATGTTTGATTTAAAACAGACACAGAAGTTTGGCTCCATGGGTTCTATGTAAGTCTGCGAATTTATTGTGCTGATACGGATCGTATGTTAGTTCTGTGTATTGTGTCTCTGCGTTCGTCTTTAGGTTCTGTGTAAGTCTACACATCCTATGTAAGTGTATGGGCCTCTTTGTGTGTGTATATGGGTCTCCACGTAAGTCTCTGGGTTCTGTTTCATTGCTTTTATGGCTTTATTTTGGTGATTTTCGAAAAGTTTTTTGGTTTGGCCATGTTTGTTTGTTGTAGTACAGAGTTAGACTGATGGCCTTAATCTAAGTTGTCTTGTGGTTGTTGTTGTTTGACTTGCATCCCACTGGGATATTTGCACAGGGTTGGTGTACAGTGATTTTTTCTGCAATATTTTGCTGTCTTTTCTTGGATTTTCTGTTTACACATAGTCACTATAAGATGTTTTCTTGTTCATGTTTTTGTTTTTTGTTTGTTGCGGATTGCACCCGATTCAAGAGCCGAATGGCTCACCGGGCTATACTTAATAAATGAACTTTTAACTTTGAACTTTGAACTGTGTAAGTGTAAGCTCAATGTAAGTCGCCGGATTCGATGTAAGATTGTACCTTTATATAAGGCTATGTTAAAAGTCTACGGGTCTCCATCACAGTCTGTAACTTCAATATAAGTTTATGGATGCCCCCCTCCCCCTGCCGATCTCCGCTGATAATTCGGTACATTGTCATGGGTGTAGCAGCCTATAGTGCAGTCGTTCTTAACCTGGGGTGCACGCACCCCCTGGGGGTGCGAGATGCCCTTTCTGAGAACCAAAGGGGTGCAGGCTGCAGGAAAAGGTTAAGAACCACTGCTCTAGTGGCTGCACGGATTACAGTCATTTACATGCAGCACGTGACTTTATAAAACTGTCTTCTTACACGTGTCGATCCGACGGTACAGATTGTGAGCGTAAAAAATCAATGCTCATCGATAAATGTACACATCTCGGCACCACTCAGACTCTTGGTTCATTCTTTCGTGGCTATAGGCACAGGCTATCATGCCCGAGGTTATAATGGAAGATGGCTATATAGACTCGGTTAAAAATTTGGCAAAACATCAGTTCTCAGTGCCAGCTAAACAAAAGGAATTTAACTTCACAAAGCGGAAATACTGATAATATTTTACAGACCCTAGCAAATAAATTTCTGCACGAAGCCCTCCACATGCTATGTTTGTCACGTGGGTAGTTTGACCATACATCACAACGCTGATCAATGGATATTGGTGAAACGGGTGTTTTTTACGCTGGGCCGATTTGGATTTGACTTTCCACGGGCAGGAATCTAACTCGTATGCACCACTCTTGTTCATCGGCCATCACCCCTTCTAGCCATGATGTGTCCTACCAAAGGCCGCTTACTTTACGAAACAATTTGCATGGTGTCCCTCTGCCTGTCTCTCAGTGTCCTTCCAACCGTGCAAGGGACCAGACAACAGAGGGGCGCTATGCAGTGCCTAGCACTTTTCACGATTCACCTGGCGACCCGATTTCAATTTCTGGCCACGGCTAGCACCAGAGGCAAATTATATCAGTCCTGATCTCTCACTCTCCCACACCTCTTCAGCAACCCACACTTACCAGCTGGATGAAATATGGTGAATAAAAACCCTCGATGGCTGATATGGCAATTGGGGGTTGGGGGGGGGGGGTCTCCATCCAGCAGTGGATTGAGAGTGGCTGAAATGTCTTGAGTTATAGATCGTGGCTGATAATGATGTGCTGACATTTGACATAATTCCTTGGGAGGGGGGGGGGGGTCGATAACATTGTTACCTCTCTGTGGGGAAGTAAACTTTGGTTGCCTTAAGGATAGTCTCGCTCCCGTCACGGGAATGTGGACATTACATCACTCGCCCAGGGCTGTACACAGGATATGAGCAGAGCCTCAATGCTCATCTAAGCAAGGACGCTGTGGTGACGTCGTTGACTTGATGATGATGATGATGGTGGATGACAACGTTGTTGAGATTTGTCTTTCACTGCTGTGACTGGTGGCACGTGATCTGCACGATCTCCGCCGTGCCCCCCCCCCCCCCGTGGCTCTGCGTGTTTTGTTTAGAGATCCATTGCGATGTCGTCACGCGGTGACCCGGGTGAGCATCGCGAGAGAGACCCATGGGCCACATCGGTTCTCACTCCGCGTGAGTCTGCCGATGATGTTACTGACGTGAAAGTCGAGCAAACTTGATGTAACAAAAAAAGAACATCTAGACCAGCGTTTTTCGCTAATTTTCAGAGGAGGGTGAGGCACTTTCGCCGACAAGACATCATCCGTCTGAGGGGCTGCCACGCATTTAAAACCATTGGGTTTGACAGCATCATGGGTGGGCTATATTGTCGGGGGCCGCACGTTAAGGGCCGCATTAGAGGCCACCAGGGACCGCCAGTGTTCCGCGGGCCTTGCAATGAAGAACACTGACCCAGACCCTACATAATCCTCCCCCCACCCACCCCCTCACCAATCCGTCAATAACCCGTGGTGGTGAAGTATGGTCAAAACTATCTCTCTGGCCAACACGGCGTGGAGAGTTCTTTATCCAGCGGTGGATTGAAAATAGGACTGTAATTGATATTCGTATCATCATCATGCAGCTGAAGCTGAAAACCAAAGCAATTGTAGAGGGGCCTCACTTACTCAACCGCAGTACGTACGATCAACTAAGACAGAGATCCCCCATATAGCCTTCACAGACTGTTGGGCCAAGTGCTGTTAACGAGTAGCACCTATGAAGGCCTCGGTACATGAGGGGGTGGGTGGCCAGCACAACGCCCTACCGCCTTTGTTTCCCCAGTGGCGATATTTACACATCGCAGCAGGTACTAATTTGAGGCTAAGTCCACCTAGAGGAGGTCCAGGGCCGGTTCAGATAATTGTCACTGATTTTGGCTGTGAGCGGGAATCGAACTCGGGTCGCCGGGTTCGTAGCCGCAGCGCGCCACAACTAACCCACATAGCACAAAAACACACACAGACACATTGCGTGGGGTGGGTAGGTACAGGCCCTCATCCAGCAGTGGATCGACAAAGCTGGGTTGTGCACGTTCCAAGCAGCCAGCCACGTGGACATGACGTGCGGACTTATATAAACTTCTGTCTGCCCTCTCCCCCCAACCGCAACATTCACGGCCAGAAATTCCCCCTCCTTCTCTTCCCCCACAACTGTACCAGAAGTAAAAAAAAATCCTCAGCATTCCTTCTGTGCTCCAGATGGGCCGATGTGACTTTCAGCCAAAGGGGGGGGGGAGGAAAACGAGAAGAGGAAGAGAGCTGGGAGTGTTTTTTTTCGGTTGCTTTTGTTTAGAGCAAGTCTAGAGAAAGTCACAACATTTTGAAAGCTGAGTTGCGAATTCCGGGTGGCACGGATTTGCCCTGCCAACGTGCGAAACTCTTGAACTCTCATCCCAACGGCTTTCGGAGCTGGGCCTCGCGTTGCAGCCGCGGCAGAACCAGTGAGGTCGGGTCGACTTGCTGCTCGATCTTTGGCGAGACACGACGCGGGAGGAGCAACGAGAGATGTTTTGGATGAGGAGAGAGAGTGGGGTAGGAGTGAATTAGTAGCAAAGCCAGCCGAACCGTATTCATTTTTTCTCTCCCTATCTACAATCGGCCAGCTAGAAAGTGCTTATTTTAAATAGTGTCCCGATAATTGTGTGTTTTTTTGGTAATTGATAGAAATCGGATGGAATCCATTTAAGCGCGCTCAGCGGGTAAGACATTTACGTTTATTATAAGTACGTGTGTGTGTGTGTGCTCCTAAACACATTTGGAGCGAATTGTAGAACTGTTATCCGTGGTTGTTATACGAGTGGGCTAATTTACATAATCAACTTTAAATGAATTGTCGTGGGTAATTGTGGAAAATTGGCAAAAAAAATTAGCCACCAAGGCGTTAAGTATTAGTGGCGAAATTACCCGCTTTTCGGAATTGTATTTATGTTATAACTATGACAATTACCTACATCTCGTGTGTATGTATTGAGTGTCTGTATGTGTAAAATGTGTTTGCTTGTCACCTTACGGAAAACATCAGTTACGAGTATCTAAACCAGTTCTGGGCCTCTCATAGGTCAACTTAGCCTGAATATGTGTAGCAGCACTGGGGATACAAAGACGACTGGACGTTGTGCAGGCTTCACCACCACCACCACCTCGTGCGCAGTTACGGCCGTCACAGGTGCTCGCGATCGGCACTTGCCGGCACTGCCTGTGTAGACTTTACTTTACAGGGGATCTTTGCACGTTTGTAAATGTGTCCGTAATGCTGAAAGCGTCAGTGAAGGCGAATTTTAAGCTGGTGATTTACAAGTGAAATGTTGTTTATCCAGGGGAAGCTCATTTACCAGAGGGTCCTGCTCCATTGGAATATTTGACGAAATTTTATCAATGACTTATTGGTATTTCCGTATTTTCCGGATTATAAGACGCATTTGTATTTCCTGTGTTCGAAAGCAAACGTTAGGGGCGCGTCTTATAATAAGTAATTGTATGTGTGTGTGCTTGTGACCAGATTAGTGTCATTTTCTTGACACTTGGCACAACTTCAACGCTGCGTCTTACATTCCGAGGCGTTTTATAATTCAGAGAACACGGTATCAAAGAGCATGTCAGCGCCTGTCGTTCGAAAGTTGTATTAGGCGTGTATCGATTAACAAGCGAGCAATATTCTATACTCTTTGTTTTTTATCGGTAAAGTCACGTAGGCATAAAATAAAATAAATCACGACGTTTCGGGCGTAACACAAGCGTCTATCATCAGGTGGGAAAGCTTGTGTTGCGCCCGAAACGTCGTGATTTATTTTATACCTACGTGACTTTACCGATAAAACCAAAGAGCATGGATTCCTGCAGTCACGAAAGCTTCAAATCTAGATTGAGCGATATTTTGTCGATTCACATCTTGCGTCAAGGGTAACACGTGACCCATGCGGCCACTAGAGGCGCCACCATTCATTGCGGAATAGACAAGCAGGGGGGAGGGGCAGAGGTCGCAACCGGGTACCCGATACCCGTACCCTACCCAATACCCGGCTACCCGTACCCGGCCGGGTACGGGTACGGGTAGCCGTTTGCGACCCTGGTGCGGCCGGGTACGGGTACGGGTAGGCCGTGAGTCACTGGTGAATAACCGTTTGTCACTCATTTCGGGTAGGGTACGGGTAGGGGGAACGGGTACCCGTACCCGGCCGGGTACGGGTACCCATTTGCGACCCTGGTGCGGCCGGGTACAGATAAGGAATCAAAACATGTTTGCGACCTCTGGGTAGGGGGCAGGGGGAAGGGCGGGGTGAGACAGAGGAAGGTTTATTCAAAAGAGAGACTTTGACTTTAAAACAACTTTTATTGCCGCCAGCAGCAAAAAGCACTGCAGGCGATTTGGATATGAAACACAAAGTCACCAGCAAACAAATGTAAATAAACGCTACAAATCGACGCGCTGTGGCGCTAAAAGAACCGCGCACAGCACGAAAGAAAATTCACGTGGTTGTGGTGGTTGTGGTGGTCGCGCACGCCACGGTGACGAGCGAGCGTTTCAGAAGGTGAACACGAGGGTGCCGTCCACGCTGGTACAGAGAGCTTTTCCGGCTCCCCAGCGTTCGAAGAAGACACGCACATCAAAAGAGAGAGAGAGAGACACAAGCAAAATGCGATGGCTGGACATCGAACAAATCCAGCCACCGCATCGTGTGCTTTTAGATGCCCTCCTACAGCCGTTTGGAACGCTCCTTCTTCCGATATTAGGAAGCCACTTTAGCTATGCGCTTCGATTAACAATTAATAACTTTAGAACTGATTTTGTGTTTAGTTTGTTGTTCTCGCCCCGCACCTCCGATTAGCACTGTTGGCTACGTACAGTGCGAAAGAAGTTCAACATGCAGACGTATGAGAGAGGGAGAACTTGGAAGCTAAGCATGTTTGAGCCTGGATAGAGTTTCTGTGGGTGACCATACTAACTGCAAACCCCGAAGTAATATTAAAATGAGGCAGACTAGGTAAATCATAATGGCCAATCACACCAGAGCGTGGCAGGAAAAGTGGCCGAAAGCCCTATGAGAGCGAGTAGCGTTTATAAATGATGCGTTGGCTGAATGTGTTATCTAAAATTGCACTGCCCACTGAATGGAGCATTATATTGATACATGCTTAGAGTGTGTAATCTCCCGTATCAGGAAGTCAATTAGAGGCGGCGGATTATGAACAATTCCAAAAAAACAAACTCATGCAATGAAATTCAATTAACATTCCATTATTTTGAGCAGAATATTTTTGAAAAGTAGGACATTACTTTTGAACGAATTATTTGGCAATTTCGAAAAGCCATTTTCTCTATCAGGGTTTGAAAAAACGGCCACGGCAACCTTGGGGTTAATTAGCCAAGCCATCTCATGAGCAAAGATAATACGCGAGGATTGATGCTGTTACGAGAAACAATGAGCCGCAGAAGCAAGAGACCTCGCATGCAGCTCGTGGTGTCCTTTTTTACATTTTAACGCCGAGGATATGCGGGAAGCTCTCGGCAACCTCGGAAAATGATTTATTTGCCTTCAGATTTTACTTTGCTTGACTCATTCTCGAGAATACACAGTGCCATCCGGCTCATGGTACGTCAAGTTCTCCAAACAACTGGCAGGGACAGCGAACAGAGGGTCCAAGGCCAGGCAACAGAAGTCGCCATTCCATCGCTAGTGTAATAAAGGACTCTTTCACTGTGTCTGGCTCCGTTGTCCTTTATTCGGGTTCTTTACAACTTGTCCCACACGGCCCTCGCTCAGAGCCTCCCCGCTTGGCAGCTCAACAGCTGCCGTCGCTCCCGTAGCCTTTCTCCACTCCGATGCAGCTCCGCTGCAGGTTTCCTTGTGCAGTCCTCCAGCTGCTCTCACTGCAGCTCCACCGCTGCTCCTCGTTCCTCCTTTGCTCGGTCACCGCTGGCCGACGGTTGCTGAGTCTCACCGTGTGGCGATCTCGCCACTCTCCACTCTCCGCCCTGCGTGGCCTCACCCTGTCTCTATTCCCGTACTCTCCCCCTGTCTCTTCCGGTTTTCTCCCTTAAGACCTTACCCCTCTCTCTCACGTGACCTAACCCCTCCCCCCGTGACGTCATATCCGCGAGGCCGTTTACGCCCGCATTACACTAGTCTTGCCCCATTTGCCATTAATTCATCCCCACCGACGTTTATTTTTCAGTGTAACGGTCTGGAAGGATGCTCCTGATCTTTTTTTATGTTTCACGCCACATACCTCTCATCTTGTTTTAACCTCGTGGTCATCATTTTTGTCCACAAAATTATAGGAATAGAGGGCACAGAGATATAGGGTTAATATGAAAAGGTGTCACTTGGACTCTCGTGGTGGTGCCTTAGGCCGGATAAGCCCCTCCTGAAAACCAGACGACGAGCGTTTCAAAAGATATCGGGAGAGAAATTCAGCTCCGCTTCCAACCATGACTCTTGCCCAAAAGAGTCAAGTAATATATAATGAGCGACGTTTTGGGCCATGGCCCTTCCTCAGTTCTTGACAAATGCACAGAGTCTTCCTTGTTCGTGCCTGCGCACCGCCACCCATGCAGAATCGCAGTTTTTTTTCTCCCCCAGGTCCAAGTCCACTCGTTTCCTAAACAGTCACGAACGCCTCTGGCTTGCATTCGTTTTCCTGACCCACGTGTCGATATCTCCGTCCCGCGGTGTTATTCCACGTGCACGCCTCCGTACGCTTCGCCACACGCATTGCGAGATGTAGTTCAATTATCTTTGCCACTAAACATCAACTTTTTTTCCATACATCACAGCAGGTAGGGACTCAAAACTTTCTCTTTCGGGGAACATTTGGTTTGTTGCTCTTCGTTACCAAGTCTTCCGACAGCACTGCTTTTGCTGTACTTTAAATCATATTCACTCTGGTACTCTTTCAATATTCGCCAGAGGTAACGATATTCATGCTCTGCTGTATTTTCCACTTCTCTTCCCAATGAGTTCCCTTTACTCTTTGGTTCTTTCCGTAAAGTCACGTAAAATTAATAATAGCTCACCAAGCTCGGAGAGAGACACGTATACAGAGAGACAAACACAGACACGGAGAGAGACACATACACAGGGAGACACAGAGAGAGAGAGAGAGACAGACAACTCCGTGTTGTTTGTCTATCTCTGTGACTCTGTGTATGTGTCTCTCTCCGAGCTTGGTGAACTGTTATGTATTTTCTTTTTTCTTTCTACGTGACTTTACCGAAAGAACCAAGAAGATGAATCCCTGCAGTCACGAAAGCGTTAAATCGAAATTTAACCAAAGAGTAATTCCTGCGGTCACGAAAGCTTCAAATCAAGATTAGTTCTCTTTGTTGAGAGCACTTCTTGTCCACTGATTTGGCTTGGTTTATAGGTATCTCTAACTCCATGGTACAGGCCTCCCTTCATATCCTGTTGCTCATTATCATTGCATGGTTTCATTCTAACTGTGTTCACACTGCATCTTGGATGGCTATAACGGTATCTGATCCAGAACTTCATGCTCATGTCTTTATATCTCCAAACCAGTTTTCAGAAAGTGTCTTTCGATATCGCTGTACGTGTTCGGAATCTCCCCGGGGTTGTTAGTAGCCTAACCAGGGGTGAATTTAGACCATCACCTATCTGGGGGAGGGGGGGGGGTACTAAAATTGGTACCACATTGTGGGAAGCCTGCTGTTGTCCCACGGGTAGAGTTCTCTCGTTTTTGTTTCGTCTCGTTCACAGTGTATTTAGATGTATTTTCTCCACGACCTCAGCTGTTAAATCAGGTGCGGAAGCTACCGAGTGAGTGTGCAGGCGGTGCAATTGCGTCGGGGTCCACTTTTGTCAGAGGGGCCCAAGGCCCTTGGCTACAAAGTGGTGGGGAAATTATTGGGAGTTGAACTTCATTCCTCGCACGTGGTCACATTGCCAACCACCCCACCTACATCGTTGTTGTAGATGTAACGTTAGCCTGCACTGGAAATCTACTCTGGTATCTTCATGGTTGTGCTGCTGCACACGCCTTCGATATTTTTTCTGGCAGTTACCTCGTGCTGCTGTTGTCTGGCACGATATCCGACGTTCTGCTCCACGTGCAATGGAGCTTCTTCAGGAACTGAGTTGTACACGGCCAACGGGTTGTTTATGTTTGCATTAATCGTTTCATCTTTTGCATATCATTTGCATTCACTTATCTGCATAATCGGCTGATAGGCGGAATATTAATTGCTTATATTTCCGAGCCTTGAAACTCGATTCCAGTTGATCAATCGATTAACTGTGGCTCTCCTATTGGCTGGGGTTCTTTGCTACTAATGATCTCCCAGGCTGCCCTTCGCTTGGGGGACTGTGCAGAGTAAACGGCAGCCTGCATAGCCCACGGGTACAGGCCAGACCCCACTGGACTTGCCGCTTGGAGGGTGGCATCACTTTGGCAGTTAGCGTTTCTTGATGTGGTCATTAAGCAATTCGCGCTCATTTGCCACATACATGATTCAGTAGGCAGAGAATGTTGGTACTCGTTGCTGCTATGGACACTGGCCACAGTGGCTTCTGATAATTGAACTAATTGCTTGCGAGAAACTGAGTTGCTATTTTGTAGAAATGCCAGCATATGACTCGTGCGTGTGTGTATATATGTAGTTGTGAGGCAGTGTTACTGACGAGTGTGGTTCTGGTTTACATTCAGATGCAGTCCTATTTAGATGCCTTGTAAGAACTGCCAGTGGGGAGTCGTGATTACGAACCAGACGGCTAACAACAGTGGTGAGTGCTATCTGGACCATCCCTGGCATCCCACTCACCCTTCACCAACCCGCAGTTACCAAAGCACTCAACGCACATCAATAACCAGTCGGGTGAAGTATGGTCAATCTATCAAGCCGCCGTGGATTGGCACAGGGCTGTAAATGATTAATAAACGACACTATGAGACCTCCTTTACCAGTGGCAAAATATAGTAATAGGTTTTTACCCTTTCAACTGGTACAAAAACTCACACCTTTTACAAGGCATCATGTTTGCAATAACCACAACACAAGCAGTCAATATGCATAAAAAGAAACAACTCTGATAATGATAATGATATGCACTGTCCTTGAAGTTGATTGGTCCACACCCGAGACAGCTTTTCTTAGAGCCTAGTCTCCATTGGTGTTGGACCAGACGACGCCAGTTGAAAGGGTAAAAACTCATTACTACGATTAATAAACGATTCTAGCTCCAGGTGTCCATGCACAGAAGTGAGGTTGACTGTGGCATCGCAGGACCGTGAGACGTATGGCAACGGCATAGGGGAGCTTTCATCCAACAGTGGATAGAAAATGTCTCATGATGATAATGAGGCAGATCATGATGATGATGAAGCCGCGTTGTCCCGTAATTGTCTTTATCAGTTTTATTTGATCCACCGCCGTCTGGGAGTTATTCGCGTTATATTCACGTCCGCTATGCTCGGGGTCACTCTCGCTAACTGCTCTTGAGGCGCAACCCGCTGAGAATTAAGCGGGCTTATGAACCGCGGTAATCCATTCCGGCGCGCGCTTTCACCAAATTGGAAGGCGCCTTTTCATTAAGGCACTGGAGGGTGAGTTGGTGGGGGGTGGGTGACTATGCCGCAAATTGCCGCTCGGCCCCCGGCGAAAGACCCGGCTATAATTATTAACATTTCGAAAAAAAAAATACGACACTGCTCTGCCAAGGCATAATCGTCAGCACACCGCGCTTGCAGTCCGAGCAACTCCGGTTTCGGGTCGCCGTCCAGGCATGGCAGTTGAAGCAACGGGAAGGTTTACCGATCATCCCCCACGCCCTCTGTCCACCGAGCAGCAATACAGATCTGTACGACGCAGCTAGGTCAGTCGACCGGCAGGCCGCGCGTGGTGCGGTCATTTGTGGGTGCTTCCTCCTCCTCCAAGCCGTCTGGCCAGCGTGGAAGAGTAGGCCAAACACCCCGCTAGAGGTGCTCGCTGAAGCTGCATTTAGTGGAAGCCCTTTCACCGGCATTGTCGTGCGAGCAAACGATTGCAGAGCTTCACCTTTCAATATTCAATGGGCGAATTCTACAGCCAGTGCGGAGACACACTTACTGGGGTTCTGCATGCTTGTGTGTGCTGTCAACATGAACGCAAGTGCGCCGAGGCACGGGCTGTTAACCTCTGCCGCACGCAAGCGAGCGGTTATAGCCGTGATCGCTCATCCCTGGTGGTAATTTCCCAATGGGAGCACAAATGCTCATCGGGCTCGGTGACGGAATCATTCGCCGCACGCGGTTTTTTTATGACTCCGAGATCGCTCGGCAAGAAAGAGACGAGAGAGCGAGAGAGTGAGTTAGTGAGCGAGCGAGTGAGAGGGCGAGTGAGTGAGTGAGAGTGAGTGAGTGAGAGAGCGAGTGAGTGAGTGAGTGAGCGGGCTGAGTGAGCATTTTTTTTTAAACAAAGCGTTTTTATTCCACAATTGTATTCGCGTTGCGCTATTGGCGTGAGAGCGAATGTGTCCATTCCGATCTCGACGTGGCGCGGTATCGGAGAACAGACCCGAGAAGGAGATATTGCGAAACTACTTCTGACATTCCTTCAAGTGGCCCTTTTATTTTAGCCACACACGATGTTCGAGGAGCACTATCTCATATGCCCTGCTGCAGAGGAAAAGTTTTGCCAAGTCGTCGTGAAAATTAATTTAGTTTTTAATTCTCGGAGCCGGAACTTCACCAATTTCACTTGATGCGTTTTCCAGGTTGTACCACCCATGGCTTGGCACGGTGTCCGACGTTTCGCTCCACGTATAGTGAGCTCAACGGAAGACCAGCTCACTCTGTTTATGCAAAAAGAGTTGTCCGCTGCTGCTGATACATTTCACGTTCCTACCATTCTCATAGTGCAAGAATGCCGCGATGGTGCTATCGCCGAGGCTGACTGAGAAAAATGTGCGGGACTGGACTACATTATGGAAGTGGTGGAAACCCTGGCAGGGTCTTGTCCAGCAGTGGATTGACAAAGAGAGGCCTGTTATACTTACATGTGGAAAACATATTTCCAACTCTGGTGGCACCTGGCAAAGTAAAAGGGTCATAGTATTCATATGTAGGCTGGTAAATACCGTACCCAAGCCAAAAAGCAGTTGGGGCGTTGGTGGCTCAGGATTTATTCAGCAGTTCTCAACAGACCGAAGTTTCTGCAGCTGGCTTCGGCCGAAATGCAGTTGCGGTAATATGGGCTGGTCAGATCGCAGGGTGAATTGAACGCTTTTTAAATCCTTTATATTAAGTTCACTTGCTTGCTTGCTTGCGCGCTTACGACCGTAAAAATATTTCGGTCGTTTTTTAACCCACTTCCCGTGATCCAATCTGAAATGTCGCGAGGGAACGGGCACAACTGCCCCCCCCCATACTCCTCCTCCTCTCCGCCCTCCCCCTCTGAGTGCACTTCTGAGTACTGCGCGCACACACAATGCAGAAGTACGCGGTACGTACAAAAGGCAGGAGAGTGGAGATGCAGCGGTGCCAGTGCTGCCAGCGGCGTTCAAGCCGTGGCGAATCTTCGCCGCCCTTCTTGGCGAGCACACTCCAGCGGCGTGCGGCGCTTTCACCGTGAGTCCTCGTGGAACAAAACTAAACTCGTGGGTAGACTTCAGTAACTTCAGGCTGGCGCTGGCTCTCCTCTCCGTGTGGGTGAAACAGAGCTAATTGCACACAGACTCGTTGTGCGTGACAATGTATTTTCCCAAAATTTTCCACTTTTTAGGAAAAAAAATGTCATATTTAATTTAAAATCCCAATGTGATAAAAATGAAACTCTTACTCAAGAAAAACAAAAATGAATAATAAAATAAAACCGATGTCACGCATATAAAAGATTTATAGTGAAAAAAATGTGTTTTTACGGGTAAATTTTTTTAAACGAACTAGTGGCCCGCGCTTCCCTTTGGACGTCACCGTTTTGTGTGACACGCGGTAGAACCCTGCCGGCAAGGGACGGACGGTGTCCCTCTGTGCTTTTTTCCCAATTAGGTGAAGTAAGGAGGGAACATTTTAAAATTTGGCAAATTTGGAACGCGATGCTGTCATACAACCAAGTGTTGGCCCATGGGTTTCAGAGCGTGGAGGCGGTACTGCGATGATCCAGCGTTCGTATCCTTTGATTTAACCGGCTTCTCAATTGTGTCGAGTCGATGGTCTCAGCCAAGTCACCAACAAGTGCACACACAAAAAATTGTGTTCAATTGAGCATTTCACTTTATTTGGCTGCAGTTTTGTCTCTGAGATCAGAAAAAAATACCGGTTTGAAAGCGTGCGGGAACATGCGACCCCAACTCGGACTGAGTAAGTGATGAAAGCAGTCCGTTTGAAGGTCTGTGCAAAAGTTCTGCGAAGCAAAAATATCCGACCCACGGCGCTGCGAGATTTTCGAAAGGATTCATCATCTCATGAAATGGTTCCAGTAGCGCAGTGGGCATAACATTTTGTTGGGTGGGGGAGGAAAAACATCTTCCCATATTGAAAATAAAGGTGATATCCAGCGCAAATGCTACATCGCGGCGGAAAATGAGAGTGACAATGAGCAACGGAGGGAGACGGCGTTCAGGATTAATTGTGACATTGGGATTATGCAAATGTGGATCACAGAATGGAAAGCATAATGCCAGATAACACACTATTAACATATTAAACGGAACGAGGCCGATAATTAATAAACACAATTAATTGCACGTAGTGGGAAATTAATTCCGTGTTAATGAAAGAAACCCTTATTGCGTTGTTATGAGTTTTACGACGCACGGAATGCTTAAAAGCCGCAGCATTGAGCGTGGTTGCTCGTTATTTTATGGAGGTATAAATACATTTCCAAGTGCCATTTAATTCTCGTGATGCGCGAAATAATTAATGAATTAACATTTCACACACGTTAATGAAATAACATAGGCTAATTAATGGGTGAGAAAGTGTTCACACATTAAATAGACACATGCTTTTTTTTTTGTTGCAATGTCCCCTTCAATACACAACATTTACAAAACAGCTGTGAGCCGTGCATTTTACGAAGCCTTCAAAGGAGTGGCCAGACGAGAGTGAGAGATTAAAATCCTCACAGTCTCGGCACGAGCTGGGACACACGCTCGATTGATTCAATTCAATTTAGGGTCACGATGGGCACCACGGCTAAAGCCAATTGGTGCAACCACTTCTCGCAAGATCGATTTTACACATATTACACTTTCGCGACCAATATTATCCATATCAAGGGTTTTTTGGGTTAGATCGCGTCAACATAAACTCGTCGTTAACCCACCACCACCACCGACACAGCCAATTAGTAAGGTTTGTGACGTAAACAAGATGTGCCCGAACAGTGTCCCGCCATCCGTTCTGAGCTCTTCCCGTCAGTTAGCCAGATTTGTGGGAACCACTCCAATGACGGTGCCGGTAACCGGCCCTGCCCCTACCTGTGGCACCGTGTCCCACCCAGCTCAGCCGTTCCTTCCCCGTCAAATGCAACACCCAGTTGCACAACGTTCTCTCCGGCACTTCGGCGTTGCTTCTCCTGTCTTGCCACGGAATTCCCAGGATCCGTCAATTGCATGGGGGTGGCCTTCATCCAGCAGTGGATTGATCATGGCTAATTAAAGATATCTCACACGAAGGTACCACACTCAGCGTGATCAAAGGCCAATTATACGTTCGTGTCAGCAATTGTCATCACCGATTCGCGTCAAGTTGCTAAACTACGGTGGCACGCAGGCAGCCGTGTGGCGTTTTACACACACTGCTCAAAAGGCAACCCGTGATTCATAACAGCAATCAATAGACGCAACAGAGGGAACTGCATGCGCTGTCTAAATATGTATATGGGCCTATTGGCGAATACCAATTTATTCCAAGTTATGAATCTCACCACCCGCCACTACACCAAGTGCGATGAAGAATTTTAATTGGACACGCGTTTTGCGAGGATGTTGGAAGCCGCATCGTATTGTTCACACGGATTCTTCTTGTTCTTGCAAGAGTCGCCTTGCGCTTGGGTGCAACGTGATCATTTTGTCCCCCCCCCCCACCTCTCGTTTTTCATCAATAGACCTTGAGCCTCAAATCGACGACGGCTGATGGTCGGTGTTGGTAGCTGGGTGATGTTGGTGGGGTTAGGGGGTTTGTGTGGCTCGCTGGGGGATACTAAAAGTTCTGCACCAGTTTGTTTTAAACATAAAAACAAACATCGACGCAACACACACACACACTCTCGTGTTCAGCATGGACGTGGTCTCGGTTATTATATTTTGGCGTGAGAGCAGGAAGCCGATGTTTTAAGCCGAGGGGCTTTTAGGAGGCTTCAGAGAGAGGGAGATACAAAGCGAGAGAGTAAAGGACTCGCAGTGAACCGGGAAGATTGAGTTCTAAGACTTCAGGGAAACCTTTAGGTGAGGGCCGTGGTGTAATTTGTGAGCACACTGGATTTGCAATTCAGAAGTCACCAGTTCGACCTGATATCCTGGCATGATTGTCCACGTAATTTGATGATTGATTGCAATAAATATTTAGATTCTGGTATTGTTTATCGGCTATTTAATATCTTGCTCGATGCAGTTCTGCTCGTTCCATTCGCCTAAATGTGACATCAGGATGATAAAATTGCGTGCGAACAAAATGTGTGCGTAACAATTGTGTTTGTATAACGTGTATGCGTACAATAACACAATTTTGATGGACTGCGATCGATTCTTGCAAGCGCAATGTGACGTCTGCTAGTGGGAGAGGGTGTAACTTCCCGCTTGTCTGTGGTTCTTCACTGTGAGTGTGAGCGAATGCCATGCAGCGCATCGCAAGTTGGGGCTGTAATTAGCCCTGCCTCACCCACACGGAGAGGAGAGCCAGCGCCAGCCTGAAGTTGGCGAGTTTAGTTTTGTTCCACGAGGACTCACGGTGAAAGCGCCGCACGCCGCTGGAGTGTGCTCGCCAAGAAGGGCGGCGAAGATTCGCCACGGCTTGAACGCCGCTGGCAGCACTGGCACCGCTGCATCTCCACTCTCCTGCCTTTTGTACGTACCGCGTACTTCTGCATTGTGTGTGCGCGCAGTACTCAGAAGTGCACTCAGAGGGGGAGGGCGGAGAGGAGGAGGAGTATGGGGGGGGGGGGTCAGTTTTGTCCTTTCCCTCGCGACATTTCAGATGGCTGCCAGGTGCCATCCACCGTTTTTGAAGCGTTTTCATTGAATACAATTGTCAGTCAATAATGAGTAATATTTCATGTTCGTTTAATTCCAGAGACATTTTAATATTACACGATGACATTCTTATTAGTTTTGTTTTTTACGCAATCAGTGTCGTTCCCCAAAAGGAATGGTTTTAGTATCCCACCGGAAAAAAATTGACACATGCAAAAAATTGATCGCAGTGTGTGCCACCCACTCAGTACCTGCACAGCTCTGCGTTGCAACAGTAAAGCTTTATTCTTCTTGTAATAATAATAATATAGTGAACTTGCAACACCGCGCTGCCACAGCACAGGACTCGCTCGCTCTCGTCGAGAGAGGCACGAGGAGGAACCACAGACGAGCGGGAAGGCAGTGGCCACCAAGGAGTGAATCAGCACAGGCAATTGCCCAAGCTCTGCGGTCCTCTATATATTGAGATGTTTTTTTGGTAAATTCATGAATGTTTACACGTGGGAGGAAACTGGAGTACCTGGAATAAACGCACACGTGCAAGGGGGCAATACTATATCCCATACCGATTTGGAGAATATGATGAGTCAATCATCATATTCTCCGGATTATAAATACACATTCTGTCCCCCCTCCAACCCATACCCATCTAGGGAGTTAACTTGGCCCACTTATTGCGTACTGGCCAAATGTTTTAGAAGAGGTACCCACACTTTACCCTACCACAAATGGCCTGCCAATCAACTTAACTGTGGTTGCACCCGGACAATTGGAAGGTGATTCAGGAGCTTGCCCCGCTGTTTCAACCAAAGCACCAGGACGTGGGAGCGGTGGCCTCTGGGCTGCAATTGCAGTGTGCAAAACCATTCCATCGATATGTCGCCCCTATTGCCACCACAGCCACGTCCACAATTATAAGTGTGACTAGGCTTGAATAACTTTATTGACATGACACAGTGCCTTCTGTCATTAACACATCCCTCAGATTATAAAACGTAACATTTCCCCCCCCCCTCCCCCACCAGCATTCACTCTCATATATATTTTTAACTTTTATTTGGATCGGTTCAGATACCATATGGCACTGATGTTGCCCGTGGCTGGGAATAAAACTCAGATTTCTGGAATTGTACCATAAAGTGTTACGTGCGGACCACTGTGCCACGCCTTCCAACATCGACTCACACAGTGCACCGCTAACCACCGCATTCAATTTACGCACACACACTCACAAAGGCCCCCTGTTTAGCTATACAGAGGAACTGAGCAGGGATGTTTCATGAGCACCGATTATAACAACCGGCATGATGCACGAGGTATGCTGTGCCCAGCCCCACACATGTTTACGCACTACATCACGCACTTAATTAATGCTGAGTTAACCTAGGGGAGGCCTGCGACAGGGTCAGACACTGCTTGCTCTAACACTGACGTTTATCCCTTGCTGGGTTACAGAATTCAGGTCGCTGGGTTGGTGCCAAAGTGCACAATCCACTGCACTGCTGCCCTGCACTGCGATGACAAAGATCCCCTTCCAGCTGTATCGACTGTTGTGCAAGTGTGGTTAATGGGCACCGACGAAGATTGTGCTGGCATGGCAGGCGGTGGGGCTGTTCACACATCGCACCAGGCAATCGTTTAATACTGAGCTGACCGAGAGAAGGCGCAGGACCGCTTTAGACATCACTCGCCGCTGGTGTTAGTCGTGGAATCGAACTCGTATTGACGGGTTCAAAGCGAAGCCCGCCAACCACTGCGCTACCCGTCTTCACAAGAAACACGCAGCAGGCACGCGCTCAGACAGCTGCCTCCCATCGCATGTGCGTTTAATTTTACGGAAGATGAATACAATCTACAATCTGGCCCACATGGCTGACACTGCTGTCTGGCCGTTTTCTTTTATTTATGGCACCATAAGGTTCCCGATGTTGTGTTTGTTGCTATTGTGCTTAGTGGGCATTCCCACGTAACACACACATTGTTTAGAATTATTGATTTGAAGCTTTCGTGACTGCAGTAATCCATACTCTTTGGTTCTTTCGATAGAGTCACGTAGGAAGAAAAAATAATAGATCACGACGAAAAAACTGCTGAAGCAGGCAGTTTTTCTTGCTGTGGTTGTCCCACCTGATGACGATTGCTTGTGTTGCAATCGAAACGTCGTGATCTATTATTTTTTCTACCTACTTGACTTTACCGAAATAACCAAAGAGTATGTTTAGAATCATGTTTCTTCTTCCTGACTTGTCAATCCTTACGCACCATCTTCCCGGTACACGCCACCCATGCGACTTGTGCACATTCACGGATCTCGGTGTGGGGGCTGCAAAGCCATAGCTTCGGTATCTCATTGGGCGACACGGCGGCGAGATGTTAACTACCTCGCCTGGTATACAGGAGGTCGTGGGTTCGATCCCGACCCTGACGCCTGCTGTATATTTGGAGTTTGCGTGTCTCTCCGTGGTGAGATGTTAACTACCTCGCCTGGTATACAGGAGGTCGTGGGTTCGATCCCGACCCTGACGCCTGCTGTATATTTGGAGTTTGCGTGTCTCTCCGTGGCGAGATGTTAACTACCTCGCCTGGTATACAGGAGGTCGTGGGTTCGATCCCGACTCTGACGCCTGCTGTATATTTGGAGTTTGCGTGTCTCTCCGTGGCGAGATGTTAACTACCTCGCCTGATATACAGGAGGTCGTGGGTTCGATCCCGACTCTGACGCCTGCTGTATATTTGGAGTTTGCGTGTTCTGCCCCGCGGTCGCGTGGATTTTTCACCTGGACCTTCTGGTCTTTCCCTCCACATTTAGAAACACGCGTTTAGAGTATTCGGCTGCGTTAAATTGTCCACGTAATAAGTCAATTCGTTGAGATATCATTTGTGGCTAGGTAGCTTCTGAAAAAAAAAAGATCTATATAGCTCAGTGGGCCTTACCTGGTAACACAAAAAAAAGTTTTTTTTTCACAGTTTTTGATTGACAAAAACACTTCGCCTCCAAGCCAGGGGGCGGGCAGGGGGGATACTAACCGCCCTCTCTCCGCGCCTCTCCACAGTCGCCACGTGTCCCTGCCGTTGCAGGCTGCTGCGGGGTTACGTTTTCAGAAGGTGGTAGCGCAGCAAAAATGACATCGTTGCACTGACCTGGTGGTCATTGAGTTGCACTTCGTTGCAGTACAGTGCGGCGTCCTGCACTGTTTTGATAGGTCTAAGTTGGCTGAGAAATACGTGCAGGTCTGGTCTGTGGAAGAGGTGGAAACTCTGGCAGGCCCTAGTCCAGTCGTGGATTGACAAGGGGTGTGGCGTTGTTACCGCTACATGTGGAAAGCATATTTCTGTTGCATTTTCGTGCCAAAGTTCTGGCTCGCTGGTGGCAACTGGCAAAGTAAGAGGGTGCGGTGTTCATTTTGATGCTAGGTTGTAACGTACACGACCCAAACGCAGTCTTGGGGCTTTTGTTGATTTTCGGATGAAATCTGGAGCTACTCGACATATTTAATGATGGGAGACGAGGCGAGTCAACCACGGACAGGCGATATAACCCAATGGCCTTAAGATTGTGAGTTGAGAGATCGTGGGTTCAGCGCTAACCGCACAGTCGCGCACAGGAGGATTCTCCCGGTATCCCTTCCAACAGCTCGGAGGAGCGGAGAAAAGACACGGGTGAGTCGCGGCTGAGGTTCGCTTCATTGAAATATAAAAATATCTTGCTTTGTAATTTGCTGCGTTTTTTTTTTAAACAAAGGGCAGCGTTGGAGCTTGAACTTCCAAAAAGCAATAAAGTAATAGTGCAGCTACATTTTTGTCCACGCGAGAAGCCTGGCGTTGTCACGAGGTCTTTTTAAATTCTTTATATTAAGTTCGCTTGCTTGCTTGCGTGCTTGCGTGCTTGCGTGCTTGCTTACGACCGTGCAAACCTTTTGGTCGTTTTTTAACCCACTTGCCGTGATCCAATCGAGCTGACATTTTGCACACAGACTCGTTGTGCGAGACAATTAATGTTCGTGAAAATTTTTTTCCAAAATTTTACACTGTTTAGGGAAAACAAATTAAATATTTAATTACCAATTACTTAATACTGGCAGACAATCATCTGACCCATAGGTGGCAGCCATCTCAAGCCAGAGGACGAGAGGACTCTAGCCGCCACGCATATAAAGGATTTAGAGTGAAAAACTTTGTTTTTACGGGTTATACTTATTTCCAGCAGGGCCGTGCTGCTGGGTGCTCTGCATCGGTTTTGTTGTGTCGGTGCTTCTGGTTGTGCCACGCGTCGTTGAGCGCCATGTCCGATGTCCAATACCACGTGCTGGGGGCTTCTCAACTCAGTTCCTGATGAAGTTCCCCGTATGCAGCACGTAACGTTGGACACCGTGCCGAACAACACGTGGTACAACACGAAAACAAGTCGGAGAGAGAGAGAGGAGATCCGGCTACACTGGGACGTTGGGCCAATTCCATGAATGAGTATTTCCCTGTGGCAGGAATCTGGAGTACCACAGAAAACCCACGCATGCAAGGAGATGGCACTCAAAGTGCCAACGCACATAGTTTATTAACCCAATCCCTTTCCTTCCATCTCTCGGCCATCTTGCACCCTCGAGTTGTTCGTGAGTGTCGCACAATCTAATTTGAGCATTTCCGTGACCGTGTACACACGCACGTACGTTGAACTTCTTTCGCACCGTACGAAACCAACCGTGCTAATCGGAGGTGCGGGGAGTGTTCAGCTTCCTGCCCAGGGAGTGGGAGCTGTAGCACCAATAGAAAATCCACCACTCGTACTATCGTGATAGCAATGAACGCGCCGCACAGATGCAGCAACAGCGCCTTTGGAGACAGATGGTCCCCTCGCTCGGAGGCAGCAAAGACAGAATATCTGAACCGGCCCACTCATTCACTCCATGCGCTTGTGTGGTGTAAATGAGGAACAAGCACGTGCGGTGATGATCTCTGTGTTCAGTGAGGTTGTTTAAATTAACCACTTTCATTTATTCCTTTTGAAAACTAATGGGGGGGGGGGGGGGGGACCTGAGTTCGATTCCACAGCCCCACGGCTGGCTCCCGTGGAGTGCGATGCCTTGACCTGGTGCTCGACCTCGCCACGGACTCGAGTGCCCCGGGCCTTAAATAAGTTCTCGGTGGTCTTGGGTGAGCACCAGCGCTGGGGGAGACAAAGGGGGTGGACAGGTCACCAGCGTCCCGCTCGTTCGGCGTCCAAGATTTCGATAGGGGCCGTCCATAAATGACGTCACGCGCCTGGGGGGGGGGGGGGGCAGACATTTGTGACGATGCGTGACGAGGAGGAGGGGCTTGAGAAATGTGACGTCACATCAAAATGCGCAACTTTAAATACGTTCTACTTAATAAAATATACTTTTTAATAAACGTTTTCTCCTACAACATCAGAGTGCAGCGCCACATTAAATAATAAACTACAATGACATTAGTTTAAAGCGATTTGAAGCATGTTTTTTTTTGGGGGGGGGGGGTGTGTGCAAAGCTTTGTGACGTCATATTTGAGGGGGGGGTCTGACTTTTTGTGACGCCGTGTGACGAAGGGGGGGGGGGGTAAAAAATCGTTCCAAATCGCGTGACGTCATTTATGGACGGCCCCATAGGCGCTCGCTAAACGGCACTTGCACGTGGAGAAATGGCGTAGAGTTAGCAACACTGCGCTCCGATGCCCGGTCACTTGACTGTAACGTCAGTGGTGGCAAGTGCAGTCTGAATCTGTCCCTGGTCCCCAACGTTTGCCAACCGCCGGGTGAAGTATGGGCAAACAACCCCCCATGACGAACAGCACTGGTAAGGATCTCGTCATGCACGTGTTTGACAGATCGCTGAAAACGTATTATTATTTTTTTGCTAATAAATTACTTTCAAAATACATTATATCCCTGCGGCTTAGCTGAGCAGTTCAATGGTGTGTTTGACGAAATAAATGTTGCCGTTTCTTCAAAGTAAATATGAAAAAGTACGTACGACGTGAACGCATCCAGATTGATTTGAACAATCACGCAAGTAATACTAATAACGCGCAACGGTGAATCAGGGGTGTTATTAACAGGATTTGCATGGTGTCGGTGACTTTGTACTGCGTATACATGGCATTTTTCTGGCAGTAATGTCAAAACCATAGCCTTAGAATTCTTAAGCACCTTCATTGTTTATATAAACTACATTTTTTTTTGTTCTCCAAAAATACACTTGACTTCGACACGATGTCATGGCAGGACTGTGAGAGATGGTGGCGGATTGGGGAGGCCTTCATCCAGCAGTGGAATGATCGTATCTGATGATGGCGATGACGGTGTACATAGAGACAAATGAAAGGATATAATATATTCACCACTTGTTCGCAAAGCAGGGGAAGGGATGGACATGCGCAACAACTATTTCTGACACTGCGTCTGTTTAGCAGGTGATTGCCTGCGGCTGAGTCACTCTCAACATTGTCTCTGGAAGCCTCGGGCAGAAATATTGAACCATTCGAATCATAATGGTGTTCTGGCTCTGCGAAACTTGGCTATTAACACTAAACCCCAGGAATCGCAATGGTGCCTGAGACAGCCGTAGCGTATTCATCTCACAACTCAGAAATGTTGATTCTCCGAGTTCACTCGATTTCCCGATTTCGCTACCTGTTGAAGATCAGTCCGGTTTGGGCGAAGCTTCGTTGCGTGTTGATGTCGTACTCGGTCGTGAAAAGAGTCAAGGCACTAGGGAGGAGATTCTTGAAAGGTTGGAATTTGATCAACACATTGTCCATGTAACAGTCTTGATCCTAATGCGATCAATAGGCTGCTTCAATAAATTTTGGAATACATCTACTGACTACCACGTGGCCGTAGCCAAAAATAAAATTACGACCATTAGCACGTGCGTGTGTGTGCAAAAGAATATTACAGCAGCATATAAAGTAAAAAATCATGATAATCTTTATAGAGTGTCTTTCATACCATGAGGTTCAAGGCTGCTTCACTCGAGTTAATATAAAGCAAACATTCACACATGCTGCACAAACACTCATAAAATAAGATAAATACACAAAGAGAAGGGAAAACAAGAAGATGAAAAAATAAAATGATCGTGAGATGCCAAAATAAAATCACAAGGCGAAGTCATAGAAATAGGCGTGAAGCCTTGATTTGCAAGCATCCACTCTGGGTGAACCTCTGACAATATTGGCCAGCGTGGGCTTCTTTCTCATGTTTTCTCACTCGGGTTGAACGCATTGATGCCTTCGCTCTGGCCATTCTCCTGCAACTGTCGCTTGTGATTAAAACGTTGTTTATAAAAGTTCTGTTGCTATTCGGAACTTACCCCAATTTAAAACCAGCCACATTGATCAATGGGTTGGCCAAAACTTGGGAGACACAAACCATGACATGAGGACTATTTGTAAACATGCAAACATAATTTTGCCCTGACAACTATCCGACGACTTCCATACCGTGCTAGCATTTCAATGCATTTCCGAATACAAAAATGCATGAGGCTAGTTGTAATTACTGGCGAAACGTCATACTCAGATTGTAAATGTCGCGGCTTGGCTCTCCAACATACCGGTGTGCTGTACTAGTGACGAATTGGCCACGTTCTGTTTACGTGACAACCCTTACTAGTTGGATGTGTCGGGTGGTGGCGAGTTTTAATGACACATTCATATATTTACGCGATCTAACACAAAAACCTCTATAATGGATTATGGCCAAAAATGCATGTTGAAAAGCATTACACCGGTGCACATCATTTTCCTAACTTGTTCTAATGAGTCTTGAGACTCATTGAAGCTTATTAATCTGAGTTGATAAATTACAGTATTTTTGAAATATATACAGGTTTGGCATTGCGGTCGTCCTTGGAGCAATTTTCCTCAACCATATCAATGTCGAATTTCCAGCAGTTGTCTGAAGGTTATGAATAGCATATGGATACCGTGTAATTTGAGTCTGAAACAACTTAGTCTTTGTTTTGCACAACATTAATTAATTTGCTCTTTCTATAATTAATGAGCGCTCTTACAAGCCATAATGCTTTCTGCACACTCCTGCGTACAATGTGGCTGCTATCGACCCTCATTTCTTTGCCAATGAAGGCTGTGCAACATTTCACATTCATTTTCCGCTCGCCCCTTTTTCATTTTGCTGCCCGATGGATGTTGTGAGCGCCGCTAGCATTCGCGAGACCCCCACCGCCGTCGCTCGCAAGCAAGTTTGTAAATCGTAATCTTTCCCATCACCCCAAGTACTTGGCCTCACTTCACTGGCTTCCCAACGCACGAGCGTATGGGCACCCAGATCCTCGCCTTCGCGTTCAGAGCCATCCACAGCCTTGCGCCTCCTCCTCCTCCATACCTTAGAAACCATTTCCACGCGCACGTACCAGCCCACTCACTCACCCACTAACTTACTTACCCACTCACTCCTTCCTTATTCGTTCATCAAAGGTTGATGATGGCCATGACACGCTTCATTTGGGATGAGTCTGGGGTACGATGAGAGCACAGATGGCTGAGGTTGCCAATCTGAGCCCAGATTGGATATGATATGATGGTAGCAGCCTGCTGGGGAACAGGTCTCTTGATATGGGTCTTGCACTGTTGTCTCTTCACCATGGCATTTCTGGTCCTGCTGGTTTCAGAGGTGGTAGCACCGTCCCAGATGAGATTTCGCCAGGTCGGACGATCTTGAGCAAGGCTTTCCCATGACTTTTGATATCTTTTGGCATTGAAGTCGCCGAGAATAATGAGTTTATCTTTGCTGGTTATAGCAGCAATTGTATTCTCCGGGTCAGTTTAGAACTTTTTTTTGACCTGTTAAGAGTTTGTCATGGTTGGTGCATAGGCACTGATGATGGTGACCTGCTTTTTGCCTGGTAGATGAAGCTCCAGGGTCATCAAATTGTCTGGGATAAGCTTGACATTTGGTCGGCCAGGTTAGTTTTACTGCAAAACCAACACCAGTGAGACATCTCTTCTCTTCTCCACGCCCACTCCGAAAGAAGGTGTAAACCGGATTCATCTTCTGCAATCTGTCCCGTGTCAGCTAGCCGGGTCTCACTTAGGACGGCAACGTAAATTTCGCATCTGGCAAGTTATCTGCCTACAAGAGCCGTACGTTTCCCAGGTCTGTTTGGTCCAGCTGTGGCCATAAGTGTGCGCACATTCCAAGCACCCATATTAAGTGGTGTATCTTTGATATTTTTTGTTGGACCTGATGATGGTGTCATGACTTGCGCTTTTAATTAGATTTAAGTGAGGAACAGTTGCGCAACTTCGACCTCACTCTCTATTCCAAACTCATCTGTATCCAGTGGCAAGACGACGTCTAGACGGCTAGAGATGATGCTGGATGCCGTAGATGGTCGGAGAAGACGTTTTGATGGTATTTCTTCCACCAAGGGTTCCACCGACCCAACTCAGATACTGAGTTTGCCAGGGTAGCTAACCTCTACCCGGGGTTCGGCGTTGGCAGCTGCTGGAAGTAGCGACTCACCAGGTGCAAGATGGAAAGCACCTAGTGTGTGCCTACAGTAGTAGCTAGGGTGTCTCCAGAAAAGACTGACTGAACACCCACTCACTCACCGACTCACTGACCCACTCACTCACTCACCCACTCGCTCACCCACTCACTCACTACACTACAGGTCACACCGCATCTCTTTCTGCCTCTTCCCTCACACTGCTCCACTTAGGAATTCCCCTTCATCGTCTCTTTTACACCAAATGCAACAATCTTTATCAAGAACGGTATTACAACTTCAAGAGTGCTGGTTATTGTTAGCTACTTTACATTTCGGGCCTGTTCTCGGCAGGCAAATTCAAAGTCAAATTATTTGGTGTAAATGCTTACCCCGAGCTCTCAATACTCTGATAGTGCCCTGTTTTCGAGTTGTACGCCTTTTGGCGTCATCTGGTCCAACAACAGTGGAGACTAGGCTCTAAGAAAAGCCGTCTCGGGTGTGGACCAATCAATTTCAAGGACAGTGCATATCATTATCAGAGTTGTCTTTTTTTGTTTGCATTTTGACTGCTTGTGTTGTGGTTATTGCAAACATGATCCCTTGTATAAAGGTGTCAGTTTTGGTGCCAGATAAAAGGGTAAAAAACGTATTACTCTATTTGGCGATTCTGTATCGGCGGTGTTGCACAAGCAAAATTAACACGTGAAACATTAAACTCAACACCTTCGTACATGATACGAAGAAGGGCCAGTTCGTGTCAAGCAATGTTATAACAAATTCAACGTCTCTTTTTCCATCACCAGGTGCACGTTACCATGGTGATAGCCTGGGCCCACTGGGCGGCCATCTTCCTGGCACTGGTGCTGCCGTCCTCGAGAGTGCTGGGGGCCCCTTCGGCAGAGGACGGAGCTGGAGGAAGGAGCAAGGGCGCAGAGAGAAAGGGGGGCGCGGGGGTGCGCGGAGGCAAGGGGGTGCGTCAGGTTGAGGATGCATGTGTGAGATGCTGCGACTCCCCGAGGTGGCCGCCTCGCCACGGTGACAGCCTCCATCAAACCACGACAACAGCAGCACCGCAGATCGAGATCTCCATCCTCAAAGGTGAACGCTGCTTGCCGCCGCTGCTGCTGTTGAGTTGCCATAGATTGTAGTACGGCCCAATTGGAGCTGACATTTGTCGAGTTAAAACATGGTAGCAGTCGTTTGGGAAAATAGATGATGATGATGATGAGAGGGAGTAGTTAAAACTGAATTATTTATCTTGCACGAATTTTGTTACAATGTTACTATCGACATCTGCACACAGAGCGATGCGTTAATTCATTTAAAGCGCCCGCAGAAATAAGAAGTCTCGTCTCAACGTGATGCGACTCCAAAGTGGGAAGGCTTTTTTTTTCGTTATAACCTTCGGCTGTGGTATATTACCTCAGCCTCCAGGCTGCACTCTCGCCAACTCAACACACATTAACAAGGTGGATGTGTTCCCAATTCCACCCCAAGCTCTGTCGGCCAATTAACGAGTGTTTACATGAGAAAAGCCACAAACTAACCTCTTGTAAATGTACTGCAATCGGCCCTCAGAGCTGTCTTAAATAATTAATGTTTGACACCAAAAATGTGTTAGATGTTTTTGTGGTGCAGTCCTATAGGCTGAGAATCATGAATTGACCTATAGGTGAAAGTGTGATTTCATCTCCCGTGTGGGGAGCGACAGTGTTGCGGTGAGCGCGCTGCACGACGAACCCGGCGACCCGGTCGACTCAGCCTCAAATGAGTACCTGGTGCGGTGTGTCAACATCACCACTAGGGAGACAAAGGCGGCCGGGTGTTGTGTTGGCCACCGACCCACCCGTGTGCCGTGCCAGCCTTTATAGGTGCTCGCTAACAGCACTTGCCCCTACAGTCTGCTAAGGCTATACGGGGGATCTTTGTCTTTTTGTCATCTTCCGTGGGACCTTGGCAGATGTCGGCTGTGCACGCGCATTGCTGCTGCTAAGTCTATGGCATATACTGTGTTCTAACAATTTAATCTATTTAAACTATTAAATGATTTTCTACTTACCAGGTAAAGCCCACTGAGCTATTAGCTCTCCTTCAGTGGAGACTTGGCCACAAATGATATCATGTGGACATTTCTAGCAGCCAAAAAAATCTAAATGCATGTTGTTTGTAAAATCCACACGACCATAGGGAGAACACGAAAACTACAAATATACTGACTTCAGGGTCGGGATCGAACCCACGACCCCTTGTATACCCGGCGAGGCAGATAACAGCTCACCACTGTGGTGCCCATTTATACGGTGTTCTAGAAAGTAAAACGCACCTCAAACCTGTGATAGGTTTTAATGAACCGAAGCAAATCTGGTCTCACCCACCCTTCAGTTTTTCTACGAAAGAAGTGTGTCTTATAATAAGGAGAATATGGTAAGTAGTATTTTTGTGTCACAGTGGAACCTGGCAAATCCCATTTTTATTCCGGGCAATGGATAACATCAGAACCGGTCGTACCTTCCGATCTTCATCAACCTGCAATGAACAGTTTGGTGAAATATGATATTTAAAAAAAAACATGATCGACATGGCATGGTGAGGCTTCCAAATATTTGTGGATTGTGAATGGCGAGATTTTATATTCCATTCAAGATCCGGTCATGTGACTTACTCTACAAGTAGCTCCTATACTTCGTATTTCTTGCTCCCCTTGGCCAATGAGATACTTCCTGACTTTTGTGATGTACACTTTGGGTACCTTGTAGAAATGCGCTTTATAAGGGCAAATTTATTACTTGGAATCAGAAACCCATTGAGCTAAGAAGCTCATTTTCAAAATGGGTCAATGCTCTTCTCAATTGTGGCACCCAAACCTCTGGAATACATTGGTCGCTTGTCTCAATATTACTCTTTGGTTCTTTCGGTAAAGTCACGTAAGTATAATTTAAAATAAATTAAATCATGAAGTTTTGGGCGCAACACAAGCATCCGTCATCAGGTGGGACAATCACAGCAAGAAACAATTGCTGAACCAAAGAACATGGATCCCTGCAGTCACGAAAAACTTCTAATCTAGATTGGTCTCAATATTGTGACCCCGACTATCTCTGTCTGCTTTCAGGGCGTTGCTTTTATGTTTACTGCTGCCAAAAACCCTGTGAATTTCTTTAGAAAACACCATTGGTGACAGGGAACTTGACATTGTCATTTTTGTTCATGCTGTTAATTCAAATAGGGAATGCAATTGTAATTCTTGCTGTTATGAATGCCATGTTAAAATGTCAAGTTACTCTCACTAGTGTCTAGCATAATGCTATTTTGAATTGCTCACTAGATTTTCATTGTACAGAGATCTGGTTGGTATTTTTTATAATGTATTCATGTTTATCAAATGTCCCTGCTTTTGTTCCATGAAACCCCTGTAAACCCGAACCTTTCCATGCAATTGACTGGCTATTGTGTACCAGCCGGTCCATGCAGCCCCTGTAAACCCTCCCTTCCCATGTAACGGGTTTGGTCGTTTTGGCTGGGTAGCCATTGACAAAAATCTTCTCAGCTCAATGGACCTAACCCAAAATAAACTGACTGACTGCCAGTGCCTGATAGCAGCTCACTTTAATTTAAAATGTTCAAAATTCGGCAAATAAATTCAAATTTGGCAAAAAATATGTTTTATTCTCGCCAGAAATAAATCTAAAAAGATAATATTTTCAAGCGGAATTGCTAGATATGTGCTCCTCTATAGATTTATTGAAATTCAGCTTCTACGCACGTAAGTTTGCTCACAGGCACTAAATATGTTAATACGTTTTACTATTTTGTTTGTAAGGGAACAATCTGCCCAGATCATACAAAATAACTGCCACAGCATGTGGCTCAGTGCACATCTACCTGCGCTTTGGGAAATCCACTGCTGGATGAAGGAATCCCCAATGCCGTGCAGGTTCGGGGCTCGAATGTGGTGGGTGTGGTTACTTTAACCATATTTCAAGCTGGTCAGTGTGGGTCGCTGAAAGACTGGGCGCATACATGTGGTGGCATCTTCTCCTCCTCCTCCACCCTCCTCTCCCTCCTCCTCCTCCTCCTCCCCCTCCTCCTCCCCCTCCTCCTCCCCCCTCCTCCTCCCCCCTCCTCCTCCCCCCTCCTCCTCCCCCCTCCTCCTCCTCCCCCCTCCTCCTCCCCCCTCCTCCTCCCCCCTCCTCCTCCCCCCTCCTCTTCCCCCTCCTCTTCCCCCTCCTCTTCCCCCCTCGTCCTCCCCCCTCCTCCTCCCCCATCCTCCATCCTCATCCCTCCTCCCTCCTCCTCCATCCTCAACCCTCCTCACTCCTCCTCCCTCCTCCTCCTCCTCATCCCCCTCCTCCTCCCCCCTCCTCCTCCCCCCTCCTCCTCCTCCTCCCTCATCCTCCTTCCTCCTCCTCCCTCCTCCTCCTCCCCCCTCCTCCTCCCCCCTCCTCCCCTCTCCTCCTCCTCCCTCCCCTCAATTTCACATCAAGGTGGTACGGCCCAGTCAACCGTGTCCGGAGCAGTGCAGTGCATCGCCATGATGTCTCCTTCGTATTTGTGGGTCGGGCATTGCGTCGTTGTACGTTGCACGGCCTATTCTGGATGACCACAGTCGCACACTAGAGCGTTTACAATTTTTCACTTGTGCATCATATGGTGGCACTTGGGTATAGCACGACCATAGATGTTGCTGCCCTCTCCTCTGTTGCTCACAACATAGCAGCACAACCCCGCAGCAGCAACAGCAGCTTATAACACCCGTGTAGTGCATGGCGCTCGCCCATCCATGCATTGGTGACGCCAATGCATGTGTGGTGTGTGTGGAGTGCAGCAATCATTGTGCGGAGTTTCGGAGTGTGGGGTTCGGTGCGTGGCTTGGTGTTGTGCGTTTGGCGAGGATTGTCGTACGTGGCGTGTGGTGTTGGTACGGTGTAGGGAGTGTGAGCCGAGTGTCGTGCGGCCGACGTGGCAACCCTCGCTTGGTGTGTGAGTGGTCTGCGGTCGGTGCGATGTGCCACGCGGATGTCCGCGCGGCGCGCGATGCTCGGCGTGTTGGCGGTGTCAACCACGCCGCCAGGCTCCGTCAAAATCTCTCCCCGTCACGTGCGCACGCAGGCGACCGGGGCGCCCGCGGGGACCACGGCCCGCCGGGATACCTGGGCAAGGACGGCGCGATGGGCACGCGCGGGCCCTCGGGCCCCAGGGGCCCGCACGGCTCACCGGGCTCGCCCGGCGCCGACTGCAAGGTCTTCACGTCGGCCTTCTCGGTGGCCCGGCGCACGGCCCTGCATTCGGGCGACTATTTCTCGGTGCTGTCCTTCGACACGGAGTTCGCCAACCCGGACGGCCACTTCAACATGTTCACCAGCAAGTTCTTCTGCGTCGTGCCGGGCCTCTACTTCGTGAGCTTCAACGTGCACACGTGGAACTCGAAGGAGACCTACGTGCACCTGATGCTCAACGAGCGGCCGCAGGTGGTGCTCTACGCGCAGCAGAGCGACCGCAGCATCATGCAGAGCCAGAGCGTCACGCTGGAGCTCGCCGAGGGCGACGAGCTCTGGCTGCGACTCTACAAGCGCGAGCGTGAAAACGCCGTCTACAGCGACAGCACAGACACCTACGTCACCTTCAACGGATACCTGGTGCACCCCATAGTGGAGTGAGCTGGCTGGAGGGCGCGCGGGCGGGCGGGCGAGCGAGCGAGAGAGGGAAGGAGTTGTGTGAGTTCGGTGCGATGAGGTGTTTGAGTGAGCAGGCGAGCAAGTTTAAGGGAGCGAGTGAGAGAGGATCGGCTGAGGGAGCGAATGTGAGCGAGTGAGTGAGTGCGGCGAGTGAGATGATTGAGTGAATGAGAGAATGAGTGAGGGGATTGAGTGAGGGAGCGAGTGACAGTGCCGGACACCTTCGTCACCATCAATGGACACCTGGGTTGCACACGGACGGCGTGAGGGAGTGAGCGAGTGAGTCGGTGAGTGAGAGGAGCGAGATAATTGAGCGAGCCACGCCAGTGAGGATGGAGTGCTCGGCCCAGATGCACCGTGAGCCAGATCGTCGGGGTGACGCGCCGCGCCATCCACCATGCGTGCGAAGTGTGCAGAAATTCGTGAAATTCCCGAAACTGTTGGGATGCGAGGTTGGCCGGAAGCTGGCAGCACATCAGCTATGCTGCCATCTCACTCGCGGCTCAAGCGGGAAGATGCAACTCGGATTGCGAGTGACTGTGCCATCGTCCATGCTAAACATACGGCGTGTTTGTGAAGCCATCTGTGCGGACCCTGATGTGTCGTCCTCTCGTACGCGCGCGTGTGTGTGTGTGTGGAGTTTCGTTACTCTGGTATACTAGCACAGCGTAGCAAACCACTCAATTCAGTTCCTGAAGAAGCTCGCAGCATGTGGATGCGAAACGTTGGACACCCGCTGAACAACACGCGGTGCAACTCGAAATCACATCCGAGAGTTGTATGTTACAACCACGAACAGCCACGCATCCTTGTCACCCAGGGATGTCGGAATTGTCACCCGCAGAGGTGGGCCATGAACGGGCGTGTAGCACTTCCTTTTGGGCAAAGCCATAGGCCAACGGTGGCATAATTCTTGCATATGATGTCAGAGGGTCTTTAAAGTGCAGTTCGCAACAGTCAGCAGACATGTTTTGGCAATTCTTTGAATAAATTACCCGATGGCAGAGGAAACTGAACCGCTCACTCACTCTGAGTGGTGTGCATAGCGATCTATAAGCTATCCTGCGAAGATTACGAAAACCCCATCCTGTGCTGTGCTTTTCTTTCACGTGACATTATCGTGTTATATTAACTGTCCTTCATATTGAAAAAGCGCGTGCACGCGGGCGCGCGTGAGGACGGGGAGCGGCAGCGTGGTGGAGTTGCGCGCTGCGCTCTGAACCCGGCGAGCCGATGTTGATTCCCGGCCACGGTAAACATCGGAGTGGCAGGTGAAATTTCACCCCGGTCATCGGTCTCCTCCGGGTTCATTGGACCTCACATAAGCACCTGGGGGGTGTGGTGTCAAAACATCAGCATTGGAGAAATAAATGTGGTCGGGCGTGGTGCTGGACACATCGCCCTGACATGCGCCTTGCATGCGGCCTTAATAGGTGCTCGCTTACAGCACTTGCCCCAACAAACTATATTAAAGTGTATCTGGGAAATATTTGTCTTCGGTGTTTTTGCTATGGCGTGTGCATCCCACTGGCTCGCCCCCCACTGGACATCTGTGAAAAAGAGCTTCATAGCTTGTCAGATTTCTCCAGGATAAATAAAGAGCCTGATTCTGCATCCCATAGGGCACGTCACATTACGAATACGATTTCAGTGTCGGCGTGCCCAACGAACACTTATTTCCTCTTCGTCATCTGACAAGTTGTTTTTATGAATTCCACAATTGATGAGTTTTGTCAAAATGAGGGGGATGTGCGGCGGAGCAGCGATGTTTAATAAAGAAACTCAGCGCAGAATGCCACTAAAACTGGGTGGTCCTGTCGACGTTTGTAAGAGACGCGTGTCGGCAGAATGTCAATGGCACACGGAGAAAGCGTGAGTCACGGCATCCAGCAAATATCACCGCGGTGTTCATTTGTTTCGTCTTGAGACTCGACGCGCGAGCGCGGTATATGAGGGCATTAGTCAGTTGATGCATATATCCAGAATATGCGCCGTACACACCCAGCAATTGATGAAGCAACACCCACAGAGCCAGCCTAAGGTACCTTTGATGATTTTTCTGCGCCAAAATAGCGATTATATTTCTAAAAACAAATGAATACCCAGAAACACCTCACCGAGTCTCAAGGCTCTTTGTCAGCGGGAGGGAGGCGATGTTTCTGCTGCCGTGTCGAATCCCAATTGAGTCATTTTCAGGTCAGTTATAAGCATTGGGATGTTGGCAGTCACCAGGTAAAGCTGTAGGAAGAAACCCATGTCAAATAGGAGTAAAACGTACAAACGCCACACATAAAGGCACCCGAGTCGGGAAGCGATCCCAGGTTCTTCTTGCTGCGAGGCACGAGTGTTTCCACTGCACTGGCCCTGCCACCAAATTGCCCGAGGCTCACTCAGCGTTAGAATTCGGAGGGTTCAATATTAACGTGTAACCAGCTTTGCAAGACAATTGTATGCAAACCAGGAAAGAGGGTTTCTTTAATCTCCAGATGAAATTCATTTTAAACTCGCCAGCTACGTAAGCCTCGATTTCCCGTCTAAATATTTTCCAGTCGCATTGATTCAAGCAACAACAACAACCTCGGACTGGGCTTTTCTTCAAGCAATCCTCACCAGCACGATGTGCGGCCTTCTCGTGGATGAACAGGGTCTATCGATCTTCTTGGTTCTTTCGGTAAAGTCACGTAGAAGGGAAGTAATAAAATAATAAAAATAAAACATAATAAAATAAATACAATATTTTAAAATAAATACAAATATTTTATCATGTTTTATTTTTATTATTTTACTACTTCCCTTCTACGTGACTTTACCGAAAGAACCAAGAAGATGAATCCCTGCAGTCACGAAAGCTTTAAATCGAAAGGGTCTATCGAGTATGTAACTTTTAAAATCGTTGCTGTAACTTGGTAACAACAACAACAAAAGCAGCCAGAACGAACTTTTGTTATTCTTGGGTCTTTCGGTAAAGTCACGTAGATAGGTTAAAAGAAAATAACAGGACCCAAGAATGTTAATTCCTGCAGTCACGAAAGCTCTAAGTCAAGATTTAACTTAACGTAAAGTGACGGTGACTTCCCGCGTGTGCCACGACTGCGTAAATGATCGTGGACCGCGAGCCCGGCAACACCAAGAGACCGTTTCCCTGAGCGGATGGAAAGCGAAAACATTCTCAGACACGACAATTCATTTTCAGGACGAATTAAAAAGGTGGCAACATTAACCAATGGCGCGTGACCAATTGCATGATTAACTGCCGAGCTGATGACGCTTGCTTTGCGCCTAATTTAATTGGAAAATTAGACTCGCCTGGGAATGGCATTTGCGAACTCAATGATGGGAGCTGTGCAAAGCGGTGACGGTGCAAGCCCAACGGGGGAAAGGGGGGAGCGCTACGCATAAATAATTGTTTTCTCCCGCCCCCACTCACGTCTGAAACCTGAGTAAGATGACAGAAGTGATATAGATGTCGTGGTACAAGGGAAACGTGTTCAAAATGGAGATGCAGCGGGAGAAGAGAGATGCAGGCAAGGTATGAAGGTGATGAAGATGAATTGACTTGTATTGGGTTAACCGGCCTTTTATGTTTAAGAGCATTTGAAATTTAAGCTACTATTCGATGCAACCCTTGTTTTTATTCGGCGCCCCTTGAATTACTAGGGGTCCCTGAGCTTTTGCTTGATTTGCTACCTCCTGGCGCTGCCACTGAAGCAAACACTGATTCCTGCCCTTTGGGGACATTGGTTCATTATTCAACCGGGGATAACCCTGGGGGAGCTCGTTTCTGCAGTATTGCTTTTCGACATGTTGTGGTTAAAGGTGCAGCCCTGGAATGGCTTGCTTATGCCATTGCTGGCAGAAGGGTGTGCACTGGAGGGGAGCTCTCGATAAGGCACCTCTAGCGGGTAATTTTCATCTTCTCCTACACTGCTGGACAGACTTAATTTGGCAGTGGTTAGAGTATCCCACATGTCACCTCCACAAACGTGATCTGCGATCGACTAATTATGGCGCATCCATTTAAGGTGAGGGAAAAAGTATTTGATCCCCTGCTGATTTTGTACGTTTGCCCACTGACAAAGAAATGATCAGTCTATAATTGTAATGGTAGGTTTATTTGAACAATGAGAGACAATAACATAAAAAAAATCCAGAAAAACGCATGTCATAAATGTTATAAATTGATTTGCATTTTAATGAGGGAAATAAGTATTTGACCCCTCTGCAAAACATGACTTAGTACTTGGTGGCAAAACCCTTGTTGGCAATCACAGAGGTCAGACGTTTCTTGTAGTTGGCCACCATGTTTGCACACATCTCAGGAGGGATTTTGTCCCACTCCTCTTTGCAGATCTTCTCCAAGTCATTAAGGTTTCGAGGCTGACGTTTGGCAACTCGAACCATTTATACTGCTAGGTCCAGGGGCCGGCCAACTGCAGCTCCTCGCGGACTGTTTCGTGACATCTGGTCTTCACGTGCAGTGCGGGCTCTTGAAATATTGAGTTTGTCTTCTTGCAGTTTCGTTTGCCGATCCCCGCGCTGGGTGGACAGAGGGCGCGGCAGGGCCGGGGGGATTGGTGCGTTCACAAATCTTGCGCCGATGTTTGCTTCACCTGCCGCGCCAGGAGATCGGATCGGACCGGCGACCACCCCCAGGATCGCGAGTCGAGCGGTGTGCCGACCGTTACGCAGCATCCCACTGTGTGATTTGACAGCTCGATTCACGCTCGCTTGGAGTGCTCGTGCATGGCAATCTCGTTTCGTTTCCCCTCGCGCATCCCCTTCGCGGTTCGTGACGGCGTGAGCGTGAGATCGCGGTGCTCGTTAGAATGCGATGTTTTTTTTAAATAATATAATATCTTTTGTTTCGTTGCCACATGTGGATATTAAAACGTGAGCATGGCACGGGCGTGTGGAAACGCAAACCCCGTACGACGCGTCGTGATGGTTGCAATTACGGCGGGAACGGCTGGGTGGGTATTGTCTGTCGGTGGTTAATGGGCTCGACGCATCAGAAATCAATGAGGTGTGTAGGCGCGTAATGTGCAGGCGACGGTTAGGCAAAACGGAAGAGCGGTTCTTAATAATTGGCAGCGAAAGTTTCCATTGCGTGGTCGTGGGTCCCCAATTAATGCGAACGGATTACCAAAAAGAGGGTTTCTCGAATGGTTTGTTGAAATTGGAAGACAAATAATAAGCGTACTCATCTTTTTTGGTTCTTTCGGTAAAGTCACGTAGAAGGGAAGTAATAAAATAATAAAAATAAAATATAATAAAATAATTCTCACTATCGGAGATCAAAATACCGTACATTGCAGGAGTAACTGATGAACTAGCCAGATGTTTGGAAAAACAAAACATCCTAGTCAGATTTAGCACGGTACATAAAATACAGAGATTAATATCTGGTACTAAAGATGTATTACTGAAGCTATCAACATAAGGTGTGTACAGGATTAACTGCACTTGCTATGTTGGGCAAACAGGACGAATGATCAGCACGAGACTAAAATAACACCAAAGAAATATGAAACTGTCAAATACAACTGTCAGCAGTAGCAGAACATGCGTGCCAACAAGGACACGCAATGGAATTTTAATAATGTTGAAGTTTTATGCAAAACTAGCTACTACTGGCCAAGACTAATTCGAGAATCTATCGAAGTAGAAAGAAATAAAAAATATTTTAACCGTTCAGATAGCTACCGACTTAGTGCTGCGTAGAAGCAAATCATCAAATAAAACATTGTTTAAATGCCTGCCTATACAGGCCACCATACTACAATAGGGATTACCGTTGGTACGGCTATTTTAATAAACACAATGGACAGAAAGGACAAGACCAGTGGGCCCGCAAATGAGCATGGATAACGTACGTTGACTCAAGAGCGCAGAAGCGTGGTCACCACATCTACGCCTCTATATGAGGAACGAAACAGTAAGACTTATCCACAATTATGGCTGTCGCCTGATGAAGCTAGTTGTAATAACTGGCGAAAAGTCGTACTCCGATTGTAACTGTTGTGGCTTAGCTCTCCAACACACCGGTGTACTGTACTAGTGACGAATTGTCACGTTCTGTTTACGTGACAACCCTTACTAGTTGGCTGTATCGGGTGGTGGCGGGTTTAACGACACATTTATATATTTACGCGATCTCACCCAAAAAAAACCTCTTATGGATGATATTGGTCGTGAAAGCCGACGTGCTAAAATGGCAAGAGGAGGTGACGTCACATGGAATCTCACCCGTGTGTTTACTGCCAAAGGTGGTGTCTTGCGGTATCTGGTTATCGGATGATGCCGCAAGTGTTCGCACGAATAAATTTAAATGGGTACTTCATCTGAATCGTCCGAAAATCATCGCAAATTTATCATAAAGCCCAAAACAACTAAATATGTTAAGCTTGTTCGTCCGTGAGAGCATCGGAGTCTGAATACTCTTTTCAAGCGGCTTATTACGTCAAGTTGTTTTGCAGTTGGGCTCTGATTTTGCTGTGTGTAATCACAATCAAGTAATTTGCAAGTGATTTTTCAGCATGTTCGACAATACCATTTATATTGTACGTTTTGTTTTTTTGCAATGGAAGGAAAGCCAATAAACCCGGAGGAGAACCCATGCAAAACATGATGAAAACATTCAGACTCCACGCAGAAAGGCACCCGAGTCGGGAATCGAACCCAGGCGGTTCTTACTGTGAGGCACGAGCGTTATCACTGCGCCACACTGACACCCAACTCCTCCCCCAACTTCCACCAGGCCGCCACCCTTAAATCCAACATTTTAAAATCTGCTTCTCATTGACTTAACTACTCACACACATTACGTGGATACTGTTAAATCTCATAATAACCTCGATATCTACGTATGACGTTGCTAACTTTGCCTTTCCAAACTAAAGAAAGAGCACTGCACATTAAGCAAATAGTACAAAAAAACTATTACAGCAATTTTAAGAGGCTCATTGTCTTATCTGAATTCCACCGATATTCTTCTTTTTCATAGCCTGGAGTTTAATTGAATCGCTATCGCATGGTTTGGTGGTGTTTCAGCGCTGGTTGGGCGCCTGCTTGCAGTCTGTGCGAGAAACGTTGGCATAGATGTCCGTCTTTCAGCGGCAGGTTATTAAAGCTCTTAAAGCCATCGCCCCGTTTCAGCGCAACACATCATGTAATGCCACCAGGCCATTACGTGGCTTCTTCACCTTAATGCCTTTCCATAATTTCGAATTATATATGTATATATCTGTGTGTATATATATATTTTTTACGTAAGCTGGAAAAAATAGCATGGGGGGAAAAAAACACGTAGCAAGTTTGGCAGACGAAATTGTCAGCTTATTTGTATGTTCGTAATGTTTTGGAATATAAATGTAATTTATTGAGTGCGGTTTGTAAGGTGGTATTTTCCACATTTCTATTCCCAATGTGCAATTGGCGCCGTGCCACGAGACGCGAGACACGGAACCCACTGGGAAATCTCGCAGACAAGTGTAGCCTGTGGTTTATTTTCCTCTAAAGATTTTCACGCAAATTTAGATTTTCAGAATTACCCAGCAAGTGGGCCTTTTTAGCCTTTACACAAGAGGGGGCGCATCCCCCCCCCCCCTCTGCCACGAGATTTGTGTTTTGTGACGTGGAGGTGAAACCGATATTTCATTCTCACAGCTGGAAATGAGCCAATTTGCATTGGTTTCCATGCTGAGGCCATGGACTCGATGGACTTGTAGAACTTGTTCTGTATCCCAGGTGATCGGCATTCTAATTGTAAGCCAAGCCGCCACATTTAAACATCTTAAATATAACCTTCTGACTTTAATGTGGGTATGACTGCATACATGACTTTGTCAAACGCTTTCTCACAAAGGGAGCGATATAGGAGTGGTATTACGACATCATTTGATTAGTACGCAATGTCTGTACGAAAGATCGCCTCTATTAGTCTCAAGATACTTTTTTGCAGGAAGGGCCCTGCCAAGTAATTTGCAGGTCATTTTTATCAGCGTCGATAATTTGGCCCTTGTGTAGAGGTGATACGCGCTGGGATTAGAGATTGTATGCCAGCGCGTAATGATTGGCTGTGTAGGTGGTGACGTGCGCTGACGGTGGAGGATCAGGGGTCAGCGCGGGGTCGTGGGTTACGGGGTACTGATTGGCTGTGGACGGGTGACGTGCTGAGAGGGAGTGATCGGGTGGCAGCGCGGTGTGATTGGTGGAGGAGTGTTAACACGCGCTGGGGAAAACGGATCGTAGAGAGAGTGCGTCGTGATTGGTTCATTAAGGAGCGATGCTCACGTTGAAGTACGCACCAGCTCCGCCTCTCGTGAGCAGGGGCTATAAAAGGGGATGCACACAGGCGTGAGGGCAGTGTGTAACCAGCGAAGAATGAAGACGGGGATGAAGACCTAGGGCCCTGCGGTACCTAGTCCCGCTGTCCTAACGGGACCGGGACTCTGTGTAACCCAGAGGCGAGTGTAGTGTGTGTAGCCATAGGCGTAAGGTCTACACGAGCCGAATGCAGTGTATTGTGTAGCCAGGGACATAGGGTCTACACGAGTCGAGTGTATTGTGTAGCCAGGGACATAGGGTCTACACGAGTCGAGTGTATTGTGTAGCCAGAGGCGTAGGGTCTACACGAGTGAAGGGTATCGTGTGTAGCCAGAGGCCTAGAGTTTACACGAGAGTAGTGGAGTGTGAAGTCAGAAGAAAGGAGACTACACGTTGTATTTTGATACGCAAAGATTTAATAAAAGTGTGTTCCCGTCAAGAAGTTCCTGCCGTCAATTCCCATACTTCAACTGGCGTCAGAAGTGAAACGGTCTTCCAAGCATGGATACAAGGAGGAACCGTCGGACCCACGGGATTGACCACGGGGACAACCTCGACGACGCGGGTCAACGGGCATCGGGGGGTGAGGAAGAGGAGTTGCCCACGGGGCAGGATCCGCCGACGGCGCCGGACGAGCCACGGGGGACTGACGCCGTGCTTCGCGAAGCGCACTCCCGTCTGGCGGAGCTGCTGCTCGCCGCCGCGTCCATCTTGGCGGAGATCAGCTCGTCGGGAGGAGCGGGAACGGCGGCCGACGTTCTGCAGGGTCGCCCTGCAGATTCCCGCCAAAACGATTTGGCGATGGCCGCCATTTCATCTGCACCGACTTTTGGCGGGAACGGCCATCACCACGTGGCAGCGGTTCTCCATGCGCGCCTGCTGACGTCACCAACGCGCGCGGCGGACCGCCATCACACACCCGCCGATGGGGCCGCCATCTTACACACCGGCGGGGCGGCAGAGAGGAAGCACGAGGAGGAGGACGACTTCATTTTTCAGCAGCGCCTTCCCACGTTGTCAGCCTTCAAGGCGGAAGGCGGGGATTGGAGCCAATTTCAGCGCAGATTTTTGGCGCATCAGGAGATGTCCGCCTGGTCCGACGCTACGGCACTGCGGGTACTGCCTGCCATGCTGGATGACAACGCGCTCGCGGCCTTCACGTCCGCACGCAGGTCGGACCGCTTTACGCTCAAAGATGCGCTGGCTCTCATGGCCAAGGTCTATGGTCCTCCCTCCGCGTGCCGCCATCATTTTTATGCAAGACGGAAGGCGGACACGGAGACCGTGCTCGCCTACCGCACGGCGTTGCTTGCTCTCGCCGACGCCGCGTTCCCTCGTATGGACGAGGAGGGCCAAGATGCCATGGTTTTGGAGCAGCTGCTCAAGTTGGCGCAGGACCTGGGGGTCCCCATCAACACGGCCGATGAGACCGATATTTCATCCTTACGGGTCGCCACAAGCATACAAGCGCACGAGGTCCTTCAACGTTAACAGGGAGTCGTCTGCAACACTGCCGTGGCCTCAACTCCGGGCCCAGTTGTCACCGTGCCCCAAGTCGTCAGCCCACGAGAGGAGGCGTTCATCGCGGGACGACCGGGGGACTGGAGATCGGGGGGTCGTTCGCCTCTGCGAGCGGCCCGCAAGCTGGAGCAACCGAGATCTCCGACGACTGTCATCACCTGCTATAACTGCGGCCTCCGGGGCCACGTGGCCTCCGGTTGCCGCGCCCCACGTCAGCGCGCCATGGGACCTCGGCTGGACGACGACCAAGGCCCCAAGTCGTCCCTGCAAACCCCGGCAAGTCGCGGCACCTCACATGCTCGGCCCACATACTCGGCACATATGGGTCGTCGCGTTGCGGCGGGGGAGAGCCGAGTAGAGTTCGGGGATTCGGTTCAGAGAGGGCGATTCGGCCGGGACCGGGGAGACATTAAATGGTCGGAGTTGGGGCACAGAATAGTGGCTGCCTCAGCGGGTTCATCCGTAGTTACCGGATCTATTGATGGGGTCGAGGTCAGGGTGTTAGTGGACACGGGGGCATCGGCGACTATTATATCGGATCTCATTTATAATATTCTCCCTGTACAATGTCGTCCGCTTCTTCCGGTGGATGTGCCATTTTACGCCGCTAACGGGGGATCGTTGGGCATTATCGGTCAGATTAGGGCATCCATTTGCATTGGTGATATCAAATTGTCGGGACCCGTTTTTGTTTCGTCCTCCCTGGCGGTCCCTTGTCTATTGGGCACTGATTTTTTGGCAAAAATGCCCATCAAAATTCTCATTGATCAGCGTTGCATTGAACTACCATCGGGTTGCCGTATTTCATTTTTGACGAGCCCTAATGAAATTCGGACGGCGTGCGCTACGCTCTCGTGAGCAGGGGCTATAAAAGGGGATGCACACAGGCGTGAGGGCAGTGTGTAACCAGCGAAGAATGAAGACGGGGATGAAGACCTAGGGCCCTGCGGTACCTAGTCCCGCTGTCCTAACGGGACCGGGACTCTGTGTAACCCAGAGGCGAGTGTAGTGTGTGTAGCCATAGGCGTAAGGTCTACACGAGCCGAATGCAGTGTATTGTGTAGCCAGGGACATAGGGTCTACACGAGTCGAGTGTATTGTGTGGCCAGGGACATAGGGTCTACACGAGTCGAGTGTATTGTGTAGCCAGAGGCGTAGGGTCTACACGAGTGAAGGGTATCGTGTGTAGCCAGAGGCCTAGAGTTTACACGAGAGTAGTGGAGTGTGAAGTCGGAAGAAAGGAGACTACACGTTGTATTTTGATACGCAAAGATTTAATAAAAGTGTGTTCCCGTCAAGAAGTTCCTGCCGTCAATTCCCATACTTCACTTGGACTGAATCTGGCCAGGTGGCTCCGCGTGAAAGCGAGCGGCCCACAATCGCGGTCGCAAGTTGGGGGGGGACACTCAGCCAAACACCCCCCCCCCACCTCCACAGTTTTTGTCCTCTGGATAGACCCGACCCCATCGGGGAAATGTGTAATTTCTGCTCCTGGCTCAGGGCTGTAGATAGGAGATGACCTCTGCATCCATGCTCATTTGAGCAGGAAATCGCTTTAGCTCTTTTTTTGTGACTTGGACTTACAGCGAGTTCCCTACAGGTACATGCCAACAGGGGGCAATGTTATTCCTTAAATGCCCTGAGTGGCGATGTCCCGACAATAATGCGATTTGGCTGCAAAAAGAAAAGCCACGAGGAATGAAAATCGATGACCTCAAAACTCGCTGCTATCGTTGCAGCAGTCCCTTTGGTCATTTTAAAACGGACGCTAAATGTCCCACGGGACCCCTCCACCCACCTTCTCTGTACGCTGCAAGCTCGTGGCATTTTGGCCCTGTTTCCGCCAGCTTGCGATTGTTGAAATTCTCCGCTGTAGCAATTTAATCAAATATCTAATATCGTAAAAGGTGTTACGACTATATATAAATGTATACGACATTCTACTGATTAAAAGATGTTCCAGAAAGTTGGACGCACCCAGACCTATGCCTGGTGTCAATAAAGTGATACTGCTATGGTCACGCACCCACACAAAGACAAAGATCCCCCGTATTGCCTTAACAGGCTGTTGCAGCACGTGCTGTTAGTGAGCACCTATGAAGGCCGACACGGCACAAGGGGATGGGTGGCCAGCAGCACGCCTGCCCAGACACACACACTCCTGCAGGATTATCAGACGCACCCCTTTTGCTTTAAAAGATATGAAAAACAATTGCATCTCATAATCTGGAGAATAGTTACACAGTGGTTCAAATCGCCAGTATATGTAACGGTAGGTCATGGCAGTATTTATTAGAACACCAAACATGTATACATCGGTACTTTTCAGAATGGTTCCTTCTCAACTGTTTTTGATAGATTTATATCTGGTTTTTAACCGGCACTTCTAAAATCACCCTTAGACTGCCGCGCATATTTGCAATATTACGGCGTTTCATCGTTGGACTGAAGCTTGTGGCACGTATATCGAAGTGTCCTTTTTCTCGAATGTAGAAAAGAGAAGAATTTAGCGATGCAGAATCATGGCAGATGAACACAATGGTACGAGCTCTGTGGGTCAACGTTCATGTCTCTCAGTCGAACTCAATGGATGAGCCTCTCCCATTGGTTATGCATCACAGGATCGTGAGTGGTGGCAGCAGCTTGTGCAGGCATTCATCTAGCGGTGCATTGATCACTGATGATGATCATAGATATATAAAATACCATTCTAATACGGCCTATGTGTGCAGGTTTGTGATGCAGATCTTGGGAAGGAATTTCCATTGGTATGCACTGAGCTATGAAAATCCTAGGCGTTTGGGATATTCTTAGTGGCCAGTTGTGTTCAGGGAGTTTATCCCCTGTCAGAGACACTGAGCCGGCCCCGCTGAAAGCCTGGGTTCGAGTCAGGGTTTCAGCCACCCTTGATGAAACTGGTTTCTCAAGCGTATTGAGGTGACGGTCTTAGCTTGGTCACCGATGACTGCACAACAATACAAATAACCTCTTATGTACTTGTGTTTTTTTTATAATGTGGTTTATATGATTGAATGGGGCATTGTCAATGTAGGTCTTATTGCGATGCGGCAGAAACAGAGACGTGCTGCTTGGCGACTTGGCGGGTACAGGATACAGTGGTCAAGAGTTAAATAGCTCCAGATGGGACAGGGTGGGAGTTTGAGACAAAGACACTGCTGTTGGGCAGAGGACTAGAGAAGCCACGTGACAAACACACTTTGAAGGGCCATATGGAAGCTGTGCCTGAATTGAAGTGACTTAATTTCTTCAGAACTGTTTTTGGTGTTTAGTTTGTTGTCCTTACCCCGCATCTCCGATGAGCACCATTCGCTACGGTATGGTGCGAAAGAAGTTCAACAAACATAGTTCAGATGCAGGTGTGCGACGTTACCTTCTGGGACTGTTCTCTGACACAAGATGGTGCGCTGCTCGCTTTGAGAGCTCTCAGTGGATATTGTCTTCAAGCCGTGACAGTTGGGTGGCAACAGTACAATTGGAAAGCGATTGTTGAAAAAAAAAGATTGCATTAAACGTCAGCAAACCGGTTTAGTTGAGACAAACCGAGCACATTGACATGATACCAAACACAATGCATTACCATTGAATGTTGCTGGTAAGATGTGTAATTAAAGTTCATTTTGCGGAGCTTTCTTCCAAAATAATCTTCACCCAATTTGCTAAATGTGAGTGTATTAATATTATTAATAACAATTCAGAATAATATTAGTAATAATGTATATTAATAATAATATCAATAACAATTCATAATAATATTAACAACAATAATTAATAATATTGCTCGTTATTTACCCTGCAGCGTTGATGAATCTTTGGACTTTTTCATTTAGGGGTGCCACGTTGGGATGTTTGGCCAGCTTCGTTCATGAGTGTGAGATGGATCTGGAGAACCCGGAGAAAACTCACCAAGCATAGCAGGGAGGTGACACACAGCACAGCCATCTCCTGGCTGCACCTCGCAGCTTTGCACCTATAACACCTGGGAAGCACTTTTGGTGACTCACACAAGTGTAGTGACATAGAATTGGTCACTTAGCAGCATAGCGCTGGCTGCTGGCAGGGAAGGGGATCTGCAGCTTACAGCAGCCCTGACTGACAGCAGGTCACGTGATAGACCCGAGAGGGATCTAGGGGAGGGGTCACGGAAGGGGCACACCGAGAACCCGCTAGTAGGTTCCAGAAGGGGGGCGTGGCCGAGGGCGGAGCCAGGCCACGCTGAGAGTATAAGAGGGGCACCTGGGAGGGGAGCTCGGGGCTGTCGTTTGTAAGTGGGATCCCCGTTGTCGTTGCTGTTGAAGATCGTCGCCTTCGGCGCGTTCGTCTTCACCTGATATTGTGCTGCTAGACGTAGTTGGCTGCCTTGGTTCAGCGCCATCAGTGTCAGACGGCTAGCGTTGTGTGTCGGCTAGCAACTTATGTAGAGTTGATAATTGTTTTTTTACCCTTTTATCTGGCAACAAAACTGACACTTTTTTTACAAGGAGTCATGTTTGCATAGACCACAATACCTGCAGTCATAATGCAAACAAAAAACATAACTCTGATAATGTATGCACTGTCCTTGAAGTTGATTGGTCCACACCCGAGACATCTTTCCTTAGAGCCTAGTCTCACATGGTGTTGGACCAGATGACGCCAAAAGGCGCACGAGTTATGTTTTTTGTTTGCATTATGACTGCAGGTATTGTGGTCTCTGCAAACATGACTCCTTGTAAAAAAGGTTTCAGTTTTGTTGCCAGAAAAAGGGGTAAAAAAACAATTAGCATATTTTTTACTGGCAAATGAGGTTCCAATGGTTATGTAGAGTTGTGTATAAACGAGAGAGAAGAGTGTGTAACAGCGTAGGGTGTGTATTGTGCAAAGGGTGCACGGTTTAATAAAATAACTGCCTCCAAGAACGTACTTCTCCAAGTCAGTCACTACACAAATATGAACCAGGCGCAACCCTGCATTGCTTCCGAGATGTGACGACATGGTGGTGCATCAAAGTTGGCTTTATCACAGCACGTGAAACACGCGTGAAACACGCAAAGGTGATTGTCAATTGTTCTTGCAACGCTTCGAAACCATTCTTCGTTTCCACTGTGGTTAAATATTTACTTGGCTTTCACCATTAGCCCTGTGGAGGCTATTATTTACTTAGGCCGGGTGGTATTTCCTGCCCACGTAGTTTAAATGAGCTTTGTTAACGGGCCGCTAATGGTGTCCACGTGCCAACTCGGTTACGAACGAGAGTCACAACGAGGGCACCGTGACCAGCATCCGCTTCCAACCTGCATCGCGAAAGGAACGGCAGCAGCCAGAACCGGCCCTAGACCTTTGGGGGCCCTAAGCAAAATTTGTTTGGAGGCCCTTTTGATGTATGATTTTTTTCACCCACTAGCTAGCAGTGACTCTAGGGGGCCCTCTGCTGGCCACGGGGCCCTTTGCAATTGCAAGGGTCGCTTAGTGGCTGGGCCGGCTCTGGCAGCAGCTCACAAACGACCCTACCCAGGGCTGTCCGTAGTGGGGGGCAGTGCCGGGCCCGAGGCGAATCGCGTGTGTGCCCCCCCCCCCTTTCCTCCCCCGCCGACGCCTTCAAATTCACCCCAACGCCATTCTTCACGCACACTCCGGTGGTCATTCTCACGGCGGTGGCGGCTGCGACAGGCGTTGGGATAACCGTCGAACAAAGACGGCCACTGCATCGCGCACCTTCGGATGCGCTGCTTCTGCCGCCGTCTGGAACGCTCTCCCTTCCGATATGAGGAAGCCACTGAAGCTGTGCACTTTAACGTCGTCCGGATTGGAAACCCCGTTTCTTTATAACTCCTTTTTTTGTGTTTAGTTTGTTGTCCTTCCCTCCGATTATCACGGTTGGCTATGTACGGTGCGAAAGAAGTTCAACATACATGCATACATCCTCACTCGTCGAATACCCAGGGCTGTTCAGCATGATGTCCAACGTTTTTGCTCCACATGCTGGCAGCTTCTTTAGGAACTGAATTCAGTTCACTCTCTCCCTTGATGATATAGCGTGCTGTATTGCCCATTACAGATAGGCGTCGTGAAGTATACTCTAACAGACGCTCCTGGCGACATGGCACGTGGGCAGGCGTTCATCCAGTTGTATTTTGACAAAGGGCAGTAATTTATTGATGTTATTATTATTATTGTGCATGGGTAATAGTTCAGAAGCGTACAGCCCTTAGTCACTTTACTCCTGAAAAAAGGCTTTCCCAAGTCGTGTCGGTCGGAGTGTTCGATTAGCCATACTTCACCATGTCGGTCAATGCAGTTTGTTGCAAAGGCAGGGATCGGATGTTTGCCACTGATGCTAACCGTGCCCTGAACATCAATCCAAGGTCACCAGTTTCGTAGCACAGTTTGCCAACCACTCCATCTTTAGCACGTAACTAAAGCAAGTGATAGTAATCGTCTGCACTTATCAGGTGCCGTCCACAGTGGCACCTACGTAGACAAAATAATACCCCTTCCCACATATCTTCCACTCTACGTAACAAACAAAAAATAAGTACGCTTTATGCATCCCATCAGCCACACGAGCTTCTGTAACTGCAATGTTCTGGGCCGCATTGGTTCAACAGAATCAAACGTGGGCCCCATTTGTTTGGCCATTCAGCGTCTCGTTAAGTCGTCATGATTGCTTGTTGAAGCAATGCTCGTGAACGACAGCAGGCGTTTATAGTTAAGGACCCTTTCTGTTAGATATGGGTCCCATTTCGGCAGGAAACTATGAAACACATTTCTTGGTATGCGGGTGGAACAGCATGCATATTTGCATGTCTCATGCTCTGCCCTTTAGTTCTGTATAACTTTTAAAAAAAATAAACAATTTTTTTTAAAAGAGTCCAATGCCTATGAGACTAGCATATCCGTATATAATACTATTACACCGGTTAATTGATTCTGTCTGGTTGCAAATACGTAAGAACGTTTAAACAATATATATTGTAATTTCTCTCCTGGAAGGCTCTTCACAATATTTTTCTCTCCCTCTCCTCTCACTTTATTTTTATATTCTGGGGGATTTCTGAGCCAGAGTCAAAACGTTTCAGAGCTACAACTGCAGCCTCTCCCTCAAAGCCGTTGGAGCTGAGCGCCGTGGGCCGAGTGGACTGGGGCTCGAGTTGAGAACTTTATCTCTCGGAATCACAACGACAGCTCCGAGCACATCGCCGCATCAGCCGCGCGCATCGCCACTCGTCAAGGCGCATAAACCATCACGTGAGCTCCGGTCGTCATCATCGCAACAGCAGGGGATTTTGGCTTGCCATCAAACAAAGACGGCGCTCTCAGATGCACGTTTGCGGCCGTCTGGGTCGCTCTACTTTCCAATATTAGTAAGCCGCTCTGGCGCTGTGCACTTTTTAAACCATCTGGATTGAAAGCCCATTTTTTTAGAACTGCTTTTTTGTGTTTAGTTTGTTGTTGTTCTCCCCCCGCACCTCCAATTAGCACTGTTGGTTCCGCACGGTGCGAATAAAGTTCAACACACATCGAATCAGTCATATCGGCCCCCGCTGAGTGGCTTTTTGTATGATATATATTTTACGAGATATAGATTTTTTTGTAAATAGAGAATGCAGAATACAAAGCGGATTTTAAAAAAAGAGGGAGAAAAAGCAGCAGGTAACGCGTAACGAGGTCGACTTCATACACCCTGAACATTAGGGGTCCAACGAGGACGTCTGGACTCACTGCCCTACCACAGTAGGGGTCAGGAGCAGTGCATTCAAGGGGGAGACTTAATGTAACCAAACAGAACCATGAATAAAATAACATAAATGCGATGTCCAACTTTGTCACTCTTGGTTTCTCCAAGGTGAGTTTTTTTTCTCTGTTTTTAACCCATGAGCCAGCCCCATAAGGTGGAATTTGGATGAAGGCCTCCTCAATCCGCCTCCATCCCTCATGATCCTGTGATGTAATACTCCACCGAGCGCCTACTCACGAGCTAATTTCACTACCTCCTCTCAATTGGCGGACATCGTCTGAGACATCGTCTGTTTCTTGGCGAGCCGCTCAGTCGTTATCCTTGATAATAAGTTCGTATTCCTTCTAGTGGCGTGTCCTGCCCAAGCCCCTTACTTTCCTGAACAGTCTGAACGATGTCTCTAAACGAGTGTTCTTCCTTGCACGGCTCTCAGGCCACTGGTGGGCCCTGAGCGACCTCTAGTGCGGCGCCTCGCGTCCGGCCGCCCGAATATACACAAAGAGTGAAAACACCTCCATCATCTTCCGATTTAAAGCTTTCGTGACAGCAGGGATTCATCTTCTTGGTTCTTTCGGTAAAGTCACGTAGAAGAGAAATATTAAAATACAAATTCGGAGCGCTGTCTTTCCGACAGCTGTTTCTTCACATGAGGACTTGTGTTGTGGCCGAAACGTCGTGATAATTTTATTTTATGTTTTTACTTTTGTTATTTTATTATTTCCCTTCTACGTGACTTTACCGAAAGAACCAAGAAGATGAACCCCCATCATCGTGCTGCTGTCAACCCCAAATGGTTTCAAATGTGTGGAGGCCCGCACACCGATGTCTTATTGGCGAAAGTGGCCTCCCTCTGCAAATTCGTGAAGAACACTGGTCAAAACTGCGTGGGTGGTGTCTCATGATATACGGGCAGTGCACGCGCAGTGCAGTGGCGTCGAGTGACGTACAAAGGCATGGCGTCGAGTGGTCACCTCGCGTGTACGTGTGCCGTTTATTATTCCTCTTCATTGTTTCCAGTCAGGACGCGTCTTTTCCATCCACCGGGTTTCTCGTCGTTCACAGAACGCGTGACAATTGATTGTACCTCTGCCACTGGGCTGCCTGCGTGGAGTATTCTACCCAACGCACACACGGAGGAGTATCTGCAGATTTCCTCCTCGACCACCGCTGACTGATGAGATGGTCTCACTTGCAGCTGCGGAGTTCAGATAAGACTCCAACCAATTACTCCTCGGTATTATACCCCCCCTCCCCCACTACAGCCCCCTCCCCCACCTCTCCCCCCATATCAAAGCACCTTAAAGTTAATCCCCCCCCAGCCCCGGAAAGAAAAATTAAAGGAAAATTCCTGCTGAATAACATTTCCATGCTAATTGGAACACCGGGATGGGTTCTAAAATAACGAGCCGCGTGAAAAGGAAGCTGCGGGACTTCCCCTCCCCTCTGCGTCTGCCCAGCGATAAGAAGACACATCTTCAGGGGCTGCGAGATAAAAAAAAGAGAAAATAAGTGGTCGCTATGAATGCAAGGCTAAACTACCGACGCGTTGTGTCAACAGGTGCTTTTTAGCGCACAGGCCTGCTGATGATCAGGATATTAAGCGTCGTTGTAATGTCTAGCGATCATAAAAGCATTCGAACTTTGTATGCCAGAGCACGCGTTGCGCAAAGCAATAGCGTTACGTGACGGAACACGTGCCCCAACCGCCGGTTCATTCCACTCCTACACGCAATCTCCCACTGCCACCACCACCACCCATCAACAACACAACCACCACCCATCCGACAACACCATTACCACCCACCAAAACCCACCCACACGCCCGCCGACCACCACCACCACCCACCCACCAACAACACCATCAATGCCGCGGCTGTGTTTTTTTAAAATTATTATTAAAAGAACATTAACGTAGATTCTCAGGGCCAGCAAACACCGCTGGGACGCAACGGTATGTTTGATGATTGTGTGGCTGTGTTTCTGGCCCGCCTTGCACTCCGTCCAGCAAGGTGAAGCTGCGGCAGGTTGGTCAAAAGATGATGTCAACTCACACGGGAGATGAAACGTTTGTGCTCGCTAAAAGTGTGTTCGATTTATACCACGGGCATGATGTCCGACGTTTTGCGCCACATGCCAGTGCAGCTTAATTTGAAAATCTGACCAGCTTGCCCTCTCCCTCGATTATATAAAAACACATTTTAGCACAACTCAATTATCTGTCTCCACATACACTCTATACATATAAACACATACATATATATGAACATATTTTAGTCCATAATCTATGGGTCTTTCAGTAAAGTCACGTAGTTAGGTTCAAAGAAAATAACAAAAAAACAACAACAACACATTTTCTTTGAACCTATATACGTGACTTTACCGAAAGACCCATAGAATATTAATTCCTGCAGTCACAAAAGCTTGAAGTCAATATTTTAGTCCATCAGCCTTTTTGGATTTTCATATCAATATTTTAAAGCAGTATTTATCTCAGCAAGCAAATGAAGAGACCAAGAAGGTCGAAACCGGTCCTGAATGTGCTTTGCTCGACCAATTGTTGCTTGAAAATATAAAAACAAATTCTGGGAAGCCTCCAACAAAGGGGCTGATGGTAAACTATTCATGAATGCAGATACATCAAAAACGGCGTTTTGCTTAGACTGTCCTTGCTTTAATCCATGATGTCCTCGATTACATAGTGAATGATACAATGCAGTGTTGCTATACAATCTGCGGCCACAACGCGGCTATTAGAGGGTTGGGGCTGGCAACCCCTACATTGCGTCTTGACGCAATGTCTGTTTTAATCATGCATTGCGGCTCTTGAAATATTGAGTTTTGCAGCGAATTTGAAACAAAAAGAAACGACTCTCTGCTTGCCGACCGCTTCTACAGTGAGTCTAGACGCGACCACGCTGTGCAGCTGACCACCCTAACTGGACCCCCCCTGGAGAATATTTAAGAGCGACGGATCGTTACGGTAGAGCCCGATGATGGTAGGCCGAGCTCGCCACTGCACTGCCACTGACCAAAGCGAAGGGCCCCGTGGAATGAATATTAGACGTGCCGCGCTATTGGCACCAGCACTGCTCCCGTTGGAAGAGATGCGTGGACGGCGCCAGAGGCGTCACGTGAGGCCCACGGTGATGGGGTCCTGCGAATACCACCACGGATTGTTTACCATGCCAAGTGCGAATGCACTCCATCGGCATGGTGGGTTGGAGGCGGGTTACCCAGGTCTGGTTCAGATATCGCTCACCACTTGTGTTCGCCGTGGCCCCGAATCAGTTCATAGTGTACGTCGCGAAGCAGTGCGCAACACCTCGATGGGATGTATTAACTCGTACATTATAGTATTAAAAAGTAGAAAAACCACGCCTACGCATGGCTTCGGCAATGCTTTCCAACATGCGTTCCACCTCCCGAGTAGTTAATTAACGATCGTGACACGTGACCTCCCGAGCTAATCACACCGCGCAACATGTTAACAATAGTTGCCTGGGTTTCCTCTCGGCTATTTAGTCCCTGAAAGCCCCCCCACCCCCCCCCGAAAAAAAATGCAAAAACAACCTCTAGCCTAAAACTTTCTACGTATTGAGGTCATCTTCACGAGAGTTATCTGTGATCCCGTGTTACGCACAAGACAGACGGCCGGACGGGACGGAGCTGACCCACATTACCGCTTGCAACCTGAGTTGGCAAGCGATGGCAAGACCCGGTGAGCGCCTCGCTGCTGCGAACAGCGGCCGGCCACGTGGAGCGACCACCCACGGCAGAGAGTAATTCGGAGCGGCTGAGAAGAGGAGAAAAGACAGGAGATTAAATAAGTATAACCCGTAAAAACTAAGTTTTTCACTCTAAATCCTTTATATGCGTGGCGGCTAGAGTCCTCTCGTCCTCTGGCTTGAGATGGCTGCCACCTATGGGTCAGATGATTGTCTGCAGTATTAAACAATTGGTAATGAAATATTTAATTTGTTTTCCCTAAACAGTGTAAAATTTTGGGATTTTTTTTCACGAACATTAATTGTCTCGCACAACGAGTCTGTGTGCAAAATGTCAGCTCGATTGGATCACGGGAAGTGGGTTAAAAAACAACCGAAAGGTTTGCACGGTCCTAAGCAAGCAAGCAAGCACGCAAGCAAGCAAGCGAACTTAATATAAAGGATTAAAAAAACCTATCCGTTCAGACGAATCTCTCCCGGCAGAAATAAATACGATTAGATAAGGAAAGATGACGTGAACCTTATAGTGGGCGCCTGCGGTGAGAGGAATAATAAAGTGCAGTTCGGCGGTGAGCTAGCCCCTCCCTCACCTCCCCCCCCTAACCTCCCCCACAACCCCCCTCCCCTCCAACATTCTCCAGCCTCCCCTCCTCCTCCCCCCAATCTCTGCAGCCCCCTCCCCTCCAGCCTCCTCTTCCACCCCCCCAACCCCCCCCCCCCAAACCCCGCCCTCCCCTCCAACCTCCCTCTTCAACTCCAACCTCCACTCCTCCCAACCTCTCCTGCCCCCCACCCTCCCCACCACCTCCACAAACCCACAACCTCCCCCCAAACTCCCCCCCACCTCCCCCCTAATCCCCCCCACCCACCCACTTGCCCATGCCAACCCATCCCACATCGAGACGTCTTGTCGATGGGTATTGTCACTCAGCAGCCCTGGGAAATGTTTCTGTTAGCGGTGGATGTGTCCGTGAATTTCACGGGAAGCGAGACGCGGGCCGGGACTCTGGGACGACCTTCAATCGCCTGAACGAAACCGGTGGCGAAAATATTCGCGGCCAAAAATTCGCGGCCTGGAAATCATCACGCGCGAACGACGGCTAAGAACGATCGCTTGCTCACAACAGCGAGCGCAGGAAAGCGTGGCCGACCGATGAGACGAGATCAACCAGTCTTGACTGAAGGCGCGGGCTGCGTTGATTTAGTACCCTAATTAGGGACTGGTGTGCACTGAGGGAGACCCACACGTGCTAATTGGCCACGTGTGGGCTGCGTATGAAGCAAACAACAGAAGCTCACGGCAATTGTCAGTCACGCCGAGTCTGGATGAATGCCTTCCCACGCTGCCACCGTCTCCCGCGGTCTTGCGACGGGTCCCGCGGTGGCGAGATGTTAACTGCCTCGCCTGGTATGCGAGGAGGTCGTGGGTTCGATCCCCATCCTGTCGCCTGTATATATTGAGTTTGCATGTTCTCCACGTGGTCACGTGGATTTTTCTTCTCCGGGTCCTCCGGATTTCCCCTCCACATTCAGAAACACGCGCTTAGAGTGCTCATACTCTTTGGGTCTTTCGGTAAAGTCATGTAGATAGAAAAATAATAATAATAAAAGAATACGCGCTTAGAGTATTTGGCTGCTCTGCGTGTCCACACGATAAGCCACTTAATTGGGCTATCATTTGTGGCCAGGTCGCTTCTTAAAAAAGAAAGTAAGCTATAGCGCTCAGTGAGTCCTTATCTGGTAAAAGTAAACATCGTGTCTAGTTTAGTTTTAGGAAGCAACGGCGTCCATCTCACTCCTCCAGCACGTCCCCGCCGTTGGCCGCCACTTCTTCATTTGAGTCTTAACCACTGGACACCATCGGCGCCTTCTACTGTGGCCGTGACGTGTCCTGCACGCAAGCCTGCTTTGCTTTTCTCCAACAGTCAATACGAGGCGGTGGTAGGAAGAACAAAAAGAGGGAGAATTAGTAATAATCAATAATAATATAGCGAGTGAATTTCCGGAATGAATTGCGCAGGGAACAGCGGCCACTTAGAAATTGGCTCTTGGTAACTGCTGCGCGCATAACCCACGTTAGTCATTCGCGTATTGTGCACTGCAAGGCTGCATGCTGATAAGCTGTGTAACAAAAATATAAATTTTGTTCCTGGGTAGTAAGTGTAATTTTCTAATTGCTTATGCCTCAAAAGTACAAAAAATGGCTGTTATTCCCCACAAACTTTGCTTTTGTGACCAGGACAGTGAAATGTTTAAATGTACTTATTTTAATGAGAAAACGTGGTGTGCATTTGTGTCATTCCTTCACGTTAAGTCCTGGTCACAAAAGCTAAGTTTGTGGGTAATAATATCCATTTTCTATACTTTTGAGGCATAAGCAATTAGAAAATAACACTTACTACCCAGGGACAAAAATCGTGTTACATAATGTGGAGTGTAAAAATCAGCCCGCTTGTTTTTCCACTGCTGGATGAAGGCCTTGCCACACCACGCCGGGTTGTGTGCGGTTATTTGACCCAAATTCAACACGCCGGCCAATGTGACTTGGTGACGGTGGGGGTAACGTTAATGCGTGAGCATAGGAGTAGATAACAGTAACCGTTAATCGAAGCTAATAACCCATCGCAATGCATGGTAGTGGTGGAACATCTAAGCACGTTTTCAGGCTCAGCCCTGCCCGGGATCCGAGTTCTGACGAGGTTGGATGCGTTCACGGCGATTTTGGTCACAAGCGGGAAATACCAATGCCATGATTTAATATTCGTGTGAGAATAAACTCGTACACTCCCAACTGGCGCTCTCTCCTGGTAAATTCTCTATGCCATGCTCCGCTGATATTGAGCTTGAGATGAGAATGCTGAAATGGATGCGGGAAATGTCTCTCTCGGGAAAGGTGATGGTGGAATGAAGAAGTTGGAGCCTTAGTTGCGGTTGCTAATGTTCTTGAGAAGATACGGGAGTGCATTTTGGGTGGTGTAGTGGGATCGGTGGCATCTTGCTTAGCGCGCTGCTCTTTGAACCCAGGAAACCCAGAGTTCGATTCAGGGCCATAGCTAACATCTGCGGAGAGTGATACCTGACCCAATGCATGCTCAGCTCCTCTCTTCATCAACCCACACTGACCAGCGTGGTGAAGTATGGCCAAACGACGGTCATAACTAAATGCGGTTTGTAAATACGTTCGTCCTGGCAGTGGATAGATATACGGCTGAACATTCTGCATGTGGAAAGAGACCACATTGCTCAGAAAAAAAACCATGCGTGTGCATGGGTTTTCTCTGAGCAACATCCCAAAGAAACCTATCAACTCTGATCTATTACACCTACCAAATCAAGAATCGCTCTGCGATAGAAACTCGCAGGGACGACTTGGGGCGCCTCAGCCGATGCTGCTGAGAAACTGACGTCCTCCCACTGATCAACCCATTGGCAGAGTCACCGATCTCCAGCCTGGTTCGGGAGCTCGTACACACAAAATAGCTGGATGCAAAATTAAATAACGCAATGCGCATCATAACGGGAAGTCTGAAACCGACGCCAATTCCCGAGCGAGCATTCTGCCACAAAATATCCACACAGAGATGCAAACTCCGTTTAGCACAGGGTGGCTACGTACGGTGCGAAAGACGTTCTACATAGATACGTACAAGCTGCACGGGAGCTTTACGCGTTTTCTTAGCAACGACAATCACCTACAAAATGGGACCTTTTTTGGCAGTATCAAAGTATGAAAAAGATAATAATAGGTTTTACCCTGTCTGACAATAAAACAGGTGTTAACATGTTACAACACCAAATAGAAACCTTTTGGCAAGAATCATGTCTCCTATTGACCACACACACTTGTCGTGAACATGCAAACAAAACATGCTCTGATAACATATACATTGTCTTTGAAACTAAGTTGTCTTGTGGTTGTTGTTGGTTGTTTGACTTGCATCCCACTGAGATTTTTGCACACAGCGTTGGTTTACGGTGTTTTTTCTGCAATATGTTGCTGTCTTTGCTTGGATTTTCTGTTTGCACTCAGTCACATATTCAGTTTAAGATGTTTTTTGTTCGTGTTTTTGTTTTTTGTTCGTTGCTGTTGCACCCGATTAAAGCGCCGAATGGCTCACAGGGCTATACCTAAGAAATATACTTGAACTTGATTGGTCTACACCAGAGACAGCTTTCTTTAGGGCCTCGTCTCAACCACCTCCCCGTCAATCAAGACCACACCACTGCAGTTTGCTCTCCTTCAATGAAGGTAAAAGCAAAAGCAACTCAAACTCTCTGCCGAAGCCCTCTAGTGGCAAACAGACCTCGACATTGGCATCTGGCTCCTGAAGCTATTGCCATGCGCAAGAATAGAATGTGACACGTTCTACCCTGCTCTTTGTTGCTGTCCGTATGACGCTTTGGGGCGTTGTGCCTGCGCTCAGCAACCGTGATTTAAACACATATATAAATATACAATGCGGTCAGATTTAATATACGGGCCATGAACGCGATACAATTCGTCAAACGGTAACATTAAATTGGTTTACTTTGAGATATATGCCGTTGAAGCGTGAAGAATAGGCACTGTAATAATCCACGAAATATGATTCCTCCATCTTCAGTAGCTTTGAACGCAACGGCAAAACAAAGAGAAAGATCTCCCGTGTAGCCTCTAACAGCCTATTGGGGCAAGTGCTGTTAGCGAGCACCTTGTGAAATTCGGCACGGCAAACGAGGAGGTTGAGTGGCCAGCACCACGCCCGGCCACCTTTGTCTCCACGATGCTGATGTTTATACACAACAGCAGATACTCATTTACAACTGAGTCGACCTAGGGTAGGGCCCAGGTCCGGTTCAATTTATTTTCGCCACTGTTATTGGCCTTGAGCGGAAATTGATCCGGGATCGCGGTTAGGTTCGCAAGTGCAGTGCGCTGACCACTACACTACCGCTTCCCATTTAGGAACACACACACACACGTTTATGAGATAGACCATGTTGATGAGATTCGGACACGTTAATGCGATAGCAGTGGCTGATTGAAGGTCCTCACTGAAGGACGGGCAACTGACGGCGGTGGGTTGGTCTAATGCGAATAATCCTCGCTTTTCCAGATTAAGCATTTTTTGTAAGTTAAGGATCTTACGAGCCGCGTGCGGATTCATGTCACGCTTGCGCTGTGCGCGCGAGGCCCGCGCTTGCTTGAAAAAGCCGTGGGAAATGAAGTAATTTCAATGGTTACTTGGGTCCAATGCTCGGGGTTCATTCAATTAAACGCAACGCTCTGTGATCGCAAGTTAAGCACGTGGCTGTACCAGCAGAGTTATATATTTTTTTATCTTTCCGCCGCCCCCCCCCCTTCCGCCACGATATGCGACGTTGTCGTTTTTAATAAGTGATTCCACGTGGGCTCGCCAGGTTAGCAAAATTATATTAACATTGTGAGAAAATGATTATGATATTTACGTTATAAGGCACCTTCCCTGTCAAAATATATCATAAATAAACAACAACAAAAACTCAAGCACGGATAACGTTCTATAGGAAAACAGTAAAAACCATAATACTAATGACAACTACATTCGTAGTATCGGTAGAAAGCAGACAAACTGCGATTTGTGTGCAAACCTCGACTGTGAAAACTCAATACAATTGTCACTGACGCTGTGTGGCCTTGAAGGAAAACATCTATAATATATAAAATCACATATGAATTATATATATAAACATAAAAAAATACGTAACAAATCTACATAATTTTTGACTTTTGGCAATGACCCTTATGCATAGCACATGAATATTATAATAAAAAAAATTATTATAAAAACAAATGTTTCCTTTTGGGCAGCGTTATTGATGAATATGCTGAGTCGCTGTGTTAGCTGCGCTTGTTCACTACTGCCAAATGCAGTACCTATAATAATTAGCATCACTGTTTAAAGAACACATTATATTATTAATATACATTCTGCTCATAGGCTCTGATGCTAGGTCATAGCAAGAAGACGTGCCGCAGTTTGGACACGTGACGAAAATGAGTCTGAACAGGACCGTGTACTGACGGATGTGACACGCACAAAAGGAGACAAAGGCGGTCGGGCGTGGTACTGTCCACCCGTGTCGGCCATCATAGGTGCTCGCTAACAGCACTAGAGCGCTTTCCGATTCGCTTCTGCGTCCGTCTGGAACGCTCTTCCTTCCAACATTAGGAAGCAACCGAAGCTATGCACCTTTAAAGCATCTCTATTGAAAACTCGCGTCTTTAGAACAGCTCTTTGTTGTTTAGTTATCTTGTCCCTCGCCGATTATAACAATTGGCTACGTTCGACATATATGCGAAGATTACTGAACACCAGGCGAGGGGGAAAGGGATTTGGACAGGGCGGGACTGAGATTGTGGGAGGAAGTCGTGACAGTTTGCGAGAGAAAGACAACCGCAGCGGAAATTCATCCGGCCCCATTGTTGCTAACTGGGTGATAGAACGGACAGATGATGATGATGTAAATGAAGATGAACAAACATTCTGTGGTTGTTGCCTTTCGGATTGTTTCCGGGTTTTTTTTTAATCCCCGAAGATAAACGTGTATTTGTTACTTGCGACTTTGGCTAAATTGGATACTCCGCGCAAGTATTTAGGGCGAAAATCTTGCTGTGGATTCTCACAGGATCGATTAGAGGCCATATCTGCATGGTGAGTACTCTCATCAACGCTATGCACTCATCACCGTTGCCATCAATATGATGAGCATTATCATCATCATTATCAACTCAGGAATGTGCTCATAGTTATTATCACTACTGCAACAGTCGTCGTCCCATTAATCAGAAAATCAATGACGTCCCTCGTCATCGCTTGAAGTGACGCAAGCCCCCCCCCCCCCCTGGACCCGTGTGCTTCACCTTCAACAATGCAAGTTCAACCCCGACGAAGCTTGAAAATCTGAATGGAGGTCAACCAAAACACCTCGTGAAGGACCCAACGCAGACGATCCCTGGGTTCTGATCATCCACGAAGCTCGTGGTCCACCCCAAACTGTATCCTCACAAACCATTGCAGGTGTCCGCACCTACTGGACGCATTGACAAGTAACAACTCTTCAGTGTGTGACTGTGGTCATCCAGAACAGAACGCACAACGTGCAACGACGCAATTCCCGATTCACAATTACAAAGGGGACATCACGGCGATGTACCCCGCTACTCCAGTCGCGGTCGTCTGGCTTGACCACCTGGATGTGGGATTCTAGTTGTTGCTCTGCATCTACATCAGCCATACACACGACGGTCACTACTGCCGTGAACAAAGTTCATCATCAGTATCATGGTAATCACTACCCTCCTTTACGATCATCACTACCGCTATAGTAATCAACACAGTCGTTAACCATCCAGCGCTTGTCACATAATGTTTTAATATGTCCCGTGATGACTGCACCGCATGCTTGCCCATGACCGCATGCGATGCAAGATCACATATCGGCCCACGATGTTCATGAAGGCTCGTGCCCACGCAACGCATGCTTACAAAACACGAATACAAACAGAGTGGGTGGAAAAAGAACGTACGATTTATTCGCCAATTAACGTTAATTAGAGCAAAATGACATCACGTGTGCTTGCAGATACATTTAAAATACGGGGAACTAAAAATACACCAGCAAATTAACGTTCAATAAAAATATCCACAGCGCTTCCTTGCAAAACATGTTTACGTATTCGGAAACAATGCCAAATGATTAATCCAATATGAACATTCAATGGGGATGAAACTTTCACAGTCCATGTTTGCAATCACATTTAAAAGCTAGGAAAACACATTCTTGAAAAAACAACAACACACTAGACAATTAACGTTACACGTTACACACGGCCGACGCTGCAAAATGCATAACTTTGATCAACTCAATCCGGGCTGCTCCATTGTCGGTTCCTCGAGGAACGGGCGGCGAACGGGCCTCGCGTGTGAAGGGGCTCGATTCAAGGGACCCGAGAGCGCGTCTCTCGCATGCTTGCGCCAGTAACAGATGGCTCCATCACTTGAACACATCCACGCTCGCTCTCCCACCTGCTCGCTCGCTCGATCGATCGCTCGATCGCCCCTCTTCCCCACCTGCTCATTCGCTCGCGTCGCGGACTTCACTCAGGGCGGCACGTCCACCACCCTCGACGAGGGATTGCTGTGGTGGTTGGGGACCTCGGTTGACGAGGCTCGCACCTGCCACCACCACCATCATAACCACCATCACCACCAAAGACAAATATCCACCGTATAGCCTGAACAGACTGCTGGGGCAAGTGCTGTTGGCGAGCACCTATGAAGGCCCGCATGGCACAGGAGTGGGTGGGTTGCCAGCACCACGCCCGACCGCCTTTGTCTCCCCAGTGGCGATGTTTACACACCGCATCAGGTACTCATTTAGGGGAGGCCCAGGACCGGTTCATATAATCGTCACTGGTGTTGGCCGTGAGCAGGAATCGAACTTGGGTGGCCGGATTCCGAGCGCGGCGCGCTAACCACTGCGCCACCGCTCCCCATCACCACCACTGTTGCCGCCAACACCTCCATCATCACCATGATCACCGCCACCGCTCCTATTCCAACAACCCCTCCCATCATTAGCACAGCAACCACCAACATCAACCACGCGAGCCGCCATAGCCACCAACACATAGATAGCTATCAACATCGCCACTCTGGTGTGGTAAAAAAAGCTCTAAAAGTCACGGTCAGAAGGTCGTCGTCTTGGCCTCATGCTATTGAAGCCACCGCACCTCACGATCACTGCTGTGTCACAGCTCGAATGAATAGTAATTGTTGTAAAGTTGATATCAGATCTCAAAGGACCGTCCTTATAGTAATCACCACCGCCACACCACCACCACCACCGCCTGGCTTCAGCTCTTCCCCGTGATCTCCAGACCGCTGGCTGCCACTCCGGTACACGACTTGCTCGGGTCTCAATCGGCTGCCCCTCTTCCTCCGTGCGCACGTGTCCCACCCATCACAAACTCAATTTCCCTGGTTAAATCGACACTGCATTCCCCCCCCCCCCACCCACCGTGTTTAATTAAAATAATTACAAGTTGCTCACCGTGTCTTCTAGCACCCCCTTAGCATGTGTCCGCTGTTGATCACAGGCCAGAGATGTCTCTTACATTTTCTGCCGTTTATTCACCATTGGTTGTGATGAAGACAATGTCAGAGAACCTGAGATGTCAGTAGATTTGGGTAATACTGTGCACGATGAAGCCCATCTGGGGAAATATCGTGTTTGCTAAGATTCCATAATTCGATCCGTTCCTTTTTCTCACCGCCCCTTGCCGAAACTAATTAAACAAAGATGTATGCCTTGCTGCACTCCGACGAGCTTCGGTTTCACGCCACGTGCTGGCGGCTTCGGGGTACAAACCCTCCCCCCCCGAATAGAGATCGAGGAGAGCGACAGAGCAAAGACCACGACAAAAACCAAAAACCCCTCGCATTAGTGGAATCCTCCACTGCCACTTACCACCGACGACACCTGTCGTGGAACATTGCCCGGCCGTAATATTTTAGGGCCGATCTGCCGACCTGAGCCACCCTCTGGGGTGCACTTTGTCCTCATGTGCGCGCGCGTGTGTGTGTGTCCTTCACGCCGTGTGTGTGTGTGTGTCCGTCACGCCGTGTGTGTGTGTCCGTCACGCCGTGTGTGTGTGTGTCCGTCACGCCGTGTGTGTCCGTCGAGCCGTGTGTGTGTGTGTCCGTCACGCCGTGTGTGTGTGTCCGTCACGCCGTGTGTGTGTGTCCGTCACGTGTGTGTGTGTCCGTCACGTGTGTGTGTGTCCGTCACGCCGTGTGTGTGTGTGTCCGTCACGCCGTGTGTGTCCGTCGAGCCGTGTGTGTGTGTGTCCGTCACGCCGTGTGTGTGTGTCCGTCACGCCGTGTGTGTGTGTCCTTCACGCCGTGTGTGTGTGTGTGTCCGTCACGCCGTGTGTGTGTGTCCGTCACGCCGTGTGTGTGTGTGTCCGTCACGCCGTGTGTGTCCGTCGAGCCGTGTGTGTGTGTGTCCGTCACGCCGTGTGTGTGTGTCCGTCAGGCCGTGTGTGTGTGTCCGTCACGCCGTGTGTGTGTGTGTGTCCGTCACGCCGTGCGTGTCCGTCGAGCCGTGTGTGTGTGTGTCCGTCATGCCGTGTGTGTGTGTGTGTCCGTCACGCCGTGTGTGTGTGTGTGTCCGTCACGCCGTGTGTGTCCGTCGAGCCGTGTGTGTGTGTCCGTCACGCCGTGTGCGTGTGTGTCCGTCACGCCGTGTGTGTGTGTGTCCGTCACGCCGTGTGTGTGTGTGTGTCCGTCACGCCGTGTGTGTGCGTGTCCTTCACGCCGTGTGTGTGTGTGTCCGTCACGCCGTGTGTGTGTGCCCGTCACGCCGTGTGTGTGTGTCCGTCATGCTGTGTGTGTGTGTCCGTCACGCCGTGTGTGTGTGTCCGTCACGCCGTGTGTTTGTGTGTGTGTCCGTCACGCCGTGTGTGTGTGTGTCCATCACGCCGTGTGTGTGTGTCTCGCTGGCCACGAGCCATCTGGAACCCGATTGTGCCACGAGCATAGGGGATTGCACTTAATGACTCGACCGTGATTAGCAGCGAGTGCAGGCAAGCGTCGCAGCCGGTGACCACCCCCTCCTCACCCCCCTTCCCTCCAGCGTCTGGAGACCCCGAGGGTTGGCAGGCTCGGATCGCGCTCCCATGAGCTGCAAACGCGACGTGAATTGATGAGCCTGCCCTCGCGAAGCTTCACTTCGACACGGCGTAGCCCGGTGCACGGTGCTGTGCGCAATGTCATTCATAAAGGGTGAATGGACCAGTGCCCCTTGTCTAACTTTAGGACGAATGCACGGCAGAGTTCAAGTGCTTCAGACGAGTCGGCGATAGGATCCACGTGTTCCTGTTGCCGTTCCTCGGTGTAATTCCTCTCAATGCCTCTATGCACACTTTTCTGCTTGTGTTCCATTTTTTTCTTTGCCAGTGTCCACGTGTCCGATCCGTGTGTCATATCAGGTATTGGAACCACATGCAAGCTGGGGACATGGCATTGACTGTGAAAATAAAAATAGTGGGCGTGATATAACACGTAGGCTTTTGCGAGCAATGATATTAATCGTAAAGGTTTTTGGGTTAGATGGCGTCAATATAAATGTGTCGTTAACCCACCACCACCCGACACAGCCAATTAGTAAGGTTTGTCGCGTGAATGAAACGTGTCAATTAGCTATTGCTTCAGCACATCGGTGCGATGGCGAGCAAACCCACAACGTTTACAATTTGAGTTATGCTGTTTCGCTAGTGATTACAACCAGCTCCATCATGCGATTTGCCAAAATTGTCAATCCTGAAAGAGAGATTGAGAGAGATGGTGATATCTTGAAGACCTGCATCTAGAAGTGGATAGAGCATGGCCCATGAAATTAGGCTTCCACCATCACACTTGAGGATGAAGGAATGTTGATAGACAGAAAAGGCATGCAATGTTGAGAGTCCCAAGATAATAATAGCCCAGTGTTTAATTAATTATTCAAATGTTTACCCATGAATCCTCAAGCGTCACGTGATTTTTGTTCATGAAAGTCCTGCATTTGGGCAATTCCATCCATGTGTAATGCGAGCGTAAATGGGGTTCCTGCTGGGCTCTGGCCCAATCACACAGCCCGGTCTGGGGGGCGTGTGGGAGGGGCCGCCGTTCACCTCGGCACCAATGGGAAGCGAGTTGAATGGGGGCGGAGCCAGCTGGGCAGAACGGGAAGGCCGGATCTGACGATCCGGAAGGGGAGGAGTCAGGGTCACGTGGGGGGAGAGGATATAAGTGGGAACCCGGAAGAGATCGGGGTCAGTTGGGGAAGTTAAGAGGCTGATCCACGTTGGGTGGTGAGAGGCAGAGGTGGGACAAAGTCATTGTTATGCAAGTCCAAGTCGAGTCTGAAGTAATCAAATTCATGACTCGAGTCTGACTCGAGTCCAAGTCCCATGACTCGAGTCCACACCTCAGAGGTGGGACAAAGTCATTGTTATGCAAGTCCAAGTCGAGTCTGAAGTCATCAAATTCATGACTCGAGTCTGACTCGAGTCCAAGTCACATGACTCGAGTCCACACCTCAGAGGTGGGACAAAGTCATTGTTATGCAAGTCCAAGTCGAGTCTGAAGTCATCAAATTCATGACTCGAGTCTGACTCGAGTCCAAGTCACATGACTCGAGTCCACACCTCAGAGGTGGGACAAAGTCATTTGTTATGCAAGTCCAAGTCGAGTCTGAAGTCATCAAATTCATGACTCGAGTCTGACTCGAGTCCAAGTCACATGACTCGAGTCCACACCTCTGGTGAGAGGAGATCTGCGCCATCGGCCACGTAGCCGAAGGACCTTCAGCACGCCGTCGGCCAGCGGTGTGCGGAGTGCGGGAGTGAAGGAGCTAACGGAGGAGCGTGCGCGGCACGCGAGAGGAGACGCTGGTCCCTTGTCAGGACCAGCGGGGTGTGAGGAAGAGTGGAGGAGCTGATGAGGGAGCGCATGCGGGGCGCGCGCGAGACGACGCTGGTCTGCGGAGGGGACCAGCGGGGTGCTGAGAAAAAACCTAAATAAAAGATCAACGGAGACCAGCAGTGCCTGACGGAGTCTTTTATTACACATGAGTGCTGGCTTCACGTGCGATGAAAGTATGATACCGAGAGCATGCCCTTGCATACGCAAAGGGAATGGGTGGCACTCAATGTGTCCGCAACGATATGTTGACAACCCATTCGCTGTAGGCGTACTGCCGTTTCCTGTCCAGTGGTTTAATAATAAACACTTCATTCGCGACCCAAACATCGCGCCTCCCGCAAACCACAATAGAACGTCAACAGGCCGATGCGCACATCTCCTTCGTGAATGGGGAATGGAAGGGACATGCCACAGTGGTGCGACTGTGGCCATGCAACCGAAGCTACGGGCTCCTTCAATGGGGGAATATCAAAACCCGTAGGCTTTTTCGGTAAAGTCACGTAGGTAAAAAATAAAATTAATAGAAGTAATAATAGAAATAAAATAATAAATCACGACGTTTCGGAGGCAACACAAGTCTCCGTCATCAGGTGGCACCGTCACAGCTAAAATTACTGCATCAAGTGAGCCTAATTTGAGCTGTGACGGTTCCACCTGATGACGGAGACTTGTGTTGCCTCCGAAACGTCGTGATTTATTATTGTATTTATATTATTACTTCTATTATTTTTTATTTATTTTTACCTACGTGACTTTACCGAAAAAGCCTAAGAGTATGAATCCTTGCAGTCACGAAAGCTTCAAATCTAGAAATATCAAAACCACACGAACGGAAACTCCTGAAGCCCTCTCGTGGCCAGCAGACCTCGACATTCGCTTCGAGCTCCTGAACATATTGCCGTCTGCAAGAATAGAATGGTGACTTTCTTTGTATTAATGTGGAAATTATTTGGACAACCCAGACGAAATCTAGGGATAAATGTGTAATAACGTACAAAATCTACACAGATCTATTGGAAACCTACTTTCTTTACTGTTTCCTACAAGTAAAGTGTCTCTTTCATGTCTCTGGTTATGTTTTCTCTGGTTATTCTATCTGCTCGTTCACTCCTCGCGCTTGCATAATTGAACTAAGGTGGCCACATGCTGGGCTGGAATTTTTAAAGGAATTTTTTTGTCCCAGGATCTCATTAAAAAATGCTAATAGCTGCTGCCCAATTTTTTTTTCAAAGCCTCGCTTATTACGGCTCTTATTAAGTCTTAATTTCGTATGACTTGCAAAGCAGACGAGAATGATTTCGAGCGCGCACATATGTGTGTATCGGTGTGTGTGTGTGTCTCAGTGTGTATGTGGAGAGCGGTAGTGCAGCGGTTAGCGCAGTATGCGACGAACCAGGCGACCATAGTTCGTTTCTCGCTCACGGCAAACACCACTGACGATTATCTGTACCGGTCCTGGACCTCCACTAGGTCGACTCAGCCTCAAATGAGTACCTGGTGCGGTGTGTAAACATCGCCACTGGGGGGACGAAGGCGGCCGGGCGTGGTGCTGTCCACCCACCACTTCTCGTGCCGTGCCGTCCTTCGTAGGGGCTCACTAACGGCACTTGCCCCAACAGTTTTTTAAGGCTATACGGGGGACATTTGTCTTTGTGGGGGTGTTGCGTGCATATATCCGTGTGTGGGTGTTAAAGTGGTCAACGTACGGCGCTATGAACTCCGGTGACCTTATTCCCGCTACGGCAGAGGTCGCAACCGGGTACCCGATACCCGTACCCTACCCGATACCCGGCTACCCGTACCCGGCCGGGTACGGGTACCCATTTGCGACCCTGGTGCAGCCGGGTACGGGTACGGGTAGGCCGTGAGTCACTGGTGAGTAGCCGTTTGTCACTCATTTCGGGTAGGGTAGGGGTAGGGGTAGGGAACGGGTACCCATACCCGGCCGGGTACGGGTACGGGTAAGGAATCAAAACCCGTTTGCGACCTCTGCGCTACGGCCACCACAGTCAGTTGCGAGCGATATTTGAGCTGGTACACACAGATCGAGGTCGACTCAGCATTAAATGAGTACCTGGTGCGATGTGTCAACACCAGCACTGGGGGAGACCAAGGCGGTCACGCCACCACCGACCGTTTTGCTCCGTGCAGAACTTTATTGAAGATTCGTGCTGGATACAACCACTTTTGCTCAAGTGATTTGTAACTTTGATCTCCACCATGTATCGATCGTTCAATTTTAACGTGCAATGTTATTGAGGGACTGTGTGTTCTGGGACTGTTGTTGTTGTTGTTTTTGTTCACCTGCCCATGCTTGCCCATGCTTGCACTTAGTATTGGAAAAAAATCAGCAAAAATGTAAGTACAGTACTTATGCAATTTGTACTCATATATTGTATTTCTTCATATTTATTTACATTAGTGACTTGTTTACCTTTTCTTCATTTTGCCCTCCTACGGCGTGTTTGTATTGTTTGTTGCTGTAACTTGCTGACCCGCCTCTACTGGACATCCGTGACAAAAGGCTTCATAGCTCATCGGATTCCTCGAGAATAAATAAAGATTCTGATTCGGAATTGGTGCTCGCTGAACAGCACTTGCAGAAGGAGCGGTGGCACAGTGGTTATCACTCTGCTCTATAAACTCAGTTGGCTTGAGTTGTATTCCCTGCCTCGGCTAAAATCAGTAGCGACTGATATCCACACCCGTCCATTGGCCATCCCCTTGATCACCCTGCACTGACCAACGTGGTGAAGTATGGTCAAGCATCCCACATGTCCGACAGGGCGTGTGAAGGTCTTCATTCAGCAGTGGATGGACTAATGGCTTTACATTACAAACAGCACTTAAATTTCGATTTGAAGCTTTTGTGACTGCAGGGATTCATCTTCTTGGTTCTTTCGGTAAAGTCACGTAGAAGGGAAATAATAAAATAATAAAAATAAAATATAATAAAATAATTCTCACGACGTTTCGGCCACAACGCTGATTCATTCATTCAGACGCTGTCTTTCTGACAGACCTGTTTTTCACCTGAGGACGGCTGCTTGCGTTGTGGCCGAAACGTCGTGAGAATTATTTCATTATGTTTTATTTTCATTATTGTATTATTTCCCTTCTACGTGACTTTACCGAAAGAACCAAGATGATGAAACAGCACTTAACCCAATATAAAGACCACACGGGGAGTCATCGTCTGTGTATGTGAATTTGCCCTGAAGCCAAGTGTGACAATTCATCTGTGACAACAAAAACGCTTCCTTTGCGATCTGAATTCAATGTCCGCATTTAACCCACGTGTCGAGGAGTATTGTGAGCAACCAATGAGAAGGGCGACCAGGAGGAGGTGCGAGCGTGCTGACAGTCAAGTATGACCTAGCGTCACGGGTTACACAAGGGGCTTTCATGAGAGCACTTTGGGGCCGTCCATAAATGACGTCACGCACCTGGGGGGTGGAGGGGGGTCAGATATTTGTGACGATGCGTAACGAGGGGGGGGGGGGGGGAGTTGAGAAATGTGACGTCACATCAAAATGCGCAACTTTAAATAAACACGTTCTACTTAATTAAATAGACTTTTAAATAAATGTTTTCTCCTACAACATCAGAGTGCAGCGGCACATTAAATAGGCACTACAATGACAATAGTTTGAAGCGATTTGAAGCATGTTTTATATTTGGGGGGGGGGGGCAGAGCTTTGTGACGTCATATTTGAGGGGGGGGGGGGTCTGACTTTTTGTGACGCCGTGACGACGGGAGGGGGGGGGGGTCAAAAATCGTCCAAAATCGCGTGACGTCATTTATGGACGGCCCCTTTCGGGGACATGGGCGGAGCCGAGCTGGGGGGGGGGAACCGCCCAAGGGGTTCTTAAGGGTGACCCCGTGACGGGGGCGTGGTCGTCGTGGGGAGCCAGGGTATGGATCGGCTGGTGAGGGTCTCTCTCTCTCTCCTCGTCATGGAGCGGTGTTGGCTGAACCCCCGCTCCGGGCAGACGAGTGAGAGAGCCCAAAGGGTAGGCGAGGTTAGGACCCAAATAGTGATGAGTGTCCGGGTGAAGGACCGAGTTAGAGTGAGTGTAGGATGCCGAGTGTGTGACAGTGTTTTAATAAAGAGCAACAGCCCTTATCGCATTGCTCAACTCCGCGTGGATCTACTGCACTACATATGTAACAATAATCTGCTGTTGTTGGCTTTAAGCTTCAGTCTCGTACAATATATATATATATTTGTTGTCATGCTTCCCCCAGTTTGCAACCGAGTGTGCTATCGGCGTCACGGAATGAGCTGAAGAATCCATTCTGATCTGTCGGCAGAGCAGTGTAACCTTCTACTTGGTTCTTTCGGTAAAGTCACGTAGAAGGGAAGTAATAAAATAATAAAAATAAACATAGTTTTATATTTATTTTTATTTTTATTATTTTTATTACTTCCCTTCTACGTGACTTTACCGAAAGAACCAAGAAGATGAATCCCTGCAGTCACGAAAGCTTTAAATCGATAGTGTAACCTTCTTAGAAAACGGCCCACAGAAGCAGGTATCACAGAACAACTTCTGAGACCATTCAAAGTGACCTCAGTTCTAGACAACAAAGGGTAGCAGGTCCCCACTCACTCTGCTTATCATAGTAATGCCACACGACAGACACACGGATATTTTACGTCCCAAAGCTGGAATTTAGCATAACCAAATGCTATTGTGATGTTTTCTGTGTATGTGTGCAGTCATTGCTATCCAAACTAAGGCCATCAACTCAGTACACTTGAGAACCCAGTTGAATCATAGGCAGCTTGCCTGGATTCGAACCCAGGGTCTCAGCTGTGCCAGCTCAGTACTTTGATCTCTGAGTCACACGACCAGTTTGTCAAACAGGAATTGGCCCAAAAATGCCGTATTGGTAAACAACGAGAGTGGCAAGTGTAAACAATTATTTAAAGAAATAAACTCTAGATTACAAATGTGTATTATAGCAAGATCACCGTGGTAGCGTTGCGTGACGATAAAACATGTCATCAATGTTTGAAAGAGAATATCAAACCATAATAACTGTGTATGTGATAATTGGTTTTTTACCCTTCTATCTGGCAACAAAACTGACACCTTTTTTACAAGGAGTCATGTTTGCATAGACCGCAATACCTGCAGCCATAATGCAAACAAAAAGCATAACTCTGATAATATATGCACTGCCCTTGAAGTTTATTGGTCCACACCCGAGACAGCTTTCCCTAGAGCCTAGTCTCACATGGGTTGGACCAGATGACACCAAAAGGCGCACGACTCAAAGACAATGCACCATCAGAGTATAAGAGCTCGGGGTAAGCATTTACACCATTGGTACCTCATTTGCCAGTAAAAAATATGATAATTGGTTTGTGTATGTAACTATGGGATACACTTTCCGCTTTCCACCCATTGTAGACACTGCACGTCGTGGACACGGCCCACCGTGCTGGATGATGATAACTCGTAACGTTTCTTTTCACCCGACGTGTCATCGACCAACCACGGCTCACTGGACGAAGTAACTCGAGAAAGCCAATTCGGACGCGGTGCACGGGCTACACTAAACGCAGTGGCGATCAACTCGACACGCGTACGTTTTACGATCTTTTCAAAGCGAAGCGGGCACTCTCTCTCTCTCTCTCTGGCTTCAAGCAACGCGCCACCTCAAAGGGATTGCGCTCGTGCACTAATCCTGCCGCTTGTGCCCTTAGCCGTGATAAACCGACACGCCAGTGCATTCAGTGAGCCGAAGCGTAAAAGTAGCCGCTGTTATTCAAAGCTCAGAGACGTTAATTAACACCGCGTATATTATGCACAAGGCAAGCTGCCACGGTGGTGTAATGGTTAGCAGTACACTGGACCTGCTATCCAAAGGTCGCCGGTGTGAATCAATCTTCTGGCATGGCAGTTGAAACGTGAATGCAAATACTGCGCTATAATAATAATGATGTATTGTTATATGGCCACGTGATTCATTTCTAAATTTATTTCGAATTTGCAACGTGCACGGAGGCGGCCACAGACAAGCAGGAAGTCAGCCAGAACCAACGCCAAATATTCTCCAAGCTCTGTTGTCCTCTCTTGGAATATTTGACCAAATCGTGGCCGAGTTTCTAAAAATCCAGCCCCCCCCCCCTTGCCCCGCCTCTGTCCACCCAGCAGTTAAAATGAGTTCACCGCAGATCGTCAATCGGCAGGTTGCGTGTGATGGGGTAAAGTGTGGGTACTCCAGCACGTGGTCCAACACATCTGGCCAGGGTGGAAGAGTAGACCAAAACATTATTTACCCTCCCCCTCTAGTGGAGGCCCTACTGACAGTAGTGGTCGCCAGCAAGCAATTATTGCAGAGCTGCAACCTTCGGGGTGTGAATATTACTCACGTAGACTCTTCCCTTGCTTAATTTCCGCGAGAAATGTAATTCTATGCTGTATTAATGCAATGCAATTTGGGTTTATGAAGCATCTCAACACGCTGTATAAATCTGGGAAGGTGCATGCAAAGCTACAGAATTTTAAGATGGTGAATGGGGGGGGGGGGGTGTGCGGGGGGAAGGGACAATTAGTATGAAGATAATATTAATGATTTGAAACTTGAATTGCACGATACAAAAAAAATAAGCAGCTCGCATTAACAATGAGAAGCAAAGCAGTGGTGTGAGCAAGCTATTGTAGAGCTGCCCCTTTGCCTTTAGAATGCACAGTATGTGTGAGTGTATGGTACGTTACGCGGCTGCGATTGTACTCTAGCCTCGCGTGTGATGGCAGCAGTGGCGATAATTTCAGGAGCTAAGCGCCAATGTCGAGGTCTGATCGCCCACGACGAGAGGGCTTCAACAGAGCGTTCGTGTAGATGTGTTTTGCTGCTCCTACGTCTCAGGAGCGCACGACTTCGGCCCGTGTAGTGTGATTCAAATATCCCGCGCTTCATAATGCCAAGAAGAAACAAATAAAGGAGTGCGCGCAAACGCAATCGCTGGAAACGCCGCGTAGAAATCCGTTGATATTTTGTACTGACGCCGCTGGCTGATGAGTGTTCAGCGTCTGCGGGAAGCGCGTTCCTCTGCTTGGGACCTTGGGTTATGCCACGCAGAGCCACAGATAATTATAACAAAGCTATTCTCGCAGTGATCACCACGTTTTTTGGCGTTGCGGAGTGCAAGGGATTACATCAGGCCGGGTTATATAATCAGATTAGAGCCACAGGCCCAGCTATTTGATGAAAACGTAAAACATCATCATCTTCGGCAGCAGCACCACTGCCTAGGTTTTGTAGCGGTTGTGTCATATCGCCTCTCGCTGATGGTGTGTTCTGGTTGTTACCGTGTGTTGTTCCGCACGACGTCCGACGTTTCACTGAAGGCGATTAATTTCTGAACCCGCAAAATCCGCCCACGAATTGTTGAGAGTGCACGATGTTTTCCGAGGCTCACGGTGTTGTCTTTTCACACGCGGTGTGCGGTGTGCGCGTTCAAAGGATGTGTACTTTAGCTGCCTTGTAAAGCAGAGGACGGTTAAAAAAACACAGGCAATAGCTTATAAACCCACTGGTATCCTGGAACCACCCCAACCTAATCTCTCGCTCGCTTCCCGCATTGCGTTTTCGTGCATTGAATCTCACCCTGGGCTACAATAAAACGGAACCCTTTAACACATCCTGGGTTGTAACCTTAATTTACCCTGACTGATGCCATCTGTCCTTTCATTCACCCACGGCTTAAGCGCAGAAAGCATTTTTCTGATTTCCTGACCAGGCAGGGTCCGTGCATTGTTTGACCAGAAGCGAGAGAGTTGCGTTTTTTTTTTTGGGGGGGGGGGGGTCAGGAATCGAAGGGGCAACCTTGGTTCGACTTCGGCTCCAGGGGACAACGAGACCCAACATTTGGGTGCGCGTGGTCTGGGGAGAGGTCTGAGAGAGGAAATGGGCTCCGACCTTGGTGGTGTGATTACAAAAGCCTTAGCGATCTATCACCGCGGCGGGGTGAACGTAAGTAACGGCACTTAATTAACTGGGACGTTGCCTAATGTACGTAATTAAACGATGACAAAAATATGAAGGTTCACCGCATTTGACAGTGATGCACACGCACAATTAACGTGTAACAAAATTACGTAACAGGCGACGTTTCGGGCAATGGTCTTTCTTCATAGCACATGATGTGCGGAATATATTTATTTTATTTCAAAACAATGTTGATTTTCGGGTGTGTTGGGGTTTCCATTGTATGCGGTAGAAACTCGACTGCATTTCTTTTTTTTGTGGTTGTGCTAATGGCTCTCTGATGTATTTTTCGGGTTTAACCACATGCCGTGGTTCTTCATAATTGAATGACATATCGTATCCTCCGGATCATGAGACGTTTTGGAAAGTAAGACGCACCCCAAACTTGAGGCCGGTGTCAATACAATGATATAAATCTTGCCACACATACGCGCACAGATACCCGGATTATATGACAGCACCAACGTTTCCTTTAAAATACGAGGTGGGGGGGGGGGGGGGGTGATGGGTGAATGGTTTCTTACAATCTGCAGAATAAGGTAGTAGGCTGAGGGTTCAGCCAAGGAATATTTGTGTGACGTTTCAGGCAACATAGCCTTTCTTTGATATTTAGGGGAATGGCCCTTTGCCTATTTCAGGCAATGGGCTTCCTTTGACGTTTCAGGCAATATACCTTTTTGACATCTGGGGCAATACGCCTTCCCTTTGACACGCGAGGCGTTAGCTTTCGTTTAATGTCTCATGCAAAGGGCCTTCTTTGAAGTTTCCAGGCTATGTACCCTCTTGGCATTTCAGGAAATGACCCCCTACTTTAGCATTTCCACCCATTGCCCCCCCCCCCATGCCACTTTCCATACACACGTTTTGTTTTGTTCCGTTATAAGGTGGCGAGGCAGTCGCTGACGGCGAACGGTGGCGAGTGTTTAGATTTGTAATTAATCATCCCGCAGTGACCGCGATTGCAGAGTCGTGGCACCCTCCCAAATGCGTTGCGACGTTGATGTGCGTGCCGGGTAAACGCGGCGTGCGGTCAGGGAGGGGTTGTTCATTGCTGAGCGACCGCCCCGTCACTCACACGACCACCCAGCAACGTGGTGATGCTGCCGCCGCGCTCGGCTGATCCACAGAAGGCTTTGGGGTCCGAGCCATTAATACCGTGCGGTAATAACGCCTTGTCGACGGGCAGTTCACGTTTGGCGATGGGGTGAAATGTGGCGCCCCTGTCCATGATAATCTGGTGAGCGTGGAAAAGTGGGCCAACTTATGGGCCCTCTTAGAGGGCCTCTGAAGTTGAGGGCACTTCTATTCAGCAGTGGCGTAGAGCAGGGAATTGCAGGGCTGCACCTTTACCTTCATGATATAAAAAACTGGCCGCAATTTAGAATCTGACTTTTTCTATTTCTGTGAGTAAATGTCATCTTAAAGTGTGCTAATGTTAAGCAATTATGGTTAATTAAGGATATAAACGTGACCGCATTCCCCAGATGCTGCATGCATGCGATTGAAGAAGGGGGTGGGAATAACGGTGCAGGATTTAAATGTGCGCTTGAAAATAGGAATATTCGAATATGCAAATCATCAATAACAACATCAAGAACAGGACTAAGAATTAATTATAGTGTTAGATTACATTTATACCGAACATAATGCAGCCTAGTGCGTCTGTGACATCTGAATTGAGGTATATTCTTATCCACGGCTAACATCAGTGGCGAACGATATCTGAATCGGTCCTGAGTCTCCCCCTTCGCCAGCGTGGTGAAGTATGGTCAAACAACCCCCGTGATTGAAACGCGGTGGGGAGGCCTTGATCCAGCAGTGAATTGATAAATGAGCGTAACTTATTATTGTAAATGTTTAGATTTTTATATTAATATCGATTCATATCGATTCATGATGCTCATAATACAGAGGCGATTGGCTTTTTTAATTTACGCAAATTCTCTTAAAAATATATTTAGTTTTCAGTTACAGTTTCATTTATTTGGTATTGCCCTGTGAGCCACTCGGCTCTTGAATCGGGTGCAACCGCAACAAATAAAAACATGAACAAGAAAACATCTTAAAGTGACTATGTGACTTTGTGCAAATAGAAAATCCAGGAAAAGCACAGCAACAATTCCAGAAAAAAGCACCGTACACCAACGCTGTGTGCTAAATCCCAGTGGGATGCAAGTCAAGCAACAATAATATGATATAGCTTGTGACTAAATGAGCCAAAATGTGTCCGATCTGGAAGCTAAGCAGCGTTGAGCCTGGCCAGTGGCTGACAACAATGAGTGGAACAGGTGCTATAGGCTTCTGGAAGGGCTGCAGTTCGGTCAGCGCCGCAAAATGCATTGTTGTACTGCACTTCTATGCCCACACGCATAAGAAGTATGGTCCAAATAACCCCACCGGGGCGATGCGTGGAGCGATTCTTCCAGCAGTTGGATTGGCAACAGAGCTGCAGATGTGCGTGGTACGCGGCGGCTGTGATGCTTACGCGTAGGCAAATCCGTTTAAAAGAGGCGGAAAATAAGGTCACACAAAATACAAAGCAGGCTGCAAACAAAAAAACGACACCAAAAACAAACGATAGTTTCTCGGATTGAATTGCGTACACGATCTGCCGAGATTTTCATACATATTTATGGCGTGTCGACTGATAAAGACACGGTGTGAATTCCAGTGTGACATTGCGTCGCGTAGCAGTGCATGCCTATGAATGGAAATGTGTGCTCTCTCCAATGCGCAGGGTTCGCGTGTGTGCTGTGTGTGTATGCAAATATGTGTGTTAGCATACACGTGCGCGTGTGTGTGTGTGTACTGCGTGGGGAGCGGCGGTGCTGTAGTTAGCGCGCTGTGCTCCGAACCCGGCTAACCTGAGTTGTATTCCCGTTCACGGCCAACACCAGTGACGATTATCAGAACCGGTCCTGGGCCTCCCCTAGGTCGACTCAGCCTTAAATGAGTAGCTGGTGCGGTGTGTAAACATCGCCACTGGGGAGATAAAGGCGGTCGGGCGTGGTGCTGGCCACCTACCCCCTCGTGTACCGTTCCGGCCTTCATATGTAGGGGCACTTGCCCCTACAGTCTGTTAAGGCTATACGGGAGCGGCGGTGCTGTGGTTAGCGCGCTGTGCTCCGAACCCGGCCACCTGAGTTGTATTCCCGTTCACGGCCAACACCAGTGACGATTATCAGAACCGGTGCTGGGCCCTCTCCTGGATCGAGTACCTGGTGTGTAATCATCGCCGATAGGGAGACAAAGGCGGCTAGGTGTGGTTCCGGCCACCAAGCTATACAACTCACCTATTTGTATTGTACCACGTAAGGCCCACTGAGCTATTATAGCTATTTTCCAGAAGCGACCTGGCCACAATGATAGCTCAACGACGTGGCTTACCTTGTTGAAATTCATAGCAGCCAACTACTCTTAACGCATATTGCTAAATGTGGAGGGAAAACCCCGGGGAAATCAGAGAAAAATCGACGCGACCACGGGGGGAACATGCAAACTTCAAATGTATAGGCGTCAGGTAGCTAACATTTCGCCACCGTGGTGCCACACCACCCCCCTCGTCTGTTGTGACGGCCGTTGTAGGTGCTGGCGAAGAGCATTTGCCCCGAAATTGTGTTAAGGCTGTATGGGGGGATATTTGTTTTGGGTGACTGCGCTACGAACCTGGCAACCTCGGTCCCGATTCCCAGCCACAGCTCAACATTTTACGGGTGAAAATTTGACCTCGTCCCAAGCCTCTTGTAGGTACACTCAGCCTCAACTAAGTGTACCTGGTGCGGTGTGTAAACCGTGGACACAGACGATGACAGCCAGGTAACATGCTGGCCACACGATCCACTCGTGTAGCCATGTCAACCTTAATAGGTGCTCTCTAACAGCACTGGGGAGACAAAGACGGTCACACCTCCGCCACACTTTTGTTTTCCGCGCAGGACTTTATTGGTGATCGCTAAACAGAACTTGTTTGGGGGAGCGGTGGCACAGTGGTTAGCGCACTGGGCTATGAACTCTCGCCACCTGTGTTTGAGTCCCTGCCTCGGCTAAAAATCAGTGGTGAGAGATATCCGATCCGGTCCTTTGATCTCCCCACCCCCCTCCCCTTTACACCAACCAACACTGCCCAGCGTGGTGAAGTACGGTCAAACAAACCCCCGTGACTCGCGGCTTGAGAACTCCTTCATGGAGCAAGTGGATGGACCGACAAGTGCACGTCCTGACCGTGATATTAGTACCGCGATGCAATGATGCGATGCGAATAGAGAAAAAAAAGGTGCGAGACAACTGAAGAACCACGGCAGATTAATGGGGCCCGAGGAGGCAAAAGGAAAACATAAACGGACGGAATTGCCACGACGTCGGCCGCTGTCAATTCAGAGGCAAGAGCATTATTAATAAGGCGGGGAGATGGTGTTCGACGGCAGTTGTGTGGAGCTGGGGGAGCTGGGTGCGTGGGGAGGAGGCGGTCCTTAGGGAAACCGCCGTTGCCGTCTGACGTGGCCTTTAAAATGCATTCATTGACCAGAGCGGCCCCTGGCACTCCCGTCAACACCATGACATCCCCACACTGCCTCAGCACCAGCTAATATTTTATAAATTGAATATATTTATTGTTTTGTACGTGTGTGTGTGTGTGTCTGTGTGTGTGCGTGCGCTTGTGGGGAGCGGTAGTGTAGCGGTTAGCGCGCTGCGCTATGAACCTGGCGACCCGGGTTCGATTCCCGCTCACGGCTAACACCAGTGACGATTATCTGAACCGGTCCTGGGCCTTCCCTAGGTCGACTCAGCCTTAAATGAATACCTGGTGCGGTGTGTAAACATCGCCACTGGGGAGACAAAGGCGGTCGGGCGTGGTGCTGGCCACCCACCCCCTCGTGTACCGTTCCGGCCTTCATAGGTGCTCGCTAACAGCACTTGCCCCTACAGTCTGTTAAGGCTATACGGGGGATCTTTGTGTGCGCGCTTGTGCGCGCGTGTGTGTGTGGGGAGCGGTCAGTGCGCAACGCTATGAACCACTCCATCCAAGTTCGATTCCCCCTTACGGTCACCAATACCAGTGATGATTATTTGAACCAGTTCTGGGGCTCCTTGAGGTCTACTCAGCCTCAAGTGAGTACCTCGTGCGGTGTGTAGTAAACATCGCCCCCTGGCATTGTGGTGGCCAGCAACACCATCGTGTGCCGTGCCAGCTTTCGTCGGTGCCCGCAAAAAAAAGCACTTGCCCCAAAATGCTCTTATGGCTATACGGGCGACCTTTGCCTTGTGCCTATGATATCTTGGGGAGCGTTGGCGTAGTGGTGAGTGAAACGCTGCGATCAACCCGGCGAGTTGAGTTTTCATTTCCGGTGAACATTAATGACACGTGAGCGAGTGCACACAGGACCAGGTGCTGTGTGTGTGTGTGAATACCGGCACTGGGGAGGCATTGGTGGCCAGGCGTGGGGCTGGCCACACCACTTACCTCGTTTTCGGCCTTCATTGGTGCTCGTAAACTGCACTTGCCCCAGCAGCCCATGCAAGCTCCACGGAGGATCTTTGTATTTTTTTTATTTTATAAAATTATTTATTTTATATAAAAAAAAATTTTATAAAAAAAAAACGCGACTGTGGCCAGTTGGAGGTGGCTGTCCTCCAGCACCACAGGAGGGCTCAGTAGCGACACTCACAACAATGAGTAGACAACGCCGGGCGGCTAAAACACAGCCAGGTACAACTATAGCCACACTTTACCCCTCTTGTGCGCCTTAATAGGTGCTCACGAACAGCACCTGCCCCGTGAGTCTACAAGGCAACACGGGCGACCTTTATCTCTGGCTGCGTATAAACCACATGCACTATGCATGTGGTGACATTTTGATTCAACCAAGTCTTTTGTCAACGAAAGCAGTTGTCGTGGGGGTGTTCGACAATAGAAATATAAAATGTAAATTTCGATTTAAAGCTTTCGTGACTGCAGGGATTCATCTTCTTGTTTCTTTCGGTAAAGTCACGTAGAAGGGAAGTAATAAAATAATAAAAATAAAACATAATAAAACAATTCTCACGACGTTTCGGCTACAACGCAAGCAGCCGTCTTCAGGTGAAGAATGAGACACTACCAAACTAGGAGCTTATATATAAGCTGCATTGGGGGTTGAAGAGCGCCTTAACAAAAAGAATGTGCATGTGAAGAGGGATTTAGCATATTCATGGAAAATGCGTAGGCGTTGGGCGGGGGGGTGTCAAAGTCATATTATGCCCATGCATTATGCAGGATCAGCAGCAACCAAGGGGGGTGCAGGGATTAGCAGTAACAAAGGAAAGGAATGTTAATGATATGTAGCTGCAGTTACTCAACAACCACGTAGAAAACTAAAGTATAAACTACATAAAAAACTAAAGTATAAACTGCATCGCACCATCAGTATACTTACTATACTCTATAATAAGCTGAGTTACTAACAGCAAGTAATACATTACAATTTTACCTCGTAAAAATTCTATAATATGCTTCCATCTAAACCTTATTCTCTTACATCACACGAGCATATACCGTACTATATACTGCCATAGATAAACCCAACATTAAATTATATACTGTATTGCTGTAAACCAACCTATATCTTATACATTTAATATCACACTATGTATTATTCTACACACCCTAATGTGTATTGTTAAGGCGCTCTTCAACCCCCAATGCAGCTTATATATAAGCTCCTAGTTTGGTAGTGTCTCATTCTTCACCTGAAGACGGCTGCTTGCGTTGTAGCCGAAACGTCGTGAGAATTGTTTTATTATGTTTTATTTTTATTATAAAATGTAAGTTGGTGGAAACATTTCTCCCGAGCCAATGTTGACACGAAACATCGCCGACTCATTTCGGGCTGAGTCAACCTTGGGCGAGACAAGGCCAGGTTCGGATCCTGATTTACATTGAACGTGTGAATTGGTGATGCTGCTGCTGCTGCTGCTGCTATACTGCGTTGGCCACAGATAACGAAAAGGGCTCAACACGTTCCGTGTCAATAACACTGCGACCTTAAGATGAATATATATTACCGAAAGACCCAAAGAGTATACATATTGAATTCGCGAAATGTCGGCCAATGTCCCTTCTTTATAGCACAAATACATTTAAATTTGCGTAAATTTATCACGGCTATCATACTTGTGTATGTATGCTGAACTTCGTTCGAACCGTACGTAGCCAACCGTGCTTATTGTAGGTGCTGGGAATCGTAGGTGTAGAGTAATCAGGCGTGCATGCACGTGGTGTGTGTGTGTACACGTACACCACGTGTACGGGTGTTTACACGTGGTGTGTGTGTGTGTGTGCATGTCTAAGCACGAGGTGCACGAGTTTTCAACTGCTTCAGGAGCCCCCAAAATCACTACGTCTCCAGGTCCATATCTCTCTCTGTGCCTGTCTTTTGTGTATTTCTTTCTGTTGTTTGCGGTTAGCGCCTTGTGCTACGAATCCCCGGCGACTGAAGTTAGATTTCCACGCGCTCACCAGTTACGATTATCTAAACCGGTCCTGGGCCTCCCCGAGGTCGACTCAGCTTCAAATGAGTACCTGGAGCGGTGTGTAAACATCGCCACCGGGGGAGATAAAGGCGGTCGGGTGTTGTGCTGGCCACCCACTCCCGCGTGTGCCGTTCTGGCCTTCATAGGTGCTCACGAACAGCACTTGCCCCTACAGTGTGTTAAGGCTATACGGGGGATCTTTATCTTTGTCCACATTCATCCCTCTTGGACATATCCCAAAAGGTATGAATGTCGCCAAGACCTTTTTGATGTTTTCAAACCACACCAGGGACTAATTTAAGGCCAAGTCAACAGCTCCCCAGGCTACAACATAACGACACATAACCCCCATGTAGCCTTTGACAGACTGATCGGGAAAGGGCTGTTCGCGAGCGCCTATTAAGGCCGAAATGATACACGAGCGCGTGAATGGCTAGCACCACGGCCACCCCACTTTGTCTCCCTAGAGGCGATGTTTATACATCGTTCCAGGCACTCATTTGGGGCCGAGTCGACGTAGGGGAGACCTAGGATTTGTTCAAATAATTGTCACTGGCGTTGGCCGTGAGCGGGAATTGAACTCGCTGGGTTCATAGTGCAGCGCGCTAACCGCCACGCCACTGCTCCCGACACGCACACACACAAACACACACTCATATAAACATGCAAATTCACCAGCGTCGCAAAGCAAACATGCAATTTCTGCACATTATCTCTTTCCTTATGGATGCGCGTGTCCCATTTGTGGATCAATCTGTGGAATTCAGATGAAAGCCGTTCCCTCCACTCGCTCTAATCTTGATACATTCCCTAACAGCTCATTGAAGGTCAATTCCTCACTGGGAAGCTAGCTCATCTTCTGAGACCCTCTGCTCTTCTGCAGCTGGAAGGGAAAACACCCCATCAAAAAGCCAGACAGCCAGTGGCTTGAGAGAGCTATCAGAAGGATGGGCAGAGCGCCATCAATTTGCGAATTCAACAACAACAACAGCAGCAGCAACAACAGCAACAACACCCGCGCGTTGTTGACGATGTGTGTATGAGCTCGCGAGCGAATGGGCGAGCGTGCGGGCAGCAGCGATTGTTTCTCTATTCCAAAGGCAATTTACCCGACATTCCCACCTCTGTAGTGGGGAGAATAATCTAGAATTGGGGTGCCTACGGATGCAGCGCTAACACAGCCCCCTCCTCGCCAGCCTCGCTCGCCACGTCTCGGTCTGCTGTTCGCTCGAATGGATCTGCGCGTTCCGCGGGGTCGGGTTCGCGTGGGAGCTGCGGTGTTTCTGTCTGTCGCTCCGATGCCAACCTGGCCAGGTGCTGTCCGTGGGTTAAATCGTTTGGCGAGCACCCGCGCTGAGTGACGCTTAGCCGTGTGCCACCGAGCGTGTGTGGACTTCATCAGCCACTGTCTGTCACCAGCGAATGAAGCGGTGACCTTGTGAGGTCCCTCTCTGCCGACGGTGATTATGGTTCTTGTGTGGTGCGTTGGGTTGTTGGGTGCCGTCATTGTGGCCCGCTCATCACCACAGCGGGCTACTCACCGTCACCATTGTCATCGTTGGCATCATCTTCATCATTTACTCGTCACCGCAAGCGACTGATCACCATCGTTAAGATCGTCGCGGTCAAAATTAATGTCATCAATGATTTTTCGGCCTCATGGTGATGAATTGATTTTGATCATCATGTCGATCAACATCGTTGTGATAAAGTTACGTCACTGTCATGGCAATTAACTGAAGATGATCACGATCAATGTATTGTTGTCATCATCATCATCATCGTCATTATCATGTGATCATCAAGTTCAGCAATTAAATTATCACGCTGATGATTACCATCGTTATTGATGCACTCATCATGGTGCTCAACTGATCATCATCATGAATTTAGTAAAATTAACTCTACTCGTTTCACAATAATATATCAACACATTAATTAGTAACACTGTGGCCTGAACATACACAGACACACATATATAACAGGTGACATTCCAAGCAATGGCCCTAACTGCACATGATCAGGTGGCACCCCTGAGTTGGACAAAAACAAGTGGTTGACAAAAAAAAACAAGGGAATGTGGAATTTTCACGAATTGTCACGCAATGCTCCTCTGTCTATGACCTTGACCTTTGAGCATGATTATGATAATAACGCAGAATGCATTCATTAGCCGAAAACAAAATAAACCCTGAGTGACTCGTGCAGATTGGTGCATACAAAATATTAATAAATAATATGCACGTGGTATCCTCACAATTGGCACATCATGTCACACACACACAGTAAAGACAAAGTTACTCCGTATAAAAACTTTATGGTTGGGAAAACGTATTGTTAAGGACTGCTACGGTGCACATGGGGGTGATGTGGTCAGCGACAGACCTGGCCATCTATGTAACCCCACGACCCACTACTCATGTTTTAACACGAAAAAAGGTACTCATTTAAGGCTGAGTCGACTTAGGCGAGGCCCAGAACTTGTTCAAATATTCAGTACTGTCATTGGTCATGAGCGGGAATCGAACTATGGCTCGCCTGGTTGGTAGCACAGTGCACTAAACACTGCCCCAATCCTCCTCACCTACACACGTGTGTGCGCGCAGACACACACGTGCCACACACATGCACGTATATTAAATAAACATATTAGTAAATATCCGCCATGCGGAGGGCAGAGATTGCATTGACCAGCCGTGCTCCTGATTTATGCAAAGTTATTAACCCCGTCGGGTGACGGTAAATCCTTCACGAAATAGAGGCAGGCTCTGAGTTTGTGTTTATTTTCACGGCTGCTTGAAGCGCCTGCAGTGGGCAAGGTCACGGCACCCCTCTAATTACTGTGAGCTCCGAGCGATGCGCTTTTGACAGACTGCCAATTGAATCGTCCATCTGAGACGTGGCCCCATTGCAGCAAGCGGGTTAAAGTGCATCCCCGCAATTGCTTTCTTCCAACACTACTGGCAGAAGGGCCTCCGCGGGAAGGGAGTTTCGCAACATCCGTGTCTGATTCACCAACCCTCCCCTCCCCAAGGAAAAATAAAACTCCATCGTTGGACTATACCTCTACGCCCCCACGTCTACACGCTCCCCGCGTTCACCGACGCACACCCTGTGGTGAAATAACTCCCACGAAGCCGCACCGCACGGAGAGGCTCTCATCACCCAGCCGAGCGACTGAAAGAAGGTGATGTATCATGGCTTTGGGCACATTGTATAACGGTGATGGTCCTGATGATGTGCGAAGATTGACTCGCGGCTGTGTGGCAGATATGGTCGCACTCGTTACACACAAAGTGCTTGCTCACAGAATGAGCCACAACACCTCTCTCATATCGTTAAGGGGCATCAACGATCACATGCACCCCGTCATCCTCGCAGCGGCTTTTGGCCAGCCATCGAACAAAGACGGTCACTGCAGATGCGCTTCTGCGGCCGTCTGGAACGCTCTTCCTTCCGATATTCGGAAGCCACTGGAGCTATGCACTTTTAAATCTAGATGAATGAACTCATTTCTTGAGAACTGCTTTTTTGTGTTCAGTTTGTTGTCCCACCTCGCACCTCCGATTAGCGCGCTGGCTACTTCCGTTGCAAAATAACTTCAGCATACATACGTACACGTACCACCCGAGTTTGATTCCCGCCCGCGGCCAACACCAGCGGCGTTGGCTGTGCGAGTGCGCTGACTGCACTGGTGCAAAATGTTGAGGCGTCGAATTTTAGCACGGTTGTTGCCTACGTGCGGCGCGAAAGAATGTCAACATACATACGTACAGATACGCACGCGTGTGTCGCAGAGACACAGGCGCGCGTTGAGGAAAGGAATCGTGCAAGGCCGGAGGCATCCGATAATAACCCCGCAGGCAATGAGGCACACTTCGTTTTTTTATCGCACGCGAGAGGTGATGCGCGTTACAGGGAGAATAAAGTTTGGTCATGCCACGGCAAATTAAACACGAGCGTGTCGCAAATAATGCCGTTCTATTCGGAGGTGTTATTAATGTACGAGAGAAAACTGGTTCGGACATGTAGACTATGAAGACAAAGGTCATCCCTACCCACTCGCTCCCCATATCCTTGCGAGACCGTTGTGCTGTTATCAAGAACCTACGAATTAAGTTGGTACGATACACGAGGGGCTGGTCTTGCCAGCACTCTACGCCTCACTGCCTCTGTGTCTCCCAAGTGCTGACGTTTACACAATCCTTTTGAAAATAATTTACGGCTGAGTCGACCTAGGGGAGGCCCGTGGATTGGTTCAACTATTCGCCACTGTTATTAGTAGTAAACGGAAATTGAACTCAGGACGCCAGGTCCGTAGCATTGTGCGGATGTTAGTTAGGTACGGCTGCATTCACTGGATCCCAAGATCAGAGCATTACTAACTTTGATACCATTCCCACTCATACAGAGACAAAGATGCCCCGTGTTGCCTTTAAGAGACTGTTGGAGCAAACACTGTCGCAGGCCATCATAGTTGCCCGCTAACAGGACTTGGCCCAATATACAGGCACGAAGATGGGCGCCGCAGAAGCCAAACGGTTTACAGAGCCAGACACAGCAAACGTCAGTGTATAATTCCTCAAACGAATCCATGAGAAAAAACTACTTTCCACACGTCCCACTAATTTTGCGTTAGAACTAGAAAACAATCTTTATTTTTCGTTGACTCGAGATGGAGCGAGATATTGGACCGGCTCGTAGATAGAGGTGGCACTTTGTACCTGCGGTTGTCCGCTCTCAATAGCGAACAACGCAGAACGGAAACTGGCAACTACGCAAAGAGACACGGAGAGGTGCATGCTGGAAATCACATCGAGAGGACAACGTGGACACACGCAGACCAATGACGGCAGTCAAATTATTAAGAAAAAGAGCGGCCTGGGCAGGACATTGGATGAAGGCAGATGAAAAAAAAGTAATATTTAAAAATACTCTTTTTTTAAACACGTTTTAATGAAATGTGCCGTAGGAGTAATGGCAGAACTCCACGACTCCAGGAAGTGGCCCCGAAGCTTGCCATAACGTAAGGGACTGTGGTGATTTACAGCCAACGTCAGTTGAGAGTGGACAATTAGACCCAAGCCGAAACATAAGATAAACAAAATAATGCCAATTTTTTTAATAGTTTTCATTTTTAACGATATAATATACTATTGTCACCAGTATGACATAAGTATACCAAGTTTGCAGTCGATATGACATTGGGAAGTGGATTAAAATTGAGTTACAAGATTTGAGGATACGACAACAGACAGAGTTGGTATGCGACCGACATACGTCCGTGTGAGGAGATGGAGCGACGAACTCAGATCACGTGCGAGTGCTGGGCGGATTCATCGCATCGTTAGGATCGTGAGAGACGTGGCGTCATGGTGTGGGAGACCCTCATCCAGCAGCGGAATTAACTTGGCTGATGACGAGGTTGGGGGTCTCTGAATAAACTGGAACATTTTCCTAAAGTTGATCAAAGAGAGTTTTAAATAGAAATGTGGGCAATAATTAATCATTTCACATTTAGTATCAGACACGTAAAGGGTCTAAACACACCATTAAAAACGAATAACCCTATGATATGATTACAGCATAAAATAAAGTTTGGGATTAATATAAAGTCTGCGTGACTAATGTGAATCTTTTAATAACCTTCCATGAAAAAACCTATATGTGCATTCACACATGAGCGTCTTACACATGCAGTGGAGTGCATGTATGTATGTACGTTGAACTTCTTTCGCACCGTACGTAGCCAACCGTGCTAATCGGAGGTGCGGGGAAGGACAACAAACTACTGCCGCGGTGCAAGGGTTGAACACTCCGGACTTGCAATCCAGAGGTCACCGATTCGATTTGATATCCCGTCATGGAAGTTGCAACAATGGTTGGAGTCTCTTAAATCTCTCCCCCCTCCACCCCCCCCCCAGCACTTCTCTGTCAACCCAGAAGCATACGTAGATATATAAACAGTCGACTGGGAGATCACATGTGGTGAGATAAAGTGTGGGTACCGCCACCTCTTCCAAGACGTCTGGCCGCCAGCGTGGAAGAGTAGGCCAAATACCCTCTAGAGGACCTCTCTAGAGCTCCATCTAGTGGAGGCCCTCTCGCCATTAACGGCGTGAGCAAGCGATTGCAGGGCTGCATTATTAACATTATTACAGTCATGTGTATTCGATCTGTTTACCCAGGACAGACTCACTCAGTCTCGTAACTGTGCTTCAGGAAGGTGCTGCCATACTGTCGCAGGAGAGGTCGGTGATTGCAACGTGCAGTGTATACCAATTGAATAATTGGCGGTGTCATTTTTGAGCATTGAGTTGTTTCGCCATTACCGGCTCCATTGTAGGTAAAAACAAAAGATTATTATAATAATACGCATCATTGAAGCACGTCTGTTCCAAGGTCATTTTAAATTGCAGTCGTACAAACGAATGTAAAACAAGCATGCAAGGTTGCCCAAGAAATTAAGTAGGCTTAAAATGATCATAATGACATTTTTTAAATGTTTCAAGTTACTAACAAAACTTTTAAAATAAGCATTATAAATGTCAACAGTTTCATTAAAATCACTTCTGTTTACGATTTACCCACTGTCACCACCATCAAAGTCCTCCAACCATCAGCAGTGAACAATCAGTCCCAGGCGTGGCTCTGTTCAAGCCGGCGAACTCGGCGGTAGCTTTGGGCGCCAAGTAAAGTGGGGCGCCAAATTCAAGGGAAAAAATACAAACACACGAAAAAAATACAAATACACGAAAAAATACAAACACACAAAAAAATACAAACACACAAAAAATACAAACACACAAAAAAATACAAACACAAAAAATACAAACAAAAAAATACAAACTCAAATAACGAAGATGTCGTTCTTTCAATTCCCGGGCGCTTACAAAGGGAATACGAATTATAAGTAATTTCTCAACATTTCTGAGAATGTATTGGTTGGACATGCGGACGGACGAACAAACCGAATAATTAAGTCAAGATTTAATTGTGTCTCTGTTGAAGGAAAAATACGCTGGAAAAAAAACATTAAACGGAAACTCGGGGCAAAATGTTTCCTTTTACCAAAAACCTCAGCCGAAATTTGCCCTTGTGGTTGTGGGGGCGGAGGCGCCGATTGCGTGGTTCGCCAAGGACGCCAGTTCCTGGCAGCGGGTCTAGCGCCATTCCTGATCAATCCACTGTTCAACGATGTTTAGTGGTTGTCTCCTTGTCACAGGTTGAGTCACAAACCGTACCTTTCCATAACAAAGGCTCAACCTCTTGAGCCTCACCTTACCATATTAATAAAAAGTGTGCTGTATTTGGCCCTTACCCCCTCCCCCTTCTCCAACCATTATATAAACGGAGTGGTAGCTCCTGCAATCTCTCATTTACTTGATACAGCTGTCGTGGCTGTGACGGTTCCACCTGAAGACGGAAGCTTGTGTTGCCTCCGAAACGTCGTGATTTTTATTTTATTTTACTTTTATTAATTTTAATGTTTTACCTACGTGACTTTACCGAAGAAACCTAAGAATATGAATCATTGCAGGCACGAAAGCTTCAAATCTAGAATGAAGGGCCTCCTCATGTTGTCGCCATACAATAGCCCAGTTCACTCTTGCTCTCGAGCTGATCTGATCAACTCCGTCCGTGCAGTTGTCATCCTCTCTGCTCTCTCTATTCCCTCGTCTTCACTGCCGTTCAGTCACCAGCCTCGTCCATCGGCAATCATCTCTGCTGCCCAAGCGCCGCTGCCTTCCCCTGAAAGTGAAAGCGACGCGTGTGATGTGTGCTTGTTCTCTAGAGCGCGCGTTTCTCGGTCTCAATTGAATCCCCAGCATGCTTCTCTGTGCACATTTCAGCCTTTGTTCCATTTCCTTTGTCGTTGCCCACGTATATATATTTATTTATTATCGATACGTCATAACAGACAGCATGCACATATATAACACTTCCAAGCACATTGGTACATTGCCTTTCATTATCAAATTCAATTTATTTTTGTTCGTGAGAATTCCAACCTGTTCTTGCTCGCCTTATTCAATATGTGCATGTTGATCCTGAGCAGCCTTCACTAATTTCCCTTTGTCGCTGTGCAATCATTTTCCAGTTGGGCCATCTCTCCAAAACACCGGGGAGTGAAACGCCTCACCAAGAATGTGCTTCTGTGACCGCAGTAATTTCATCCCGGCATGTTTCCCAACCGCCCAGGATGCATGTTTGTAATAGCAGGTATAATGGTGTGATGGAGAGCTCTCTTCTCGAGGTACATGGGCATCTTGCCTTTTGTTGTTAAATGTAATTCCCCCAAAATAATTCCAACATGCTCTCACTCACCTCTGTATATAACTCAGCACGTCCGTCAATAGCAGTGGTCTTAAAATGGGGTAAAGGATATAATAGACGACGTTTCGGGTAATGATCCTTCTTCATAACGTGCTATGTTGCGCTTGTAATCATTTTCCAGTGATGTCTCTCCAACAGACGCAACATAACGCGATCTGCGAATGACGATCCGTATATCAGCGCTGATGAGAGGAGTTCGACTTTTTAATTCGCGTGCAGAAAACAAAGACAAAGATCCTCCGTATAGCCTTAACAGACTATAGGGGCAAGTGCTGTGAGCACGTGGCACCTATGAAGGCCGGCACGACACACGAGGTGGTGGGTGGCCAGCACTACCCCCGACCATCTTTGTCTCCCATGTGGTGATGTTTACACATCGCATCAGGTACTCATTTGAGGCTGAGTCGACCTTGGGGAGGCCCTAGACCGGTTCAGATAATCGTCACTGGTTTTGGCCGTGACCATGAATCGAACTCGGGACGCCGGGTTCGTAGTGCAGCACGCTAACCGGTGTGCCACCGCTCCCCAGAAAAAACTAACAGGTTAATGACATCGTTCACGCTCTGAATTAAAGAAGCGTGGGCTTGGCAGGAATCCGTCACGGTTAGAAGACGCGATGGGCGATGGTCAGAAATGACGAGGAAGGAACGAGCTGGAGCAATGCAATCAGCTCGTGTGCAAGTGGTGCGTCGGATTGTTACATCGCAACATCGGATTGGGGAGTCGTTCATCAGGCAGTCGATCGATCACGACTAATGCTGCTGCTCATGATGATGATGACGATCGTCATATAAAAATGCCCTCTTTAGCCGAGCCCACGCTTGCGCGATGGGGTGCGCAACTTCGTTGCATGCAACTGAATCCCTTCAATGTGGACGCGATCTCACCCATGCTGGCGGCGAGTTGCGCAGCTGGTTGCTTACAGCAGAGATGGACTCTACTCTCAAGCATCGATCTGCTTCAGCGACTCTGTCCCCGTGGTGTAAAGGGCAGCCTCCATCTCTTGCTACCCACTCAGTCTCTCTGGCCCCTCCATGTGCTATGAAGACGGGCCATTCACCCGAAACGTCGCCTCGTACGAATATGTTTTTTCTCCCAAGGGCACACGCGGTGTTGTTGACGAGAGGGTCGAGTTTGTTTTTTTGTTTGTTGCGCTCTGCGAACTCATTGCGCAACCGCTCGGCAACAGGTGTGGACCGGCTGTGAGGTTGGCACGGTCTTCTCTGAGCCCCCCCCCCCGCCCCCCCCCCCCCGAGTGAGCCACCGGTGTCATGAGCGGGCCAGATGCGTCCTCTGCAGCGTCGTTAACGTTGGCATCATCGCTTTGAGAATAGTCGCTCTTGAACGTGAGCCCGCAGAAGAAACGAAACAAGCATGACATATATGTTTCGATTTAAAGCTTTCGTGACTGCAGGGATTCATCTTCTTGGTTCTTTCGGTAAAGTCATGCAGAATGGAAACAACAAAATAATAAAAATTAAACATAATAAAATAATTCACACGACGTTTCGGCCACAACGCAAGCAGCCGTCCTCAGGTGGAGAACAGGTCTGTCGAGAAGACATAGTCTGAATGACGCACCCCAGGCTTGGAGCGTCTATTGTGTGTCTCCTTACCAATTAATAGTGCTGCTGCTCGAGTTTCTACAGACAGGGTGGCAGCCGTCAGCTATTACACAGTGCGTCAATTAAGTGGGGCACTCTCACTGTTTCCCTCTGTAAGTACGATGTGTGAGTCGTGATATACGCTGTGCGTGTATATGCGGGGCTGGAAATTGGAGGATATTGCTGGGGGGAACTCATAAATGCCCCCGCCTCCCTCCTCACCCACCTCCCCCAGCTCGATCTGGACCGTACCAACTGAGCATGAACGCACAAGGTATGGGGCGCGTGGGGGACGAGATATCTAACGAGTCGATTCACTTTTTTGTCGCAGCCTATTTCAACGGTAATAGTAAATTATCTCTACTGTTTTGTAAGCACCCTATTGTGCAACTGCAGGCAAATAGGTGCGATATCGTCCACATGTAAGAGATTCCGTTCGCATGCAACTCGGTTTTCTCACCTCATCGCTCCAGTGTGGGCCCGTACAGATGTAAACGGATGCCGATTAGCCCACTTGCCGTACCGCCTTCCCCTTGCGAGCCGGGGTACACGGCACTTCGTCGAAGCTCACGGGCAGAGAGTTGCGCGACATTTGTGCGATCCATCAAACCCCTCGCCAATTGCCACGAAGAGTGAGAGCGCACGTGGGCGAATTAAAACACCACACACACAGCGCAGACGGAACAAGGAGCGAGAGGGAGATCCAGGAGGGTCATGTCTATGCGCCGCTTCTCGGTGGCAGCCCCAACAGTCTGGAACGATATCCCTCTGCACATTCGCAGCATCACCTCAATCGCCTCCTTCAAGAGAGACTTAAAAACTCACCTCTACAATCATGCTTTTGAGCGACTCTGAGCTCGGTTCCGCGCCTCTGAGTTGCGGCCACTACGTCTGCAAATTTGCGCGCGTTACAAATTGAATTATTATTATTAAGGAAGCTCCCGGAGAGACGGCGCTGACCAAGGGAGGTGGAGCAGAGAGGATTGGTAGACACGAACAAGAGAATTGCTTCATGGATGGGACCTCCCTTGCCAGTATCAACATATAAGAGTGGGTCCATAACACAGGTTTGTTTTGGTAACGTAAATATAAAAATGTGTCGTTAAAACCCGCCACCACCCGACACAGCCAACTAGTAAGGGTTGTCACGTCAACAGAACGTGGACAATTCGTCACTAGTACAGCACTAACCGGTGTGTTGGAGAGCCAAGCCACAACATTTACAATCTGAGTACGACGTTTCGCCAGTTACTACGACTAACATCATCAGGCGACAGCCAGATTTGTGGAGAAGTCCACTTGTTTCGTTCGTGACGAATTGTCATGTTTTGTTTACGTGACAACCCTTCCTAATTGGCTGTGTCGGGTGGTGGCGGGTTTAACGACACATATTTACGCAATCTGACCCAAAACAAACCTGTATTATGGTTGATATTGGTCGCGAAAGCCTACGTGTTAAATAAGAATAGGTTTTACCCTTTCTGGCAATCAAACAGTTGTGTTTAGATGTTAAAATACCAAACAGAAACCTTTTGCAATGAGTCATGTCTGCATTAACCACATATACTTGTGGTGAACATGCAAACACAAAACATGCTCTGATAGTATATGATGCATTGTCTTTGAAACTTATTGGTCCACACCAGAGACAGCTTTCTCTATAGCATCGTCTCAAACGGTGTTGGACCAGAGGACGCCAAAAGACGAACAGCACAAAGACAATGCCACTCTCATGGCATTGAGAGCTCGGGGTGAGCAGCTACATCATGGGACCTCCGTCATGGAGGCTCTAAAGAAAGCTGTCTCTGGTGTGGACCAATCAGTTTCAAAGGCAATGCATATGTTACCAGAGCGTGTTTTTTTTGTTTGCATGTTCACCACAGGTATATGTGGTGAATGCATATTTTAGATTTAATTTAATATTTTATTCCATTTTCACATACTTTAGCTCCTTAGTATTAGTTAGACTTGTACCTTTAGTAGAGTTAGACTTGTAAACCACTTATTTAAGATTAAGATTCCTAAATGTTGAATGTATGCACCTTCAGGCCAAAGTAAATTCCTTGTCTGTGCGAACTTTCATGGCGAATAAAACCCTTTCTGATTCTGATGTGATTCCTTGCAAGAGGTTTCTGTTTGGTGTTTTAACTCCTTGGCACCTGTTTATTGCCAGAAAGGGTTAAACCTATTATTACAAGAGAATTGATGTTGACCAGACACGCGGACATGGTCGGACGGAAGTCCGTAAATGCAAATTTGGCATCGCGCTGTGTGTAAGGGTTAGTGTGTGTAATCTAACATGTATTCACGAGACGGTAATTACCGTCAACAGAAGGGGGCGGCGTACAACATTTACAATTCGCAATATCGCGTGACCGGCAATTCTGATTCGATTTCACGTGCCTCCTATGCGAGCGAAGATGTTCGTGGCCGTGCAGAAATGACCCAGAACCGACTGTAATGCCAGCCTGAGAGAAATCCCGTCTGCCACGGGCGGGACACTGAGACTGAGTGACGGAATAATCACGTTTAGGTCGGCCTGTGCCAGAAATCAACAATCGTACTATTTTTTTTTATATTTGTTAAAGAAGAAAAAAAAAACATAAGGCAGTGTTTTTCACTCATTTTCAGAGGAGGGTGAAGGGGCACTTTCGCCGAGAATACATCATCAGTGTGAGGGCCGCCACACCATTTGAAACCATTGGGGGTTTGACAGCAGCACGGTGATGATGATGATGGGGGGGGGGGGGGGGGTGTTTTTACTTTTGATTATTTGCCGGGGAGTCGCACGTCAGAGGCCGAACTAAAGGCCACCAGGGGTCGCCAGCGGCCCGCGGGCCTTGCAATGAAGATTACTGACACAAGGCATCAAACAGAACTATGGCTAAGTGATTGATGGATGTTTGCCCGACACCGTGTCCCTCAGAGGGATATTGTTTGACCATACATGACCCCATGCTGGTCAGTGCGGGTCGGTGGAGGAGGCGGTCGATGGGAGAGCGAGTAATGAATGAGTCAAATACTGTGCTTAGAGAGTGTCGAAAACAAGTAGCATCCGTTAATCATCATCAGCAGCAGCAACTGCGGTGTGTGTCCGATCTATCTACAGTCGAGAGAATGTATAGACTCGGTGACGGTATACTGGTGAAAAAAACCCTATATAGAATAATAAAGAATTTACAGCTGCTCATCAATTCACTATTGGATGAATATCTTCCCTCCACCGTGTCCATCACGGGGATGTTGTTTGTTGACCATACTTCACCACGCTCATCAGTGCGGGTTTTCAAAAAAATATGGGTGACAGAACTCCAACCCATCCCCCCCCCTCCCCCTACTTTGAGACGCTCATTTTTTTCGCAGCGAGTTCTCGCCGAGCTGACTGAATGAAGCACGTCGAGTCGAAATTGAATTGCACACCCTGGAGACCGCGGAGTTACGCGTCTCCACGTGGTCAAGTTCGCGGTGTGCTCCGTGCCACCGTGCCCATTTGACTGCCGCTTGGGACGGGTACATTATCTCTACCCCCTCCCTCTTCCCATCATACCCCCCCCGATCATCTCATCATTTACTTCGCTGCTATAAAATGACACGTGATAAGCCACTTTGTTGAACGATCATTTGTGGTCAGGTCGCTTCTAAAAAAGAAGTTAGTTCATACTCTTTGGTTTTTTTAGTTCATGGCTCAGAGGGCTTTAACTGGTAATATTTTTTGTTGTATTTGTATTTTTTAAGATGATTTGTTTACCGTTCTCATACTTTCCACTCTTATTTTGTTTTTGTATTGTTTGTTGTTGTAATGTTCTGACCCGCCCGTACTGGACATCTGTGAAAAAATAGCTTTATAGCTGATCGGATTCGTCCAGAATAAATGAACATTCTGATTCTGATCATCTTCCACTCCCATGAAAAAAAAATTCCACGCTCTCAATCATTGCCCGCTACATGGTCGGGGCAGTGTTCCCGGTCACTTTTCCCCAGGCCAGACCTAGAGGAAACCTGGCCCTGGTTTTGTCGCGCGCGAGGTGTTTGTATTCTCTCTTCTCGTCGTCAGCCGTGTTCTGTATTCGGCTCTTGTTTAATAATGCGGAACAAAAAAGATTGAATAACAAAAAAAAACCTGCCGTGTGGGATGATGAGCGGCGTTTGTTTCAATCCGATCGGCAATTTGTTCCGCTGGGAAAGGAGCGCTCGGAGACTCTGAATGAAATGTGTTCGCGCGCCCATCGGCTGGAAGCAACTCATGCGGCGAGATTTATCACGAGTGTTGCCAAATGTCCCTTGAATGCACGGCGACTATAGACAAAAAAACGTTGCCCACGTCTTCATAATCGCCAAACAATGGGCGTGGCGGGGTAGTGAGAGAATCACCAGGCTGTGAGGACCTTTCTGACAAGATGCTAATCTGGCTTTTTCATCTCGAGCAATGAGTTGACAAGGTCTGGGGCGGAGACACCGAGAGACACGAACGATCGACGGCAGAGGGACGCGACTGGCGCAGAAACGACGCAGCGAGCCGCGGGAACCCTGCAGTTGCCACGGGCAGTCGACCGAGAATCAGCCGTGCAGCGAACGGGCGTGGTGGCTGCGCGACTGCACCACGGCCCACGTTCCTGGAAGAGGCCTAAGTATGGCGTGATGAAGAATTGGGAGGGAATTGTACACACTTTCTTAAGCGCTTGCGCCAGGGCTCACGGCGGCATTCATCGCCACGTCACCGCCGAGGAGAATCCCATCGCCAGCAAATACGCCAGGGGATCGGCGATGCAGCGACCTTCATATTTCATTCCTCGTTCATTTGCAACGCAGCAAATAAAATAAAAACGGCGGTGCGATTGCTCAAACCGTGGGGCGGCCGCTGCCAGTCGGAGCGGTCCCGCCAAAGTGAAGGCGACACCTCATGTCACAGCCGCCTTCGGGACAGGGGGATTTCCCGAACCCTGTGACCCCCCCCCCCCCCGTGGTCCCTCGTGACCTGCCGGGTGGACCCCCTGATCCGCCCCACCGCCGCCGCCACTATCACTGTTACCAGGACATGCCGTCCACACCAAACCTCTGCACCTCCACCCCCCACCCACCCACGCCGCTCACTTCCGAGGTTTGCCATTTCCACGATGGTTGATTAATTGCTCGGCATTTGGCTTCATGAATTACTAATACCTGTTTATGCTGCCGACGGCATGTGCTTAACCGCTTCGGGGCCACGGGGCTCCGACACCGGTGCCTACATCTGGCAAGTGCTGCAGAGTCTCCCCAGCCAATGTCCGAGCTGACGAATTTGCATCGTAGCCCTCCGTCGGGGCTTCTTCGGGTTGTGCTGCCACGTGTCGTGTTCGCCACCGTGTCCGACGTTTCTCTCCACGTGCCGGCAGCTTCTTCAGCGACTGAACTGGGGATCTCCCAGCTCGCCTAGTAGACACGTGGGACGTCGCGCAGAATGACACGCGCCAGGGTCTCGTAAAGGACATCGGACAGCCGGAGCATTTTCATTGCGCGTATAGAGCTATACACTACTGGCATCATACGTACATTCCAGTTATCTCGGGTCCTACGCTGTCCATGGTGCTAGTGAACACGTATTTAAGTGATATTACTGAACAAAGGTTGGACAACATACAAACAAAAAACCATCCCTGCTCAACACTGGTTCTCAATTCAAACCACTCCGATCTTTCTTATCATACCCGCACGCTTACCTCTTCGAATCTCGGTTGAAGAGGAAGGGATCTAATCTATGGGAACCTACAGATACATCAATACCGCGTGTTTGCTCTTATACTCCAAATAAATTGTCCCTAATACTTTTAGAGTCATTCGTTGACAAAGCACGCACAAAGTCTATCTCCGGATGAATTTTTAGAACAGCCCCCCCCCCTCCCAAAGTAGAATTTCCCTTGTGATCATCGGCTCTCTAAGTGACGAGTTTCGCGGACGAGCGAAAGTGTTAATTTCGCCGGCAGCTAAGGGCAGACCTCCCGTCTAGCTCGTTACACACCGTCAGAGACGACCGCCTACATTTGGCTGCACGGTTAAAGGTACGTCGGCAAATCCGAACATTCCTTACGCATGTCACAGCTAGGATGTTATCTTGGAGTCTGCTGGGAAATATACAATTTGGGGCACGGTGGGTGGCCTTGGTGGCCTGGAAAACAAAGCCCACAAGTGCACGCGTGCGTGTGTCCGTTGATGCATCATTACCAGCCGGTCAAGCCACGTTCTCTCTTCCGTACACAGCCGTCCAACGCGCGCTCAATACCGTGACTCAACGTGAACATGCGGAGAGAACAATTATAACAGTTCTAATATTCGTACGGCCCTTTGCGAATCTACTGCTGGATGATGGCTTCTCCCCACACCATCACAACAGTACCACAGCCCATCTCGCTCCTCCTGCGAACGGACTGATTCAATCGCTCCACCCTTGGCCGTGGCTAACCCCCTACGGCTGCCATTCTGTCGCTTGTTGTGTCCGTTGGCGGTCATTCTTTTCCGTTCACTCTTTTTGTTCTTTAACACCGTGGGGGTTTTCACTCATTTTTATATTTCATTTGTATCCACGTGCTCTTCTTTCTGTCTGTCAGTGTCATTCCGAGCAATGCATCTCTTGATCCTGTGTTGCACACTTGCATTCTTTTTGTTCCATTTTTTTTTTACAGTGTCCAAGGTTTACAATCCATGTCATGGCAGGTAACAGGTAATGCGCGCTGATTCAAATCCTTATTCTCTATGCGATGCACACTGCTCTTACTCGCCGCTGTTTCCCCGTGTGGATCCTGGTCCACCTTCAATAATTATGATTTGGCTCCCCCAACAATGATTGACTCTTTTCGTGCAGCGTGGATTGTCGCGGTTGTGCCGTGCGGCTCTCCGATGTGCGTTCGCTGGTCGTGCTGCTCGCCGATCGGCACGACGTCCGACGTTTCGCTCCACGTGCTTGGAGCTACTTCAGCAACTAACGTGAGCGCAAAGACACAATCTCAAAACACATCGGGGAGCTGTTATTACAATTTTTCAACAAAATCACTTTGGCAATGCTGCTGCTGCTGCTGCGTGGGCAATGGTGCTCAAGCACAGCTAACAACAACAACGCAACACGTTCCGTGTCAATAACACTCGGGCCTTGAAAGAAAAAAAAAATCGGCAACATTTTGGGAATTTTGACTTGAAGCTTTCGTGACTGCAGGAATCCATACTCTTTGGTTCTTTCGGTAAAGTCACGTACTGTAGGTAGAAAAAATACGTTTCGATCACGATCGAAACGTCGTGATATATTATTCCTTTCTTACCTTTACCTACGTGATTTTACCGAAAGAACCAAACAGTATTTTGGGAATTGTCCATTTTTCAGAGCATATGTTGCATTTGCTATGAAGAAGCACCATGGCCCGAAATGTATGTATGTATGTTGAACTTCTTCTCCACCGTCCGTAGACAACCGTGCGATTCGGATGTGCGGGGGGGGGGAAGACAACAGACTTAACGCAAAAAAGCATTTCTAAAGAAATGAGTTTTCAATCTAGATTTAGAAGTGCATAGCTCCAGTGGCTTCCTAATACAATGCCACCTGTAATAAATGTGCTACTGTTAAGTCCACAGTGTTTTAACGAAGGTGAGGTCCTGTGAACCTGTTGTTTGTCGTGACGATTGGATTTGCTCCCGTTGATCTTGGAGCATGACTTGGCAGAATTCTATGTCGGGTTATTCAATAACTTGCTGGAGTTGATTAACATTGGTTGAGCATTGCCTCCGTCATCGGGTAGATCTGAGATGATTAATCCTATCTCCGTTCATGGTGATGCCTTGAATTATTTATTTTCCCCCAGTGCAATTTGGGTAAGTTATATTCGAGAGTAACTAACACAAAATTAGATCAAATGGAATACACGAAAGTGATCCGGACACTGAACGTATATATTATTGCGGCGTTAAGCCAAGACAAAATGAAGAATCATACAAACACAATTGAAATGAATGCATATTTCAATGACAAAATGGTTTAAAGTCTCACGCATTTAAAATTACACGCAGTAACATGACCGCAACACAAATGAAAAGATATTTTTTTACGTTGAAGATTCCACTAGCCAGCAGAAGGACGGAGACATATCATAAACGCATTCACACTCACATCGTTCAAGCGACGAATCTTGTGTAAGAATAATAATAACTCCCACACCCCCCCTAAAGTATCACATTTAATCGCTCTTTTTTGTTTCATTATTTATTTACGATTCGAAAAGATTATCTCGCACGGAAGCCAATTAAAACAGCGGTCGTGCTCAGACAGTCCGTTGGATGCCGACACACTTGGTTCGAGGGGAAGCCACTTAGCTCTATAATTGCAAATGCTTCCTCTTGTTCCACGCGGTTCTGTGGGGAGATGGGAGGGCCGAGCGGGCTGAGGAGGTAGACAGATTGGATTCCAGCAGCGGATGATTTCTCTCCGCGTCTCTGTTCCTCCTCGCTTTGTTGTCCCGATTCCGATTGCACCGGCGGAGCCGTGTTCCAACGAGACGAACGCAGTGAGCAGTGCACTATCCTGTTGCAGGGCAACGGCGCCAATAGATGATTTGTCACAAAGCCACTTGCGAAACAGTGGCAAACGCAAAGATGCCTTTACAATCTCAGCTTTTTCTTGGTTATTTCGGTAAAGTCACGTAGAATGGAAATAATAACATAATAAAAATTAAACATAATAAAATAATTCTCACGACCTGTTCTCCACCTGAGGACGGCTGCTTGCGTTGTGGCCAAAATGTCGTGAATTTTTTTTTATTATGTTTTATTTTTATTATTTTATTATTTCCATTCTACGTGACTTTACCGAAAGAACCAAGAAGAAAGCTTTAAATCGAAATCTCAGCTTTCTTTTTCTTCTTCCAATCTCTTGTCCGAACCCGCGGCGTAGATATCGTGTGCAGGCGGTGCAATTCCATCGGCAACCCACACGTGCCGGAGGGAACCTAGCTTGTTGGGGGAGCTCCCCTGCAACCCCCCAGCACTGTGGAGGCAGCAGCGGGCAAGGTTTGCCGGATCGCACAGATGTCGTGAAACTCCCTTCCCGCGGGTGTCAAGGTGCCATATTCCCTGGCTCGCGGGCGGAATGCAGTTCGGAAAAGTTGTGGACTTGACGTCACCAGTCCAATCTGCGTGGAATCGAGTGCTCCCCCGTCGAAATGCGTGTGTTTTCGCCGGGCGCTCCGGTTTCCTGCCACGTGTGCAAACACTCACGAATTGACCGAAATCATCTTAATTAACAGATAACCGCAGAGCAATTGTTTGTGCCCGGCTCATCGCCTGGCTGCCTTCCAGCTTGTCCGTCCGTGGTTACTACTCCGCGATTGTGGCATGCGATTTTCACGAGCGACGCTACGATGTGAAATAAATCATTGCGGTTTTTTTTGAGTGGGGAAAATATTTGATGTTGGGTGGGGTGGGAGCTGCACGGATGCAAACACAGGGTCTCGGCTGTGCCAGCTCGCGCTCTGACCTCTGAGCCAGCGTGCCACCTGTTTGAAAATCACACCATCAACTCGCTGCACGAGAGAATCCAGTTCACTCACGGGCGGTTGAAACGCGGATTCGGACCCGGGCTCCGCCACAGCTATTAACCCCTTGATCCACCAGAGCCACACGTCCCCCCACCCTCCATCCACTCTCAGCGCTCAGAGTGCCTGTAAGAGAAATTCACCAAATTCCCCGAATCGAACGCCAACTAAACAAACGAGACGGAGCGAACCCGCGTGCTCTCAAGCGGCTCGATGCGTTTCCCTTAAATTTCCCATTCGAACGGCGAGCTTGAGTAAAGCTCTGCTTTTTATCAACACCCTCCCCCCCGGACACCATCCTCTTCTCTACTGCCCCCCATTCCTAACACCCGCCCCCCAGCCAGCCAACTCCATCACCACCGCCAGCGGCACCAACATCACCGTGTGCCCCCCAACTCCCCTATTCCTCGCCCTCCCAAACCCCCCCCCCAGGTCTTCCGTCAACTCCCACACCCACACCACTCCACACGACACTGGGCGGCAGCAGTGCACGAGGCTACGAGGCGGTGGAAGAGGTCACGAGCCATTAAAGCAAAACAAAACATTTATATAATTTTTTTACCGGCGACATCGTTTCACGGCAAAAACGAGAGAAGCCAGCCACTTGACCGCTTTTCGAGTGCAACTGCCTTCGTCGGGGCGTCGCGTACGTAGCCAGCGGCCGAGTCGGTTGGAGAGAAGCGGCGTTGCGTTTGCCGATGGATGGTGGCGGTGGCGGTCGTGGGCGTAGGCGTGCATCAGCATTACCCCGGGGGAAATTGAAAACCCACGCGATGATTTAGCGTCGCGCGCAGCAGTCGCGGCGAGCTCACGGCGTTGGCAACGCCCACGTTGAGATTCACGCGAGCGAACGCGCGCGCTCAGCGAAGGAGCCATCTCCACGCGAGGGCTTCTTGGAACGATCTCATGTGGAGTATAGAACGCCCGCAAGGCAAAGAGTTTCATATTCTTAGGTTTTTTCGGTAAAGTCACGTAGGTAAACAATTTAAATTAATAAAAGCAAAATAAAAATAAAATAAAAATCACGACGTTTCGGAGGCAACGCAAGCTTCCGTCTTCAGGTGGAACCGTCACAGCACGATAGCTGTATCAAGTGATACAAGTGATACAGCTATCGTGCTGTGACGGTTCCACCTGAAGACGGAAGCTTGTGAAGACGGAAGCTTGTGTTGCCTCCGAAACGTCGTGATTTTTATTTTATTTTTTATTTTACTTTTATTAATTTTTATTTTTTACCTACGTGACTTGACCGAAAAAACCTAAGAATATGAATCCTTGCAGTCACGAAAGCTTCAAATCTAGAAGCAAAGAGTTTCGTTCGGCGCGCGCAGCGAGTTGGAGCACCCATTTCACAAGCTGATTATACTTTGATATGAAATAAAATTCGCGTAAAACAGTCAGTTTGAACGATGTTCCGAGCACTCCCGAGTTCGCTCCGGTCATTCGCTCGACAGCCGTCAATCACCTCCTTTTCACTCTCATATCGCTACTAGTTTTGTCACCATTCCCTCGAACTACGCTCAGCTTCACACACGCTGTGTTGATCCGGGCGAATGCACGCCACCCCCATCTCTCTGTTTCTCTCCTCCGCACTGCTACACGGTGGAATTCCCTCCCATCGTCTTTATCGCCAAGCTTCCATAGCACCCATGTTTGGTTTAAGAACCGTATTAACTCAGCATGTTATTTACCTTTTTTTTCGACATTACTGTGTGTTCCACATTAGACGCTCCGGGAAGTAGGTCGCGCCCGAACATACATATCTTGTCATTCAAGTTAGATAAATGTATTTTGGATTGCAGGACAAACGCAACTTTTCCTTTAAAATAGAGGATAAAAAAGTGCGTCATTAATCTGGGTTACATTCAGTAGTGCTGTTTGTTGCTGGCCGTATGGCGTCTTGGAGTTCTGGTCCTGTGTATGACAACCGTGATAAACATATGCGTAAACATGTATGTATTTATTTGCTATGGTACACACGTAATAATTATGAAACTAATGAAATATGTAAAAAAAAATATATAGAAGTTTAATATATTTTTATTTAACTTGTTCATCTCAGAAAAATAAACAAAAATGCAATTATTTGAATATATTTGTTGTGAAGCCAATAGAATCTGCCAAGCCCAAGCAGAACTGGAGAGTCCCTCTACCCACTAGGATCTAAATTAGGGATTTCGATCGGATCATTGGGGTTTAATAGTAATAAATCGGCATTTTGCGACCCCCACTGCCACTGTGTAGCATATTATTAAGTACCAGGGACTCTATGAGATGATAGGACAATAGTCGGAGTCCATAATTGGCAATAAGTAACGACAAAGCAGTTCTAAGTGACTCAGAATTGTGTGCAGTTGCATATACAGGACACGACTTCCCTGAAGTCATTCACCTTCAGCGAGCGCGATGCCGATCACACAACGCGGTTCGAATTCGACCCTCTATCGATGTCTGCGTCATCGCCGCACACGCGTCGAATAAAAAGCAAGGAACAAGTCCTTACTTACTAACAACTGCTCTATCATTTTTTCATTGCAGGAGGGGTTGCCCCCCCTACCTGAAAATCCTGGCTCCGCCATTGCCTCGACCACACTCAGTGTGATCTGGGACACCCATAGCGTTGTCAATCAATGGGCTTTCGCCTGAACGCCACGCAGTCCAGCGGCATTCGATAATGGACGACACTATTCTGATGAGACGCAGACAAGTCTGTATATTTTGATTGAAAGCTTTCGTGACTGCAGGGATTCCTACTCTTAGTTCTTTCGGTAAAGTCACGTAGGTAAAATTAATAAAAAAAAAACAATAAAAATCACGACGTTTCGGAGGCAACACAAGCTTCCGTCTTCAGGTCACAAACCGTACAGATATTTTGCTGTGACGGTTCACCTGAAGACGGAAGCTTGTGTTGCCTCCGAAACGTCGTGATTTTTATTGTTTTATTTTTATTAATTTTACCTACGTGACTTTACCTAAAGAACTAAGAGTAAGTCTGTCTATTTTGATTGGAAGCTTTCGTGACTGCAGGGATTCCTATTCTTGGTTCTTTCCGTAAAGTCACGTAGAAGGGAAATATTGTTTGATATTTTTCTTATTTTATAATTTCCCTTCTACGTGACTTTACCGAAAGAACCAAGAATATGAGTCTGTCTATTGTTTATTTTATTTGATGATCATTTAAGGCGTTGTTCGCACGTGTGTTTGCCACTCTCCCGTCATCCTCGTAGTGGCTTTTTGGCTAGGCATCGAACAAAGATGGTCACTGCACCGCGCGCTTTCAGGTACGCTTCTGCGGCCGTCTGGAACGCTCTTTCTTCCGCCATTAGGAAGCCACTGAAGCTATGCACTTTTAAATCTAGAATAATTAACTCATTTCTTTTTAACTGCTTTTTTGTGTTCAGTTTGTTGTCCCACCCACCTGAGCACTTGTGCAAAATGTTGGAGCGTCTATTTTAACCGTGTCTACAAATACTTGCTTTTGGGGGGGGGGGGGGGTGGAGTGGGAGGGGGTGTGTACACCCCCAACACTTATAGTGGATGTGCGCGCTGCTACGTGTACGCGTCCGATAAGTTCAGATTGGAGAGAGAGGCAAACGAATTAGAAAGGTGACATTTTGAAATATCCGATTGCATGCCTCTGTCGCGCTCGGTGTGTCCCTTTCTTCATTAGGTATGAAACTTTTGCTGTCTCCGGAAAAATAGGGGGAGGGGTGGGGTGGAAGAGACATAGTTTTACTCTAGCAGCGGCTAGCGACATCAAGGTTCACAAAGGACTAATGGTTCCACAATGTGTGACCCTGTGCGTCACATGACCCTGCAATGTGGGGGCAAGCACCCCCCCCCCCCATTAACCCCTCTCTCCCCCCCCAACGTTCCCCCTCCAGTGGCGAGTGCCTGGGAAATGAATGTCATTACTCAGTTCTCACCGTGTACAGGGGTTGATGATCTCGGCCCAGTCGGCAACAGTAATAATTCAGAGGCCTTTATTTAATCAGACGAGAGCGCCCTATGAGGTCCAACGATTCTTTTGGGAGGGCAAAAGCACAGCGCGTGCTCTGTGTCCAAACGGATGAATGGTGTTGGGTTTTTTTGTGTGTCCGGCACGATTTATAGTAACCAAAAGGTCGCCGGCTCGTTCTTCCGGCACGGCAGTGGAACTTTTTTTTCCGAAACGTCCCCGCCTCTGTTCACCCGGCAGTATGACGCCGACACGACGCGCTCGCATTGAGACGCGAGATAAACCCACGTGACGTTGTTCTCGTTTCGTCACGGGCGGCTGGATTTAAAACCCCTGGACGATAGCGGTGTCGACTCCTGGAACGGCAGGCCAAAATCTTCAAAGACTTGTCTGTGAGGATCTCGGTGTCACGGTCAGCAGCGCGCTGGACTTGCCAAATCCACATGCCGCCGAGTCTATTCGATGTCCCGGCGATGCAGTTGGAACAATGGAGCTGGCTTCTTTAACGCCCTCGCTTTTTTTTGTTCCGCCGACCAGTATACATTGCGTACACCACAGTTGGTCGATACGCGGGTCGCGTGTGGTGGAGTAAAGTGTGGGTACCCCCACCTCTACCAAGATGCCTCACCGGCATGGACGAGTTGAGCAAATACCTTGAAGAAGGGCTCCCTAGAGCTCTCTTGCTCGTCAAGGGCTCGTCCGCCAGCAGTGTCGTGAGTGATCAATTGCAGGGCTGCACCTTGACCTTTACATCTTCTGTTGTGCAGGTGATAAGATGGAGTGGTACGTCGCAGGATCGTGAGTGATGGCAACGGCTTGGGCGGAAGCCTTCATTCACAAATTGATTGATCGTGGCTGATGAGAATGATGATGGAAACTTGGATGTGGGACACTAACCAATATTGGACTGGGGCTGTAACTGGGGTTAACATCTCTGAGATACAATTACGGGGACATATCATGGGAAGAAGAATATCTTACAATTCCCGGAAGAGAAGAGAACTGCGTGTAAATGCATTGCCTCGAGTGGTGTGCCGCTCTCATTATTATTAATTCAGCAACTGACAAAATAATGGGGGAACGTTTAATGTCACGGGAAGCCCTACAGATTTCTAAGGAGAGTGGCTCCCTCAAAAAGAGGACACTCCACTCCTGTGACCACCGCCTAGGTGGCTAACCCAGTCTGCCGCACTGGCACACAACGGTCTGCTCTTGCCGAATTGTGTCACGGCGTCTTTTTAAATCCTTTATATTAAGTTCGCTTGCTTGCTTGCGTGCTTGCTTGCTTACGACCGTGCAAATCTTTTGGTCGTTTTTTAACCCACTTCCGTGATCCAATCGAGCTGACATTTTGCACACAGACTCGTTGTGCGTGACAATTAATCTTCGTTAAAAAAATGTCCAAAATTTTACACTGTTTAGGGAAAACAAATTAAATATTTAATTACCAATTGCTTAATGGTGGCAGGCAATCATCTGACCCATAGGTGGCAGCCATCTCAAGTCAGAGGACGAGAGGACTCTAGCTGCCACGCATATAAAGGATTAAGAGTGAAAAACTTTGTTTTTACGGGTTATACTTTTTGTTAGCTGGGTGACGGGATGCACCTCAGTGCCGCCACGTCTGCGCAAGTCATCGCCTTTCACTCGTGTCAAAGTGAACGCGTTGTCTCCCACGGGCTGCCACTCGGACACAACGGAGTCAGGCAAAGTCAAGAGCGAGTCCTGCACAGTTTCACAATAATCCATCCAACAGTCACTCGCTACCAACGTGACAGCTTTCTCTCCACTGTTGGAAAACACAATAGAATACATCTTGATGAGAGGGTCCTTGCATATAGCAACTGGCAAGCAAGCTGCGATATCAGCTGATGAGACACTGGATGTCGAAACCGGTCCAGACTACTGAAGCAATGCTTCTGAAAGAATGTGCTCTCGGAAGGCCTTGTAGTTGACGGGAATTTACCAGAAATAATGTAGTCTGTATGTAGGTGTGCATGCACATATATTTAGGAAACGTTGTCTGCGTATTTATTTTATTGCAAACCGTTTTGTAGGCGGAGAACAAGTGTGTGTGTGAGTGCGCCCAATGTATTGTGTATCTGTGTGTGCATGCAGGTGCGTGCGCATGAGTGCTTATTTGTGTGTGAGTGTATCTGTATGGGCGTGTGTGTATCTGTATGGGTGTGCGTGTACCTGTGTGCGCGTGTGTGTATCTGTATGGGCGTGCATGTGGAGAGCGGTGGCACACTGCGCTACGGCCAACACCGGTGACGATTATCTGAACCAGTCCTGGGCCTCTACTCCGAGGTCGAGTCAGCTTCAAATGTGTACACGGTGCGATGTGTAAACATCGCCACTAGGGAGACAAAGGCGGCCGGGCGTGGTGCTGTCCACCTACCCCCTCGTGTGCAGTGCCGGCCTTCATAGCTGCTCGCTAACAGCACTTGCCCCAACAGTCTGTCATAGGCTATACGGCGATTCTTTGTCTTATATGCGCGAGTCTGTGTGTGCCTATATATATGCCCATGACTCACAGCGCTCAGAGCAACAGTGGCTCTTTGCCAAGAACCTCGCCGACAATTCTGTAGGTTTTTTTTTGCAACAAAATAATTTGATAAAAAATGTTTTCATCCGTCGAAACCTCGCGCCGCGCGCGCCGAACAGCTTTGCACCGCGGAACAAACGCAACAGTCGTCTGGGGCGCCAGGCGAACGCGGAGAGAAAGCGTTTGGCGTCGTCGCAAAGACGGCAGGGAACGGGCGTCGTTCAAATAAAGAAAGAAATCAACAACTTCGCACAAGAGAGAAGACCCGACATTGAAAATAAACGTACACCCTCAACACGTTGAGGTAAAATCTGGAAAAGGGGACGTTTCGGGCAATGGCCCTTGGCCCTAGAAAATGTGCTATTTTTATGTTTACAGCCACACACTTTTGCGTGCTGCTTTCCTGTTGTTGTTTGTGCTTGTGCACCACTGCCAACGCAGGAACAGCATCGCCAAATATTTTGTTTAGGGGCTTCCAAAGTGACCTTCTCACTGCTGCGTCTTCTCAGCCAAAATTCTTCTTTTCATATTCTTAGGTTTTTTCGGTAAAGTCACGTAGGTAAAAAAATTAAATTCATAAAAGTAAACTAATTATTTTTTTTTTACCTACGTGGCTTTATCGAAAAAAACCTAAGAATATGAATCCTTGCAGTCACGAAAGCTTCAAATCTAGAATTATTCTTTTCCGTTCGTCGCAGGTGACACGTGTGCCATGCCTACCCAGCGCGTCGGATGTTGTTCCGCGGACGATTGGTCAACCGTTTCACAATGAGGCCCGAGTCGGTTGGGTGGCTGAGAAGTCAGAGCGCTCAGCTGATGACCTGGGTTCAAAACCCAGGTTTCATCCTCCTGTGGTTAAATCGGGACCTCGGGTGAAGTAAGTTGATGGTCTCCATTGACTGCACGAAGACACCCATCTAATTAAACTCGATTCCGCGTTAATTCTGCCCAAGTTTCATCTCTGAGAATTAAAATTATCGGTTCGACCGGCACGTGATGATCCTCAACGCTCATACGCAGAGCTGGTGGGAAAGTGCTGCCCTCTTCTGTGTGTGTGTGTGTGTGCGTGTGCGTGTGTGTGTGTGCGTGTGTGTGTGTGTGCGTATGTGTGTGTGTGTGCGTGTGCGTGTGTGTGTGCGTGTGCGTGTGTGTGTGTGTGCGTGTGTGTGTGTGTGTGCGTGTGCGTGTGTGTGTGCGTGTGCGTGTGTGTGTGTGTGCGTGTGTGTGTGTGTGCGTGCGTGTGTGTGTGTGTGTGTGCGTGTGTGTGTGTGTGTGCGTGTGTGTGTGGACCAGGGCTCACTTGGAGTGGCGATTTCCAATTCCATTGGCCGTTCTCAAACACGAGGGAGGGTCGCATTGCTCTGCGAGAGATCCACAAGGAAACTCCGTCTCGTGCCGCGACGCCGATAGTACATTTGGGATAACATTGGGGGGGGGGGGGAGTGGAAATATGACCACACGTTTAGGAGAAAACAACAAATCAGGCAATGTTGTGGGTAGTGGGGAAGACGAATCGCTTACATGCAGGCTTGACGTGTGTATCAATTTATTTAGCAATTACTATCCCGTGTAATTGCATTGCCCGATAGGCTTCGCAGCCTGCAAGGAGGACTTACGACTTTTTTCACCCCAATTATGTTCTTAATTGAGGTATAGGCCCCATGTCAAGAGACGAAAAAAACAACATCTGGTTATCCTTCAGGGAGCAGTGCATCACCCTGTGTTAGCGAATGACGGCCTGTGGAAGGTGACCTATTCCTACGCTAGCAGGACACCACGCGAAGATTGCTCATCTTATGGTACCTTTGTTTTATTTGTGTTATTATTTGTTTGGTAAAGTTCTGACCTGCTCCTTCTGGGCATTTGTGAAAAAAAGAGCTTCATGGCTCATTGGATTCCTCCAGTGCAAACACATATTCTGATTCTGAACATGTGGCCCAGATTTGGTCATAGCCAAGTTCAGCGATCTCAGTTTCCTCCAAGTGACCTCTGTTCTACACAGCAGTGGGCGGCACTTTCCTCCACGCTCTGCCGCTGGGAGCAATGTTCTTCGCATGGCAGTAAAATTGATGTATTTTAATTCTCAGAGCAAGAATTTAGTCAAAACGAAGTTTACAGCCTAAATGAAATCCTCTTTTTCATTGCTGCTGTTGCTGAGACCATCAACTCCTCTATACGCTGAGAAAAAACGCTCGCCGTTCCTGCATCGGATCGAGAGGTGCGCTCACTTTTAGACGCAGTGTGAATCCAGGTGATGATCTTTAATTGTATAATCACGGGCGGCCTAAAATCTGCATTCCACCCCAGGATCTCGACAACGTCGACCCAGTGCTCTGACCCCCCCTGAGTCACCCAGCCACCCAGTCACCCCGTCAAGCCTCTTTTCTAGAACGGTAATGGTTTGGGATGTTTGGCCAATTCCGTTAATGGGCGTTTTCGTGGGGAATTCCAATGAGTGGAGGGAAACATCGTTTTTTTTTTTGTGGCGATGGTGGGGAGGGGTGGGGGTGGTGGGAGGCGCGACAGTTTTTTCCTTGTTCGAAAGATTCACAGGCCCTCGTGTTGCATCGTCTTTCACGACTGCCTAGATGAACGTTTCACAACGACACGTCACCTTGCATGATAAAGGTGCAGCCCTGCAATAGCTTGATCATCGTCACTTCTGGCAGGAAGGGCCTCCTCCAGTGGAACGGAGCTCCACAGGGCTAAACATTGCACCACGAAAGCAACGGTAGTAATTCGGAGTATTGCGCGACCCACAACTTAACGCATCTTCTCTGCGAGATGGGGCGGGATGGGTGAGCGCATTCAGGTGCTCGCGGTGCGGCCGTTAATTGGAACTCAAATATCGGAGTGCTCGCCGCGTGCTTCGCGATGCTCCGCTCTGACCGCGAGGCCGTAGGCTCTTTGGCGCATATTGCACTCGGCCCATGACGCTGTCGTCTGAAACTTCACACTCGGCACTGTCGACAAAAAAACAACAACAAGCGGTTTATATGAATGTATATTCAAACATTACCCCCCCCCCCCTTTCATCTCTCCACACCTGAATGGCTTACAAGGGACCCCTGTATTTTAGACCGAAACAGGAGCATTTCAACACAACTCTGGCTGTCGCCTGATGAGGCTGGTTGTATTTACCAGCGAAACGTCGGACTCGAATGGGAAACGTCGTGGGTTTACTTTCCGACACACCGGTGTGCTGAATTGGTAACGAATTGGCATGTTTTGTTTACGTGACAAACCTTACTAATGGGCCTTTTTTTAGCGATGCCTAGGACAGCCAGTTCCAGCTTGGAGGGCAACTCGATTGCAATTCACGGGGACTTGGAGACGCGCATAACGAGCTTGGTGGCGCACCCAGGACCATCAGACAAAGGAGGAAGTCGATGTGAGACTACGCTCGCGAATGTGAACCTGCGGGTGGGATCGGATATTGTGTTCCGGTGGAAAAATAGAATAATAAGCGACCCGGGATAGCAGTGAGAGCCAGATAGAAAAAAAAGTAAAATCTGGCTGAGCAAATCTTACTTACAAGAGGGCGCGTGAGCGATGGTGCTCTTTGTTCAGTTTTTGAAGCGGACTATTATAAAGAGCAATCATGGATTTAGCAAACACCGTAGCGTTCGGCACAGCGCGTGTTCAGCCCTAATTGTAACGTAAAGGCTAATGAAAAATATAAATGTGTGAAGATGCGATTACATATTTAATGCGGGACGAGCCGGTTGGAAATTGCGGCGAGAACATTTGCGCTCATGCATATTTCACGAATCGTAAAACGGGGACGCGGGACTTGGACCCCACGTGGAGCCGGCTGAACTCCTCCTGAGCAGACGGGGAGAGAGAGGGGGGGGGACCTCTTCCTTTCTTCCAGAGTAATTTTAAACCAAATCCCCCACCCCGACAAAAAACATGCGGGGATCTTTTGCAAGGTACGAGATACGCGGCAGACTTCTGCACAAAATTGTTTTTTCCTTTGTAGACGCGCGTATTTGAATTCGCGGTTGTTGTTGTTGTTTTCGATGGTGTACGTTCAAAGTGTCTCTTTGAACGCACAACAGCAAACACTCATTGTCATGCATTATATTTCACAACGGATGTTCTTCCAAAGTCAGTTGTGTTTACCGTCGGCTATTGAACCTGCAAATCAGTGTGGCCATAGCCATCAGCAGTGCTATCATCTTCGTCGTCACGTTAGTTATTTTAGTCTTCATTGTGATTGCCATTGTAGTTATCATTATCATCTTAGTCGAGTTCAGTAAAATGAGACCAATTGGTTGAATTGTCTTTTGTCACCATGTGCCACGGTGGCTGTGAGATGTCACCTCCCTCGCCTGGTATGCAGGAGTCCATGGGTTCGATCCGGATCCTGACGCCTGCAACATATTTGGAGTTTGGATCTCTCTCCCCGTGGTCGCGTGGATTTTTCTGCCGGGTCCTTCAGGTTTTCTCTCCGCATTTAGAAACACTCGTTGAGAATATTTGGCTGCTACAAATTTCCACGTGATAAGCCACTTCGTTGAGCTATCATTTGTGACCAGGTCGCTGCTGAAAAAGAGCTACATAGCTCAGTGGATCTTACTTGGTAAAATAAAAAAAAACGTTGATAGTGTTATAGCTTAAAGTGTTCTAGTAAAAAAAAAATATGGAGAGCAGACGTCTCTTTGCCAAAGGAAATCCTTGGTTTAAGTGCAGCAAACAATTGAACACCCAAACAAAGCTATGCACACCACACCACCTGAAACATTTACAACCCAATTAAGAATATTAAGCAATAAATATTAATACTCATTACCATCATTATCAATCACTGTCAATCCGTTGCTGGATAAAGGTCTAACCCCACGCTGTGTCCATCGCTCACAGTCGAGTGATGCCAACATCTCACTCCTGCACAGAAACTGATCGCAGCATTCCATCTCCACGGTGATCCCTCCGTCCTTCAGCTGGCATTCCATCACCAGTCTCGACCAGCATGCGTTCTAAGCACACCGTCCCGCCTAGGTCCCACTTTCTTTTTTTCTCAAAAGTCAACATGATGTATCTTATTTGGATACGTTCCCTGATACAAACGCGTTCATTTGTCAACATTATGATTATGAGTTGCGTCTTGTTGCATCGCGAGATGATGATGGATGGTGAGAGCTTATTGAGGCCATCATCCAACAGTGGCCAGATCATAGCTTATGATGATAATGATACATGTAGTCATTATTGTAATGCGGTAATAGGGTTTTCCCCTTTTTTCTGGTAACAAAACAGGTGTTAAAATGTCAAAACACCAAACTGAAACCTTTTACAAGGAATAATGTCGTAACAGCTGTTTTGTTACCAGAAAAAAATTGGAAAAACCTATTATCATATTTTGGCAAAGGAGGTCCCATGATGTATTGTATTACGATTCATTCATATTCTGCCTCTGACGTAATCAGCCAGAATGTCCACGAACAGTGGAAGCTAAGCAGGTGTTGAGCCTGGATATCGCTTGGATGGGCAACCACTACCATGTGAAAAACAAGTGCCATCTAGAACCATAATCTTTATCAAAACTGGAGGAATTTGATGAGCTGCAAAGCTGTTGCGCGGTCTACGTGGTGTGCAGTGGAGGGCTGTGCAGCGAAATCGATTGTTGTACTGTACCATGCTCCCACGTCAATGCTCTCCACTTACGCAATCAACCCGTATTGACCAGGATGATGAAATATGCCCAAATCAATCGTCGCGACCCGCACGGCGTGGCGAGGCCCTCATCCAGCAGTGGATTGGCACGAGGACTCGACATGCACACTCGATATACTTCCGCCAGCAGTTGCGTGAGCAATTCATTTCGGGGCTACAGCTTCATCTCATTGACATTTCGGATCAGAAATTGTATTTAAACTGGAAGGAGAACCCGATGGGGCTGTGAGGCTCATTTTCAGAGGTGCCCGGCAGACACAGCTACAGCTGCCCGGCAATTGCAGTCTTTGTTAAATAGGGCCATAGGTATCTACGCCATTTGGAAGCGACGCACGTGTACAATATTGCACTTACAACACCGGCTCGTCACCACCTGCACCGCTTTGCCTCCGTGGTCTGTGCGAGTCAAACATTGGGGTTCATGGTCACGTCAAGCAAAGTAGCTGGGGTTCAGCCCTCGCCGCTTGCAGGGCTCAAGGCTTGGGCCAGCGGCGCATTGATGACGTCCCGTTCGCTCGCAGGCACGGGCACGTCCGCGAGGGTGCAAACACCGCGCAATCTCTCGCACCGCGCATTCCGCCATCGGTTTAAAACAACAAGAAATCATCGCAGAGAGCAAATATTCCGCTGCCCCTCCTCCCCCATCCTACCCTCTCCCAGCTGTTCGCCCAGCGGAGTTGAGTGACGTTCGCCCAATTTGCGTCGAGAAACAAAAAGGAGCCCGCATTTATCCCACGCAGGCGTGAGCGCGCAAACAGCCGCATGTCCACCCAGGCATCGCGTCCACCCAGGCCACGACTCTCCACCCAGACCGTGTCTCAGGAAGAGGTGTACGCGGTGCATTGTTCATTATCGCACACCGGGGGTCAGGCGGGATAGAAAATTTGATGGGCCAGTTGCGTAATCTAGGGTGGGGGGGGGGGGCAATGGAGCGATGCTCCCATCCCCCCCCCACCTTGAAGACCCGTAGGGGATGGCCCCATCGCCTCCCACCACCCCCGCCTTGAGACCCACAAATTGGGTACATCATTTTATTGATATTTACCAGAGATAATACATTCCATGTTGATTTGTTATTATTAATGCAGCACTCTATTTAAAAGGTTGATATTACAGGAACCACACCCCCCCATTTGGAAGTTTCTGGACGCGCCTCTGGTGTGTGTGTGTGTGGTTGTTATTGTTTTGGGTTTGAGACTGCGAGAGCCAGACGCACATCTCGGTCATCTTACAGTCATTGTGGCGCCACGGTGGCGATATGTTAACTACCTCGCCAATTATACAGGCGTTCCTGGGTTCGATCCCCACCCTGCATGTACGTATGTTGAACTTCCTTCACACCGTACGGAGCCAACCGTACTACCCGACCCTGCCGCCTATATATTTGCAGTTTGAATGTTCTCTCCTCGGTCGCGTGGATTTTTCTCAGAGTCCTCCGGTTTTTCCCACTTCACTTGGAAACATGCATTTATATTATTTAACTGCGATACATTTCCAAGTTATAAGCCACTTCGTTGAGCTATCATTTGTGGCCACGTGGTTTCTGGAAAAGAGCTATATAGCTCAGTAGGCCTTACCTGATAAAAATAATAATAATTTAGGTTAATTATGATCACGCTTAATCCCGTATCGCCCAAGTCTGCCCCATGACCTGCCAGCGAGCTAGCCGTCGATACTTCATGTGGCCTCAAAGTGCACCTAGCCTGGCACACCAGCGCTGTGATGACGTCACCGTCACCTTGTGGAAATCCATCCTTGTGTTTTTGCTTGCTGTAAGGTTTTGATTCAATGTGCAACTTAAGCCACCTACAACTATATAACTCACGTGCAGCCCACAAACTGTAACCCACTATACATTATGTCTGGTGAACTCAATTCGATGAAGATTTAAATAATAACGATTGTTGTGTTATAATCTTAAAAACGCGATAATAATACAATATTTGGCACAATCACATGAAACCTAGGTCCGTGAGACATTTAACAGCTGAAAAGGAGACACGATAAATACGCCAAGCCGTTGTATGATTTTAAAAAGGAGCTCGCATTACCGACCTGGCTATTGTAAATGCTAGAGTGGTTGAACAGCACCAGGCCCGATAAGCCGAATTATCGGGTGAAAGGCCATTTCTTTTCATTAACTCGACCGTGTTCACATAAACCACACATCACGACCTTCCAAATGACATCTCATTCGTTGAAATTGCTGGAGCGGTCTAGGAGGAATTCTCCAGACATGCATACATACAGCTTAGCAGCTGATTATGTAGATGAGTTATTACATTGAGCTGGTGCCAGTGACCAGGAAGAGAATATGACACGCACGAGCTTTGTGTATTTGTTCACGTGTCATGAAACAGCTATCCATTGATTCAAATCCATTCTCGTCCTGATCATAGGTAAAGGTGCAGCCCTGAAATTTCTCTACTAGAGTTAGCCCGAGAGAGAGAGAGTGTGTATTGCTTCCTATTCCACGCTGACCAGACGTCTTGGAGGAGGTGGTGGTATCCCCACACTTTACCCCATCACACAGAATCAGATTATATGTATTGATTTCTTGGAGGAAATCCGATGAGCTATAAAGCTCTTTTTCTTTACAGATGTCAAGTATGGGCGGGTCAGAACATTACAACAACAGACAATACAAGAACATGACGAGAGTGCAAAGTATGGGAACGGTAAACATATATATACTCTAAGTTCTTTCGGTAAAGTCACGTAGGTAAAAAATGAAATTAAAATTAATAAAAATAAAATAAAAATCACGACGTATCGGAGGCAACACAAGTCTCCGTCATCAGATGGGACCGGAGACTTGTGTTGCCTCCGAAACGTCGTGATTTGTATTTTATTTTTATTAATTTTAATTTCATGTTTTACCTACGTGACTTTACCGAAAGAACTAAGAGTCTGAATCAATGCAGTCACGAAAGCTTCAAATCTAGAAGGTAAACATATAATTTAAACAAATACAAATACATAAATACATTCTTACCACGTGAAGCCCTCTGAGCTATGAACGTATTCTTCCAAAGCGACCTGGCCACAAATGACAGCTCAACACATTGACTTATCACGTGCAAATTCATAACAGCGAAATAATCCAAATAATACCAATGCATGTTTATGAATGTTATCTGCCTGTTGATCGCCTAAGCCGCGCGGTGTACCCATTTATCCGGGCCGCAGATGCACGAGGAGCTGCAGAACCCACCTCTAAGATCCTCGCCAAGCCGAAGGCTCTTGAAACCGCCAGATTCCGCCTCGTGGAACTCCCAACGTGGGACGGAAACGAGAGCCTACAGAGGGACAAACATATTCGACCCCGCACCCATCTCCCGCCGGCGGGCTTCCATTTGACCAGCGAACAATGGATCACACCCAACCGCACGAGGACATAGCACGGGTGTTTGCCGCCAATCCCGCGCACAAATTTAAAATAAAAATCCCCGAATGCCGCAAAAAAAACCAATGACCTCCATTCCCGCCTGGCCCATTGCTGCACCCACAAGGGTCGTTCAACGGAGGAGTTGGATGCAGCTAACTAGGCACGGCCTCCACAAGCAACAGCAATTGGCTCAATAATCTGGACCTAAATGTCTGAACTGCTTTTTGACTTTCGATTTAAAGCTTTCGTGACTGCAGGGATTCATCTTCTTGTTTCTTTCGGTAAAGTCACGTAAAAGAGAAAAGAAAAATATATATTTAAAATTACATTTGTATTTATTTTGTTATGTTTTATTTTTATTAGTTTATTATTTCCCTTCTACGTGACTTTACCGAAAGAACCAAGAAGATGCTTTTTGACTTTTTTACATTCAGCCACATTGGGATTAGTGGGTTGACTTAGGCGGAACGGTGGCAAGGGGGGCGGGAGGGTGTTTAAGAAACGAGTCCATTACTTCAGCTGCTGCGCTGGGAGACTGGACCGGTGTCTTCTGGATAGCAAGTCTAGCGTGCTGACCATTTCCACTGAGGAAGCATCTCTCGCGATACAGACATCGCATTGCCCCCTGCGAGAATAGATTTCAGTACAGCACTGAAATAATTAATCTATGCAATGTATGTGCATACGATGAGATGATAACCCTGATGTCAAGTGTGGGCTAATGGAGTGGGAAAAACTGCATCAAACAATATGTAGATAAGCAGAGAGACTATGCAAACGAGATGATACAAATTTATATATCTAAACAAAATTTTGAATCGAATTACCATTTTGAATCGTAACAAGTCATTGAACCATTGTAAGTGGATATTGTGATGGGTGCAACTTAGAATTTGACATGCTCAGTTTATTTTTACAACAGCAAGCTGCATTGCCACAGTTTCAGTTTTCAGTTTCATTGATTAGGTATAGCCCTGTAAGCCATTCGGCTCTCGAATCGGGTGCAACTGCAACAAACAAAAAACATGAACAAGAAACATCTTAAAGTGACTACGCGCAAACAGAAAAATCCAGGAAAAAACAGCAAAGTCTTCCAGAAAAATGCCGTGTGCAAAAATCCCAGTGGGATGCAAGTGTAGTGTCATAGCGCCGGCTAGTGGACAGCAGCGGCAACTGTGGTGGACAGACAGCACACACCCCGGTGAGGGTGTGCACGGTGGGTTGGCAGAGCGGAGGAACTAGGGCAAGGGTCACGGAGGACCCCATCTGGAGGCCCCTGGAACCTGCTGGCGGGTTCGAGAAGGGAGGCGTGGTCAGGGCTGAGCCAGGCTGCGCTGGGAGCATAAAAGGAGCCGAGTGGGGGGAGCTCGAGGCTGCCGGTTCTGGGAGTGGACTCGTCTCGTCGTCGCTGTCGTCTCGTCATCGCCGTCACTAACTTCTCCGCTAGATGTTGCGCTATGAAGGAGAGTAGTTGGCTATCTCAGTCAGCGCCGTCAGTGTTAGACGGCTGGTGTTGTGTACAGGCACTAGGCTGAGCTATGTGGAGAGGGTGTGGACGAGGCGGTTGGTAGTTGTTAATAAAGAAGGTGCCGCCTATAAACTCTGTCTCCGAATCGTTGACACTACACAAGTAATAAATCAGCCTTTACTCCCCGTCTTAATCATGATTTGTTTTACTACCATGTGTGTATATGCGTGTGTGTGTGTGCACGTGTATATGTGACTGTGTGGGGAGCCGTAGTGTCGTGATTCGCACAAGACACTACGAACCTATTGAAACAGAGTTCAATTCCCGCTCACGACTAATAACAGTGGCGAATATTTGAATCAGCTCTGGGCCTCCCCTAGGTGGACTAAGCCTTAAATTATCATCTGTTAAGGTGTATAAACATCAGCGCTGGGGAGACGAAGGCGACCGGGCGTGGTGCTGGCCACCCACCCCCCTCGTATGACGTGCCGGTCTTCATAGGTGCTCGCTAACAGCACATGCTCCAAAAGTCTGTTCAGCCTATACGGGGCATCTTTGTCTTGTGTTTGTATGTGCGCGTGCGTGTATGTTTATTCAGCTTGTGGAACCAAGCAGGGCCATTCCAGTAAACCATAAAATATATATATTAATGAAAATGAGGTGGGTATAGAGGTGGGGGGGGGGTATGAACGGGCCTATCTCATCACCCAGGCAATCTCAACCCCAGCCCTTAGGTTGCCAAGCCACCTCTTAGGTTCAACAAACCAGAACACATCATGGCAAGCAGAATATCTCACACTACCAGAATGATGGGGGGGCGTACAGGGGAACTACATGTAAATACATCGCTTCAAATTTGTTTTTGCAAATTATATTTGGGCAAGCCTTCGACCAACTTGTTCCGTTTACAAAAGGGTAATTCCATCAGAGCAACACTGCGTGGTTGTTGACAGCGAGCTTGTAGTGGGCCGTGCTTGCGATAGTTCACGTAACCCCCCCCGCTCCACCCATTGCGATCTGAAGCTCACACGTAATCGCCTTGAACCTGAGCTGGAAGGCGTGGGTATTGTATCACTGTAAGTAGGGTATCCAACTTTGTTGTGCAAAAAAGAAAAACTCGGGATATATCTCGGGAAGAAGAAGAGAAGCTCGCTTTTTCATTTTACCAGGTAAGGCCCACTAAGCTATGTAGCTCTTTTGCAGAAGCGACCTGGCCACAAATGATAGCTAGACGAAGAGGTATATCGCGTTGAAATGCATAGCAGCCAAATACTCGAAACGCGTGTTTCTAAATGTGGGGGGGGGGGGGGGGTGGGGGAACGGAGGACCCGGAGAATAAAAAATAAATCCACACGATCAAGCGTCAGGGTCGGGATCCGACCAACGACATCTTGTAAACCAGGCGAGGTAGTTAACATCTCGCCACCGTGGCGCCCACTCACGTAACGGGAAGAGCAGAGAGGCTGCGTGTGAATGAATCGTCGTGTACCGAAGGCTTCGTTTCTCACTCGATATGTTTATTCCCGAATGCTGTCAGGCCGACTTAGAGTATGGATCATCGGCCTAAGGCACTGCCACCAAAACTATAGGTTGGACCTATGCATGATGAACATATATTACTGTATCCTACGAGGTTATCATCCGATTAGCATGGTTGACTACTCGCGGTTCGAAAGAAGTTCAACAAACGTCCACACGTCCATTACAACTATCCCAAGGACAAAGTAAGGCGAGATGGAATGTGGCATGCCACAGTACATTTTAAAAAAACAGCGTTCCGGACTGTTCCTGCTGCTGAAAGGAAGCACTGGATGTTCGACACAGGTAACTGATAACGCGTGCGTTCCGTGCTGGACAGAGGAGTTTGGGGGAGTTGTTTGGTTCTGGTTGTGTGTATATATGTGTGTGTGTGGGGGGAGAGGGTTACACTCGACTTGAAAGCATTGTTTTTCCGGGACGGATTTATTTTATAGGCCGTAATCTTTCACCCACAACTTCGTGTTGCCAAGGCGACCCCACTAAGTGAGCTCGAGTGCCTGGCACCTGCGTGGTGGAGCTCTCAAGGCCCTCTCGCAGACGGACGGAGAAACGCACGCCCCGTGAACACGAGGGAGAGAAGAGGGGTTGATGCCTCTAAACACGGAGTTCAGGGTCCATACAGACGGACGGAGAAACGCACGTCTCGTGAACACGAGCGAGAGAAGAGGGGTTGATGCCTCTAACACGGAGTTCAGGGTCCATACAGATGGACAGACAAATGGAAGCCGTGAACAACACGAGCGAGAGAATGAGATTGATGCTTCTTACACAGAATGCGGGAAGCAGAGATGTGGAGGAATACAAGTGCAAAATCTGTTTTATTCTGCACTCTCCTCCATGTATCCCCTTCATACGCATGATACATAGCAATAATTCTTAATTATTTTCATGTATTGTCTGGTGAGTCTTTAATCTTGATTACATCACAATAACCCATGCACTACCCCGTCTATCAAACGCGATAGGCATCACAGCAGTGGCCAAACTGGCTGTGATCGTGCCAAGTCCTTTCCGAACAGGTTTTTTTTTTGCAGAGCAGAACGTATCCATTTACTCTTGCGTGGTTTGTTTGGGGTTGTGCCGTACACACACCGCTTCGGTGTGTTTATTGGTTGTGTCGCGTCTTGTTCTGCACGGTGTCCGACGTTTCGCACCCGCGGCGTGCCAGGAATTCCTTCAATATAGTTCCCCAACGCACGCAACAATTCGCTTCCTGGTTAAGGGTCCCAGCACGTGGATGCGAAACACATCGGGCAGCTATTGTGCTTTGAGTCTCATTGAGAAACTACTGCTATTGATGCATTCACCAGCAGGTTACACAAGAGTATGAATCGGTTACTGATTACGGCAAGTGTAACATTGAGGCAATCAAGCATGGGTTGCCTGCGTAGTCTGTCAATGTAGCTAAAGTTGCCTTTGCAGCCAGATTGTGTTCTGAACGGCTTTCATACGATGAGGATGATTACAATTTATGGGGGAATATTTGGAATAAGTAGCCACATTCCAGCTCGTAAATGAAGCGCCAACATTGTTATTCAGCACCAACCACAATTAATAAGACTCTGGCCTTTTGCTTGTGTAGACCGGGCCTGGATTTATGGATTTTAGAAAGGGGTGGGTGTGGGCTCGAGGGTGAAAAATGGGCGATTGGTTCAGGGCCCAACAATCCAGAGGGGACAAAGAAAAACAACACGTTTGATTAGTCAACGTTGTTTATTCACACGATGGGGCTAACATGAACGCTAGACACAACACCATCTTTACTAATCGCTGATACATTAGGTTCAATTAATCCTCCCCACGTGATACAGGTTGCACTGGAGGGCATCCTAGCAACGAGGGTTGTTGTTTTTGCTGTTTTTTTTGCGCGTGTGTGTGTAATAAAGGTCGTAGAAGCGACTTGTGGAATCCGGTCTTTATTTGTCTTTCGTTCACAACAATTCTGTCTTACTCCTTCACGCTGCTAACAGACAGCGTGAGAGGGAGAGAGAGGGAGAGAGAGACACGCGCGGCCACGTGGCAGCCTGGACCTCGCTCTAGCGTGGCCTCACCCTCCGTTCGTTCCAGATCTGACCACGTGTTGTCCGTCTCCACCCCTTTTAATACCCGGGTCACGTGGTACCATTCCACTAATCCTGGTTAACCTCCATGGAATCCTCTAGACTCCATCGTACGATCCAAGGACCGTGCCCCTGACTCGTCCCCCCATTGGCTGTGGCTAAAGCCAGCAGATCCAATCCGCTACTTACAGATGTCACCTTCCCATAACGTCAGGGCCACGCCCCTAGACTTCCCCCCATTGGCCATGGGCCAGGACCGGTAGAGCCAATCATCGTAACGAGGTGTGATCCATCAACCACCCGGATATATCCTCACATTACATGTGTACGTGGTGGTATAGTAGGGGGCACAGGTGGTGCATCGGCCAGTCATCTCAGTCAGTCGACACATGGCAACTGGGTCTGCCCCGTGACCTCCTGCCGGGGGACGTCCGACACTTCACGTGGCTTCAACGTGCACATAGCCTGGCACGAGCGCCGTGGTGATGTTACCGCATCTTAGTGGCGAAAGGCGGTTGTTGTTGTTGTACGTGGTGATGTAGGGTGCTCGCTAACAGCATTTACGGGGGATCTCTGTGGTGGTGAAGCGGTTAGCGCGCTCCATTGCGAACCGGGTGACTCAAGTTCGATTCCCGCTTAGGGTCACCAACACCAATGGCGATTACCTGAGCCGGTTCTGGGGCTCTCTTGGGTCGACTCAACCTCAAATGAGTACCTGGTGCGGTTTTGTAGTAAAAAAATCGCCACGAGCGAGACAAAGGCGCCCCGTCGTGGTGCTTTGTGTACCCTGCAGGCCTTCATAGGGGCTCGCGAACAGCAATTGCTTCAAAACTCTGTTAAGGCTATACGGGGGATCTTTGTATATACAGCACTATAAGGGGGGAGGAGGGAGGGGGGATCTTCTGCTCTGTGTTGCAGGGGAAAAAATATATAGATGCGCTGGGGACATGTAGTGTTATATTAGAGGGAGGGTTGGTTGGCTGGTTCTGTGCAAGGGTCCCTTGTGTGGACTGCGATCTCTTGCTGGGATAGCACTTTTTATTAATGCAATGCGGGAAAAATACTAGACAAACGAGGGGCTTATTGAATTCAATGATCAGACCTGGGAATTGAATGTTCTTCTGTTTTGCATCGGTTGCTGTTGTTGTTTTGGCACTAAAACAGCAGCAATGGCAACTGTACATTGTGTCTAAATGCATTCGTATGTCAATACACAAGTACTCTGATCCTTGAGACACATCCAATTAGCACGGTTGGCTCCATACAATGCAAAAGAGGTTCAACAAACATACAACCGGCCACATTAATTGCACAAAAGAATCACTGCCTCAATGAGCTATCAGCTGTTCAATTCGCCACGACTGGACTGAGTGACTATGGTCAAGCTGGGTCCACACCTGAGTGACCAGTTGCATGCAACTGAATCACTTATATGTAAACGTCTCTGCAACCCGTCGCGAGCAGTTGCGCAACCAGTTGCTTACAATTGAGACAGACTCTAGTTTCCAGCATCAATACATCAATCAATGAAGCAAAAGTAGGTATATAAAAGGCGACGTTTCAGGAAATAGATATTCACAGCACATAGAGAGGCCAGAAAAGTGAAGATGGTTCTTAGCGATCTGTGAATGACCGGGTCATTATAATCTCGAGGATATGCCGTTTAAGTGTCATTGTTGCACAACCACTCGCTCAGATGCAGCCAAAGCAGCTCGCTGCGAGAGATTTATTTCGTGGCGCAATCTCGAGAGCGATGTGTTTGCTCTGCCCGCTCGGATGTGGACCCGCGGATTGAGATTCGATGCGTTCATGTGCAAACCACGTTCATGTGCGAACACGTTCATGTGCCAACACGTTCATGTGCAAACACGTATACAGCTCGCGGGTACGACATCCATCGCAGCAAGTGCTCGGCGTAACAAAAAAAAACATTGCAAATATAAATGGATGCGAACACACAAACAAAATACCGGACCAATCTGGAACTAACAGGGCTGCCTCTGCGGTCATACCCACCATGGAGCGGGGCCAAATTTACGCAGCGTGCCGAGATAGATTCATAGCAGATTAGCGACATAAATTCTTGTGCCTGTCGAATTAAAAAAAAAACACCCGTGAGTTATGGCCATGGGCAACTCAGCTAAAAGCTTTGCCCATTTAACGCCCCCCACGGCCTCTGCCGGACACCGACATCTCGACACCCATCGGGCAGCAGCACCCACCGGGTTCGGCAACACGCTGACACTTCCCATAATGCAACACGTTGTGCCCAACAGTTGCCTTCCTGCTCCGCCTCCCTCTCCCTTGAGAAGGCGACACTTTTTATTCTCTATGCCTCCAGATGTAAAATTGTGACTCATATTATTGCGTATGATGGCAACAATATGTCCAGGAGTTCAATGCCAATGTCGAGGCTTCAGGAGAGAGAGAGAGTTTGTGTCATGTCGCTGTTCGTCCTTCTCCGCTGAAGCAGCACAGACCACAGCGGTGTTAAAACGAGGTCCATGGTTTGGGTTGCATGGCCAGGATCGCGAAACTGCGGGTTGTTTCTTTAATTGCCTATTCATGAAGGAGATGTGCGCATCTAGCTGCTGATGTTCTGATGCGGTTGATGTCTCTACCGGTGTCTTTGAGGAGGAATGTGAATACCAGGAGGTGCGATGTTTGAGTTTTGAATGCGGTGTTCGTTGTGGACGTTCTGCCTAGCTCGCGTCTATGGCTTACCTTGAAAGAAAATGAAAAAACACACTAAAGAGAGAGAGAAAAAAAAACGACATGCGTATGCATGGCTTATGTAACGGCCTCCAAAACACGTGTTTTTGGTACTTGCAGCCGGACACGCGGAGAGCGTATCACGTCCGTCTGAAGGTCATGGTGAAAGGAGGAGGCTCGAGTAGCGGTTGGATCTAGGAGGGCGCAAGTAAAAGCCCTTTTGTCAATTTGTGCTATTTTCTCTCGCCTTAGTCGCTATACTATGTTACCAATTCAACGAAAAATATATTTGCAATTCCGTATTGGAGCGTCTCTATGCTCTCCCTCCACACCCCCGGTCACCCACCCGTTACAGACTTCAACCTGTGTTGTAAATCGTTAAAAAGATTTATAGGGCAGCAGCAGCAGCAAAAAAAGCGATAAAACATTGAGATGCTCACTTTTAATGAATATCGTTTGGCCCAAGTACCTGCACGCTTTTGCTAATCAGCGGACGATGTAAACTGATTGCCCTGGTGCACTTAACTCATGCGCTAGACCTCGTGGTAACAGCGAACGTCAGCCATCGCGTCTCTCCACTCTGCATCGTCACATCGCTCCGTGTGAATACTGGTTCCTGTAAATCGGGGTGATGGTGCATTGCCCATTTCTGGTTTACAGATTTTTTTTCATTTTACAGTCAAGGAATGGAATAAATCCGCGAGTGCGTCAGACCGCATAGACGGAGCGATCGTATCGGTTCTTGTAAGAAGTGGCGGCAGTTTGGGAGGTTTTTATTCAGCCATGACTTGTGATGATGTTAGAAAAATAATATGTTTTTTTTATTTAACTGGTTGTTTGTGTTGATGAATAAACGTTTTAACAAGACTTTCCCTTGACGGTTGGAGACTCCTACCAAATTCCTCCAAAATCACTAAAAGTGCTTTCCACTTGAACAATTATAGAGCAGATACCACCAAGGAAGTGTCCTTCTGTGGTAGGCCATTGTACTAAGACCCCACTCAAAGATAACAAACGCCACATAAGACAGATCTGTGAAAAGGCCAAATCAAGAATCGTTCCGCTACAGAAACTCGTTGAAACAACCTGAGGCGCTTCAGCTGATGTGCTGCGAACTGCCACCCTCTCACTGATCTGCTCAGAGGCAGAATCACCGCTCTCCAGCCTAATCCGGGAGCTCGTATACACAAAATGGCTGGATGCGCAATTGAATGACGCAATGCTCATTATAACCGGAACACTAAAACCTACACCGATAACCTGGCTCTTTGTTCTGGAGAACACTCTTCCACCAAATGTCCGCAGAGACACGCACACTGCAACGGAGTTTCGGCGTTTTCTTGCCAACGACGACCACCAACCAAGACCCCAACGATGTTGCTCGCCGCCGACTCAAGTCCGGGTCCCACGGCTGGGATCGCGCTGCTGCCACCGTCCTGAAATCTCACTCAGATCCTGATGATTGTCAGCGAACAGAGAGGAGCAACGCAGACGTCCGGAATGATCACCTCATTGCACACCCAGACATCATCCCACCTCCTGGCTCTGACATCCCTCCCCAGCGTAACGCACACGCGCACTTACCCTCCACAGTCCCAAGTGCGCGCCTCCTTCGTGAATTTAGAAATTAAAGGCAAGCCGCAGTGGCCATGCAACTCAAGGTGTGCACCGTATAATGCACCGCTGTATTCTAGCAAAACTACACCAACTTTCACCTGAAGCCCTCTCGTTGCTCGCAGACATAGACATTGGCATTACGCGCCTAAACATATTGCCATCATGAGCAGGAATAGAATATAATTATTATTTATTTTTTACCTACGTGACTTTACCGAAAAAACCTAAGAGTATGAATCCTTGCAGTCACGAAAGCTTCAAATCAAGAATTAATATAATTCATTAATTGGAAAACCACTTCCCACCTGCTGTGCGGGAGTGGTAGTGCAGCGGTGAGGGCGATGGATCGGGGGCAACACGTGTCTGATTCCCAGCCAACATCCGTGCCGAGCGATGTCTAAACCAGTTCTGGGCACCCCTTTACTAACCTGCTACACTGTGGGCAGCATCACCGAGCCAGTGTTGTACTGTACTATGCTTCCGAATCTATGCTCCCTTGCTTTATCCACCTGCATTGATCAGCAGAGTAAAGTGTGGTCAAACAACTCCCATGACCGTCAGTCAAAGTGTAAGTATGCTTTAATCCAGTGGTCCAACAGTGGCTTAACATAGTGCTGGAAAAAATGTGTTCACTGTTAATGTTCTTCTTATGGGCAAGGGCAGCATGCCAAAGAGATTATAAAGCGTCCTGGATAACCCCTCAGAAACAATCTGGCCCCAAGAAAATCCATCACGATGTCACGGCGCTCCCCACGGCACCTCCCGCCCCGCTCCGGCTGCTGCTTCAATACTCCTTCACAGCGGAGGCAAACGAGCCGGTGAGATTTGTTTAAAAACGAGCAGAGCCATACGTGCCTGCTTCGCCGTTAAAAAGTTAGCCACGTTCGATTTAAAATAACATAGTCGCGAATTACTCACCGTGATTGGGAGAACCACGCAGTAACATCGCCCTCCATGATGGGTAACTCATGCCCACTTGTAAGCCGTGTTTCCCCTTGTGCTGTACAGGGACATCTACCATTAGACAGCAGCAGTAGATATATCTAATGGGGGGGGAGGGGGTGGTACTCTCACAACCTTAGGCCCCCAACTGCAGCCCCATAAATCTTCTGGCAATAGGGAGTGGGATTTAGAACCCGGTGAGGGGTTGCAATTCAACATTATTTACAGTCCTTCGTCAATCCACTGCTGGATGTAGGCCTCCTCCTGGCCACGCGAACACGGTGTGCAATGGGCAGCAACGGGCGCGCTGCACGAGTGAGTCGTTAAAGCGTACGCACGGACCTTTGGGAACAAGGCTATTAAAACGAACGTGCAGACCCAACTCGTTTATGGGCGAGGTTTATGGAGTGAGGTCCAACATCAATGCCCTCCCTTAATTACGTCCCACTCGTGCGTGTAGACGTTGGTTAAACTCTAGAAATGAGGTTGACATGAAGTCAATGGGATTTTATTTCGGGTGATGTTTTTGTTTGTCCGTGGTATGTACAATGGCTTAACGTGTGTTTATTTTTGACAAATCCATGTTTGTTAATTGGCTTTTACACAGTGTTTTATGTATTCTGCTGACGGGACCCTTGTGGCTTAAACGGATGGCACTTGCCCATAATATCTGGCAACACAACAGCATTGATTTAGTTGGCAGGCTTGATTCTGCTGATGAGACCCAGAAGGTCAAATCTGTCCAGAGATGTTGTTGTTGTTTTTTTGCGTAAACAAACGTCCCCGAAATGAAACATTGGTATGGAAGGGCAAATAATAGGCCGATTGGCTTAAACAACGATTTCATTCGAAGAGTGGTGAGACAGACACGAAACCTGATTTGCAAGGAAGGACAGGTGTTCTCTGCCAGATCGAAGCACTGATAAAAACAAACAATTTGAGTTTCCCGGATGCACGGAGCAAATGACTTGGCGGAAAGAAAAGCCGTGGCAACGACACAGAGTTGTTGTTGTTTGACTTGCATCCCACTGGGATTTTTGCACACAGCGTTGGTGTACGGTGTTTTTTCTGCAAAATTTTGCTGTCTTTTCTTGGATTTTCTGCTTGCACTTAGTCACATATTCACTTTAAGATGTTTTTTGTTCATGTTTTTGTTTTTTGTTTGTTGCGGTTGCACCCGATCCAAGAGCCGAATGGCTCACAGGGCTATATAGAATAAATGAACTTGAACTTGAGAGAGAGAGAGAGACAGAGGGACCTGTGGGTCAGATGTGGGATTGATGTAAACGAGGTCCGTTTGAGAACTCGGAACAAACACGGCAGTTCGTTCTCTCGTGGCGTCAGAGCGAACCCGAGCGGATCGATGGTGCGTCGCCACTCGACGAACATTCGTGTCAGTGACGATCGTAGTCGCCCAAACTCAGCCGCGGTGGCGCAAATAACGATGGCGACGAGGGGAGCGTTTGCCAACATTCACTCCTCGCAACGCCTGCCAATAATTATCCGTTCACATAATTCAAATGCATGCCTCCCGTGTTTGATTATAATGATCAGTCACGGGAGGCATGCATTTGCATGATCAGGCACGGGAGACATGCATTTGTATTATGTTTTTTTGTTTTACCAACAATTAATAAATTATTTATTATTTATTTTAAAAAGCCTATGTCACGTGGGACACACGTACATAATCTCTGCATTTAATTCGCGATCCGTGTCTTCTATTTCGCACGGCTGATGTTGATGGAGAGCAACAAACTCTGCTTAGCACGGTTGGGTACGTAGGGTGCGAAATAAGTTCACCATACATACATTGAGGGGGGTTGAGCCAGGTAATTGCGTCAGGAGTTTGCTGAATCACTGCCATGCCCCCTTCATTCTGTGTTCCATTGTTTGTCATGGGTGACCTCAATCTCGAATTTTCCATGTATGCATCATCATCATCGAGTATCCACATTTGCGTTCTTGTGTGCGGATGCTGTCAAGGGTTGAGTCCAGCACCTTTAAGGAAGGTCTAAGCCAGGGATTCTCCGCGTCGGGTTTTTTACACGAGGAGGTGTTTGTTCGTCACTTCTTGTGAATTTCGTTCAATCTTCTAGACGTCATCGCCATCAAAGTTGAAGTTGCATTACAGGAGGTTAAGCGCATGCGTCCAAAACGTCTTGCGCAACTTCAAGCGGTGGTGGTGGGTACGTTATTGAGATAGCACGTGGTGACAGAGAGTGCTCTCTGCCACACGCCATAAGACAACCGTGCACACACATAAGGCCTCCACATTTGCATAAGCACACTCCACGCATGTGTGACACACACGTGCACGCGTACGCACTTTAAGATGTCTATCTTAATTGGAATTGGAGCTCTCTACGTAAGAATGGTTCACATGAAGATTCAGCCAATGTTGGGTGATGAGCAGGGCTTGGTTTCAGCCAAGTCTGTCTGGATCGGAGTCCCAGAAAATATTTCTGCGCCCGTAATCCAATGACTATGGCTGTGGATACGTAATGGCTGTTAGCCACTTGCCACCTACGCAAGTGTACCCGGAGAATATTTAATGAGAATAAATTAAGCCCCTCAATCCCCCCCCCCTGCCCCTAGTCACCAGGGCTAGAGTACAGGAATCGTGAAGTCGGTGGGCGTCAATAACAAATGGCGAATTGTACCCAGGATCCAGCCCGAACCAGATGCAGCCCCCGCTCAGGGTCAACCTGAACAAAGAATCCCGCCGCGGCGCTCCTTGAGCCAAATCGCGCGCGTCACAGCCATCACGATCCTTATCAGCGCGGGCAAAACTCCGTGATGCGGTGGTCGCGCACATCTTGATTTTTATTCTTAGGTTTTTTCGGTAAAGTCACGTAGGTACGTGAATTTACCGAAAAACACCTAAGAATATGAATCATTGCGGTCACGAAAGCTTCAAATCTAGAATCTTGATTTTTTTGAGTTTTCTCCGTCGTACTCTTAGGTTTTTACGGTAAAGCCACGTAGGTTAAAAATAAAAAAAATATTAATTAAAATTAATTTAATTTTTTACCTACGTGACTTTTACCGAAAAAACCTAAGAGTATGAATCATTGCAGTCACGAAAGCTTCAAATCTAGAATTATCTCCGTCGTGATGAGCAACAGGACGGAGTGCACCGTTGCGTTAAGTCTACAAATTAGTCGGCGTAACCGGGTTTCCAGTTCGCGGATTTTATTCGTAATGAGTGCGGTTTTATTTCGAAGAAAAAAAAAAGTTATTTGGAAAGTTGATTTGATGGGTAGAGATATGATCGGTTTTCGAAAAAAAAGTTCGTACTTGAAATAAAAATTACACTGTGAATGACGTCTATTGTGTGTCAAATGAAAGCGTGGAGTACAGGGCGAATGTGGTTTAAGTCAAAAATACCCTGCACGTGATGGATTTCATCCAATCGCAGACAAGTATGATCACGAGACGCGGCACGTTTAAAAAATTCCATCCGAATTGTAGTAACCGGGCTCTCCTTTTTTTTACGTGCATATGTTTCATCATTCTTGATTTGAAGCTTTCGTGAGCGCGGGAATCCATACTTTTTGGTTCTTTCGGTAAAGTCACGTAGTTAGAACATTAATAGATCACGACGTTTCGATCGTAACGCCGCTGCACGGGGAGCCTTCATTCACAAGAGCGAGACAACACGACACGGGTTTTCGGTAAAATTCCACGCGGTGCGCGGGGAGTGTGCGGGAGAGGGAGTGTGTGTGTGGGAGGGGGGGGGGTGTGGGTGGGGTGTGTGTGTGGGGGGTGTGTGTGTGTGGGGGGGGGGGGGTGCGGAAGGCAATGTCCCGAGCGTGTTGTGGAATCCTAGCTGCTGTGTAAATCGCCCGCATGCTTCTCGAAGGACGAGCAGCATGGGCTGGCATGCGCTGGTGCCTCCTGTGCCTTTGCTCTACAAGGCGTCGAGTCCCGAGCCACGGCAGCGATCGCCCCAGCCCCACCCCCCCCCCCAGAAGTGCCTGTCGCGGCGTGACGTCACAGAGACAATCATTACGCGTCACGACCACGGCGTCCATTGACGCGTATCACGCAGAATGAGTACGAGGTGGGACGTCTGTGTGTCACGTGGCACACCGTGATTAAAAGAAAAAATGTATTTGCATGGGTGTTGTGTAGAAGGAACATTGCCCGAAACGTCGCATGTTGTCGACGTTTTCTTTTTAAAGCCACCGTGGCTTTTGAGGGGTTTGTTGAGCTGTACATTTTTTTTTTGTTACGTGGGTTTAGTTGAGAGAACATGGTGTAGCCCTGAAGAGCGTGACAAAGCCGCCCCCCCCATTGCGGAGGGTACTTTGGCCTAATATTCCCCGCGAGAGTTAGGTTTACACACACTTTGGACAGAGGTCAGTGCGTGGGGGGTGTTTTAAGATTCTTCCCAATTGTTTTCAACTGCCGTTCCCCGAGGTCGAATCAAATTCAGCATGCTCACCATCCCACTATGGTATCAGCATGCTCAGCATCCCACTATGGTGTCAGCATGCTAACCATCCCACTATGGTATCAGCATGCTCATCATCTCACTATGGTATCAGCATGCTCACCATCCCACTATGGTGTCAGCATGCTAACCATCCCACTATGGTATCAGCATGCTCATCATCTCACTATGGTATCAGCATGCTCACCATCCCACTATGGTGTCAGCATGCTAACCATCCTACTATGGTGTCAGCATGCTAACCATCCCACTATGGTGTCAGCATGCTCACCATCCCACTATGGTATCAGCATGCTCACCATCCCACTATGGTATCAGCATGCTCACCATCCCACTATGGTATCAGCATGCTCATAATCTCACTATGGTATCAACATGCTCATCATCCCACTATGGTATCAGCATGCTCACCATCCCACTATGGTATCAGCATGCTCACCATCCCACTATGGTATCAGCATGCTCACCATCCCACTATGGTGTCAGCATGCTAACCATCCCACTATGGTATCAGCATGCTAACCATCCCACTATGGCGTCAGCATGCTAACCATCCCACTATGGTGTCAGCATGCTAACCATCCCACTATGGCGTCAGCATGCTAACCATCCCACTATGGCGTCAGCATGCTAACCATCCCACTATGGTGTCAGCATGCTAACCATCCCACTATCGCGTCAGCATGCTAACCATCCCACTATGGCGTCAGCATGCTAACCATCCCACTATGGCATCAGCATGCTCACCATCCCACTATGGTATCAGCATGCTCACCATCCCACTATGGTGTCAGCATGCTAACCATCCCACTATGGTATCAGCATGCTAACCATCCCACTATGGCGTCAGCATGCTAACCATCCCACTATGGTGTCAGCATGCTAACCATCCCACTATCGCGTCAGCATGCTAACCATCCCACTATGGTGTCAGCATGCTCACCATCCCATTATGGTATCAGCATGCTCACCATCCCACTATGGCATCAGCATGCTCACCATCCCACTATGGCATCAGCATGCTCACCATCCCACTATGGCATCAGCATGCTCACCATCCCACTATGGCATCAGCATGCTCACCATCCCATTATGGTATCAGCATGCTCACCATCCCATTATGGCATCAGCATGCTCACCATCCCTTTATGGTATCAGCATGCTCACCATCCCACTATGGCATCAGCATGCTCACCATCCCACTATGGTATCAGCATGCTCACCATCCCACTATGGTATCAGCATGCTCACCATCCCACTATGGTATCAGCATGCTCACCATCCCACTATGGCATCAGCATGCTCACCATCCCATTATGGTATCAGCATGCTCACCATCCCATTATGGCATCAGCATGCTCACCATCCCATTATGGTATCAGCATGCTCACCATCCCACTATGGTATCAGCATGCTCACCATCCCACTATGGCATCAGCATGCTCACCATCCCACTATGGCATCAGCATGCTCACCATCCCACTATGGCGTCAGCATGCTCACCATCCCACTATGGTATCAGCATGCTCACCATCCCACTATGGCGTCAGCATGCTCACCATCCCACTATGGCATCAGCATGCTCACCATCCCACTATGGTATCAGCATGCTCACCATCCCACTATGGCATCAGCATGCTAACCATCCCACTATGGTGTCAGCATGCTCACCATCCCACTATGGCATCAGCATGCTCACCATCCCACTATGGTATCAGCATGCTAACCATCCCACTATGGTGTCAGCATGCTCACCATCCCACTATGGCATCAGCATGCTCACCATCCCACTATGGTATCAGCATGCTAACCATCCCACTATGGTGTCAGCATGCTCACCATCCCACTATGGCATCAGCATGCTAACCATCCCACTATGGCATCAGCATGCTCACCATCCCACTATGGTATCAGCATGCTCACCATCCCACTATGGCATCAGCATGCTAACCATCCCACTATGGTATCAGCATGCTCACCATCCCACTATGGCATCAGCATGCTCACCATCCCTCTATGGCATCAGCATGCTCACCATCCCACTATGGTATCAGCATGCTCACCATCCCACTATGGCATCAGCATGCTCACCATCCCACTATGGTATCAGCATGCTCACCATCCCACTATGGCATCAGCATGCTCACCATCCCACTATGGTATCAGCATGCTCACCATCCCACTATGGTATCAGCATGCTAACCATCCCACTATGGTGTCAGCATGCTCACCATCCCACTATGGCATCAGCATGCTCACCATCCCACTATGGTGTCAGCATGCTAACCATCCCACTATGGTATCAGCATGCTAACCATCCCACTATGGCGTCAGCACGCTAACCATCCCACTATGGTATCAGCATGCTCACCATCCCACTATGGCGTCAGCATGCTCACCATCCCACTATGGTGTCAGCATGCTCACCATCCCACTATGGTATCAGCATGCTCACCATCCCACTATGGTGTCAGCATGCTAACCATCCCACTATGGTGTCAGCATGCTCACCATTCCACTATGGTGTCAGCATGCTAACCATCCCACTATGGTGTCAGCATGCTCACCATCCCACTATGGTGTCAGCATGCTAACCATCCCACTATGGTATCAGCATGCTCACCATCCCACTATGGTGTCAGCATGCTCACCATCCCACTATGGCATCAGCATGCTCACCATCCCACTATGGTATCAGCATGCTCACCATCCCACTATGGTGTCAGCATGCTCACCATCCCACTATGGTATCAGCATGCTCATCATCTCACTATGGTATCAACATGCTCATCATCCCACTATGGTATCAACATGCTCATCATCCCACTATGGCATCAGCATGCTCACCATCCCACTATGGCATCAGCATGCTCACCATCCCACTATGGCATCAGCATGCTCACCATCCCACTATGGCATCAGCATGCTCACCATCCCACTATGGCATCAGCATGCTCACCATCCCACTATGGTATCAGCATGCTCACCATCCCACTATGGCATCAGCATGCTCACCATCCCACTATGGCATCAGCATGCTCACCATCCCACTATGGTATCAGCATGCTAACCATCCCACTATGATATCAGCATGCTCACCATCCCACTATGGCATCAGCATGCTCAGCATCCCACTATGGCATCAGCATGCTCACCATCCCACTATGGCATCAGCATGCTCACCATCCCACTATGGTATCAGCATGCTCACCATCCCACTATGGTGTATATATGTGTATAAAGTGAATACATTCAAAGTTAGTATCCCCGACGAGGGCTGCCCACGTGCCCTTTGCCGGGTCGGGGGCAATCGGCCCAGTGGGCAAACGAGAGATGTTCTGTCTACCGTACGCGTTACTATCGAGAGGTTACAAGCTGACACTCTGGGCAGATCTCTGTTGGTCGAGTGTTGATCTTGTAACAACGGCTTAGTGCCTTTAGAGCGTAAGATTAGTTTATATTTCATTCCCACTTATTAATTTTTATCCTTCAATACAAAACGTTGCTTTTGGATGTGTATGTTACTCGATTCTCGTAAACAATTAGTTGAAAATGACATTGAAGTACTATAATATCGATTGTTTCGATGTATTCCATGTTTATGTTTCCATGTCCGCTTCCTAGTTGATGCCGTGACGTTTTAACATTCGATGGAAAGTGTGGGGGGGGGAAGAAATAAAAACGATTCTCAATTTAACACGTAGGCTTTCGCGACCAGTATAATTCATAATATAGGTTTTTAGGGTCAGATCGCGTTATTTAATATTTAATAATAACGCGATCTGACCCAAAAACCTATATTATGAAAAACTATTATTTTATCACCACAATTGATTAAATCTGCCTGGTGGAGGTGGGTGGATCGTGGCAACTTCTTCTTGGCACATTCTGCTACGTGCGCAGGTGACAGCAGCTACTACAGATCGGCGCAAAATGCCTTGGCTTTTTGCCCGGTGACAACATTGTTGTTGTTATTGTTACTTACGGGGATAAACCGGCACGGGGACCTTGCGAAATCCGCCTCGCTTCACCGCGCGCGCACACACACACACACCTGTGCTCGTAGTTTCGACCTCTCGCTTCTCGACTATCAAGTCGAGGTGTACGCCTTCCCACACACTGCTGCTGCTGTGGCTAAAAAGCTGCCCTTGATGTGGAGGGCGCCTCGTGGCTCAGAGGTAAGAGCAACGAGTCAAGGATAGTTGCCAGTGATTCACCCGGGTTGTCAAATAGATTAAGTTGATGGTCTCATCCCGGTCATCAATGAATGCATAGAGACCCGCACACTCACATAGATACGCGTAGACTCACATAGAGACCCACAGGCTAACATGGATCTCGATGTCAATCTATGGGTCCCTATGTGAGTATGTGGATCACTATGTAAGACAAGGCTGATGATGAAGCCACTGCCAGCACATTCCAGTAATCCAACGAGTCTCTATATGCGTCTCTTGGTCTCTGAGTCTAGGGGTTTATGTGAGGCAATGCTAATGATGACACTCGCAGCACGTTTCTGCACGCGATATACATTTGAGACGACAAAAAACGCCCAGGCGGAGACCTTTGTGGCCTCCTCAACCTGGGCCCTCCACTGTCAATCAGTCACATAACGCTCGCCGGCATGTGCTTTAAGGCCATGCTACGTTAGGGCAATTTTATAATACATTTCACTGTGTACGCACTAACTGCGAGCGAGTATATCTACTTTGCACGGCACTGAATTACGTCTTGAGGATGAAAACATAACTCGTGGAAAAGTTCGTTTGATGGATGAAGATTGACCTCGATAATACACGGGTAGCCACGTGAGCTCTCTCAATGATTGGAAGTTGCCATCGTAGGTGCCCATGGGAGGTAAAGTGCCATCAAATTTGTTCAAATTTGAGTGAGTAAACGCCGTCACGAGAGAAAGCGGCGGCGCAGCAGCAACAATTGCTGGCGACAATTGCTCTGAAATTGCTGCGGTGCATTGCGACCCCTTACGCGCGAAAATAGCTCGCCCGTGGGGTAGCAGTTTTGCACAAAACGCGCATAATTGCGCTGTTACGCGCAATTTCATTCAGAAGGCCGCAACTTTTCGACGCGGGGCCATGAGCGGCGAGAGACACGTTCGGCGAACAATTTATCGCATCTTTAGTGCCTCTTCAAAGCTCGTGCTACGCCGGAGCAGATTTTTGGTGGAGAAGATTTAATTTTGATTACGTTTAAGCCCCAGAGTTGGGATTCTCTAACATCGCGAATCCTTACGCTCCTCTGTCCCAACAGAGAACGATTTGGAAGAGCGGCTCGATTAACATGCAAATTGAACGCGGCGTCATCTATCACGCGCGCCGACACGTGCGGAGCTGCGGACAAGAAGATCGGGAGCTTGGGTCGAGCCGAGAATGTGAGTACCGACGCGGGTGAAAAATGCCCCTTTCGGCTCAGCGAACAGTGAGCGTGAATTAAAGAGCGGCCGGTGGCCGAGATTTTACTTGAATTCACTACCATGGAGAGATGGTGCGGCGTGGACAGGCCTTCATCCAGCTGTGGGTTGGTCATGACTGACGCCGATTATGATCGTCGTGTATTATTTATAATGCCGATCCCATGCTGTACATCGTCCAGGCGAAAGGGCCAAGGAAGGGTTTGAGAATAATTACTCAGCATGTAAGTGATTACAGACTAAATACAATGTTCAGACACAATACAATATATGCAACTAATGAGAATGAACTACATTTTAAAGGTAGACTGTGCTTCAGTTCAAACCGTGCTCATTGATGAATAAGGCATGGTACCTATGACATGCTTGAGCACGCGTGGCTGTATGAATCAAAAGCTGGAGCTGAATTGAGCAGACATGTGGACTTGGACGTGACTAATAATATAATCTGACGGAACTAAATATATATATATAATTAAGTCTCAACTCAGCCACACGTGAGCATGGGCAATAAACGCGGCCGGTGAAGAGATTATTTGCATTTATGAGCTCGTGAAGGATGCAATCATCACAGCAGATGCTGGTGTGTGTGTGTTTTTTTTTAATTTTAATTTGCGCTTCTCAGTGACAAACAAAACTTTAACACGGGTTGTGTTGGCCACGTAAATATTGCAAATGTGTCAATGTTTGATCTTCTATGGGACTGCTTAGAAGTTAGGGCATTCTAATGGCTCTGCATAGCGAGCAGTGTATCACCGCGTGTTAGAGAATGGCTTCAGAAGATGATATCACCTAACGGCTTCTGAAGTAACTATCCAATACCTCGTTATCCACACAAGGGTCCGAAGAAACAAAAAAAACATCGTCATCGCACGTTACTCACACATTAACGTTTCCGTCTTAGAGCCGGAATGTAGCCAGCTGAAATAAAAAAAAATAACGCGATGTTTTTTTATTTGGTGCAGTCATTGGCAACTGTGATGAGACCATTAACTCACGTGAGAACGCGGTTTCATCACGGGCAGCTAAAACCCGGAGTTGAACCCAGGCCCTCGGCGATGCTCTGAGCCCTGAGCCACCATGTCACCCTTTCAATAATCTTTTTTAGAAAAATATAGTGGTGGGATGTTGGACAGTTTCACTAACGAGAGGGGTTTATTATCATTATTTTTCCTGGGGAATTTTAATAAGTGTTATGTTTTTTTTTAATGAGTCACTAGAGACCCTTTAAAAGGGGGCATAGTGTTAAGTAATGGCGGGGAGGGGGGTTCTCTCTGGTTAACAAACATTGGTAGGAGGCATAGGTGTAGTAGTGTGGTTGCCATGGGCCCTAATACAATGAACCTGCTCTCTAAATAGCTATGGCGCTGCCTGTAAGGAGACTCAAACCTAAATGCATGCTACTCCACCACTGCCTGAATAATCGTGTGCAACAACACAGCATTTAAATAATACTGCGATTCAATTCCAGTTGCCTGTACACAGCCAATGCTACCACTCCAACAGAAACAACAAGACGTTGACGATTGTGGTCTCACTGGAGTCAGAGTATGCTCAGGTGGCGATGGGGATGATGAGCCAGTGGGAATGATTGGTCAAGGAGGCCTGGCGGCTCAGAGGTCAGAACGCTGAGCTGGCAACGCTGCGATTCTGGGTTCAAATCTCGCCAACTGCCGGTGATTAAACTGGGCCCTCAAGTATAGCGAGTTGATGGCGTCAGCCCCGTTACCCATGACTGCACTAAAATAACCCATCCACATTAAATTTGGTTCTGCACTTAAATTGGATACATTCCAGCTCTGGGAATAAAAAAAATATTGGGTTCACTGTCATGAAATGAGCATAATTCTACGTGACATGTGTGAAAAAGAGGTTCAGAGCTAATCGGATTCCTCCAGGATAAATGACAATTCTGATTCTGACACGGTGGGTGGGAAAGGGCTGCCGCCTGCTCTGTGGACCAGAGATCACATGGAGGAGTCTCAGAAGTAGCTCTGCTATATCTTAATCCGTCGCCCATGCTCTACAATGATTTCGTCTCACGAAATCTATATATTTAAATCAGCTCAGGCCTCCCGTAACTCACCTAATATAAATGTTGCCACCACCACTCTGAATCACTGCCCTCTCGCTGTGCTGCTCATTTCTGCTTGCTCTCCACTTCTCCCTGCCTCCACTCTCATCATCATCTCACCACCGACATCTTGGCCTGGTCATTCCTCCTTCCCTTCTTGCCCTGCACTCTTTCTTGCATCCTGCCGCTCATCTTGAGCCGTGCTCTCTCCACATTGTTTCTCTTGGGGACTTCCATCCCGGCATCTCATATCTTCCCTTTCCAATTCCTTGTTCTTTCCCATACGTTGTTGCCACCGGGAAATTGATGTATACCACCGATAGTACAATCAGGATAACATTATGTGTGTGTTGAGGGGGGGGGGGGGAGAGGAATACAAAAGGTTATTTTTATAAATAGCATTGCTTGGTCATTTGTTGAACTTTGACCTTCAATTTGGCGATTTGGAAGGGCAGCCCACTGGACCACTGACCCGTGCTGTCGCATTCGAATCTCAAATCTCATCGCCATCTCCATCGGCAGTCGCCCGCATCGCTGCCACGCGGCCTCCTCTCGACTCGACGTTAATGTCCGCGTCAATAATTGACGCCTGTGGATTGATTTCTTTTCTTGCGCAGGCAATTACCGACCATCGATCGCGTTGCGTAATATAGACGGCGGTGCGCGTGCGTGCCCGGCGAGTTGGCGCGAGTTCGAGCGACACAATGACGGACGAGATGGAATGGGAGATGGCGAGACGCTTTCCGTAATGCCGCGGTGAAGTGGTTATGACACTGGACCTACAATTCAGAGGTTGCGAGTGCAATTCGATCTCTCGGTGCGGCAGTTGAAACAGCGGTGCCAGTATCTCTCCCCGCTCCTCCCCCTCCCAGTTGTTCCTCCTCTCGTTTTCGCTGTCCACTCTGCGTTATTTTGGGGTAAATCGTGGATAACTCCACTTCTTCCAAGACGTCTGCTCGACATGGAAGAGGAGGCCAAATACCCATCAAATGGTGAAGGTCCCCCACCGCTAGTGAAGGCCATTCCACGTGAGGCAAGTAATTGCCGAGCTGTACCTTTAGCTTGTTTCATCCCCTGCCACCATCCCCAATTTATCTGCCCCCTCGCCGAGTCAGTTCCTAACACCCCCTGCCACCACTGAGTATCCAACCCCCCCTCCCCCCTCCAGATACACACTTGTAACATTGTATATATCTGCTGTGAAGCAAGGGCCATTGCCCGAAACGTCGCCTGCTAGAAATAGGGCGTTCCTTGTAAGACAGCGCCGCTGGCCAAGTGCGCCGAGTTCATTGTCGCCGCTGCTAATCCTGCTCGTGCACTGCTGCAAACGCAGCGGCAGCAGCACCGACATTCCCAAATCGTCGCTCAACTTGTGAAACGGCGTCGCCGTCTATGAGTGTGAACGATGGTGGGGGGGGGGGGGTGATGAGGGTTCGGTGGTAGTAGGGGGTGATCGTGGGTGCGGGGCTGAGCGAGCGAGTGAACGTGCGAGAGAGACGGTCGTGGGAGCGACAGCCTCGCGTGATTGCCGCGAATAACGTGTCTCGTGACTCCTGTCTTCGAGTTCTCAGCGATGTCCATCGACATGCGCAACTTGGCGCATCGTTAAGTTTCAATGCTATTCTTTTGATCTTTCGGTAAAGTCACAACACAAGCGATCAGCATCATCATACTCCTGATGACAATCGTTTGTTTTGTGATCGAAACGTCGTAGTTTTTTAGGTTTTTTATTTACTTTGATTTTTTTCTATCTACGTGACTTTACCGAAAGATCCAAAGAATATGAATTACTGCAGTCACGAAAGTTTGAAGTCAAAATGTAAGCCTTCATACTGTCCATCCGTGTGTGTCTGGGTGTTGCCTTCGGGGGGGGGGGGGGGCGCAGTGGTTCACACGCTGCACGACGAACCCGGCGACCCGAGTTCGATTCCAGAACCACAAACAGCAGTGACATGGGCATCCCCTAGGTGGACTCAGCCTCAAATGAGTACCTGGTGTGGTGTGTAAAAAACACCACTGGGGAGACAAAAGCGGCCGGGCGTAGTGCTGGCCACCCACCTCCTCGTGTGCCGCGTCGGTTTTCATAGGTGCTCGCTAACAGCACTTGCCCCAACAGTCTGTTCAGGCTATACGGGGGAATTTTGTCTTCGTATTGGCGCAGCGGTTATGGCGCTGCGCTACGAATCGGAGATGTAGAGATTCAATCAGCTCCACCCTCTGCATATGCTCGGTGGGTTATTGACATCGGTGGATTCAGCCGAGATATGGCGACGGCTTGGTGAGGTCTTCATCCAGTGGTGGATTCAAAATCACTCATGCTATTTTAAATCGAATGTACGTGGCGTTTTAGTGCACGCAGAAGACACCATCTCCGCGACGCTCTTGCTGTGCCGTGCGTAATGGCACAACAATCGCATCTGCCGTGAGCACGTGGCTCTGCTCCGATTGTGTGTGGGCGCACCCGGGGCGATGCTTTACGCGAACATTCGCCCTTCCTGTCACTCAGTGATCAAGATGTTGATGCAGCTTTACCTTAGCGACCCCGCACCCTCCAGCCTGATGGGGAGAGCGCGCGTCGTGTTTGTGTCTTTGGACGAAAGTGGAGGGATGAGTGACTCTCAGAGTAGCGAGCGGAGAGCCAGAGGGCTAAAACGCAGCACTTTGGCAGAGTGGGGAGCATAGGTGGTGCATCTGCCAGTCATCTCAGTCAACTCGTAGCACCTGGGTCTGTCCCGTGACCTCCTGCCAGCGAGACTTCGACACTTCACGTGGCCTCAAGGTGCACCTAGCCTGGCACAAGCGCATGGAGGATGTCACTGCCACTTAATGGCGAACTGCAGTTGTTATGATTGCATAGCAAACATAGTGGCGAATATTTAAACCGGTCCTGGGCCTTCTCTAGGTCAACTCAGCCTTAAGTACGTGTTGCAGGGTGTAAACATCGCTACTGGGGAGACAAAGGCATCCGGGCGTGATGCTGGCCACACATCCCCAGCCTTAATAGGTGCTCGCAAACAGCGCTTACCCCAGCCATTTGTTCACGGCAATATCGAGGATCTTTGTCTTTTATGCAGCAGGCGAACCTGAGTTCGATTCCTGGCCCACGCCTATCATGCGTAATATCCGAACCGGCATTTTGGCACCATTCTTTTGTCGACCGAACTTCCTCTAGGTCGACTCAAGTCTCAAACGAGTGCTGCGTGTTAAAACATCACCACGGGACAGGTGGCCACGTGTCATGCGGACTGGACCACCCACTCTGCCCCCCCCCCCCCCGCCGTACCAGAATAGGGACTGGCTAACAGCACTTACCCAAATAGTCGTCGTCGAAGATGCAAATTTGCTCCGCGAGTTTTCATAACCCCTCTCTCAATAAACGCGACTTTCTTGATTTGAAGCTTTCGTGGCTGCAGGAATACAAACTATTTGGTTCTTTCGGTAAAGTCACATGGGTATGAAATAAAATAAAATAGATCACGACGTTTCGGGCGCAACACAAGCGTCCGTCATCAGTTGGGAAAGCTTCAAATCAAGAAAGTAGCGTCTGTTGAGTGAGAGGGGGTGTACACAAGCTCATGAGCGTCACCGGCTGTCGACTGAAATTGTGTAAAATTATTAGTTTACGGACAATTACCTCCAATCGTTGCGTTTAACAACGTTGCGTCCTCTCTATGTACAACATCGCCAGCAATGCGTCTGGTCTCGGAAGCCGAGGATGTTTAAAGCCCGGGTAGCACTTAGATGGGCGATGGCCATGGACAACAAGCTTCTTCGGGACTATGTTGCGAGCAGACAGCAGTGAGATCGACATAAATTGTTGTCTTGTACTTCTATGCTCCTTGCTTTTATCACCGGCCCGCACTGATCAGCGTGGTCAAATAATCTCCACAATTAACTGGTGGCCCTCATCCAGCAGTAGATGAACAGAGGCCCTATACGTGTGAAAGATGTGATTCCCACGTTGGTTCGGTGAGTTTGGCAAAGGCAACCGTACGTTTGTATAAATGTATGAATCTCCTAAACACAATAACACAATAGCAATCATAAACGTATTGTTTGTATGCAGAAAAGCCTCGATGAGTGTTGAGACTCTTTTTTCACCTGTCATAATCACTCGGCAAGTAGCTGCGACCTTCATCCTCGCTTCTCACGAGAACACATTTGCTGTGAACGGTGCTGTTCAATTCCCTGAAGCAATGACGAGAATTCCACATTACTTGGGCGAGAGCGAGTTCATCCGCACACAAAACAACAACAAAAAATCCACTGAGTTCCCACAAAGTGTTACTCATTTTGTTGGGATGATGGCATGATGGGTGTGGGTTAACCACAGACCAGGACGACAATTTTCAGATTGTGAGACAAGTTTTTAACTACCGAGGGACCCAATCAAATAATCATTCATAACGTGTATATTATTAACCTTCTGAGCACAGACGATATATTTTGATTTGTAGAACTTGCATTGGAGGAAGAAGAAAAATCCATTATGCAACAAAATCAGTTTTGCATTCAAAGCACCGATATATATAGGTACAGCAAGTGAAGGTCGGTGGTTATTGTGTTCATTATAAACGTGTTTCAACAGACATGCAATGGCACAATGTGTTTACAATTTCAGTTTTTGTAATGATTTTATTTCATTTTTTTTTCCAAAATAAGTCTCGAGACCTTTCCAGGAGGGTTCTTAAAAATGCATACAAATTTCCAGCATATTTCAAAACTTCACTTTTTTACGTAAAAAAAAAATCTGAGAAAGTTAAATTTTCTCCCATATCTCGAGAAATATCAGTGGTCTCCACCACCCAGCACAATCTGGTTTCCTTCTAGATTTGAAGCTTTCGTGACTGCAAGTATTCATATTCTTAGGCTTTTTCGCTAAAGTCACGTAGGTAAAACATCTAAATTAATAAAAGTAAAATAAAATAAAAAATTATTTTATCTTTTATTTTACTTTTATTAATTTAGATTTTTTACTTACGTGACTTTACCGAAAAAACCTAAGAATCTGGTTTCCACCACGGACATTTTACTTTTATAGAGCGCTTTCGCTTTGACGAGCCATTTAAGTTCCTATAATTGCAAATTCCTAAATCCTTATCGATGGGTCTCCGTGTAAATCTTCACCCATTTGCAAGTTGATGCTGCATCCCACTACCTTGTACCACACAGGGAGAGCTGCCGTTGGATGGACCCCTTGGATAGACTGCAGGGGTATCCAAAACGGTAGAGATGAGCTGTGATGGAAGGCGCTTTTAAGATGCTGAAGACATCCAAGTAAGTGCCTACATTTTCACACAAATCCTAATCGTTACTGACACTACTCTCCCCCCGAGTGGTGAATGACGTTTGTCTCTTCAGAGCGTCGATCACCAACTTCGAGTTCTGCTGAAACTTTCTGCTGCAGCTGACACCGTACATCACTCTACGCTCCCTGAGAGCATCGTCTCAAGCACTGAGCAGGTGTGCGCGGCGTATAACAAAATGTTCTAGTAATAAGAACCCACCCTGTTATTTAGCACCCTTTAAAAATGAATTTCACCGATGATTAATTTTCGGTGGCTACCATGTTTTTTTTTACTGCTGATAGCTTTGCATTACAGATATTCCTCTACTTACGAACTTTCGAAAGATATATTAACACACCTGTCCGTACGTCCAAGTTACCTGTTCGGACCGAGCGTCGTAAGTTTAACTGCCGCGCAATAGATGGCGTTGGTGGCATCTGCATCTGCAGAACATGAAGAACCAGTGGCATCTACATTTACAAGAGATGATACAACTTATTCAGCCATTCCCCATGTTTATTGTACATGCCGTGCAACATGTTTGGAATCGACAGCAGTAAAGTTGGACTTGTGTAAAAATCGGCTGACGAACGGACCTCTGGAACCAAACTCGTTTGTAAGTAGAAGAGTCTCTGTCCTGCAGTGTTGAGTTGGCAGCAGTGAAACGACACCGCATGCAGGAGGGCATGAAGACACACATGAGCAGTAAGCTCAACATGTATACAAGTGTCAATCTTCGATTGTTAAAGGAAAGATTGTGACCCCATATTGACATATACGATGTGTAGGCACGTTCTAAGTCCACTCACTAAGATATTTGTAAGTGTCATAATACTTTTAAAGATATTATTAGTGTTGTGAAAATGGCTTAGGTAAGTACTGTAAGACTAAAATGGAGGGCATAGGTAATGCGATTAAGGGTTTTCGAATGTTGATTGTGGTCATTGATTTGGTAATTGTAATGCAACTGTGATTTTTGGAAAGGAAAACAGTGAGTAGACAATGCTGTTTTCACTCTCTTGAATTTTAAGGTAATATTTAATTATTGTAATAAAGGTATCGCAACGTTTTACAGTGCTGTAAACAGGCTTAGGCCTATGTGGAATGTGATATACATGGCAACGTTTAATACACATATAACGTATGTTTATATTGTTAGATTAAGTATTGTGTTAATACATGTGTAATGTTGTTAATTTACAATACAAAGTTAGAGATGGTTCCTGATAATTAAACCTTACGTGGTTATAGACAGCTGTGTACGTAGTGACAGCGAAATAAAAGTTTGAATTTCGATTTAAAGCTTTCGTGACTGCAGGGATTCATCTTCTTGGTTCTTTCGGTAAAGTCACGTAGAATGGAAATAATACAAGAATAAAAATAAAACATAATAAGCCTGGTGGTGTTCATTCAGACGCTGTCTTTTGGACAGACCTGTTCTTCACCTGAGGACGGCTGCTTGCGTTGTGGCCGAAACGTCGTGAGAATTATTTTATTATGTTTTATTTTTATTATTTTATTATTTCCCTTCTACGTGACTTTACCGAAAGAACCAAGAAAAAGTTTGAATCTTGTATTATCGTTCCAGACATATTTAATGAATGTGTCGCAAACTGAAAATGGAAACCCTGCCTCGTCATTATAGAAATTGCTACCAGAGGCATCTCTGGCAACACTGCTGAGACCGCTCACGGACCTACATTTCCTTGTCAAGAACTGTCGACTCCAGGACTCGGCTCAAGTCCAAGGTCAAAACCTTTCCTCTTGACCTCTGCCGATGACCGTCTGCCGTTGTTTTTTCTCTAAACAATGAACACACACACACACAGACACACTGTGTCCATGCAGCGTCGTGAACAGCCATCACATTCCGATGCTATATAAATGCAAATTATAATTGTATTGTTTTCGCATCATAAAACTTTTGCAATAAGCATGCAAAAGAAGATTATCTTTAGGTTTCATTTTGCAGTTGTTATACAATATATATATATATATCAATGGTGTTCCCAAAAGAGACGTGCTGCGTCTGACTAGTTTTTCAGAAGCATGTTTGGTGGGACATATATATATTTATTTTTTGTTCCATCGTATAATCATACATTTCTAGCACTGGCTGCTTCGTTCGAGTCATCGGCTCACCAGCGGTCAGTCGCCTCTGTATTGACTCACGGGCACCTCCACCCGTGCTGTTGGACTCTTATCTGTGTCATCTCACCCATTCTGCGTTCCAACCTTCACTATAACTGCAGGCTACAGACACTTATGTGTCTACACAGCTCGACGTTTAATGTCCTTCACATCGTTTATTTTCCCTCACGTGCTAACAGTGTTTACTAATTTAATTACACGTATAAACTCGTATCTATTACAACGTTAAAGGTGCTTCATGTTGCTGACGGCTTGGCGTTTTCGCCTGCGCTCATCAAGTGTGATTTAAAGACCATGTTTTTCATATGCAAGAAAGTGAATGTATGACAGCAGACGTATATGGCCACACAAAGATGCACACAATCAACATATGTACAAAGACACAGATCTCCCCGTACCGCCTTAACAGACTGTAGGGGCAAGTGTTGTTAGCGAGCACATATGAAGGCCGGCACGGTACACGAGGGGGTGGATGGCCAGCACCACGCCCGACCGTCTTTGTACCCATGGCAGCGATGTTTGTCCACCGCACCAGGTGCTCATTTCGTGCTCAGTCGGCCCTGGTGAAGCCCAGGACTGTGTCGGATATTCGTTACTGAATATCGATCGTGAGCTGAAATGATAACTCAGGTCTGGGTGCTGGTAGTTTGCAGTGCGCTAACCACTGCGTAACCGCTCCCCCCTCTAACCCCACGCAGACAATCCACCCACACAACAAAGGCATCCATCCACACGCACGCGCGCCGTGCAACACGATCACATTCCTGGCGCACGTTCGTAACGAGGGCGCGTGCGTAATTAGCGTGCGGATAAACGGCGGCTTTGGCGTTCTGCATGGGATGATAAAGACGTTGCCCTCTAGAGGAACAGGCGCGTCGCGTGGCGCCTCCCGGCTCTGCGCGAAGACAGCGGGGCGTCCAGGCTGCTACTGTTGCCGCTTAACTATTTATGACCACATTATAATGCACCGCGGTCTCGTTCGGTGGTGTAACGAAAGAACGAGCGCATGAGGACAGAAGGAGGATGAGAAGGACTGGGAAGGGAGGGGTGGGTGGTGGTGTTGATGCGCTGCTGAATCTTGCATTGCGTGCCCACGGTCGTAGCTCGCTTGGCTCGATGCACGAGTGTAGTCGTCGATGTTCCGACGACACGAGAGAGGGCTGAGTTGAAGTCCCGAACAGGGTCGGCTTGGATTAATGCTCATAGAAGTTCTGACGGTCAACATCGCCTTTCTTCAGTTTAACACGCAGTAGGCTTTCGCGACCAATATCATCCATAATAGAGGTTTTTGGGTTGGTTCGCGTAAATAAATAAATGTGTCGTTAAAACCCGCCACCACCCGACACAGCCAACTAGTAAGGGTTGTCACGTAAACAGAACGTGGCCAATTTGTCACTAGTGCAGCACTAACCGGTGGAGAGCCAAGCCACAACATTTACAATCTGAGTTCGAAGTTTCGCCAGTAACTACAACTAGCTGAAGCCAGTAATTACAAGCTGAAGCTAGTTGTAATTACTCCAACACACCGGTGTGCTGTACTAGTGACGAATTGGCCACGTTCTGTTTACGTGACAACCATTACTAGTTGGCTGTGTCGCGTGGTGGTGGGTTTTAACGACACATTTATATATTTACGCGATCTAACCCAAAAACCTTAATTATGGATCGCCTTTCTTGTCGTCACCATCACCGTTGTGTTCGTCGCTTGAATAGTAATCATTTTTGTTTTCACACAACACAAAGGAGCTGAGTTGAAGCACTGCACAGGGTAGGGTTGGATTGATGATCACCGTCATAATTTTAACATCCGTCATAACCATCATCACCATCATTGTCATCAACCTCCTTGTCATCGTAATAGTCATCGCACTCGTCATCATCAGCCTAGTCATCATCATCATCATCGTCGTCATTTTCATCTTATTCATCTCAAAATAGAAGCATCAACGAACTAAATGTCAGAATCGTCATCAGTCAGAGCCATCTCAGTGTGCGTCGATCTGGTGCCCTGTGACAATGGGTGGCAGATGGGCCCTGTTGACTGATGATGTGTTGAAAGGGTCAGTGACACGGACACACGTGGAGACAGATGGACACAGTGACGGACGTAATGATATAAACAAATAAAGAAATGTAGGGAGACCAACAGGGAGAGTGATAAAAATAGAAAACAAAGAGAGACACACGGACACGCAGAGAGGAAAATAGACAAAGTTAGTGATGAACAGAGACACGGCGAGATACAGATACAGAGAGAGACAAAGAGAGAAACACGGAGAAAGGCACCTACAGAGAGAACCGCAGACCGACCGAGACACAGAGAAACAGAGAGAGAAAGCAACACTGAGTGACAGAGACACGTAATGTTGATAACTCCATCATCATCATCATCAGTTACTTCGCCTGCAATAGTCACTAAAGCTAATATATATATATCCTGGGCGGATGCTGCACAACTCTGCTGTGCGGGTATACGAGAACGCATCATCGCTCATTAGAAGCAGCACTCGTGTCAAGTGCGACCCTCACTGGCTTCGCCTCCCCAATTTGTTGGGCTGAGTTTCCCGTGTAGGTGTTGTATCATTGCCAAGGTCAAGGTCGAGGTCGGAGGAGTCAAGATTGGGGCTCGCGGTGTCGTCCGTTCCCGCTCGCTGATCCACACGAACCGCCCGACAACTCTTACCCACGACCAACGACCAAATCAAGTTCACTGTGAAAGCAACCCCCCCCCCCCCCCACCCCCTCCCATGCCGTCAGATCTCGCAGGCTAAGCGTGGTTGAGCCAGGTTATTTTTTGAATGGGCGACGGCGTTGAGTAGCAGCCAGGTGGTGGGAATACGCCGATTGATTTTCCAATTTTCCGTTTGGAGCTTTCACTGTCAAACCCCACTGCCCGTCATCTGCGCAGTCACGTGCCAGTCTGACTGCAGCACAGTCGTGCATTCTTGCATCCATCTGCGCGGAGCTGTGAGCGTTACACCCCTCGTGTGCGTGGTGAGTTTTTTTCCGGGTACAATAACCTGGTTTTATTGCACAAAGCCGTGCATGCATTGCTAATGGAATTGGCCAAACATCCCAGTGTAACCAGACCTTCCTGACAAAAAAAGAAAGGATTGAGGCTCTGTAGCTTTCCTGATTGAATAAAAAAAGAGCTTAATAATTGCATTTTTAAAATGTTTTGCCCTGATCGAGATGGCTTACTTATGGCATTGATTCCACGCTCAGACATCCGTGCAACCTTGGCCAGTACACATCGTTTTGGCACGCGACATTAATACACTCACCAATAAATCAATGCGGTGGATAATTGTTGTATTTCATGGCCGTGAACAGATGTAATTAGAGGCAAACATTAAACAGACCATGTGAGCATGAGCCTGACACATTGAATTACACCGAGAACTAAAAAAAAAAATGACACGATGCGGAGAGCGCATAATGTTTTAAAATCTGTAGGCTGCCACAACATTGGTGTCAGTGGCTAGCATCACGAAGCATGTGGTCCATCTCTAGGCGTGAGCTGTTGAAACAATGGATTAAGTTTATTAAATCCTCGCCACCGCCAATGTGCCCAGCGGTACGAGTTGGCACACCATGGGTACTCCTAACTTTTCCAAGATGTCCGGCGACCGTGGAAGAGTAGGCAAAATACTCTCTCGAGAGAGAGAGGCTCTGCAGAGCTTCGTTCAGTAGTGGCGTGAGCAAGACACGACAGGGCGGCCACCTTGAACCTTCGACCTTCACGTGAGTCTGCGGCTCTGAAGTTACCCACGTAGTCGCGTTAAAATAGTTGCTCGTGAGGTGCGTGTTTGTTTCATGAATGCATCATCACCACGACCAGCATCAACAGCTGTGAGATCCATCCACTGCGGGGTGTTGATGTTTCCCCGCAGTCGTCATCCTGCCACGACGCCGCGTTCCGTGTCACTGATGCGTGTGAGCTGAGCTCGTCGCTCCGTCTTCCACTGTGGACGTCCTACTGAGCGCCACGGGGCGCCACGGTGGCGAGATGTTAACTACCTCGCCTGGTTTGCAGGATGGTCGTGGGTTCGATCCCAACACTGACGCCTGCTGCTGTATATTTGAATTTTGCATGTTCTCCCCGTGGGAGCGTGGATTTATCTCCGGGTCCTCTGGTTTTTTACCCTCCACATTTATAAACATGCGTTTAGAGTATTCGGCTTCTATACATAAAACATATTAGTAAATCGGCAAAGAGAAGGTGACATACCTCGGATTGCCCAGGAGAATACGATCCAGAAAATGCGGACCTATCTTCATCTGTGCCAACTCTATGGGATAGAGTGTTGCCCCCTCGCACGCCCGGGGTTTCTACGGGTGCTCCAATTTCCTCTCACGTGTAAACACTCGTTAATTGGCCAATAACAACTTAACATATTTCGATTTAAAGCTTTCGTGACTGCAGGAATTCATCTTCTTGTTTTTTTTGGTAAAGTCAAGTGACTTTACCGAAAGAACCAAGAAGATTAACTTAGCATATGTGTATAGGATTACAGAGCGTGGACATTTAATGGCCCGGCACATCGCTTGGCTGTTGCCGTCTCGCTCGTCTGCGGTTCCTCGCCCCTCTTGAGTCGTTCCGGCTCTTTGAGGGCGAGCGGGCGCTGTGCGGCGGTGGTGCGTTACAAGTTGAATTTATTACCGCAGCAATTACACCAATGCTTCTCTCGACGAGTCTTTTTGCATGACACATACGTGCTCAGCACCACGGACACACTGATGAACAATGGAGCAAACGTTGATGTATAATCTATATATTCCTTTATCACGGAACGTGTAACTGTCGAAAAGAAAAGCACAAACACAACGTTTTATAATGCGCAATTTTACACTGAAAATTGATTTACGGTACAGGTGCAGGACATCGGTCGTGTTACCATGGGGGGGGGGGGGGGTGGGGGGAGAGTGGGCATCCATCGGATATGAACCCCTTTATAAAGGCAAAGTCGGACTCGGTGTTCATATATGATCACTTGACAGACGTCGCTCAAATTGCAAAGAGTTATGGCAAATCCGCGTTTCACAAATGGACATTTTGAATCAGGATAAATACACGTGGCTGTACAATTGTCTCAGGCCTAATATCACTTAAGCATGGCCAGTCATTGTGTGCGTGTGTAAGATAATACATGAATAAATAACTTAAACTAATGAACTAAGAGGGAAACATGTGAATTCAGATATATATCATCATATTCCATCCACTGCTGAAGGCCTCACATTGCTGGGTGAATATAGTAATGTTTTGTTTTTATATCGCGCCCTCCTATTCGCAGGGGTATTTTGGAGCGCTTTACATTTCACAGATCATCTCAACACATTGTGAAGGGCACCCTCAGTGGCAAGGCGATTCAGCACCTGGCCTGCACACGGGCTTTTGTCTGCCAGTAGGAAAACAATGATTGCTCACGTGCGTGCAATTCAAACTGAACAGTGTTGGAATGTATATACTGTATATTTGTTTTATTTGCCAAGATTGGACCGTGACGCTGGCGCACGATGGCTTACTTACGATCCCGCGGTGCCACAATCCATCGCACGGTTTGCACCCGGGTGGTCTCATTGCTGCATCTTTGCGGCCGTCATTCTCTCGGGCGCGTTTTCTCCAATAGCCAACATCCCTTTGAACGATGTGGCTCGCCCAAGGCCACTTAATATGTTCACGGTAAAGTCTAACATCAGGGAATTCCAAACTCCAGTCCTCGCGACCCACCGCGCTACATCTTTTCGCCTTCACGAGTATACTCCCCATTCAAATACAAATTAACTTGCCGTACGAATGCCCCGACAATTGTTAAACGCATCCCACGTGACGCGCAAATCAATTCATTGTGTCTGCGTCACGCTCAACACGCACGCACTCGCACACCGATATCTCAATTTGAATTTCAATCGCCCCTATGAACACAGAACGCGTTAATTGATTCGCGTGTCAAGCGGGACGCGTTTAACAATCATCCGGCGCGTGCAGCGTGCTACGAATTATTTGTTTATGGGGAGTGCCTTGGTAAACGCACAAAGACGGAGCTTGGTAGTGGCTCGAGAGGACTGGAGTTTGGAGAATTCAGGTTTAATATTCTTAGGACTTCCATACCAATGTATATCTATCTCAAGACTCGTTTAGAATATTCTTACACCGCGACCCATCAAGCTCTCTTGTGTTGTTCCGGTTTTAATGGGTGCTCGCAAACTGCATTGGTATCACAGGCTGTATGGTCACATTGGGTGTTTGTTTTCGAGTCGTCAGCATTGTGTGCATGCATGTGTATATTAGTGCGCGCATGTGGGTGGAGTGGTGGCGGAGTGATTAGCGCATTGCTTGATGAACCTGCCAATTGGAGTTCAATTACACTGGTCAACAATTTTTTTTTCTTGCCTGGACTTTTGCAGCTGTTTTAGACTACTTTCAGGGTGCTGATTCCAAATCTGATCTCAGATTTGCTCTATCACATCTCATTTTAATGCTATCGGCATACCCCATTTTCATTGATTTTACCCGAAATTTACTCTGTCACTTATGATTGCAAGTTGTTGCGAGTCAGTGACTGCTTTAGTGTTAAAATATGGTGCTGTATTTTTTAGGATAGTGTGTTTATAATATCATTTTATGTAGATATCCACATTTATTTAATATTTTTCTTCTGCAGTTTTTATTGAAAATGCAATCTTTGATATCTCTAAAACCTAATATGATAGACAAAACTAATGCCAGATTTGGAATTAGCACCCCAAAATTACCTTAAAACCGTTGGAATACCTTATGCCAGAAAAAGTGTGTTGACCAGTGTCATCTGAGCCGGTTTTGGGCCTCCCAGGTCCTGGCTCTGTGTGCAAAGCATACGCACTGAAGAGAAAAATGCGGCCGGGCATGCTGTTGGCCATCTACCCCCTAGTGTGTCGTGCCCGTCTAGGTGCTCACAAAGAGAACTTGCTCCAACAGTCTTTTTGAAAGTTATACGGGGGATCTTTGTCTTGTGTGTGGAAGTCACACTCCTGATGTAAATAAGTAACATAACACAAGTCGTATGTTGACGGTGCGTTAGCGCTGCAACACGTCTCGTGCTCGCGATGTTGCACCGCGCTTGTGATCCTCACAATCATCGGAGGTCTCCGTGTGAGTGCGCGTTATCTGCGCGTATTTCTATGAACCTGGCTGCCCGAGGTCGTTTCTCGTCCATGGCATACGTGAGCGGTGCACATCCGAGCCGATTCGAGCCTCCCCTTCGCTGTTCTCAGCCGTAAGCGAGCAACTTTGCGCGTCGTGTGAACATCGCGACTGGAGAGACAAACGCGAGCGGGCGTGGTGCGGTCCCCACGCCCCATTCGTGCGCCGTTCCAGCCTCCACGTGTATTCGCTAAGGGCACTTGCCGCAAATAGCTTGTGAAGGCGACAAAGGAAGGGAAGGGGATCTTTGTCTTTATTTGTCTCTGTGTGTGTGTGGCCGTGACGGTGGTGTCATTTTCAAATGTGAGTCACGGTAGAGGGTGGTGCTTTGCTGCTCGTTGTGGGAGATAGTTGGTTGGGCGGAGGGGTTTAGTCGGTACAGTCCAGAGCGGGTAGCCAGGGCTAAAGGCATCGTCTAATTGTCTCGTAGCGCGCAGAGGGTAGTGTCGAATGGGTGGCTGGGTTGGCCGTGGTGTGCCTTACGGTTTTGGCTGTGTGGAGTGGAGCGATTAGGATGAAAATCGTGCTCCGCACCAATAACATCTCCTCGCGTTCGCTCCGATGCAAGCCCGTCGCACCTCGTGCTTGATAATGTGGCCTCGGGATGAATTGATTTTTAGAGGTCTGGCCCATTGTGCGTGTGGAAATAACGGATTTATACAAGGACCACTTCACCCCCGCCCTTCCTCCCCCCAATCCTTCACGCCATCCAACCTGCGATTCTCGCACATGCAGCTAACTCCCGCTCCTAATAGAAAAGTCGGAAAGTGCTTACGGGCCGTGCAAAAGAAGATGCATACATTAGGTGCCCCCTTAGGAGTGCCTGCCGTGATGTAATGATGAGCAACGCTGGAATTCCAATGCAGACGTCGCCGGTTTGGTCCGATCTCTCGGCGTGGCACTTGCTGAGTGCCTTCCATCGCCCCCACCTGGGTAAATCCAACATCTTCTTGTCAGTGTGGAAGATTAGGCCAAATACACTTGCAGAGGGACCCCAGAGCTCTCGCGAGTGGACGTCCCACCCCGGGCATTAGCAAGCAAATGCGGCGTTGCTTGCGACTCCACCACCGTTATCACACCTGCCCATCACCACTGTGTTTGGCCTACTCTTACACGCTGGCCAGACGCCTTGAAAGAGGTGGTAGCACCACCCACACTTTACCCCACCACCACATCGCACGCGACTTGCCGATCGGCTCGCGGTGTCCTCATGGCTGGGTTGGAGGTAGTAAGTGACCTTGCCCATTGTCGCAAACTTGCCTCGCCCGGAGATCGAGTCGAGTGTGCGGAGCGTTGCGCCACGGCGGTTACCGATCAGTGTCAACTTGTCAGGCAATTCGCTCCGAGCACAATCGGTCCTGACGCTTGTCCAGCCGAGGCCACGTTTTGGGTATCAATGGCGGTTAATTGCATCCCTGACGCGCAGTGAATGCACATCGATTAGGCAGGTCGTGACCCCCATCAGCGAGACAGCACTGCCCCATCCTCACAACCCCATCTCCCCCCCCCCCACCCTCCACTCCAGTACACATCTCGACAAAAAAGGGGTCTCGTATGGGTTTGTATTAACGTCTCAACCGAATTCAGTATTGTGGCATCGCGTCGTATCACAGTGTTAACGCTCACGATGTGATTAAGTTATTCGTTAAGTAATTTAGCACCGCGCGGCGCATTCAGTTCAGATTTTTTTTGGCATCGGTGTCTGTCTGTGTGGCGGCCAGGATATGGTAGTACAGCAGCGGATTGTTGAATCTGAGATTGATGGGAGACCGCATGGTAACACCGCGTGTTTCCAGGTGTAGGCTGTGAGATTGCCAGGAGATGTCGGCACGCCAGTGGATTGTTCACTCTATCTGTGCAGAGGTTGAAATGTTTAATGCCTTGGTGGGTTTTCTCCATGTGCACCGGTTTCCCTGTACAATAATCCAAACATTCAAATAATGGAATTGGCCAAACAGCCCAGTTTATCAGGACTCTCGTGACAAATAGTTAGGAGACTCGGTGGAGTTTTCCTGGGTAATTATACGACAATGACATTTAGAATTAATGCATTTATTATAAAGTCAGACATTATATTCTTTACACCTGTTTGCGGGCGTCGGCAGTTAATTATTACAGTACGCAAGGCTGATTCCTTGGTTCAATGATTGTGGAGCTCAAATTATTATTTTGTAAATGTTAAGCGGGATAATGAGAGCTGTAGAGAGCTTCAGGCTAACCCTCCCATACGAGTGAAACGAATTAATCTCTCATTTTCAGGGGGCCGAATAAAAAAAAATGCAGATTTTTTTAAATTGTAGGCATACAATTGACTATAATTGTACCAAGTGTCGCCATTCAAGCCCCTCTTGAACATCGCTAGAATTCAGAGTAATTGAGCCGACTTAAGACGCGTTTCATAAAGTGGGTTTGCAATTGCCACATTTGCCCACCAGCCCCAGCAATTCTACGGTGGCAATTCATTGCATTTGTCTGCGTCCAAGTCAGTCTACCAGCCAGCGCACTCACGCGGGCATTCGTTTAATCGTTCCGAGCTGAGCCAAGGGGTTCACTCTGACCGGACGTTAGTACATGAGTCCAGACTGGACATCACACTTGCCGTCAGCACTTTGAGGTGGCATCACTTTTGCGATTCCGATTTCGTTGTGTGGCCAATAACAGCGATTTGCGTGATAACCATTTTAATTAGTGGGTTATCAAATAAGTTCATGAACTCTTGGAAGTGCTTGCACAAAGGATAGTAACATCTCATCCTGTGTTCTTGGAATCCCTCATTTTGGCCGTGTAAATACATCGGTACAACTGAAGATGTGATTTCTGCTGCCCGAGGTTATACCAGTTTCTGTTCTGGCCCATGGCCTTATGGAACCAGGGGCCTATGCACAACACGTAACTAACAAAACCACCACGAAAAGCGGTATTAATGGTAATCTTATAGGATTTTTTTTACATATAAGTTATATTCTTTTTATGTATAAATAATGTTTCCATTCCTACATTTATGTAAAATTATAGGTATTGCAAGCCAAGCGGGTGCTTTGTCTGAATGATGACATCTGTCTAGATTGTGATCAGTAACAATGCGTGTTTATACAGTTCCATAATTCATGCAAAATGCATCTCGCAATGCCGCACAATCCACTTGTGGATGTGTCTGTATATTAAAATATTTCCAGCTCAAATAGTGAGTGCATACGTCGGATGAAACCGGGAGGACCCAGAGAAGGCAAACACTCACAGATGGAAACAGGTGGCGCTTAAGTCGGCACTTGCTGTACCACATCCTCCTGGCCGAGCCAGAGTACGACACCTCCTTGTCGCTCACGGGGAAGGCAGTTTCACAACATTTGTATGGTGATCCGTCGAAACCGCGCCGCTGCCCCCTACAGTGCTGGATTACAGTCAACCACGTGCGGTGCAGCTTCCACCGCCGCCCCGCGTATTTCGACTAATTCGTTTGTTATCGATTCATGCCGTGGGATGTCTGGTGATGGCTCCACGCAGCCGCGACATTGAACATTAAAGCAGATTAACCCCGTCCACGGGACGGTCCGTACACGGCTCGCGTCGTATAAATATGCGCAAAGGACAGGCAACGGCAAAGCTATCGCGGTACGATGACCAAATTGTGCAGATCTTTGTCACTCCACTGCTGGATGAAAGCTTCACGCCGTGCAAGTAATGGGGGGGGGGGCAGGGGGAATTTGACCATACATCACCACGATGGTCAGTGTGGGGTTGACGACGGAGGAAGGGTATTAAAACCTGGTCGGATATCTCACTCGCCTCTCACGATAACCATAGCTGAGATTCGATTTCAGGTCGACGGCGCGCTAATCGATGTGTCACTGCTCAACAGCATATGCTATATATATATATATATCAATATGCATTTTCTACTCTCGGCTGTCAAACTCTGAGCCCTGAAATCACTTTTACTGATTCGTGCCGTGGAATTTCTGGTTCTGGCTTCCCGTAGCCGTGAGCTCCTTACAGCCTAAGCACACGCCACCACCACATCAATTCTTATTGCCTCAGGCCCTAGGAACATTGCGGTGCATGCAGCCTCCATTTGCAGCTGGCAGCACGTCTCCCTTGCAGGGCATTGCTTGCAGGGCTTTGTTTCCCCAAGCCCTATTTTGCATAATTGACGTTGCTTTTGTCGAACTCTGGAATAACACACCTCGTGTGTCCATCTGTGTGCCTATCACGCGTAGAGTCACAGCACTAATACGAGTACATATTGTCACACAGTCAAGTAAAAGGCTCACTGACAAAATCGAAGCCGCTCGGTACACGTGCCGACGTTCGGATAACGTTTTGTTGGAACCGTTGGACCAACATTGGCGTAACGTTGAACGGACGACCCACGTGTTCTCGCAAGAGAACCGTTTTCCGGTTGTTGCTTGGACCTGGGTCAAGAAAACGGTTGAACAACAATGTTGCACCGTTCTATTCATACGCGGTGTTAGATGCTCCGAACTGCCTCCTCATTCACTTGTTGTGTGTGGTGAGTTGGCAATGCGTGTGCAAAGTAAAGGAACATCTGGCAAGCGTGTGAAGACAAATGGAGACCTAAACTGAGAGTTTTTCAAATGAATTATATATCCAGGAGAGCCACACCAATTGCAAATACTATCTATCAGTAGGGTCCTGCTGCACTGGGTTTTCATAGGAAGATCTTTTCAGCCAACGTATGAGCGTTTATACATTGCACGGGCAGTATCTGCTGGGATTCATCCTCGGGATTTCCTTTGGGTTCGATCGTGTGGAGGGTACAGCGTCAGAGCTATACACCCTCAGCCAACCGACACAGCCAAACAAATCAAATGTGTCACTTGGGCAAATGCATCCCAATTGGTTTTAGTTTTGTTCAACGTGAAAAACAAGTTTTCAGAATTCCGCACGACCTTCCGCTGGAGATGGCACCCAACATCAGCAGGTGCTAGCCAGAGCTTGACTCTCAAGCGGACGATGCCCTTCCTCATCTAGGTCCTTCAGTCAAAACAAAACATTGTCCTACGTGTATGATCTGATGTCGACGCCTGTGAAATGTGAGTCCTAATCATTCGCCGCGCAGCAAGGAAACTTGTTTGATGACGCAATTGCAAACGTCACGCCCGCTAATGTTCTACCCGACACGCGCAGAACGTGTGCAGTGACCCCTGAAGAACAATGTAAGGGTTGGCCTTGACAAATGTTAAAACGTCGAATTATTTTTCATATGATTTTTGGGTTGAGTTTGTTGTCCTTTCCCCGCACCTCCGTTCAGCACGGTCGGCTTGGTACGGTGCGAAAGAAGTTCAACATACGCGTATGTGTGACCCGCGCCAGGCTTTTTTTTAAAGGGAAAAAAATCCAGCCTTGTGGTTAATTACATTGTCTCTGCACGCATGGCGAACGCAATTTGCTTATTAATTTATTCACTCCAATTAATTTACCCGCTCTCAACAATACCTTAATTTACTGCGCAGATGAATTGTTGCGGGCAACTGGTGGCAGGGAAGTCCACTTGTAAGCGATTATGTTTTTTTGCAACCAAGCTGTGAGGTGTGGACCTGGCTTAATGCTTCGCGGGGTCGTGGTTCGATTATTGGTGAGATTTATACGTATTGCAGCGGATGGAATACAGCGGCCTCTGATGACTGGACGTGTTTTCACATGATCCTACAAAATTCAAGTGCTTTTGAAAAACCATTGATTCTTAGACGATGCGATTAGATGCGGATTACGTCTGCCGAGCTGGCGATATTAATCGGTGATACATCGCGACCTCCGTTAGGGTGCGCGCGTTAGTGCAGCGATTGCGTGTAAACACGCATCCACGCGCTTTCGGGCAGCGCAACTTTTGCCCCCCCCAAAAAAAAACAACAACAACAACAACTCGTATTAGGTGACCGAATGCCGTCACTGCCCCAGATAAATAGCGCACATGACCTGTGGCATGATGCCTTGCGTGTCGCGTTCACTGCCAACAGTGTGTAGCAGCAGCAATAGCAGCAGCAGCAGTATCGGTAGCAGCAACAATAGCAGCAACAGCGTCATGGCAAAACAGCGGGAGCCCCAAATCCAATCACGATCATCCCACGTGCACAGTGCACACGGCACACACTCACTCACGAGCTAATGCACGTGCACTCCTCCAACACCGGTATGCGTGCACGCACGCAGGTACCCGGAAATCAAGTATTCAAAATGCATGCGCCCCAGTTGAACACGCGCGCGCACACACACACGCACGCAGTTACACTCCATGCACGTGCACACGTTGAGTGCTCTCCCACACCCCAAACGCACTCACACCGGCGCATCCGGGGCGAATGCACCCCAAACGCACCCCATCCCCCCCCCACTAACCCCTCGAGCACGCTCAACCACAACCACGCTCGACACGACCACCACCAACACAACCACACTCTGCCACACACGACACGACCACCATCAACACCACCACACTCTGCCACACACGACACGACCACCATCAACACAACCACACTCTGCCACGCTCCACACGACCACCATCAACACCACCACACTCTGCCACACACGACACGACAACCATCAACACCACCACACTCTGCCACGCTCGACACGACCACCACCAACGCAACCACACTCTTCCATGCTCGACACAACCACCATCAACACAACCACACTCTGCCACGCTCAACACAACCACCATCAACACAACCACACTCTGCCACGCACGACACGACCACCATCAACACAACCACACTCTGCCACGCTCGACACCACCGCGCTCGACGCAATCGCCCTCCGCAACGACGCTGAGCCCCACGCTCAACCGCGTTCGACACAACCACGGCGAACGCACGCGCGCTGATCGACGCATGCAGCCGTCGACTCCCGAACGCATTTTTACGCGCGCAGCGTAACGCGCGTCGAGCGAACGCATCCCCGGCCCCTTCAACCGCAGCGCACGCTCGCACGCAAATGTATCAATTACGCACGGTACGCACACCCCCCACCTCTCCGAGCGCACACGACGCCGCAAGGCGCGCACGCGTCCCCCCCCCCCCCGCTAGACGACCGACAGCTGCACGCTGCCGTTCTCGTGCAGCGCGGTGGGCATGGTCTCGGGCGGCGCCTCGTGCAGCCGCGACTTCTCTGGGCGATTGTCGCTGGGATCCGCGCCGTCGTCGTGAGTCGCGTTGGCCGCGGCCACCTTCTTCTGGCAGAGCACCTTCTGGAAGCTCTTCTTGAAGTTGTCCGAGAGGAACGCGTAGAGGATCGGGTTTGCGCAGCTGTTGGCGTAGGAGAGGACGACCACGAAGAAGTAGAGGCCCATGAGCGCGGGCTCCTCGGGCAGCGTGACGGCCAGGTTGATGATGTTGAGCAGGTAGAAGGGCAGCCAGCAGAAGACGAACACCGCCACCACGACGATCACCATGCGCGTCACGCGCTTCTCAGACCTGCGGCGCTTGGTGGAGCCCTGCACGCGCGCGCCCGACGACTTCACCTTGAAGATGATGAGCAAGTAGCACAGGCAGATGACGGTGAGCGGCCCGAAGAAGCCGAGCAGCGCCGTATAGAGAATGAACGCCGTGGACCACACGCTGGCCGGGTCGGGCCAGTTGATGTTGCACATGGTGATGTCCCCTTGCGTGTAGGAGAAGATGATGACGGGCAGGACGACGACGAAGGAGAGGAACCAGACGGCGCCGTTGACGAGCTTGGCGAAGAAGGGCTTCCGCCACTTGGTGGACTTGACCGGGTGGACCACGGCCAGGTAGCGGTCGATGCTCATCACGGTCAGGCAGAAGATGCTCGTGAACTGGTTGATGCCGTCCACCGTCATGACGATACGGCACATGAGCGAGCCGAAGGGCCAGTAGGAGAGCGCGTTCTGCAGGGCGAGGAAGGGCAGGCCGAACATGAAGAGTTCGTCGGCGACGGCCAAGTTGAGGATGTAGATGTTGGTGACGGTCTTCATCTTGGCGTGGCGCAGCACCACGTAGATGACGAGCGTGTTGCCCGTCAGGCCCACGGCGCACACGACGAAGTACATCAGAGGCAGGATGACGGCTCCCGCACCCGGCTCGTAGGGCTCCTCGATGCCCGTTGCGTTGCCGGTGTCGTTGCCGCCGTTGTTGTTGTTGTTGTCCCAGAGCCACGAGATGTTGTTTGTAATCCAGGGGGTCGTGTTCGCCGGAAGCATTGATTCCATGGCGTGGGGCGATGGTCAAAATGCTTCAGTATTGTTTAGACGGGTGTGTGTGTTGTGTGTTTTGGGATGGGGGGTGTTGGCTAACTGTATGTGTTATAGGGTGGTTATCAGCGTGTAAGCGAGAGTGTGTCAATGTGGGTATGTGTGTGAGATAGTGTGCGTATGATAGGGTTTGGTACGTGAGATCCTGTTAACGTTTTAATTAGTGTGAATAAAGTGTGTGAATTTGAGTGGGTATGTGAGATAATTTAAATCTGTACGTACTCGCTAACTGCACTTGCCACAGCAGTCGTTTAAAACAACATGGGGACAATTGTATTCGTGTACGTCAGAACATACGATACTGTGGATGTGTGTGTATAATCGTGGGCATGTATGTGTTTGACGTTAAGTCTGTATGCCTATGCTATATGTGTGGGTATGTATGTGTCTGTGAGTGTATTCATCTATGTTAGGACGTGTAAGATTACGCAATTGCCTATCAACGTGTGAATGTTAGTGTGGGTGTACTGAAGCGAGCATGCGAATGCGTATTTGTGAGTGTCTGTGTGTGTACGTAAGTGAAAATGTCTGAAAGTTTATTAACTTTGGGTGCATGTGAGAGTATATGCCCGCCAGTGTGTTTAAGTGTGCGTGTATCCAATACGTGTTGACGTTTCACTAAGTGCTTTTGTTTCTCAATACATCATCGTTACATCTTACCGTGCGTGGCCGCTATTAATGAAACTTAGCCAAACTTTGCACGTTTGTTTTTCTTACTTTCAAAGATTCATGCGAGTGTGATGAGTCAACTAACGAGGTGCGAAAACGTTCCAAATTAGGGACGAGCTTTCAGATGCGCCCCTCCGATACGAAGAACCGCTGGAGCTATGAACTGTTAAAACTAAATCGAAAACTAATTTCCTTAGAAATGCTTTTTGTGTTCAGTTTCTTGTCCTTCCTCCCCACCACCCCGACCTCCAATTAGCACGGTTGGCTACGTACGGCGAGAAATAAGTGCAACGTACACGAACACTTCAGCTTAACAATTTCTCAGTGGTCCACACGAGGGGTGCCGAGTCGCGATCTCCGGATCTCTCTCCCGTCTTCTGCAGTCACGAGTCGCTCACTCGGAGCAGTGGCCTCTGAAAAAAGAGAATTGCAACAAAATGAACCGCGATGAATGCACACGCGACGCACGCACATTATACTCATCCACTCATCCTGCCCGCCACGAGGGATCGACTTAACGGATTGCATTCATTAAATACTATTGATGTTTTAGAAAGGTTGCACATGTGAAATTGGGCACACTCGTCTCCCACACGGCATGGCGATCCCCTCCGTACAGCAATGGACTGACAAAGGGCTTTGAATGAATAATTAGTGATTGGATCGTCGAGTCTACGCGTGAAACTGTACAATCACATCGTAACGTCAGCATGTTCAATTCGATTACTGAATCTCACCATCCCTCCCAAAGAAAAAAAAACGATGCTAATTTTAAAGTTTTTTTTTTATCTAAGCCTGACGAAAGCTTGAACCTGAGTGTGTTGAATGTGTTGGAAGGCGTTGAATGGGAATGTGGCATCGTATTTGCGAGACCTCCGTTTCTTAATCGATTTTTTTTTGTTTGCGAGAGCGTGACCGTAAAGCTGACAGCCAGCGAATCTCGGCTGCCAGTTATAAGCACAATGCAAGCATCCGCTGTGCGTGTGATTGCACGTTCCGCAGACACAGACGGGCAGACACACAAAGACTCACCAAGCATAACATAGACACCCTACCTATAAATGCGCACACAGACAGAGATGCAAAAATACACACAGACCCACCAAAATAGATACGCACAAAAAAGGACAAAGATTCCCCGTATAGCCTTAACAGACTCTAGGGGCAAGTGCTGTTAGCGAGCACCTATAAAGGCCGGCACGGCACATGAGGGGGTGGGTGGCCAAGACCACGCCCGGCCGCCTTTGTCTCCCTAGTGGCGATGTTTAGAGATCACACAAGGTACTCACTGAGTCGACCTAGGGGAGGCCCAGAATCAGTTCAGATAATCGTCACTGGTGTTGGCCGTGAACGGGAATCGAACCCGGGTCGCCTGGTTCGAGGCGCAGCGCGCTAACCGCTACACTACCGCTCCCCACACACACACACACATGCATACATCCACACACGCAGGCAGACGCGCACAAAAACACGCAGACATACGGACACACAGACTCACTCAGGTGCAGACAGGCGCATAGACCCAAAAGGAAGATACACAGACGCACGGACAAACGGAGGCCAAATTCTAGATAAGCATGGTTGGCTACGTACGGTGCGAAAGAAGTTCTAAAAACGGAGGCCAGTGGACACGGACTGACACAAGACAATGGCACACAAAGACGCAGTCCGACGGGCACCCAGACACACACGAAGTGAACACTCGCCCAGTGAAACTGCCGCACAGCAATTACTTGTTTTGAAAATTGACTCGATACCACACAACCGTATCATATTCTTGGTTCTTTCGGTAAAGTCACGTAGAAGGGAAATAATAAAATAATATAAATATAAAACAATAAAAATTCTCACGACCACTTTTTTAAAAATGTCTTGCTGTGTATTTCACACCTGATGATGATTGCTTGTGTTGCAGTCGAAACGTCGTGAGAATTTTTATTGTTTTATATTTATATTATTGTATTATTTCCCTTCTACGTGACTTTACCAACAGAACCAAGAATATGAATCCCTGCAGTCACGAAAGCTTTAAATCAAAACACAACCGTATCGTTTGAGACGTTCTCGTCCCCTCCCCCCCGCAACTTTCATTCCACGTGGCATTCGTTTGTTGCCCTTCCCAACCGCGCCTCCGATAAGCACGGTTGGCCACGTACGGTGCGAAAGAAGTTCAACATACATCCACATACAACATACGTACATGTTAGTGTCGCTGCAGGAGCAGTGGCAGGGTCACGGGAGAGAAGCGGCAGAAGCGATGGTCACTCTGATGAGTCCCGTGATGAGGCGGCACGCATTGCCCCGGTAGTAAATGGGAAAGGATGTGTGCAGACAATTGGCTGGCTGACGTACGCACACGCACCCATTCACACACTGTGTGCACAGCTCACACACAAACACGCTCGGACATATGCCAAGACCAAAGTCCCCCCCAAACCCCCCACCCCTCCCTCCGCCAGCCACCACCGGTATAGCCTTTAACAGACTGTTGGGGCAGGTGCTGTTCGCGAGCACCCATGAAGAGCCGGCAACGACACGTGCACATCTGCGCCGTCGCCCGGTCGAGGTTGTTTTCCCAGCACTGATGTTAACACCGAACCCCCCCCCCCCCCCCCCCCCTAGCAAGTATGTGTACTCATTTAATGACCGAATCAGATTTGTCGTGAGCGGGAATCTAACTCGGGTGGGCCGGGTTCGGAGCGCATTGCGCTGACGACTACACCACCGTTTCGCACCGCTGCTGCGCACAAACAACTCGCCTGCGTACATAACACACGCACGCGCGCGCGCGCCCGAAAACACAAACACGCATGCACATATAAACACACACACACATGCCCGTTCATTAACCTCCTTCAGTCACAGACGCGCAGACAAACGCACGCTTGCACGCGCACGCACCTGTGGATACGGACACACTCGGCAACTTCAGCGCACGAACACTCAGGACGACAAACGACAGACTCGGGGCATCTATGTAGGGCAGCACGACACACGAGGGGCTGGGTGGCCATCACCACGCCAGGCCGTGAGCAGGAATGTGTCAACGTCATTGAGGTACTCATTTGAGGTCGAGTCGACCTAGGGGGAGGACAAGGACCGGTTCAAATAATCCTCACTTATTGGTGGCCGCGAGCAGGAATCGAACTCGGGTAGCCGGGTCCGTAGCGAAGCTCGCTAAACTCTATGCTCCAGCTCGGCACACACGCGCGCGGTGACACACGTATTTTCATTACATTGCTTTTGTAATATCAGGTGTATTGGACTCATTAAGTTATACAACTGTGGACATAAATGTACAGTACGTATACACGTAGGTGGCAACCCTTAGGTTGTGATTGAAAACACTGCCTTTCAACAAGCGCGACCGCCTCGGTTCGATTCCGGATCCGTGCATGCGGCAATCGCTACCAGCACTTCTCCTCTGCTCTGTATTTCGCTTAGGTTTTTTTTATTTTCGTTATTTTACTAGTCAAATAAAATACAGATATTAGAAAGACAAAGGCGGCCGGGCTCGTGGAAGACTCGAGCACCGCGTTTCACGACCTATCGGTCTCAATAGGTGCTTGCGAACAGCAAATGTCCCCTGAACTCTGTGGTATAAGATGCCCGTGTGTAATTTTGCTGTGTGTACGAATCTACAGCATGGAATACATGTTCTATTTGGTCCCGGTTATGCCAAGAATGAACTCTGTTATACATGCAGGCAATGTATGCATGTCATGTGCCATGTATGTAATGTGTGGGAATGCCGTAGTATGTCATAGTACGTAACCATATATTATTGAATGCAATACGCTGCCGTGAGTCATACATGCAATGTACAAACGTATGTCAACGTATGTCAACGTATGCATTTCATGAATGAAATGTACGTCTTGTAAGTATGAATCGATAGTATGAACGTATGTCATGGCATGTGACGTACGTGTGTTACGTGATATGGCATGTGTGTAATATATGGCACGTGTGTAATATATGCAATGTGTGTAATATATGCAATCGATCTAATGCATGGACGAATGTCACGGTGGTGACGTGAATGTTTTATGCCACGCGTGCAACGTAAGAACGAAATCTCACGGCAGTAAGCTGTGCACACACGTGTCGCGTGACATGCGTGCCGGGGCACGTACCGCGTGGCAGGAGCCTTCGCTTGAACGCGCGCGATCGCGGGCACGGGATGAGGAATCCGACGGCGACTCTCCCGAGCGCGCTCCGATCTCATCTTCACGTCCGCACGAGATCCTCGTCAACGGTCGCGCCGCTTTCCCCCCCGTGTTCTTCCACCCAATTACCTCTCATTCGCCCGCTATCGAGTGCGCCTGTCTGTTGATTAAACACTCCTCCCTCCCTCCCTCCTCCTCCTCCCTCCGCTTCCTCCTCCCTCCTCTCCGATACTCGCGGCGCGCGCGCACCGAACGCTTCTGCCCTGACCACAGATTCCAACCACCGCTACCACCAGCAGCAGCAGCAGCGGCTGCTCTCTTCAAATGTGTCGCAGAGTGGTAGGGTCAAACAATCGTACACGGTCTTGCCGTTCCTGCTAATGATGCTACTGCTGCTGCTGCTGCCGATGTTTCTGCAGCTGTCCCTGCTGCCGATGCCACTGCTACTCGTGCTACTGGTATTCCTGCTGCGGTTATTGTTGCTGCTAATGTTACTGCCCTGCTGCTGCTGCTGCTGATGATGATATTGCTGCTGCTGCTGACAGCTGTTGCTGCTGCTGTGGCGCGTGTGGGTTGTCTTCGTGACGATCGACGTTGAAGCTACATCTCCAGTTATTATTCTTACAACCGAACCTGTTACTTTAATTCGGCAAACTGCGCTGAACTCATTGACGCGTTGCCACTTCGCAGTGAGTTACGTTAATTCATCAATCCGAGATGGTGAACGCGAGAACGAACAAGTCAAAGTTGTCGTCTTCTTCTTCTTCTACTTCTTGTAGCAGGAGTTTGCTTCTCTTGATGAGAGGGGAACTTGGGGAGTTGATTGTTTATATCGAGCGCCACTTCTGCTCTTTGTCAGCGCGCGCGTGCGCGTGCTCGCGCCGCGGTGATTTAAATGAGCGCGTAATGAGTGAGCTGCGATGTGGAGAGAGGCAGAGAGAGAGGGAGGGGAGAGGGGCGGGAGGAAGAGAGGGGGCAGGAGGGAGTTGGGACGGAAAAGGGATGGGGAGCGGGGTGGTTAAGGTGGGGGGTGGCAGGATGAAGACAGAGGGAGGGAGGTTTGAATAAAGAGAGGGCGATGAGTAGAGAGGGACGGGAGGAAGAGAGAGAAGGAGGGATGAGAGAACGGCAAATGAAGGAGAGGCGGGTGTTGAAGAGAGAGGCACATGAGACCGACAGAGAGAGAGAGAGACGGAGACGGGAGGGAGGAAAGGGGGAGCGGAGTTTAGGGTATATGAACAGGAGGAAGAAAGAGTGAGCGAGTTGGTTACGGGGAGGGAGGCACACACGCACGCACGTACACAGAGACACCCCACGCGATGATCAGCCCTCGAGAAACCCCGAGACTCGCTCGTGTGCAGCTGAGCAATTGCGAGACGAGCAAAACCTCTCGCTCAATCAATGCTCCTGGCAAATTACTCTTCTCACAATCTCGCGCCCCTCATTGTTCTTTTCCCTTTCGTCGCCGATGTTTGCTGTGGCTGCTGCTGCTGCACCTGCCGTTGCTGTGGAGACTCGAAGTCCCAAGCTGTTGGGTCTCTCCGCGAATTCCGACTTTTGCTCCGCGAACCTAGTCGATTCCTCCGAGCGCGTGTCGGTATATATATAGTGGGTATATATATAATACATCTCTCATTGATACACTCCGCCACGTGTATCCTGTAACAGACTGTTGGGGCAAAAGCTGTTTGCGAGCGCCTATGGGGCCGTCCATAAATGACGTCACGCGATTTTGGACGATTTTTCACCCCCCCCTCCCCTTCGTCACATAGCGTCACAAAAAAGTCAGACCCCCCCCTCAAATATGACGTCACAAAGCTCTGCCCCCCCCCCCCATAAAAAAACATGCTTCAAATCGCGTTTAAACTATTGTCATTGTAGTGCGTATTTAATGTGCCGCTGCACTCTGATGTTGTAGGAGAAAACATTTATTTAAAAGTCTATTTAATTAAGTAGAACGTGCTGTCTATATTTATTAAAAGTTGAGCATTTTTACGTGACGTCACATTTCTCAACCCCCCCCCCCCCCCTCGTCACACATCGTCACAAATGTCTGACCACCCCCCCCCCCCCCTAGGTGCGTGACGTCATTTATGGACGGCCCCTATGACGGCAATCCCGACTGCGCACGACGAGTGAGTGATGTGTCTCGCGACCAAGCTGTCCAATGCTCTTTCTGTTCCTTCTTTTCACAGGGATGCGTACCTCGTGTTGTGCGGCACGATGTCCGACGTTTCGCTCCGCGTGCTGGGAGCTTCTTCGGGAACTCCAATTGAGCAGTTTCGCTGTCTCGCTCGATTTAAGCGGCTCTGTTGCCTGAGCTCAGCCGTCTGGCAGAAATGAAATTTGCGTTTGTAAACGCACGCAACGCACGCGCACACGGCCACGTGCGGGCACTCGCACCTCTCCTCACACACGCGCACACGCGCAATATGACGGCAACTCATTGTCGGAGACGTCAGCGCAGCGCTTGTGCCAAGCTGGGTGCACTTTGAAGGCATCGGGTGAGACGTGGTGGGCTTATCCGCAGGAGGTCACGAAACAGAGGCAGGTATCATTTGGGTTCATTGAGACGGACGGATGCATTGCCCGTGCCCCTCACTGGCAACGTGGTGTGTTTTATACGCCCGGCGCTCCGCTTGTTGTTGTGAGCGTCGCTCCTCCGCCCTCCGTTGTTGTTGGAGGGCGACTGCCTCCAACTGCCCAGTAGCAGCGTCCTTATCGAGCCTCCCCTTCCACAGAAGCCGATCTTGACATCGCTGGTAACAGCAGTCTTACGTAAACACACACCCACGCACACGCGCGCACAAGTGCACAGAGCACCCGATTACACACACCGCACAGCCCATACAAAACCCCAGTTACCCACCCACACAAAAAGGTACGTAAATACAAAGAGAGACGCGCACACAACAACATTGAGCACTAAGTGGCGGGGACGTCACGACAGAGGTTGTGCCCGGCGAGGTGCACTTTGGGGCCGTCCATAAATGACGTCACGCGATTTTGGAAGATTTTATACTCCCCCCCCCACCCCTCGTCACACGGTGTCACAAAAAGTCAAACCCCCCCTCAAATATGACGTCACAAAACTCTGCCCCCCCCCCCAAATAAATAAAACATGCTTCACATCGCTTTAAACTATTGTCATTGTAGTGCGTATTTAATGTGGCGCTGCACTCTGATGTTGTTCGATAAAAAAAAAAAATTGAAGTCTATTTAATTAAGTAGAACGTGTTGTCTATATTTATTTTAAAATGCGCATTTTTACGTGACGTCACATTTCTCAAACCCCCCCGCCTCGTCACACATCGTCACAAATGTCTGACCCCCCCCCCCCCCTAGGTGCGTGATGTCATTTATGGACGGCCCCTTTGAGGCTCACGTGAAGTGTTCAAAGCTCACTGCTTGGCAAGAGGTCACCAGACAGACTCGGGTGCCTTTCGTTGACTGCCTGAGATTCACACACTCACCCCAACACACATAGAACACCAACTCACCCACGCGCACTGATATACACACGCCAACACACATACGCAAGCAACGATACAGATTCTCTCTATTAAGCCTCCACAGCCTGTTGGGGCTGGTTCTGTTAACGAGCACCTACAAAGGACGGCACGACACCACGAGTGGGTGGCGTTTGTTAGGAACACCCCCGGCCGCCTTTGTCTCCCCAGTCCCGATAGTTACATCGCACCAGGTACTCATTTAAGGCTGAGTCGACCTAGGGGAGGTCCAGGACTTATTTTTATATCACTAGCCACATTTGTTAGCCGTGTCTGGGGAATCGAACGAGAGCCGCCAGGTTCGTTCCACGGTGCCCCAACCACTGCGCCACCGTTCTCCACGATGGGTCACCCAGCAAAATAAATTCGGAGGTAGAATTTGCTTCTCACTGTCATACAAATCCACTCAGTTTTCGAAGAGACAACATTGATCACGTTCTCACGATGTAATATTGAACGTTTCCACAATTAAATATACATCAATAATAATTATTTGCAATTGTTCATGAATGAAACATCTCATAAATGGTCGCTGACTGATAACGGACGTCTAAAATGTTCGGGGGAGGGGTTCCAACCGCCCCCTTTTGCCCCCCCCCACCCCCACCCCCCACATGCTCCTCTGACACACTCGCAAACACAAGCAGCACAACGACAAAGATCCCCCGTATAGCCCTTACAGACAGTCGGGGCAAGTGCTTCTAGATTTGAAGCTTTCGTGATTGCAAGGATCCATACTCTTAGTTTTTTCGGTAAAGTCACGTAGGTAAAAAATGAAATAAAAATTTATAAAAATTAAATAATAATAAAAAAATCATGATTTTTTACGATTATTTAATTTTCATTAATTTTTATTTCATTTTTTACCTACGTGACTTTTCCGAAAAAACTAAGAGTATTGGGCAAGTGCTGTTGGCGAGGACCTTGGGGGTGGGCGTTCAGCACCACGCCCGGCCACCTTTGTCTCCCTAGTGGCGATGTTTGCACAGTGCGCACGCATTTATGCACCCATCTACACACGAATTTAAACACGAATTGACACACGAGACAGATACCCCCCCCCCCCCGCCCGGTACAACCAACGCAGGCTGTCGCCTCAGTGCTGTCAGCTAGCACCACTGAATGGCCAGCACAAGGGAAGGGGGTGGTGTGGGCTTCACCACGCCCGGGCCGCCTTTGTCTCCCTCATGTGTTCACATCATACGGTATGAGGTGCTCTTGTCATGGCCGAGTCAACTGAGCATAGGCCAGGAGTCGGCAGCTTGCGGCTCCAGAGCCGCATGCGGCTCTTTAAGGACCGCATGGCGACGTTTTTTTTTTATTGAGGACCGTCTCGTTTTCACCACATGTATGTATTCGAAATTGTTTTTATAAAAAAAAAAATATTCTAGCCGTTATTTTGTTTTCACACATCTGGCAGATAGACATACAACACACACACACATATACCTGTAGAATAATAATATAAGAATTGTTCCGTTCCACATTGCATGCCTTTGTGAGAGGCTGACCGCATGCTTCTTGGAATGCTATAATTGGCACCACAAATATCAGCAGCGGGAGAGAATCGCAAGCGATGGTGTGCAAGTCTGTGGCGCTCACGTGACGTCTTCCCATGCGGCTTGTGGTGTGCGATTCATCAACACGAGAGTCTGTGACCATCACGCTAAGATGAAGATCCCCCACACAGCCAATTCACAGGCTGTTGGGGCAAGTGTTGTTATGCAAGCCTGGAGGTGGGTGGCCTGCACCACGCCGGATTGTTTTTGTCTCACTAGTGGCGATGTTTAAACACCGCACCAGGCATTCATTTGAGGCTGAGTCGACCTAGGTGAGGCCCAGGACCGGTTCAGATAATCGTCACTGGTGTTGGTGGCCTAAGCAGGAATCGAACTCGGGTCACCGGGTTCGTAGCGCAGTGCGCTCACCACTAGACTACCGCTACCCCAAGAAACATAGACACAGACCCACGCTCTATATCTCCAAAAACACCCGTCATTAGAGTCACAATTAGACAATTAAGAGCGCAAAAGGTTTAGGAAATAAATAAGTAAATGCTACATAGTAATGTTTTATTGTTACCTTTAAAATATATGCACTACTTATTCTCACTCGCGTTCTAAGATTATAAAGCGATGTTTGTTTCTTTTGTTTTGATAATACACTTCCCGCTGATTTTGCTAAGCTTATTGAAATTCATGTAAATTAACTCCATACCTTATCTGCACATAAATGTATACGTATATATAGATATTGTATAAGAGTCCATCAGCCTGTTGGCTTTCCAGACCATTATCTCTGGACCGGTTTACACATTTTGAGTCTCATCAGCAGATTCAGGATTTTTTTTTTACAAAATGCTGCCTGGTTGTCAAATGTTTTTGGCAAGGGCACTCACTCTAAACGGCAGAGTCATGTTCAACTTGGAAAAAGCAACAATTCAAATCTGTAAAATAGCAACATTGTATCCACACCCAGGATGCATTGCTCTGGATCATTATCGGTAGAATAATTGAAATGCGGGTCTCCCTTGTAGGACAGGCTGCGGGTCCCCACTGAGTTCCAACCTGGTTACAAATACAAAGGTCACCTATCTACACGGAAGCATAAATATGCATTTGCCACATACTAGCCTAGAGCGTGTCTATAAATCACATTGTATTTGTGTGTGTGTGATAGAGAGAGATAGAGAGGGGCGGTGGTATTGTAATCAGCACACTGCACTACATTCGGGATGGCAGCCTGGCCTGCGTGACGGTCACCCATTCGTTGGCTATCTTGGCCTCTTATCCTGCTTAGCACTCGGAGATCTGACGAGAGATAATCGCCACGTCGTGACGGTCACGGTGCTTATTTGGCCATACTTCATCACGCTGGTCAGCGCGGGTTGCTGAAGGCGGGGGGGCATAGCAGTTGGCGCATGGTACGGTATAACAGAACTTAACGCGACGGTCTGTGTCCGTCGCGTCAAGTGAGGCCAGAGCGCTGAGACGATACAGCTGAGAGCCTGGGTTCAAATCCAGGCAGGTGCTTGTGATTAAACTGGCTTCTCGAGCGTAGTGAGTTGACTACGGTCTCAGCCTGGTTAAGGATTTCATAACAGCAATTTTTGTGTCAAGATAAATGCGGTTCCGCACTGGATTTTTATACATTCCGGCTGTGAGAAAATAAAATATCTGTCTGACTTTCATGCGGCGAACATCACTCTCATATGGCGGAGCGAGTGGGACAGTGCTGCCATCTATTGCGTGTTGAGAACCAGAGGCCACTTAAAGGGAACGACAGCGATGAACACAGATCAACAGCGATGTACACAGATCAGCAGCGATGTACACAGATCAACAGCGATGAACACATCAATATCGGTGTACACAAATCAACAGCAATGGACACAATTCAGTAGATATGGACGCAGATCAACAGCAAGGTACACAAATCAATAGCGATAAACACAGATCAACAGCGATGTACACAGATCAACAGCGATGAACACAGATCAACAGCGATGTACACAGATCAACAGCGATGAACACAGATCAACAGCGATGTACACAGATCAACAGCGATACACGTGGATCGTAAAGCCCTCACTGGGGGCTGTCGCGCAAGCAGGGAATATGCACAAGGCAATACAATTTTTCTTCAAAACTGTGTGGGAGGCAGAACGCAATTTCATATAATTACATACACGGCACAGGCAGACGCTCATGCAACAGATTATAACATTTGCATTGGTGCACGTTCATTTATTCGTAATTCTCGTGAGCGTTTTGGGGAGTTGCATATATATATAATCAGGGCTTTAATTTCAACCGGGTATAGGCAGTTTTGCAATCCGAGAAAATGTTTGAGCGCACCAGGCACACCACCACCACACTATCATTCTCGCTGCGGCTGCGGCTGAGAACTCTAGACACGTTGGGGCGCCACGGCGGCGAGATGTTAACTACCTCGCCTGATATACAGGAGGTCGTGTGTTCGATCCCGACCCAGACGCCTGCATATTTGGAGTTTGCGGTGTCTCTCTCCCCGTGATCACGTGATATTTATCCAGGTCCTCCGGGTTTTCCTTCCACATTTAGAAACACGCGTTTCGAGTATTTGACTGCTATGAATTTCCACATAATGAGCTATCATTTGTAGCCAGGTCGCTTCTGAAAAAGAGCTAAATAGATGAGTGTGCATCTTCTTGGTTCTTTCGGTAAAGTCACGTAGAAGGTAAGTAATAAAATAATAAAAATAAAACATAATAAAACAATTATCACGACGTTTCGGCCACAACGCAAGCAGCCGTCCTCAGGTGAAAAAACCAGGTCCGTCGAGGCGACAGAGTCTGAATGAAACAGCACACGAGCTTGGAGCATATATATAAGCTGGGCGCCTTGACAAAGGAATTTGCATATCAAGAGGAATTTAGCATATTTATGGGAAATGCAGGAATGTGATTAGTACTACATATGCATGTGCATTATGCAGGATTAACAGCATCAAAGGGAGCTGCAGGTACTGCTGCTGCTGCAGTTGCTGCTGCTGCTGCAGTTTCTGCTGCTGCTGCAGTTTCTGCTGCTGCTGCAGTTTCTGCTGCTGCTGCAGTTTCTGCTGCTGCTGCAGTTGCTGCTGCTGCTGCAGTTGCTGCTGCTGCAGTTGCTGCTGTTACTGCAGTTGCTGCCTTATCCATTTTAATATAACACTATGTATTATTTTACCCACCCTAATGTGTATCACACTGCTATATATTTACTATATAATTACGACACCATACATTACTCTGCACACTGCACCATGCCAGTGAGTGGAACGTGGTCTGAAAGTCACCGTAAACGTGAACCCAATCAGTTAAGATCCGAAATGGTTTATTACGTCCTTCCAATGATTGCTAAGCCAGAATCCATCTTCTCGGTTAAAATTGTCTCTGTGTTTGTATATGTGGATCGCCTCATGAACGAATCTCTCATGATAGCCAGATGGCTTGCAGAGAACCTCTGTCTTGGAGAAGTCAATGTCATGTGAGCCCACTGAATTGTAACAGTGATCTGCCACGGCTGAGGTGTTTGTCCAACCGTGTTTCAGGTCTGCTTTATGTTCACGGATGCGGTCCGAGACATGTCGTTTGGTTTCCCCAATGTAACTGCTACCACAGAGGAAACTTAGTTTGTAGACGCCAGGGTACTGTATGTCTGGAACCACATCTTTTACAGACGGTACCAGATCACGGATTTTATGTACTGTGTTGAATCGGACCTGGATCTTGTGTTTAATCAGGATTTTGGAGATCTTTTTTGTGACCCCAGCAATGTAGGGTAAGGTGATGGTCTTGAAAGGCTCCTCAACAGGATCCTTCTTGATGGTTGGAGTGATGGCTTTGCGGATTGTGTAGTCGGAGTAACCATTAGCCTTAAGAGCTTGGCGTACGTGTTTGAGTTCACTGCCAATGTGTTCCTGGTCGGAAATGCATTGGGCTCTATGATATAGAGTCTTGATGAGGGAATTCTTCTGGGATGGATGGTGGTGGGAATCCGGTTTTAGGTAAGCATCCGTATGGGTGGCTTTCCTGTAGACAGAGTGGCTCATTGAACCATCAGGTCTCCTTTTGATTAGGACATCCAAAAAGGGTAGCTTGCCATCTTTTTCGACTTCCATGGTGAATCTGATGGCTGGGTGTATGGAATTGATGTGGTCGAGAAATTGGTCTAGAGCAGGCCGGCCATGTGGCCAGATGACAAAAGTGTCATCTACGTACCTCTTCCATAAGGTCGGGCGTAGAGTGGCAGTCTGGATGGCGTCCGTCTCAAATTTATCCATGAAGATGTTGGCTACAACCGGAGATAGGGGGGAGCCCATTGGGGTGCCCTCAGTTTGCTTGTAGAAAGTTCCATTCCAGGTGAAGTATGTATTGGTTAAGCAGTGTCTCACCAGGGGGGGTACCCCAGCATTCAGTCCTTGATGAACCAAGTCTTCAATGATTGTGATGGTGTCAGGTACATGAACCTTGGTGAATAAGGAAACCACATCAAAACTGACAAGCAGGTCGTCTGGGGACAGGGCAATCCCATTGAATGTCGATACCAGGTCAGTAGAGTTTAGTACCGCAGAGGTGGTTTTTCCAGTGAAAGGTCGTAGGATTTCAGACAAAAAACGAGCCAATTTATAGGTGGGGGAGTTGATAGTAGAGACAATGGGACGAAGAGGTGTATCTTCTTTATGTATCTTTGGCAAGCTGTATAATCTTGGTGGCCTGGCTGCAGAAGGTTTCAACGAGAACTGTTTGGTCTGATCAATTAATGCGGTTGAATCAGAAATGATTTTGTTGGTTTTAGTGACGAGGCTGTTGGTGGGGTCTCTTTTTATTTTTGTATAGCTGCCATCGTTGAGTAGTTCTTGAATTTTGTTGTTGTATTATATTTTGTCCATGATGACAGTGGCATTGCCTTTGTCGGCTGAGAGGATGACAATGTCATCCCTCTTTTTTAATTGAGCTAATTCAAAACGCTCATCTTTGCTGATGTTGCTAGCTGGCATCTTAGCGTTTTTGAGGGTTGCAGAGATTTCAGATCTTGCTACGTCTGCAGCGATGTGACTCAAGCCCTTGAGAGCTACATCTACTCGAGCAATTATATCATTAACTGGTATGTGTCTAGGTGTGACTGCAAAATTTAGTCCTTTAGCTAAAACTGATTTCAGACCTTCAGAAATAGGACTGTTACTGCGATTAATTACGACTTTGTTAACATCTAGCTTTTCAATGTGTGAGTCCGGTTTTTTGTTTGAGAGGCGGTTGAATTTGGAAATCAAGTTGTCCTTACATTTAGTCGACATAGCGGCAGCTGAAGAGGCAGTCATTTTTTCTACATGTTCCCAATCCGATGTAGACATTGTTGCACTCAAAGATAAGTGTGATTTGTAGAGTGTCTTGTCTAACTGATCTAGTTCGGTGCGCGTGAGTCTGATTTTCTCTGAGATAAGAGCTTAGCTAGTTCTAGACAGAATTCGTTTCGCATTAGAAGAAGTTACAGCAGCAGATGTTAGTGTAAATGCGTTTGGTATTACCTTAGAGTCGCGGCATCTCTTCAGAAAGGTGAGAGACTCGATTAGCTGAGCCTTCTTATCACGGAGCTTGTTGAAGGATCTCAAAGTTATGTGGAAACCATCCCCGTAGAGGCGTTTAAATTTCGATTTAAAGCTTTCGTGACTGCAGGGATTCATCTTCTTGGTTCTTTCGGTAAAGTCACGTAGAAGGGAAGTAATAAAATAATAAAAATAAAACATAATAAAACAATTCTCACGACGTTTCGGCCACAACGCAAGCAGCCGTCCTCAGGTGAAAAAACCAGGTCCGTCGAGGCTACAGAGTCTGAATGAAACTTCCCTTCTACGTGACTTTACCGAAAGAACCAAGAAGATGAATCCCTGCAGTCACGAAAGCTTTAAATCGAAATTTAACCGCCTCTACGGGGAGGGTTTCCACATAACTTTGAGATCCTTCAACAAGCTCCGTGATAAGAAGGCTCAGCTAATCGAGTCTCTCACCTTTCTGAAGAGATGCCGCGACTCTAAGGTAATACCAAACGCATTTACACTAACATCTGCTGCTGTAACTTCTTCTAATGCGAAACGAATTCTGTCTAGAACTAGCTTAGCTCTTATCTCAGAGAAAATCAGACTTACGCGCACCGAACTAGATCAGTTAGACAAGACACTCTATAAATCACACTTATCTTTGAGTGCAACAATGTCCACATCGGATTGGGAACATGTAGAAAAAATGACTGCCTCTTCAGCTGCCGCTATGTCGACTAAATGTAAGGACAACTTGATTTCCAAATTCAACCGCCTCTCAAACAAAAAACCGGACCCACACATTGAAAAGCTAGATGTTAACAAAGTCGTAATTAATCGCAGTAACAGTCCTATTTCTGAAGGTCTGAAATCAGTTTTAGCTAAAGGACTAAATTTTGCAGTCACACCTAGACACATACCAGTTAATGATATAATTGCTCGAGTAGATGTAGCTCTCAAGGGCTTGAGTCACATCGCTGCAGACGTAGCAAGATCTGAAATCTCTGCAACCCTCAAAAACGCTAAGATGCCAGCTAGCAACATCATGCAGCAGCAGCAGCAGAAACTGCAGCAGCAGCAGAAACTGCAGCAGCAGCAGAAACTGCAGCTCCCTTTGATGCTGTTAATCCTGCATAATGCACATGCATATGTAGTACTAATCACATTCCTGCATTTCCCATAAATATGCTAAATTCCTCTTGATATGCAAATTGCTTTGTCAAGGCGCCCAGCTTATATATATGCTCCAAGCTCGTGTGCTGTTTCATTCAGACTCTGTCGCCTCGACGGACCTGGTTTTTTCACCTGAGGACGGCTGCTTGCGTTGTGGCCGAAACGTCGTGAGAATTGTTTTATTATGTTTTATTTTTATTATTTTATTACTTCCCTTCTACGTGACTTTACCGAAAGAACCAAGAAGATGAATCCCTGCAGTCACGAAAGCTTTAAATCGAGATGAGTGTGCCTTACCTGGTAAAATAAATATATATATATATATAGTTTAAATTGTCCCACCTTAATACTGCATTCTACCAGCGATCCGACAACTGTTAGGATTTCAGTTTCAGTTTCATAGATAACACTGGTCAACAACAAACAAAAAAATTCTGGCCTGGACTTTTGCAGCTGTTTTAGACTAATTTCAGGGTGCTGATTCCAAATCTTATCTTAGATTTGCTCTATGACATCTCATTTTATGCTATCGGCATACCACATTTCCATTGATTTTACCCGAAATTATCTCTGTCACTTATGATTGCAAGTTGTTGCGAGTCAGTGACTGCTTTAGTGTTAAAATATGGTGCTGTATTTTTAGGATAGTGTGTTTATAATATCATTTTATGTAGATATCCACATTTATTTAATATTTTTCTTCTGCAGTTTTTATTGAAAATGCAATATTTGATATTTCAAAAACCTGATGTGATGGACAAACACTGATGCCAGATTTGGAATCAGCACCCCAAACTTACCTTTAAACCGTTAGAATACCTTATGCCAGAAAAAGTGTGTTGACCAGTGTTAGCTATAGCCCTGTGACTCGGGTGCAACCACAACAAACAAGAACATGAACAATGAACATCTCTAGGGCCAAAATCACGGGAAATGCGTTCAATCTCGTGGGCTCCTGGAGGCGAAGTCGGGATTTGAGCCTGGATCAGTGCTGAGATGAGCGATCAACGCTATGCGTTACAAGGTTGCTGTGGGGATACGTAGCGGGCAGCAGAGGGCAGTGCTCAAAATTAATCAATTGTTGCGCTGTACTAACCCTCAGCGCCTATGGCGAATATGAATCGTTAACCGTTTCATGAGCACACGTACCGTCTTCTCCGGATCCCAAATGCACAATTCCCGCCGACTATATTCGAAAGCTAGATGTGGATGCGCGCCTTATAATCCGGTACATGTGTACGTGTGTGTGAGCCACCGGATTTATGTAACTTCACTGCCACCCGGGAGCAACTTCGATCGTTATTATTGTGCATTCCAGATGACGGGACCCCATTATTCCCCTAAAATCGAATCTGAAGTTCAATTGTTTTCTTCTTAAATCTTTCCCGCCTTCCAAAGTCGTCTTATTTTCCAAAATGACCCCAACAGTTGGGGGTCGCGTCTTACTTGGAAGAGCGTCTTGCAGTCCGGTGAATGTGGCACTCTTGGCGAGACCATCTCTTCCCAGTAAACATGGAACGTTGGGTGAACGTTTGTCCAACGGCTTCAACCACGTGTCAAAGTTGGCCCAACGTTGGCATGCGAACTACTGCGTAGAACCCTGGTCTACCTCCAACCAAGCTGGCTCCCCTCAACTCCTGCCCCACTCACCCCCAGCGCACCCATCAACTTCCACCTGTCCCACACGCTCATTCCCAGCGTCCACATCGTAACGGACTTGACCTTGCTTGCAGCTCATACATCTTAGTAAGCGAACACACTGATCGCGGCCGGGACTATGTTAACATATAGCACATGCCATTATCATTTATACAGTGCTCAAACACATCATGAACGTCTGTATATATACACACACCTAATTGTATATATATACACACCAACATTTTATTTTACGTGTGTTGGAACGATCAGATCAGCTCAATGTGCAGAGGCGACACGACAATGGGTTGTGGCATCGCAAAACCATCGATGTTGTCGACTGCGTGGCAGAGGCCTTCAGCCACAGGGCTGGATTCATCATGGCTATTGCTGTTGGTCATGATGATGATGGTTCTTGTGGTGATGTTGTCGCACGCTTGAGACTTGAGAAACAGGATGATGATGACGATGAAGAACGACACCCGCGCCAGGGAACAAACGCAAAGGCGGGGACATTCGCGTTGAATGTCGAGAAAGGTAAGTCGGCTCTGGCAGAACACGTGGGTCCGCAGTCGGGATGACCGCATCAGGTTGGATGAGACTGGTGACGGAATGTCAGCTGAAGGAGGAGGAGGAGCGAGCCCCGGGGGCACGGACACGGCTGTGATGGAGCGATACGAGAGCTGAGAGGCAATTGTTCGCGAGTTTAGGATGATGGGATTTGAGGCGTTGCGGGATTGACGACGAGGCCGGCGACGACGCGGGGAGGCCTTCATCCAGCGGTGGATGGAACATTGCTGATGGTCTGAGTGTTGATGGCATTGAGAAAGCACGAGTGGTCAGCGGAGACGGGCGTCGTCTAAATCAACAAGAGCCCATTGCAAGTGATTGGAAAAGGGCCTCTTGATTGCGCAATTGTAAGCACGTAATTGGATGGTTTTGTATGCAATTTACAATAATCACACACATCACACAAAGAGTCAAAGATCCTCCTTTGTAGTCCATACACACCGTCGGTTGCAAGTGCTGTGAGCGAACACCTATTAAGGCCACAATCATGCATTAAGGGGTGCTGCGGTTAGCACAACACCCGGCCACCTTTGTATGCTCGGTGTACTGTTGTTTACACCCACGCATCAGGTTTAAAAAAAAAATTAAGGTCGAGTTGATTTAGGATAGGCCAAAACCGGTTCAGAATAGCACTCCCAGTGTTGTTAGCGGTGGCTGAGAATCGAACCCTAGCGTCCGCACGACTGTGCCACTGCTCCACATGCACAAATACAAAGATCCACGAGTACAAAGCTAGTTGTAATTACTGGCGAAACGTCGTACTCCGATTGTAAGTGTTACGGCTTGGTTCTCCATCACACCGGTGTGCTGTACTAGTGAAGAATTGGCACGTTCTATACACGTGACAAACATTACTAGTTGGCTGTGTCGGGTGGTGGCGGGTTTAACGACACATTAATATATTTGCGCTAACTATCCACCCCTAAAAAACCTGTGTTATGGGTGATATTGGTCTCGAAAGCCTACTACGGGTTACACATTCCTGTGGATGGAGCTGGTAGGAACGTTGGGTTGCTCGGTCAATAGCCAATGGCGGCGTGGTGTATTCCGCAAATATTCCCGATTGTGAGGGCGGGAACAAGCCGGCGTGAGTAGGTTAAACGTTGAATTTTATTAGGGCACCACGGGGTGACCAGCCCCTTTCAACCTAGCCCCACCCCCCACCCAGCCCCACCCAGCCCCTCCCCACCCTCCCCTCCCCACCCAGCCCGACCCCTCCCATTTTTAGATACACGACGGACACAATAATCCCCTGTGGGCTGGTGGAACCAGGTGGTTCCTACCAGTAACATCCCCAGTATAGCCTTAACATCAGTTTAACACGTAGGCTTTCGCGACCAATATTATTCATAACAAAGTTTTTTTAATTAAATCGCGTATGTATGAATGTTGTATTTAATCTCAAACACACCGGTGGGCTGAAGTAGTAGCTAATTGGCGCGTTGTTTACGTGACAAGCCTTAACATACTGCTGGGGCAAGTCCTATTAAGGAGCACCCATGAAGGCCGGCACAGCACACGAGGGGGTGGGTAGCCACTTTGTCTCCCCATTGCTGATGTTTACACACCGTACCAGGTACGCATTTAAGGCTGAGTCGACCTAGGGGAGGCACTGGATCTGTTCAATTGCCAATGTTGTTGGCCGTGAGCGGGAATCGAGCTCGGGTCCACAATATCGTAGCGCAGTGCGATAACCACTGCACCACCACTCCCCATACACCCGCACATATACACACGTTCCTCATCCGACTATACAGAACCACAAAAAACAAAGATCCCCCGTATAGCGTTAACAGACTGTAGGGGCAAGTGCTGTTAGCGAGCACCTATGAAGGCCGCAACGGTATACGACGAGGGGGTGGGTGGGCCAGCACCACGCCCGACCGTCTTTGTCTCCCCAGTGGCGATGTTTACACACCGTAAGGCTGAGTCGACCTAGGGGAGGCCCAGAACCGGTTCAGATAATCGTCACTGGTATTGTCCGTGAACGGGAATCGAACCCGGGTCGTTGGGTTCATAGCGCAGCGCGCTAACCGCTACATTACCGCTCCCCACAGAACCACAACACACACACGCACACACACATATACTCCAATTGATTGCTGCACACATGCACCCCTCACTTAGGGCGATAGAGCCACAGACAAAGACAAACAACGAATTAATCAAATTGCTTCACTGATTGTACAAAAGCGTGCCGCCATTTATATAAACACAGGCGCACAGTGAAATTCCTCGCTATCCGCCCAGACATATCCACACTCCGCACTCTCACACACGCATTCACAATTGCAACAAGGCCGACTATTTGTCATTTCCCAAGCGTGCATGTTATGTGCGCAAGGCCACGCAAATATTAACAGGGATGCCGCCGTGGGGTAACGGTGGACGCATCGGATTTGCAATCCAGAGGTTCGCCGGTTCGATCCCACCTCCCGGCATGGCAAGTGGCATCATTGGTGGCAAGTTGATTAAATCCGCCAAGCAGCAGCAGCAGTGTAAATAGGTATTTTGCAGTAGTCGATGGGCACGTGTGGGGAGTGAAGTGTGGATACTCTCACTTCTTTCCGTGTAGAGGAGTAGGCCAACATACCCTCAGACTGGGGGGCTCTCCATAGCCCCCTATATTGGAGGCCCTTTGTGGCAGCAGAGGCGTGAGCAGGCAATTGCATATAATTTGTGGTCAGGTGGCTTTTGAAAAAATTAACCCGTAAAAACAAAGTTTTTCACTATAAATCCTTTATATGCGTGGCGGCTAGAGTCCTCTCGTCCTCTGGCTTGAGATGGCTGCCACATATGGGTCAGATGATTGCCTGCCACCATTAAGCAATTGGTAATTAAATATATTTTCTTTTTTCCTAAAAAGTGTAAAATTTTGGGAAAAAAATTTCACGAAAATTAATTGTCACGCACAACGAGTCTGTGTGGAAAATGTCAGCTCGATTGGATCAAGGGAAGTGGGTTAAAAAAACGACCGAAAGATTTACACGGTCGTAAGCAAGCAAGCACGCGAGCACGCAAGCAAGCAAGCGAACTTAATATAAAGGATTTAAAAAGAAACTTAACTGGGCTGTACCTGCTAAAATATATATATATATATTTTATCAGTGATGCGCCATACATTTCCTATCCTTTGCACTCCTATCGTGTTTTTGTACCGTTTGTTGTTGTAACTTTCTGACCCGCCCTTACTGGACATCTGTGAAAAATAGCTCTACAGCTCATCGGATTCCTCCTGGATAAATAAAGATTATAATTCTGATTTTACAACCATGCATTAACAGCAACGGTTGGTGCAAAGATTGAACTCGCAATTCCCCGCATGCCTATTGACCATGGTTGGCTATTATAGTTAATAGCCGTACCCTCCCGGAGCCTTTGGCATTTACAATAAATTCTAATAAACGCATTCGACTGCTTGGGTGAGTTATTTATATTCGGTATTAATGTAAAGTCGTAAAGATAAATATGCCTGCTATGTCATTCAGTGTTGCACGTCGCGAGAATACTTCTACCGAGGAGATAGAGCGATGGAATCAGTTAATAAGCAGGTACCAGGGGGATTATTGAAAGACAAGTTCGTGAGTGATGACAGCGACTTGGAGAGGCATCAATCCAGCAGTGGATTGACCATGGCTGATGTTGATTATGATCGTTATATGGAACTGCTGCAACATTTTAGACATTCAATTATCCGTGCCATAGGCATGTCACGAGTCACCGGTATGCCCGCGGCGACACCACGGGAAGAGTCAATGATGTCATGAACGGGGCGAGACGAGGAAGACACGCGAAAGGGGAGAAAGCGAGAAGGAATGGGAAATGAGTGGAGAGAGGATGGAGAAAGATCGGAGAAACGAGAGCAGTGGGTCCGGAGAGATGAGAATGAGGGAGGTGGAACATCGTCTGGTCTCACGGTGGGCGGCGTAGGGGGGTGGTAGGTCTGTTCGCTGACGAAGGGACATTGCCCGAAACGTTGTCTTGTTAGATACATTTTTCTTTTTAAGGGAGGGTGCTATTGACGAATGTGTTGTGGGTTTTTGTTGAGTCATTTGCACGCGTGCACCACTGCCAATGCAGCGGCAGCAGCAGCGTCACCAAATCAGTTGCTGGATTATAGTAGCCCCCCAAACCCCCCCCCCCAAACAACACAAAACCTGAATATTTTTGCTCTAAATTATTTGGGGACTAAGGGTGTCTTGTAATCCGCAATATCACGCTATTAGAATTGTTATTGTAGCGTGTTATCATTTGGCTCTTGAAACATTGTTACGATTCATTGACGAAAATACGGGGTGCTTAAAAAATACTCTTTGGTTCTTTCAGTAAAGTCACGTAGGTAGAAAAATAATAGATCACGACGTTTCGATCGCAACACGCTTCGGCAGTTTTTCTTGCTATGGTTGTCCCACCTGATGACGATTGCTTGCGTTGCGATCGAAACGTCGTGATTTGTTTTCTACCTACGTGACTTTACCGAAAGAATCAATGAGCATGGATTCCTGCAGTCACGAAAGCTTCAAATCACGCTTAAAAAACGTTAACAGTGATATGAGACCATAGTTTTTAATGGAAAGAGAACTGATAATAAACGGTAACATGACAACAAATGTATGATAATAGTTTCGAAAGTCAAAGAGTCTCCACTTGTTCGCCATCATTGTCAACGCGTGGCCTGGAGTCTTCTCCAGGTGGTCTCCAGAGCCCGGAAGCAGCACATTTCACGTGGTATTGTTGCAAATTCTCAGCAGGTGTTAACATGTTTTTGAAGCACCCTGTGTAATACGGGCGTAATAAATATCGCCTGAACACATTCCTGCGGAGGGAACTGATAGGAACGTTGGGTTGCTCGGTGAATGGCCAGGGTCAACGGCGGCGTGGTGTATTCCGCAAATATGCCCGACTGTGAGGGCGGTCACAAGCCGGCGTGAGTAGGTTAAACGTTGAGTTTTATAAGGGAACCACGGGGTGACCAGCCCCTCCCCACCCAGCCCCACCCTCCACCCAGCCCCTCCCCACCCAGCCCCTCCCCACCCAGCCCCTCCCCACCCTCCCCTCTCCACCCAGCCCCACCCCTCCCATTTTTGGATGCATGACGGACGGACGGACAGAGTAATCCCCTGTGGGCTGGTGTAACCAGGAGGTTCCTACCAGTATAAATGTGAAGCCTGATGATCTCTCGGACTGCCAGGAAGTTGAACCACGCCACAAATCTCGTCGAGTTTTTGCTCGTCACCAGCGAAGTCCGAAAACGAATTTCGTCGATTTTAGGCGCCCGAAAAATATGGCCCAGACGTTGATTGGTTTCGCTCTTGGGGCATGTTCAGTGTAAAGTTCCAGATTGCTTCGTCTCGTGCTTAACGTAACGTATTGAACGCCATCAGTGAACCGAGTAATGTGCCTTCCGTGGAGCGTGACGCTAAATCTGAATGAATGCAGGCGAGGCCTGGTACCGACAACTCGTGTTGCGAGACGTCTCTGCAGAAAAGTATGGGATGCTGTATTCTACATCTATGCTGCCCATGCTCAAATGAATCCCTCCTCCCGCACGCTTCGCCAACCCGCACTGACCAGCGAGGTGAAGTATATCCGATCATAATTCAGAACTCTTTGTAGTCCACTAGCGGATGAAGGCCTTCCCCACGCCGTGACAGTCACGTGGGTTGTTTGACCACACGGTACATCATGAATGAACACGTGAATAATTATCCTCTCTGTACAAAAGTAGCAGCCGGCAGGTGGTCAATCCACTTCGAGTGTCTCGGAGAGCAATCTGATCCAGCAGCACTTTGTTTAACCAGGAAAATGCCTAATGGGTTATCATCATCATCACCAACAACATCATCATCACCATTGGAACCTCATTTGCCAGTGAAAAATATGATAATTGGTTTTTTTACCCTTTAATCTGGCAACAAAACTGATACTTTTTTTTTAGGAGTCATGTTTGCATAGACCACAATACCTGCAGTCATAATGCAAACAAAAAACATAACTCTGATAATGGATGCACTGTCCTTGAAGTTGATTGGTCCACACCCGAGACAGCTTTCCTTAGAGCCTAGTGCGCCTTTTGGCGTAATCTGATCCAACACCATGTGAGACTAGGCTCTAAGGAAAGCTGTCTCGGGTGTGGACCAATCAACTTCAAGGACAGTGCATACATTATCAGAGTTGTGTTTTTTGTTTGCATTATGACTGCAGGTATTGTGGTCTATGAAAACATGACTCATTGTAAAGAAAAAAAGGTGTCAGTTTTGTTGCCAGATAAAAGGGTAAAAAACCAATTAACATCATCATCATATCGGTGCACATGGTGACACGAGAGGCATGTATGTATACTCGATGTCGTGGGCCGAGTTCAGAAATGTGCCTGGGTTGCTGACCCACAGACCCGGCTGAAATGAATCCACGGTTTTTTGGAGATTCCATTTCGTGTCCATGCATCCGCTCGCTCGCTCGCGTCACTTGAACAAAGTCTTGCGCTTAAGAATCCGACAACGCAGTGCGAGAAACGCAAGCCCCGCTGTCACAAGGTTGTGGCGCCGTCTACACGGAGGCGGCGTGGGTGAGAATGTGAACAGAGAGGTAGAGGGGGCTTGCAGTTGGGAGGGGAGGGGATGTGTGGAGGATTGGTGTGTGGAGGGGAGAGGGGATTTAGAAGGCTTCGGGGGGGGAGGGGGTAGATATGGATATTCTTAGTTTTTTTTTCGGTAAAGTCACGTAGGTAAAAATAAATAATAAAATAATAATCGAAATAAAATAATAAATCAGGACGTTTCGAAAAATCTAAGAGACAGGCTCATAAATACTTGTATTTAAGATCTTGTCCCTTAGATTTTTTTTCTCACTTGATACAGTAAATTTAGCTGTGACGGTCCCACCTGATGACGGAGACTTGTGTTGCCTCCGAAACGTCGTGATTTATTATTTTATTTATATTATTATTTTTATTATTTATTTGTATTTCTACCTTCGTGACTTTACCGAAAAAAACCTAAGAGTATGAATCCTTGCAGTCACGAAAGCTTCAAATCTAGGTAGAGATGGAGTGAGAGGAAGAGAAGGTGGATGCATGGCTGAGCTGGCTGAGCTCACTGTGCAGGGATAAGGTGATGGAGGGAGAGGGGATGACATGGGAGGCGTTGACAAAGGGGGGGGGGGGTGGGTAGGGTTGTCGCTGACCTCACGGTGCGTGATATATGTTTTGTGTGTGCGTGTAGACATATATAGAGAGAGCGGTAGTGGAGTGGTTAGCATGCTGTGCTACGAACCCCGTGTCCCGAGTTCAATTCCCGCTCAAGACCAACACCAGTGAAGGATGAATAATTATCTGAATCGGTCTTAGGCCTCCCCTAGGTCGACAGCCTCAAATGAGTACCTGGTGTGGTGTGTAAACATTGTCACTGGGGAGACAAATGCGGCCGGGCGTGGTGCTATCCTCCCACCCTTTCGTGTGCCGTGGTGGCCTTCGTAGGTGCTCGCTAACAGCACTTGCCCCAACAGCCTGTTAAAGGCTATACGGGTGATCTATATGTTGCATGTGATTCATACGTCAGCATTGGGGAAACGTAGGCCGCTGGGCATGGTTCTGCTTATACCACCCCATCGTGCATCGTATCAGCTGAAACAGGTGCTCGCTAACAGCTGTTCTCAACCCTGACCGTCTGTTTATTTGCATTTTCTCCCCGAGGTCGTGTGGTTTTTTTTTGTCTGGGGTCTCCGGTTTTCCCCTCCACATTTAGAATCAACGTGCGTTTAGAGTATTTGGCTGCTAGAAATGTCCACGTGATAAGCCACTTTGTCGAGCTATGATTTGTGGCGAGGTCGTTTCTGAAAAAGAGCTATGTAGCTCAGTGGACCTTACCTGGTCAAATGAAAATAGTTATTGTGAAAATTATCATCGTATCTATGTATATCACTCTATCCGTGTCTCGCCATCCTCTGTGTTTCCAACTCCCTCTCTCTCCCCATCTATTTGTATCTCTACGATCCCAAAGACAGCCTCTCTTCAGTAGGCCCAACTATACAACGTTTAATATCCGTGATCATGATGGATTGTGAGGCCCGTAATGCAATAATTGAGCTCTATTCCACTACCAATAAGTTGAATACATTTAAATTACAGTTTTGTCCATCGGACTGATGACCCTTCTGTTCAGTCTTTTTCCACCAGGGGAAAGAAAAAAAATATGGATTGGTTTCGACTTTCCAAGCCTCATCAGCAGACAGAGACTGACACGAAGACAAACGCATCTCCACAATCAGGTGAGAAGAGTGCCCATTGAGGCGACGCGTCTCTTTTTAAAGGGAGATGTGGGTGAGAAAGACAACTCAATTACAAAAAATAAAAGTAAATTCAGAAAAAAACCCAAATAAACACCAGTACAATTGCAAACGAACACAAAAACTGCCAGAAATAAACGCTTAAATGAGGTTTCTGTTCAACATTGTACGGTGGAAAATTATAACGAATTACACTGAGCAAGATAAATGCGGCGGAAGGCAACGATCGAACTCGTTTACAACGTCGCGTCCTGCTGGACAACATTGTTTGCCGCACTGCCTGCTGTTGCAGGCCAGACCCTGCCTTGGTCTATCCACTGCTGGATGCAGGCCAGCTCACCCTACGCCACAGCGATCACCGTTTTCGGCCAGCTCGCGCGAGTTGTCCCCACACCGAGCCCCTGTCCAAGCAGCTGCGCCATCAATTCCGACCTCCTTCTGGGTCGGTCTAGACGGATGTGTAGGCCGAGGGCAATCATTGAAGGTGGACAGGGATCAAAACGAATGCTGCGGGGCCTCACGTGCTGTATTTGTTTATTTTTTTGCCGCGGTAAGTCAAGACCCTGGGCTGTTTATTCGCCGTTTTATCTCGCATCGATTTTTTTTTGCGTGACGCTAATGCCCAAACGTGTTTTAGTTTTTTTTCCAACTCATAGATTTTCCTCTCCGCCAGCAGCCCGTGCAATGTCAATTTTTTTTTTAAAATAATCATTAAGCGATATGAGGCAAATAAAAAATATACAAATCTCTTGGTACAAGTGCTCTTGCTCAGTGAATTAATTGGGTTTGTGTCAAGATTCTCATCCGAGATTAAAAAAAGAAAATCACTCGCGCTTGCCTTTTATCTACAAAGTGCCCCCTTTGTAGCAATGTACATTTCATACTGTGTATACTGAGCCTTCTACCTTCAATATCCACCCCTGCCTTACATTTCAAAGTCTGCGGATCCACGGTGTCTTCATCACTGGCAGCAGCACCAGAGTCATTATTATGAATACAATCAGCATAATTGTGATCAAATAAAAAAGGTTTCGATTTAAAGCTTTCGTGACTGCAGGGATTCATCTTCTTGGTTCTTTCGGTAAAGTCACGTAGAAGGAAAATGATGAAATAATAAAAATAAAACATAATAAAATCATTCTCACGACGTTTCGGCCACAACACAAGCAGCCGTCTTCAGGTGGAGAACAGGTCTGTCGAGAAGGCAGAGTCTCGACAGACCTGTTCTCCACCTGAAGACGGCTGCTTGTGTTGTGGCCGAAACGTCGTGAGAATTATTTTATTATGTTTTATTTGTATTATTTTATTATTTTCCTTCTACGTGACTTTACCGAAAGAACCAAGAAGATTAAAAAGGTTATTTTGTTCCCCCCATGTTATGCCAATTTATGCTCTACAGCGCCACGCCCCGAGCCACGGAATCCGTTTTTTGAACTCTCGCCGAGCAGCGTGATACCTTTGCGTAAGAGAACGGCCCACTGAAGTGGATACCACAGAGCTACCTCTGAGTTTCGTTCAAGTGCCCTCTGCTCAACGGAACAGAGGGAAGCACCTTCCGGTCTAATTTGCCACCGACAATTGTGTTCCTCAAAGTTATATTTTTTGTTTATATGCCAGCCAAAAATTGTATATACTCTTTGGTTATTTCAGTAAAGTCACGTAGTTTTGTTTTATTTTATACCTAGGTGACTTTACCGAAAGAACCAAAGATTATGGATTCCTGCAGTCACGAAAGCTTCAAATAAAAAAAATTGTTTTTTTTTCGGAGCTGAAATTTAGCAATAAACAAAAAAATATAAAAGCACAGAACCGTATTGAACATGGTGGCTGGGGTTGTCTGTGTGCAGACATTGCTCACCGGATTGAGACCATCAAACCCTCGCCAAGGTTCACGTTTATTGAGGATTGTTTATATTTCGCCGGGTGAGAACTGTCGAGGCCAGGATAGTATAATTTTAACGAGTGACATCGGTCTACAAAATGACACTTGAGAACCCTGGGATGGAAGGATGCGAGACCATTTCGACGCACAGGAGTGAGACGCAGAACCGTGAATTATGGTGACAGCACGGGGAAGCCTTCATCCATCAGTGGATGTGAAATCGGTGGTGATGTTGATGGAATTGGGGAAAGTGTGAGCAAAGAGCAGAGGCAAGTGTCGTCTAATTCAACAAGAGCCAATTCTGGAAATTACAGAAATAAGGGTGTTTTGATTGTGAAATCGTAAACACACAATTGGATGGCGTGGTATGCAATTTACAATAATCGCACAACACACAAAGAATAAAGACATCCCCCTCCCGCCTCCTCCCCCTCACCCACTCCCCACCGTTGATCCATATGCACTGTTGGGACGAGTGCTATTAGCAAACACCTATTAAGGCCGGCGCAGCACACGAGTGGGGGGTGGTGTGCACAACAACACGCCCGGTCCCGTTTGTCTCTCCAGTGCCAATTCGTGTACACTGCAACGGCTACCAGTGTATGGCTGAGTTGACCTAGGGGAGACCCAGAACAGGTTAAGATACCGATTCGTCATTGGTGACAGCCGTGGCTGGGAATTTACCTCGTGGTGCAATGGGCAAACCACAGCCTTACTCCTTCCCTTTTCTTCTCTCTGACCCGGACAGCCAATTAGGGCTGGGTGGTGGGTGGCCATCACCACGCTGGGCCGTCTTTGTTTCCCGTGCGCTGACGTTTACACACATCCATATAACCTTGACAGACTGTTGGTGTACAAGCGCTGTTAGCGAGTACCTATGAAGGCCGACACGGCACACGAGAGGGTGGGTGGCCAGTACCACGCCCGGCCGCCTTTGGCTCCCTAGTGGCGGCATTTATACATCGCAAAAAGGTACTCATTTGAGGCTGAGTCGACCTAGAGGGAGGCCAGGACCAGTTCAGATAATCATCGTCACTGGTGGTTGCCGTGAGCGGGAATCGAACATTCACACGCACGCTCACAAACAGCAGTGCACTCGTACAAAAAAAAACCCAACACGTTTAATTAATCAAATGCGGAAGGAAAGGAAACGTCGCGCGTACGGGTGACGTGATGCTCGGTAATTGAGTCAAGTGACAAGCGGGGCTGACTGGCAGGCAAGGCGCATTAGGTCCGTTTTACGTAGGCGAAGGTGCGTCTCGCCGTTACGGGGTTCGTCATGCAGGGAAGGGGTGTTGGTGGTGGTGGTGGGTGTTGTTGGGCTACGTGCGCAATAAATGAGCTCGCTTGTTAGCTGCTGGCAAGTGATCGTGCGCCCGGGGCACCGATGGGCGTGGAACAAGTTGTCCTCCGTGATCGTAGAGCGCAGAGCGCGCTCGAGGGACGTGCCCGCCTCTCTCACGGCGTCCCCTCCCCCCCACCTCGTCTAGTCACCACCACCGCGACCACCGCGACCACCAGCCACCACCGCCAACCACCACCGGCATGAGAACAGCTGCAAACCGCTGCTACCAACAGAAGACACCCGTGCTACCACCATCACTGCTGATACTACCAGCACCACTACCACCACCACTGTTGATACTACCAGCACCGCTACCACCATCACTGCTGATACTACCAGCACCGCTACCACCACCAGCACCACTGCTGATACTACCAGCACCACTACCACCACCACCACTGCTGATACTACCAGCACCGCTACCACCACCACTGCTGATACTACCAGCACCGCTACCACCACCAGCACCACTGCTGATACTACCAGCACCACTACCACCACCACCACTGCTGATACTACCAGCACCGCTACCACCACCAGCACTGCTGATACTACCAGCACCACTATCACCACCACCACTGCTGATACTACCAGCACCACTACCACCACCACCACTGCTGATACTACCAGCTCGCTACCACCACCAGCACTGCTGATACTACCAGCACCAGCACTGCTGATACTACCAGCACCGCTACCATCACCACCATCACTGCTGATACTACCAGCACCGCTACCACCAGCACTGCTGATAATACCAGCATCGCTACCACAACCACCACCACTGCTGATACTACCAGCACCGCTACCACCACCACCACTGCTGATACTACCAGCACCGCTACCACCACCACCACTGCCACCACCACCATCGCCGTCACTACTGTCACTACTGCTACCCCCGCCACCATCACGTCCACCATCCCTACCACCAAAGACAACGACGTCTGGTATTGCTCGCTAACAGCGCTTGCTGTTTGCGAGCGCCTACGAATGGCTGAACGGCACACGAAGGGGTGGGTGGCCTGTACCACGCCCAACCACCTTTGTCTCCGCAGCGGTGATGTTTACACATCGCACCAGGCACTCATTTGAGGCTGAGTCGACTTAGGGGAGGCACAGGACCGATTCAGATCATCGTCAACGGTGTTGGCCCTGAACGGGAATCGAACTCGGGTGGCCGGGTTCCGTAGCGCAGCGCGATAACCATTGCACCGCCGCTCCCCACACCCCACTACTGCCACCACCACCACAGATGTCGCCGCTGCCACCACCACAACCAGTCATACCACTGGCGCCATTGCCACCATCACGCAGTGTTTGTGCTCGTAAAATAAGCACTCCGTCTGTATGGGATTGCGCCATAAATACAATTCCCCGGTGTACTTACATATTTACAAGAGAGTTTTACTGATGTATTCTAATACATCCACAAGCACATCCTTCTGTCAAACCATTGCTAAATTATGTCCACGTGGAGATGCTTGCAACCTTTTACCAATGTAGACCAAGTCGGGACACATTTTCTCAGTCAGTGCGAGGTCTGTTGTCATAACTGTGACAGTTATTACTGCAATAAAGTTCAACACAATCCTGGGACGAAATTTCGGCACAAATCAATCTGTGCCAATTCGTGAACGCAGAACACGGGTAGAGCGTCAGCGTGAAACCCAGGCAGGTGACAATCGTAGCCACGCGTTAAAGTGTCCGCAGCAGACTAAGCCGTTTCTGCAAATCGTTTAACTGCAGCAATCACTCAGATACACGCGAAGCAGTGCACCGTGTGACAAATGTTTAAAAGTGTCCCATTGGAGCCACCTTACTGACAGTTACTGCCAGGGCCTTAATTTCGCATTGAATATGTTTCGCCCCCCATAACTCCCTGGATCCTACCCACCCTCGCTGACAGCAAGCGGGGTGGGTGAGGGTGGAGAAATATTTTCTGGAGCCCAGCCCTGGACAGTTGGAATTGTTAGCACTTTTTGTACGCAGCACGGACGGGTTGTGCTTTTTCTGTAGGATTTTATTGTTTACATATGCGATGTTAGATTTGTGTACAATGAATTGTAGGTGTATCTTGTAATTTTATTGTTTGTTGCGGTTGAACCCAAATCAAGAGCCGAATGGCTCACAGGGTAAGTCCTAATAAATGAAACTGAACTGAACTGAAGTTTCGGCTGAATTGTATCCCTGGTTAGAGCGGTCAATGATGTACACTGTAGTGTTGATTTTAGGAAAAGCCGGGTTTTAATTGGAAACAATGTCACTATTTTTTTGAATGCTGCCTTCACATTCGATACTTTGACCAACTTGAGTGTCTGTAACGGAGTACAGATGCAGTGGAACCTCGATCTGACATTTGCCAGAAACCATGATTTCACACAGCTAATGTGCATAATGCGAACGGTGGGCCGTGCTATGAACCTGGCTACCCGAGTTCGGTGCCCGATTGCCCATGGTGTACTGATCACACAGAGTGTAGAGATATGGCACTTACCAATCACGTCTGGTTAAAACAGCATCATTTTATTTTTTATAGAAATCCTGAATGCTGCTGAGCCAAGAAAGGGTGAAACCCAATGCAGAATTTTCGTCTCTCAACAAACAGCAGTCTGTCTATAATCCATCGCGGATTTAACTGGACTGGATTGTCTGAGATACTCTCAGATCGTTCAATGAGCTTTGTCAGCAGGCGAGGCTGCGTTAGCTGAGTCATGTAGCCTGCATGCCCAGCCACCGCATACCCAAGCAGCTTCCGTTTGGCTGGATAAAGACGGCGAAATGGGCGCGGCATGGGCTGGAAATGAGTTGATGTGGTATGGGGGGGGGGGAGACTTGGAGCTGAGTGGACTTGCCGATAACCGGTACCAGCGGTGTCAATTTCGGCCTCTGTTGAGTAGGCTTGTGAAGGAAGCTACTGGGCAGCCGATAGGCAGTCGCCCTTCAGCAACAACGGAGGGCAGAGGAAGCGACGCTTACAACAACTAGCGGAGTGGCAGGGCTTCCTACATTGCCAATTGGCACAGTGAGAAGCACAGGTGGTGCATGTCCAGTAATTTTTATCAGTTAACCCATAACAACTGGGTCTGCAAGTGAGCCTGTCACAATTCACGTGGCCTCAAAGTGCAGAGAGCCTGGCACAATCGCCACTTTGGTTATCAAAGACAGCTTTTTGTTTTGTGGTGGAGGCCTTAATAGGCGCTCGCTAACAGAGCTTGCTCCAATCGTCTATATGGCCGTGTAGAGTTTTGTTTATCCGTTTCACAAGTTGGATTACTGTGATGCATGCGTGCGGGTCGGGCTTCTCTAGGTTGACTTAGCCTGAAATGTGCACGTGTGGCGGTGGTGTTGCGATGGCAAAATATAATCCACTTTTGGGAGAATACAACGACTGATGGATATTCGTCACGTGCACCCAGTCGGTAATTATCATCGTCCGGTCAATAATCCTTGTCGCAGTCATCATCACCATCATCACCATCACCAGCAACAACCATCAATGTCAATTACCCACCACTCAACCACTCTTCATATTCAAATCAGTCATTCATCATCATCATCATCACCACCACCACCACCACGTGTCTCATGCCTCTTGTCTAATCTCTCTCATTCACGCCTGGCAACAATGACAATGGTGATTCATTCACGCGCGATCTTGGTCTGTGCCTCCCTTTGGCTCCTCCTCACAAAAGACGCCGACTCGTATACGCGCGTGTGTGAACCACGTGCGCGCGCGTGCGCCTTCACTGCAAAACTCATTCACAGGCTCGACTCCATTAGTGACTTCAATGCGGAGCAAATTAATGATTCACGGCAGCGCTAATTAGGCTTGCAGTAAGAATCCCGGGCGGGCCCGCGAACTAAGAAGACCGGCGCGCCTTTCTCAGTGGACGGGGCGCAGAGGGAGAACAACGAGGAGAGCAGGGGGAGGCGAGGGATAGAGCGAGGGCTGAGCCAACACCGGCGGATGGTAAAGGGTAAAGTTGCAGTCCTGAAATTGCTCGCTCATGCCACTTGCTGGCGGAACGAGGCTCCCTCCACTCGAGAGATCGAGAGAGACCATCTCAAGGGGTAATGGGTGCATTTGGTCTACTCTTCCATGTTGGCCAGGTGCCTTGGAAGACACGCTGGGATGACCACCCACACTTTGCCCCACGTGTATGTGACGCATGGGTTTGCTCGGACACGTATGCAGGGTGGCGGAGGGCAGGTTACCGAAGCAGCTATGGGAATGGCACCTAGAGTTTGGCGACCAAGAGAAGCCCTCAATCCGGATGGTGGTGGCGACGAGACAGTAAGAGTGGATGTCACTTTGCAAGCACACAGGACCTGGTAAAAGGATGGAAGTGATTGCAGGGTTTCGTGGCATTCGTGTCATTGGCCACGATGACCTCTGGGCAATCTGTAAGATGTATTTAGTACGGGGTGACTTTTCACCGATTGACTTTAGAATGCACTGCCTACTACTCAAGCTGTAGCTTTTACAAAGAGAGGAGTTTATTTATGGGGCGGGAGGGACACTTCATTGTAAAATGTAGAAGTAGGGGAGCACCTGTCCGAGGATTATGTACGCCCCAGGGCAGGGGCGAGTCGATCAATAGGACAACCAACGTTGACTTTCCCCACGAAATGTCAATTATTGTTTCCACCCCAGAGCGATGACGAGCCGAGTCAACCCGCAACCAGGATTTGAAATTTAGAACCTCCCACTCGCGAGGCGGTTGCTCAAGCCCTCAAAGCCATCTGGCCAGATTTCGCTATCACTACACGCAGTAATCTACTTGGTTCTTTCGGTAAAATCACGTAGAATGGAAATTTTTTTTATATTATTATTGTATTATTTCCATTCTATGTGACTTTACCGAAAGAACCAAGAAGATGAATCCCTGCAGTCACGAAAGCTTTAAATCGAAATTTTACACGCAGTAATATAATAATATTAATAGTCGAATCGCTCCCCACCACCCCCCCCAAAAAAAAAGAAAGGTGCTCAAATTCTAAGTGTCGTGGATTCACTCTTCAAACACACCGGTGGGCTGAAGAAGTAACTAATTGGCGCTTTGTTAACGTGACACATTTCTTACTGATCGGCCGTGTCGGGTGGTGGGGGGTTCCGACATTTATTCTTACGCGATCTAACCCAAACGCCTTTATTATCTACACTGAAAATGTTTGGCATGACGAACAATAAAAATCGCTCGGGGTTAAATTAAATACCGCCGATCAATGATGCTGCAGCCTTGTCTCCTGCAGCCTTGACAGCAGGACTCGGTGACGCTACAACCGCACACAAACAGCAACCCAACCATGTCTACATGTCCCCTGCTGCGTTGTGCCACGCCATCTCGTAACGACCCCCTCTTGGGTTAGATCGTGTAACTATATAAATGTGTCGTTAAAACCGCCACCACCCGACACAGTCAATTAGTAAAGTTTGTCACGTAAACAGAACGTGGCCAATTCATTACTAGCACAGCACACCGGTGTGTTCGGGAGCACATCCACAACATTTACAATCCGAGTACAACGTTTCGCTAGTAATTACAACTAGCTTCATCAGGCAACAGCCATGTTTTTTAATTGGCTACGTCGGGTGGTGATGGGATTAACGACACATTTATATATTTACGCGATCTAACCCAAACAACCTCTATTATGGATGATATTGTTCGCGAAGGCCTACATGTCAAACTGACCCTTCCCTCGCTCGTCACGCGATGTACACAAAGCAGAGAGCGGATGCGCGATGTTTACACGTTCAACGTGCAAACTATGCAGCTCAGTTCATGGCTATTGATGTGCCCCACGAATTGTATTGTTTTGTTCTGTAAAAGGCACAAGCCAAAAGATAACCAAAAGCATTTTGCCGGCCTTTGCTGGGTCGCACGATACATCCCTCGACGCTCGCAGCAAGCAAACGCGAATCTTGTTTGCGTTACACATTGGGCCAAAATTGGACAAACTCTTCCAACCGTATGCCAACGTTGGCTCAAAGTGGCGTAATTATCTAATTTTGATAGTATGTACGTTGAACTTCTTTCGAACTTAGCCAACCGTGCGAATTGGAAGGTAGCTTCCATTCAAACAAAGCCTCAAGTTGCTTTATATCAAATAACCAAACCCATAACAAACCCTTCACAAATATAAATAAAAGCATGAACACTAAATAAAATGCTAAACAAACACACACAGATGGGTTACGCAGAGCAAAATACAAATTTGTTTTAAGATGGGACTTTAGAGACACAAACGATTGAGATTTCGGAATGCTCTGGGGAGGACAAGGATGAGGCGCCCGATTGCTGCTGAAGGCTTATCGCCCATTGATCACTGGTTTAGTCATAGGCTTATCGCCCATTGATCACTGGTTTAGTCATAGGTATAGGCCTATCGCCCATTGATTACACTACGTAACACAATTTTTGTTCCTGGGTAGTAAGTGTTATTTCCTAATAGCGTATGCCTAAAAAGTATAGAAAATGGCTATTACTTCCCACAAAGTTTGCTTTTTTGACCAGGACATTGATTATTGGTTTAGTCATAGGCACAATCCTATATGTCATTGATCACGGGTTTCATCACAGGTACAGCTCTATCGCCAATTGACCACAGGTTTAGTTCTTTACACTACTCTATCGCCCTAGACTCACACACACTGGTGTCCAGATGATGTGTAGCGAAGTTTCCATACATGGGCGTAAGGTTTAGTGGGAAGTGCGGTGAGAATGTTGCCAATGATCGCTGAGTGCACACCGTTACCTGTCGATGGGAGAGCGAAGGACGCTCTCACGTTTTTAATCGCCGTTCCACACGCCAAAGATCGAATCAACGTTTTGTTTTTGCTGCCCATTCAATTGTCACGTGATTTTGTTTATCTTTTTGCCAAACTGTTCGCGAAAACTTTTCGCGAAAAGTTCGGCTTGTGCGAGCCATTGCACGCAAAAGCAGCTGGTCCGAATATCCTAAGGGTTTAAAGGAACGCACGGACGACGACACGAGGCTAACGGCGGAGTTTGTATGTTAGTTTGCTGGAGAAGTGGAATTTGGTTCGTCTCCAAATGCCACAGGAAACAGGTGGCCTAGCGGGCAGCACGGGAGAGAAAAGGGGGCCTTAAATCGATCACGCCGTACAATTAATAACGATGGCCACTGCATTGACAACTTGTTTTTTTCCCAATAATTGGTTTCACCATAATCATTCCACTGCTGGATGAAGGCCTCTTCGAGCCGTTTTCATCTCTCATGGCCTTGCGAAGTAACAATCCATCCAGGCAACTGCGCACGATATGATCTCATCGCTCCATCTCCTCGGTGGATGGCCTCTCGGACGCGTTGAATCCCCTGGCTGCAACTCCGTCACTATTCTTACCCATCAACCACTGTCCCTTCTCGCGACGTTCCCTGCCCCAAAGCCCGAGTACTTTTATTCGCGATTTGAACGATCCGTTTAATGATCAATTACACAAACTGTCATTGTTGTGGGTTTACTCTCCAACACACCGGTGTGCTGAAGTCGTCACTAATTGATAATAGGCGCTTTCCCTTTTTTCTGTTAAGATGTTAAAACTGAAACCTTTAACAAGGAATCATGTCTGCATTAACCACAATGCTTGTGGTCAGAATGCCAACAAAAAACTCTGATAATATATGCATTGTCCTCGAAACTGATTGGTCCGCACCAGAGACAGCTTTCTTTTGAGCCTCGTCTCAAAATGTGTTAGACCAGAGGACGCCAAAAGGCGAACAGCACAAAGACAATGCCACTCTCAGAGTAATGAGAGATCGGGGTGAGCATCTACATCATGGGAACTCCTTTGCCAGTACCAAAATATGATAACAGGTTTTTCCATTTTTTTCTGGTAACAAAACAGGTGTTAAGATGTTAAAACGCCAACTGAAACCTTTCATTAGAAACCATGTCTTAACACCTGTTTTGTTACCAGAAATAAGGGGAAAACCCTATTATATTTTGGTACTGGCAAAGGAGGTCGCATGATGTAGATCATCACTAATTGGCACGTTGTGTTTACGTAACAGACCCCACTGCCGGGTGGTGGTGGGTTAACGACGCATTTCCACGATCTAACCCAGAAAAAAACTACTTTATTATGGATTTGAATTATGTAATTCACCCGCGTGTGTTCTCAAATCACCGTAGTTTCTATTTCCGGATAATTGGAATTCTCAGAATGCACCTTGCTATGCTTAAGTGTGACATGTTCTGTTTGGGTTCCATTTTCTTCGTCAATGTCCACGTATTTTCGTCCAATCTCGATGTCACAGCAGACCCTTATAACATATCGTAAAGGGGCTCCTCGCAGATTTTCTGGGTGACAATTTTCCCTTTTAAAAAAGACTGCACATTTCAATTTAATTATCGACATTCTTAAAATTTTACAGAATTCTCAAGGCCCTGCGCTACAAAGTGCGATCTTCACGTACAATGCAGTAAATACCTCCGACGTGGGCAAAGAGTCAGCCTTACATTTATATCCATATGTATATTTCCATTAGTTTCCAATATTAAGCTAAAGGTTCAGCCCTGCAATTTATTGCTCACACCACTGCTGGCAGAACAGTTTCCGACTAGTACGGTTGATTATGTACGGTACCAAAGAAGACAACATCCATACAGTGGAAGGAGCTGGCCCGACATCTTTGAAAAGATGGACTTACCCACACATTACCCCACCACGTGCAACCTGCCTATCGACTGACTGATTGATTTGTCTATCCATTTATACTGCTGTGTGGCCCGAGGTACAGGAGGGAGGGATTTAAGAAACTCGCTTCAGTGTTTCAACTGCCGCTCAGGGAGATCGAATCGTCTACATCTGGACTGTAAGTCAGGCGCCATAGTGATGATAAGGCAAGGGCGGGGTAAGGGCAGCAGTGAATGCGGTAAAAAAAAAATCTACGCTTGCGCAGGACTGCCAACAGCCCAACACAATCCCTTGAAGGCATTATTGCTCTTGTTTAATTTCTCCTTTTCGTATCGGCTCGCAATGGTTTGCCAAGTGCCACAGCAAATGGGTGTGGCACTTGTGTAGTGTACTAATTCAGAGACACTAGTAGGAGGCGTTATCCCGCTTGTTTATTCCGGCTCTCACAGCCATAGGGGATAACTCCATACCGGGTCGGGACAGCCAACACGCTTCCAGACCCACAGCTTGACGAGGCGAAGACCACGACGACAGCGGCACGAGGAGTTCCACTCCCGATTGCAGCAGCCCCGACTGTGAATCGGAGCTCGCCTTTTATCCTCCCCAGCGTGGCCAGGCTCTGCCCTCGGTCACGCCCCCTTCTGGATCCCCCAGAAGGCTCAGCGCGCTTGACCCACGGGTCCAACTGGTAGAGCGGGCTGCTACCCCCAATCCCATTGGCTACCAATCACCCAGCGCCACGCGCTCCAGTGACTCATTCAATGTCACTACACATCAGAGGTCGCAACCGGGTACCCGATACCTGTACCCTACCCGATACCTGGCTACCCGTACCCGGCCAGGTACGGGTATGGGTACCCGTTTGCGACCCTGGTGCGGCCGGGTACGGGTACGGGTAGGCCGTGAGTCAATGATGAGTAACCGTTTGTCACTCATTTCGGGTAGGGTACGGGTAGGGAACGGTTACCCGTACCCGGCCGGGTACGGGTACCCATTTGCGACCCTGGTGCGGCCGGGTACGGGTAAGGAATCAAAACCCGTTTGCGACCTCTGATACACATATATGCCAATTGAACCCCATCCACCACTCTTCTGCTTCTCCGCGCCTGGTCCGTGGACAGTGAGGTCAATATTCTTCAAGACTTTTCAGAGGGGGGACCACTTTCGCCAATATGACATCAGTGCGAAGGCCACCACACACCTGAAACCATTGTGGTTTGGCAGCACGATGGGGGTGTTGTCACTCTGTGTGTACTGTCGAGGGCCCAGCATGTTTCGGGATCCGCACTAAAGGCTCACCAGCGGCCCACGGCCCTTGCGATGGAGAACACTGAGCTAGGCGGTGGCGAGCGGTCACAAGACCATTAAATCGGCGAAGCCTCCCCGGACCAGTGGCGTTAAGCTGCTGTAATTGCAATCGGCGAACGCAACCGGCAACGAGCCAGACGAGAGGCGTGGGGCAGGCAAGAGCAGCCTCGCAACGAGCCAAATCAGGAACGAGACCACGTGCGTGCCAGGGTGTGCGCGTGGCGGTTGTAATGCAGCGGTAATGGGGAGCGGCGGTGCAGCAGTCAGCGGCACTGCGCTTCGGAACGCGGCGACCAGAGTTCGATTTCCGCTCACGGTCATCAACACCAGCGACGGTCTTCTTAACCGGTTGTGGGCCTGCCCTAGGTCGACTCAACCTTAAGTGAGTACCGTGCCTGGTGCTGTGTGTAAATATCGCCACTGGGGAAGCAAAGGCGGCCTTGCGTGGTGCTGACCAACCCACCCTGTTGTGTGCCGTTGCCGGCCTTCATAGGTGCTCACTAACAGCACTTGCCCCGAGAGTCTGTTAAGGCTATACGGGGGATATGTGTTTTGTGTATCGATTGTATGCGGTGCCCCCCCTACCACACTATGCCCCACACGATTGCTTTCTTGCTGTTTAAAAGCGTTTACCCCGGCAAATGAGTTCGGTGTCTCGTGTTTCATGTCTCGCGCGTTTCCTCGTCGTGCACATTCCACCACCCGCGTCAAAGGTTCTGGCCGTGTTCATAGTTTGACGTCTCCTGACTGACGCGTGGAGGCGGGGGGGGGGGCTCCTATTGTGGGGTGAGGGGGGGGCAGGAGGCGTCTTTGGATATGCGCTGAGAGCCATGAAGAAGGACGCATGGATTGGAGTGATTCCGGGAAGGCGATGACGGTGATGATGATGATGGTGACGGCTGGAACGTCTCAATACGGGAGGAGATGGTGGGAGGGTGGCAACGTCGTGAGGAGCGGTTGCCGACGGGTTTGGGAGGCCTGTGATCCAGCAGTGGATAGATCATGGCAGATAATGATGCTCTGATGTATGAAACGCCTTTAGTGATGAGACCAGCTCCAACGCTGGCAGTGCAATCAGTTGTCAAGATTTTCGCTTGTAAATCAATACAAAGATCAATACTTTGCGTTTGTTTTTTACATCATCTTTTCCCAGACAATGTCATCCCGATTGTGCTATGGGCATCATACCATGAGACGAATAATCCATTGGCAAATCTCGCAGAGAAGGGCATCATCCCATGTTCGAGAACAGCCTGCAGAAAGCGAGATATCGCAGAACTACTTGTGAGATCTCTTCACTTTGTCACATCTTATGCACCAGGGGAGTAAGTTGCATCGATTCATCAATTACTACCGATTCTGAAGCTCATGAAAAACCGAATCGCGGGGCGTATGAATCAACGGCTCGCTAAAGTGCTGTCAGGTTGCTGCTGCACTACGTGTTGTTCAGGCCTGGTGTCTGAGATGTTGTTCCGCGCCCTGGGAGCTTCTTCAAATGTCCCCACCGCAACGCAAAACCACACCGATGCGATCCACCAATTCTCACTGCCCTCCACAATGATGGATCACAGGCCACGTGCAAAGCCACCAAGCGTCCCTCGCTAATGGGAATCCCCTCTGGTGTAGGGGCAGGCAACAAGAAGAGACATTTGTTTCGAATTCGGTGCGAAAAAAATAACTCAATATCTCAAGAGCGACAACGCACGTGGTGAATACGAGACGGTGGGTCCTTGATAAATGACGGTCACGAAGCGGTCCTTAAAGAGCCGCCGCTTGCGGCACCAGAGCCGCAGGTTTACGACCCCTGCTGTCGTGGCTGCAGGAAGGGTCGACCCATCGCAAATATAAAAACCACACTCACCCTTAGGTGATCCGAGGCGTGCACAGGTATATTCATTTTGTGCTTGGGCTTTCGTGAGCAATGTCCATGATTGATCATTTATTTCGTTTGGGTTTAGGTCGTGTAAGTAATTATGTCAACGTTGTTTTTATGTTTTACTATAACCCTCCACTGCCAGAGAGAGCTAATCAAATCAAGGTGTCACGTAGGCAAACATGCCAATTGATTTGGTTCATCAGCCAAGCCGGAGTGTTGAAAGAGCGAGCAAATATCACACCACATTTTATTGGACGTTTCGCGGGAGATTACAACCAGGTATTTTCAGTTTAAGATTCGATCTTAATCGATATGCAGCATTACGCCGGGGCAGTTGTAAAAAAAATCCCCGACGTACATTTCCGACAGGTTCGAGGTTTCGGGTCATCGTTCTTACACAATCGAAGCGTGGGTTTAATTATTTTCCCTTCTGCTCGGGCTATCTACGTTAACGAGGATTGCAAATGTGTCGACCGCTTTTGGCCAGCGATACATTCTCAAAAGATACCCCTCGGCCGATCGAGAAGCTGGTGATCAGCCTCGCACAAGGAATTCGAAGGGGGTTCGACCCCTGTCCAGGAAACAGCGGGCAGCCTTTAACCAATGTGACTGCTGTGGTTATCAGAGCCGCACCGTGGATCGCAGTGGTCCAGCACGGCCCCATGCAACGCCGATTCAGCCCGACCGTCATTGTCACCCACCAGCAATTAGGGCGCACGGACTGGTGGCCACGTGGTGCTGATTGCACGCAAGCGTTTAATTACACTGGTCAACACACTTTTTCTGCCATAAGGTATTCCAACGGTTTTAATGTAATTTTGGGGTGCTGATTCCAAATCTGGCATCAGTTTTTGTCTATAACATCAGGTTTTTGAGATATCAAATATTGCATTTTCAATAAAAACTGCAGAAGAAAAATATTAAATAAATGTGGATATCTGCATAAAATGATATTATAAACACACTATCCTAAAAATACGGCACCCATATTTTAACACTAAAGCAGTCACTGACTCGCAACAACTTGCAATCATAAGTGACAGAGTTAATTTCGGGTAAAATCAATTAAAATGGGGTATGGCGATAGCATAAGGTCAGATTTGGAACCGGTACCCAGAAATTAGTATAAAACAGCTGCAAAAGTCCAGGCCAAAAAAAAAATATTTTTTTGTTGTTGTCCAGTGTTATTGAAAGAGCGCGCACGTCTGTATGTGTGTGCTGGTCGACTCATCCTCAAATGAGTATCAAATGATCGCCAATGGGGATACAAAGGCGGACACGCAGGAGCGGGTCTGGCCACCCACTCTCTCGTGTGCTGTGCCGGCCTTCATAGATGTTCGCTATCGGCACTTGCCCCAAAAGTCTGTCTTTGTATATTCGCCCATCTTAGCCACGTGTGAACTCAGCTGAAGTGGACAAAAGATAAAGTCGTCTCGAACACTGTTCTTTATTCTCATCAATAGTGTACATTGTTCATTCCGTGTTGTGCACGAACATCGTATATGGTCTGCAGTCACATACCTGACTGAGTAATTATCTCCAATGCTTCCTTTCTGCTGTGCCCCCCCCCCGCCCCAAGATATGGACTGCGCGGAACGGAAGACCAGGTGTATATTACAATACATAATGATGACGTGTGCTAATGAGGCATGTTGAAGGGGGGTGATGGTCTGATTTGTTAAACTGCCCACCACCACCCATAATTTGCAGGCATGTACCACCATGCCCGGTCTTTGCACGCGGGGCTATTGTGAAGCCATTGCAAATATTGACTGCTCCGGAAAGTGCCAGGCACAGTCGCGATGGCTTTTTCCTTCCACCCCCACCCATCCTCCGCTCCCCACGTGACGCCACGGCTCTTAGCTGTCAGAGCTGCTTCTCGACTCAATTTAGAACGGGTGGCGGTAAGGCTCCTCCCGTGTCGCCTAACCGCATATGAGAGATGCTCCCTCCCACCCCCCCCCAAAATAATATAATTCAACCTATTCGTCTTATCGTTATCTCTTGATTGAATCGATACGGAATGTTACATCATCACCACCACCACCACCGCCACGTGCTATTGTCTGGTCGCCACTATCCCTGGCGACCCATCGGCGATGGAGCACTCTGACTCCTGACTAAGAACGGCTGATGCCATCGCTCTCTCTCTCATCGGCCATGGCCATCGTCGTCATCGCTGTGCCCTGCCCCCATGCCCACTTATATATGTTTTTCAAAAGGCACATAAAATGACTGAGCCAGTTTTGCAACGGACTTAAAATTATGTTATTCCAAAGAGCTGGCTGTGTGTGATCAGTGCGCGTTCGTGTCGTGAGGGACTGGACTCATAAGGAGCCGTCCATAAATGACGTCACGCAACTAGGGGGATCAGACATTTCTGACGATGTGTGACGAGGGGGGGGGGGGGGGTTGAGAAATGTGACGTCACATCAAAATGCGCAACTTTAAATATAGACAACACGTTATACTTAATTAAATAGACTTTTTAATAAATGTTTTCTCCTACAACATCAGAGTGCAGCGCCACATTAAATACGCATTACAATGGCAATAGTTTAAAACGTTTTGAAGCATGCTTTATTTTTTTTTGGGAGGGAGGGGGGGGGCAGAGCTTTGTGACGTCATATTTGAGGGGGGTTCTGAATTTTTGTGACGCCGTGTGACGAAGGGGGGGGGGGTCAAAAATCGTCCAAAATTGCGTGACGTCATTTATGGACGGCCCCTAAGAGTGCGCGATAACAAACGCTCGGACTTTAGATGTCCGATATACGTCACGTGTTCCATAAGTCACGTGTTCCTCTAGCCCATTGTACTTTCAAGCATGCACTTTTCAGCTTTTGTTCTATCCTCTTTACCAGTGTCAAGGTTTCTGATTCATACCTTATAGCTGGCAGCCAGTAAATGATGTTGAATTATCCATATGTGTCTAATTAACTTTATTTATTTATTTACGAGGCATCACGGTGTTCCGTGTGGTGGTATGCTTCGTGACATTGAAAATCAGAGGGTGCCGGATCTGTGCCAAGGCCGTTCTGATGTCCTCAGGATCGTGTGTGGCCTGCTTTTGTCTTGTTGCAGGGGGAAGGCTCGCAGCGTCTGATCGTCGGGGATATGTTCTGGAAGCAATCGTTGAGGACTCACAATCAGGAAGTAAAATTTTGATTTAAAGCTTTCGTGACTGCAGGGATTCATATTCTTGGTTCTTTCGGTAAAGTCACGTAGAAGGGAAACAATACAAATTTTTTTCATTGTTTCCCTTCTACGTGACTTTACCGAAAGAACCAAGAATTTGAATCAGGAAGTAATCAAACAGTATTGAGAGAACGTAGGCATTTCGGGATATATACATGAGATGAGTAAAATTGCTGCACATGTGTAGGATCCCATCGTACTGTTCTCGTCTGTGGTGAGAAAAGTGAAATGTTTTTTTTGGATAGTGGACCTGCCGTTAAAACAAAGGTTAACTGTTCAACACTCTAATCCGGTCTTTATTTGTTGTTTATTTACCATCATCAGCCACGTGACCTGGCTGAGACCACCAACTCGCTGCACTTCAGAACCCGATTTAATGACAACTCAGTTCATGCCAATCTCTGAGTCTCTATGTGAGTGAACGGGTGTCTGTGAGTGTTAATGGGTCTCTGTGGTAAGTCAGTTCGTGACCGCGGTGAGACCATCAGCTCGCTACACTTGAAAATTCACGAATCAAGAGAACAACAACAACAACAAATATCTCATTCCAAATTTGCGGCTTTATTTATTTTATGGCAAGGTCGCGACCTGACCCGAGGTGCAGGTGATAACACTTGGAGGAGTGATTGGTCCCGTCGTGGAAATTCACAAGAGTCACGCATTGACGACTGAATTCTCTCACTCCTCTTGATTTCCTAAAAGGTGTTTATTTTCATCATCATAATCACTATCATTATCTTCACCCTGCTGCGTCCTGGTATTGACGTGTGGTCGCTGCCGGGGTGGTTAAGGGTCAGCAGGGCACTGGACTCGCACTCCAGAGGTCGCCGGCTCGATTCGATCTTCCCGGCGTGGTCGGTTGTTTAAAGTTTTGTGGGTTTATTTTTTGACCCAGCTGAGAAGTCAAGTGACCAGCTAAAGTCTCATGTTGCCCAGAGCGACTCGAGGCATAGTTCTGCGAGTAGGGGGGCGATTGCTGCTGCTGGCTGTAATCCCAATTGGGTTTTTTGTGGTTTGGGAAATGTTCTGAAAAATGACTCTTTCGTGATAGCCACGGGGGGATGGGGGGGGGGCGCTGCTCCTTTCTACCTTCGCGACGTTTCACCTGCACGTTGAAGGTCGCCAACGAGCAAAGAGCAGCGCTTGTCACAGCTGTCCCGAAAGGGTCGCGTTCAAGACAATTCCTAATACATCGAGCTGTGAAAACCGACATTAATTCAATTGCTGGTTACTGTTACAACATTTGGTAAATGTGGACCCAGAGGCCAGCACACAATGGTCCCACTCATGCGAACCACGTCAGGGGATCGGTAAAGTCCACTTCGAAGGAGATGATGCGAACAGAATAATGTCAGACGATCCTGCGCCTCCCCTAAGTCACCTGCACTGGTGCGGTGTGCAAACATCGGCGCTGGGAAGACAAAGGCGGCCGGGCGTGGTACTGGTCACACAAACGTCCCCGTGCGCGTTGTCGTCCCTAAACAGGATGCTCGCGAACAGCACAGCGTGATAACCGTTCCACACACGGCACTGCCAAAGAGAATGTCTCGCTGATCTCATCAAGGAGCATAAACCATCACACGAACTCCGGTCATCCTCGCTCCGGTGGCTTTTGTCTGGCCATCAAACAAAGATGGATTAGTCATTGCACCGCAAGCTTAAAGATGCGCTTCTGCGGCCGTCTGTAACACTCTTTTTTACGATATAAGGAAGCCGCTGGGGCTGTACGCTTTCAAACCTAGATTGGAAACTATTCTCTTTAGAACTACTTTTTGCGTTGAGTTTGTTGACCTTCCTCCAAACCTCTGATTAGCGCGGTTGGCTACGTACGGTGCGATAGAAGTTCAACCATCATCCTACGGGCAACACCGGGTTTCGCAATTTGCATGACATTGCTGTGAAACATTTGAAACAACCGAACGGTCCGTCCCTTATATGTGCCGAATCACATGTAAGTTTTCCCTGGGCCGCTTGCACACATCACTTTCCCTGCTGAATATACACCGGGAGAGGCATTTCAAGAGCGTGTTGGCGATGCGCCGCCTTCTCTGGTTTTAAGTCAGGTCTCACAATGTCTCTTTTGAGCAAAACGGATGTTCAATTTCATCGCACTTTGCGAGCACAGAGAATGTGCCGGTGTGTTGTATTCTCAGGCAGTTCGGAATGGTTTCTGGACAAAAGGATACGTAAGATAAATCTGAATTCGTTATTATACATTGTGTTACATATATCTGCTTTTTGAATGCATGACTGGAATTACATTTAGAGGCGGGAAGATAAGACGTGGATTAGTGTGTACGCGAGATTAAGGCGTCATATCGACAGTCAACCAAATTACTTTCGCGACGCTGCTGTGGTGGCAGCGGTGCGCACGCACAAATAACAAAACATTAAACACGCCCGCCAAAACACACCGTGGCCTTGAAAGGAAACGATACAATAGGTGGTGTATTTGCAATTGTCCTTCTTCATAGAAGATTATCATGACAATTGTCCATGAATAATGTTGACTATGTTGAAGAGAGAAAGACTCGAAAGAGAACGGTGACACAAAGATGTGACACTGCTTAAGCTTAGTGGCACAAGACAGAGAGGAAAGTGGAAAAAAATGACGAAATGTGCATCGGACACCTACGGGCCACCTGCTCATGCATCGTGATGACGATTATAGTCAACCATGGATTATCTCTATGAAGTTGTTGAGCTGGTAAATGATGCTATACTGAGTATGATAATGCAGTATTCGGTCAGTAATGATGATGTTTGGTCACTGATGATAACGAATAAAGTGAATAAAGTTATGAGCTTGATTTCACAGTGATGACAATGATAATTAGAACTCTCATGGTCTTCAGGCAGTAATGATAATATAATGAGTGCATTTTTCGATTTAAAGCTTTCGTGACTGCAGGGATTCATCTTCTTGGTTTTTTCGGTAAAGTCACGTAGAAGGGAAATAATACAATAATAAAAATAAAACATAATAGAATAATTCTCACGACGTTTCGGCCACAACGCAAGCAGCCGTCCTCAGGTGAAGAACAGGTCGGAAAGACAGCGTCTGAAGACGCGTGACTTTACCGAAAGAACCAAGAAGATAATGAGTGCAATTGTCAGATAATGACAATGATGCTACTGATGATGATTGCAAAGACAATGTCAACATCACAGAGTAATACATTAATTTATTGACCGTGTTAATCACAATTATTATGAATACTACAATCGTAATGATAATGACAATAACGATAATGGTAATGGTACCTTGCAGACTTGAAAAAAGAATACACCTGGCCATGAACTAATTGTGTCATTGGCAATTAATTTTTATCACAAATTTACAAAGCCTGCGAGTAACGGCTCGAACAAATGAAAAGACAATCGCCTGGCACTCGTTACCCATCTCGCAGTGGACATGCACATGCCACACACAAAGACAAAGATCCCCCGTATAGCCTTAACAGACTGTTCAGGGTGGGTGGCCAGCACCACTCCCGCGCGCCCGCCTTTGTCTCCCCATTGGCGATGTTTGCGCACCGCACCAGGTACTCATTCGAGGTTTAGTCGACCTACACACACACACATACAGACGTGCGCGCTCTTTCAATAATTCCACACCTGTGGGATGCTTGGTAATCAGCACCACGTGGCCACCACTCCGTGCGCCCTAATGCTGAGTTTGAATGCCTGCACGCAAGCCCCGTTCTGTGAGTCTGGCACACGGCAGTCAGGCCAATAATGCATGGACGAGTGCTTCGCTCTCTCTCTCTCGCTCAATCAAACATTCCGTTCCGTGGTCAGGATCGCCGTATCTCCATCGCCACAGCCACCACCACCGCCACCGCAGCCCCTCCTCAGCCTGCATTCTGGCACCACCTCGCCCGCCACCCCGAGCTCACGAGCCAAAAGGGTTTTGTCGGTACCACCTGGGGTAGAAAATGCAATACCTGTCCACCATGAACCATGGCAATCACGATCATTGTTCAACATAGGCAGTGTTCACTGTGGGCAAAACACATGTATTTAAACACCTCTGTTCTGTCGACACCCTTCCGATGTATTTTCATATTCCATAGATGTTGCTCATCACGTTTTTTGTAAATCTCCAAAATGAGTGTACATACAATGTATGGTACGGCTCCCTTCTTTGGCGGTATATCTCTCATACAAAACTACCGCTGGGACATTGCTATCCTAAACAATTGTAACGGTGATAAAGAATACTTCTATAAAATCAGTGTTAGCATATGCCACCCGCGGGGGTACCGACTGGCTATTGTTGGGCCAGTCAATGGCTCGTAACCCCCAACCCCTTCCTGATTGCTCGAGGCGTAATGCTTGGATGAGGCATGCGCCGCCACAGCATCGCCGTGTCCGTTCCAAAAATAGACGAGCGACAAGACGGTGGACGGCAGGCGCTGTTATCTTCATTAATGCCTCCATCTGTAACACATTCCCTGGATGCCATTGACTCGTGCAGGGGCGGTTAGCGCCGCCCGTCAATCAAACGCGGCCGTATACGGTGGGGAGAGGAAGGGGGGCGGGCGGTGGTGGTGGGGTTGGGGGCGTTCTACCTGCCTGCTGATCACTGTGACGTGATTAGACACAACGCAAAACAAATGACAAAGATCCCCTATGCAGCCTGCACATATTGTCAGGATAAGCGCTGTTTTTAAAAAAAATATATCTAACACATCCGAGACCGACGCAGCGCAGGAACCACATGGTCACGGGTGTTTTTTTCCACTGGCTATTTGCCGTGCCGTGGCTAAGGCGACAGACGCGAGCCTCTCACAAGAAGACCCTTCCTGAATGCGGGCCAAGCAGGGGCCAGGGGCAGGGCTAATGACGCGTCCATTGCGTGTGACGTCAGTTGTTGCAACTCAAACAAACGCGTTACCACGTCATCTACGTGCCTCTTCACGTAAGCACGCTGTGTTTAAACGGCCATGGTACAGGCGGCTTCTGCCATGGAATATCGTGTATCTGGCGCCTTCTGAGCTGCCCAGAAACTGGCTCGCATGTGCCAGTGGGAAATGAGCATTAACGAGCTGGACTGGTTTGGATAGATTCCTAAACAATGGGCTTTTACATTTAAGCCTAAAACATGCAATGTACTCTCTCTCTGGTAGATATCAAACACATTCCTGCGGAGGGAGCTGGTAGGAACGTTGGGTTGCTCGGTCAATGGCCAGGGTCATCGGCGGCGTGGTGTATTCCGCAACTATGTCCGACTGTGAGGGCGGGCACAAGCCGGCGTGAGTAGGTTAAACGTTGCGTTTTAATAGGACACCACGGGGTGACCAGCCCCTCCCCACCCTGCCCCACCCCTCCCACCCCCCACCCAGCACCTCCCCACCCAGCCCCTCGCCACCCTCCCCATTCTCCCGTCCCCACCCAGCCCCACCCTCCCCACCCAGCCCCTCCCTGCACGACGGACGGACACAATAATCCCCTGTGGGCTGGTGTAACCAGGAGATTCCTACCAGTATAAACACGTGACTATAAGGGATGATGTAACCGTGATAGAGGACAGTGACGGAATGCCCACCGAGTGAATGGAGCGACATATACTCGTGTGCACGGGTGCCAGGTGGATTATTGTTTCATCGCAGGATCGTGCGAGGTGACAGCTGCTTGGAGGAGGCTTTCATCCAGCAGTGGATTGACCGCGGGTCGAATATAACCACGATGTAGACGAGCGTGGAGGAGTTGAGCGGCAGAGGATTGTTTGGCGAGAACAATGTCGTCTGCGGCCTTGGCACCGCGGTGCGCGCGACCGCGTTGGGAGCGCCGTGTTGTCTCCGTGATGCGCATGCTCGTACGTGCACGTAGCCTGGCACAGGCGCAGTGGAGACGTCACCGCCACTTAGTAGCGAATTCGCGGTTGTTTGTTATTGGTGGAAGCGCCGAGAGGTCCGCGTCAATTTGTGTTTGTTCGCGTGGTCCGACTGCGGATGGGAAAGGGCTTTTAAATTGGGTGAAATCTCCTTCTTCGGCTGAGACAGACATCCCATGACTGCACGGCCGATAAGCCGAACTCTTCAAAGGTAACTTTCATCACACTGAAATGAAACATGTACACAACACGTTATGTGCTATCAAGACGGTCCATTGCACGAAACGTCGCCTGTTCTATATTTGTTTCCTTTTAAAGCCGCACACACGGTGCCATTATTGACGAATGTATTGAGAGTTTGTTATTGTTGTTGCTAACTGTGCTTGTACCACCACTACCAAAGCAGCAACAGTATAATCACCAAATAATCCACTGTGATATGGCTGCTGTGAATTTATTTCGCTGTGTGCTTCATGTCCACGAGCCTTCTTGGATTTCCTCCCGGATGTATAACTCTTCCTTCAAACGCAAACTCCTGCTAGACATAAACACCTGGGGGGCTTACAGTAAACCGGTTTGGATACGCACAATGGAGGTCTGATTGTGTGGTATAGTTAATTTTTAATACGATACATGATACTCCACAACAACGCATTCCTATTATTTTACATTCATTAACGAGTAATTGGGATCCTGCTGTGCCAGAGTGCGCGGCAGCTGAGAAAATTGGCAGAGTTGCTTAAATCCCCGCCGCCGCCCCTGTCCACCCAGCAGTACAAATGGGTGCACACCAATTGGGTTCAGTGATTCTTAACCTGGGGCACAGACACCCGCTGGGGGTGCGAGAAGCCCTTTCTGGGGGTGCGAGAAGTGGCCATATTTTTTAAAATCCTTTATATTAAGTTCGCTTGCTTGCTTGCGTGCTTGCTTGCTTACGACCGTGTAAATCTTTCGGTAGTTTTTTTAACCCACTTCCCATGATCCAATCGAGTTGACATTTTCCACACAGACTCGTTGTGCGTGACAATTAATGTTCGTGAAAATTTTTTTCCAAAATTTTACACTTTATAGAACAAAAATATTATATTTAATTACCAATTGTTTAATACTGCAGACAATCATCTGACCCATAGGTGGCAGCCATCTTAAGCCAGAGGACGAGAGGACTCAAGCCGCCACGCATATAAAGGATTTAGAGTGAAAAACTTTGTTTTTACGGGTTTACTTTTTAAAAAGTAAATCGTCAAACACACAAATTAAGTACGGGCACGTAAGTACAACTACTTTGTTTCATCGAACATATGTTTTTATTGACATTATACTTATTTAACTATTGAGAACCAAAGGGATACATGGCTGCAGTAAACGTTAACAACCACTGGTTTAGTTGATGGATCAACATATCGTGCGTGGTGGGCTAAAGTGTGGATCCTCCCACTAGTTGCACCAAAAGCTTTGGCCGGTGTTGGAAGGTTGGCCAAATACCATCCAGAGAGGCCCTCTTGATCTCCTTCTAGTGGAGACCCTTCCGCCAGCGGGGGCTTGAGCAAGCAATTGCAGGGCTGTGCCTTTGCCTTAACAAAAGCCAGACTTCTCAATGCAGGAGAGTGTTTCATAAATAGGTTGTCTGATTTTATATGTGCGCCATCATTATTCATCAGCCATGGTCAATCCATTGCTGCCATGTTCTGAGATATGTATGCGGGCCTAATGGAGAAAATATTTGACAAAAAACCTCGGAATTTATCAATAGATTAGTGTACGGAGCGCCTGTATGGGGGCTTTTGCGATCGAAATTGGACAAAGTTGCCTCCGAAATGAGGATGATTTATTTCTGTACACACTACGCATCTCTATGCCGAAATGCAATTTTCATTTTTTTATATGTATAAATATTTTGTCTAGCCTGAAAAACCGTGATAAACTCAAGGACCCCTTTCACGGAGCCATTGGACGCCCCACTGGGGCTGATGCAATCGTCGCAGTCAACACCGCGCGCGGTGGAACGGACTGGGTTTGTCTGCCGGCAACGTTTCACGTTCAGTCGATTTTTTTAACACCCCCCCCCGCACCCCCAATTGAAGACTGAAGACACCAAGGATAGAGTGACCTGGGCCACTCGTGTACAGCAGTGAAGCAGAGAGAAATCTGACCAACAAAAACAAATCACGCGTCTCTGTGTTTCTTTTAATACGCCGCTATTGCAGCGCGGACGTTTGGTTTGTTTGTGCGGCGGGGTAGTGGCGCAGGAGTTAGGGGCTGTGCCTCGTAGCAAGAAGGATCCTGGGTTCGACTCCCGACTCGGGCCTCTTGCTGCGAGGAGTTTGTATGCGTCCCCCCTGCCCCCACCGCCCCCCAGGTCACGCTGCACCGTCCTCATATAAAAAAAAAACTACCACTTAATAATGTTGACACCACCATTATTATCGAGCGTCGTTTTATCGCTTCAAATGTAATTGTGAAATCTGAAAACTTGGCGTATATTACGACCAGGGCGGTCCATCGCGAGGTGGGGGGAGGGGACAAATCCCACACCACGTGGGCTCCCCGACGCCTTCAGACTAGACAGGAAGTATTCATCTTCTTGGTTCTTTCGGTAAAGTCACGTAGAAGGGAAGTAATAAAATAATAAAAATAAAACATAATAAGATAATTCTCACGACGTTTCGGCCACAACGCAAGCAGCCGTCCTCAGGCGAAGAACAGGTCTGTCGAGAAGACAGAGTCTGAATGACAACCCCAGGCTTGGAGCGTATTCAATCTGACAAAGTGACATCAAGTTGCGGGGCTCCTCCAAAACACGGGGCCCCGGGCGGTCGCCCCAATTCGCCATACCCTCGGGACGGCTCTGATTGCAGCCATGGCAAGTTGAATTTAATTTCATTTACGCGATATAAATTCATTTATATATATATACATACAATCGCCCCCCCCCCCCTCCAATACCCACCCCCACCACAACTTCGAAAGAAGTGCTCTGAATTGCTCGATTAGGCGCGGGCCCTTTTGCCGGCCGAGACTCACAGTCCACGTTTGCCTCCTAAGTGTTTAAGCACCGTCGGCGCGACGCAGGCGCCGTGTCATCGCTCAGGATTACGGCTGTTCAGTGAACGTAATGAGCGCTAATGCGAGTGCATTACCGCTGTCAGGCATGGCCAATGACTATGGGTGGATGCTCACACTCACACACAGACGGCACGCACAAAGACAAAGGTACCCCCCTACAGACTGTTTGGGGCAAGTGCTGTTAGCGAGCACCAGTGAAGGACGGAACACCACACGATGGCATGGTGTGGTCAGGACCACACCCGGTTGCCTTTGTCTCCCCGCTACCGATTTTTTTATATCACACCAGGTACACATTTGAGTCTGAGTGGATCTAGGTGTTGGTAGTGAGCGGGATTTGAACTTGGATCGCCGTGTTCGGAGCGCAGTGCACTAACCGCTGCACGACCTCTCCACACACCGCTCGTGATAAAGACAAATATCCCCTTATAGCCTTACCATACTGTTCGGGTAAGTGCTGTTAGCGAGCACCTATGAAGGCTGGCACGGCTCACAAGGGGGTGGATGGTCAGCGTCACGCCCGGTCGCCTTTGTCTCCCTAGGGTTGATGTTTACACAATAACAACCGCCATTCGCCACTAAGTCGCGGTGACGTCACCACGACGCTTGTGCCAGGCCATGTGCACCTTGAGGCCACGTGAAGTGTCGAAAGCCCGCTGGCAGGAGGTCACGGGGCAGACCCAGGTGCCACGGGTCGACTGACTGAGATTACCGAAATGACTGGCTGATGTACCACCTGTGCCTCCTACTGTACCAACTTGCTGTGCTTTAGCCACCCGGCGCTCCGCTCGTTGTTGTGAGCGTCGCACACATAGACACGCGCGCACACACGTAGACAGAAAACATTACAATGCGCCTGTGCACAAAACAAACACGCGCTCAGGTGGTAGAAGACCGTCAGATGATGACGATTAATATCTCGTGATGCACGAATACATTTTATTATCATCATTATTATTATGGACAGACGACTGCCTTTCACCAAATCACGCGTGAGGCACCCGTCCCGTCGTAAGCTAAGCCGGCGTGAGCCCGGCTAGAGCCCACTGGGCCGCTACGCTGAACAGGCAGGGGTGGAAGAGAGATCGCATCTCTGGAGTCGAGAGCTCTCGGGAGCTGGGCTTGAAGTGCAATTATACTCACTTTTACACAATGGGTTTTTTGAGCAATCATTGGTGACCTGGCCGATACCATGAAACCACACGCGCACACTCGACACTGTTAGCTGGAGCGAATGCTCTTGGGTTCCAAGTCTTAAAGGGTCACGTTTGGGATTCCTCGTTTCCGTGCTCTTCAAGATGATGACGGCGATGATGGTGATACGAGGACGGCTCTGGGTTGGCACGCACGCGGTAATAGATATATTTTATTTTGGAAATATAGTGCAAGCAAAGTGTCGTGAGTGAAACTGAACCAACCTGTGATTCTACATTTGGATGTTTCGACCAGCTCCGCGTATGATTGTTGCATTGTGTGTACGCCTGTAGTAATACAAACACATTCCTGCGGAGGGAGCTGGTAGGAACGTTGGGTTGCTCGGTCAATGGCCAGGGTCAACGGCGGCGTGGTATATTTCGCAAATATGGCCGACTGTGAGTGCGGGCACAAGCCGGCGTGAGTAGGTTAAAGATTGAGTGTTATAAGGGCACCACGTTGTGACCAGCCCCTCCCCACCCAGCCCCACCCCTCCCAACCCCCACCCAGCCCCACCCTCCCCACCCTCTCCTCTCCAACCAGCCCCATCCCTCCCATTTTTGGATGCACGACGGACGGACGGACACAATAATCCCCTGTGGGCTGGTGTAACCAGGAGGTTCCTACCAGTATTAAACCTTGGCCATAAGCCAGGAGATGACAATATCCACGCCCACACAGGTAGGCAGAGAGTTTCACGAGTCGGCGTGATCCATCAACCTTCAGCGGCTCCGCAGTGCGGGATGACAGGCGTGCATAGCCACCACATGTCCCTGATATTTATAGACACCCTCTTGGGAGAGGCAGCTGATTGACATCTCCCTTCGCCAGAAAATTCATCACGAAACCACCGCTGGCCATCAGAGCACGCGAGTACGCTGTTTTTCCATCTTGTGCGAATTACCCGAACTGCTTTGCGCGGCTGTCACTTCGGCACGCGCGTTCCTGGTTATCGCCGCGACCAATCGACAAATTCTCAGCACCGATCTCTCATTCTTGTATGACCATCTGGAGTTGACATGTGCAGGTTAACCTCGACTTAGCCTCGTGTTGTACCTAACACAGTAGAACCGCCTCCTCTTAACGACGGTAATTATTGGTTCCATGAATCCGGTCGTCAAATGATTTGGTCGTTGAGCGAGTATAGGAAATACACGTTAAAGGCTTAATTCGTTCCGATAGCATCGAAAGTTACCCCTTTTCACCCAATAAACGTACTTTATAATATTTAAACAATCGATATTAATACTTACTAACAACATGATGCACACATACTATTGAAATCAACATGGTTAATCAATGCATGGATTCATATTTAATGTACCTACAACTGCGCGTCGCTAACAGGGGACTACTCGTTAAGCGAACACATTTGGCTCTATGGAGACCCGTCGTTAAGCGACTAATCACTAACATGGGTGGTCGTTAAGAGGGGTTCTACTCTTCATCAAATTTATGTCGCTACTTTTGTTGAAGAACCACCCCAGGTGCCTTACCAACTTTGGAGTGTTTGTGTGAGTGAGTGTGGGGAGCGGTAGTGTAGCGGTTAGCGTGCTGCGCTACAAACCTGGCGACATGGGTTCGATTCCCGCTCACGGCCAACACCAGTGACGATTATCTGAACCGGTCCTGGGCCTCCCCTAGGTCGACTAAGCCTCAAATGAGTACCCGGTGCGGTGTGTAAACATCGCCACTGGGGAGACAAAGGCGATCAGGCGTGGTGCTGGCCCACCCACCCCCTCGTGTACCGTTCTGGCCTTCATAGATGCTCACTAACAGCACTTGCCGCTACAGTCTGTTAAGGCTATACGGGGTATCTTTGTCTTTGTGTGATGACCTGGGTTTGATTCCCAGCCACATGCCAACACCAGCAGCAAAGTATGTCTCAACCTCTCTTGGTCCTCCCCCGTGTCGGCTCAGCCCCAAATGAGCCCGAAGATTCAACGACGCATAGAGAGGCCGGCTCACAGGCAGCAGCGGGGGCAGCTCGCACGCATGTTGCGGTGCGTTTTCTCATCATTTACAGAACCTGTTGGGTGTTGCTGTGGGTGTGTAAACATCAACAGGGAAAAGACAAAGGCAGCCGGGCAGGATGTGTGGCCACACCACCACCTCGTGCCCTATTCGCTGCGGCTACAGCTCATCTTCTACGCGAAAAGTTCGCTGTATTCCTCCTTTTCATCATCACCGAGAAGATGTGGAGCAGTGGTCGTTTCATCCCCACGTCCCAAGCTCTATTGCTCTCATTACACCCACCCAATGCACCCCCCTCCCCCCCAGCCACCAACATCACCACCACAATCTCAGTTAACAAACCGCATCCTGTAAAAGTTGGCATTGCCCATTAAAGGAGAGAGGATGCTCGCGTTGGCATTCGTAGCGCTAAAAGAAATAACTCCGTGGCGCCCACTGTGAAAAAGAAAAACCCTGTGATCTCACTTGTGAGCTCACTGTGAACATGAGGTCGCAAAGTTTCCCACCTAACTCGGGGTCCCTGACGTACACGTGGAGTTCTTAAAGCCAGAGACCGACTCTGCCGGTCCCCTGCGCATCGCCGCTCGGTGTCGCGGGGAAGCTATATTCGGTTCACCCGCCTCCGCTCCCCTCTCCTCCCCTCACCTCCCCTCATCTCACCTTCCCTCCCCTTCCTTTCCCTCCCAAGCCGGGGTTGTAATTTGTGAGAAAACACCATGAGTCACATCGCCCCCACCACCTCGCCCCGCGCCTTGGATTAATTGATTTTATTTCCGCGAGCGAGGAGCGTTTGATTCCGCGCCGCGAGCGATGTTTTGAGGATGAGAACGCGAGTCGCCGTGCCGGTATTCGGCGTCCAGCGAGCGGTGATGGATGCAGCGGCCGCTGCCAAGACGCTGATCTGCCGTTGCTTGGACGTAAATATAATATCGCCACTTGCGCGAAAACGCAACACGTAGGAAGGCGGAATTAGGTTTTACGGCAGTGCCGCGTCCGGGATAAATGAGCGGATTTAATAGCAGAGACGGATGTCGTAGCTTCCCACGTATGTATGTTGAACTTTTTTCGCACCGTACGTAAGCCAACCGTGGTAATCTGCGGTGCGGGATGAACGGAAGTCGATGGAGGGGAGGGAGAAGGGCGGGTCACGTTTTGTAACATTAAGATTTTTAAACAGGGCCCGCATTAATGACACACTAATAATAGAACACACATGAAATGTATTCTCTCTGGTAAACATCAATAACATTGTAATCTTCAGGGTTGGAGAGGGCGGTGGGCGGATGTGTGTGGGTGGTGGGGGCAGCGACCATCACAGCAAAGGAGAAGAAGCCAAGGGAAGTGAAAGGAAAGGGGGAAGAAAGAAGAGGGAGAATGTATTGTTATGATTGTGATGGTGATGATTGGCTGCATCTGAATTCCCATTGAATGCGTGCACATTTGACCCCGGGCTGCTATCGCAACTGGGGTCGTGTTTACACCCAACAGCGAGGAGGGCCGGTGGAAAGAGACGCCTCACATGGGAACTCTCAAATCACGTCCCTCTTGTCCCACGCAATTAATGGCCCAATTATCTTGCTAATTATTCCTCCGTGATCGCTCACGGGTTTTCTGGGCATATTTAAACAAAGGCATTTTTATTTCTCACTTGTATTGGCCTTCCATAACCGCTTTCACCATCGTCACCAGCACTTCCACCAATGCCACCACCATCACCACTACCAACAGCACCACCACTATCGCCATAAATACCAGCAGCACCACTGTCACCTGTGCCACCGATTGTATAATTGGCAATTAATTTCAACACCAATTACAAAGCCTGCGAGTGACGGATCGAACAAAGGCAACGAAAATTACTTCCCTTACGACTGGCACTCGTTACCCGTCTTGCAGTGAACATGCACATGCCACACACAACGACAAAGATCCCCCGAATAGCCTTAACAGACCGTTGGAGCAAGTGCTGTTAGCGAGCACCTATGAAGGCCGGCATGGCACACGAGTAGATGGGTGACCAGTACCATGCTCGGCCGCATTTGTCTCCCGAATGGCGATGTTTTATACACCGCACTAGGTTCTCATTTGAGGCTGAGTCGACCTAGGGGAGGCTCAGGACTGGTTCAGATAATAGCCACTAGTGTCGCAGGGTTTGTAGCACGCTAATCGCTGCACAACCAGCCATAACCACTACCTGCACCACCACTACCATGATCATTATACCACTACCACCACCAGCACCACCACTACCATGATCATTATACCACGAAAACCACCAGCACCACCTGCACCCCCACTACCATGATCATTATACCACGACCATCAGCAGCAGCACCGTAACCACCACCAGCATCATCACTACCACCACGAGCAGCACCAGCACCATCGCCACGAATATCAGCGATTGATGATGGATAGGCAAAGACTGCTAATCCTACATCCAATCGGGTTATCTCGCCGCTCACTATGCTAATGCTGTGCTGCACAAGGCACTCGCATATCCGATTTTGCATCAGGCAAACGCCGCCTGTGGCTGGGATGAAATCCAAAATGATTTGAGCAGAGACGACGAGCAATCACTGTTTCCCACCAGCCTCAACCGTAGTCGAGAGGCGAGTATACACACGAGCCGACCCACTCGCCTACCCACAAACCTACCCAAAAGTCTCCCCACTAACCTACCCACTATCCAAATCAACATTACAGGCTACTCTTCCCACTAGCGTACCGACTATCTAAATCAACTTTACTGGCTAGGCTAATCTACGCACTAGCCCAACCTCTATCCAAGTCAACATTATAGGTTAATCTACCCACTAGCCATGGAAGTCCATCTTTTTAGGGACTGATCGGTGACGTTATTTATTAAGAATCGTCTCATATTCACACGCACTGTGGCTCTGGAACATTGAGGTTTTTTTTTTTGCACCGAATTAGTTTTCTCTTCTTGTTATCATGCTCGCCGACCTCTGAACTCACCTAATAGCCTACTCAGCTGCCTCTGTCAGTGACTGCTCCCTCGTTGTGGAATCGCTGTCGCATTATATTTGGGAATTAAAATTCATTGCCGACCCAGAGAAACCTCGGTTCATTCTTCGAACTCAAGTTCAATCGCAGATGTGGCTGCGTTAAATAATCGGCAGAGGCGCGTGAGCCCGGAGTCTGCGCGGATCCCGTGTACTCATCCTGTTCGCTTTGTTAATTAATAAAAACAATCAAAAATGACGATTTATTTTTTCCGTAACAAAATGTTGCCACTTTTTTTTCGCGTTTTAGACCGGTCCCCTTTGTTCGTGTAACATGTAAAGTGCAAGTACCGATAGTCGCTGCTTCGTATCGTAACCGCGCTTGTGTCCCTAACATCTGCACCGTGTACTACCATTTGTACCATCGCATGACGCCCATGGAATCCAGCCTTGCAGCTCATGAGGGCCCTTCCCGCCGCAATGAATACGACCTAAATCTATCCAATAGCCCCTGTTTGCTGGTCCGCAGAGAGCCTCGCACGCATTTGAAGCCGTCCCAATTCCTCGAGCCTCGTACACATCCCGCGGCCCCAGAGAATCCTTACAGCGTCTTGAGACAGATCCCCCCCCCCCGACCCCATCAGCGAGGGAGACATCGTCCCCCCAGGCCTTGCGTTGTCAGACGAAACGAAGAATTTCGCGGTCAGCTCCAGCAAAATTGTCCTTAGGTCGGAGCCCGCATTGTGTCTCTTTTGTTATTTGTACAGAAACACATCACAAGACGTTATTAACTTCCTCCCTGGTCCACAATACAGGCTTGTTTTGGGTTAGATCGCGTAAATATATGAACGTGTCGTTATGGATGATATTGATCGGGAAAAACTTCCTCATTGGTTTTGGTGTTCGACAAGTCTACCCAATAGGCAGTCCACTCACCTACCCTATACCCTACCCAAAAGCCTCGCCTGCCCACTCGTCTCTTTAAATATGCCTACTAGCCGAACTACTAGTCTTCCCACGAACATAATAGTCGACCCAAAAGCCTCTCTAATAAACTCCCGAATGGCTTCCCCACGAGTCTGCCCACGAGCCTAGCCACTTTCTTAAACACTCGACTAACGAAGAGCTCATCCAAGATCCTAACTCATAGCCCAGCCACTGGCTTGCCTACTACATTGTTCACGAGCCCCCCCCCCCCCCACTATTAGCCTGCCCAAAGCTCGTGGCTGCAGGGCTCCGCGAAGTCGGCGCTGTGCTTCACGCGGCCCGTACGCGTCCGTGACCCCCGTCTCCGCGGTTTTCGAATTGGTGTTCTTTCGTCGCTTTTAGTTGAACGATCGCGCGGGCATGGATCTGTGCGGGGTGGGGTGCCACGCTGTCGCCGTCAACGCGCCGGATTCGCGGTGCAGATGCCATGTGCTGGTTGCGGCTGTCGTAATTGCGGGGAACGTTTCTTAACATATCCCTCGCCTTCGACCAGACACCAGTACACATGGGAACACCGCAGTGGATTAGCGAGCCACCCTGTGTCATGGTTTAAAGTGTGGGTACTCCCGATTTTTCCAAGGCCCTTCTGCCAGCAGAGGCGAAATCAAAAAAATTGCGGGGTTGCACCCTTACCTTGATTTTCTACAAATACGGACACAAAGACCGCCCTATAGCCTTAACAGACTGTTGGGGCAAGTGCTGCTCGCGACTACGTAATACCTATGAAGGCCGGCATGGCACACGAGGTGGTGGGTGGCCAGCACCACGTCCTTTGTCTCCCCAGTGGCGATGTTTGCACACCGTACTCGGTACTCATTTGAGGCTGAATTGACCTACGGGAGGCCCAGGACCGGTTCAGATAACCGTCACTTGGTGTTGGCCGTGAGCGAGAATCGAGCTCGGGTTGATAGCGCAGCGTGCTCACCGCTACCGCTCCCCACCTTCTACACACACACATTATGTCATATACACATTTGGAAATGCGATCGCAGATGGAGATGAAAAACGACATAGCAAATGTTTAAAGTTATACAGGGTAATCCAGTCTTAGCTCCCCCCCCCCCCTCAATAAACTCAGGGAAATAAATTACCGAGAAGAAAGCATGCGATTTCAAAGCCGAGGCACGTGCCCCCACCAATCTGACGGCGCTCATTAAAATCCTTCAACACTCTCCCTCCGATTGTTAGGTTCGGAGCAATCGCTCGTAGGATATTCAATCAGCTGTTGAGTGGAAAGTAAGAGAGGGGGCTTTTTCAGAATCAGTGTGGAGCATCGGGACATGGATCGCCCTCTATTCTGCTGTCTTTCATTATTCACTCATTTTTGAACTGCGCTGATATTGATCATTTGAAAGTTGTTATTCTGCACTTCCAAGTGATGCTGTCTGTTGACGTTCCATCGTGCATTCATGCATTCTTCTCAGATTGATTGCTTTTTTTAATTTAAATTAGCTAACGCATCAATAACGTCTCATTTATTTATTGTATTTTTCTAATTTTCTCTCCAATCGTGCCATCGACGTCATGTCACGAGACACGGCGTCTTCTTTGTTTACGATCGTAGAATCGGTGACCATTATTGGGAATTAGTTATCGGTCCTGGAATCAATGGCCGGTAAAAGTCAAAAGTGCAGGCCTGCAATTGCTACCTGACGCCACCGCAGAGGGTGCTGGGGCCTCTCTACCGCGTGACCTGCCGAGCGACTAACCATTGGTGCGATCCATTTATGTCTCTGGGTGGACAACTGCAGAGCCACAGGATGTATTTGAACCGGTGATCCTCTGGATTGCACGTCCAGTGTGCTAACCATTACATGACGATAACTCCCTTCATGTATGGTATTGGAAATTACACATTTTATATTCACTGCTAGACATTTATAGATGTGCAGTTGCTGGTAATGTCAAATGAACGGGTTTAACAAACACTAGTTGGGGCTGTCAGGGAGCAGTGTTAGAGAATGGGCCGTGGAAGCAGATTTCGCAAAGCTACTTCTGAGATCACATGAATTTTACCCTTTTAAAATCCTTTATATTAAGTTCGCTTGCTTGCTTGCTTACGACCGTGCAAATCTTTCGGTCGTTTTTTAACCCACTTCCCGTGATCCAACCGAGCTGACATTTTGCACACAGACTCGTTGTGCGTGACAATTAATTTTCGTGAATTTTTTTTCTCCAAATTTTTACACTGTATAGGGAATTTTTGTTAAAAATATTTAATTACCAATTGCTTAATGCTGGCAGACAATCATCTGACTCATAGGTGGCAGCCATCTCAAGCCAGAGGACGAGAGGACTCTAGCCGCCAAGCATATAAAGGATTTAGAGTGAAAAACTTTGTTTTTACGGGTTAATTTTTTATCCACACATTAGGAGGTGCACTTTCCCATACGATGTGCAAAATAGAAACGTTCATGGCGTGACTGATATGTTTATTTTTATTCCAAAAACTGGAATTCATCCAGATAATGTGAGACGCCAAATTTCAATGCGGTGGGATTTTTCGTCACAGTCATTGGTGACTTGGATCGAGATCATCATCGTCAGGTCGCTCCCCTTGAGAATCCGGTTTAATCGTTGGCAGCTGAAACCGTCTTTCAGTCCCAGGCAATATCGGCGATGCCGGCTCACTGCTCCGAATCCCCATTTACGTTTCACTTTCTAAGAGTTTCCTTTTGAGAAAACTGTGACTTGAAAAATTGTTCACGTGGGAAGAACTGCGCGTCAACTTTCTTCAAATGTAGCAGTGTTTTGTATTTTTTGCGACACCGCCGTAGTGAAGCAATATTCCGATAGATCGATACACGAGGATACGCTGCTTTCTGCTGAAACTTGTAAACCGGCAATTTATTCGGATGTCTCGTTCAGACGCAGGTTCGGTGTTGACGATGGTGAGTGATACGTCGTCGTTGTTGTTGTTGTCGTTGTTGTTGTTGGCGACTTGACAGGACACGTCCCATGGGTTAATGACAACTTTCCACAAAGGGGAGATGGGTGGGTGGGGGAGGTGAGTGGGTGGACAGATTTGGTTGGTGGGGGGGTGGAGCGAACGATCATTTCAATATTAGTCTCGGCGTGGCTTGCCCATCAGCAGCGTCGTAAAAACAAAGCCCCCGACGAGACGAGGCTAGCAGACGTGTTTATTGAATCGCTAATAACGGAAGGAGTGCAGGTCGCGCTCTGCCGCTTGCCGCATCGCCTGCCAATCAATGTGAGAGCGCGCGTCATCAAGAGGTGGGGGCGTGCAGTGTGTGTGTGGGGGGGGGGGGTGACACGGGGGGTGGGGTGGGGGGTAAGGTCAGGGTCCGTGTTGTCTGAGTGTGTGGGCAACAGGCGGCGGGGGAGCTTTGCAGGCTCCGAGACAGCTGCCGGCGACGGAAAGGGTGGTGGTGGTAGAGAGAGAGAGGGGGGGGGGGGTAGAGAGAGAGGGGGGGGGGGGGGGTAGAGAGAGAGTGGGGGGGGGGGGGTGATAGGCGGAGGTGGAAGATACCTGGCGTGGTTTGGAAAGCATGTGGCGGCCGGGATGACATTGCTGTACCTACAATGACCACTCGCCAGCATCGAGCAAGGCTCTTCCATTATCGTCTCTTTGTTTGCCCGCGTTCTTGTATCATGCAGCCCCCTCCATTATTGCTGGCGAACAATCGGTGCAAAACTAAGAAGAAGACCTCCCCCCCCCCCCCGTGTCGCTTCCACAGACTGCTGGGTAAAGTGCTGTTAGTGCTGTTAGCGAGTCACCACGGCATGCGAGGGGGCTGAGTGGCCAGCACCACGCCCGGCTGCCTTTGTATGGATAGTAACGATATTGGGGCATCGCACCAGGTGTTCGTTTGAGGCTGAGTCAACCCAGGGGAGGACCAGGACCGGTTCATATAACCTTCATCGCTGCAGGCCGCGAGGGGAGGGGGCGGTCGAACTCGGGTCGCCGGGTTCGTGGCGCAGCACACGAACCGCCACACGACTTGATACACATCACACGCAGACAGACGCGCACACGTGTACGCACACGCATCTACAAAGACAAAGGTCCCATCCCTCCTTGAGTCGTGACGACGGTTGGGACAAGAGCTGTTTGCGAGCAACTCTTTAAGGCCGGGTCAGCGCGCGAGTGGGTGGCCGTGGTTAGAATCCTGAATTTAAACCGCCTTTGTCTCCCCGGTGACGACAATTTGTACATCGCACCCAGGACAGTCAGTTAATGCTGGGTACATCTAGAGGAGGCCCGGGACAGGTTTAGATGACGTCATCGTCAGCCATGATCATTCCACTGCTGGATGAAAGCCTCTCCACGTTGTCGCCATCGTTTCAGGGTTGGTTCTGCAATGCACGCAACAGTGCGCTCAGCACCTGCACACCACACGCTCATTTCATCATTCCATCTCCGCGGTCCACGTGCCGAGGTCATTGAGTCGAGGCCGTTTCAATGTCGTCCTTTGCGAACGAATTCATGGCGGTTTGAAACTAAATGAACAGAGCGGGATTTTTCCTTGGAAAAGAATAAACAAGTATAACCCGTAAAAACAAAGTTTTTCACTATAAATCCTTTATATGCGTGGCGGCTAGAGTCCTCTCGTCCTCTGGCTTGATATGGCTGCCACCTATGAGTCAGATGATTGTCTGCCAGCATTAAGCAATTGGTAATTAAATATCATTTTTTTTCCCTAAAAAAGTGTAAAATTTTGGAAAAAAAATTTCACGAATATTGTCACGCACAACGAGTCTGTGTGGAAAATGTCAGCTCGATTGAATCACGGGAAGTGGGTTAAAAAACGACCGAAAGATTTGCACGGTCGTAAGCGCGCAAGCAAGCAAGCAAGTGAACTTAATATAAAGGATTTAAAAAAGGGTACCCTGCAACTGACTCCCAGCCTCATGAAAGAAAAAAAACAGCGAACGGTTAATAACGGTGTGCTAATTCGCTCACAGAAAATGAGATGGGACAAGATCATAGCAACCTGGCCACCTGAGTTTCTGACCGGGTCATTGACTTTCCACCCTCACCAACCCGACCTGATTGACCAGCGTGGTGAAGTATGGTCAAACAACCCCCCATGACCGACACGGTGTGAGGAGGACTTCATCCATCAGTGGTTTGACAAAGGGGGCTGTTGTCGATGGACGATGACAGTGCCATTCCAGCACCCATAGTCTCAAGATGCTGTGCACAGAGCTCAGTGGCTCTTGATCCAATGATACAAACAGCTCTGCTCTTTGTGCAGTTACTCTCTGCTAAGGTCACTCCACGGCTTTACTTCGAATGCATCGACATCACCTGTTGTTGTGAGCATCAAAAGCATAGCCCCTTCTACACAAGTATTCTGGAGAGTTTGCAATCCATTGAGTCCTGCGGCTGACCAGCAAAGTCACAATGTAAACGGAGGAGAGGTGACGTGGAGAATTGGACAGAGAGACGGATATGGAGTGAGAAGGACACCAAGATAGACGCACAGAGAAACAAACCCAGAGGCACACATGGTAGACATATTGATTTAAAGACCCTCCTGCAATGTATTGATCAGACGGTTGGGGAAAGTGCTGTTCGAGAGCTCCCATGCAGGTCGGTACGGCACACAAGGCGGTGTGCGGCCAGCACCACGCCCGGCCGCCTTTGTCTCCCGAGTTACGATCTGAACACATCGCACCAGGTAAATCATTTGGGGCTGACTCAACCCAGGGGAGGCCCAGCACCGGTTCAAATATTCGTCACTATTCTTGGTCGCTGAGCGGGAATCGAACTCGGGTCGCCGTGTTCGTAGCACAGCGAGCTAAGCACTGCGCCTCCGCTCCCCCGGACATACATACAGAGATGTGGGGGGGGGGGGGGGGGCGCTGCACACATTGCGGAGACAACCGCGGAGAGTTGTGGGGGGGGGGGGGGCTGCTGCCACGTGCTCCACCAGCACCAACGCCGGCCACGGCTCACGTGTTCTCATCTCCACCTGCCCCAGGGCGCTGGCACCGCCGAGAATCCAGTCCGGCTTTTCAGGCCGCCCGATCGATGGGCAGCGTTCAATGTGCCAACTGTATAATTCCGCACTCGAACAAAGAGACCACCGCGCCCCAAGACGAGAAACAGAGATAACGAAACCCAGTGCCGTCTTAACCGATGCCTGACATCTCTCGGCCTTTCTGTGCGAGACGTCGGCGGTTTTTTTTTCTTCTTCTTCTCGAAAACAATCACACACTGAGAACGGAGAAGGACACACGAGGGCACGTGGTTGTGATTCACCACTCCTAATAATAATTACGGGTTCAACTTGTAATCCTGCGCCACCGCCACCGGACATTGTTCACGTCGTTCTTCAAGAAGAGACAATGACTGAAAGGAAAGGCGAACCACGGACAATGCGGGAAGGCAGCCAAACGGCGAGGAGCCGGCGCTGCCCAACAAATTGCCAAAGCTCTGTGATCCTCTATTTAAATAGTTATCTGGCAACAAAACTGACACCTTTTTTACAAGGAGTCATGTTTGCATAGACCACAATACCTGCAGTCATAATGCAAACAAAAAACACAACTCTGATAATGTATGCACTGTCCTTGGAGTTGATTGGTCCACACCCGAGGCAGCTTTCCTTAGAGCCTAGTCTCACACGGTGTTGGACCAGACGACGCCAAAAGGCGCACAACTCAAAGACAATGCACCATCAGAGTATGAGAGCCCAGGGGTAAGCATTTACACCATTGGAACCTCATTTGCCAGTAACAAAAAAACAATTATCATATTTTTTACTGGCAAATGAGGTTCCAATGATGGTAGTTATCGGGCAATGAATGTCTGTTCGCATGTGGGGAGGAAACCGGAGCAGCAGGAGAAACCCGTGCTTGCGAGGGGGAAGCACTCTCTCCCGTACAGAGTGGCCAGCTGGAGTCCGCGTTTGTGCGGTACTGCCTTCTTCTCACTAGCAAGGGTACGCCCACTCCTCGATGCCCGCGGGAATTCGTAACATTTTCACGGTCACCACCGCCTTCCTCTGCTGCCGCTCTTTCTTCTCCACTCCCCGTCCACCTCCTCCCGCGGTAGTTGAGTCCCTGCAGTCGTCCTTTGATGAGGACGCTTTGATCGCATGGACAACGCTGCCTCTGAAAGGGAGCCGCGGGGCGAGCCGTGAGCGCAGTGGGGGCCATGGGGCGTCTGCTGGGATTCTTTGCAAATTTTGTCAGCTCCCGACATCCTCCTGGTGACCTTGTGGGTCAATTTAAAAATATATATAAAATCCGAATGAAAATGTGCATGCAAGTGACCGACGAGCTTTCGGGTTGTGACCGCGTTTTGCTCGGCGTTATGTCCGACGTTTTGCTCCAGGTGCCGGGAGCTTCCGCAAAACCCTACGCAGTTGCAGATTCTGCTGACGTCCCTGCAATTAGACTTTTACCCCCCCCCCCCTCTGAACAAAGTGTCCGTCGCGTGGCAATGTAATCAGTATTTTAATCCTCAGAGCTGGATTCATCCAAAAATAAGTGGCAAACGAAATTTGATATGACGGAGTAAAAACAAAAAATCCACTCATTTGTGGCCGAGGCTGGAGGCGAATATTGAAAGGCGAATCCGCAGGAAATCCTCCGACTCTGCGCGTGGCTTTGTAATAAAAAAAAATGCCTCCAATTATTTTCCAGCTGTTGCTTGGCATGACGTCCAAGCAACAAATATCTTTTGGTTTTTTTTGTATCCCATCACGGAACAACTTTTCAAGTGTCTTCAATCGGTCTCCTTTATCACAACTTTTACATGAACTACAACAATGTAGGTTTGCCATGTTCAACCTGTAGAGTTGTGACCAATCCAAATCATGCGACACGCCAAAGGCAATGTCAGGGGTTTTCTTTGTTCAGTCAAATGGCGACCGGGTTGAGACTAAGTTGAGAACCCGGCTTGACTACGGGAGGCTGAAACCTGCAATTGAACTGGTGCAGTTTGTCATCATCAGCCACGATCACTCCACTGCTGGATGAAGGCCTCTCCAAGCCGCCACCATCCTGCGATGCAACAATTCACCCAGCACCTGCTCCACACACCAGCTCACTCCATCGCTACATCTCTTCGATGGACGGCCTCTGGTGTATTCCACTCGTTGAGTTGCTACTCCATTGGCCCGCTTACCTTTCTTAACGGTTTGAAGTATGTCCTTTCACCTGCACGTCTTCTCTGATCCCCGCAGAAACATTTTTGTAAATAATCAATAGCTCTACTACTTCCTACAGGCACCCACTCGCCCGTCTGTGGGTGAGTATATCACGCGCAAAGTCGCCCTAGATTGTACGTTTCTATGTTTGACCTCTTTCGCGTCCTACGTAGCCAACCGTGCTAATCAGAGATGTCCTCTAAAACCTACGCATATTCCCGTCTCTCAGTATAATGGCTGTCTCCCCTAATTATACATGCCAAGCATTTTGTATTGTAAGGCAGCGTTAATGCAGACGGTGCTGCGTGTGTGCGTGCGTGCATGCGTTTAATCATCTCCAAAGTATTGACGTGAAATTAAATTCTGACAAATGTCGACAAATCCCAGATCAGACCTCTGCAATCCTTTCTTCCTAGCAGCCAGCGCCTCAACCCTCCTTACTCCGTCCATACTCTGCCATCACCTGTGACAGAGGATAATTTAAAGTGTACAGTATTTCAACTTTGTAGGATAGTGCATTGAAACAAGAAAAAGAGTTAAACATAGCAGCTGAGAACATGAAGTTGACATTCACTAGAATTTTAAGTGAAACCGATGTGGATTGGAATGGCTCAGTGAACCGGTCGTTTTAAGTTGAAGCCAAAATATTGTTTCATGTTTTATTTTATTTTATTAACTTCTTTCCAGAATGTTGTCCTAAGCCATTTGCTAACAATCCCTATACTTTGCACTCCTATCGTGTTTTTTGCATTGTTTGTTGTTGTAACTTTCTAATCCGCCCCTACGAGGCATCTGTGAAAAGAGCTTTATTTCTCATCGGATGCCGCCATAATAAATAAATATAGACTGATTCTGCCCTCCCGTCAGTGTCGCATCACAAGCGAGATAATTGTTTTTGTATCTGTATGTATGTATTGAACGTCTTTCACACCGTACGTAGCCAACCGTACTAATCGGAGGTGCAATGCAGACCTTTGTGTTGGAGACCGGCCCGTGGAAGTGAATATTACAGAGCTACCTACAAGTGACCTCTGGTCCCCACACACATCAGAAGGCAGCACTTTCCTACTCGCTCTGCATATGAGAGTCCCCGTGTGACAGTCAAACCTTTGTTTAAATTCCCAAATCTGGAATTGAACCAACATGATAAAACCGAATGTTTATGTAATGAGTGTTTTTGCGGGTGCAGTCGTTGATGACCAGGCTGAGACCACCAACAAATTTGGTGGTCGCCATGCGCGTGGCCTGTAATCCGGCACTGTGGAGGCAGCAAGCGAGGGTTGGTGGCGTTGAGAATCTCCCTGCCCATGGGCATCGAAGAGATGCGATACCCTGGCTGGCCAGGAGAAGGCGGTATAGAAAAGTACTGCATCGACGAATCTCCATCTGTTTCCATTGGTACGGCGATAGTGTTGTCCCCCCTCGCGCGTATGGGGTTCCTCCTGATGCTCCGGTTTCCCGTTTCTGCAAACAACACTCATCATCCTGCGTTAATTGTGTGTTGACCGACTCTCTGTGTTGCATTACATTACATTTCGATATTTTGCTAGGTTATTTAATTTTAGTGTGTCTCTCTCCCGTTCACCTAATTTTCAAGCTTGCGTACCGTACCATACGTCGTCGTACTCATTGACATGCTAATTTTTTTTTGCCCCCTCCCTCTCTCCGCCCCCGCCCCCCTCTATCTATTTAAGGCCTCGTCACAGAGACGATCTCTCTCTTTGTGCCGATACGTGTTCTCTCTCTCTGTGTATCTTTGTGATATCTGTCTGCTTATATGCCTGTCTATAGTTTTCTGGTTAGTTTTTTTATTGCTATTTCTTTTATACCTGATGATGATTGCTTGTGTTGCAAGCGAAACGTCGTAGTATGCTATTATTTAATTTATTATAGTATGCTATTATTTAATTTTTATCTTCATACGTGACTTTACCGAAAGAACCAAAGGGTAATCCCTGCAGTCACGAAAGCTCCAAATTAAGATTGAAAAAAAAGTCACAACCCAATGTAGCAGGACCCTCCTGAATAGGAGTCATTGGACTCAGTGTGACCGCTATTCCTGATGAAAGCGAATTATTTATGATTATATACCACTTGAGAATCTGGTTTAATCGCAGACGGCTCTCTAGATGTAAAGCCAACATCTCAGCAGTCACATCTCACAGCTATTATCTCTAAGTGTGCCTTTTTATTATTATTACATTATTTCTCTACGCATCATTGATTCAACCCGCTATACTTATTACATCCGAGAGAGAGAGCTTCGGAATCAAAATGCAATATTCCCAGGCGCATCCAATCACACACCGCCTCGGTAGCTCCCTCACTGCTCCGTCATCGCTGCCAATCATCGTCGGAGGCTCCTCTCAGTTCGCATTCGCGAAAAAAAAACGTCGGCGGTTGGCATCACTCCGGCCGGCGTCGGCGCCACTAATTATCGAACTACATCTCCTGTAATTTGAGCCCTTCTCACGCGCTCGTTATTAATTCTGGTACAAAGCATATCCTCTATAGCTGTCACTTTATCCGTCATGTGATTAATTATTTATTTTATTACATTCTCTCTATATTTTGTTTCATCCCGATCGTGCGATGCGGTGTCACGCCACGATTACAAAGTAGCCGTTCGAAACTCTGAACAGAGCGCGTGCAGCAACGTTTCGCATTGGAGAAGAGCCCGTGGAAGCCGTCATAGCAGAGCTACTATCTGAAATCCCTTCAATGAACCTCTGATTCACACAGCAGGGGGCAGCACTATCTCACACCTACTCAGTCCATTACATGGAAGCAGAACGAATCTTATGTTTTTTACTCTCAGAGCTAGAATTTAGCCACATTCAGTGTCGAACCATTTGTTAAACGTCACAGTTGTGTGTGTGTGATATGCGGTGCGGTGGTGTGGCGGTTAGCACGCTGCGAAACGAACCTGATGACCAGAGATTAGTTCCCGCTCAAGACCAACACCAGTGACGAATTTCTGAACCGGTCCTGGGCTTCCCCAAGGTCGACTCAGTCACAATTGAGTACCTGGTACGATGTGTAAACATTCCCCTTAGAGAGACAAAGGCGGTCGGGCGTCGTGCTGGCCATCCACCCCCTCGTGTGCCGTGCTGGCCTCCATAGGTGCTCGCTAACAGCACACCCAACAGCCTGCGAAGGCGACACGGGGGATTATTTCCTTGGCAGTCGTTGGTGACCAGGTTGAGAACATCGCAGGCTCGAACCTGGTGCCAGTTGCAGTAGCCACCCGGAGCCTCCTTGCTTTGTCATTTTTTTTTTGACAAAGCGATGCAACCGGGGATTGGGCACTCCGCTCAAGGCCATTGCGTGAACCTGTTGACGGGAGGTCATCGTAGAACGGGAGTCTCAAGGTAGGTGGCTGGGCTCATTGTGTTTATCTTCTTGGTTCTTTCGGTAAAGTCACGTAGAAGGGAAGTAATAAAATAATAAAAATAAAACATAATAAAATAATTCTCACGACGTTTCCGCCACAACGCAAGCAGCCGTCCTCAGGTGAAGACCAGGTCTGTCGGGGAGACAGCGTCTTTACCGAAAGAACCAAGAAGATGAATCCCTGCAGTCACGAAAGCTTTACATCTAAAACTTAATTGTGTTTAGTTTGTTGTCCTTCCCCACCGCACCTCCGGTTAGCACGGTTGGCTACGTACGATGCGATAGAAGTTCAACATGCATGCGTACATACTGAGTAAGTGAACGCACAACCTTAAAGACCCACGCATTCGTTAATACCACCGTGGCCTTGCAAAATGAAAAACAATTGGTAAAAAAAAATGGGCACAGACCCTTGACAGCACATGCCAGAGAAGGTCGAGTGAACGCTGGCTATCACGGTTGAAACGATCATGGTCATGCGTTTGAATCTCTCCTAAACAGATCAGCCTTGCGTTTTCTACAGAATTGGTTCAATGCCTTGTGAATAATCTAGAAGGTTATCTGTAGAGAGATTGTCGGATTCAAATCTGTGTTTCAACCACCTATGATTTAAACCAGGTCCGCCAGTTTAGTGGCTTTATGATCTCACCTCAATTGCCAATGATTGCCCTTTAACAACATCATATTGCGATTTTGTTATATGCATGCACTTCATTGAGAAAAACGCTACAGTCCTGGGAATTAAACAAATATTAGCCATGCAACAAAGTTTTTTCAGCAGGGCGTGGAGACATGTGAAGCGACCCAGGTGAGGATAAAGGTCACTCGAAGCCATCTCGGAAGTAGTTCTGTCATCACTGATTCCACAGGGCCGTTTGTTCTATTGCTCAAGCAAGGCTCCGAATGGACGCTTAATCCCACTACACGACTCGTATAGCACACGAGGATACACATTCAGGAACAGAAAGCAAGAGAGAGAGAGAGAGGAGAACGCATTGCATATATTTGTTCAAAGAACAAATTGCTATTCTCTTTGACCCTTTGGCAAGCAGGCAAGCAGTCGTGCGTGCATGTATATGCGTACTATATTGCGCACTTGCCAGTCATCCCAATTAACCTATGGCACGTGCGTTTGTCTCATGACCGTCTATTAGCGAGCCGTCGACACTTCACGCGGCCTCAAAGTGCACCTTGCACCGGCACAAGCGCCGACGTTACCGCCACTTAGTGGCGAGTGGCGTTGGGTGTTGTTGAATGCCGCTCGAATAATCGCAACCCGTCCTGGTCCTCCTCTAGTAGGTCGTCTCAGTCATAAATGAGTACCTGGTGTAAATTTCGATTTAAAGCTTTCGTGACTGCAGGGATTCATCTTCTTGGTTCTTTCGGTAAAGACGCTGTCTCCCCGACAGACCTGGTCTTCACCTGAGGACGGCTGCTTGCGTTGTGGCGGAAACGTCGTGAGAATTATTTTATTATGTTTTATTTTTATTATTTTATTACTTCCCTTCTACGTGACTTTACCGAAAGAACCAAGAAGAAGGAGTACCTGGTGCTTCGTGTAAATGAAAAGGCTGCTACTAGAGATATAAAGGCGGCCGGGTATGACGTAGGCCAGTTGGCCACACCAGTCCCTCGCTGGGCCATGCCAGCCTTCATAGGTGGTCGCGAACAGCACTTGCCCCAATCAGTCTGCGTCGCTATATGGGCATATTTGTCTGTGCACTATACCGTGAGCTACAAATCCACATGGCTCGCGATCACCAGCGTCTCTGCCTATTACCCGCTCTCGTCTCTGATTGACGTGGGCTAACGTCACCCGCCTACGCAGAATATGTCGCCAACAGAGCAGAGACCCATTGGCTCCATTAGGGTGGCCCCTAATGAGCGGTCTGCAAACACGCACGAAATGGACAAGGAGGGAGGGAGGGCAAGAATTGGTGGAGACACACAATGTATTTCCAGTTGTGAAAACCATCGCGTCTAGCGCCATGTTAGTGACGATATTTGTCTTTATTCCAATCCCAAGGCGAGATACTATATCACCTGGTAATCCTAGCCAGCCTCCATATGCAAGTAGGTATTGTAGTAGCCAAGCTGGAAAAAAAATTCCTGCTTGGCTTCCAAGATCCGACGTTCAGAGTGATTTGGCATGAATGGTTCTTTGCTAACTCCACTGCTGGTTGAATGCCTGTTCGTCATGTCCGTGTCGGTTGTTTGGCCATACTTCGCCACGCTGGTCAGTGCGGGTTGCACAAAGGAGGGAGCAGGGTTCAGGACCGGTGCAGTGGCAGTGGCAGTGAGTCGGAGACGAGGTTTGTTGAGGTACCTTCTTTATTGAACACACACGAGCTCCATAATAGAGGTTTTTAGGTTAAAACGCGTAAATATATAAATGTGTCGTTAAAACCCGCCACCACCCGACACAGCCAACTAGTAAGGGTTGTTACGTAAACAGAACGTGCCAATTCGTCACTAGTACAGCACACCGGTGTGTTGGAGAGACAAGCCACAACATTTACAATCTGAGTACAACGTTTCACTACACAGGTATCACTCACCACTGATGCTTGCCGTGGTCGTAAATTGAACTGCATGTTGCTGGGTTCATCGTGCAACGTGCTAACCACTGCGCCACCACTCACCCCTCGGTGATATCTTCATGAAGATAAATATACAATTATAATACCTTACTATATTTATCCAGGGAATCCACACTGCTTCAAGTATTATTTTTCACGAGGGTCCTGCTACGTTGTGTTTTTATTTTAAGATGGTGTCAGCCAATTCTATCGTTGCGGATGATGACAACGATACGCTCGGGCGATAACTGCCACTATTCGAGGTCTCCTGCCTGCTGCTGGCCACGAAGATAGGGCTTCAGGAGATAGTTCGTGTAGTTTTGCTGTAACTCGTCCATCGTTCGACTTGCATGGTCACAATCGTACGGTGGCTTGTTTATAATTCTCCACTCATGAATGAGATTTGCGCGTCGGCCATTTGATGGTCCTGCTTTGATCCTTCTGTTCATGATGAGACCCAGGCTCGCGAAACTAACATCGCCGGGTTACTGGCTGTGCTATTAGTGAGAGCACTCGCTCTTAACCCGTGGGGCGTGGGGGGGGGGGGTGCTGTCAACGAGTGGAAAATGCCGCAGCCTGTCCCGTGTTTGGCGTCGAACTGGAGAATCCCTCGGATTACGAAGAGCGTTTGTCCCGCGCCTCTTCGGCTGGTGGGAGGCAGTGCACGCACGGCGCGTCTCCTTACGAGGCTGTGTTATTGCAATAAGAACGCGTGCGTCGCGAGCCCGTGCTCGTGTGTTCATATGCGACGCGCCGATTATTTATTAATGCGCTGCATTACGTTCGTTTTGCATATATAGTGCAATCAAAAGGTATTATTCCGCTTATAGATACACGGCCTGTTGGCAGTCTCGTCGGATCAGAGAATGAAAGGTTCGTGATGGCGACGATCGTCTAGTGCCGTCTTTACGCACGTGCAACATTATAATTCGATACATCATAACCGGAAGTGACAAATATCCGCTGTTGGATGAAGGCCTCCCCAAGTTGTCGCCGTCTCGCAGTCTCACGATGCAAAGATCCCATTTCAGCTCTGCATGCGCATCAGCTGATTTAGCCGCTCCGATGGACATCCCATCGGACTCATCCCTTGGACCAGGGGTTCCTAATCTTGACTGCAGCCTGCACCACTTTGGTTCTCAGAAAGGGCATCTCGCACGCCCAATGAGGTGCGTGCACTCCAGGTGAAGAACCACTGCCTTAGAATGTGAACACGTGGTCGTGGTGATGATGACCACGATGAAGAAGATGCTGCTTCTGACGATGACGACGACGACGACGATGATGACGATGATGACGTTGATGATAAAGGATGATTAAGCTGATGATGACGCGTTCCGCCGCTGACAACAACGGTGAAGACGATGAGCCATGCCGCTGGTGCTGACAACAACGACCACCACTTGTGCACACTCGGCGACAGCTCGGCCACCCCTCGAGTTTGCCTGCGCGCCACGCGGCGCTCCCATCGGAGACGCGAATTGGCGCTCTCCTCGTGCGATCTGCGCGGGCTGATTGTTGCAATCGGAACCAATCTCCGCCTCGCTCTCTCCTCTCGTTTAGAGTCTGCTTCCTGGAAATATTGCCACCCGGGATGATTCCCTTGAGGTGGGACATCTCGTTTGCAAGGGGGCGCACGCCGGGTGTCCAGCGACGCGTGCGTGCGACGAGTTGATGTCGGCGCGCGGGTTGTCGTTGTGCATTTCGAGTTATGAATGAAATAGATAAAGCACATCTGCCTCCGTGCTGTTAAAGGTAAAGGTGGAGCCCCTGCAACTGCCTGCTCACGCCGCTACTGTGGCTGTCCGTCTCACGTGCACGGTGAATTGTTACCATTGTCATCGATGCTCACCAACTATTTTGACGCACAGCGTGCTTCAGAAATATGGTCGCGAACATGTTCATTACCTTGGCCACGAATACTGTGAATGCTGTGACAAAGCTCCGTTATGTCTGAGGCTTTATTACTCTTATTTATTTACACGCGGTTTTGACAAAAAAAAAATCGATACTGTTTTGTATGTATATGTAAATTGTATGTATATGTAAGCACTATTCATTTTTGTTCATAATATTTGCGGTAAGTACTGGCTGTTGCTGTGGTTAGTTTGCACACTCCCACTCTGCGATGCCCTGTGACTGCCACCACTGCCAACGATCTTGGGCTGTGGTCTATGAGTTTCTATGCAACTCTATGGCTTTGTATACGATTTCACGTAACTCTATGAGTCTCTATGCAACTCTACGGCAGCGTTGCTTAGCCTCAGTGGAGGAAGCCTTACCAGCTGAAAAAAGAAGTATCACGAAAAAAATTGGAATGCAAACTGAAAAGTGTGCAAAGAAGCATTTAGTAATGCCCGATTCGAATGTGCAGGGTCGTCCAGATGTATTGTGATCCGAAATTAATTGACTCTTAACGTTTTTCTTCCTTTGCATGTTTAAATAAACCATACTTAATGCGAATAAATATAAAGTTTTAGATAATTAAATGGAGGTCACAAGACACCTGCACCACCCTGTACATTGAGAGACAGAAAAGGTGACAAGTGGATTGGAGAACACACGAAGGTCAATCACCTGATTAAATGTGTGAAGAAGAAAAAAACGAGTGTGGGCTTCGGGCAGGACAAGTCGTGGTTTCGTAGGGGTGATGGACGATGGTTAAGAATAATAGCGGAGTGGCATCCAAGGAATGGAACGTCCCCCAGGACCACGAACCACTGTGGAGTGGAAATGGAGCGATGAATCAACTGGCGTGTTGGTGCTGGGTGGATTACTAAATCACAGGATTGTGAGAGATGGTGCCGGCTTGTGGAGGACTTCGTCCAGCAGTGGATTGACCATTACTGATAGCCGTACCAGCCTCGCTAGGCTTGGTCCTGGTTAAACTTAACCAAGCCGAAACTTAACCAAGCCTCTCATAGCCAGTTGTTATTAAAAAGGGGGGCGGGGGCATATCGGTTCGGTGGGTGGGGGTGGAGCTCTTAATCCCAAGATTTCGTTTAGGATCACATACACCACCGACTTCTGTAGAGGATACACGGAATATGCGTCGGTGTTTGGGCAGCAAGTTCCATCACGGGCAACTGAAAGCTGGACTCGAACCCCGGTTCTGAGCGTGTGACAGCTCAGTGCTTTGGCCCTCTTTGAGCCACTCGGAGATCCTCTCTGAATAGAGGTAGATGAGATCAAACGCACAGCCCTCCAGCAAACACCCTCGACGTTATTGCCATTTTGTGTATGAGGTGCTCGCCTGCATGTATTCGCTCAGGACAGCGACTTAGAATAAGTGGTGTCACCTCAATAAGAGCTGTAATCATTTACCTGGCGCTGTCACCATAGCAGACAGAGAGGTGATTACTCGCCGGCTGAAGTGTGGGGGCTGTTTAATCAGCGTTATTGCACTGCGTGGGATGAGCAGTTTTGACTGCACGATGCTTCTAAAGGTCTCGAGCTAAATATGGCATCTTATGAAGTGGAGTCAACGTTGACAATATTCATTCATCATCATCATGACCTATTATTGATACATCTTCATCATTGCAGTCATCATCATCATCCATATTACATGTTTCATCTTGGCCACCAACGTCACCATCATCACTGTCATCATAATTTAATATTGCATCATCATCCCATCATTCATCGTTACCTTCGCCATCATCTTCATCACTCAATAGCGTCTCATCATTGTTTATGTTTTTACATAGCGCTCGTAATCAGCAGCTAGTAGATTACAAGTACTTTCCCAGCAGTAAATTACGAATACTTTTGCAGGGATGATCCAGCTACGTTGGAGATGTTTTGGCCAATTTTATTGATGAGGAAACCCAGATGTCACATGCCCCTTGAGCAAAGCAAAGTGCCGTCTCGGTGCATTCTCACCTGATTAAAACTAACGGGAGGCACGTGTCTATGATTAGCCGTGCACGTGGGAGTGTGTGGTGGATTACGTGTTACTCGAGCCCTCAAATAGAATACGTAAATTGTAACCACCAGGGCTTAATTTCTCAAGGAAACGTTTCCTCCCCCCCCCCCATCCGACCGAAAACAAATGTAACCGTAGTTGAAGAATCCCCAGGGAATCGTGGACACGTGAATGTTCTGAGTTGCGGTACATTGAGAGACGGAATAAAGAGGAACACGTGGATTAGAGGCTGATGCGCAAGTACAAAAAAAACGTCGTTCAAAGCGTTAAGTGAAGTCAGTTGCTGCTTAGGCACGGCACTTAGCGAGCGGGGACGATGGCAGATGGTGGAGGGTAATGAACGCATGGCAGCTAAAATGACGGGACTCGTCCGAGAGGACCGTTGACTGTGGACGTGGAGCGAAGCGATCAGCTCGTGGCGCTGGATTCGATCCCGACCCTGACGACGATGTCTGTTGTGTTTCACCACTGTTTCGTTGCTTTCATGGCTTTATTTTGGTGATTTTCGAAAAGTTTTTTGGTTTCGCCATGTTTGTTTGTTGTAGTACAGAGTTAGACTGATGGCCTTAATCTAAGTTGTCTTGTGGTTGTTGTTGTTGTTGTTTGACTTGCATCCCACTGGGATATTTGCACAGGGTTGGTGTACGGTGATTTTTCTGCAATATTTTGCTGACTTTTCTTGGATTTTCTGTTTGCACAGTCACTTTGAGATGTTTTCTTGTTCATGTTTTTGTTTTTTGTTTGTTGCGGTTGCACCCGATTCAAGAGCCGAATGGCTCACAGGGCTATACCTAATAAATGAACTTTTGAACTTTGAACTTGTTTTGTGTATTTGGAGTTCGCGTGGTCTCTCTCCCCGTGGTGGTCGAGTGGATTTTTCTCCGGATCCTCCTCCGAAAAAAGACACCGGGCATAGTCTCACGAGCCGTATGAAGACATTCATCCTATTGGAGTTTAGGGGCCGTCCATAAATGACTTCACGCGATAATAAGTCAGACCCCCCTCAAATATGACTTCACAAAGCTCTGCCCCCCCCCAAAAAAAAAATCAAACATGCTTCAAATCGCTTTCAACTATTGTCATTATAGTGCGTATTTTAATGTGCCGCTGCACTCTGATGTTGTAGGAGAAAACATGTATTAAAAAGTCTATTTAAGTAAGTAGAACGTCTTCTTGTTTCTTTCGGTAAAGTCACGTAGAAGGGAAGTAATAAAATAATAAAAATAAAACATAATAAAACAATTCTCACGACGTTTCGGCTACAACGCAAGCAGCCGTCTTCAGGTGAAGAATGAGACACTACCAAACTAGGAGCTTATATATAAGCTGCATTGGGGGTTGAAGAGCGCCTTAACAAAAAGAATGTGCATGTGAAGAGGAATTTAGCATATTCATGGAAAATGCGTAGGCGTTGGGCGGGGGGGTGTCAAAGTCATATTATGCCCATGCATTATGCAGGATCAGCAGCAACCAAGGGGGGTGCAGGGATTAGCAGTAACAAAGGAAAGGAATGTTAATGATATGTAGCTGCAGTTACTCAACAACCACGTAGAAAACTAAAGTATAAACTACATAAAAAACTAAAGTATAAACTGCATCGCACCATCAGTATACTTACTATACTCTATAATAAGCTCTGCAGTACTAAACTCTACTGACCTGGTATCGACAATCAAGGGGATTGCCCTGTCCCCAGACGACCTGCTTGTCAGTTTTGATGTGGTTTCCTTGTTCACCAAGGTACCTGTGCCTGACACCATCGCAATCATTGAAGACTTGGTTCATCAAGGACTGAATGCTGGGGTACCCCCCCTGGTGAAACACTGCTTAACCAATACATACTTCACCTGGAATGGAACCTTCTACAAGCAAATTGAGGGCACCCCAATGGGCTCCCCCCTATCTCCGGTTGTAGCCAACATCTTCATGGAGAAATTTGAGACGGACGCTATCCAGACTGCCACTCTACGCCCGACCTTATGGAAGAGGTACGTAGACGACACTTTTGTCATCTGGCCACATGGCCGGCCTGCTCTAGACCAATTTCTCGACCACATCAATTCCATACACCCAGCCATCAGATTCACCATGGAAGTCGAAAATGATGGCAAGCTACCCTTTTTGGATGTCCTAATCAAAAGGAGACCTGATGGTTCAATGAGCCACTCTGTCTACAGGAAAGCCACCCACACGGATGCTTATCTAAAACCGGATTCCCACCACCATCCATCCCAGAAGAATTCCCTCATCAAGACTCTATATCATAGAGCCCAATGCATCTCCGACCATGAACACATTTCCAGTGAACTCAAACACGTACGCCAAGCTCTTAAGGCAAATGGTTACTCCGACTATACAATCCGCAAAGCCATCACTCCAACCATCAAGAAGGATCCTGTTGAGGAGCCTTTCAAGACCATCACCTTACCCTACATTGCTGGGGTCACAAAAAAGATCTCCAAAATCCTGATTAAACACAAGATCCAGGTCCGATTCAACACAGTACATAAAATCCGTGATCTGGTACCGTCTGTAAAAGATGTGGTTCCAGACATACAGTACCCTGGCGTCTACAAACTAAGTTGCCTCTGTGGTAGCAGTTACATTGGGGAAACCAAACGACATGTCTCGGACCGCATCCGTGAACATAAAGCTGACCTGAAACACGGTAGGACAAACACCTCAGCCGTGGCAGATCACTGTTACAACTCAGTGGGCTCACATGATATCGACTTCTCCAAGACAGAGGTTCTCTGCAAGCCATCTGGCTATCATGAGAGATTCGTTCATGAGGCGATCCACATATACAAACACAGAGACAATTTTAACCGAGAAGATGGATTCTGGCTCAGCAATCATTGGAAGGACGTAATAAACCATTTCGATACACATTAGGGTGTGTAGAATAATACATAGTGTTATATTAAATGTATAAGATATAGGTTGGTTTACAGCAATACAGTATATAATTTAATGTTGGGTTTATCTATGGCAGTATATAGTACGGTATATGCTCGTGTGATATAAGAGAATAAGGTTTAGATGGAAGCATATTATAGAATTTTTACGAGGTAGAATTGTAATGTATTACTTGCTGTTAGTAACTCAGCTTATTATAGAGTATAGTAAGTATACTGATGGTGCGATGCAGTTTATACTTTAGTTTTTTATGTAGTTTATACTTTAGTTTTCTACGTGGTTGTTGAGTAACTGCAGCTACATATCATTAACATTCCTTTCCTTTGTTACTGCTAATCCCTGCACCCCCCTTGGTTGCTGCTGATCCTGCATAATGCATGGGCATAATATGACTTTGACACCCCCCCGCCCAACGCCTACGCATTTTCCATGAATATGCTAAATTCCTCTTCACATGCACATTCTTTTTGTTAAGGCGCTCTTCAACCCCCAATGCAGCTTATATATAAGCTCCTAGTTTGGTAGTGTCTCATTCTTCACCTGAAGACGGCTGCTTGCGTTGTAGCCGAAACGTCGTGAGAATTGTTTTATTATGTTTTATTTTTATTATTTTATTACTTCCCTTCTACGTGACTTTACCGAAAGAAACAAGAAGATGAATCCCTGCAGTCACGAAAGCTTTAAATCGAAATTTAAGTAGAACGTGTTGTCTATATTTATTTAAAGTTGCGCATTTTGATGGGACGTCACATTTCTCAAACACCCCCCCCCCCTCGTCACACATCGTCACAAATGTCTGACCCCTAGGTGCGTGACGTCATTTATGGACGGCCCCTTAGGCCGCCTTGGGTGGTAGCATCACGAATTCCTGCCCTGGAGCGAGGAAGCTGCAGGACCGTGAGGGTAGCGCCCCCTTGCGTTGTCCCCTAGCTACGAGTAGACACGGGTCAACGTCTTCTTGAGTCGATGTGCCAATCAATGATTGCTCTCTCTCTCAACAATCATGTCCGGCCGCCTTAATATCCCCAGTGGTGAATGTTGACGTACCGCACCAGGTACTCATGTAATGCTGAGTCGACTGAGTCGAGTCCTGGGAAGCTCACGACTCGGTTCAGATGATCGTCACCGATGCTGGTCGTGAGTGGGACACGAACCACGGGCTCGTAGCGTATCGCGCTAACCACTGCACCACCGCTCCCCACGCTCGCTCGCACACGGCGGGGATTGGAACACTCGGCGTGACGAAAAATGTCACGGGATGCTTCGCTTCTCGTAACTTGATCACGCGACCACGGCGCCCAGAACAGGTTTACGCACACAAACAACAAAGACAAAGATCCCCCGTCTAGTCTTTATCAGACTGTTCGGGCAAGTGCTGTAAGCGAGCACCTATCAAGGCTCGCATGACGCACGAGTGGGTGGGTGCCCCACCTTTTTCTCCCCAGTGACTATGTTTTTTTTATACATAGCACCAGGTACTCATTTGAGGCTGAGTCGACCTAGCGGAGGCCCAGTATTGATGCTGATAGCGAGGAGGAATCGAATTCGTGTCGCCGAGTTCGTAGCGCAGTGCGTTAACCGCGGCGCCACCGCTCCCTGCAGCTATGCGCACATCATGTACACAAAGTTAAACAATTATTATTTTGTGATCCTGGGCGCTGCGACGAAGGACCATTTCTCGAAACTTTTTCAATTATAGACATGCATATTTTATTTTTAGGCGACAGTGTTATTGACGAATGTGTTTAGTTATTTGTTTAGTTATTTGTCATGCTGTATTGTCGAGTAGAGTTTCGTGTCGAAGTAGGACCCACATCTAACAGCAGTTGTTGTTGAACAACAAGGACAAACAACAACAGCCTTGCCAAACATAACGCGGCTTTGGCATGCGTGGCGGATCTACGTAGACGGGCAAAGCTGCAACTCACGATTCTGCAGACCTCTCATGTGGTGAACTAATCCACGTGTTTACACAACAGTCTTGTGATCGTAACGACCTTTGATTGACGGGCGTTGATGGGGAGGGGGGTGGAGGACTGGGGGGAGGGGCGGTGGGGGGGCATGTGGGAGGTGAGGGGGAAGGAAAGTTGTGGTGGGGGAGGAGCTTGTCAATAAAGGCGAGGGGAGTTGGTTAAAGGGGAGCTGCTGAATTTCGTTCGGCTGATGTAGACGCTGAGCATCAAGAACAACGCCTAGCGAGACAACCGCGTGAGAGAAGTTGCTGTGTGTATCGACGCGATGTCTCCGTCGTGTTTGTGGGTCGGGGGCATCGCGTCGCTCTACATTGTACGGTCTCCGTTCTGGATGACCGCAGCCTAGCACTACTGGAGAGGTTTTTTAAATTTATTTTCCATTTGTGCATCTGCCATGGTTTTTGCGGATGCGATTGAGGGTGGACCATGAGCTTCGTGGAAGGTCAAATCCGGGGGAACTTCTGTGTTGAGAATTTCATGCGGCCTTAAGATTTGCATTGAACTGCCCATATATGACTCACCACTGTGATCTCTACATTGGGTCAAACTTAATATATCTTAATGTTCGACGATTTGTGCACCAGATCTTATTTATTCACAATGTACTTACAAAAAAAATCCGCAGACTACCTGCTGGATCTCCTCTCTGTTTCAAATAACACATTTGACCTAAGGTCTTCGCTCATTTACCAGCTTCACATTCCCTATTGCCGTACAAATACTGGAGGAAGGGCCTTTGCTATTGATGCCCCAAGGGTCTAAAATGCTATTGCCAATAAACTGCAACTTCAATCACTACCTATGAGATCTTCACTCAAAACTGCTCTAGAGGAGTTTTACACCCCTAGCTGCCACTGCTATTCAGTGGCCTAAAATAAAATAAAATGTTTAGCTCCGGATGACCGCTGCAAATTATTGTCTGTGTTTTGATTTAGTGTGCTGATCTTAAAGGTGCATTGAAAAAAATTGATACTCCGACTGATGCTCCTGATGTTGTGGAGTAACTCATGCAGCCAGCTATGGCTGCAGGGTCTAGTGGTACATGTTGTTTATGTCGTTAATTGTGAAAATTCGGTCACGGTTCCTATGATCACTGTTACATTGCTTTTATGGCTTTAGTTTGGTGATTTCGAAAAGTTTTTTGGTTTGGCCATGTTTGTTTGTTGTAGTACAGAGTTAGACTGATGGCCTTAATCTAAGTTGTCATGTGGTTGTTGTTGTTTGACTTGCATCCCACTGGGATTTGGCACACAGCGTTGGTGTACGGTGATTTTCTTCTGGATTTTTTGCAGTTTTTTCCTGAATTTTCAGTTTGCACATAGTCACATAGTCACTTTAAGATGATTTATTGTTCATGTTATTGTTTTTTGTTTGTTGCGGTTGCACCCGATTCAAAAACAAAATGGCTCACAGGGCTATACCTAATACATTAACATCAAATGAACTTGAAACTTAAAAACAAAAAGAGATTTATTTTATACTACGTTCAGCGCTCCAAGCTTCATCGGCGTTGAACTCGCGTTGTTTAAAGAGGGGGGGGGGGGGGGGGGCTCGGAATATAGGAGTGAATGCGATGCGCGAGCGTCACAATATCTCATGGAACGAGAAGATACCCGTGACATGTCACGGGTTAAGGTCCTTTCCCACAACTTATGTATACACCTCAAACACACATTGACAGAGATTCCCCGTTTAACCTTTTCAGACTCGCGGGGCAAAGTGCTGTTAGCAAACAACTAGGATAGAGCTGGCACGCCACTCCGGGTAATAATTTGAGGCTGAGCCGACCTAGGGGAGGTCCAGGACTGTTTCAGATATTCGTCACTGGTGTTGGCCGTGAGAATCGAACTTGGCTAGCCGAACTCGGCTGGTCGAGTTCGATGATGATGTACTGATGGTGCACTAATAATGTACTAATAATGTATTGATGATGATGTACTGATGATGATGCACTAATAATGTACTAATAATGTATTGATGATGATGTACTGATGATGATGCACTAATAATGTACTAATAATGTATTGATGATGATGAACTGATGATGATGCACTAATTATGTACTAATAATGTATTGATGATGATGTACTGATGGTGCACTAATAATGTACTAATAATGTATTGATGATGATGTACAGATGATGATGCACCAATAATGTACTAATAATGTATTGATGATGATGTACCGCTAACCTACTCATGATCATGTCCTGATAATGTGCTGATGTACTGATAGATGTATTGATAATGTTCTGATGATGTATTGATAATGTACTGATGGAAATGTACTGATAATGTACAGATAATGTATTGATAATGTACTGATGGAAATGTACTGATAATGTACTGATGATGATGTACTGATGACGGTGTACTGATGACGGTCTATTGATGATGTACTGATGATGTATTGATAAAGTACTGATGACGGTGTACTGATGATGATGTATTGATGATGTACTGATGATGATGTTTTGTAGAAGTACTGCTGATGTATTTCTCCGCGTGTCCACAAGGGCCGCTGTGCACTCGCGACCGATGCCCGTGCAACGCGTTCGGAGAGGGCCGCGTGGCGTGTGCGCATGCGATGACCCTCACGAGATGCTTGTGCAACTCCATGGCATCCTGTGGCTGTCACATGCCACTGCGTGCGATCGACAGAGTGCATCCTACGCCTTGCTAGTGATAGAGTGATCATAGTCATCTTGCAATACTACTGATTGCCCATGATGTTCATTGTATGCTACCACGTTCATAAGTCGATGCATTCGATTGACACGGTGCATGCTATGCATGTCCGTATGAGTGTGTTCATAGGAAATCAGTAAGACTCCTAAGACCACTATTACTGTAGGAATATGCCATGTCGACTGCATTGCATTCTACTCCGAATAATTACGTCCACAACACAATAGCATTATTCTAAATGCACGTGCCGTATGTGTAAATATCAGGCTACGTTTCGGGCAATGGTTATTCTTTATATCAGAAAGACAGCAGAGAGATGCCATGCCAATCACATTTCTGCCCAGGCTTTAGCTGTGAGTACATGCTGTGGCTGTGAGTGGTTGTTTGCTATGATTCATACGTTCGTATCCACGTTCAATTTGCTAAGGCCATCGTAGGCTATGCACATCTGTGGATACTATGACTATTGCATTACTGTTGAGGCATGCTTTAGCTGCCAGTCAATGCTATTGCTGTTATCAGTGCTATGGCTGTCAGTAGATAATGTTACTCATGCCTGTCACATGCCAGTCTGTTTGGTTCATGTTCAGCAAAGTATTGCTGTGGATGCAAGCTGTGACCGTCAACGTCAACGCATGCTAAGAGTGAGGGGACACTCAGAGGCAGTTCTTACAACGTTTGCAAAGCCCTCTGACCACCCAGCAGTGTGAATGGGTGAAAGCCGCAGCGTATTGGCAGGTCGCGTGTGTGGCGGTGGGGGGTAAAGTGTGGGTACTCCCATCAGCAGCGTAACGAGCGAGGGGGCCGCCCCGCCCCCCACGTGGCTAACGCTACAAGTTGGGGCCCCCTTGACAACCACCAGGGAAAATGTTTTCAACAACAGCGTAAAACAAAAATCTAAAACTTATGTCAAAAAGCGGTTTACATTTTTTTAAATGAAAATGCTTTAATTTACGTTCCACGTTTTATTTTAATGTAATTATAGTAGTCACGTTTGGTGACCGTGCGAGACAAATCAAATATTGGGGTCCCAATATTCGCCGCACCCGCTGAGCGCTAATATCGTCACTACGCCACCGACTCCCAGCTCGTCAAACACATCAGGCCGTCGTGGAATAGTAGACGGAACATATCCTCTAGAGGGGCTCTTGAGAGCCCTCTCTGATGGAGAAACCTTCCCCCAGCAGTGGGGCGAGCAAGCAATTGCAGGGCTGCACCTTTGCCTTTACAAGCGAAAATATGGGACTTTCTAAATGGCGCACACGATGTGTATTCAGTCACGCGAATGTTGCATGCACTACGGCAGACGCAATCTAATTTAGGGAAGTGTTGTCAAACTCTGCTTTTAAAAACAAATCATCTTTCTGCATGTGCCTCGTTGGTTATTGGCATCGCAAATCGCTGACTGATGGTGATGTCTTGGAAGAGGCCTTCATCCAACGGTAGATAGATCATGGCTGATGATGATTAACTCGCTCAGTGCCTCCACTCGCTTAGGGGCCGTCCAAAAATGACGTCACGCACCTGGGGGGGGGGAGGGGTCAGACATTTGTGACGATGTGTGACGAGGGGGGGGGGGGAGTTGAGAAATGTCACGTCACATCAAAATGCGCAACTTTAAAGAAATATAGACAACACGTTCTACTTAATTAAATCGACTTTTTGATAAATGTTTTCTCCTACAACTGGAGAGTGCAGCGCCACATTAAATTTGCACTTCAATGACAATAGTTTAAAGCGCTTTGAAGCATGTTTTTTTTTTTTGGGGGGGGGAGCAGAGCTTTGCGACGTCTTATTTGAGGGGGTTCTGACTTTTTGTGATGCCGTGTAACGAGGGGGTGGGGGGCAGGGGGTCAAAAATCGTCCAAAATCGCGTGACGTCATTTATGTACGTTTCCCTTAGTGTTAAATCGATCGGGGTTTTTGTTGTTGTTGTTGAACTCGCCTAACCATGGACTGACTGAAGCGGTGAGTCCACTCACATGGCCGCGATAATGATAACACATTCCTGTCGCGTTAATCATTGTACCGTGAGCCTGATACTCGCTTACGGACATACCGCAGCCAATGAGCGAGCGGTCACCGTAACACCCTCGCTATCAGGGGGTGCAAAAATGCATCGGTTAATTGATCAACAGCGATCCCATAGGCTAACGAGACGTGATCTATCATCGTTAATACATCATGATGAATACACAGCCATCATGAATACATCATCATGAGCGGTATAACCACAATTAATAATTCATTGTCATAATGTATTAATACATCATCATGCTCAAATACATGATCATCATACAAATTACATTGGGTATCAATATTTCATCATCATCGATGCATCATCATCAATACATCATTATACTTTTTTCATACATCATCAGACTATGTTTTGTAACGTTTAAACTGTAGCACACCATGACAAGGAAGTAATGTGCAATGTATGGAAAAGTGAGAGCGTGAAGTGGAGAGAACGGAATACGAATAGAAAAGCATGCGTAAGGAACGAAAACAACGTAACCGAAGGGGAAGAGAAGGAATTACCGGGACAAAGTGTATTGAATGAGAGGTGGACGATGATGAAGAGACGGGAGAGAAAAAAATAACCCGTAAAAACAAAGTTTTTTACTATAAATCCTTTATATGCGTGGCGGCTATAGTCCTCTCGTCCTCTGGCTTGAGATGGCTGCCACCTATGGGTCAGATGATTGCCTGCCACCATTAAGCAATTGGTAATTAAATATAATTTATTTTTTCCTAAAATGTGTAACATTTTGGAAAATAATTTTCACGAAAATAAATTGTCACGCACAACGAGTCTGTGTGCAAAATGTCAGCTCGATTGGATCACGGGAAGTGGGTTAAAAAACGACCGAAATATTTGCACGGTTGTAAGCACGCAAGCAAGCAAGCAAGTGAACTTAATATAAAGGAATTTTAAAATAGAGCGAGAGAGAGCGACATGGAGTAGGAAGAGAGGGGGTAGAGAGAGGTGGGGGTAGAGAGGGGGGTAGAGAGAGGGAAGAGGTAAGGAGAGCAGAGCAATACATCTTTTGTTAAATATTTCATTTATTAAAGGGGGGGTTACATAATGCAAACTATTAAAAAAAGAAACCGACATGATGAACGAAGCAAAGTGCCGACTACACCGAACATCTTCTTGTTTCCTCTGATCGTAAAAGAAGAGAGATGATAGGGAGAGAGATGAGAGGGGAGAGATGAGAGGGGAGAGATGAGAGGGGAGAGAGATGAGAGGGAGAGATGAGAGGGAGAGATGAGAGGGGGAGAGATGAGAGGGGAGAGATGAGAGGGGAGAGATGAGAGGGAGAGATGAGAGGGGAGAGATGAGAGTGAGAGAGATGAGAGGGGAGAGATGAGAGGGGAGAGATGATAGGGGAGAGATGAGAGGGGAGAGATGAGAGGGGAGAGATGAAAGGGGAGAGATGAGAGGGGAGAGATGAGAGAAAAAGATGGGGTTACATAATGCAAACTATTAAAAAAGAAAACGACATGATGAACGAAGCAAAGTGCCGAATACACCGAGCATATTCTTGTTTCCACTGATCGTAAAAAAAAAGAGAGGGAGAGAGAATGAATTGAGCTGCACGGAGGAGCGGCGTCTGTTTTCGCAGGGGGCGTGGAGAGGAAAAAGGTTAGGGATGGGGGTGGCCACAGACTTGCATGTCAACAAGAGGTAGAGATGCCATGGTATCACTGTTGGCTCGATGGACTTGGAAATCGGAGGACGCCGGTTCGATCTCCCGATGCGGCAGGTAACACCATGTTGCATGTCTCTTCAATGGGTGCGCGACGGTTAGTCGGTTGCCATATTTGGCCTTTTAGGGCGAATTGTGGCTGATCCCATATGGCGTCTGTCTTAGCGTGCAACAGTCGGCCAAAACACCACACACCGTGTAAGAGTGCACGGAAGAGTCCTATGCAAGTGGTAGGTATTTCACCAGCAGTGGCGTGAGCACGTAATTGCAGGGCCGCGCCTTTATCTCTCATATTTAAACACCAAAAAAAAACCCAGCAACGGCGATGATAACAATTAAAACCACTTAGACCAAGTCAAACCCGCTTGCAATTATCTCCGTCGAACAACATTCCTCACCCGTCATGGTAAGTTATAGTGTCACGAACTTTATTGTAAAACAGAGAGACGCTCGTATCTTTACAGCGGCAATGTTGCCATGTTTTTTTTTTACGATCGCAAGTGACAGGCGTCTATAAACGGTGACGTGACGGGCCTAGAGGTGAAACTAAATAATTAAACCGTGAAACTGCTACTACAACATTTTCGCGTTTGACCCTACGACTCACCTCGCCCCCCCCCCCACCCACTCCTCTTTCACCCCCGCGTCCCCCCTGCCCCCCCCCCCCCACCACACTTTATGGCCATTAAACCGACCGCAATTACCCAACAGTAACAGCCCTTGTCTCGCATTCCTTCAGTCGTCCAGACGAGGCTTTAGATTTTAGGGTCTCGGCTTTGAGCCGCGTTTCCACCGCCGCTGAGAAGGGAGCCAGCGTCGCTTCCAGAACCAGTCCCAGTTTAGGGCCCCTTCCACGTTCCCACGGCCAGAACTGCCAGGACTGACCATTGCCATCGAGCGGGGGGAGGGGGGCTCGTGACACAGCTCGTTCACTATAGGGGTAGGTTTGAAGTGAGGTCCTGTAAAGATCGACAGTCCACCAGCATTGAATCAATCAAGCGGGCCTAACCCTGCTGATGAGAACACTGAGTAAATATCATCTTGATACAGTCAATTCGGCTGTGACGGGCCCACCTGAAGACGGAGACTTGTGTTGCCTCCGAAACGTCGTGATTTAATTTATTTATTTTTCTTTATTATTATTTACCTACGTGATTTTACCGAAAAAACCTAAGAGTATGATCCTTGCAGTCACGAAAGCTTCAAATCTAGAACATTGAATACTGCTACTATATTTACAACTGTTGTCTTTTTTTATTTAGCCAGGTAGAGCACACTGAGACGTTTATCTCTTTTCAGAAGCGACCTTGCCACAAATCATGGCTCGACATTTATGGCAGCCAAATCCTCTGAACGCGTCGATGTTGATTCTAAACGTGGAGGAAAACAACCGGAGGACCCGGAGAAAAATCCACGCGACTGTGGGGAGAGACACGCAAACTCTAAATATATAGGCGTCGGGGTCGGGATGGAACCCACACGACCCTCCTGTTTACTAGGCGGGGTGGTTAATATCTATATATTTGAAACTATGCTGCTGAATGTATGCACTCCTGGAAGGCCGCGCGTGCGGCTGATTGGATGAGAAAGAAATAACGTGGAGAGACGGAGATGCGACGAGGACATTGCTCGTGAATTTCGCTTTCGCAAAGTCGGCCTTCAGTGCACGATTTCGGTGAAGTCCGTGGTGTCGCGATGGGCACCGGGTGGACGTTAAATATACATAGACGTTTGTATGCATGCATGTTGAACTTCTTTCGCACCATACTTTTTGTTTTTTTCGGTAAAGTCACGTAGGTAAAAAATAAAATAAATTAAAGTGAAAACAACTAAATTAAATCACGACGTTTCGGAAGCAACAAAACCCTACGTCTTCTCTAAACAGCTCTTTTATTCACTACAGTAATTTTGCTGTGGCTTGTTCCACCTGAAGACGGAGTGTGTGGGGGTTACCACTTTCCTTATGATGGGTACTTTCCTTTAATGGCTACGTATATTTAACTTTTTTTTGCAGCGTGCGTAGACTAAGCGGAGGCACACACACAAAGACAAAGATTCCCAAATATAGCCATGCGGACTGTTGGGGCCAGTGCACATATGACAGCACGCACGGTGCACGAGCAGGCGATGTGTTCAGCACCTCGACCTTGCCGCCTGTGTTCCTGGTGCTCAAGCACACACATGCAACTACAGGTATTAATTTCAGGCTGAGCCGACCTAGGGAAGGCCCATGACTAGTCCAGATATCACGAGTCACTGTTGATAGCTGGAGCTGTGAATTGTACTCAGCTAATTTCAGGCTGGGCCGACTTAGGAGAATCCCATGACTAGTCCAAATATTACGAGCCACTGTTTGTTAGCTGGAGCCGTGAATTGTACTCAGCTAATTTCAGGCTGAGCCGACCTAGGAGAGTTCCATGACGAGTCCAAATATCACGAGCCACTGTTGTTAGATGGAGCTGTGAATTGTGCTCAGCTAATTTCAGGCTGAGCCGACATAGGAGAGTCCCATGACTAGTCCAAATATCACGAGTCACTGTTGTTCGCTGGAGCCCTGAATTGTGCTCAGCTAATTTCAGGCTGAGTCGACCTAGGAGAGTCCCATGACTAGTCCAAATATTACGAGCCACTGCTGTTAGCTGGAGCCCTGAATTGTGCTCAGCTAATTTAAGGCTGAGTCGACCTAGGAGAGTCCCATTACTAGTCCAAATATCACGAGCCACTGTTGTTAGATGGAGCCGTGAATCGTACTCAGCTAATTTCAGGCTGGGTCGACCTAGGAGAGTCCCATGACTAGTCCAAATATTACGAGCCACTGCTGTTAGATCGAGCCGTGAATTGTGCTCAGCTAATTTTAGGCTGAGCCGACCTAGGAGAGTCCCATTACTAGTCCAAATATCACGAGCCACTGCTGTTAGCTGGAGCCGTGAATTGTACTCAGCTAATTTCAGGCTGAGCCGACCTAAGAGAGTCCCATTACTAGTCAAAAATATCACGAGTCACTGTTGTTAGCTGGAGCCGTGAATTGTGCTCATGTGTTTGGGCTCGTAGCGCAGCGCCAAGGCACTGCGCAACCACTCCCGCTGTAAAAGACAAAGACAAACATGCATGCACGTGCAAAGACAAACAAAGATACACATCCCCCGTATAACCTGTAGCAGACTGTTTGGGCAAGCGCTGTTAGAGGACACCTATGAAGGCCGGCAAATATATACACACAGGTGCTTTCATACACAAAAAACAAAGATCCCCCGTATAGCCTTGAACAGACTGTTCGGGAAAGGGCTGTTAGTGAGCACCTATTAAGGATTGACAAGTATACACACATACACGCGATCTCTCTCTCACAAACACACACACACGCGCTCTCTCACACACACAAAGCCACCCTTGTACACATTCATCCCGGCTCCTCGCCTGGCTCTCTGAGTCACCTTTTGAAATAACATTTATTTCTGTGTGTCAGCGTGTGTGTGTGTATATACATAGTATATTCATGGTCGGACAAGGGACATTGTAACGTGGCAGACAACGACCGCTTTTGTACGACCAGAAATCTGTTTAAAGTGGGTGGTGGTGGTGGTGGGGGCGGGTCGTGGCGGGCGTGGGGGAGGCACTTGAAAAATTAACAGAGCGGCTTTTTGTTAAAACCTCTACTGGTGCTGTGAGCTCATTTAGCCTGACCCACTCCTTGGCCTTCAAATTCTATGGCGGGACGTGTCCACGTCGTTTCGGCGCGTTGTGGCCCTGTCTCGCAGGGCCACAACAATCAGCACCGCTGAGACTCTGAGTTCCAAGACGGGTTTCCATCCAATTCGTGATTTCAACCCCGGGGGTGCTCACCAGTTAGCATATCGATGGAACATTAACTAAAAATGTATTTTTTATAATTTCCAGATGTGAAAATGTACATACATATTAATTAGATTGACTGACATTACATGTACATTTCCCTGTAGCAGGCAGTGTGGGAAATTGTGTGGATAAAACAGGTCATTGCATTACCCCTACTGCATTACACCTACGTCAAAACTTGATTTTGCAGAGCACGTAAAAGGCGTGCCTCTTGTCGATAAACAGGTCTAAGAAAAATAAAAAAACGCACACGTATCATAACTAAGAATAATAAGACATTCATAATTCATCTGGATGCATTCATTAGCATTCGTAGCACGAGGCTGTAACCAACACTAACGAACCGAGCCCAACTTAAATTCGCTGCAACACATGTTTTAAAGGAGTTTTAGTTCATGGAACAGGCATGATTTATTTGGTGGTGGTCGTGCAAGTGTTGAACATCGCAAGCCACGTGGCATCCGCGCGCTTGTTGCAGATGTTCACGGTTCGAATTCCCAGCGGCCGCCCTGGCTAATACCGCGAGAGTGTATTAACCCCGCGAATCCGCGGCGTGTGACGCTTCAAAATGTTCACGGTTCGAATTCCCAGCGGCCGCCCTGGCTAATACCGCTAACGCGTATTAACACCACGAATTCGCGGCGTTTGACGCTTCAAAGTGCACGTTTAAGTTCCTTGACGTCCCTCGCAAAAAAAGTGTAGGTCATTGCGTGCAGCCGTCATCGCCGCAGACGACTCAACTGCAATTTGCATAGCGCTCATCGGCTCTCTCTTGGAAACGAACGGCGAAAACTCGGTGAGTCTTGCTGAAGGCGATCAAGCGTAACACCGCATTCACACAATGCGTGTGTGAAGGAGAGAGGGGTGGACACGGCATGTGGTGGCCCAGTGGTTTCGTGCAATGCGTTACGATATCGGCCACCTGGGTTCGATTCCCGGTCATCCCCGACATCGGTGGTCCACGGGTGTCTGAAGCCTGTTTTCAGGCACAAGGTCGTGTACTTCTCACTGCAGCGGTTCTAAGCGGCCATGGACCTCTCCACCAGTACTCATAGCTTGCCCTAGATAACTCTAAGGACGGTTGTACAAATGCACAGCCATTGGTGTCAGTACACTGCTGAACGAGGCCCCTTTCCTCTGTGCCGTGCGGGTCATGGAGTGTTGTTATTCGACCATTCCTCACAGCACGCCGGTCGGCACGGGTTGCTGAGGTCGAGTAACATTGACGTGTGCGAGCACAGACATCGTACGGTACAGCACAACGACGGATGTCACTGCGCTGCCCTCCGCTGCCCATTATCTAGCCCCGCAACGTGGTGGGAGGAGCGGTGGTCGCCCATCCAGACGTTATCCAAGCGCAAACTTGCTTAGCTAAATGGTGCGAATTGCGAGTGATTTGGCCATAGGCCACCCCATGTGTATGCGTGCAATTTTGCAAAGGCACGGGTCAAATAATAAACAGGTCTTATTTTGTGCCTGCACGCCTATCCCGTGCGTTCCACGTATCCCTCCGCGAGGCAGGGCCAGTTAAGCCATCACCTTGTCACCGATGTTAGACGTGGCCGGGAATTGAACTTAGGCACCACAATCATAGCACGTGCGCTGAATAAAGATTCTGACTGCACGCTTGTTAGCTACGCGACTGAGTAGGTCTATGGCTACTCTATGCTAAGTCTATTCGTACAATTCTCAGTACACGGGCCACTGTGTAGGTGCATGGGCCTCTGTGTAAATCTATGGGTCTCATTGTAAGTGTGTGGATCTCTGTGTAAAATTCTACGGCTGTCTATGAAATTATATGGGTGTCTGTGTTAAGTCTGTGGGTCTCGTTGTGAGTCCACTGGCATAGCGTGGTTGGCATGGGCCCTGACGCAAGGAATGAACCCCCGCCTTCAACCCCCCCCCGTCCAATTTCCCCTCCCCTCTTCGTAGCCCAGCGGCTGGGCGACTGGGGACCCAGTGCAGTTGCACCGCCTGCGCACTCGATAGCCAATCCATTGGAGAGGTTGGGCGCAGTGGAACAAACATCACGCAAGTCCCTTGTCGGGTTTGCACGTTTCATAAAGAGAGCGGTAAAAGCCGCTCAAGGCTGTGCCTATAATTTTATGATGGCTTTAGTGTGTGTGTGTGTGTGTATTCTGGGGAGCGGTAGTGCAAGGGTTAGCGCGCTTTGCTACGAATTCGGCGACCCGAGTTCGATTCACGCTCACGGCCAACACCGGTGACGATTATCTGAACCGGTCCTGGGCCTTTCCCTAGGTCGACTCAGCCTAAAATGAGTAGCTGGTGCAATGTGTAAACAGCGCCATTAGGGAGACAAAGGTGGCTGGGCGTGGAGTCGGCCACCCCCTCGTGTGCAGTACCGGGCTTCATAGATGATCGCTAACAGCACTTGCCCCAACGGTCTGTTGAGGCTACACGGGGTATCTTTGTCTTTGTTTCATTTGTGTGTTGTAGGGATGAAATGTGTGGAGGGTTTCACGGTGACGTAATCCCGGCCAGTGTGTGGCCTTTGTCCCGTCATTGTTGATCGCAGAAGGTGGTGCATGCACGTACGTGCGTGCGTGAGTCTACGCGTCTAACTCTGTCATGTTAAATTAGAAAAACAGATTTGCTGGCTGGCTGGCTGGAGGGAGGGACGGTCACGTGCAAAGGGCGTGCGAGGGTGTAATCAAAAGTCAAAGTGAGCCAGTGGTGGAAATTATACGTTCCTTTGGCGAGGGGGGGGGGGGAATCAACCAATGTTGATTCCGCACAAAGCGGTACTTTATTTTATCGACCCAGGAGGAATGATGGGCTGGGTGAGTCAACCCCAAACCAGAATGTGAACTCGCTCACCCTACCGCTGAGCCACCTGGTTGGTTAATAAAACATTAATATCAAGTGTCAAAATGTCTCTGTGTACGGCGTTTGTTTGTGCAGTGTGACACGTGTGATAACATGGACTGATTCGCCGTCACAACACCTGACAAAGACTGCTGGCAGAAGGTTGGGAGCGTTGACAGCCGGGGCAAGAGTTGCATCTCCACGACCACTGTGGTTAAGGGAGAGATGATGATGATGTTGACTTAATACATAGACACGTACGTTCCCCAAACACATGCTCAGATGCCTAAAACTCGACCAAGCCGTTCTATTCAGGTTGGTATATTAAAATAGCGCCTTAAGACGGACTTATTTTGAAAGTCTCTTTTCTATTTCTAGAATCCTTTGTTTTGGGGGTTGGATTTTATTGGTGTAAGTCTGACTGCACGTGCGCGTTGTTTTTACAGTTAATTGCGATCTCCGGGTGAAAGCCGCTTTAGAAATGTAAATTAACGTCATTGTTGTTATCATTATAATGCATAGATGAGCATGCATACGCTTCCTGAATTGCGCACGTTTATTCAAAGCACTTGGGAGAAGAGACGATGTGACCGACATTCCACGGTGAATCCGTGCGAGTAAAGGAGCAGAGAGAGAGAGAGAGAGACGCGGGTGTGACCTGCGGTTTGGAGGGGAGGTTGATGTGTGTCTACTGTGCAGAAGCAGCGGCAGCAGCAGAAGCAGCCGCGGGGAATGGAAGGCGGGAGGTGTGGTGGTGGTGGTGGTGGAATCAGCGGCGTTGGCCATGATGACATCTTCATTTGTGCACTTCTATTCATCTCTCTATATTCAGTTCCACATAGAGCACCCCGCCCACCTATCAACTCCCACCGGCCCCCGCCGCCCACCCCCTCCCCCCCATCCAGAAGAATCAATAGAGCTTGCGTGCCGCGTAAGCCCTCTTTAGAAGCGGAGCTAATCCCTACCGCAACCTCTTGGCTCTCCGCTCACCTGTGTGTGTGTGTGTGCGCGCCACTCTCTCTCTCCCTCCTCTATCCAATCAAACAATAGTCCTAAGAGGGGCGGGCGGGCGGGGAGGGGGGTGACATCAACACCACACCCAGCTCAGCTACGGAGTTTCACCACTCATCCCACCCATCCACGCCTTCCACTCTCATCTCTCCCGCACATCGCTGCTACTCACGGAGTGGAATACCCATCCCATCACCCCGAGTCATCGTCATCAATCGACCACGCTCAATCCACTGCTGGGTGAATGCCTCCCTAAGCTGTCGCCATCTCTCACTGTTCTGCGATGTAATAGTCCGATGAGGACCTTGCACAACGAGTCCCATTGTTTTGCTCCGTCTCCGCCTCGGCGGACGTCTTCTTGGGCGTATTCCCATCCTAGGCTGCGACTGCATGTAAACTCAACTATTTTTTTTATAAATTAAAATTTACCAGGTAATAATAATAATTCCGTTTATGAGTCGCAGTTTCATCAAGGATGTCAAAGCCATGCACAGGACACAACATCAGCAGAACTCGGCATGAACATAATTATATTACAATCCATTTACTAAATGACCTACAAGTTTAATTAGCGGAAGCGTATGAATAGGTTTGAAGACGCATTTTGAAATGTCCACAAACTCAGAGATCCCTGATATTTCGTGGAAGAACGTTCCACAGCCTGTGGGCTACACGGGGAAAAGCTCTGTCACCCATAGAGCGAAACCTCGAGCTGGGAATGCAGATAGCTACATCCGCAGGTCAGGCCCACTCAGCTACGTAGCTATTTTTCAGAAGCGACCTGGCCACAAATGATAGATCAACGAAGTGGCTTATCATCACGTGCATATTTATAGCAGAAAAATACTCTAAACGCGTGACGTCGATTGTAATTGAGGAGGCAAACAGCGGAGGACTCGGATAAAAAATCCACGCGACCACAGGGAGAGAGACATGTAAACTCCAAATAAACAACAAGCCTAAGGGTCGGGATCGAACCCACGATCTCCTGTATACCAGGCGAGGTAGTTAACATCTCACCACCGTGGCGCGTCTTCATTGTTGACCACCCTGTCCCATATTTTCCTCATCTCAACGTGTTTTGCCCTCGGCCACCCTTCTCAACAGTTTAAATGACGTTAAATCGAACCATGTACTCCTCTTTCTGTCTCCCAACGTAGGTACAAGCACGCATCTCTCCACGCTTCGTTGCTTACTTTTCGGTTGTTGTTACATTTTCTTACCGTCAATTATTCTGATCCAAAATGTCACAGGAGGTAGTGCACAAATGTAAATACTTCCGAGGACATGATTGCAGAATCTATGAATATACATAATTTGTATTCCTTACTATCCCTGTTTTGACTGTCTCGTTCATGTTGTTTGGTTTCTCTTTCTTTCTTTTTATTCCATCTTTATCATCCGATTAGAACAAAAGCAAAACATTTTGCGTGGACATTCTGCGGGGGCTGTTTCACCATACTTCACCACAGTTTTTTAGACAAATTGGTAAAACGTGGTGTGGGGGGAGGAGCTGAAGTCGGGTCAGCAGTAGCTGGAAACCAAACTGAGGTTACCAGGTCCATAGCTCAGTGCGTCAGCCACTGGGCCAAAGCTCCACCCCGCAAATGTTTGGATAATGATTATTGTTCAAATTGCCAAGGGCAGGGTAAACAGTGGCACTCTGCGCCCTTCAGTTGCAAGAAACGATTTGCCGCATTGAGCACGAACAAAAAGGTAAAGGTGCAGCCCTGCAATGTCTCGCTCACGCCAGGGTCAGAGGCAGCGTTGAGGTCAGAGTCAATGAACAAACACTGCTAGGCTTTCGGGCTATGATTGGCGAGGGCATTCGGTCGACAAGACAGGAGGAGCCTGTTCAAGGGGAACACGCACTCCCTCTTGGTGCGGTGTTAAAGAACAAACACAGGAGTGCCCTGATCAAGGGGAACACGCACTCCCTAATGGTGCGGTGTTAAAGAACAAACACTGGAGGACGCTGATCAAGGGGAACACGCACTCCCTCTTGGTGCGGTGTTAAAGAACAAACACCGGAGGAGCCTGTTCAAGGGGAACACGCACTCCCTCTCTTGGTGTGGTGTTAAAGAACAAACACTGGAGGACGCTGATCAAGGGAAACACGCACTCCCTCTTGGTGTGGTGTTAAAGAACAAACACAGGACACTGTTCAAGGGGAACACGCACTCCCTCTCTTTGTGGTGTTAAAAAACAAACACTGAAGGAGCCTGTTCAAGGAGAACTCGCACTCCCTCCTGGTGTGGTGTTAAATAACAAACACTGGAGGACGCTGATCAAGGGAAACACGCACTCCATCTTGTTGCGGTGTTAAAGAACAAACACAGGAGTGCCCTGATCAAGGGGGACACACACATCCCTCTTGGTGTGGTGTTCAAGAACAAACACTGAAGGAGCCTGTTCAAGGGGAACACGCACTCGCTCTTGGTGCAGTGTTAAAGAACAAACACAGGAGTGCCCTGACCAAGGGGAACACGCACTCCCTAATGGTGCGGTGTTAAAGAACAAACACTGGAGGACTGTGATCAAGGGGAACACGCACTCCCTAATTGTGTGGTGTTAAAGAACAAACACTGGAGGACTCTGATCAAGGGGGACACACACTTCCCTCTTGGTGCGGTGTTCAAGAACAAACACTGGAGGACTCTGATCAAGGGGAACACGCACTCCCTAATTGTGTGGTGTTAAAGAACAAACACTGGAGGACGCTGATCAAGGGGAACACGCACTCCCTAATTGTGTGGTGTTAAAGAACAAACACTGGAGGACTCTGATCAAGGGGGACACACACTTCCCTCTTGGTGCGGTGTTCAAGAACAAACACTGGAGGACTCTGATCAAGGGGAACACGCACTCCCTAATTGTGTGGTGTTAAAGAACAAACACTGGAGGACGCTGATCAAGGGGAACACGCACTCCCTAATTGTGTGGTGTTAAAAAACAAACACTGGAGAACTCTGATCAAGGGGGACACACACTTCCCTCTTGGTGCGGTGTTAAAGAACAAACACTGGAGGACTCTGATCAAGGGGGACACACACATCCCTCTTGGTGCGGTGTTCAAGAACAAACACTGGAGGAGCCTGTTCAAGGGGAACAGGCACTCCCTCTCTTTGTGGTGTTAAAGAACAAACTCTGGAGGACACTGATCAAGGGGAACACGGACTCCCTCTTGGTGCGGTGTTCAAGAATAAACACTGGGGTAGCCTGTTCAAGGGGAACACGCAGTCCCTCTTGGTCCGGTAATAAAGAACAAACACTGGAGGAGACTGATCAAGGGGAACACGCACTCCCTCTCTTTGTGGTGTTCAAGAACAAACACAGGAGGACACTGTTCAAGGGGAACACGCACTCCTTCCCGGTGCGATGTTAAAGAACAAACACTGGAGGACTCTGATCAAGGGGAACACGCACTCCCTAATGGTGTGGTGTTAAAGAACAAACACAGGAGGACGCTGTTCAAGCGGAACACGCACCACCTCTTGGTGCGGTGTTAAAGAACAAACAGTGGAGGACTCTGATCAAGGGGAACACGCACCACCTCTTGGTGTGGTGTTCAAGAACAAACACAGGAGTGCCCTGATCAAGGGGAACACGCACTCCCTCTTGGTGCGGTGTTCAAGAACAAACACAGGAGTGCCCTGATCAAGGGGAACACGCACTCCCTCTTGGTGCGGTGTTAAAGAACAAACTCACGCGTTATTGTGAAGCGTTGTCAGCTACGAGACCCGAATAGGTGAAGCCGGCTTGGAGAGATTTCCCTGCGTCAGCAAATGCTGCGGTGCTCAGACTGGCCTGGAAATCCCCTCGAGTCCAGGGGTTCGAAAACGCGCGGCTCCGAAGGGGCATGCCGCTCAGTTAAGGATCGTCGATTCGTCGTGGTGGTGTTTTATTAAGGGCTACCGTCTCGTATTCACATGTGTTGTGGTTCTTGAAAATATTGAGTTATTTTAGTTTTTTAACCAAATTAAAACAAAAATTGGCTGCTCTTGTTCTTTTGTTTTCCGACCTCTGCCATGGCGTGATGGACTAACACACATTTTACATTTTACGGGAAAAATCTGAATGTTTATTTATCCTGGAGCAATCCGATGAGCTATGAAGCTCTTTTTCGCAGATGCCCAGTAGCAGCAGGTGGGAAAGTTACACGATCGGACGGACTGACAGTTACAGCCCAATAAATACACACAGAGTTATCACATTACACAGGTACACGTCAAACTCTGATCGCGCGCAGCCTTGTTAGAGCTCAAAAGCCAAGCAAGGGTTTGAACATGCATAGTCCTGGGATGGGTGACCGCCAGGGCTTGCCAGGTGTAGTAGGCGTGGAGATTCAATGTGTGGTCGGGTGATGTGGAAGCGTCAATTATCCTTGTATACAGCAGCGCAGTTCTGGGTTTTCTCTGGGTGCTCCAGTTTTCCTCCCTGCACGAAACAACGATTCATGGAATTCATGACCCAACATCCCAATGTGTCAGCACTCAAGCCAAAAAAAACAAGTCTTGAGACTCAGGCTTTATTGGATACTTTTTTCGTATTTTTTATAATTTTATTATTAAAATAAATAATGTATATTGGCATATCGATGTATTCCCAATGGATTACATGTTGGTTTTTAATTAGTTATGTGCGGTTGGATTGTTCGCGGGTACTCGAGTTTCTTTCCGCACAGAACCCAACACTCATTATTGGTATTGTCCAAACATCCCAATGTAGCAGGACCCTCTTTAAATGGTCATGAGACTCCACAATAGTTTTTTTCTGGGTTAATCATAAACTATTAGAAATTGTCACGATGTCCGACGTTTCACCGCATGTGCTACGAACTTCTTCGGAAGCTAAACTCAACCTGTTCCGAACGCCTCACTGATGTGTCTTTTGGGTTGGATCATGTGTTGCTCGCGCGTGATGTCCGACGCTTCTCTCCACCCGCCGAGAGCATGATCAGGAGCTGAACTTCAGCTCTTGAAGAAGCTCCCAGCACACGGAGGGCCATACGTACGTACATCCTGCTGAGCAACGCGAAACGTCGGACATGGTGCCGTAGAACGCGCCGCAAAACAACGAAACCCCGCGCAAGTGGCATTGTAATTTGGCAATTGCAAGACGCAGGCAGGTAAGTCAGTAACCCAGGCAGGTAAGTCAGTAACCCAGGCAGGTAAGTCAGTAACCCAGGCAGGTAAGTCAGTAACCCAGGCAGGTAAGTCAGTAACCCAGGCAGGTAAGTCAGTAACCCATGCAGGTAAGTCAGTAACCCATGCAGGTAAGTCAGTAACCCAGGCAGGTAAGTCAGTAACCCAGGCAGGTAAGTCAGTAACCCAGGCAGGTAAGTCAGTAACCCAGGCAGGTAAGTCAGTAACCCAGACAGGTAAGTCAGTAACCCAGGCAGGTAAGTCAGTAACCCAGGCAGGTAATTCAGTATAACAAAGTTAGGTTTCGCGACCTATATCATCCATAATACAGGTTTTATTGGGTTAGATCGCATAAATATATACACGTGTCGTTATATATTTACGCGATCTAACCCAAAAACAAAGCCTGTATTATGGAGGTAAGTAAGTAGCTTCCCAAACAACCTCCCGCCCTCTTCACCGCACCTCATCCACCTTGCTCCCCATTCTTCCCCCGCCCCCAACCTCTACCTCCCATCCACCCGCCCCTTCACCACCACCAGCCACATCCCCCCAAGCATCCCGGCTGATCGCGGGACACCCGCCTCCCCGCAGGCGAGCGTGCAGGCGGGCGCGCTGGATGTGCACGCAATGGCGGTGGAGTGACGCGTCGGGGCACGGGGATTGTCAAAGGGCCCTTTGTGTCGCTACTCACCGCAGGCATGCTCCTTGCGTGCGTGCGGCACACACAGCCGCTCCGCACCCCCACCCGCCCACCCCATCCTCTCCCCCTCCCCTCCCTCCCTCCCTCCCGCCCGCCGCGTGTGAACGCACACACACACGCGGTGCGCTCACGTATCTGTGGGTTCACACGCACGCACGCACGCGCATGCGGGAAAGCCCTGCCTCAACCTCCCCGACGGCGTGGATCTTCTGCTGTGCACACTGCCTTCCCTCTGCTGCTGCTGCTTGGTCTTCATCCTGTCTGCTGTCTCACGCTGTCTCAGCCTTACATTGCGCCTCCTCTTGATTTGAGCATTCGGCCTCGAGCCTCCACTTGTTTCTTGTCTCCTCCTGTCTTAGGCTTGCTGCTGTTTTATTTTTGCTGAACCTTCATTCCCCTTGCTTCTGTCCCCTGTCTCCTCTCGTCTTCTGACACTGCCTACGGCCTCCTCCGATGTTCAACCGTGCGTCTTGAGCTCTCTCCTTGGCTTCAGCCTGCTGCTCTCTGTCTGATCTTGCCTCGAACCTTTTGTTTCCTACCGTCTTCTCGTCTCCTGTATCACCCTGTCTACAGGCAGTATTTATATCTGCCGTCTTGTCTTCGGCGTTCTGTTGTTCCCTCTAAGCTCATCCTGTCTCTTGCCGTCTCCTGAAATCAGCTTCCTTCCCTCTTCAGCCTCGTGTCGTTTTCCTTTATTTTCTATCTCCGCTTGTATCGTTTTGTCTTCAGCCCTATGTCTTTTCCCCTCCAACCTCATGCTCAAGTTCAAATTCATTTATTAGGTGTAGCCCTGTGAGCCATTCGGCTCTTGAATCGGGTGCAACCGCAACAAACAAAAAACAAAAACATGAACAAAAAACATCTTAAAGTGAATATGTGACTAAGTGCAAACAGAAAATCCAAGAAAAGACAGCAAAATATTGGAGGAAAAAACACCGTACACCAACGCTGTGTGCAAAAATCCCAGTGGGATGCCCTTTTGTATGGTCTTTTTCTTTTCGTCTGTATCGCACGATCCGACTGACTTCCCTTGCCTGGAGCTTTCTGTCTCCTTGCATCTCCAGCCTGATCTTGTCTCCTGCCCCATAACCTACTTCTGTCATCTATTTTTCTCCCTTGTATGGACTCCGTTCATCATTGTGGCCGAGTGGGTCTTTGGATTAAATGTATTTAATTGTGTGAGAGTACACGCGCATGTTTGCACAGTGTGTTGTATGGGGGAGCGGTCGTGTCGAAATAGCATATTGCACTACGAACAAGTCATGGGCCTTCCCATAGGTCGACTCAGCCTCAAATAAGAACCTGTGGTGCGTTGTGTAAACATCGCCACTAGGGAGACAAAGGCGGCCGGGCGTGGTGCCGGCCACCCACGCCTTTGTGTGTCGGCCCGGCCTTCATAGGTGCTCGCTAACAGCACTTGCCTCAACAGTCTGTTTAAGGCTTTATAGGAGACCTTTCCTTTTGTTGCATTTGTGTGGAGCGGTTGTACGGCGGTGCCCCAATCAAGCACCCTGTGCTGAGTTCCTTGCCACGGCTAACATCAGTGGCAAGTGACACCAGAACCTTTCTTGGACCACCTCGAGGTAAACTCAGCCTTAAAATAGTACCTGGCTACATTGTGTCAGCTTCAGCACTCGGAAGTGCCAGGTAGCTTAGGAGTCATGTGTGTATCTGCTAGTACCACAATGCGTATCTTCTAGTGCCGTGTGGCTTGGCAGAGCTGTGTGTATCTGCTAGTACCACAATGCATACCTACTAGTGCCGGGTGTCTTGGCAGTGCTGTGTGTATCTGCTAGTACCACAATGCGTACCTTCTAGTGCCGTGTGGCTTGGCAGTGCTGTGTGTATCAGCTAGTACTACAATGCATACCTTCTATTGCCGGATGGCTTGGCAGTGCTGTGTGTATCTGCTAGTACCACAATGCATACCTTATATTGCCGGATGGCTTGGCAGAGCTGTGTGTATCTGCTAGTACCACAATGCATACCTACTAGTGCCGGGTGTCTTGGCAGTGCTGTGTGTATCTGCTAGTACCACAATGCGTACCTTCTAGTGCCGTGTGGCTTGGCAGTGCTGTGTGTATCAGCTAGTACTACAATGCATACCTTCTATTGCCGGATGGCTTGGCAGTGCTGTGTGTATCTGCTAGTACCACAATGCATACCTTCTAGTGCCGTGTGGCTTGGCAGTGCTGTGTGTATCTGCTAGTACCACAATGCATACCTTCTATTGCCGGATGGCTTGGCAGTGCTGTGTGTATCTGCTAGTACCACAATGCATATCTTCTAGTGCCGGATGGCTTGGCAGTGCTGTGTGTATCTGCTAGTACCACAATGCATACCTTCTAGTGCCGGATGGCTTGGCAGTGCTGTGTGTATCTGCTAGTACCACAATGCATATCTTCTAGTGCCGTGTGGCTTGGCAGTGCTGTGTGTATCAGCTAGTACCACAATGCATACCTTATAGTGCCGGGTGGCTTGGCAGTGCTCGGAGTCCGGAAATCCTGTGTGTATCTGGGTAGTACCGCGTACCCGCTCGCACTCGAGGGGGTGGCTTGGCAAGTGCCCCTCCGGTTGGCATCGGCGAGGGTGGGTGGGTGGGTGGGTTGGTCCCTTATGGCACGTGCGCTCCGGTGGGGAGGGGGCATCGCGTGTCCCGCGAGGGTGTTTACGGTCACGCAGTCTGCGCGCCGCGCACCTCGAGCCTCGCATTCACGATACACTCAAGTGTCGCGTGATTATCTGCGAATTTCATCAGCAACAGATTTCGTAAAAAAAAAACCGCGCAAAAAAAAGTTGTTGACTTTATCTGATGACCGCCGCGGCGAGTTGAGCCACGCGATGCGATGCGATGCCCTCCCTCCCTCGTTGCCCTCCCCCACGAGCTGCTTGCTGCCTTCACGAATTCCTGTTCGCTCCGCGGCTTCTGAACCGTTTGTCACCCGGGTGCCAATTTGGTAAAGTTTATAAATAGACGCTCTGCTTTGTGATTGAATGCATGTTGATGTGTTGGTGGTTTTGCACGCGTGATATGCGAGGTGTCTCTCCTTGGGTCTGTCGACTGTGTATACTACATGTTTACAAAGGACACCTCAAAGTTAACGATGCCAAATTTCGATTTAAAGCTTTCGTGACTGCAGGGATTCATCTTCTTGTTTTTTTCGGTAAAGTCACGTAGAATGGAAAAAAAAAACATAATAACATAATTCTCACGACGTTTAGGCCACAACGCAAGCAGCCGTCCTCAGGTGGAGAACATACTTCAGACTCTATCTTCTCGACAGACCTGTTCTCCACCTGAGGACGGCTGCTTGCGTTGTGGCCGATACGTCGTGAGAATTATTTTATTATATTTGTATTTTTTATTAGTTTATTATTTTCATTCTACGTGACTTTACCGAAAGAACCAAGAAGATTAACGATGCCACTTTCCCATGTATTTTTGCGTATCGAACCGATAATATTTTATTTGACGTGGAATGACGCGTCTATTTATACTATTGCTCGTATCACTCCACAACAGCGCTTAACAAACATTGTATACATACTCTTTGGTTCTTTCGGTAAAGTCACGTAGGTATAAAATACAATAAATCACGACGTTTCGGGCGCAACACAAGCGTCCATCTGCTGAGGCAGACTGTTAAAAAAAGATGATGGACGCTTGTGTTGCGCCCGAAACGTCGTGATTGATTTTATTTAATACCTACGTGACTTTAATGAAAGAACCAAAGAGTATGGATTCCTGCCGTCACGAAAACTTCAAAACATTGTAAACGATGAATTTTGCATTGAACGTCCTGCCAATACATCGCAACAATTGTTCAAGAAGTCCAACTCTGCCGGTGATACCCAGCACGTCGAAACCGCTCCACACGTGTTGTTCTTTTTCTCATGGCCTTCACAGGTGCTCTGCCAACCGCACTTGCCCCAACAGTCTATTAAAGGGCACGCACGCATGTACACACGTGTGCGTATGTGCATGCATGCGTGCGCGTACCTATATCTGCATGTGCATGTGCGCGTGTGTGTGCGGATGGGTGGTTGCGCGCAACTCGGAGTATGGATGGACACGTGGGTCCACACGTGCGCGCGTACGGTACGCATGCAAAGCGAGGTGCGCGCGTGAATTCGGCGTTGCGTTGCACGGGCTCACGGGAGCCCTTGCCAATCCCTGCAGTCTGTCACGCTGAGAAGGTTAGCACTTGACACGCGAAAACCAGAGGCCTCTGTGAAAATTGCAGGACGTTTTTTTTTCGTTCGTTCCATAGCTCGCGCCGTCCCCTCCTCCCGCACCCCTCTCTGTCCTTTCATTAATTTTCGACCACAATTCTTCCCACGCGCTCCACCGGCCGGTGTTCCTCTCCCCGTTGCGCTGTGAGATAATATAACGCCCCCCCCCTTCCACCCCCCCCCCCGTGTGTTTTTCATGCAGAGGCGATGGCAATGTGGGGTGGGTGGGGGAGTGACTACGGATGGCGTTCCCCACTTGGTGTGCAAATGGTTCGCGGTTTCCATTCCGGCGAGGTCACTCTATAAATAACGCTGCAGGGCCTATTAAGAATAAAACACGCGCTGTTTGCTTTGCAGCGAACGTGTCCCGGCGTCATGGTCAATTGTATTTTCTAAATAATGAATCAATTCATCGATAGGGGTTACACGTGTTTCGTTTGTTGTTCCACCCCCCCCGCACCTCTGATTAGTGCGGTTGGCTAGGTACGGTGCAAAAGAAGTTCAACATACATACATTGCTGAGCACTCACGATCTCAATACAATAATCAATTTACTCCCACCCCCCTCCACTTTCTACCCCAGCCCCCCCACCGTTCACCCTTCACCCAGAGTCTGTGTTTGTGAAACGCAGCATCGCTTCCCTTCGCCACCGTCGCCTTGCTGTGGAAGAATGCACGAACGGTGATTTGACTTGAGTTCTTTCTTTGACTTGTCGTGCAATCCAGCAGCATTGTTTTGTCGAACAGGCCACACCATGCTGATGAGAGACAGAGCAATCGAAGCTGGTTCCAAGTTTTCCCCGCTGAAACAAATGCTGCTGAAAACACATTCCTGCGGAGGGAGCTGGTAGGAACGTTGGGTTGCTCGCTCAATGGCCAGGGTCAACGGCGGCGTGGTGTTTTCTGCAAATATGCCCGACTGTGAGGGCGGGCACAAGCCGGCGTTTGTAGGTTAAACGTTGAGTTTTATAAGGGCACCACGGGGTGAGCCAGCCCCTCCCCACCCAGCCCCACCCCTCCCACCCTCCACCCAGCCTCACCCTCCCCACCCAGCCCCTCCCCACCCTCCCCTCCCCACCCAGCCCAACCCTCCCCACCCAGCCCCTCCCCACCCTCCCCACCCAGCCCCTCTCTCCCAACCCAGCCCCTCCCTGCACGACGGACACAATAATCCCCTGTGGGCTGGTGTAACCAGGAGATTCCTACCAGTAAAACTTTTGTCTTGACAGAGAGGAATGTGTTGTTTTATTTTGACGCCAAATTTTACGTCTGTATCTTTAATTATGCATGCCATATACGGATACTACGTATAACAATAAGCTCGCGAGCCTGCCAAATAAAATGCTACGAACAATTCCGCGAACATCGCAAAGCACGAGGCTCATCGTGAAACTTTCCAGCGGAGTTAAATTCCGCGACGTAATATTTCAAGTTTAATTTATTAGGTATAGCCCTGTGAGCCATTCGGCTCTTGAATCGGGTGCAACCGCGACGTAATATGAACACACTCGTCGCTCGTCATCGCCAAGACGTCTGGCCAACGTGGAAGAGTAGACCAAAGTGCCCTCCATCGCCGCCGTTCTAGTAGAAGCCCTTTCCGCCAGCGGTGGCCGTGAACGAACAGTGGCAGGTTTGCGCCTCTTGCCATGAGCCGCATTTGCAATGGCCCCGCTCTCAGTGGCCGTGTTCATAACGTAGGGTAATGCCTTGGTAAGAAATGAAGAGAGAGAGAGACAGAGAGGGAGGTGCTTGGGTGTGAGGGCGGCGAGTCGAGTAGGGGTGTGGGGGGACTGGAGGGGGGGGCAGGCATCAGGCAAAGAATGAAGCCACTTGTTTCGTCTCTCGATTAATCATGCGCGGGCATGAAAGGCGCACGGAGTCGCTTATGAGGGCCAGCAGTCGTTCTGAGAAAACGATAATAACATTTTTTATTATCCTTCATTATTTTCATTGCTCAGGTAAAGCAAACGCGTTCATTTAAACGCGCTTGAGCAAACGATCGATGTTGTGGATGCTTCACCGTGCATTTGTGTGTGTGTGTGTACATGTCCACGTGTGTGCACATGTCCACGTGTGTGCACATGTCCACGTGTGTATGTACATGGTCACGTGTGTGTGTACATGTCCACGTGTGTGTGTGTGTGTACATGTACACGTGTGTGTCTGCATATCCACGTATGTGTACATTTTCACGTGTGTGTGTGTATGCCTACGTGTGTGTGTTTGCACCTGTTCACGTTTGTGTAAACACAGTCCATGCGCGTCTTTGTCTTTGTCCTGATCACACCACCGCCTCGTTCATCAAGCCAGCATGAATAGGTGTTCGCTTACACCATGGACCTCCACAGTCAATATGGCCATAGCTATATTAAACAAAACGACGTTGTAATACTGATCTGACCAGTGGTAAGTGCGTAAGTTTATGATCCTGTGTGTCTGTCTCCATAAGTACGCGTCGGCATGCGTGTGTTCGACTGCGTGAGCACGTGTGCACGTGTCTACGTGTGCACGAGCGCGTTTTAACGTGTGCATGTTTTCACGCGTTTTTGTGTACGTGTGTCCACGTGTGTCCACGTGTGTCCACGTGCATGTGATGGAGCGGTGGTGTCGAGGTTAGCATGGCGCGCGACGAACCCGGCCACCCGAGTTCGATTCCCGTTCACAACAAATAACCGTGGCCAATTTCGAACCGGTCCTTGACCTTAAATGAGCACCTCGTGCTGTGTCTAAAAATCAGACTAGGGAGACAAAGGCGGCCGGGCGTGGTGGTAACCACCCACCCCATCGTGTGCCGTGCCGGCCTTCATAGGTGCTCGCTCGCTGCACTTGCCACCACAGCCTGTTAAAGGCTAGACGGGAGATCTTTGTCATTGTATTTATGTGTGCGTGTGTGCGTGAAATCACAGGTAGAATTCCACCTGCAGTTATTATAAGTTTACAGATCATTTGTGCTCGGTTCCCCACCCGGTCGCATTGCCAGACAATAGTGTAATTGAATCGAGGAATGCAAGCCACACAGTTATGTCTGTTTCTCGCTCTCACCAATCCCTGTTGCGCTATTTCAATTCGATTTAAATTACTTAGCACGGGAGCCCAAAGGTGCAAAAATCGACAAGCGGACAGGAACAAACATCACTATTAACGTTTTAATAGATGGGTTGATACATTTCTTCAAGTAAGCAAGGTTATTATTATTAGAAGAACTTGGTTAAGGGGACGATGACGGGAGGAGGGAATTCCAAAGTGGAGAAGCAGAAAGAAAAGCGAGCTGAGCCGCGGTGTGGTGAGTTGGCGGGTGGATGAGTGAGTGAGTGGGTGAGTGAGTGGGTGAGTGAGTGGGTAAGCGAGTCGGTGAGCGAGTCGGTGAGTGAGTGGGTGAGTGAGTGGGTGAGCGAGTCGGTGAGTGAGTGGATGAGTGAGTGGGTGAGTGAGTGAGTGGGTGAGCGAGTCGGTGAGTGAGTGGGTGAGTGAGTGGGTGGGTGAGTGGGTGAGTGAGTCGATGAGTGAGTGGGTGAGTGAGTGGGTGAGTGAGTGGGTGAGCGAGTCGGTGAGTGAGTGGGTGAGTGAGTGGCTGAGTGAGTGGGTGAGTGAATGGGTGAGTGAGTGAGTGGGTGAGTGAGTGAGTGGGTGAGTGAGTCGGTGAGCGAGTCGGTGAGTGAGTGGATGAGTGAGTGGGTGAGTGAGTGAGTGGGTGAGCGAGTCGGTGAGTGAGTGGGTGAGTTAGTGGGTGAGTGAGTGGGTGAGCGAGTGGGTGAGTGAGTGGGTGGGTGAGTGGGTGAGTGAGTGAGTCGATGAGTGAGTGGGTGAGTGAGTGGGTGAGTGAGTGGGTGAGCGAGTCGGTGGGTGAGTGGGTGAGTGAGTGGGTGAGTGAGTGGGTGAGTGAATGGGTGAGTGAGTGAGTGAGTGGGTGAGTGAGTCGGTGAGCGAGTCGGTGAGTGAGTGGGTGAGCGAGTGGGCGAGTGAGTCAGTGGGGGTGAGAAGACACGGTCAGTCTGTAAGAACGACTCTTCGGCATAGGTGGAGGAGTCAACGAGTGTAATTCACTGAAAACAGTAACCATGGTCGTAGCGAGGCAATAGTGGCGAGGAACCGACTGACCACGGCTGAGTGAGTGGCTGTAGTGAATTAGTGAGTACTGGTTCATCATTCCAACTTTGCTGCTCGACGTTGAAGAATGTATTTCAAATGACACATTTGTTGTAACACTGCCTTGACAGTGGTGCACAAGCAAGAATAGCTAAAACTCAACAGCTGAAGATATCAACATTGTGAAATATGTGACGTTTCGAGCTATGGTCCGTCTTCATGGACTCTGAATTAAACTAAACAGTCGGGGTGCGTTTTAAAATCTGGTAGCACCCCGTATCGTACAGAGAGGGTCCCCTTGCCTGTAAAGTCGTCAGCTAACCAGCGTGGATTCAAGCGAGCTTGGCTCTGCTCATGAGACGCCGTTTGCGTCCTAACTGGTCCAGAGTGTTTGATTGTCTGGATGCAATGCCACTGAAAGTGTGCGCTTCCAGAAATGCCGTGCAGCCGATGAAGGCTTTTGTAATAAATACTTTTATTTCGTCAAATGTTGAGACGGATATGCGAAGGAGACCTATTGTCTGCTTATTTATATTTTGTTACAACCTGGTAGGTGTGTGTGTGACAATGTCAGATTGTTATAATTTCATTGGGAATGGGTCGAAAGATGCGTTATACAATTCAGAGAACATGGAATAAAATGGAAATTTGTTTTATATATATATATATATATTTGGACAACAACACGAAGATTAAAACTGTGTTGTTCTGACAAATGGAAGGAACCGGACAGAGAGGAAGATCTAACAGACAATGGCTTTACAAGGACATGACACATTTTGATTTAAAGCTTTCGTGACTGCAGGGATTCATATTCTTGGTTCTTTCGGTAAAGCCACGCTGAGCACATGAGAGATTGGTGCCAGAATGATGTGGCACCGCTTGAGCATATTGACACAAGACAGAGAGGAAAGTGGAAACAAATGACGACATGTGCAGTGGACACCTACGCGTTACCTCCCCACGGATCGCGACGACGACGACGACGACGACGATGATGATGATGACTGTTTATATATATGTGTCAATATTTGTGTTGGGCAGTGTTATTACTGTGCTGAGTTTTCACGTTTTCGGGAAGCTCGGATGTGTTTCACTTTGACGGGTTCACGCTGCGTGTGATCGCTGAAGCAGAACGCTGTGGAGGTTTGCATGGTGATAGCACTGAGATCATTTTATTTGGATAGACGGGTACCACTCCGTATCACTTGATTGTTGTATCGCAGGGCCGTGGGAGATGACGGTGGATTTGGGGGATTGTTCACAGTTGATCATGATGATGAATATAAGGTTATTTTAGCAGCCATTATCATCATCATCCATGGTCGATCCACTGCTGGATGATGTCATAACCACTTCGTCATCGCCGCCTTCGTTTTGTGATCCTGTGACGCCACGAAGCCCCTTGCTCCTGCTCGTGAGCTCAATCATCGCTCCATCTCCACGGGGGTCGTGGTCTCGGGCGTTTTGCGTTCATTTGGCTGCCGTTCCATCACTCGTCTCGGTCATCTTCCATCAAACGTTCCAGACACGATGCCCTGGCCAGCCCACTTGCATACTTACCTTGACACTAAAATTTGGGGTCTCTAAAATGTGCATGTGTTCCCTGATGCATGCCGTTCTCTTCCTGTTAATGTAGTTCCCAGTATTGGAGCGGTTTCATCATTACAAAGTGCAATATATATTTTTTTCTTACAGATATGTATATTTGTGATTGTTACTTTAGTGTGTGTGCGGCGTGTGAACTTAATGACCTTTTTCTTGCATCGTTTTAATTATTTTCTGGCTTACTTTTTGGGGGGGAATTGCCGTGTGTCCAGTCACCTCGCCACGCGTGTGCCCAACCGTAACCGTGTGTCCAGTCACCCCACCGAACGAGTGCTCAGTGTGCTCAGCTGTGCGAGCACTGAGGCTATTGTCCGCTGCGTGGAGGCGGCTGTGCTTGAAGTTGCCTGACAAACGCGGGCGGTGACAGCTGTGAGACATCATCAGCGTCAGCGGCAGCCGCACCTGCAGGGCGAATAATGCTGCTGCTGCTGCACCACGCGTCTAATAGACGCGCACGTGTGTGTGTGTGCTTGTTGTGTGTGTCGCGTGTGCACGTGTGTGTGTGTGTGCTTGTTGTGTGTGTCGCGTGTGCACGTGTGTGTGTGTGCTTGTTGTGTGTGTCGCGTGTGCATGTGTGTGTGTGCTTGTTGTGTGTGTCGCGTGTGCATGTGTGTGTGTGTGTGTGCTTGTTGTGTGTGTCGCGTGTATCACGTGTGTAGCGCTCACAGTTTCGTCAAAGCCCCCCCGCCCCCCCACAATTTTATCGGGGAATAGAGGGGGGGGGGGGTGTGCAAGCGTGTGGGTTTGTGTCTAAGTGGGTTTGTTGTGGCGTGAATGTGTGTATGTATGTGTCGCTATGGCCGTGTGTGTCTGTTGGCTGTATGTCACTATTTAAGATATTTCTGTACAGTAAAAAAACACGTACAGCGACAAATATCCCCGATATAGCCTTCCACAGGCTGTTATGGCAAGTGCTGTTAGCAAGGCACCTAAAGCCATCAGCACACCGCTTCCACTGTCTCCCCAGTGCTTGTGTTTACACATCACGCCGGAGCCCACCTAAGCGAGTCCCACGACTCAGGTTCATATATTCGTCATTGACGTTCGCCGTGGCCGGATAATGCAGAAGCAAGTGATTCGGGCCTGTTCAACAATACTTCACCACACTGTTCATTGGTGAAGGGGGTCACTGGACCGGTTACTATTATCATCACTGGTGTTATAATTTCCGTGGCCTGGAGGCGAACTCAGGTGGCACAGCCTTAACCAACTCACTACGCCACCCAAAGACAAAGGTCCCCCGCGTAGCCTTAATGGACTGTTGGGGAAAGTGCTGCTAGCGAACACCCATGAAAGTGGGAACATCACATGATGGGATGGTGTGGCGAGCACCACCTCCGGCCGTCCGTGCCTCCCCAAATTTGATGTTTACACCGCACCAAGAACTAATTTTTAAGGCTGAGTCAACCTTCATGAGAGGCCCAGAACCGGTTCGAACATCATCCGATGTTATTGGTCATGAGTTAGAAAGGAACTCGAGTGGCCGGGTTCGTAGCGCTGTGCACTAACCCAATACACTATTGCTCCGCACCCATACACAGACACGCACACACACACACACACACGCGCGCGCGTGCACCGACGACACACGCGCTCACGCAACACGCAAGGTGGGTTTTGTGTTTTTTTTTTGCGGCTGTCTTAGTCACGCAAGGCACAATGCGGGGGCTGACAACATCGCGTGCGAGTGCAAAGGGCCCGCACTGGATGAGTGCCAGGTGGCGCGCGCCAAAACCCGGCGTGGACCTGACAACCGCGCACCGAGCTCAGAGTGGAATGGACCGGTCTTCATTCAACCTCTCGCCTTCTTTGCACAATGGATAAGATTCACACGCCTTGGCAAAAAAAAAACAGTTGTCGAAGCGAGAACATTTGTAATGATTTCTAATATTGATTTAGTAAAAAAAAAAAGATATGTGCCATTTGAATTGCGGAAGTCGCCGGGTCGATTCGATCTCCCCGGGGCGGCAATCGAAACAATATTCCATAGTGGACATCTGTGAAAAAGAGCTTTACAGCTCATCGGATTTCTCCAGGAAAAATTACAGATTCTGCTGGTCAATATATTTGTTGTTGTTGTTATTGTTGTTGTTGTCGTTGTTGTATTCCTCGCCTGCTGACCCAGCAGCTCATGTCGGTAGCGTACACCACAGTTAGTCCATCGGCATTTATCGTGATGTGGGGGGGGGGGGCTAAAGCGTGGGTAACTTTCACCTATTTCAACACGTCTGCCGAGCGTGGAGGAAGGAGTCGGTCAAATCGCCTGCCGAGAAAGTCACGAGGAAGATCTCCAACTCGAGTGGGGCCCTTCTGCCAGCGGTAGCGTGAGCAAAAAATTGTGGGATTTCACCTTTTCCACTTTTACAATCAGAAGGCGAGCTGGGTTGTAATGAAGACCTGGGACGCGAAAGGAAATGCGCATGTGTATCGTCATCATCATCAGGAGCAGCTGTATATATATAGGGTGCTATATAAACATAATAATGATGATATGATGAATGATGGTCGTAAGAGATTCAATAATCATCACTACAGCAATTGTTTCTTGCTGTGGTTGTCACACCTGATGACGGACGCTTGTGTTGCGCCCGAAACGTCGTGGTTTAATTTATTTTATTTTATACCTACGTGACTTTACCGAAAGAACCAAAGAGTATGACAGTGATTATTACGATGGTGTAATGATGAGGGTGCCACAATGGTGAGATGTTAACTACCTCGCCTGGTATACAGGAGTTCGTGGGTGTAATCCCGACCCTGACGCCTGTATATTTGGAGTTTGCTTGTTCTCTCTCCCCGTGTTCACGTGGATTTTTCTTCTGGTCCTCCGGTGTTGGCCTCCACATTTAGAAACATCTGTTCAGAGTCTGTGGCTGATAGAAAAAAAAAATGTCCACGTGATAAGCCACTGGGGTGAGCTATCATTTGTGGCCAAGTCGCTTCTGAAAAAGAGCGTTTGCATCTCAGTGGGCCTTACCTGGTATAACAAAATCGAATATTTTTATCGTAATAATATTAAATGAAGATGTTGACAGAGACGTCAACGACAAACTTGGTGATGATATATTTATATTGAATGGTGGTATTGATTTTGAAAATGTTGATGATTCGATTATTGAACGGACAGTGATCATGGCTATGATCGTGGTGACAATGATGGTCATCATTTATTGTGTTTTTGAGTCAGCTGGCCAGGATTGAGGAAGGACGTGGTCCACTTTTCACGCAGGCAACCCGGAGAGCACAGACTTAGATACACGATATAATTACGCACTTCGACTACGGATTCCAGTGAGATAGTTTATTTGCAAGGACATGTATGTTGCTACACACACGCGGTACGTACTCTCCAAACACTTTCATGTTGAGAATAAATGCCACATTTTCTTAGTTCTTTCGGTAAAGTCACGTAGAAGGGACATAATAAAATAATACAAATATAACATAATAAATAATTCTCACGACGTTTCGGGCACAACGCAAGCAGCCGTCCTCAGGTGAAGAACAGTGTCTGTCGGAAAGACAGCGTCTTGCTTTGTGGCCGAAACGTCGTGAGAATTATTTTATTATGTTTTATTTTTATTATTTTATTATTTCCCTTCTACGTGACTTTACCGAAATAACCAAGAAGATGAATCCCTGCAGTCACGAAAGCTTTAAATTGAAATGTCACATTGTTACAACGTAAAAGTGAATGTGTAAACGTGTAAAGTTTTGGTGGAATCGTAACCCGCGCCCTTATTTTCATTATTTTTATTTCACATATTCAGCTATGACGGGGGGCGCACTAAGCATCACGTGTTTGTCCCCCATGTTTTCCGTGAATTTAATATGTTATACATGACGGTACTGTCCAGAAAAAAAAGTCTCACCGAGTCTAGAGTCTATTGATCATACAATGGGGATGTTTGGCCAATTCGTTTTGAGAGAAATAACAAAAAAACGGGGAAAACCCCACGAGGCATGCGAAAAAACAGCCCTCTTTCTCTCTCTCACACACACACGGACGCGGCCAGGTAGACAGGCAAGTTGGCCAGGTGTGCAAGCCGTTTACACTCCGCTCCAGCGAACTCTGCTCCGCGTTTATCGCGCGCCGCGCCTCGCGTGATAAAGCGAGCGGGAAGTCGCAGAGAAGGAATTTCACGGCCGCCTCGGCAGCACAAGCAGCGCCTTTCATTGCGCGGCCAAAGCAACGCCCAGCCCCGTGCAATGTATCAGTCTGGGCGGCGGCGGCGGAGGAGGAGGAGGTCTCTTACTCACGCCCCGCGAGAACACGGCACCCACCACCCCCCCATTCCCTCCCGACTGTGTCCCCCGCTTGCCCAGAAATTTGCAAGCTCCTACAATACCCCCCAACAATTCCACCCACTAACCCCCAACACCCACCCCAGCCTCCCTCCCCACCGTGTCCCCGCCAACCCCCCCCCCCCCCCCCGTGTGCCAATTGCTGCGCTTTTTCATCCTTCGGCCCACCATCCTGCCCCCTTTAACACCGATCCTACATCCAAACCCTACACCGCCAATCTTACACCCTCCCCCCATACCCAATCCACTAATCCCCCCCCCCCAACCACACAATACTGCCCCCCACCCCCACCACCTCCCTGCCACCTTATCGCAATTACACGTTACTCAAACAAGGCTGAAGTTCACTCATCTCGTAATTGCAGACAGCAATCCGCACGCAATACACTTAGCTCACTCGGCGAGCGAGTTATATAAATAGACCTGGGCATTCTTCGCGGTTGTAAACAGTTGGCGTGTGATGCCGAGCGCCCCCACTGCGCTTGCGGTTTGTTTGTTTATTTAGCTCGGCGTGTGCGTGTGTGTGCCCGAGTGTGTGTGTCCGAGTGAGTGTGTGTGTGCTCGAGTGTGTGTGTCCGAGTGTGTGTGTGTGTGCCCGAGTGTGTGTACCCGAGTGTGTGCGTGAGTGTGTGCGTGTGTGTGCCCGAGTGTGTGTGTGTCCGAGTGTGTCCGAGTGTGTGTGTGCCCGAGTGTGTGTGTGCGAGTGTGTACGTGTGTGCCTGAGTGTGTGAGTGTGTGTCCGAGTGAGTGTGTGTGTGTGCCCGAGTGTGTGTGTGTCCGAGTGTGTCCGAGTGTGTGTGTGCCCGAGTGTGTGTGTGCGAGTGTGTGCGTGTGTGCCTGAGTGTGTGAGTGTGTGTCCGAGTGAGTGTGTGTGTGTGCCCGAGTGTGGTGGGGAGTGGGGGAAGTTTAGGGGTTAGCGCACTGCGCTACGAACCTGGTAACCCGAGTTCGAATCCCGCTCACGACTAACACCAGTGACGATTATCTGAACCTCTAGATCGACTCGGCCTCAACTGAGTACCTGGTGCGGTGTGTAAACATCGCCACGAGGGAGACAAAGGAAGCCGTGCATGGTGCTGGCCACCCACCCCCTCGTGTGCTGTACCGGCATGTATAGGTGCTCGCTAACAGTGCTTGTTCAAATTGCCTGAAAGAAAAATCTATAGGGGTAGTCGTCTTTATTACAGCTGTGTTCATGTATTGATGCAATGGGGTGCATATGTACGTGCGCTTGTGTGTCTTTGTCTAAGCGCACGTGTAAGCGTGTGTATGTCAACAGCTGTTCCCCTCGGCATTGTCTAGAAAAAAACATATAGGTTCCATCGCCGGTGCCGTAATATAATTTGGGTTGTACTTTGTGTGGGTAAGGTGCAATTATAAAAGGGTGGCCTCTGCTACAAAGCGAACGTTGCATTCTTCCGTGATATAATTCAAGATAAGTGTGCAAGTTCTGTGGGTGGATGAAGACCGCCACGAGTCCGAGTCATCATCCCTCGCGGTCCTGCGATGCGATGAGAAGGTCCCGGTCCATGGCCTCATTTCCACGTCATCTTTTAGCTCCGTCACTTTGGATACCGATGCTGATGATGATGACGTCGGTGATTATTATTATTATTATTATGGTTTCCATCGCTTGAAATTGCGAGATAGCGGCGGCTTGGCGAAGCATGACTGATCATGATTACTGTGACGATGACAATGGGGGGGGGGGGGAGCAAAAGTCGATTTGTGGATTATGTTTTTAAATATATATCATCCACATCCACGATTTAATTAATGCACATTCAATAACGCATAAACATCACCATTACTCTCACATGCTAAGAGCCGTAACATCAATTCCCTAAATAGATCGCGCCTTTAATGCATCATCTAATTTCCCTGTCGGGATTCGTGATGACTAAAACACAGCACGCGTTATATTAACGAGGGACGTCACGATTCGTCGATTGAATCCCATGATGACGGAGACGCCAACACGCACGGACTCGTAATCGAGCGATACAACACGGAGCTCGCTCTGCTTCGAGTCGCCGGGTGCCTTGGAGGCTGTGCGTGTGAAGGGCACCCGAGAAGGAGGGTTGGAGGGAGGGAGGGGGGGTTAGCGGTGGAATGGAGATGGCGTGCGTTGTGCGTGCGAAAGCGCTGGTATGGAAGGAACGTCTGTAATTCTGCCTCCGTCCAATGGTCTGTGAGACGAGAAGGAGGGGGGGGGATGGGATGGGAGGAGTCATCAAGGACCGCCCTTAGCCGGCTTGCCGCTCATGACATTGCACACGCGGAACGCACACACAGAGTCAGTCACGCACACACTCAAATGCACAGCGTTCAGACGTGCTCAATGGGATGTTCAGTGCTTTCACTCACTCACTCACGCACAGCCACGCACACAGAGAGACACGCGCGCGGCGAATTAATAATTACACAGCTCGCACATGATATATCGAAATCAATAATGGTTTTATTTTTCTGGTAATTACGGTCGGGTAGTTTTTATTTATTTATGTAAGCATTATATTGTGCAGTTCTGTGTATGCTCTCAGCGTGATGAGCTCTTTTTTGGGGGAGACCGGGCTGAGCGACGTTTCGGCGTGCGAGTCTATTTCTCGGATGAACGAGCGACTTCTGGATTTATCTTGTCACGTTTCGGCCCTTGGGAAGTTCACGGATGATTTCAATTCGCCGCTGAAGACCCTCTCGGATTGTACTTCACGCATCGTCACCACCGAGCGACTCCGGCTCCGGGGAGATCGTCTCGAAGCGCCGTGGCCTCAACGCCCACCGGATTAACTTGCAAATCGTTCAACCAATAAAACCAATCAACTCGGCAAAAATTCCGAACATCCATTCATTCGTTCGTTCGTCTCGCGACGCCGCCGAGTTTATTGGATGCGAACGCCGCCTCGCGTGGATCAAGCACGGGGAGGGGTGGTGGAGGGGGTGACCCAATTCCTTCGCTGGAAGTCTCCGCTGGAAGGTGAGACAAAGGCGCGCGCGCGCGAATGTGTGTTGTGGGTGGCATCCACGATCACGTACCCCCCTCACAGCCAACACGTGCGTGAGTTCTGACTTCACAACATCAGCACGTGCGTGCCAGGCATAGCGCACGTGGTGAGGGTTTGGAATATTTTTTGTTGAGAGACTCCAGAGAAACTGTGGACTTTAGGCGTGCAGCTGACGAGGCTCCTCGTGTGTGTTCTGTCACCATCGTGGGACGCGGTTTATATCCACTGCTGGAAGAAGGCCTCCAGACCCACGCCGTTGGGCATCCCTCGTTTCTCTACGGTGCCACCCGAAATCGATGTCATGTCGCTTGTGCACGTGAACTGGTCTCGTCTCTCCACCTCGCGTACATACATTTTTGCTCGTAATATAAGTGCACACATTGCAGCGTGGGGCTTCATACTGTACGTATCTCAAAATATAATGATGAAGTTTAGTTTCATATTGCATCCGATATGCAAACTACATCTCACAGTCGCTTACAGGGAACCACAGCCAAGTTGGAAGGCGGCAGCGTTACATAAATGACCGCTGTCATGATATCAGAAGAAATCGAGTAGGTTGATGTTTCGGACAATGTCCCTTCTGCAGAGCAGAGAAAATAAATATTCTCGTCGTTAATTGCAGCCTATTGTAGATGCCTCCTAGGTATGTCGGTGGCTATAATGAGTTCACTTTGGCTGAAAGCATTAAACAACGCAATGTCATTGATGAAGAATTCATTGAGTACATGAATACGTTAATATATGGGCAATGCATCGATTAAAATCGTTAAATTGATTAGATGGGCGATACAACGGATTATTAATGCATTACTTATCACTAAATACATTGATGAAATTAGCAATTGGTTCGCTGAGTAATTCCATGAGTAGTGTATCGATTAGATGAGTTTCTAAAGAGATGAGTAATTTAGCGGTTCTGTAATTGCATTCATGATCAATGCATTTATTAGATGGGTATGTCATGTATGAAGTGAATAGAATCGTCAGTGAATATATGAGTAACTAATTTAGCATATCGATTAATGCATAGAAGAGTGGTTGATTGCTTAGATGAATAATGCATGGATAGGTGAGACAATAATTCGATGACCAACGCATTGAGACTTTGAGTACACGGCCATGGCACTGCATACATGTCTAACAGCGGTGATTATGTCAGTGATGCATCATGTTAGTGATGCATAACTAGGTGAGCGCTGCGTTGACTCTTGGATCTCTGGAGTGAGCGATTGGCCGCGATGATGGGCGCTGTCCAGCGTGCGCGCCACACAGAGATGCGTGCGGCACGCGGGTGGTGGAGAGGGCCGTTAGAAATCCGCGGAAGCCGACGTCAGAGTGTTGGGCACATGAAGGATACATTGTACGAAAAGCCTGGGAGGGGTAGGGGGTGGGGGTGCAGTTGGTGCAGTGAGAGGCTTGCACGCTTCGCTACGAATCCGGCTACCCAAGCGTTCGATTCCTGGCCACGGCTCACATCGTGAACTGGACCTGGGTACCCATCCTGCTTTCCCCAACTTGCACTAACTAGCCTTGTGAAGTTTGGTTACACCCCCCAACCCCCGCCTCCCCCGTGACCGACATGGCGTATCGAAGCCTTCATCAATTGCTGTACTGCTGGGAAGGCAATTATTTTAATTAATGCGATGCATCACGCAATGAGTCTGCTATCCTGTATCAAAGGTGCTGAAGTGGGGAGGGAGTCGTCGTTTACTTTGGGTGTGTATAGGTCTGTGTATGCGCATATGTCCTTGCTAAAATACTCTTGTCCCTCTGCATAAACACACACACACTGGAGAGGCAGGTGCTGTTGCGAGAGAACATGTTGTGTGGGGTGTTCGCTCACAGTAATTCCTCCAAAAACAGTCTTTAAGGTGAACGGGGGTGGGGGGGGGGGGAATTTTGGTCTTTGTCCCGAATCACGAAGAGAGTACTCGTAATTCGAATTTGTGCATGTTTACCAATGATCAGGTGCGCGCACAGTGCAACAACTACATTTGTATTTGAGCTAAGACGTTTGGTAAACGTGGCGAGGCTGTGTTTTGTTCGCACACAAAGCTGCCTTCATACTTGAAGCGAAACGTCCAACAGGACCCGGTAGAAATCCGCGGAAGGCGATGCTCAGCCAAGGCACCCACTTCGCATGGCAGGCGGCTGAGGAGTTCGCATTCCTTATTCTCACATTCTCTTATTTTTTTTAGGAAGGTAGAGGTCGACCCCGGCGCTACACCGCGGGTCACTGCCCCGACGTTTGGGTCGAAATAATTAAGCGCATTTATTGGAGGGGAGCACAATGGAGGCTTTCTAAAGTCGGCTTACCAACAAGGGCAGAGCCCGAAAGGACAAGTTCGCCCGCCACCAAACCGAATGCCCTCGAGCGAATTGGGCCCTAATGTCTGGTTGATGAATATGCCCCCTAGTGCACTGCGGCATCTGTGGGTTTTGTGAGTCTAGCCGACGAATAAAAAGGATCCGCGGTACAATCATTATTGCATGTCCTCTCCATCATCATCATCATCAGTGGCAGCTATGATCAATCTACTGCTGGATGAAATCCTCCACCCAAGTTGCAGCGGCCACCTCTCACGACCCTGCGATGTAACAATCTGGCCAGAACTTCCTTGCACGCGAACTGATCTCATCGCTGCCATCTCCTCCCTCTGATCCGTGGTCATCGTCTCGGACGCGTTCCATTCCTTGGCTGCCGTTCCGTTACAATTCGTGACCGCCGGCCACCCTCGTGTGTGCGGTGACGTAGCAGCAGCACTGAGCGATGTCGAACGTACTTTCTGCGCGTGCATCCCAGGGCTTCCGTGCAACAGAGACTTTCGTCGCAAAGGGCTCTAACCTGTTTGTATATTTCGTGTACTTTTGCGAGGCAGCCTTTGCATTGTAGCAGCATCGCAACGCAGCGAATGATGGCGACGACTTATTGGTGAAGACCTTCATCAAGCAGTGGATTTGATCATAATGATGATGATCATGAACTTAGTCTTTCACGTTGTGGAGGGAGTGAAATTATGAATCATCAAAGTAAAAATAAAAAAGTCAAACTTAATCGTCATTCATCTTCTTAGTTCTTTCGGTAAAGTCACGCGTCTTCAGACGCTGTCTCATCGACAGACCTGTTCTTCACCTGAGGACGGCTGCTTGCGTTGTGGCCGAAACGTCGTGAGAATTATTTTATTATGTTTAATTTTTATTATTTCCATTCTACGTGACTTCACCGAAAGAACCAAGAAGATGAATCCCTGCAGTCACGAAAGCTTTAAATCGAAATTGAAATCGTCATTCTCTAATTTGGCCAAATAATCTGGGAGCAACCCATCCTCTCCCACGCCCGTGGCGTGCACAGGGCGGGCTGCAATCGCCTTGTTTGCCTGACTCACGGTCCCCGCTCAACCAGCATTATCAGGGTTGGCAAGCTCTGCCTTTTACTGCTCGCTTGTCATCAAGATACGCGAGCGGCAGTGATATTGTGCTCTCGTAGGTTCGATCCCGACCCTGACGCCTGCTGTATATTTTGAGTTTGCGTGCGTCTCTTTTCTCCCCCTGGTTGTGTGGATTTTTCTCCGGGTCATCCGGTTTCTCCCCCCCCCCACACACACATTGAAAAACGTGCATTTGGTGTGTTTGGCTCCAATATATTTCCACGTGATAAGCCACTTCGTTGAGCTTTCATTTGTGACCAGGTCGCTTCTGAAAAGGAGCGGAATAGCTCAGTGGGTCTTGCATGGTCAAAAAAAAAAATATTGTTGAGGTAGTTTAATACCTCAAGCAGTGTGTTCTACCGAACGTCACTTTTCTGAAGAATCAACATGATGTCAACTGCGTTAAGTTTGGTCTCTGAACCACGTGTTCCTCCTTTTTGGTGTCCTGGGTCACTCTTGCAAATGAGAATATAACAGAAGAAACGCGTCTAGCAGAATAATCCCAAGCGTTTACCTCTCCCTTCGCATTTGAAAACTGCCAGCCTTTGTCCCGTTGTCTCTGTCAGTGGCGATGATTCTGATCTACGTGAAATCGTGGTCAGTAATGTACTGATTGAAAATTATATTCTTGTTCTTCTTCAAGGCAGAGTGTTATTTTCATCACCATGGGTAACACAATCTACAATCAAAATATATATCTCGGTTTACCAGATTGTTTTGATAACGTTCATCTGGAAGGTTTTTAGATTGATCGCACCAACGTTATTTTACTTTCATTCAAAAATCCAGATAAATGCAGATTGGGGTCCATTTATTTGTTCATGTTATGTCTTATGCTTGCTCTGTTTTTAAATAGATGAGAACCAGCGTGGTGAAGTATGCCCGATTAACCCCCACAACGTGCAAGTTTCATGGAAGAGTGTCAAACCATGGCAAAGACGCTCACGGGTGGATTGGGCCAAACATCCCAACGCTAAACAGGATCCCCCCCCCCCCCCATCTCCAAGATGGAGCGCTCATTCCACTAACATCTGACAATCGGGCATCAACCGCTTAACAGGCGGATTTCTGCGCTCTGCAGATGACACCCAGAAAGGTGAACACGAGTCGGGAGTATTCCTGTAGTTGTACCGATGGCTCACGCGGGCTTCGTCGCACCGATGCCATTCTCCGATTCAAACACTGAAGCATCCATTCATTCGTAGTCGCTGTACACGCAGACGTCCGTAGCAATGTTCCTGCGTTCATGTGGGCATGTGCCATATCTGTGGGTTTATTATCCGCGCGACTCTGCCAGCGAGTGCCACAATGAGCCAGGGTTCAGAGCTCGGGATGATGTCATGCGGCAGGTTCTGTGCTCCTACAGCCAAGACAAACAATTAAGAAGATCCCCCTGAACCCTTTAACAGGATCTTGGGGCAATTGCTGTTGGTGAGCACCTGTGAAGGCCGGAACGGCACACGACGGAGTGGGTGGCCAGCACCACGCCCGGCCACCTTTGTATTCATAGTTGCAATGTTCACGTATCGCACCAGGTATTCATTTGAGGCTTAGTCGGCCGAGAGGAGGTCCATGACCCGTTCTAATAATCGTCACCGGTGTTGACCGTGAGCAAGACTCGAACGCGGTGCTCTGCCGGGTTCGTAGCGCAGCGCGCTAACCGCTCGCCCACCGCTCCCCAGTCACGCGCACTCACATGGCTTTGCCGGGGGTGACATCAGCGCGACTTTGCCGCCCATAAACTTTACGAGGGAGCGGTAATCGCGGACCCTTTAAGCGAAACGGCTTTTGCTGGCGCCACCGACTGCGATGAAAAGGAAAATTACTTTTTGCCAACAACGAAGGGCGACGATTGGAAATCTCTTATCAGGGTGGGCAGCACGGTCAAGTCATGAGTACAAAGGCATTGTGCTTTTAAATGCAAATACGTGCGGTATGTACGAAGACGCTTCCCGTGACGTGGAGCGGTGGCGGAGTGGTTAACGTTGACTTCTTTAGCCACGCGAAAACTTCACGTGGGTTAAACTCACCCGGTGGATTTTTTTTTTGCACTCCGCTATGAACCACGTGACACGAGTTTTGAATGACAACCGAACCGGTCCCGGGTCACCCACCTGCGCCAACGTACACTGACAATTGTGGCGAAGTATGATTAAACAATGCCCATTACAAACGCGCTGTGGGTGGACCCCTCATCCAGCAGTGGATCGACAAAAGCTTTGTTTGTACCCAATACCATGTATCCAGTTAAAACCTTGTTGAGCCTCAATACTCTGTTTTCAGGAGGATTCTGCAACTTTTGGATAGTTGGCCAATCCCATGAATGAGCGTTTGGCTTGGATGGGTGACCAGCATGCACACAGCAGGATGTTATAGACGTCTACGGGGCAGCCTCTGACATCGTGGTGGGCATCAGAAGGCAGTGCAGACAAATCCACTGTTGTACCGTACTTCTATGGCCCCGCGTCTGTGCTCCCTTGTTGAATAAAATAGCAATGGGAGTAAATAAATTAATGCATTTTATAAACAGAGGCGGCTCAGATATTTTTTTACAAAAAACATTATTATTGTTATTATAATTACTAAGTAAATAATTTGTTCCACAAGGCAATGAGCCTGTTGGGCCCGTTTTCTCAGGAACGGAACCACCGACTCGCGGTTGACCCCTGCTCAACTCCAGGCTCAAGATTTCCCCTCTTCCCCATCTGCTTCGTTTATTGTTCATTTCGCTGCTATAAAGCAGTGCCAAATGATGAATGTGGTAAAAAGAAAAGAAATACAAATCTTCCAATGTTACCGACTGCTAACGTGCGAATTGTCATTATCTCGAGCTGATTTTCTCTCTGTAACTTGCATCGGCCCTTATTTTTTAAATATATATTATAATAACTAATGTTGAGGATGTTCCTGCACTGGCGCTTTCATCCTCTGCCATTTACACGAATGAGCGCTTTACCATTGTCGTGACATGATTTCGTAAAACAACACGCAGGTCGCGTGTATGCAAAGTTCTCCGAAAGCGGGAATTCACCAAACATCTCCGTGTGCACACATATGTAATGAATCGGGTCCACCGTTCTGCCTGTGCTCTTGCATCGATCCATCCAGCGCTTTGAGTGTTACCTACTTTCCTCCAGTATAGATACATATTCTGATTCTGCAGTACTGCCACACACCCCCGCTGCCAGCTGTTTGCCCAAACCAATCGGTGTGCGTCGCGCCTCTTGAATGTCTCTCATGGGGGGTGGTGGTGAGGCTCGGGCTGCGGCATGGACACCGTGCAGGAGGAAATGTTAGTGGACGCGGGGGAACTTTTGTGCCGCGTTTCGGCGACGGAACGCGTTGACACACGACGTGAAACGTACGCAGTGCGAACACACTCCACGCGAATACACCACGTGGCACAGTTGCCTTGCAAGCACCGCGTTGCCTCGTGGTGTGGACATGCGACGTCTCTTCGCATTGTGGCTTTTATTGGTTCTGGGGCTGGGCTGGAGGCTAGAGGTTAGGGGCAAGGGGGAGGGGGCATGGAGACCAGTGGTCTAGTGATCTTGAATGTGGGGTGCGGGGAGGGGCTGGAGGTTGGGGGGGGGGTAACACACCAACCACCGTAACCTAAACAACAACAACCACCATTAGCCACTAAGTGGCGGAGACGTCACCGCGGCGCATGTGCCAGGCTAGGTGCGCGTTGAGGCCACGTGAAGTGTCTAAAGGCTCGCTGGCATGATAGTCACCGGGCAGACCTAAACAAAGCTCCTCCCCGCTCCGCCCTGCATACCCAAGCACGTTGACCCCAACCAGAACCAGCCAGCCGTCTGTGACTCTGCCCTCTTCCCCTGAGCGAATTACAGGACGCGCAGAGATGCCGGCCGGGTGTAGAGTCCCGGCGGGCGGCGAGACGAGGGGCGTGGGCCGTTGGCGGCAGACATCTCGGTTTACGCCACCCTCCCCCCCCCCCCCCCCCGGTTTACGCCACCCTCCCCCCCCGGTTTACGCCACCCCCCCCCCCAGGTTTATGCCCCTCCCCGCCGCCGTCTGGGCTCGGTCCGCTCCGTCTGTGGAGGGTCCAGCGTCCTTGACCCCAGAGTCCAAGAAGCATCACGCGCCCCGGCGCCTTTGTGGAACCCGCGCGCGGGGGCTGCCCCTCCCGTCCCCCCGTCCCCCCCTCATTGTTGTCTCGCGGAACGGAGGCGCGACGTCCTCTGACAGGCGGCGCCTGTGAGACGCAGACTTTGCTCGTAGTTGTCGCGGGTTTTACTGCGCGTCATTGTCACGATCCACATGATCTTATCGGCAAATCTTTGCTAGATAATGTATTATCATCGCTATCATCATCATCATCATCGTCTTCGTCAGTGGACCACTCATCATCCTTACCGGACAATGATCATGATCATCATAATTGGAAAATAATCATCATCATCGTCGTCGTCGTTATCGTCGCTACGAGACAATCGTTTTGAGATAATGATAACAACAACCATCATCATCATCATACGAATAACTTGTCAATCTAACAACAATCACCATCATCATCATACTAATAACTCGTCAATCATCATTACTTGTTAATTGTTATCATCATTATTATCATTCAACTTTGAAAACACCGCCTCATGCAAACCGGGGGAAGTAAAACTCGCAGCTCCACTCGGATGGATTCACGAATCCTTTGCTGTACTGCCATCTACTGGCCACCTCGCCGGCGTACGCCTACATCACATGGTATTATAAGGCAGTCTGCCATCCCCAGTACGAAGCAGGCCTCAAAAACCCTGCTTAGCTTGAGATCTGACGAGATAGGGCGCATTCTGGGCCACTTGCTTTGTTTGCGGCTCCACGCCAGCGGCCAGAATTCCACATCGCAATGCCCCGGGGGAATGAATTGGACCGGTGGTGGCTGCACGAACTCTTCAATGACTCGGCAGGAGTCTAAATTGAGTAGAGAAAGCTTCAGAGGGGCTCGCCGAATAAAACCACGCACGCGCTTGTGATGATTTTTTTTTGTTTTTGTTTGGGCGGCGTCATTCGTTGTCGCTTCCTCCAGCTCGGCAACTGTTGAATCCGCCAAAGTGGCTGATTACGTTCCCACGTGACCTCGGCCGCCCGACACTAAAACCGAGCGATTCGCGCCAGCTCCCCGGGGATTTTGTAATTGCTGCGGGGGGAGAAGTTGTCGTGGCGAAGCAGAAGGGCGCACATCCGCTCCCCTCCACGTCGCTTTCACCCCGTCGGAAGCGCGGAGCCGTTCACCCTCCCTCAGATGCGCTGGGCACCCTCACACCGTTTGAGCTCATTGCCCCTGACAACTCGTACGGTTATTAAAAGTAATTCGGCATTTAATGACACTCGTTGCCTTGCGCAGTGTGTGCGTGTCACTGTGTGTGGTGGGGGTGGGGAGCGGTGGCGCAACGGTTAGCGCGCTGCGCTATTAACCCGGCGACACGGGTTCGATTCCTGCTCACGGCTAACACCAGTGACGAATATCTGAACTAGTCCTGGGCTTCCCCTAGGTCGACTCAGCCTTAAATGAGTACCTGGTGTGGTGTGTAAACATCGCCACTGGGGAGACAAAGGCGGTCGAGCGTGGTGCTGGCCACCCACCCCCTCGTGTACCGTTCCGGCCTTCATAGGTGCTCGCTAACAGCACTTGCCCCTACATTCTGTTAAGGCTATACGGGGGATCTTTGTCTTTTGGTGGGGGGTGGGGAGCGGTGGCGCAACGGTTAGCGCACTGCCCTACGAACTCCGGCGACCCGAATTCGCTTGCCGCTCACGGACCACACCCAGTGATGATTATCTGAACCGGTCTTGGGCCTCACCTAGGTCGTCTCAGCCTCAAATGAGTACCTGGTGCGACGTGGAAACATGTAGAAACATCGCCACTGGAGAGACAAAGGCGGCCGGGCGTGGTTCTCGCCACACTACCTTCTCACGTACCGTGCCGGCGTTAATAGGTGCTCGCAGACAACGCTTGCCCCTGAAGTCTGTTCAGCCTATACAGGGGATCTTTGTCTGTGTCTTGCGCAGCGTGCGGACGTTCTGACGGGTAGCAGAGTGCTGGCGCAGCGGATCGCCGCGCTATTTGCTTGAGTTGTGTTCCCAGTCACGGCTAATAGCAGTGGCACGTGCGCATCCTGTAGATGGAGGCAGGAACAGCTGCCGCATTCACCGAATTATAAAACGCTCCGGAAAGTAAGACGCACACCAAACGTTTATCCGGTGTCAATAAAGTTATACAAATCTCAACACGCGCACACACACACACACCGGATTATAAGATGCATCCTGAACGTTTTATTTAAAATATAACGGGAATTAGTGAAGTCTTATAATCAATTGAATGTGGTATTTATTTTATATTGAGAAAGTGACAGTATATAAGAAAAAACTCCACATATTTGTCAATAGCATCGTGGCATTAAAAAAAAAAAACATGTGACGTTTCGGGCAACGGGCCTTTGCATCGCAAGGTAAACAGTCGCTGTTCATGCACTTCTTCCAAAGCAATACTCTATCACCAAATAATTATCTTTAATTTTAGAGTCAGTTAGAGGCAGTGGTTGCGGGGGGGGGGGGGGGGGCTGAGTGCTGCAATGTATGAATATTAATAATCATAATAATCCTACATTATTGTACCCTGCATTCCAATAATCCCTAACGACAGCTGGGCAACCCACACACACACCACACACACACACCACACACACACAATACACCACACACACCCCACACACACAACACACCACACACTCCACACACACCACACACACATCACACACCCCCCACATGCACACCACACACACCACACACACCACACACACACCACACACACCACACACACCACACACACCATACCACACACACCACACCCACCACACACACACACACCACACACACACCCCAGACCACACCCACACCACACACCACATACACACCACACACACACCACACACACACAACACACACACCACACACACACCACACACACAACACACACACACCACACACACACCACACACAACACACCACACACACCACACACACACAACACACCACATACACACACCACACACACACACCACACACACCACCGCATTAGCACGAGGACAAACTCGGCTGAGATGAATGATTCCCGGAACAGAGAGTCCCGAACTATTCCGGCTGAAATTCAGCGCCCGCGTCGCTGCCGAAGCATTGGACGTCCGTCAGGCGGGTCTGCTTTCCAGTGATCACGGTTCAAAAGCTCCGTCTACAATTCCTCCTGATCTCTCTCTCCCTCTCTCGCTCTCTCTCTCTCATACCCCTCCCCACCCCCAGAGATCGGTCAATATTGACGAAGGGACTGAATCGGGTTGTTTTTTTGTTGTTAGGCGGAGAGAGAGAGAGGGAGAGTTGCGCGAGAGATGGGAGGGAGGGAGACAAAGACTGACTGTTTGAACAAAGCAACACATTCAGGACCTTCAGACGCATTCCTGTTTGAGGCGCAGGGAATGGCACAGAGAGAGAGAGTGAAGGTGGGGGCGGTGGGGGGGGTGGGGTCGTGTCATAGAGGCCGGGCAGAGCCGCGTGGGCTTTGAGTCAGCGGGTGGGTGCCGTGGTCTGAAGGGAGGAACCAGCGACTCTGGGTGGTGATCTGCCTTGCTTCACGTGCTGCCGAGACGAGCGTGGCGCGGTCCGTCCGATGGGTGGCGGTGGTGGTGGTGGTGATGTTATCAAGACCCAGTGCTCGCAGCCGTCGCCCCCCCCCCCCGCGGCGCCACGGAAGGACGGGTGTCTCCGGGTCTCACAGCGCCGCTGCCCACTGTCCGTCCTTGAGACATTGGGCACCGCCGTTTCGGATACTAGCCGGGCAACTCCCGAAGCCATCCGCCGACTCGCACGTTCCACATGGCTGATCAACTCCACACACCTCACGGCGGAAGCGGCGTCTATTTCAGTCTGCGCGTCGCAATGCGAGTCTATGAGCATCGCTGTGTGTGTCTGTGGGAGTGTAGCGTGGGGAGCGGTAGTGTAGCGGTTAGCGCGCTGCGCTATGAACCCGGCGACACGGGTTCGATTCCCGCTCACGGCCAACACCAGTGAGGGTTATCTGAACCAGTCCCGGGCCTCCCCTAGGTCGACTCAGCCGCAAATGAGTACCTGGTGCAGTGTGTAAACATCGCCACTAGGGAGACAAAGGCGGTCGGGCGTGGTGCTGGCCCACCCACCCCTTCTTGTACCGTTCCGGCCTTCATAGGTGCTCGCTAACAGCACTTGCCCCTACAGTCTGTTAAGGCTATACGGGGGATCTTTGTCTTTATCTTTGCAGCGTGGTTGTCTGTGTGAGTTATGTGGGCCTCTATGAACCTCTGTCTTTAGTTGTCTATGCGAGTGTATTATGGTTGCGTGAGTCTATGGGTCTCGATGTAAGTCTATGAATCGATATGCATGTATATTGGTGTCTCTGCGAGTGCATCGTGGTCGCGTTAATCTATGGGTCTCTATGTAAGTATATTAATCTATAGGCATCTGTGCGAGTGTATCATGATTTACCAAAGTCAATCGGTCCCTATACGAGTATATCGTGGTCGTATACGTTAGTCTATGCGTCTCCACGTATGTCTATGAACCAATCTACGTGAGTCTGCATCTCAAACCACGGGGCCACATCAACAGGGTACCACGCGCCCAGCCATAGCCCACAAGCGGACGGCGTGAACCGCGCAACTCGAGCTGGTGGTGGGTCGTGGTCGTGGTGCTGCTGTTGGTGGCAGCGAGCCTCGCCACTGTTAACTCGAATTGGGTCGTGAATTCTCAACAAAGTATTCGTGTCACTAATGAGCGCCGCCCGTGGCTTGACGCACAACGCGGGGCTTGTGTCACGCCGGGCGCCCCCCCCCCTCTCGTCAGTGCCAGCGCGGAGTCGACATGCCCCCCCACCCTTCTCTCTGCCTGGGTGCCGCCAACGCTAAGAGGCTGTGCAAGGCACGGAGCCCCACGAGTGTGCGCGCGCGAGCACGCGCGTGTGTGTGTCAGCGTGTTGATGGGGAGCGGTGGCGCAATGGTTAGCAGCACTGTGCTACGCACGGGGAGCGGGTTGTCTTGAGTGTATGTGTGAGCGTAGTGTGTGTGAGCGTAGTGGCGGCCACCCACCATAATACCGACCTTCATAGGTGCCCGCTCGCAGCATTTGCTCCTCCAGTCTGTTACGGCTATACGGGGGATCTGTGCCTTTGTGAGTATGTGAGCCATGCCAGCTTTTATAGGTGCTCTCTAACGTGACTTGCCGTAACAATGGATATAGATCTTGGGGTATTTTGGCTTCGTGTGTAATTGTGAATGAGCAAGCGAGAGAGAGTGTGTGTGTGTAAGGAAGTGCGTGAGAGCATGTATGAGCGCGTGAGTGTGTGCCAATGTGTATGTGCGAGCCCGTGTGAGGTGAGTGTGTGTCCGTTTCTCCAGTGATGTATCTGAAAGCTGGTGTGTTTTTGCTCAGGCATCCACGGTCCACAGTGTTGGCCCTGGTGCTGTTGATCACAATAATAACAACGATACATAATCTCACTGTTGATGGTGATGTTGATGATGCGTTCATCATCAGTAGCCATTTTAACACGTAAGGTTTTCGCGAACAATATTAATCATTGAACGTGTGTTGGGTTAGATCGCCTAAGTATAAATGTGTCGTAAACCTTCACCACCCGACACAGCCAGTAAGATATTGAAATTGTAAATGTTGTGGATTTACTCTCCAACACACCGGTGAGCTGAAGTATCAACTAATTGGCGCGTTGTTTACTTGCTAGCTGTGTCGGGTGGTGGAGGGTTACGACACATTTATACTTACGCGATCTAACCCAAACACATTGATCATGAATCAGTAGCCATTATATATCCATTGCCGGTAAGAATACTCGCTACGGCTCTGCCGACATCTCTCACGGTCTCGCGATGCAACAATCCATCCAGCGCCTAGATGTCTCGGCACAGAACTACGATGCAAAACTCCATTTATCCAACGAAGGAGGGCGAGGGGGAGTGAGAACGGGATGTTTTCTGAAGCTCAGCACCCAGACATATCTGTCTGAATTGGACCTCTGCGTCCAGCTCCTGCACACCAGCCGATCTCATTGCTCCATCTCCAGGGTATCCGTCCTTTGGCTGCCACTCCGTGGTTAGTCTCGACCGCCAGGCCGTCTTTTCCCTTCCAATCTCATGTCTCGACACTCTAACCCACGTGTCCCCTCGTTCCGTCTTTCGGCGTTATTCTAAGAATGCGCCTTTCCACGCTGCTCTGCACGAATTGTCATCCGCCGTAGCACGACAAGAGGATGCGCTGATACAGCCTCGTAGGCGTCGGTGCACAAGCAACAAATAACACAACGCTCGGCACGTTCGTCAACAGCACTGTTGCCTTCAAATTTAATTATACAATATATAGAAAGGCGACGTTTTGGGCAATGGAGCATCGTAGCACACGCCCATACGCTCCTATTATGTGCTTGTATATGTTTTTTAAATATATACTTTGCATGAGACTGAGACGTGAATGCAGTGTGTGGTAGCCTTGTAGTGAAATGACCACTGATGATGGCGATGCTGACAGCTCTCCAGCATCGATTCAGATAGTTACGTCCAGTGAGGAAAATGGCAATGATGATCCAGTAATGATAATAGTAGATTGGCAATTAGCCAGTGGCAGTGATGATGATGACAATGATGATAATGGTGGTCACAATGATGGTCATAACGATTGTCTTGAGTATGATAGTCAGCCAGTGACGATCATGATAATGATGATAGTTGTGATGATGATGATCCAGTAAGGATACTATCGTATGCAGTATGTATTGTACTGATGATGATTGGTTAATCAAAACAGATGACGATGACGATAATGAGAGCGGCTGGGCCACGTGTGAAATGTGGAATCTAAGTTTCAACAGCGCCATCCATTGCGCCTACCGTCCCACTGACCAGGGCTCGCCCACATAACACCTCCTGTGCCGAGACGTCGGCGTTTATCGAATCGTGACGAGAGCAGCACTGCCAGCCCTTATCGATGCAGCCGTGACCTTATCAACACGATTCATGTCGGTATAATTGTACATTAATATGAACATTAACAAACGCTGCCGGTAACGTGGAAACAATTCTGCATTAGCTTTTGACAGTTTAAAAGAACGTGGCCAGCATGGCAGTAAGTCCGTTCACCTTGGTTAGAGAGGACTGGTGATGGTAATACTGTTGTTGTTTATGGTAGCAGTTCTATTCAAGGTGATGGTGGTGGTGGAAGTGATTGTGATGGTGGCATTGACGTAGCCTTTGAGTATGGAGGGGCTTATTGTCCTTCCCCCGAATTTCCGATTATCACGGTTGATTTTGTACGGTGTGAAAGACGTTCCACATAGATACAGACCGGTGCCGGGAGCCACATTCCATTCCCTACACCAGGGATCATGCCAACTACAAAACACCACTGGTTAATGAAGTGGCGATAATGATGATCTTGACAATAACGATAATGTTTGAATTGATGTTATGCATGGTTACTCCAATTTCCTACCAGATGCAAACAACACTGCTTCAAAAATAATACTTGAGTAAAACATCTCAATTCGAAAGCCCTCCAAACATCTCAAGACGAAGTGAGGCTTTATTGCCCGGTCAGCATTAAAAATAGCTTCATATCTCATCGGATTCCTCCAGGATAAATTCAGATTCTGGTATCGATCGTCGTTGCTGTAGACTGATTACTCTGCTCCGTTGTGCATTGCCATGCGGTAGTTCTGCGTGACAAACGAACACGAGTCTCGCCTGTTCGTCAGTGCCGCAATAACCAAAACATTTGCGTGCGTCTCAACCGCCCTCTAACCCTGACCTCTCACCCTGACCCCTGCCTCCCCCCTTCCCCCCAAACTGTCAAGCTGCCCCCAGGGTCAGACAGAAACGTGACAGTCACGCGATTGTTCCAGACGGAAAACCAAAACGAAAAATACAAACTAAATGAAATCAAAGGTTCCGAACCGCTCCTCTGCACGCCCCCCCCCCCCTTCCCAGCCTGAGTGGCGTGCGGGGTGTCCGAATGCAGGCCCTGCTTTGCGTCAGCGCGTTGCAAGAATGTGTCAACAGAGCGAGCCGTACGGACAGTGATGGGGAGAGTTCAACAATCACTTTTTGTTGTAGTCAACGCTCTCGAAATTTGAAAAAGTACCGCCCGCCCGGTTGAACTGCGCGGGGGTGACGCTGATTTGTGGCACTTTTTAAATTAATCCGAAAACTCACTTTTAAAAACTTGCATTTAATTAGGATTTTCTTAACGTGTTATTTGTATTGTGTCTTTGCAAACATTTGTAACAACGCGAATTTATTTTGCCTACAATTTCACTTTTATTCTTCATGCCTGTAAAGCGCTATGTATTGCATCTGTTGGCACGAATAGTGCTCGAGAAATCGAAGTTTGATTGATTGAGGTGAGAGTCCACGGAGGCGACGTGAGACACTGCGGTTACGTTTTGTGAGCGGCAGAGTTGGCGCATGGTGATGGTGGTGGTGATGGTGATGGTGGTGGTGATGGTGGTGGTGGTGATGGTGGTGATGATGGTGGTGGTGGTGATGGGGATGATGGTGGTGGTAATGGTGGTGGTGGTACAATAATGGTGGAGGTGATGATGGTGGTGGTGGTGGTGATGGTGGTGGTGATGATGGTGGTGATGGTGGTGATGTTGGTGATGGTTGTGGGGGTGGTGATGATGGTGATGATGATGGTGGTGATGGTGATGATGGTGATGATGATGATGGTGGTGGTGATGATGGTGGTGGTGATGATGGTGGTGGTGGTGGTGGTGATGGTGATGGTGGTGGTGATGGTGGTGGTGGTGATGGTGGTGATGGTGGTGGTAATGGTGGTGGTGGTGGTACAGTAATGGTGGTGGTGATGATGGTGGTGATGGTGGTGGTGATGATGGTGGTGATGGTGGTGATGTTGGTGATGGTGGTGGGGGTGGTGATGATGGTGATGGTGATGATGGTGATGATGATGGTGGTGGTGATGGTGGTGATGGTGGTGGTGGTGATGGTGGTGATGGTGATGGTGGTGGTGGTGATGGTGGTGGTGATGGTGATGGTGGTGGTGGTGATGGTGGTGGTGGTGATGGTGGTGATGGTGATGGTGGTGATGGTGGTGGTGGTGATGGTGGTGGTGATGGTGGTGATGTTGGTGGTGGTGGTGATGGTGGTGATGGTGATGATGGTGATGATGATGGTGGTGGTGATGGGGGTGGTGGTGATGGTGGTGGTGATGGTGGTGGTGGTGGTGATGGGGGTGGTGGTGATGGGGGTGGTGGTGATGGTGGTGGTGATGGTGGTGGTGGTGATGGTGGCATTGCGCGGTGTTCCGGGGTACACCCACGACAGGTCACGCCTCGTGCATTTACAGGGACAGAAAAACTTCACGTGGACATTCAACAACGGCACAGAAATAACGTAACGGTGGTCTGCGCCGTTCACACGATATGTTCCGATCTCGAGGGATGTCTCTGGTCCATCACCTCTGACACTAAATGGCATGTCTGCAAGCTCTGTTGTGTTTTAAGCACAATTTTACAATCAAAATGATTATCATCATCATCATCGTCGGCCTTGATCAATCCACTGCTGGATGAAGGTCCACCTCCACCCAAGCCACTCCATAAAATGAATATAATAATAATAATTATTAAGAACCCTTTCGAAATCCACTGCTAAAATCCCCACCGATACATTGTCATTCATGAGGCAGGTAGGTGGGGGGTGTGGGGGTTCACTATACTTCACCTCACTGGTCAGTGAAAGTTGGTGAATCAAACATTTTTTCGCAGCCGGAATTCCCAAAACTATAGCCCACGGGCGGATCGCGCCGGCACCGTTTTCAGAGATCTCGCTCGCCACTGACGTGAGCCGTGAGCGGGGAATCTGAGTCAGAGGCCGCGGGGATGGCGGGTGCAGTGAGATGACCGCTGAGCTTCACAGTAATAGAGCATTCTCTCGGTTAAAGGCTGTTGAGGAAAGTAAGACGGATCCCATCACCCACCCCCCAGAGCTTGGTTGTGGAATACAATATTGTCTCACAACAAAGACTAAGATCCATAATAGAGGGTTGTTTTTTTTTGTGCTGGGTTAGATCGCGTAATTCTATAAATGGATCGTAAACCCGCCACCACCCGTTGCCTGATGATGCTAGTTGTACTTACCGGCGAAACGTCGTACTCGGATTGTAGATGTTGTGGCTTTGCTATTCAACACACCGGTGTGCTATACTAGTTAACGAATGTTCTGATTACATGACAAACCTTACTAAACCTTACTAATTGGCTGTGTCGGGTGGTGGCGGCTTTAACGACACATTTATATATTTACGTGATCTAACCCCCAAAAAAAACTGTTATGGATGATATTGGTCGCGACAGCCTCCGTGTTAAAAAGACAGATCCCCCCGTTTGCCATAACAGACTAGTGGGGCAAGTGCTGTTAGCGAGCACCCATTCAGGCCGACACAGCACACAAGGGGGTGGCAGGCCAGCACCACGCCCGGACGCCTTTGTCTCCCCATTAGGAATGATTACGAACCACACCAGGTACTCATTTGAGGCTTAGTCGAGGAGGCACATAACCGGTTAAGATAATCATCACTGGTGTTGCCGTGAGCTGGAATCGAACTCGGGGTGCCGGGTTCGCAGTGCAGCGCGCTAACCGCCACACTACCGCTCACCTCAACACACGCACACTCTCGCACTCAATCTCACACGCACCACAGACAATGGATTTTTCCGAAGGCCCAAAACGCCTAGCAGCCAGCAACAATCAGGACTCTAATAAAGCCGTAACATTTCTATATATTAAGCAATTATGGGAGTATGAGACGCCCAACTTTTGCTTTGAAATCCATGGCAGGGGCGGAAAAAAAATGTTGCGTCTTATAATCCGAAAATGTCAAAAACACGCGAGAAATGTCGGGCACATTGGGAACCACCGCGGAGAGAAGGAATGCGCAAGGGGGCGAGAGCGCCTCACCTGAAACCAATTACGCGGCTGCCCTCCGCTCCGCGGCTTTCTGCGTCTTATCCGCTAATAGCTCAGAGGGCCCACGAGCAGAAACAGACGCGTGCTGGGGCCACACACACACACAGACCCCCCCCCCCTCTCCAAATAGCCTTCAACAGACTGTTGGGGCAAGTGTTGTTAGCGAGCAACTATGAAGGCTGGCACGGCACACACGAGGGGATGGGTGGCCAGCAACGTGCCCGGCCGCCTTTGTCTCCCCGGTGTTAATGTTAATACATCGCACCGGGTACTCATTTGATGCCACGCACAGGTACCTGTGACGGTATGTGAGTTGTGGGACCGCCGGCAAAGTGGTTAGCAGTGCAACACGCTACGATCCCCGGCGATACCCGCTTTGATTTGTTGCTCATGATCAATAACTCGATTGTGAGCCCTCCCTTAGGTCGACTCAGCCTTTAAGTGAGTATTACCTGGAGCGGCTTGTCAAACAAAAACAATTAGAGGTGGTCTCTTCACATCGTACATCTAATTAAAAAAAAATAATCTGAAGCAGAAGGGTAGTGCTGGAAACAACTGCATTTGCAAATGTGATTTTGTAAGTTTCATCCTTAAAATTGTACTGGTGGCTACATTTTCACGTGCAATTTTATTGAGGGATTGTACTTGTGCAATTTGAACCTATTTATTTTTTATATTTCATCTACTTATTTTATCTATTTTATCGATTTATTTGATCTGATTTCCTTTTCTTTCCTACACGCAGTTGGCACTCGGATTGTGTTTTTGTGTGTCGTGGCAACTTTCTGGCCTGCCCCTATTGGGAATCTCTGAAAAGGAGATTTAACAGCTCATCGTATTTCTCCATCATGAATACAGATTCTGAGTCTGCCTGGGAAGCGGTAGTGCCGTGGTTAAGCGCGCTGCTTGTGTGCGTGTTGTTGTGGTCGCATTTCGCGTGTATATATGTGAGCGTGTGCGTCACGAGTTAGGGATTTGCACAACTATCACGACCACCTGAGTTCGATTCCTGTCCACACGAATAGTCGTCAGTGGCGCTTTGATATCTAAACCAGCCTTTGTATACCTCGAGGTGAACCCGAACAGAAACTGAGCACTGTGTCGGGATAGTTGCGTGCATCGTTTGACCTTACCGCTGCAACTCATGCCCTAGCGACCTCTAACATAGGCGCTCGCTCAACAGTCCTTACCCCAACAGTCTTCTACCTATTGCACGACCACACGGGGCCTCGTCAGCTGTAGGAATTGCGACCGCATCGCGTGTGAGCCGTGCGTGTTATCACTGCAAACATCCGCAATTAGTCGGCGCGTGGTGTTCTCGAGTCAAACCTGGCGTGACAACTTAATTAGCGATCGCGGTACCACAACATTCGGGGCTGATGAACCACAGAGCGGGCTCACTGGGACCGCGTGCGTGTTGTGTGTGTGTGTGTGGGGCGGGGGGGTGGCTTGTGGGCAATGCACTACGTGGTACGAACCCGGCGGATCAGAGTTCGATTCCCGCTCAGGGCCAAATTCAGTGGTACATATCTAAGCCTGGGAATCCCCTCGGTGTGTAAGTCATGAGCACTGGGGAGACAAAGTGGGCCAGGCGCGGTGTTGGCCACTTGCCCCCTCGTGTGATGTGTCAGCCATCATCTAGGTGTTCGCTAACAGCACCTCCTTGCCCTAATAGTCTGTTAAATGCTTCACGGGGGGATCTTTGTCTTTGAATGTTACGTTGATCAACATCGCTCTCGATCAGCATCATCAGCGCCATGATCTTGACCTTCCTTGATCACCATCATGCTGATCAATCATCATCATTATGATCAATCATCATCATGCTGATCAATCATCATCATTATGATCAATCATCATCATTATGATCAATCATCACCATCATCCTGCCTATCATCGCCGCCTTGTGTTTCGAGCAGCAGATGGCAGACCAGGAATATCCTTTGTTGTACTGCACTTCTGTGCTCGCACGTCTATGCTCCCCGCCTTCATCAACCGGCACTCACCAGCGTGGTGAAGTGTGGTCAAATAGACCCCACGGACCCACATGGCAGTGTGGAAGTACTCATCTAGCAGTGGATTGTCAGAAATGACTCTATATGTTCTTGCTGAGGACATAGTCAACCAGACGTTCGTCTTATCCACACGGTTCAACCACACCGCAGGTCAAAACAATACACTCACTCACACTCTCATTCACTCTCTCGCCCACTCATTCACCCACTAAAATCACTCATTGGCCGCACCGTAGGTCACAACATCGCACTTTCTCGCTATCCTATTCACTCAACCACTCACTAACTCACTCACTCACTCACTAACTTACTCAACCACTCACTAACTCACCCACTCGCTCGCTAACTCGCTCAACCACTCACTAACTCACCCACCCACAAGCTAACTCACCCACTCACTCACTAACTCACCCACTCACTCACAAACTCACCCACTCACTCACTAACTCACTCACCCACTCACTCACTAACTCACCCACTCGCTAACTTATCCACTCACTCACTAACTCACCCACAAGCTAACTCACCCACTCACTCACTAACTCACCCACTCAATCACTAACTCACCTACTCACTCACTAACTCACCCACTCACTCACCACACTGCGAGTCACCTCACTTCTCTTCTGCTTATTCCCTCGTTCTGCTCAACTTTTTGTAATTACCTCCAATAGTCTCCCCCCCACCCCCCAAGTTCTTATATCCTTGTTCAATTTACGATACGCAGAACAACTTCGTATCTATCCCAACTTTAACAGCGCTACATGTTTCTGGCCCCGCTCAACGTTAGGAAGGGCGCCTTTTGGAACATTGTGCTCGACAACCCGTGATGCTAACCACGCACACGGTCTGTTCATAATGACTTTGGTTTAGGTCTCCGCACGCATTTGCATGGGTTCCGTTGAGCGCGAGTCGGTGCGAAGGATCCCTGCAACGCATCAGCCACGGTCTGATGAAACGTTGGAGCCAGATTTGAAACACGAATCCTCGGGAGGGGTTCTCCTGGACGTAGCCGAGCTCGCCTCGAGCCGTCGAAGCTGCGATGCGAGAGGCGTCACTGGAGACTAGCCGGATTATTACGGCTTAGGAGCCACACGCGCCGAGTGTCAAGACTCCTTAGACGGCGAGATAGGGCAGGCGTCGTCGTAACAGTTGTCCCTCTTGAACTCTGCAGACTGAAGCCAAAAAGCGATCCATGTTACGTCAGCGGGCAGCATGTGATGCATTCATCTCCGACCACACACACGCACGCACGCAAGGCAAAGATCTCCCGGTATAGATTTTTAAATACTGTTCGAAGGCACGTGCTGTTAGCGAGCACCTATTAAAGGACGACTCTGCACACGAGGCGTTCACCTGCTAGTCCCGCCTCTGTCTCCACGCGGTGCTGATATTTTACCCATCACACCCAGGTACTTATTTAAGGCTGGGTTGACCTAGGGGAGGTCAAGGATCGGTTCATATGTAAGCCACTTCTTTGGCCGTGAGCGGGGAATTGAACTCGGTTCTCCGGGTTCGCAGCGCGGTGCGCGAACTTCTACGCGACCACTCCCCACTAAACAAGTGCACACGTTTGCGCATTCATTATTTGGTTCACGTTCGCACAAACAATGGGCATACGTGCCTCTGAACCGGAGTTGTGAGAGTTGGTATGGGGATAAGATCGCGGCTTTAAACTATTTAACACATTAGCGTCTCACTTGCGCTAAATTGCCAATTAATTGCCAATTAATTGCGTGTCACCCTCAACGTCGATCGCTATCATGAGGCTCACGAGCGAAAATTAATTCCAAGCGATGAAACGTGCATTTAATCAATTCGTAACAATTAGGCCAATTCTATTCATCAGTGTCGGCGTTTCCAACGCAGTGAGTGCATAATGCAAATCTAATAATAATAATTATTATGATTTGCTGGCCCTTTCTTCATTCATTATTGCGTCTCAAGACTCGGGCACAATGAGGTTTGACCAGTCCCATGGCTTCTACGCGTGGGAGGAAACTGGGGCAAGTACATGGAGAGTCACGTATATGCGATGGGGATAACGCTCCAGTTCCACGCACAGACGGATTCAAGAATCCATTTCTCGGCACTGGAATCTCCTGGCCTGCTCCTGGTAGCAGCCCACCGAGGGTGAGATGGGGTGTTTGGAGTTATTTTTTTAATTTTTACAAAAGCGTGCGTGATCCACCAATCCTTCGCAAAATCAAAGTCTCGGGGGCGTGCGTGCTGAGCAGAGGTCGCAAACGGGTTTTGATTCCTTACCCGTACCTGTACCCGGCCGCATCAGGGTCGCAAACGGGTACCCGTACCCGATTGCGACCTCTGGTATGAAGCCATGTTGCAGGCGCGGGTGGGTTGATTCTAGGAACTTGAATTGTGAGAAGAGACAAGACGTTGGGAAACGAGTGACAAACGGTTACTCACCAGTGACTCATGACCTACCCGTACCCGTACCCGGCCGGATATGGGTAGCCGGGTATCGGGTAGGGTACGGGTATCGGGTACCCGATTGCGACCTCTGGGATGAAGCCATGTTGCAGGCGCGGGTGGGTTGATTCTAGGAACTTGAATTGTGAGAAGAGACAAGACGTTGGGAAATGAGTGACAAACGGTTACTCACCAGTGACTCACGGCCTACCCGTATCCGTACCCGGCCGCACCAGGGTCGCAAACGGGTACCCGTACCCGGCCAGGTACGGGTAGCCGGGTATCGGGTAGGGATACGGGTAGCGGGTACCCGATTGCGACCTCTGGTGATGAGCCACCCATCAAGGCACCGAGCGCGTCGCCTCGTGGCGATCACGTGGCGTTAGTTGGTGCAACAGCGCCGTCGTGTGGCCACTGGCAAGTGTCGCTGTGATGGCAAACCCCGGCGATTTGTCGTCATCAGAATCTGTATTTCTACTAGAGGAAATCGATGAGCTATTAAGCTCTTACCCTCCCCCCAACCCCAGATATTCCAAGTAACATCCAGCAACACCGTTCCTCTGTTGTGCCTATGATCAAATCACCGTGGCATGAAGGGCCCGAGCTCGTCCGATCTCGGAAGCGAAGCAGGATTTTGAGCCTGGATAGTTTATTGGGTCTGTTGCCGAAGGCGCACGAATAAAGACAACGATCCCCCCCGTTGTAAAGCCCTCGACAGCCTGTTGGTTTGAAATTGCTGTTTGCAAGCACCGAATGTTAAAGCCGGCGCGGGACACGACGGCGTGGGGTAGCTGCGGTGTCTCCCCAGTGCTGATGTTGTTTACATACCGCACCAGGAACTTGTTGTGTTTTTTTAAGGCTGAGTTGACCTAGGGGATGCCCAAGACCGGTACAGATATTCCTCAACGATGTTGGCCGTGAGCGGGAATCGAACTCGAGTCGTCGGGTTTGTAAGCGCGGTGCTTATGACACGTAACTGATCCCCACGCACACGTTTCGGGCAGCAGGAGGCAGTACAGCAAATTTCCATTTATTGTACTGTACGTATATATATGCTCCCACGTATATTCCCTGCCTTCAACCACAACTGTCCAGCGTGGCGAAGTATGGTCAAATGTCTCTCATTTGTTTGCGAATTGAAAAAAAATGCTGTAGGATATATTGTTAGTACATTATTATTTACGCACAATTTGTGTAACTCGCGGACAAATGATTTCCATGCGTCCGTTGTGTCCGCATTCGTTCATTGACTCGTCGATCGTTCCATGCCTAAGCTTGCCCACTCGTCTTCGCGGATTGCGAAAGCCGGAAAGGATTTGAGGTTGTTTGGATCGGGAGCTCCCAGAAATGCTATTTAATTTGTTATATCGCCACCTCGCGGCAAAGCTGCCAAACTCAAAATGAGAATTATTTGTTTGGCAATATTTTTTTCATACTTCTAAACTCAGCCTTGAACTGAGTAACTGCGATCGATTCCTTAGACTTCACGGGGAGAAAAAGACGTCACACGTCGCTGTTATCTTATCGAGTGTGTGCAGGCCTACACAGAGTCCCATACAATTACAAGACGCACATCGATTTCCACAGATGCGTTGGAGACATACACACGACCCAGAGACGTATCCATGGACGTAGCTATCTTAGTAGCACCACGGTGGCGAGATGTTAACTCCCTCGCCTGGTATGCAAGAGGTCGTGGGTTCAATCCTGACCCTGACGCGTCTATATGTGAGTTTGGGTGTCTCTCTTCCCGTGGGCGCGTGGATGTTTCTCTGGGTCCTCCGTGGTTTCCCTCCACATTTAGAAACACGCTTTTAGGACAACTTGACTGCTTTAAATTTCCACGTGATAAGCCACTTTGTCGAGCCATCATTTGTGGCCAGGTCGCGCACTGAAAGAGAGCTGTATAGCTCAGTGGGCCTTACCTGGTAAAGTAAATCAATTGTATCTTCTTGGTTCTTTCGGTAAGTCACGTAGAATGGAAATAATAAAATAATACAAATAATACATAATATATATGTTAATTTTAATAATATTTTTTTTCCATTCTACGTGACTTTACCGAAAGAACCAAGAAGATGAATCCCTGCAGTCACGAAAGCTTTAAATCGAAATTTAAATCAATTGTAGTTGTATCGCGTGTGCAGGCGGTGCAACTGCACCGGAGCCGACGAACCAGAGGGTCCCACTGGCCCTGAGATACAGAGCGGGCTGGAATTAAACATCCCTCGCACTAGGTGCCCGTGCCATCCACGTTACCGACGAGACGCTGTGATTATTCGTTGGATTGACCAAGATTGCCGGGTCCCCTTCGTATCTGAGAAGTAATCTTCATCTCCGTGATCTGCGTTTGTTTCGTGCAGTGCCCTTGAGGTGTGGTCCCATTTAGGCGGTTCAGAAACGAATACTGTACTGTGTTTTGGGATTGCATAACTCCGTACTGTAGGTATTTTGAAATCTAAACACACTCGGTAGACCCATTTGTTTTATTTCTTGATGACCAGGTCTCGCTTGAAAGCGAGGACTTTATTGTCAACATCGTCATTTTAAATCGGCGTCGTGAGCGGTGGCTCAGTGGTTCGCGCCTTGCGCTATGAAGCTGGCATCTGAGATTCGATTCCCAGCTACAGCTATAATCAGTGGCGATACATCTATCGCTCTGGCCTCAATATTTATACGCTATGAAGAAAGACCATTGCACAAAACGTCGCCTATTACGGAACATTAAATGTTTCTTCTTCCGTGTAGTGGAGGCCAATCCGGCAGCAGTGACGTGAACAATACATTGCAGGCCTGCGCCTTTATCTTCTACCTCGTGAATGACCACAGAGCGCATGAACCGATGTCTTCGCCGTGGTGCACCTGGCTGTGGAATTCCAGGCCGCGGTGGATGTCACTCGCTTGCACAATTGCACGCGCATGCCCAGACTTGACGCCTATTGCCTCCGATTGGATATGTCTGGTTGGTGACCAGGTCTCCCAGACACGATGTCTGCTCGTCTGCATAGTTTTGGATCAGATAGTCTTTCAGCCCAGACTTGCAGCTACAGTTTATCTGTGGCCAATAACTGTCAATTCTGCCATTTAACTGTTTGACATGAGTGGGTTTATTAAAGAATGTACTTGTATTAGGCTTATAATGAACTAGATAAATAAATAATGTGGATCTTTATACATTTGTCAATGACACTGCCTTAAAATAATAAAACCATAACATGCGACGTTTCTGGAGATGGCCCACAAATAGCACTTAATATATTAGACAAAAGAAATATAGCGTGGATATTAAGAGTTGGAGATTTCACTTGACACCATGTGACCTGATGATAATTACATATTTTGTATGTTTACCGATGACATTATTTTATTGCTAGATGAATAGTTAAACTATGAGTGGAATTTGAGGAACAGACAAACCCTTAACCCATCACGAAGTATTACCACTACTAAATAAACGCATGCATGTAAAAAGTAAGGTAACGAAATGTTGCTGGCACATTGCATTGTGGAAAGACTGGGCACAATCCACTTAGCAATGCATTCCCGGGGCAATGCATGCATTCATAAATTAATAAATGTATCGTTACACCCATAATTATCTGGGTGACACAAAACTGCCAGCACACACTAAAACATTTCGTGGTTTTCATTTGTCGAACTTGAGCCGGTGAATGAGTCAGCTTCGATAGACTCCAGGAGATTTAACAACAACAACGCTGACTCCCCTAAGGCAACTTCAAGCCTCTCTCCATCCGTTCCCGTGTGTCTGTAGGACGCATGCATGCGCATGCGCAGTAGGGCGGAGGAGGGAAAGCCAAGAACGGTTAAGGAAAAAGTTCGGGGAAGAAAGGGGGGGGGCAGAGGGGAACTGGATGGAGCGGTGGCGGAGCAGTTAGCGCACTCAACTGTGAAGCCTGCGGACGTGGTTTGCGTTTGATTACTGGCCACGGTTAACATCGGTGACGGATTTCTGAACCAATCGAGAGCTTTTCGTGGCTCCGATGGTCTGCCAAGGCGAAACGTGGAGCCCGATCTTTGTCTTGGACCCCGACATGGATATGAACATGAACTGAGAGTTGGCATCTGAACCGGTCCTGAGCTCCCCCCAGAACCACCGCCTTTGTTAGCCCGCACTGACCGTAGTGGTTAAGTATGGTCAAACAACCCCCTCTACCGATACGGCGTGGGGAGAGCTTTTATCCGTCAGTGGATTGACAAAGGGCTGTGAATGAGCTCATGATTGCAATGAAATAGGGGTGGCGACATGAATATAGTCATAATAAGTTACGGCCCCCTTTGTTAGTGCACTGCCAGATGAAATACCTCGTCACATTTGTCGATTTAAAGCTTTCGTGACTGCAGGGATTCATCTTCTTGGTTCTTTCGGTAAAGTCTCGTAGTAGGTAAATAATAAAAATAAAACATAATAAAATAATCCCTTCTACGTGACTTTACCGAAAGAACCAAGAAGATACCTCGTCACATTAGTCGTGGGGGTTGTTTGACCATACCTCACCACGCTGGTTAGGTGCAGGTTTGTTTCGGAAGGAGACGGGACCTAAGGATGCCACTCAGCAGTGATGTTCACCGTGCCTGAGAATCGAATTCAAGTCGCTGGGTTCAGCTGAGCTATTCGTATACGAAGACAAAAGGACGCGCTTTCTTTATTTCGATGCAGTGGTTGCAGCTGTTGTTAGCGAGAGATAACCTATTAAAGCAGACCTGTTCTCCACCTGAGGACGGCTACTTGCGTTGTGGCCGAAACGTCGTAAACATTATTTTATTATGTTTTATTTTTATTATTTTATTATTTCCATTCTACGTGACTTTACCGAAAGAACCAAGAAGATGAATCCCTGCAGTCACGAAAGCTTTAAATCGAAATTTAAAGTGTGTGTGTTTTTTTTTTTATAAACGCTTGTAGTTGCAATGGTAAACGCAAGCACAGATTAATTTGTGTCCAAATCGATGTTGACAGGATTTAGTTTCACGTCGCGGGTTCACACACACCGCCTCTGCAGCCGCTAGAGGCGCTGCAATTCGCGGTGAATAAGAAGAAGAAGAATGATGATCAGGCGGTGGCAACTCGCTGTTCTGGAGCCGCGTGCGGCCCCATTAAGGACTGCTCAGTGACGTTGTTCCGCATGGCATTGCGGCACTTGGAATGTCGATGATGTTTAATTAACTTTTGACCGAATAAAGATGGCACTTCTTGTTCTGTTCGTTTCCGGACCCTGACTGTGACGTTTAAAAAAAAAAGGAAATAATCGATGCTCGAATCGCCTGGTGGCGGATTCGTTCCGTACCTGCTTTAGGGCCGTCCATAAATGACGTCACGCGATTTTTGACGATTTTTTGACCCTAACCCTCCTCGTCACACGGCGTCACAAAAAGTCAGACCCCCCCCTTCAAATATGACGTCACAAAGCTCTGCCCCCCACCCCCCTAATAAATAAAACATGCGTCAAATCGCTTTAAACTATTGTCATTGTAGTGCGTATTTAATGTGCCGCTACACTCTGATGTTGTAGGAGAAAACATTTATCAAAAAGTATATTTAATTAAGTAGAACGTGTTGTCTATATTTATTTAAAGTTGCGCATTTTGATGTAACGTCATATTTCTCAACCCGCCGCCCCCTCGTCACACATCGTCACATGTCTGACCCCCCCCCCCCAGGTGTGTGACGTCATTTATGGACGGCCCCTTTGTCTGCTTTGTCTCCCAGGTTGATGTAGGTCGCACGCACACCGCAATAGGTACTCATTGAAGGCTGACGCAATCTAGGAGAGGGCCCCAACACGGCCATATACCAATTAAGCGACAGCCAGGAATAGAAACCGGGCGGTATTGGGATGATGTTCACCCACGAGTACGCGTGGTGAATGCAGACATGATTCCTTGCAAAAGGTTTCTGTTTGGTATTTAAACGTCTTAACAAGACTGTTTATCGCCAGAAAGGGTAACACCTATTCTAATATTTCGATACTGGTAAGGTAGGTCCCATGATGTAGTTGCTCACCCCGAGCTCTCAATGCCCTGAGAGTGGCATTGTCTTTGTGCTGTTCGTCTTTTGGCGTCCTCTGGTCTAACACTGTTTGAGACGAGGCTCCAGAGAAAGTTGTCGCTGGTGTGGACCAATCAGTTTCAAAGACAATGCATACAGTATACTATCAGAGCATGTTTTTTGGTTGCATGTTCACCACAAGTATATGTGGTTAATGCAGACATGATTCCTTGCAAAAGGTTGCAGATTGGTGTTTTAGCATCGTAACACAACTGTTGTATTGCCAGAACGGGTAAAACCTATTCTTATATGCTGACGATGTAGTCTAACGATATGCATAACAAAGACAAAGATCCCTGTGTCACCTACCCGAACTGATGGGCCAAGTGCTGCTATCGTGCACCTATAAAGGCTGGGAACGGTGTAGGAGGGGGTGGTGGGGCCAGTACTACACACCGCGTGTTGTAATGCTGAGCCGACGTAGAGGGGACCGAGGATCAGATCCAATATCAGTGAATGTTCTGTTTCTGCTAGACGGGAATAGGTGACACGTGACCAGCAGCACTGTCCATAGCTGGAGGGATACTGGATGTGGTTTCCCGGGTGTGGAAAAACAATCCCCGTCGCCTTCTCGGCTAACGTTTAAGCCCAACTTGCCACTGATGTTAGCCGTGTCCGGGAATCGAATCCAAGTATGCCGGGTTCATAACGCAGGGCGCTAATCACTGCGCCACAGCTCCCCACGGCTAACACACACACAGCCACAATACATGTCCACTGATATACGCGCAAATTATAATACCCCCACCCCCTCCCCCAATACCTCCCCCATAATGAGTACGGTTGCATTACAGCCGGAATAAGTAGGGTGGTGTTGTGAGCGAGCGGCGAGTGTGTGGGCGACCTAACCGGCGGCAGGCGCCACTGGTGTACAAAGGGGACGATTGTGCTGGGGTTGGATCTGGGTTGGTTCATAGTCTCAGAGCGTGGGCAGCTCAAGCGCACGCACGCACGCATACAGCGACGCGGGCACATACGTGTACCGTGCGTAGTGGCACGTGCGTGCCGGTGCCCTCTCATCCAGTACTGGTTACCCCACCCACTCATCCGCGACGGCACGTGGTGTTGCGTCAACCCACCGCTGGCTATACTTCACCACGCTGGTCATTGTGGGTTGGTGAAAGAGGGACGAAATATATCGACTTTGGAGCATGGTGCAGTGTTTTTCGTTTTTACATGTAACTCCTTTCTCACCGTGCGTAGCGCACAGCCGTGCTAATCGGAGGTGCGTCGACCTCTGAACCCGACGGAAGTGATGGAGTCCTTTAGTGCAACAAATCATTTTGTCGTGCTGGCTACCCGTTGTGTTGTTAGAGGCTGTAAACCTGGAGCACACCCCATCCACCATTGCTCACTTATTGCCCCAGGTCGGAGCACAAAACGTTGTGGGTAGTTTCACAAATCGCTTCGTGACCCACCAACCCTTGCCTCCAAAGTGACGGGTCATTTTTCGATTTAAAGCTTTCGTGACTGCAGGGATTCAACGTTTCGGCCACAACGCGTTGTGGCCGAAACGTCGTGATAATTATTTTATTATGTTTTATTTTTATTATTGTATTACTTCTCTTCTACGTGACTTTACCGAAAGAACCACGAAGATGACGGGCCATTGTTCAGGGCGCGGTTGTTGCGATGTTCGCGGTTCTCTCTCTCTGCCTGTGTCTCGACCTCGAGCAAATCGATTCGGCAGGAAGTCACGGGGGGCCTTATCTCGCGAGCGCGATGCCAGGAAGGGAGATAAAGGCGGCTGTGGCCCAGGACTCTGTCCTCCTTTGCTAGGGGCACGGCGTGGAACGGATTACGATGTCGAGGGAACGATTACGATTGGCTTTGTGTGGTATACCGCACGCGTACACGAACACTTGTCCACAAGAGTACACACGTGTGTGTGTGTTTGTGTACACACGTGCGTGTGTGTACGGAGGTGCAGGACAAAAATACACACGCGGTACAAATAGGTTCAATGCACACAGCTGCCGCGCGCACACACACACAGGGGAACCACAGGTACACAGGTGCAACATACTGTATGCACAGGTGTAAAGACAAAAGACAAAGATCTCCCGTGTAGTCTTAAGGACTGTTGGGGCAAGTGCCGTTAATGAGCACCTAATGAACGCCCGCACAGCACACGAGGGGGTGGTTGGCTAGCACCTTTGTCTCCCGTCCGGCGATCTTAACACATCGCTACATGGTGCTCATTTGTGGCTGAGTCGACCTAGGGGAGGCCGAGGACTGAGTCATATGATAATAGTCTCTAGCGTTGGCCGTAGACGGGAATCGAACTGAGGTCGCAGGGTTCGTGGCGCAGTCCGCTAACGACGACACTATCGCCCTCCACGTGTGACGATACATAATTGCAACACACACACGTGGAAGGAAACACACACACACGTGGAAGGAAACACACACACACACAGGTGGAAGGAAACACACACGTGGAAGAAACACTCACACACACGTGGAAGGAAACACACACACACGTGGAATGAAACCACACACTCACACACACGTGGAAGGAAACACACACACGTGGAGGAAACACTCACACACACGTGGAAGGAAACACACACACATGTGGGAGTAAACACACACACACACGTGGAATGAAACAACACACACACACGTGGAAGGAAACACACACACGTACGTGGAAGGAAACACACACACATGTGGAAGGAAACACACACACACGTGGAAGGAAATTAACACACAAACAGGTGGAAGCACACACACACGTGGATGAAACACACACACGTGGAAGGAAACCAGAGTGCCCTGAAACACCCCCAATTGAATACGAGACAAGGTGAACATAGACTGCTTCATTTAACCCACTGTCTCTCTGGTCGCCTCGCCAGAGCCCAGCAGAACGACGTGATCCATCAACCCTCGCCCGTTAAAGCGCTGGGATCGCAGGCGTCTTCATCCAGCAGTGGAGTATTAACAATCGTATGAATCTTGATTTTAAGCTTTCGTGACTGCAGGAATCCATACTCTTTGGTTCTTTCGCTAAACCAAAGATTAATGGTGTAAATGCCAAGTGGGAGGCCTTCAAGGAAGTTCAGAGTCACTCTGCGAAGTGGGTCTTCATTGTAATCGCAGCGGATGGCTGCCAGTCGGGGCAGAAACAACAACAAGAGGAAGAAAAGTCACACACAGAAGACAAAAACCGGAGGGACTGGTTTTCCCAGACGACGCCAGACCGACGGCCGCGCGTACGCGGGGTGGCGTTCGCTGTCCGCACCCAGCCGGAGTCTGTCCCCTTCTGCGTTCACCGACGCATCCTCGAGTTCGCATTCAGGATGTTTGCTGCCCTTGGCTGCTGTCATGAATGGCTCGCGCGCGCTGGACTCGCAGTCTCAGAGGGCCGCCAGATCGATTCGTCCTCCGGGCGCGCCAGCTATATAAAAAAACAGTGAACGCGCATCTTAAATATCCGGCCGCTGTTCGACCAGTAGTGTAAATGAATACGATTACACGATGGTATGTGTGTGGGTACTCCCACTTCTTCATACGCGTCTAGCCAGCGTGGACGAATAAGCCAAACATACCCTCTAGATGGGTTGTCTAGAGCTCCCACTCGCCAACAGTGGTGTGAGCGAGCAATTGCAGGGCTGTACCTTTACCTTTTAAACATCGTCCCCATGCTAACGTGTGCGTATAGTCGTACTGCTGCCCGCAATCCAGTCTATCACCATTATTCTGACGCGAGTTTATCCTGAAGAACCTCGCCGAGTCTCACGACTCTTAATATATATAGAGGACGGCAGAGCTTGGGAAATTGTTGGCGCACGTGACTTCTTTTCCTGCTTGTGATTCCTCCTCGCGCCTCGAGTCGTGAGCGAAAGGTTGTGTGCGTTATACGTTGAAATTATTGTGGGTTTTTTTTGTCATGACGCTCTGCTTGGTTGTAATCGGAGGTGGTGTGGGAATGGTCCCAAGATGCTTCAAGGCTCTGTGATTGAACAATTCGCTTCAACAGAGGAGACCACGAGACGTCAACGTGTGATGCGGGCACCATTGGGAGTGTCGAGGGGCTTGATGTTCACGTGTTGCAGACCCAACACTAAACCTCATCGACGTAGCCGTGGGTGGCTGGGCCCTGGTGCAAGACATTAAATGGGGCCTCCTGCTTTGTACTACAAGACGACGTGGACAAAGAACTGAGATGAAGATTCGCTGCGCGTATAATTCCCACACCACTCAGCCGCTCAACCCCAGAACAGTTGTTCGCTGTTCCAACGCTCAGAAGCCGCATTATAACGGGCGCGTTCCGTGCTATAACGGGCACGTACTGCGTGTTATAACGGTGCGTTTTCCCCGTTGTGCGACACGTGTTCCCTCGGGGTAGAGCCGTGTTCGGGCGAAGACGCGTTGTGTGAAAACGCGCAAAGCGAGGACTTGCTTAACAAACTCCCACCCAGCCTGGCGCCTGAGCCCCTTCCTGGGTCGTGCGCTCTGTAGCAGTTGCACCGCCTGTGGTGTCATCAGACACTGTGCACGTCGGTTTAAGTATCGGTAATATGTGTCGAACCATATGCGAATTGACAATAATAACAACAACAAAACTGTTCGTGAGGACACTTTTAAAACACGTGACCGTTTTCGAAGGCGCCGTGGGGCAGAGCGCGCTTCTATTCTCATCTCGGAAATATGTTCAGGCACTAAATGCCACTCCCTCGATCTGTGCATCTCGATGAATGTGCTTTGAAGAGGGTCAATTCCCGAAACGTTTCCGATCACATGTTAGTTTTCCATTCATGGCCACAGTGTCATTGACGAATGTGTTTAAGGTTTTTATTGTTGTTAAGTATCCGTATACCACGACGGAGTCGCGTGTTACCGCGTGTCTTTATGCACGCCCAGTGTGTAAGTTAGTAGGACTCTATGTAAGTTAGTAGAATGACTCTATGTACATCCGTGGGTCTCTGTGTCCAGTGCAGTGATGGTGACGCCACTGCTTACTTAACCTGCCCGGGTCGATGAATAAACCTTTGCTTAAAAATTACTATCTGCCAAGCCAATCCGATAAGGCAGCCTCCGTGTTGGCATGGAATTAACCGACGCGACCAATGAGCGCATAGGCGCGCGCATACACGTTAGGCACACTCTAACACCCACGCGCGCTCGCACACAACGTAAATATCACTAGTTCAAACGCCTATGGATGTCGAACTTTTACGCCGAAGATGGCAAAGATCTTGGCATTGGTGTTGGCGAGCTGTGTGAATCTCTTGGCGAATGGTGTAGTTGTGTTTGTGAGGAAGCGTTCTCAGACGGACACGTTGAGCGGACACACGGACGGATACTCTCTCCCAGTGGGAGCAATACGCATCCTTGCGACTGCCATTAACGACAAAATTGGAGACTAATCGCGTTAACCTACTCCTCCGGAAAGGTCATTGCATCACTCACTTGTTATTGCTCGCATCAAGAAATCGGCGGCGCGGATGCTTGCCTCCCGCAGATCGGTCACCAATTCGTTGAAATTGGCTCCGAGATTAATCGTCGGCAGTCCGCGTCGATCCCCAAGCAGTGAAGGAATTGGTGGACTTGAGCAGCCTTAACCCATGACCACTTTAAAGTATCATCTCAACCAAAGTCGTTCTGCCCGCTGTTGAGCAGCAAGACGCGTATGCTATGGGACGTCCCTTGCCAGTATCAGCTCACAATGTCCTGAGAGTGGCATTGTCTTTGTTGCTGGTCGCTGTTTGGCGTCTCTAAAGACAGCTGTCTCTGGTGTGGACCAATCAGTTTCAAAGACAATGCATATACTATCAGAGCATGTTTTTGTTTTGTTTGAATGTTCACCACAAGTACGCGTGGTTAATGCTGATACAATTCCTTGCAAAAGGTTTCTGTTTGGTGTTTTAACATTTTAACACAACTGTGTTATGGCAGAAAGGGTAAAAAACTAATCTTATGAGACGTATATCGGTTCACGACGACTTTGCCACTTTTCATACCGAGTTGATGCAGTGGTTACCGCATTGAGCAATGAGCCAGTCAACCTAACTTTGATTCCAGCTCACGGCTCACGTTTGTGGCGAAGATACCCAACACCGCTACAAAGCTCTCCCGTTCTTTGCCAATCCGCACTTGATGAAGTATGGTCAAACGACAAACCATGACCCGAACTGCGTAGAGATACCTTGATTCAACAGTGGATTTAGAAAGGGCCGTCAATCAGATGATACATTTATTCCACCTGTTGAATGTTGGCGATTTGCCATGTACTATAAATACAAAGACACACACACTTTAATCATGGAGGAGATGAGCTCATTCTGGCATCGATTTTGCGCCACGGTGGCGAGATGTTAACTACCTCGCCTGGTATACAGGAGATCGTGGGTTCGATCCCGGCCCTGACGCCTGCTGTATATTTTGAGTTTGCGTGTCTGTCTCCCCGCGGTCGCGTGGATATTTATTCGGGTCCTCCGGGGTTTCCCTCCACATTTATAAACACGCGTTCGGTGTATTTGACTGCTCTACATTTGCACGTGATAAGCCAATTTGTCGAGCCATCGTTTTTGGCCAAATCACCTGTGCAGAAGGACAGCAGGGCGCGATTATGGGAAGTTCTCGGTGGTATCCACGCATTGGCCATTATGGACGCATGGTCTTGACCTTTAAGTAAGGTGAAGCTGTAAAACACAGGTGGTGTATGATTATGGTGGTGTGGGGGTGGTTTAGTGGTGCTGTCGGTAGTGGAGTTGGTTCAGGAGCTGGTTGTGGTGATGGTGGTGCTGTTGTGGTGTTGCTGGTGGTGTTGCTGGTGGTGGAGCTGGTGGTGGTGGTGCTGCTGCTGCTGGTGGGAAGCGGAAGAATGTTTGAAGGCAACTCTTTTATTAATGTACAAAAAAGCGTAGTGGTAGTAATAATAATACGCGTTGTTGTTGTTGTGTATGGGGTTACATAATGTCCTCGACACTCGATACGGGCACGCAGGTGCAGAGCACAATGCGAGGTGGTGGGGGTGGTGCCTTGTTGTCTGGACGGAGTGAAGTGCCACCCACGCACAGAAGGGGTTCCTCTCTCTCCCTCCCTCCCTCTCCAGAGCAGGGAAGAATTAAGTTTTAAAGGGCCAGCGTTTGTACATGCTGTACGGACTCGACTCAACTCGCTCCCAATAGACTCGCCAATTCACTTACCATAACCACAGGCTCGCCAAGTGACTCGTCATAAGATCACCAATCCACTTACCGTAACTATATGCTAGGCCAACCATCGCACCGTAGACTCGCCAACTCACTCAGGGCACAGAGAGAACCCGAGGGAGACAGGCACGAAGTAAGAGAGACACAGACTTTGACTTTGAAACAACTTTTATTGCCGCCAGCAGCAAAAGCACTGGAGGCGATTTCAATATGAAATACACAAAGTCACCAGCAAACAAATGAAAATAAACGCTACAAATCGACGCGCTGTGGCGCTGAAAGCACCGCACACAATACAATAGAAATGTCACGTGGTTGTGGTGTCATAGAGAGAGAAGGGCCGAAGCAGAAAGAGAGAAACGAAGAGAGAGATACGTACACACGTGTGTGAAACGCGTTCATAAAACACATTCCTGCGGAGGGAGTTGGTAGGAACGGTGGGTTGCTCGGTCAATGGCGGCGTGGTGTATTCCGCAAATATGGCCGACTGTGAGGGCGGGCACAAGCCGGTGTGAGTAGGTTAAACGTTGCGTTTTTTAAGGGCACCACGGGGTGAGCAGCCCCACCCCTCCCACCCCCCACACAGCCCCACCCCCCACACAGCCCCACCCCTCCACCCCTCACCCAGCCCCTCTCTGCACGACGGACGGACGGACACAATAATCCCCTGTGGGCTGGTGGAACCAGTGGGTTCCTACCAGTATAAGCACAGACTGACACACACAGGGAGAGGCACATAGAAAGAGGCGGAGACGAGGAGACAAAGATCTCCCGTATAGCCTCAACAGACTGTAGGGGCAAGTGCCGTTAGCGATCACCTATAAAGGCCAGCACGGCACACGAGGGGGTGGGTGGCCAACACCACGCCCAGCCGCCTTTGTCTCTCTAGTGGCGATGTTCACACATCGCACCAGGTACTCATTTGAGGCTGAGTAGATCTAGGGAAGGCCCAGGACCGGTTCAGATAATCGTCACCGGTGTATTTGCCGTGGGCTAGAATCGAACCCGGGTCACCAGGTTCGTGGCGTAGCGCGCTAACCGCTACACTACCGCTCCCCGCAAGCATGCACATACAGACACGGAGGCCACGGAGAAATACGGACTCAGCAATGGACAGGGTCCGACACAGACACAGACACACTCGCTCAGACACGGCAGGGCGACAGAGAGAATTAGGGACTGTAAATAAGTGGGGAGGAATGGGGAGCTATGCCTACGTGCACAAAACATCGCCCTGGCCACGCTTAATGTCGTGGCCATGCAGTGGATTGTAAGTGACAGGGTAATCTCTCCTGCTCTCTGTGTGTTTGGCGTGCGGTATTTCGCCGTGTGTGTGTGTGGGCAGAGAGAGAGAGAGAGTGCACTGTGTTTATTGTCGCGGTGTGGTTGGCGGTGGTGGTGGTGCAGGTACGAAGGTTGCCATTGACGGTTGATATATTTAAAAAAAGTCCCGGCGTCTGCTGCCGTTTGCACAGCGGCGTCTTTCGTGTTGGACTCTTTGGGGCTGGTTGGGAAAGTGCTCCATTCATTCATTCATTGACTGACTCGCTCATTTTCGAATTCACTCGTTTCTTTGTTTTTGTATTCACTCGCTCGCCCTTTCACTCCTTTGTTAATTCGTCTACTGTCGCGATTGTGAAGCCATTCACTAAGTCACGCAAAGCACGCATATTAACTAATTCACGAATTCACCAAGCCCTTCTCTCCAGTTCATTAATGCATTAATTAATTCACTCTCGCAAACTAATTTACGAATTCAAATAACAACGCCTGAATCGGTGATAATAAAACAATAATTTGTGAAAATCTATTTTCGTTAATTGGTTTTTTACCCTTCTATCTGGCAAAAAAACGGATTATTGTGTCCGTCCGTCCGCCTTTTGGCGTCATCTGGTCCAACCCATATGAGACTAGGCTCGAAGGAAAGCTGTCTCGGGTGTGGACCAATCAACTTCAAGGACAGTGCACATTATCAGAGTTATGTTCTTTTGTTTGTATTATGACTGCAGGTATTGCGGTCTATGCAAACATGACTCCTTGCAAAAAGGTGTCAGTTTTGTTGCCAGATAGAAGGGTAAAAAACCAATTATCATATTTTTACTGGCAAATGAGGTCCCCATAGTGTAGATCTATTTTCGTGTTTTAGATCGTTGTTCATCCCCCGCACCTACGATGTAGCACGGTTGGCTACGCACGGTGTGAAATAAGTTCAGCATCGATACATACAACTCATTCAATAATGTATGCATTCATCCATCGATGTACTCATACATTCAGAAGTGCACGACTGCACCTATTATTTTTCATACCAATCAATCAATGCATTGATAAATGTGTCCCATAATTAGCCTGTTCGATTCGCGTATTAATTACTACATTGATAAACGGATTCACATATCCATTCACGGCATCGGCCACTGATTTGTGAACCCATTCTCATGTTTTCATTCATGTTTTCACGAATAAATAAATTAATGTAATTCAATCATTGAGATATCAGAGTGACTGCTTCGTGTCCTTGAGGGTGAAATCCCCTGCCCTTGACCTCTGGACAGGCAAAGTTCGTTAGTTCGGAGTGTGAGCGGTCAGTTGCGAGTATGAGTATGCAGCATGTGGTGCGTGGTGAGTGTTGGTATGAAAATGTGCAGGTGTATTTTGCGTGATTGAGAGTGGCGAGTGTGCGTGGCGTGGTGGGTGAGAGTGTGTGTGCGTGTAAACATCGGCACTGGGAAGACAAAGGCGGTCGGGCGTGTTGCTAACCAAACCACCTCTCATGTGCCGTTCCAGTTTTCTTCGGTGCTCGCTAACGGCATTAGCCCCAACCGTCTGTTGAATCAATAGGGGGGATATTTGACTTTGTTTTTGTATTGATCGGTTTAGTGAGTTGTCACCCTGTGCGTGGTGACTGTTAACTACCTCGCCAGGTATACAGGAGGTAGTGGGTTCGATCCCGACCCTGACGTCTGTAAAACTTGGAGTTTGCGTGTCTCTCTCCCCGTCGTGGCGCGGATTTTTCTCCGGGTCCTCCGGTTTTCCCCTCCACATTTAGAAACGCGCGTTTAGAGAATCTGACCGGTATACGTTTCCACATGATAAGCCACTTCGTTGCGCTACAAATTGTGTCGAGGTCGCTTCTGAAAAATAGCTGCATAACTCAGTGGGTTCTTACTTGGTAAACAAAAAACAGATATAGTTTTATCTTCTTGGTTCTTTCGGTAAAGTCACGTAGAATGGAAATAATAAAATAATAAAAATAAAACATAATAAAATAATTCTCACGACGTTTCGGCCACAACGCAAGCAGCCGTCCACAGGTCTGTCGAGTAGACAGAATAGACAGTCATTCAGACTCTGTCTACTCGACAGACCTGCTCTCCACCTGAGGACGGCTGCTTGCGTTGTGGCCGAAACGTCGTGAGAATTATTTTATTATGCTTTATTATTTTCATTTTATTATTTCCATTCTACGTGTATTTACCGAAAGAACCAAGAAGATGAATCCCTGCAGTCACGAAAGCTTTAAATCAAAAAGATATAGTTTTAGTTTAGTATATGTGGGTGTGTGTGATCAGCCCAGTGTATATGGCGCATTACTCGAGTATGGAACTTACAGTAGAGATTGTTTACATGGCGTGCCCAGTGGAGTGTGAGATATGCCTGAAGCAAGCTGCAACTCAGGACGTGTTCAGAGCAAGCGGCACGTTTCCCGGTGTGCTTGACGATTGTGCAGGTCAGCGGTGTGGTGCGGTGCAGTGTTTGCAGAGTGGGGGGAGCACTATCCTCAAGTCTACGTTTTTTTACGGTAGATCTTTGTACTCTGTGTTTATATATTTAAATTACGCAATGTGCGACGAAACTAGACACATGGGTTCGATTTTGATTTGAAGCTGTCGTGACTGCAGGCATCCATACTCTTTCGCTTGTGTTGCGATCGAAACGTCGTGGGTTTTCTTATTTTATACCTACGCGACTTTACCGAAAGAACCAAAGGGTATGGGTTCGATTCCCGACCATAGCTGCCATCATAAGCGTCCGAACCTGTGCTAAATAATAATAGTAAGTCACAACCCTTCGTATACTTAGGTTTTTTCGGTAAAGTCCTCTCACTTGATACTGCTATCGTGCTGTGACGGTTCCACCTGAAGACGGAAGCTTGCGTTGCCTCCGAAACGTCGTGATTTTTATTTTATTTTTATTTTACTTTTATTAATTTAAAATTTTTACCTACGTGACTTTACCGAAAAAACCTAAGAATATGAATCATTGCAGTCACGAAAGCTTCAAATCTTGAATCACAACCCTAAGTCAACTCACTGCTCCATGGAGGGTTGTTTCGCCATACTTCACCACGTTGGTCACTGTGGGATGGTCCACCGAGCCACGGGTGACCCGAACTCGGGTCACCGCCCTTCCTCTAGATCAACTCGGCCTTAAACGAGGAGCCTGGTGCAACGTGCTAACTAAACATTCGGCGTTGGCGATGATATTTACCCCGGGCCGCTTCTAATCCATTCGTATGTGACCCACACATGAACAGGCGCTCGCGAATAACTCTCGTTGCAGCACGCGGTCTATGAACGTTAAATAGAGAACGCGTCCGCAGTGTTTGTAGAGTGGGCATTGCCATTGACGTGGTGATCCATATAAAGATATCCGTGAAAATAATATAAATGTATTGTATATGCAGTACTTAATTAAACAAAACAACATTATTAACAACCTCTACACGTTTCCCATGAAGCTGACAACAAAACATTTGACACTCTCCCCTATGTTTAAGACATGGAGGCATCACTTGGACAATATACAATCAGCTGTAGAGACACATTCAAGAGGGTCGTCAGAGATGGTTAGCCGGGCGGAGGGGTGGGTATCTATATATGGATCACCTTGCAGCCCTGTTCACATCATTGCCCCTTGTGGTGGCGCTGAACCGCACATTGCCATTGTAACCAGCAGGGGACGCTATGACATCAGCTAAATCAATACGTAGTGGCGAGCACATAGAGGCGCGGTTTGATCTCCGGGCAATCAACCAACTATCGAGGTTGTTCGGAACGAGGTCCGACGTTTCGTTCCACGTGCTGGGAGACTTTCAAACACACCACCGTTTGATAAGCCACCAATTTGGCCCGACGTTTCGCGCTTTCTCCCAAGCGCTGGGGGGGGCAAGCTTCTGAACAATTCAGCTCCCGAAGAAGCTGCCGGCACGCGGAGCGAAACGTCGGACGTCGTGCCCGCCGAACAGCGCATCGGGCAGCTGTGCGGCAGCGCGGACCGCGAGGCTCTCACGCAGACCGCGGCGACTCGAGCTGACGGCTTCATGCGCAAATGCACGTTGCGAAATAAGCTTCACGCACGCGCGCACACAATCAACTCCACTTCACGCTCAAGCCGAGAAGAACAGGCGCTACCGGATTGCAGTTGTTTGAATTGTCGTCTCGTCACGTCCATCATCAGCCATGATCAATCCACTGCTGGATGAAGCCCCCCCTCCTCCACTCTCCTGCCCCCTTCCCCCCACCAAAGTCGTTGCTATCTCTCTTTCCGGTGCTGTGGTGTAAAACAGACAAATATCCCCCGTACAGCCTTAACGTACTCTGGGCGCAAGTGGTATTAGCGAGCACCTAATGAAGGTCGGCACGGTATTCGAAGGGGGTGGGTAGGCAGCACCACGCCCGATCGCCTTTGTCTCTCCAGACGGGATGATTACACCCCGCACCAGGTACTCATTTGAGGCTGAGTCGACCTAGAGGGGGCATCAGACCGGTTGCAGATAATCGCCACTGGTGTTGACCGTGAGCGGGAATCGAACCATGGAAAGGTTCGTGGCGCTGTGCGCTAAACCGCTACGACGCCACTCCCGACACACACACAGACACACGTGAACACACACACAAACACACGTGAAGACACACACAGACACACAAACACACACAGACACACACACAGACACACACACAGACACACACACAGACACACGTGAACACACACAGACACACGTGAACACTCACACAGACACACGTGAACACTCACACAGACACACACACAGACACACGTGAACACACACACAGACACACGTGAACACACAAACAGACACACACACACAAACAAACGTGAACACACACACACAAACACACGTGAACACACACACAGAAACACACACAGACACACACACAGACACACGTGAACACACACAGACACACATACACAGACACACACACACAGACACACACGCGCTCATACACAGACACACACACAGACACACACACAGACACACGTGAACACACACACAGACACACACACACAAACACACGTGAACACACACACACAAACACACGTGAACACACACACAGACACACACACAGACACACACACACAGACAGACACACACACACAGACACACTCACACAGACAAACACACACACAGACACACAGACACACACACAGACACACACGCGCTCATACACAACGAATTCCGCTCAAACCAGCTCAAGCCGCCGCTTAGCCGCTGTCAGTGTTTAGAGCCGTTCTTTATATATATTATTTATTTTTTATACTTTATTTTTTTTGCGTGCCAAGTTGCCGTAGACTGCCTGGCGACACTACCCGGACGAGGCTGGCTCACAGAGGCACTGCATACGCCTGTGTGTGTGTGGCTGTTTATTCATTTATATTGGTTATTTATGTGTAAGCGTTATTATATTATTCCAATTTTTCTTTTTTATATTGTTATATGCACCAATTTATCCGGATTATAAGACTCCACCCCCACTCTCCCCTCCCAAAGCACTCTGCTACTCAACGCAATTATTTAGTGCGATACTGCTTGCAATGACAATGGTGCACAATCGCAGCGAACTATAAACATAACTACAAACTTCAACACATCCGAAATTAAACACTGCCCTGCGATGGAGACGAAACAAATCGGCGACGTTTAGGGAATGGCCCTGCTTCAGCCGTGGACCCTCCTGATTTACGGGCCCTGAAGGAGGATCATTGCCCAGAACGTCACCTCGAACCCGTGTTATTGAAAAAAATTACGTGTATTTCACCCTCCCTCCACCCGCGTGTGTTTTAAAGCATTAGTTGTGGGTGCCCCTTATGATCCGGTGCGTTTGCGTTGTGTCTGTGTATGGCAAGATATGTATCATTCGGTGATTCGCATGTGGGGGCCGCACGTTGGAGTTGTCGCCTTGACTTGCATCCCACTGGGATGTTTGCACACAGCATTGAAATACGGTGTGTTTTCTCGAAGACTTTGCTGTTTTTTCCTGGATTTTTCTGTTGCGTGTAGTCACTTTAAGATGTTTCTTGTTAATGTTTTGTTGCGGTTGCACCCGAGTCAAGAGCCGCATGGCTCACAGGGTTTATACCAAATACATGAAAACTGAACTGAACAGGAGCACGGTGTTCCGCGAACCGGGATTCTGCCGTCGTGTAACGGGGTGTCACACGCCACGCACAATGGCATTTGCAAACCCAGAGGGTCGCCAGATCGGTTCGATCTCCGGGCGCGGCAGCTGGAACGACGAAAGCGTTTCTTGTGCTGCCGCCTTCCCAAGCAGTGTAAATTGCGCCACGCATCGCGGATAATCGCTTGGTAGGTCACGCGTGATGGGGTACAATGTGGGCACTCCCACCCCGGCCGACGCGTCTGGCCAGTGTGGAAGAGTAGGACAACATTTCTGTCGATAGCGGCTCTCCAGATCTCTCTTTCTCTCTCGTGTAGACCCTTCTGGCAGTAGTTGTATAAGGAAGCTATCGCAGAACCGCACCTTTACCTATATACAGTATATATACATCTTGATTTAAAGCTTTCGTGACTGCAGGATTTAAAAATATATATATATATTTTTTTTATTTACGTGACTTTACCGAGTGACGCAAGAGTATAGTGTATATATAATTATATACATATATGTCATGAGCTGCCATCATTCGGCATTCAAACGGACCTCGGATTGTTGGACAGCAAAGCAGTGTTGGACAGTTTGTGGGGGTACAGTAGTTGGTTGCTAATTTCCACAATTTCGTTGAAGAGAAATGCATTACTAAGGGGCTGTGTTGGCAGTGGCATGCAAGCTAAAAATACAAGCTGCCATGCCAGTGCAGTGTCTGAGCCCGGCGTTTTGTTAAGGATTAGACTGTACAAGGAATGGTGTGGATAGAAACGCGGAATCGTGCATACAAATGGACTGACAAAGGCTCATGCAGAGACTCCAAAGGGTTAAATATAGAGACACCTAATGACTTGCATTGAGACTTGTACATTTTCATAGGAACGTAAATGGCGTATGCAAGCTTACAAAGAGACCCACAAGCTTACAAAGAGACCTACAGACTCACATAGAAACCCATAGACTCACTTTGAGACCCATCGACTCGTGTAGAGAAGCATAGACTCACAGAGACCCAAATATTTGATTTGAAGCTTTCGTGACTGCAGGAATTACTCTTTGGTTCTTTCGGTAAAGCCACGTAAAATAAATTAAATACATATAATTACTTATTTGATTTTATTTCTACGTGGCTTTACCGAAAGAACAAAAGAGAGACCTAAATATTAGAAAATCCATCGGCGTTCACAAATGTACACAAACGTTAGTTACGCAGCTTTTAATTCGACGTTGTGTATTTAGCCAGGTGTGAGTGCCCCTTGAGATTGGTCATTCGCTAAACATTTTTTGCCGAGGGTCATTTTACTTCCCTTTTTGTCAAAATACAAACCACGACCTTTGAAGTTAATACTGGAGTAGTGCTGACAATGAACTCGACGTAGCAAAGAACGTGCCCGGCGTCCCATCGCCACCAACCACGAGGTCAATCGTGAACGCGCCCAGAAAATCCCAGGTCATTTCACCAAAATTGTCACAGACTTTTTGAATTGGCATTATTTTTTTGTACATAAAGCGACGTGCGTTTTCAAAACTGTCCCACATGATGAGACCCCCCACACAACGTCCAGTTGCTTGATTCGTATGCGAACGAGGAGTGTAGTTGTGGTGCAATGGTTAGCACACATCGGCTGTGAAGCCAAACAACCTGAGTTCGATCCCCGAGTGCCACCTGAACTTTAGTGAAACCACGTTGACGGCCGATACGGGTCGCTGGAGGCCTCCATCAAGCGGTGGATTGACAGAGGCTTGTAAGCTCTCATCATTAGTATTACAACTTTACACGCAAATAATAACATCGCCGGCAAGACATCCGATCTCGTTTTCGGCAGCTAAGTAGAGCTTCAGCCTGGAGCGCACGTGGGATGGGCGATCACCGTGCGAGACCAGGTGCTATAGGCTTCTGCGGGGCCACGTTGCCAGCAGAGGGCGGTGCACCAGCAAGCAATCGTTGTGCTGCACTATGCTCCGATGTCGAATTGCTTCCACGCCTTTCAACAACCAACAACCCGCGCTGACCCAGCGTGGTGAAGAGTGCTCAAGTGACCCGCCCTCCCCGCATCTTGTACAGCGTGGGGGAGGCTCCGTCATCCAACTGTGGAGTGATCAAAGGACGGTACGTGTGCCCCGCGGTGTAATTATCAACCCGTCAGGAGGTGCAACAAAGTGCAGGTGTGTTTACTTAATGCTCGCGAAGGTCTCGCAAGGTGAGGTGAGCGGCCGGTGTCATTTCACCACAACAATAATAACAAGGGCCCTTACCTTCACCTGGGCCCATATAATTCGACGCAGGGTTGTCTCCGAGATCACGGGGCCTCTCATAAAGGACGAGTCCTCGGACACCTGCAATGATAAATGCATTTACTGAGTGGCGGTGCAAGGATCGTATCCTCTACCCCCAACACCGACACTCCACTACCACCCACCCCACCCCATTCACCCCCACCCACCATTCACCCCCCCCCATTCATCCCCCCTCCCCATTCACTCCCCCTCCACCATATACTGCCCCCCCACCCATTACCACCGGCGATTTGGTTGATAATGTTACGATTCAGGCCGGAAATTCGGTTAAACAATCAATTGTATTTCTACTCTTAGTTCTTTCGGTAAAGTCACGTAGGTAAAAAAAATTAAATTAAAATTAATAAAAATAATAAAATCAGTGATTTTAATAAAATCAGTGATTTTATTATTTTATTATATTTTAAATTAATTTTAATTTCATTTCTTTACCTACGTGACTTTACCGAAATAACTAAGAGTATGAATCCTTGCAGTCACGAAAGCTTCAAATCTAGAATTAATTGTATTTCTCGCGGTCTCGTCTGTTTTTTTTTGCCCTCCCGTTGGTATGATGGCATTTTGTCGTGCGTGTGTCTGTATGTATCTCCTGCGTGCGTATACGTCGTGTAGCGGTGAGCGCGCTGCGCTACGAACCTGGCGAACCGAGTTCGATTTCCGTTCACGGCCAACACCAGTGACGATTATCTGAACCGGTACTGGGCCTCCCCTAGGTCGACTCGGCCTCAAACGAGCACCTGGTGTGGTGCGTAAACATCGCCAGTAGGGAGACAAAGGCGGCCGGGCGTGGTTTCTGATCAACCACACTCTCGTGTGCCGTTCCGGCCTTCATAGGTGCTCGCTAATAGCACTTGCCCCAACAGCCTGTTAAAGTTATACGGAAGATCTTTGTTTCGTGTGTGTGTGTGTGTGCAGCCCATGTTGTGCATCCCCTAGTGGATGAGGGTCCTCATCGCGCCGTGTCGGTCATGGTCAGCGCGGACAGGTCAAGGTGTGCAGCGCAGGCGTGGGTCCATAGAAGTGCAGTGAAGCAATGGATGCCGTGGCATTTCCCTTCGTTACTCACAACGTAGCCCTACAGCCTATAACACCTAACGTGCGTGGTGGATATGCACGTGACCTGTAGTCCCACACTGTAGAGGCAGTGGGCAGGTGGCACACCCTGGGCTCGCAAGGAGAAAGCAGTACAGTAAGTGGACTACTCTCCCTCTGTTCCCATCTGTACGGGGATAGAGTGTCCCCCCCCCCGACCACAACCACCTCAAGCTCTCGAGTGCTCCAGTATCCTCCAACTTGTATGAACATCAGTCATCATAAATTAGCTGACATCTTGATAACAAAACAAAAAATGTTGCAGGACCATCCTGAACAAGAGTCTTTGGACTCGGTGTAGCTTTCCTGGAAGAATCAGTGACTTATTATGATGATAGACAGGTATTAGTTTAAGCCAGGATCAGAAGATTGATTTATACTGGAGGAATCTGATGAGCTATGCATCTCTTTTGTTTCACAGATGTCCAGTTGGGGCGGGTGAGAACGTCACAACAACAAACAGTAAAAAAAAATACATGATAGTATAGGAAAGGTAAGCAAATCACACAAAAGTTTTTTTTTTAAAGTAAAGCCAATTGAGCTCTGAGCTTCTTTTTCAGAAGCGACCTGGCCACAAATGAGAGCTCAACGAAGTGGGCCTATCAAATGGCAATGTATGGCATTACAGTGCGATACATTTACCGCATCGTAGTGTATAAAAAGGCAGACTTCTCAATGCTACGGCTTGTACACGTTGCTTGGCAGTCGCTGTGTCCCTGCCGGAAAAAAACAAAGTAGCATTGCGCAATTACCTCGCTTGTTGCGCAATCCTCGCACTCAGCAATTACCCCCCCACCACCCCGCCACTCTTCTATTTTTATTGTATTTTAGCTGGTTTAGAATTCTGGCGTGGGTGTAGGTGTGGGGGGTGCGGGCGGGCGGGCGGACGGACGGAGGGGGGGCCGAGTTCACACCAGGCGCTTGACCGCGTGATCAACATCCTCTGGCCCCCCTGTTTCAGAGGTCGTGTGTCACCCGTCGCAGGCTAATTAGCGCGCTAATTAGCGCTGTCATTGAGTTGCCGTGGTAATCGGGTGGACGGAGAGTTGCGCCGCAATTGTCACCGCTCCCTGAAGGCTGAGCTTGTTGCACTGGACGAGTTGCGAACGCCGCCGCTGAGACGTGAAAATGTGGTGTTGGTTAGTGGTTACGGGAGAGTTAGGGCAGCGTGGAGGGCTCGTATAGTGGCTGGTAGCAATTTGATCACGGTTATGGTGAATTCATGCACTTGTGATAGTTGAATTGTTGATTACTGTTAGGGCCAGCGTGAGGGCTAGTATATTAGTATCCGGGGCTGTCAACTGACCAGGAAATAACACGTGGAAGTATAGTACAGCAAGTGGGTTAGTGAGCAACTTGCGTGTGTGTGTGTTTATGGTCTCGCTCTTTAAGAAGGGGGGCCGCACTGATTGTAACAACTACCGCAGCATCTCCCTCCTCATTGCGAAGCCAGGAAACGTCATGGCAAGGATTATTCAACATCACCTTGCCAAGAGAGGCCTGCTGTGCCCCAATGTGGTTTCAGACCAGGGCGGTCCAGCACAGACGCCATATTTTCTATCCGTTTGCTACAGCAGAGGTGTACGGGATTTTAACAGGACCTATACATATCTGCATTATTGACCTGACCAATGCCTATGATGGTCATCATCATTAAGGACATTCACAGGCCCGGTTAAAACCGCGTGGCCGGGAGTCGGAGCCATTCAACTTGCGGATGGACAGGGATATGCGCTGACACCTTTATTAACACCTTTTTCGACTATGTAGTTAGAGATGCAAATACAATGGGAGGCTGATCGATGCCCGAGTGCGATCAAGGGATGGCTCCTGATGGCTTGGTAATCGCTGCTCACTCTGAGGAGCTGTAGACTCTGTCGCTGAACCTGGAGCGTAACACGTGGGGCCTTGCCCTCAGTCCCGCAAGAAGACAGCTCCCGTCGAGAGATTCTGTGTCATCAAACACTCCACCCCCTCAAGTCCCCCATGAGTGGTGGGGCAGTTGTGGAGAGAGTGGAGAAGTTCCCATACCTGGACAGTGTGCTTTTGACTAGTTCCAGTTTGGAAGCAGAGGTCCCACTCTTTTCATCGGCTGCGTAGCGCTGTGTGGAAGCTACCTGGCCTGACACGTCAAAGCTCAAGGTCTTCTCGGTCACAGTAATGTCCTGCTTTCTCTAAACTCGCGTAAAGTGGACCGCTCCGAAATAACATATGCGCCGGTTTGAATCATTTAGCCTGGGCTGTCTACTCTCTGTCCTGGGTTTGACCAGACATGATTGTGTGTGGAGCAGATCGTTGAAACTTCATCGGTGTGCTCCAACTGTAAGTAAGGCAGCATTGGCTAAGTCACGTAGCCTGCCATGTGGCGAAAAGTCGTACTCAGTTTGTAAATGTTGTGGCTTGGCTCTCCAACACACCTGTGTGCTGTACTAGTGACGAATTGGCCACGTTCTGTTTACGTGACAACCCTTACTAGTTGGCTGTGTCGGGTGGTGGCGGGTTTTAACGACACATGTATATATTTACGCGATTTAACCCAAAAACCTTTATGGATCATGTAGCCTGCATGTCCAGCTACCGCATGCCCAAGTAGCTTCTCTTTGGCTGAATAGGGGGGTGGGGGTTAAACGGGCGGGGCACGGGCTAGAGGAGACATGGGCTGATGTGGTACAGTATAGGATACGGAGCTGAGTGGCCTCGCCGATTATATTATTGGTACGAGCGGTGTCAAGCTCGGCTTCTCGGGAGAGACGCTCGCGAAGGACGCTGCTACTGGGCAGAGCACCCGGGTCGATAAAATGCGGAAAATATGCGTAGTAGGGGGACACAGGTGGGGCATCTGTCAGTCATCTCGGTGAACCCAAAACACCTGGGTCTGTCACGTGACCTCCTGCCAGCAATGAGCCTTCTGACACTTCGCATGGCCTCAAAGTGCACCTAGCCTGGCACAAGCGCTGTGAATGATGTCACCGTCACTTAGTGGCGAATGGCGGTTGTTGTTGATGCACACCTGTCAAGCCCTTATCAGTGCCCTACCTTATTCCAGACCAATTCAGACCTTATTGGTCACCCCGTGCCCTTTATAAATCTCAACGTTCATCCTACAAAGTCCCATCGCAAGGGAAACACACAAACAAATAGACAGACAAAACATTCGCCCGTATTGCAAGCGGGTATACGCCGCATGGGCCGGAGCACTCAATTTCTCTGTACAAGAAATACGGGGAAAACGGTTGACACGGTATGTTGGTGTTGCTGTTCCTTCGTACGCGTGGTGGGTGTTTTTTTGTATCTCTTTCTTCTTTCTTTCTCTGGGGTTCTCCATATATCTCCCGGAGCAATCCTCGAAAACAGCGTGACCCCCCCCCCCCCCACCTAAACCCGCTCGCGTCGCCGTGTGCGCGGATCATCGGCAGGGCGCGGTTGTTGCGTTTGTTCGCGGTTCTCTCTCGCCGCCCGCGTCTCGACCTCGAGCAATTGATTCGGGAGGAAGTCACGGGGGGCCTTATCTCGCGAGCGCGATGCCAGGAAGGGAGATAAAGGCGGCTGTGGCCCAGGACTCTGTCCTCCTTGCTAGGGGCAAGGCGCGGAACGGATTGCGGGTGGTGGGAACGATTACGATTGGCTTTGTGTGGTGTACCGCACGCGTACACACACACGTGTCTACAAGAGTACACACGTGTGTGTGTGTGTGTGTGCAACACTCATATATATATACATATATACAAGCAGCATAAATAGCTTCAATGCACACAGCTGCCGCACACACAGCAAAACCACAGGCGTACAGGTGTGACATACTGTATACACAGGTGTGAAGACAAAACGCAAATATCCCCAGTTTAGCCTTAACAGATTATTGGGGCAAGTGCTGTTAGCGAGCACCTATGAAGGCCCGCACAGCCCACGAGGGGGTTGTTCCGCCAGTACTACGCCCGGCCGCCTTTGTCTCCCCATTGGCGACATTTACACATCGCACCAGATACTCATTTAAGGCTCAGTCGACAAAGGGGAGTCCCGGGACAGTTTGAGATAATCGCCACAGGTGTTGGCAATGAGTGGGAATCGAACTCGGGTCGCCGGCTTTGTAGCGCAGCGCGCACTAACCACTGCGCCACCGCTCCCCGCACACCACCCACAGAACATCCCATCCGTGGCAAACGCACACACAACCCGACACACACACACACACAACCCGACACGCACACACAAATACAACCCGACCCACACACACAAACACAACCCGACACACACACACACAACCCGACCCACACACACACACAATCTGACACACACACAACCCAACACACACACACACAACCCGGCACACACACACAACCCGACACACACACACAACCCGACACACACAACCCGACACACAAACACAACCCGACACACACACACAACCCGACCCACACACACAAACACAACCCGACACACACACACAAATACAACCCGACACACACACACAACCCGGCACACACACACACAACCCGACACACACACACAACCCGACACACACAACCCGACACACACAACCCGACACACAAACACAACCCGACACATACACACAACCCGACCCACACACACAAACACAACCCGACCCACACACACAAACACAACCCGACACACACACAAACACACAACCCGACACACACAGACAAACACAACCCGACACACACACAGAACCCGACACACACACACAACCCGGCACACACACACAACCCGACACACATACACACAACCCGACCCACACACAGAACCCAACACACACACACAACCCAACACACACACAAACATACAACCCGACACACACACACACAACATGACACACACAACCCGACACACACATACAACCCGACACACACATACAACCCGACACACATACACACAACCCGACACACACACACAGTCACCTTACACTCATACCCATCGCTCCTGTGGTTTACCCACCACCGCTCTGCACCTGGATGTGGGCTGCTGTTGCCGCCTCGTTTTTTTCCCTCTTAAATCTGCTCCTCCAATAACAAGCCCCGATACTTGCACAGAGTCTGTCGCCTTCCAAGGCAGGAATGTTCCCACTGCGCTTAGGTGTGTGGGGGGGTCACGGGGTGGGGGGGGGACTGTGGGGGCGGTTTGGAGCGGTGGTGGAGCGGTTGATGTACTCGGAGGGAGTCGCTGGTGGTGGAGGACGCAGACTTAGTGGTTGTGTGGCGGTTAGCGCGCTGCGCTCCTAAAACCAACCACCTGAGTTCGATTCCCACTGAATCGGCCCTGGGCTTACCCTAGTTCGACTCAGCCTCAAATGTGTACCCGGTGCAATGTGCTAACATCGCTAACATCATCTTCTTGGTTCTTTCGGTAAAGTCACGTAGGAGGGAAATAATAAAATAATAAAAAATTAAGCTAACATCGCCGAGCCTGACACTGGACACACAACCCCTCGTGTGCCGTTCCGGCCTTCGTTAGGTGCTGATCCGCAGCCTCCACCTTTCCCGCACCTTCTATTAGAACGGCTGGCTACGTACGGTGCGAAAAAAGTTCAACAAACATGCATTGCTGAGCACTCACGGATCTCAATACAATTCTCAATCTACCCCCCCCCCCCCATATCCCTTCCCCAGTTCTCCTACAGTCGTCAGGCTTACGTGGAGACCGCGTAACTACACGGGTGGCTCTCGCTCTGTATTTCATTTGCCTATAGGCTCAGCACAAACTCACACTTGCAAATATCCCCCTGTTGGTTTATGTAATAATGCCACGCTTAATATGTATTTACCCACCCGCCCAGACGAGCCATGTGGCTGAGTGTCAAGATTTACTTTTATCCGGAGGATCCCACTGTCAGGACGTTTTGGACAAACATCACATTCGTTTTCATCAACATGCTCACCAGCCATGACCAGTCCACTGCTGGATCAAAACATCCCCAGAACCGTCACCATCTCTAGCGCCTACACTCACCAAAAACGATTTAATGTCTCCTTCCATCTCCTCCTCCGTGGATGTCATCTCGAATGCGCCTCGAACCACCATTGGCTGCCGGTCGGTCATTGCACCTGACCCCAAGCCCTCTCGAGCCTTCTCGCGACAGCTCTTAACATTTCCAGAAATATCTTTAAAATGACTATCTTCCCGAATCCATCTCTTCCTCCTTCTGTATCTCGATGTAAATGCCAAGCATGTCCTTCCCAATGCTCCTTTGTACATTTTACAATTGCTATTTCATTTTCTTCGTCAATGACCACGTGGTTCTGATCTGTATGTCACAAGAAGTGGCACGCATTGATCAAAGATGTTCGTCTGCAGGCACAATCGTTCGTGTGTCGCATTTCCGTTTCCCAAATTCAACTTTCGAAAGGCATCCATCCGCCAACATTTTGTCCACCAATTATTATGCGTATATTATGAAGAAGGACCATTGCCTGAAACGTCACCTATAATATATATTTCCTTCTTAAGGCCACTGTTTCTTTTTTAAATTAACGTTTCTTTTTTAATGATGCCAAGTGACATTGCTCCCAAGTGTGAAGTGGGTGCAACTACAGCTGTGCCCGCGGGATGGAGGGGGGGGCATCCAGATACGAAAATAGGGGAAGGCGGAGAGGGGCGTGGGGGGACGTGTCATTGCTTACACCAGGACCAATACCAACTGGACATCTGTTTAAAAAGAGGTTCATAGCTTATCGGATTCCTCCAGTATGAATACATTCTGATTCTGAGGTACGAAACGCCACTGATTTGACAAAAAATAAGTATAACCCGTAAAAACAAAGTTTTTCACTCTAAATTCTTTATATGCGTGGCGGCTAGAGTCCTATCGTCCTCTGGCTTGAGATGGCTGCCACCTATGGGTCAGATGATTGTCTGCCAGTATTAAACAATTGGTAATTAAATATTTAATTTGTTTTCCCTAAACAGTGTAAAATTTTTGAAAAAAATTTTCACGAACATTAATTGTCTCGCACAACGAGTTTGTGTGCAAAATGTCAACTCGATTGGATCACGGGAAGTGGGTTAAAAAACTACCGAAAGGTTTGCACGGTCGTAAGCAAGCAAGCAAGCACGCAAGCAAGCAAGCAAGCGAACTTAATATAAAGGATTTAAAAAACGTTTGAAATGTGCGATTTCTCGTCGGATCTCGGAAGCTAAGCAGAATTGAGACTGGTTCGTACTTGGATGAGTAATTACCACCACCGTGGCTTGCCAGGTGTTGTAGGCACGGAACTGCGAGGTGTGGTCAGGAAACCATTGCACCACTGAGCGTCACCCTCCTGGAACGTTTGGTGGGTTTTTTCCGGCTTCTCCGGGCTCCTCCCGAATATCCTGCTTGATTCGCAGCATCGCTGGGTGACGACGCCACAAAAATATCTATAAATACATGACGAGAAAAAAATGTGAAGGTCAGAATCATCTCTTTGGACTTCCAACTCTGACTTGCCAGATACATTGAGTCCTCACAATGACCACCCCCCTCTCTGTCTCTCCCATGTTTGTTTGTTGTAGTACAGAGTTAGACTCATGGCCTTAATCTAAGTTGTCTTGTGGTTATTGTTGTTGTTGTTAGACTTGTATCCCACTGGGATTTTTGCACGCAGCGTTGGTGTACGTTTTTTTTTTCTGCAATATGTTGCTGTCTTTTCTTGGATTTTCTGTTTGCACTTAGTCACATGTTCACTTTTAAGATGTTTTTTGTTCATGTTTTTGTTTTTTGTTTGTTGCGGTTGCACCCGATTCAAGAGCCGAATGGCTCACAGGGCTATACCTAATACATGAACTTGAACTTGAAGTCCATGGACCAATCGCCCCCCACCTCCCGCCTTGCACACCACGTAACCTGCCACCCCACGCTGCCTCCGTTGTCCACTGCGCCAGCTCGGGGCCGTAATTGTACACCAGGAAGTAATAATCTAATAGTCTAATGGAATTGTCAGCGTGTTTGTCGTTGGACACATTTGATGGGCACATTCCTGCAAGTCACGGCGGCCTGTGCGGCAAGACGCGCTGCGAGGAGAGGGGGGTTGGGGGTGTGTGTGTGGGGGGGTGTGTGTGGGGGGGTGTGGGGGTGTGTGTGGGTGTGTGTGGGAGTGTGTGTGTGGGTGTGGGAGTGTGTGTGTGGGGGGGTGTGTGTGGGGGTGTGGGGGTGTGTGTGGGGGTGTGTGTGGGGGTGTGTGTGGGGGTGTGTGTGGGGTGTGTGGGTGTGTGTGGGTGTGTGTGTGGGTGTGTGTATGGGGGTGTGTGTGAGGGGGGGGGTGCGGGGGGGGTATGTGGGGGGGGGGTGGGGGTGTGTGTGTGGGGGTGTGTGTGGGGGTGTGTGTGGGTGTGTGTGTGTGGGGGTGTGTGTGGGGGTGTGTGTTGGGTTGTGTGAGGGGGTAAGGGGGTGTGGGGGGTAGGGGTGTGGGATGGGGTGTGGCGGTGTGGGGGGGGTGTGGGTGTGGGGGGGGGTCATTCCCAGCCACCGCGCGGCTGCACGGGAATTCGGCCAGACTCGAGATTTGGCCAAACACCAGCGGTTAGTGAAAGCGCCCCCCCCCCATCCGATGGGTCCTGTTCGGTGCGATGTTTGAGATGTATTATCCCCGTGGGATGTGTGCCCCCCCCCCCCATGGGCTGTGGTGCAGTTGCACCGTCTACACACTTTGTAGCTCTGTCACACTGGGTACGGTGATGTAGAAGTGTGCATCCATGGAGTGCTGTCGAAAAGCAGAATTTTAAAATGAAAAACAACATACCAACGTGCCGCGAGAACACATACTGTGTGTGTGTGTCGATACGTCCCAAATGCAGTGGCATGGATCATAAGCGCGGCCAATTGATGAAGCAAACGGAACAAACTGGAGAGGAGCACGGCGAGTTGCTTCGCCATCCGTCTGTGCTTTCGGGGTTTGCTCCACGTGTCGCAGACGCTCAATGCTGATGTCCTCTGACCACACCGAGCAGCCCCGACGCCTACAACGCCTGGCAAGACCCGGTGGACTCAAAGTCCAACTACGAACTGGTCTGAAACCAGCGCAGTTTTCAAGATGATTGACCAATTTAATAATAATGTGAACGAGTGACTGTGGCTGCAGGACAAAACAAATGACTGGCTCACCGAATTAGTGAATGGATGGCTGCATGCCCGAATAAATGAACGATTGACTGACCGAGTGAACGACTGATTCAACGTCAAAATGAACGCTTTAAGAAATATGTGAACGGATTAACAATCAACTGATCGAACGACTGAATTAATGAATGGTTGACCGGCTGAATGTATGAATGAACGCCAGACACCGCCTACTCCGTAGCCACTCTGCACTTCCGGATCACAGGGGTCAGTAGTGCAGCGGAGCAAACATCCTTCGGTTTTTTTTTGTTTTGGGAGGGGACCAACCCCGGCTGCCGCAGAGAAATCAAATAAAAATGAAACATTAACCCTCGTGTTTAGGAATCTGTCTCACGTTTCTCAACGTGTCTACCATTCTCCCACATCAAACGCTGCCTCTAATCTGCTGGTATTTCCCACGTGAGTGTGTTCGCTCTGTTTAATAGTATTACTTATTACAATGTGTGGTCGGGGTTTTTTGTTGTTGCTGTTCAGGTGAAGAGTTCATCCGAGTGGGATATTTGTAAGCCCCGATGCAAATGTGTGATTCGGGGATGACAAGTTAGTGTATTTTATAATGACTGTGATTAAACAACAAAAAATACGAATGTTCGAATGTGTATGCATGTCGTTTTGTTCCACATGGTAGGTAAGTAGATACACATATACGGAGGAATTATATCGGAGGTATGTATGTCGATTATATAGGGTACATGAAGATAGGGCAGCATGTTGAGCTGATAGGTAGACAAATAGGTATGCATTCTAGATTTGAAGCTTTCGTGACTGCAATGATTCATATTCTTAGGTTTTTTCGGTAAAGTCACGTAGGTAACCAGCCGGGCAGGTAGCGAGCTTGATACGCCTGTAAGCAGCTGTTCAAGGTATGAAACGGGTAGGTAGTTAAAAAGGTAGGCGGATAACCAGGTAAGTTAGACATCTACATAGCAAGGAATATAGGTAGTTAGAGATGTAGGTAAGAAGGTAGGTATGAAGATTCGGAGGCAGTTGGGCGGATAGGTTAGATAGTTAGGGACTTGACAAAACAATCGATAAAGTATGGAGATAAAGAGCAGTGCAATGGGTAGGCAGAATATAGCGACACAATGTGGGGCAGATTTGAGAGGCAGATAGGCAGAGAGTACACAGAGAGACTTGGAAGGTCACTCGCGGTGCAGGTGGCGAGCTGATTTAGAGTGCACAAAGCCAGCATGGGGATCACTATCTCCTCGACATCGACAGCAGCATCTCTCGCCGAGTACGCGGTCTCCACATCCTCCTTCCTGTACACCTCTGCATCTCATCCCACCCCTCTGCATCTCCTCCCACACACCTGCATCTCCTACCACACCTCTACTCCTCCTCCCACACCTCTAGAAGACCCCCCAGCCATCCCCGCTTGCACCGGTGGCGCTCGGGAAACTTGTTTTCTCTCTGCATCTCTGTGTACTTGTCTCGTTATGTATATCTGTGTATCTGTGTCTCTCTGTGTCTCGCTCGTCACCGTGGCGTGCGCGATGACCAGCACCACCACCACGTGACTTTTCTTTCGTGTTGTGCGCGGTGCTTTTAGCGCCACAGCGCGTCGATTTACAGCGTTTATTTTCATTTGTTTGCTGGTGACTTTGTGTATTTCATATCGAAATCGCCTCCAGTGTTGTTGCTGCTGGGGGCAATAAAAGTTGTTTAAAAGTCAAGTCTGTGTCTCTCTGTATATATACTGCATCTCTATCTCCCCCTCCCCCCTTACTGTCTGTCTCTCTGATTGAATCGTGTCTCTGTCTCGATCTAATATATCTCTCTGTACGTGTGTATCTCTATATCTGGCTCTCTCGTCCTCTCTCGGCTTATCCGTATCACTGTTAGTATCTCTGTCTGTCCCTCCACGTCTTTCTGCTCCTTTTTGTCAATGCATCAAATCTGTTTCCATCCAAGTCTATGTCTGTCTATCTTACCTGTCCTCCACCACTGCTCACTATTGCGGTTTTACTGTTGCTCTCTCTCGCTCCGTGTCTCTCTCTCTCTCTGTGTCGCCTCTTGTTTGCTCTGCGTGTTGTTCCACGTCGCTTTGCCGCGGGCGATCCATTGCCGCAGTATATCTCGAGAGAGCGAGAGATGGAAAGAGAGAGAGAGAGAGGAGGGAGAGAAGGGGAGAGACGCGGGCAGGTGACTACGTGCGAGGGAGGGTGCAGGGAAGGGAAGGAATGTGGGTACGAGACGGTGGGCGGACGTGGTAGTCACTCAAGGAGGTGGGGTGATGATGAATGGGTGGTGATGGCGGCAGTGATGATGATGATGGTGTTGATGGCGAGGGTGGTGGTGCCGAGGATGATAGCCGCGTGAACACCGCTTGTGCGTGTGTTTAGAGAAAACGTAAAGTGAAGAACACTGATACGCACACGCTGATGCGTACACACGGCGCACACATCGAAACGACAGCCACCATTCGCCACGAAGCGGCTGTGATGTCGCCACGGCCCTTGTGCCAGGCTAGGTCCACCTTGAGGCCACGAGAACGGTCGAAGGCTCGCTGACGCATGACTGGCAGATGCACCACTCACCTCCATATCCTCCTGTAACTACATCAACCCATCTCTTCCCTAGCCCGTGGCTCGCCCGTTTAGGATTGTTGGGGCATGCGGTGGCTGGGCATGCGGGCTTCGTGACCCAGCCAATACAGCCTTGACCGCCGGAGGAGCTCACTGATGGGAATGTGTCCAGATCTTTCAAGGCTTGGTGTATTCCTCACATAATCCATCCCTGGTTTAACGAGGATGGAGCTTAGGCAGGCCAGCCTGAATGTTTCAAAATGCCGCTGATGTTCCATTTCAGGGGTCCACGTTGCACAGGCTTAGAGAAGAGATTGCATAATTCTGATCGAGAAGGCCTAAAGCGACAAACCAGGTAGCTTCCACACAGTATTACGTAGCCGATGAAAAGATAATGACGCTTGACTCATACGGAGTCGGACCTCTGCTGCCAAACGTGAGCTCGTCAACACAGCACGCTTCTCTGGTACGGACACTTCCCCACTCTCTCATGGGAAGTCAAGGGGATCGAGCATTTGACATAACACACCCATAGCTTAGTTTTGGTGGGGCTGCTCACTCCAGAGTGAAACCACCAGATCATCACGGTTGACCAATAAGGAGCCATCTCCCTTGACTGCACCGGGAATCGATCAGCCTCCCATTGTATCTCCTGTCCTGGATGTGAATTCATCTGGAACAGCCATGGAGGGCTGCTCGAAGGCTGTGGTCGACAAAAGATGTGAAATAATGTTGGGGGCCAGAGGACTGGCAAATGCACCAGCTGTGCCCCCGACTGTGCCAACTTGCCGTTTTTAACCGCCCGCCGCTCCGCCCGTTGTTGTGAGCGTCGCTCCTTTGTTGTTGCTGTAGGGCGACTGCCTCCAACTGCCCAGTAGCACGGCACACACACTCACCCAGCAAACAACGCACACCCAAACAACAAAGACGAAGCCCTAATATATAGCCTGAGCAGACTGTTGGAGCAAGTGTAGTTAGCGAGCACCTATGAAGGCCGGCACGGCATACGAGGAGGTGGATGGCCAGCTCCCTATCTGACCGCCTTTGTCTCCCTAGTGATGATGTTTACCACACACCGCACCAGGTAATTATTTGAGGCCGAGTCGACCACACACCACAACGACAAAAAACCCCGTGTAGCCTTAACAGCCTATTGAGGCAAGTTATGTTAGCGAGCTCCTATAAAGGCCGGCACGGCACACGAGGGGGTGGGTGACCAACACCACGCCCGGCCGCCTTTGTCTCCCTAGTGGCGATGTTTACACTTTGCACCAGGTAATCATTTGAGGCTGAGTCGACCAAGGGGAGGCTCAGGATCGGTTCAAATAATCGTCACCAGTGATGGCCGTGAGCGGGAATCGAACCCGGGTCGCCAGGTTCGTAGCGCAGCGCGCTAACCGCTACACTACCGCTCCCCACGGCACGGCACACACTCACAGACACACACACACATTCCCCGCTCACCGCTGTCAACGTGCAGTCCGCGGTGCTCCGAGTTGCTACGAGATAAAGCGACAACAGTCACCGGGAAATCGAGCCCTGAAATCCGCCAGTGCTCCAATTAGGGCAATCACCAGAACATTGCCACGGAGATTTAAAAAAAAGTATTTGAACACTAATCCTGATGTGTTGAGTTTGCACAAAAGACACAAAAAAACAAAGATCCCCCGTATAACCTTAGCAGACTGTTGGGGCAAGTGACATTAGCGAGCATCCATGGAGCCCCGCACGGCGTACGATTGGGTGGGTGGCCAACACCACGCCAGCCGACTTTATAGCCTTAGTACTTAGTTGCGATGATTTCACATCGCACCAGGGGTACTCACCTTGATGCTCAGTCGAACTAGGGGAGGCCCGTGAACAATTAAAATAATCGTCACTGTTGGTGGTCGTAGGGGAGGATCGAACTCGCGGGGCCGGGTTCACGGCGTCGCGCGCAATCCACTGCTCCACCTCCAACCCGACAAACGTAGGCACGTGTGTACGTGTGTGTGTGTGTGTGAACTCGACTAAATTCCATTGCTATCATTACATCTCCTATCCCGAGGCTCTTAACTTGCCTGGCCGCACTGCGCTGCTAAAGCTGCTCTTGGGCTGTGACAGTGATCCGGAGAGCCGGTGCGGAATATGATGTTGCAGGAGAGGCGTGCATGGGTGTTTTGTTGTTGTTGTTGTTGCTATAAACATCCAAATAAATGCATTGAGGCCCTTGAGCCGTCGGTATCAACTGGCGCGGCAGAAATAATAAAGATTTTATAGAAGGATTCCTTCTCCTGGATCCCAAATATAGTTCCTAGCAAGGTGAGCGTGGTATTACAGCAAGTTTGATAGAGAATATCGTTTTTTTAAAGGATATAAGCACTTTACAATACCTATAATGTGATGCGAAACATCTAATGAATGTAAGTGTCGAGACGTAGCATACGTAGGCAATGTGTCGCGACAAAACAGACGGTATTTAGACAAATTCAAACAGAAGATATTTAAACGAAGCTTTCTGCCCACGGCGGACACTGCCCATATTTAATTCTGGTTGCAGTCGCCACCCCAGGTGCAAATGACCAGCCCCGCTTGGATCGCGGGATAATGAGAGCAATTCTGTGACTTCGGACGGACGGACGCATTGTCTCGGACGCTCAACACGTGTGTCCAATGAATCGCATGAGAGTGAAGTAGCTTCATTATGTTTTACCTGGACATTGCTGAGACATCAGTAATCATAGGTGGCCATTCCTGTTCTATCATCATCAATATTCGAAATGCTGGCCGTGCTTACCACGCCCTCCCAAGAAGGACGTTGAGCAGCAATTAAATACCCGCGCCCCGTGCGTTCATTAATTAGATTCACATCCCGTAGCGCAGGCTGCATCCGTGATGCATTTACCTCCTGGGCGTGCTGTTTGTGGCAGCGGCAGCAGCGGCGTGGTGCTTGCCACCCACGCCCTCGTGTGACGTTGGTAGGTGCTGGCTAACAGCACTTGCCCTAACAGTCTCTTCAAGATATAGGGGTTCTTTGTACGCATGTATGTTGAACTTTTGTCGCACCGTACGTAGCCACCCGTGCTAATCGGAGGTGCGGGGGGGGGGGGGAGAAGCACAACAAACTAAACACCATAAAAGCAGTTCTAAAGAAAAGAGTTTTCAATCCAGATTAAAATTTGCGTAGCTCCAGTGGCTTCCTAATATCTGAATGAAGAGCGTTCCAGACGGCCGCCGGAGCGCACCTAATCCGCGCTTGCTATCCGACGCTTTGAACGCAAGGGTTGATGGATCGCATAGAGAAACTCATAAAAAAAAACGCGTTGGGCTGCAAGGTGGCCGTGAACCCGTCTGTGTGGTCATGCAGCGAGTGGGCTCGTGAAAGCCAGTCATGGGGCTCCTGTGAGTTCACACATACGGGTTCACGGAATTGTTTTTTACCGCTTCTCAACAGTTCTCCCACGTGAAGTAAAACGCCCCCTATTTTAAAACGGAATTTTATCAAACATTCTAACGCAGGACCCTCATTCCAAATAATTATGAGGCTCAGCGAGGCTTGCCTGGAATGATAAATGTGATTCCTATTCAGAGATCACCATCGTATGAGATATCGCTATGCTGACTGACTTTTTTTTGGTGGGTAACGGTGGTGCACTATTTATTGCACCGCGCACCGAACCTAGTGAGCTGAGTTCGATTCCCGGCCAAGGCTAACATATATAGCGAGCGAAATCTAAATCTGGCCTCTGGGTTTCTTCCTCGTTCACCAATCCGCCATTGACCAGCGTGGTGAAGTATGGTCAAACAACCTATCGGAATCAACGAGACATGTATCTTGATTTAAAGCTTTCGTGACTGTAGGGATTCATATTCTTGGTTCTTTCGGTAAAGTCACGTAGAAGGGAAACAATGAAATAATAAAAATATAAAACAATACAATTTTCACGACGTTTCGACTGCAACACAAGCAATCATCATCAGGTGTGTTATTGCTTGTGTTGCAGTCGAAACGTCGTGAAAATGTTATTGTTTTATATTTGTATTATTTAATTGTTTCCCTTCTACGTGACTGTACCGAAAGAACCAAGAATAAGGCATGTATTGCTCACCATCAACCAGTGACTTGACACCATGGCCTGTAAATTATTATTATTGAATTATTGAATTTATATTTTCTTTCGCCAACGGCCGATGTGGAAATCATCCCTTCCACACCTCCGAGTAACACGGTTGGCTACGTACGGTGCGAAAGAAGATCTGCGTACATACCTCCACTGGTAGTCATGCCCGTGACTATGCGTATGCAAAACCCCACTGGGGACTTTACATCAGTGTCGCAATGCATTTTGATTGTGATGCATTTGCTCTATAAGCGATCGTCACACGCTAGCACGCGCGCACGTAAGTTGAGCCACCTTCACGGTAACATTTAAGAGGCTGGTGGATGGGTCACGATGGGTCACGATGGTTCACGATGGTCCTGCGCACCAGTAGCTTGTTTCCCTGTGGCAGGGGTGGGGAACATTTTTTTTCTGCCAAGGGACATTTGGATATTTATAACATCATTCGCGGGCCAAACAAAATTATCAACTTAAAAATTTGCCTGTTATATTTGCTCATACATTTAATTAACTCACCCCTAATCTGATGGCTGGAACTGATTCTCTATTAGTGAGGCGTGTGATGTTAGCTGGTATTGATGATGTTGCTACTCGCAACTGTTTTTTTAGGTTTGCTCCTAGATTTATTGAATTCCCAGTCCTGCCTGCGGTTGCCTTGGCAGGGCCAGACCAAATGATTTCGCAGGCCTTATTCGGCCTGCTGGCCGGACGTTCCCCACCCCTGCCCTATGGGGTGAGACCGTAATAGCAACGCAACTTGGAGTGAGATTTGTTCACATTTGGGATCATCATCATTACAAGAACAATCGTCTCCCCACCCCCGGCCCCCCGACTTTGCTACAGACAGACGGACTGAGCGAACGCATTCGTGCTCATGGTGACAGCGCTAAGGAGTAAAGTATTTACTTAGACAAAAATATTCGTAAGAAGGTGTTTGTTAAGGCCCTCCACCACCCGACGCAGGCAAACAAATACAATTGGCTATGTCGGGTGGTGGAGGGTTTTAACGACACAAACTTGGCAAGCTCATTAAGTGGCCTAACCCAAAACAATAAATTATAAACTAAACACTTTTTCTCAGTATTTTACCAGGTAAGGCCCACTGAGCTATATAGGCCTTTATTCAGAAGCGACCTGGCCACAAATGATAGCCCAATAAAGTAGCTTATGATGTGGGAATATATAGCAAGTTACTGAATGTGGACGGGAACAACCGGAGAACCGGAAAATAAATCCACGCGACCACGGGGAGACAGACATGTAAACTCCAAATATACAGGCGTCAAGGTCGGGATCACACCCCCCCGACCTCCTGTATACCAGGCGAAGTAGTTAACATACTGCCACCGAGACTGCAAAAGCCCACGCGTTAAACACTATGGTTACCCTGGCAAAATCGGTTATTATAAATCAAACTGCTGCTCTTCTGGAGATACCCCTAGGGTGAAATGATGATGCATCCGTTATGTTTGTCCATGAGCAACGGTGAGGAGGTGGAAAAGGATGAAGAGAAGGCGAAAGAGGGTTAGCAATCGACTCTACGCTGTGTGTCCCAGGTGTGCTGTGTGATTTTCGCTGATGGGAGACAAGTCTGTGTCGATGTCCTTGCTTCAGCTGTGAACGGGAAGGGGTCGGCTCGGGTTGAGGTGGGTTTGGTAAAAATCTTACCACCCACGTTGCGTTCAGTGTGTGTGTGTAAGCGTGTGAGGTTTGCGTGTGTATCTGTGAGTGCGTCTTCACGTGCTTCTCCGTTTGTGTGGCATTGTGTAAGGGTGCATGCGGGGAGCGGTGGCACTGTGGTTTGCGCACTGTGCTACAAACTCGGCTACCGGAGTTCTATTCCGAGCATCGGTTAATATCGTTAGCTAGTATCTGTATCGATCCAGGGCCTCCTTTAGGCTGTCTCAGCCTTAAATGAGTCCATGGTGCCGTGTGTAAACATTAGCGCTGTGGAGAAAAAAAGGCAGCCGGGCGTGGTGCTGGTCACCCACCTCCTCGTGTGCTGCGTTGGCCTTCAGAGGTGTTCGCTAACAGCACTTGCCCCAAAGGTGCATGTTAGTGTCGCGTAAGGGTGTGTGTGCGCACCTGTATGGGTAGCGGTAGTGTGGCGGTTAGCGCTGCGCTGCGAACACGGCGACCCGAGTTCGATTCCCGCTCACGGCCAACACCAGTGACGAATATCCGAACAGGGCCCTGGGACTCGCCTAGGTCGACTCGGCCTCAAACGAGCACCGGGTGCGATGTGTAAATATCGCCGCTAGGGAGAAAAAGGCGGCCCGCCGTTGTGCTGGCCACTCCAACCACCCCCCCCTCGTGTGCCGTGCACTTGCCCAACAGCCCGGTCAAGGCTACACGGGGGATCTTTGCATTTGTCTTTTCACCCGTGTGGAATGTTCCTGCGCTCGGTTCGCGACCGCACTGCCGAGCTGAGCTGCAACACGTAGACACGTAGGCACCCAGTCGCCCGCGTTCTGCGCGCACGTCACAGAGACCCGCGCCGTCACACACGGCCGGACAGCTTAGATCCGTATCGCTGGTGCTCTCTCTCTCTCTCGATCTCTCTCTCTCTCTCCGCACACCGGTTCACATACTGGGCAAACCGGTGTGCGCTTCTCAGAGCTTCGGCACGTACAACTTGAGCTTGAACTTCATGCACCCGCCCGCTCGCCCGCCCCAACCCCAACCACCTCTATCTCCACCACAATCAATATTATCATCAACAGCTGCAGCCATGATCTATCCACTGCTGGGTGAAGGCATGTCCGTAAACCTCGGTGCTCCAGTTGCCTCCCACATGCAAACACTCGTTTTATTTCGCAGACGACACCTTCGTGCGTAGAGGACCGCGGAGCCTCGGGAAATTGTTCGCAGCGGCTCACCGCGTGCTTGTCTGTGGTTCTCTCCGTACGAGAGCCAGCAACTAACTGTGCAGCAACGATCGCACAGCGTCAGTTTTTTCAAAATTTATTGCTGTGAATTTCACACCTGATGATGATTGCTTGTGTTGCAGTCGAAACGTCGTGATAATTTTGTATTGTTTTATATTTTTATTATTTTATTATTTCCCTTCTACGTGACTTTACCGAAATAACCAAGAATATATAAGTTGAATATTGCTGTTATTATATTATTGGTTATTTCGGTAAAGTCGTGTAGAAGGGAGATAATAAAATAATATAAATATAAAACAATAAAAGCTTCAGATAAAAAAATTGCTGTTATTGTCATACATCTCACGGAATCTCGCTATGCAATGATTCGCGTTGCTCTAGCGCACGCGAGTCGATGCCATCGATTTTTCCACATCCAGCGGTGGACGCCCTCTCTCCAATGTCGTTCCATCCTTTGGCTGGCACTCCATCATTCGTCTTGGCCACCGGCCACCGTCATCATCATCAGCGTCAGCGTCAGTATCCCCTCCAACAACCGCCGCCGTGTCCTGTCCAAGCACAACCCCCAATGAATTTCGGTTAAAGCTTTCATGACTGCAGGGATTCATATTCTTGGTTTTTTCGGTATAGTCACGCAGAAGGGAAATAATAAAATAATAAAAATCAAACATTGTTTTATTTTTATTATTTTTATAATGAAATAATACAACTCAAACATTATGTTTTTTATTATTATTTCACTTCTACGTGACTACCGAAAGAACCAAGAATATGAACCCCCAATGACTTTTATCGTCACGATCCACAATGGGTCCCTGGCTTGTGCTTTGTTCCCCAATGCACGTGTTGGCCTCTCTTCCTCTCAGTCAGTCACGTTTCAGTGTGCATCTCTCTGAGTAAAAAAAAAATACATTAATCGACCAACCCCCTCCCCCCACAACTATTAATTATGGTGGTGGGGGAGGATCTAGCTTGGCCCCTATCCAAAATATTGCGAGGCATAGACCCCCCGCCTCCCTCCTCCCCTGGCAGAATAACGTAGTTCGGCAAATGGATTTGGGAAAGCTCTGCTTTTGAAGATGTAACAAAATACCCAAATAGACCTCGACGTGTAATGTTTACACAGGTGTAAGAGATGGGGATGCATGGCCATGTTTTTTTTTTATGTCAGTCGGGTCTCTGCGGGTCGGAAACCCAGAATGATATATCTCCACACCGGGCACATCACATCCATTAAGATTGTTCGCCTTTCGGCTGTGGCTTCTGTGATCAAGCGCCACCTAACTCCGGCATGTTTCTGATTTTAAAGATGCGTGATTTACTGCTCGATTGCGCTGTTGGGCCAATGTGTGTGCCGGATGAGCTTGTGAATGTACATACACTAGCTCTACATTGAACGCACGTGATGTTAGCGAGCGTCTATTAAGGCCGTTACGACACACAAAGGGGAGGGTGGCTAGCACCATGCCCGGCCGCCTTTGTCTCCCTAATGGCAATGTTTTACACATTGCACCAGGTACTAACTTGAGGCTGACTCGACACACAACAACAGTTGCCATTCGCCACTAAATGGCGGTGACGTCACCGTTCAGGTTCACTCCGAGGCACGTGAAGTGTCGAAGGCCCCCTGACAGGTCACGGGACAGACCCATGCCCGACTTAATAGGTGCTCGCTAACAGAACTCGCCCAAATAGTCTGTATGGCTTATATATACATGAGTGCCTGTGTGTGTGTCGACTGGGTCATGTAGCCCGCATGCCCAACCATCGCAAGCCCAAGCACTTATTGTTTGGCCGGATAGAGGCGGCTAAATGGGCGTGGCACGAGCTGGAGAAGAGATGGACTGATGTGGGCCAAGAGGATGTGGGGTAGAGTGGACTTGCCAAAGCCTGGTGCTAGCGGTGTCAACATCTGCCTCTGTGGAGGAGGCTCGTGAAGGACGCTACTGGGCATTTGGAGGCTGTCGTCCTCCAACAATAACGAAGGGCAAATGAGCGACGCTCGCAACAACGAGCAGAGCGCCGGGCGGATAACATACAGCAAAGTTGTCACAGTAGGAGGCACAGCTGGTGCATCTGCCAGTCATCTCAGTCAGTTCATTGCACCTGGCTCTGTCCCGTAACCTCCTGCCAGCGAGCCTTCGACACTTCACGTGTCCTCGGAGTGCATCTGGCCTGGCACAAGCACTGGGAGGCCTCTGGCTTTGCCTTTGTGTGTGTGTACGTGTGGGGAGCGACAGTGCAGCGGTTAGCGTGCTGCGCTACGAACCACGCAACCCGGGTTCGATTCCTGCTCACGGTCAACACAAGTGGTGATTATCTGAAGCGGTCCCGGGTGTCCCCTGGTCGACTAACCCTCAAACGAGTGCCTGGTGCGACGTGTTAACATCGACACTGGGGAGACAAAAGCGGTCGGGCGTGGTTCTGACCACCCACCCCCTCGTGTGCCGTGCCGGCCTTTATATGTGCTCGCTAACAGCACTTGTCCCAACAGTCTGTTAAAGCTATACGGGGCATTTTTTGTCATTGGTGTTTTAGGGAGCAAATTGTTGAATTGTGCGAGGGGTGATGTAAGGTGGCTTTAAGGTGGTTTAACAATCAGCCCTGGCTATCAACATACGCCTCTGTTCATATATCGCTGTTAAAGATCCAGCGCATGACATCATTACCAAGTGTAGGCTATTATGCCTCCCGATGTATTTGTTCGAACGTGTGTAAGCGTGTGTGTGTGTGTGTCCCTGAGTGTGCGTATGTGTGTAAGAATGGAGATAAGACGTATGAAGGATCTCATCTTACGATCACCTGGTCACATCATCAGCAGCAATGCTGTCGCTGTAAGTGTTGTGTAAAGGCTGGCGTACTGATTACAAAGTCGTATTTGCATTGAGGAGTACGCGTATGTGTACTTGTGTGTAAATGAGTGTCTCAACGTGCATGGTTTGTATTGTGTGTGTATGTATGTGTCTGTATTTGGGGAACGGTAGTGTAGCGGTTAGCGCATTGCGCTACGGACTTGGCGACCCGAGTTCGATTCCCGCTCACGGCCAACGCCAGTGGTGATTATCTGAACCGGTCCTGGGCCTCCCCTAGGTCGACTCAGCCTCAAATGAGAATCTGGTGCGGTGTGTGTAAACATCGCCATTGGGGAAACAAAGGCGGCCGGGCGTGTTGTTGGGCACCCACCCCCTCGTGTGCCGTGCCGGCCTTCATAGGTGCTCGCTAACAGCACTTGCCTCAACAGTCTGTTCATGCTATACGGGGGATCTTTGTCTTTGTATTTGGGGAACGGTAGTGTGGTTAGCGCGCTACGCTTTGAAACCGGTCCAGAGTTAGATTCCCAACACCAGTCACAATTATCTGACCCGTTCCTGGGCCTCCCCTAGGTCAACTCAGCCTCAAATGAGTACGTGTAAACATCGCCGCTTGGGAGACAAAGGCGGCCGGGCGTGGTGCTGGCCAACCTCTCCATTATGCGCGGTGCCGGCCTTCATACCTGCACGCTAAAAGCACATGCCCCAGAAAATTGTTTATGCTACACGCGGGATATTTGTATTAATATGCATGCGTAGATCTGTGTGCTCTTCTGGACATGCGTTTGTAAGCATCCGTGTGTGCGGGCACGTCTGTGTCCATTAGCGTGTAATGTGCGTATGTGTGTCTGTGTGTCTGCATCTGTCTGTCTGCGTTTGTCTATCTGTGGGCACGTGTGTCTCTCTTCGTGTATGCATCTGTGTTATCGATACGTGGCGCGCATGCACATGCGTACATATGTGCACGTGGGTGGCATGACCTCAATGACCTCAGCCTGACTAGGTCACGGGAAATGAGACATAACCCCCACCTTTATTTATTTATTTATCTCCTCTCATCTCTCTCTCCTCTCACTCTCCTCCCAAGACCTTTCTTACCCCCATCCACTCTACGGGACTTCAGAACCCGCATTCCCACCTGGGACGATTTGCATGAACGGGGGAATGAGAGACAACGCGCAGCTTAAGTCTGTCTGGCCGCTGCGTTGTGGCGCAAAGGGGTCACGGGTACAGCAGCAGGAGGAGTTTGGGGGGGGGGGACAGGGGGAAAGGGGGCTTGGGTGATAGTTTATTCTGAATGTGCACGGCCTATGACTACGTTGGGAGATGTCTGCCAAAGCTTTAATCACAGCGACGCGAATGCCCGCACAAGACAAACATCGCAAACCGCACAGCCCACGGGGTCGTGTGAAGTGTCCACGTGTAGAGCCAGCACACACACACACACAAAGACAAAGGTCCCCCGTCTAGACTGTCACACACTTGGGGCAAGTGCTGTTAGCGAGCAGTAATTTTGAAGGCCGGCACGGCACACGAGGAGGTGGGTGGCCAGCACCATGCCCCCAGCCGTCTTTGTCTCCCTAGCGGCGATGTTTACAGACCGCACTAGGTACTCATTTGAGGCTGAGTCGACCTAGCGGAGGGCTAGGACCGGTTCAAATAATTGTCATCGGTGTTGGCCGTGAGCGAGAATCGAACTCGGGTCGCCGGGTTCGCAGCGCACCGCGATAACTGCTACACCACCGCTCCCCAGACACACACACACGCACCCACACACGCACCCACGCACACACACACGCACACACGCACGTACACACGCACCCATAGACAGACACACACGGGCAGGCAGTCCCACACCGGACGCGCATTCACTCCGTGTCTCGTTCCCACCTTGAGTTCACTGTGCAAACAAAAAAAAATGTTTTGGCACAGTGAGTGCGCCGATCAAGCGTTTGTTGGTGGAGCGTCTGCCTCGGTAATGTAAATTATGATCGCAATCGGTATTTTATCACCACTATCCGCAAAAATATTGAGCATTTATCGCGGGGCATCGTTGAGAAATATCAACGTTGTGCGCGGAAAGATGGCACAGTGGTTAGCACACCGCGTTAGGAACGCAGCGACTTGCGTTTGACCCCCCCCCCCACTCTCTCCCCGTATACACTACCCCATATACACTACATCGCCAAAGTAGTTGAAGTATGGTCAAACATGACTGTCATAGCGTTTGGAAGCTTTCGGCTTTGGATTGACAAAGGATCATCATCATCATGAAAAAATGTCATTCATATTTGATCACATTTCACCAGGCAGTTTAAAGTGTGAGTCCAAGGATGGTTGGTGTGGTAGTGAAGCGGTTAGCGCACTGCGCAATAAACCCGGCGACCTGAGTTTGATTCCCCTTCACGGCCAACACCAGTGACGATTATCTAAACCGGTCCTGGACCTCCCCTAGGTCGACTCAGCCTCAAATGAGTACCTGGTGCGATGTGTAAATATCGCCACTAGGGAGACAAAGGCGGCCGGTCGTGGTGTTGGCCACCCAGCCCCTCGTGTGCCCTGCCGGCCTTCATAGGTGCTCGCTAAAAGCACTTTCTCCAAAAGTCTGTTACAGGCTATACGGGGGATCTTCGTCGTTGTTTTTGGTGTGTTTTGCATCCGTCATAAAAGCGATCGCACACACGAAGTTTCAAGTTTATTTTGTTAAGTCGAGTGATGTTTCGAGAGACCAAAGCCAGTCTCATTAGCACGAGTGACCTGGGGCAGGAGTCGGCCAGAAGGGGCGATTATCGTAGTGCTTTGTCGCAATTGAGTAATTTGCGGGGAATTTTCGATTTTTTTTTGGGTGCAAATGTGGAATCTGACGCCGGCGCACAACGGATTTCTCTTGCGCATGACGTACGGGGATGTTTACCGTCCACTGTGAGCAGAGCAGACGGCGATGGTTATTATAATATGATATCAATCATGGATTCGAACAGCTATCTTCTGCAACAACAAGCGGTGGACGCGCTACCACGTGGCCGCATCAGCGCTCCACAGTCGAAGCAACGCACCTCCGTGCGGCCTTGAAGTCTGTTGGAGCAAGTGCTGTTAGCGAGCACCTATTAAGGTAGGCGCAGCGCACAAGGGCATGGGTGGTCACAGCGCCACGCCCTGCCCACGTTGTCTCCCCAGTCGCGATGTTTACACGCCGCACAAGGTACTCATTTGAGGCTGAGTCGACCTAGGGGAGGTCCAGGACCGGTTTAGATAATCGTCACTGATGTTGCCCGCGAGTGGGAACTCGGGTCGCTGGGTTCGTAGCGCATCGCGCTAACCGCTACGCTACCGCTCCCAACGCATGCACAAACACACACACAAGCAAAACGTCGCGCGCGTGCTGCGTGTGTGTGTGCTGTGTGTGTGTGCTGTGTGCGTGCGTGTGCGCAGTAAAAACGTGTGAATGGTAAATTCATCTGGGAGGAAGGTGCTGAGCAGAGATGTGGGTGAGGGTGTGGAGTGCTCTGAGTGTCACATTTTTTTGCCACCTCCATATGTTTGAAATGTTGTCCCTTTCTTTTTGCTCGTGTTATTTACGTTTCTCTCCGGGTTTTAAAACCACGAGGCGAGTTTATTTCTCGTCTCGCTCCGTGACGCGCTCGTCATGTGGTCAACGTTGTCCTCCGCAAACACGCAATAACGACCCACCCCCGTATAGCCTTACCAGAAATTTGCGACAAGTGCTGTGAGCGAGTAGCATCTAATGCAGGCCGGCATGGTACACCAGGGGGGTGGGTGACTAGCACCACGCCCGACCGCATTTGTCTCCCTCGTCCTGATGTTTTTACACCGCACAAGGTACTCATTTGAGGCTGAGTCGACCTAGGGGAGGCTCAGAACCGGTTCAGAAAATCGTCACTGGTGCTGGCCATGAGAGGTAATCGAACGCGGGTCACCGGGTTCAAAGCGCAACGCACCAGCCGCGACACTACCGCTCCCCACGAACATCGATAGCAAACAAACACACAGACACACGTGCTCACATACACATTGTCGAACATGCATACTCACACTCACATACACAGAAGACAAAGATTTCCCCATATACTCTTGAGCAGACTGTAGGGGCAAGTGCTGTTAGCGAGCACCTATGAAGGCCGGGACGGTACACGAGGGGGTGGGTGGCCAGCACCACGCCCGGCCGCCTTTGTTTCCTCAGTGGCGATGTTTACACACCGCACCAGGTATTCATTTGAGGCTGAGTCGTCCTAGGGGAGGCCCAGGACCTGTTCAGATAATCGTCACTGGTGTTGGCCGTGAGCGGGAATTGGACTCGGGGCATCGGGTTCATAGCGCAGCGCGCTAACCACTACACTACCGCTCCACCCTCTCACACACACACACACATGTGTTCACTCACACTCTCTCTCACACACACATATGTGCTCTCTCACTCTCTAACACACACACATGCTCACTCATACTCTCTCTCACACACACATGCTCACACTCTCTCACACACACACACATGCTCACACTCTTTCACATACACACATGCTCACTCACACTCTTTCACACTCTCACACACACATGCTCACACTCTCTCTCACACACACACACACATGCTCACACTCTTTCACACACACACATGCTCACTCACACTCTCTCACACTCTCACACACACATGCTCACACTCTCTCACACACACACACACACGTGCAAACACACTGCAGCCACTCAAGTTGAATTACTCAAAACACCCATAAAAGAGGCTAGGTGGTGCAAATAACAAAAATGGGAACACTTCACAATCGGTGATGTACAAATGATAATATTTATAGTGTTTGTGTGTACCATCTGTGGTATATGGCTCAAAACCACAATTTCCTGCCTTGCCTATTATTGGCTGCGTCCCTCTGAAGCGCTCGCTCGTCACCGTGGCGTGCGCGATGACCACCACAATCACCACGTGACGTTTCTTTCGTGTTGTGCGCGTTGCGTTTAGCGCCACAGCGCGTGGATTTGTATCGTTTATTTTCATTTGTTTTGCTGGTGACTTTGTGTGTTTCATATCCAAATCGCCTCCAGTGCTGTTGCTGCTGGCGGCAATAAAAGTTGTTTCAAAGTCAAAAGTCTCTCTCTCTATCTGCGATGTAAATGCGACAACATTTTCCGTGCAGCATCTTAAGATGCAGTCGAGTTCAAACGCCCTACAAATGCACGTTGTCCGATTTAAAACTCGGCGATGTTGATTCACTCGAGCAAAACGTGTAAATGTGGGAAATTTACCCACTCACCATGTAACAAAAACGATCTTGGTCTTTGAGTACAGGCATATGCGGAGTATGCTTGTGAGTTGGGACGTCATGGCCGGATGAATGTAAGCATCTTTTGAGGTTCCCAATAGAATGCGGTAATTGAGTGTTGCAAATGTAATTGCCAATCAGACGAGGTTGTGATGGCTTGGACACGTGCGCGGGGTGGCGGGAGGGCAGGTAACAGAGTCGGGCATTTGAGTGGCACCCAGAGGCTGGGAGAAGACGCAAAGCAAGATGATGGTGGCAATGAAATTCGACGTCGAGTGGTATTGCATCGTTGGCAGTGGCCCTGGTGGAAGGAATTAAATGTGCCCCTTGTCCAATTCACCCTCCTCTTTGTAGCCCGGAGCCTGAAGTCGTGCTGCCTGGTGGGTCTTGATGCAATTTGCACCCCGTGCACGCTCGATAGCTACCCCGCCGTGCAAGAGACAGACCTGACACCTCGGAGAGCATGTGACTGAACTTTGCAAGAACTACAGAGAGGTGGCGGGGACTTGGGGAGACCTTCATCCAGCAGTGTATTGACCATGGTTGCTTCTGCTGCTGATGATTATGATGATGATGAAAGAGAATCGAGCGAAATGAAGAAGGCGATTACAAGGAATTGGTCGACTGAAATCCCCTTTGTCCAATCGCCAGTGCAACGTGATGCGTTGGTGTTGCGTCTCATCCGTACCGTGTTGAACCACCATGCCGCAGGTCACCTTGCACTGCTCGACATTAGAAGCCCTACCTATTGTCTCTTTTCCTAAATTCTCATCGTCGCCAAAGCCGACGGTTATTGTCAATCCACTGCTAGATGAAGGCTTTCGCCAGCCACTACCACCCACTCCCCTGCGATGTAACAATCCACCTAGGAGCTGGCGCACGAGCTGGTGCCAATTTTTCTCGTAACATAGCTCACAATCCAAGAAGCACTCAATTATATCTATCACAACTTTCACAGTGCTTGCCTGTTGCAGCAGCGCAGCTCGCAGCCCACAATCGTAAGTGTGCGATTTCAAATCCTGCGTGGAGTTTGACTTAGCCCATCAGTGATTGTACTCAGGATAGTGCTCATCCTTGCCACAGGCACGCACACTCTCCCCACCTCCTTGCCTATGGGGGGGGGGGGGGAAGGTTCAAAAGCAACGGCGAGACAGCCGATGGCAGCAAGGTGGGTCGCTTCTGTTCTTCCGCGAAATGCGAGCACTGTCGTGGGCCGTGCCCTCTGCCACGTTCGCGGATCTGCGAGCCCTCGACTCACGCACTCGCGTCGGAGTGAGAAGCTCCAGGCTATGAACGAGGAAACTCATTTCATTCGGACTGTTTTGTGTGTGTTGTCCTTCCCCCGCACTTACGATTCGCAAGGTTCGCTACGTACGGTGCGAAGGAAGTCCTACGCACAAACATTCCAATACTTCAATGCTCATTGGAGCAGGGAATCACTTTTTTGCGTATCTGGCTGCTCAGCTTTTTCGGGCCTCTGCTCAGCAACCGTGATTTAAAGCGCCTTGGGCTTTGTTGCTGGGGGGGGCGGGGAGGGGTGGGGGGTTGTGAAATTAGGGCACGGGCTTCATGGGCTTGTTTGGCTGTCGGGACGGCAGAGGTGGGCTTGGTGGGAGCGGGCGGCATCGTGAATGGGGGAGCAGCTCAGGAAGGAGGCGAATATTAATGCTGACCCTTGCGCGGAGACAGGATTTACGGACGTGGTACTGGGGAGCTCATTCGGTGGGGGGGGGGGGGGTGCGTTGGAGGATGGGAGGGGGGCAAAGCCGCTTTATCCACCTACGTCAAGGCCGGCTAATGAATTCCGGACAGCGCGCATGGGCTAATGTGCGCGTCTTGCAGCGTGCGTTCACTTGCCGGTCCGGTTGTCCCCGTGTTCCTGTTGCAAGGGGAGCATGCGGCTTAGGCGTGCACACGCAGTCTCCACATCTAAATATATATATGCAATGTGGGGTAAGTGAATACGTATATATATATGTGCGTGTGTGTCACACTGCATAACAGTACACAACGTCCATTGCCGTTCATTCTTGGGAATGCAAGAGACACGCAGCACGCATTGCTCACTGCAAGAGTTCCCAACGGGGGAATGCATTCCTTGCTTTGTGGCGGCAAGGTGTTAACGTGGTGCACCACTCGGCGCCTCGCAGCAAGAAAGGCAAATGGGTTCGATTCCCGACCCGGGTCGCCTTTCTGCGTGGAGTTTGTCTGTTCACCCCTGTGTCCAGGATCCTCCGGTTTCCTTGCAGAGCTAAAATGAAACCACGCTATTTTTAACGGGCATTGGCCAAACATCCCAAAATGCTGAACAAAAAATAACTTGCAAATTACTCGTTTGGGATGACACACAGCAGCGACAGCGGCAGCAACAGCAACCTCGCAGTCCTACTGCGACAACTTGGCAGGACCCTCCCGCAAACGAGTGCTAAGCGAGGATTTCTTCAGTGAAGCAACTGGCCTGGTAATGATGACGAAACGCCACCAGCAGCGCCCTCGCTGCTGCTGCTGCTGCCGCTAGCTCCCCTGCTCTGGACACGGACGCCGGGACGAGCAAGGGAGAGGTTACCGGTTCGATCCGATCTCCCGTCGTGGCTGTTCAAGCAGAGGCGGGCAAGTTTCTTAAATGCCACCGACCCACCCATCCGCCAACTCCCAACCACGCTACCCTGTGCCCCACCCACCACGCCACCCTCTGTCCCACCCACCATCAGCATGAATGGGGTCCAACAACGGTTCGTTGGTTGATTGTGCGCATGTTCACGTGTGGTGGGGTAAAGTGTGTGTGGGGGGAGGGGGTTGTTATAGCGGTAGTGTAGCGGTTAGCGCGCTGCACTATGAACCTGGCAACCCGGGTTCGATTCCCGCTCACGGCTAACACCAGTGACGATTATCTGAACCGGTCCTGGACCTCCCCTAGGTCGACTCAGCCTTAAATGAGTACCTGGTGCGGTGTGTAACATCGCCACTGGGGAGACAAAGGCGGTCGGGCGTGGTGCTGGCCACCCACCCCCTCGTGTACCGTTCCGGCCTTCATATGTGCTCGCTAACAGCACTTGCCCCTACAGTCTGTTAAGGCTATACGGGGGATCTTTGTTATTCCCCACCTCGGCGTCTGACCAGCGCGGCAGGTCAGGCCAAACAGCATCTGCACCATAACCCAAATCGCCGTCGCAATCCTTCGTCTGTGGATGCAGTGTCTGTCCGTTTCATTTATAAAAAAATCTTCCGACGAACCTGGTACTGAAGCTATTGTGTCTTTTTTATTTTTGTAGTTTTGATATGAACCGGACATCTTTGGAAACAGAGCTTCGTCTCTCATCGGATTCCTCAAAGTCTAAATAAAGATTCCTATTCTGAACATTATTGGATCATCACAATACTGAACCGTACAGCAACAGAGTCAGCGCGGCACTGTGGATGATTCTTTGCTGTATATTGGCGAGGCGATGCCTTTCGATTCCTGACCATGGCGAGTTAAATCACAACCGATCTTGGGTTTGTTCACCTTGACCAGCATGTGTGGTCAGACAACCACCACCCCCTCCACCATCACCAAGATAGCGTGGGGTGAGGCCTTCATCCAGCAGCGCATTTACAAAGGGCCACACATACCCACACATGGGCCTTCATTTCTCACTCGATAGTTTCGGAAACGCTGGCTTGGAGTGTGGAGTGTCACGTAAGACACAGACTACAAGGTACGGCTATCCATAATGGCTCTACTTTGCTGTAACCTATATTCCCGTAATCCTACGAGGACAACACACGTATCATGTGGACAAAATAGGGCGAGATTGATGTGGCTTGCCAACGTAATTCCCGGGGCTGTCCCGGCTGATATTGAGCACTCCATGTGTACACATCTGCGTTATGTATGACTACTTCAGTTCACCCTCTCCGGTACCATACAGTATAATAAAAAAAAAATCATTTTACCTTTTTTACCTTCTTGTGTTGTTGATTTTTTTTCCTTCTTCGACGCGTGCACTGAGCGGAGCGCTCTTTGAGTGCCAGGTTACAAACTCAAAACAGTCGGTGATCCGGGGCCTGGTTTGAGAATGAGAGAATAAAAGCGTTTCCAGAAACCAGTGAGCGAGTGTTTTTTTTTTATTTTAATATCCCGGTGCTAGGGAATAAAGCCTCGCTTGCGGAGTGTGTGTGTGCGAGTGTGTGGATCTCTCCTAGGTCGACTCAGCCTCAAATGAGTACCTGCTGCGCTGTGCAAATCGGAGATGTGAGACATTGTCACTGTGGAGACAAAGGCGGCCGGGCGTGGTGCTGTGCCACCCACCCTCTCCGTGTGCCACAGAGCCGGTCTTCATAGGTGCTCGCTAACAGCACTTGCCCCAAGAGTCTGTTAATGCTATACGGGGGATCTTTGTCAGCGTGTGTGTGTGTGTGCTTCGCTTAGCCCCGATAATAACCTGAGATAACCCGATCCATAGGCAGGGATGAAGGGATGCCTCACGCGGAGTATACTTACGTAAACATTCATACGGTCCTCATCCCCTCTCGAACAGCTGGGGTCTCTCCAGGTACTCTGGTTCTCTCCCACGTGTGTAAACACATCCATGGGGTGGACCAAACGCCCTGATATAGGACCCCAGAGCGTGGGCAATTGTTGGCACCGGTTCCGGCTGCCTTTTCGCTTCTCTGTGGTTTCCCACGTCTCAGAGTAACTGTTTCTATCTCTGAGATTGAAAATAAAAACTGCGTACATTACGACGAACTCTACATTGTTAGTATTGGTGGTAGGGAAATATGTTCTGTGGGTTTGCCGGAATACATTTTGGGGGCAGCTGGAATACGGAAACTTTTTTTTTAAATAACAAATTACGTGTTTTTATTTAACTTACTGATTATGTGTGTTATGGTTATAGAAAAAAACAAGCCTAAAAACAAGAGAAGAGAAGGTAACGTCCCACTAAGTGGCTAAGTGATAGCAGTTCAAGAGACGAGGTTGATGACGGTGATAGATGATGTTCATTGCTGCTACTGCTGCTACTGCGGATGATGATGATGATAATGAAGATGAATTAAAGATGATGAATGAATGACGACAATGATGCGGATTGAAGAATGATGCTAATGTATGATGATGATGATGGAGCGATAATAATAATTGATCGTTAAATAAATAATGGTGATAAAAAAATAACTCTAAAAAAAACAACAACACACGTTATTATGATGAACAAACATCAGTAAAATGATACGCAGACGGCAGGAAGCTACCAAATGCTGCTACGGGACATTGCTCGCGATGCAAATCAATAAACAAATGCATGCGTACGTGTAAAAATGAACTAATGCGTATCACACAGGCCAGTGCGCTGGGAAGATAATCCACACATTACTCGTATGAGAATGCAGGCCAAGGAACAAGTAGGAGTCGCGTTATCTGGAAGGCAAATATTAAGCAACGGAACGTGAGACTTTTCTCCCAGGTCGCCCCCTCTCACCTCAACACAAGACAAAGGTCCCCGTGTAGCCTTCAACAGACTGTTAGGGGCAAGTGCTGTTGGGCGCATCTGGTTTTGCGGATGAAATGCGCATTAGAAATGTGATTTTTTTTTATTGTTAGCGAGTGCCTATTAAGTCCGATGCTGCACACGATTTGGTGGTGTGGTCACACCGCGTCCGACCACCCTTAGTCTCCTCCGTGCTGATGTTTACACACACCGCACCCGGGTACCGATTTAAGGCTGAGTCTACCTAGGCGAGAAACCCGCGACCGCGCCGAATTATCCGCCGCTGTTATTCATCGCAAGCGGGAGTCGAGCTCGGGGGGGGGGGGGGGGCGCAGCGCGCTAACCGCGGCGCCACCGCTCGCCACGACCCCTCGCACCGACACGCGCGCTCCTGTGTGCCGAACAGCAGCTGTGCAACCCCCACTCACCCCCCAGAGCGAAGTGAGATCAGCAAACTGCGCTGCTGCACTCGATCAGAGTTTTTTGGGGGGATGGGGGGGGCTGTGGGTGGGTGGAGGGGGGGTTATGACCAAAGCCTTCGCCCGAATCAACCCTTGTCAGCCCGATCTCGTCAAATCTTGTCAGATCTCGCAATAGAATAGAACGTAAAGCAGTCACGTTGATTGATGGTCCAGCACTCCATAATTAATCCCAGTTACTCGCTCACTGCCGGTCAGTCGTCTCCTTATCACCGTTGTATCGCGACTGCTATGGTTACTGTTGCTGTGAACTTCACTCGCTGATTCCTCCACCCCTGCTGAGAACTCGGTCTATCAGACACCGACTGATTGCTCTCATCCCACACTGTGTTCAGTCACCACCACTGCTGGGGACACAACACGATCACACAGTCACTCACCCACTCACTCACCCGCTCACTCACTCACACAATCACTCACCCACTCGCTCACCCACCCGCTCACTCACTTGCTCACTCATCCACTCACTCACCCACTCACCCACTCACTCACCCGCTCACTCACCCACTCACTCACCTGCTCACTCACCCAATCGCTCACCCACTCACTCACCCGCTCACTCACCCACTCACTCACCCGCTCACTCGCCCAATCACTCATCCACTCATTCACCCGCTCACTCACCCACTCACCCACTCACTCACCCACTCACTCACCCCCTCACTCACCCGCTCACTCAACACACTGCGGGTCACCTCACTTTCTGTTTTTCCCTCGCAGTGCTCCACTTGGGAATTCCCTCCCACCGTCTCGTTACCCCCCTCCCAAGCTCTTAAAATAATTAACATTTCTCAATTCAAACAACGTGTTAACCGCTTACCGGTTACAACGTTGACGCTACTGTTTGTTGCTGGTCGCTTAACGGCTTGGGCCTTTGGGCACTGTGCTCAGCAAATGTGTTTAAAAAACAAAACATTTGCTGAGCTAGGCAGGTTTGAACCTGGTTACTCCTGAGATGGATTAGTGCAGAACGTGGGAATACCAGATGCTGTGGGCTTGGGTTGCAGAGTGGCGGGGAGATAACAGCAGTGCAGTTGTGGATTATCGAGTCCATCTGTGTGGAGCTCTCAGTTTGTATTCCCCTGTTATGCGTGGTGAGCATTCCAATCAATCTAAACTAAAAAAATATTTCCCATGGTACCAGTTTTTTTTTCAGAAGCGACCTGGCCACATAGAATAGCTCAACGAAGTGGCTAATCACGTTGACAATTTCTAGAAGCAACTAAATACTCTGAACGCATTTTTCCGATTGTGAAGGGAAAACCCGGAGGACCCGGAGAAAAATCCATGCGACCATGCGTATGAGAGAGTTAAAAACTCCAAATATGCAACAGGCGCCACGCTCGTTAATGGAATACTCCAAGTGTGGGACTGAATCGATGTAGCATACAGGATCCTAGAAACAGAGTATAGAGACTTGGCGAGATTCTCCTAGACTAGGAGTTGACAACCAATATAACAAGAAGATAAACACATTTTGAATTCGGTAAAAATAACAATTATTCGAGTGCCGCAATGCATGTGAATAGGAGCCTGTATTCGTTGATCTTAGGTCAATGATTATCGTGGTGTTGTGGTCAGCACACTGGGCTTGCAATCCAAAGGTCGCCCGTTCCGTTCGATTTCTCGGTACGCCAGTTGAAACAACGGTGCAAGTTTATTGCTTCGCACAGCCCGTGTCCACCCACCGGTGTAAGTGGTTAGACAACAGTTGGTCTATGGGCTGGTCGCGTATATGGCGGCGAGGCAAAGTGTGCGTACTCCCACCTCTCCCAAGACGTCTAGAAAATGTTTGACGTTTAGGCGAAAAAAATTGCTCTAGAGTGCCCTTTATAGAGCTCATTCTAGCGGGAGACTCTTCCACCAGCAGTGGTAGTGAGCAAGCAATTGCAGGGCCGCGCCTTTACCGTCTACATCGTTAATTGTAACCGTTCGGAAAATAAAATAAAAACATTTCCGGTACGCTTGTGCGGTTGTTGTGAGAAATGTCAGTACGGTTTAACCGCCGTGTTCCATTTCGAGCACTGACGAAGTGACCATGCCTCACCGCCAAGGCTGGTCAGGGAGGGTTGGTCAAGTGGGGAGACCCCAGGACCCGACGCAGACGTCACTCGCCGTTGTGATGTCAGCCGTGAGCCGGTAATCAAACTCGGCTCGCTGGGTTCATCGCGAAGTGCGCACACCACCACCACGACCACCACCACAACCACCCCCTCCTGGCAAACAAATATGAGCGCACATCAACAATCGTGGACGCACAACCCATTCGATAAGTAAACACACCACTTAGCGATGCCAACGCACGTGGATTCCAAGAAAGTAAACACGCAGTGACGCGATGCAACACCGCGTGTTTTGGTAACGGCCTCGTTACCAACGCGATCGCTGTCATCCCATGCTCGGAGCGCATAATCGCTCGCAGTTGTGTTACACACCCCGCGTGTCACCGCCGCGCGTACAGCGCACGGACGGCGGAGGAGCTGAGCGGATGATAGTGATGATGATGACGACGGTGATGGTGATTACGGTGGCGATGATGTAAGGCTATGTTGACCAAAGCACCCGTGACAATGCGGTCCCGTCTCTGGGAAGTGAGGGTTTGAGCCTCAATCGTAATGGGCTGGGGTTGGGGGGGGGGGGGACGGGTCACTGTTGCGGACCCCAAGTTGTGACAAGCGGGAGCTGGGGGGGTGGGGGGCAGTGCCGGCTTGTGGGCAGTGCAGCCGATGATCCATTTGTCGCACTGCAACCATCAATGCAACACTCGCCTCTACCGGACTCCCGCACTGACCAACTAGGACGGGAGTCTGACCGAGGCCTTCATCCAGCAGTGGATCGACAAAAGGGTCGTGCCACCACCGCCCACGCGAGACGTCGCGTATCGCTCAGCGTGTCTCTCCATACCCCCCAAGGAGAAGCAAAAATGAACAAGTCCAACCAGAACCGTGTACCTGACGTGAACCCTTCATGGCTGACAGAGCCCGGTTACGCCGGGTCAGCCTGCGTGTCATTCATTGTGGATTCACCCATCCGTTGCGGCACTGAGCTCTCGCTAGGCCTGGCGCGAATGACAGCACACTTGCCGTCCGGACCTGTGCTCATGCCAGAGATGGATGTGTGTAGGCGGTGGTGAAAGATAACTCTTAAGAAGTGGAGGAGGAGGAAGAAGAATGATGATAACAATGATGCTCTTTAAGTAGGCGGGAAAGCCTAGCTAAGCCCCAAGACTCGTTTTCAGGAAGGTTATGTTTTCCGTGCGGAGTTTGGCCCCTTCCTTTCATGAGCGGTTGGCTTCGCGTGGGAAATAAACCCACCACGCCACACGAGGGGGAGTAACACTCAACGCGCCGCACAGATTGATTCCAGAATCCGTTGCGTTGCCATCATCAGCTGGCGCATCTGACAGCGAGAACCATGCAAGCACGAGTCTTCCGAGGCAGTCTCTCACATCGGTACTAAGATCTTACCCAGCTTCTGCGTATCTGATGGGGAGGGGCATTCCGGACAAATTCGGTCATGGGCGTTGCAAGCATTCTGGTAGCAGATTTAAATGTATATTATTTAATTTGTGGTCTTTTATTTAGCTATTAAAAAAAAATGTCCACCAGCAGTGGAGCCGGTGTTAGCGATGAAATCCGGTCAGCTAAATCGCTCCGAAAATCCAGCACTCGTGGCCTGGCTCACACTCCCAACAGCAAGGGCTTAACTCGCAGCTCGCGGCCAGCAGTGCGTCCTGTCTTAAAATATTAACTTGGCTCGGGAAAGGTGGCGGTGGGTGGGTTCGTGGGTTTGGTGGGATGGATGGATGGATGGTGGGAGATGCTGTTGGGGGGGGGGGTATGGCTGTGGCTCGAGGGGGGTGAACGGGATGGGTGGGTGGCTGGGCCGGTGAAGGAGGGCGGTGAAAAGGAGTGAAACGAATAAAATAAAAAATAAAATTTCAAATCCCCGAAACGCTAAGCCCGTCACATGACGGAATTACAAAACATCTAGCCGAGAGGACTTACCTGCTTAGCCGCGCGCTCCGAATTCCATGCACCGCGCCTGCCTCGTTTTGCCTCCGTCTTGATTAAATGTGGACTTCCCGCCGACGAATGCAAAATGACACGAAGCGCGCGACCTGCACTGCCCTCCCCCCCCCATGCCCCCTACACGAGCCAAGGGAGATATTGCGCGTTCAAATTCTGTCATCAGATCGCGCGGACCGTGCCCGAATCTCGTCGGACGGCGGGCTTGCTTATAGCAGGTCGGGTAGGGAAAGTGCCAGAGCATGGCGTTGTGTGGGTTCATGCTGCCAGCTAAGCAGGCTTGAGCCTGGGCAATGCTTGGATGGGTGACCAGCATGCATGACAGGTTGTAATAGGTGGCTGTGCCCGGCTTTGTTACATTGTGGGGAGCACAACACGGTAGATAAAAACCCCATCGTTGTACTGCACTGCTATGTTCCGGCATCTCTGCTTGCCCTGCACCTTCACGAACACATACTGACCAGCGAGGTGAAGTATGGCCAAACAACCCCCTTGAACGACACGGTGTGGGGAGGCCCTCATCTAACAGTGGAGTGACAACGCGTACACGTTCACGCATACACATTCATACTTGCAGGACGTTACGTGAAAAAACCCAGATTCCTTCACAATTCAGTCGATTTAGCAATACTTTTCTTTCATTGACATCCAAGTGGAGCTTTGTTGGTATCTCAGGAAAGGGCTGAGTGGTTATACGAAGCGGAGGCCACGCCGTGATTTATGCTATCTATTGGATGTTTCTTCTACTCTCATTTTATTCCGATTGTGGCATCGGCTGCGTCGCGTCACGAGACGCAGTGTGCCTTGCAGAGCTCTCACAGTCGGCAGTGTTATCACCCCGTCCGCGTGAGAGAACGGTCCGCAGAAGGAGATATCACAGAACTAAATTCTGAGATGCCTCGAACACTCCAAGTGACATCTTACACGAGGAGCACTGCTCTCTCTCTCACGTCCACCGCTGCAGAGATGTTCGCCACGTGGCAGTCAAAACGTCAACGTGGTTTTGTATTATTCGAGCTACCGGCTTTTTATTTTAATGAAGTGTCAAACGGAACGTTAAGTGACGACTTCATTGTGCAGTCATCGGTGACTGAACTTAGCTGAACTTGAACATGTTCAGGAAGTCGACAGCACGAATAGACAGGGGGCACAGGGAGTTCCAGACAATGGGGGCAACAGAGGAGAATGAGCAACCTCCCACTGAGTGAAATATAAGTGGGGGCTTCCTGCAGAAGCCCTTGGTTGCCGTGGCGAAGAGTGCGTGGAGGGGAGTAGAGTGAGATGAGAAGGGATACTTTTTAAAAAAACTTTTATTGCCGCCAGCAGCAAAAGCACTGGAGACGATTTCGATATGAAATACAGTCACCAGAAAACAAATGAAAATTAACGCTACAAATCGACGGGTTGTGGCGCTAAAAGCACCGCGCACAACACAAAAGAAAAGTCACGTGGTGGTGGTGGTGGTCATCGCGCACGCCACGGTGACGAGCGAGCGCTTCAGAAGGTGAACACGAGGGTGCTGTCCACGCTGGTACAGAGGGCTTGTCTGGCTCCTCAGCGTTCGAAGAAGACGTGCACATCACCGACATGTGTGTGGTATGCGTGCTCCAGCCGAAGCCGCGCCTTAGTCAGGCCTCTGAACACTGGAAGCACAGAGCAGCCGTCAGTGTCACCCTCCAGCATATTTTTTCTCGTTCAGTACACCGCCATCTTCGCCTGCGCGCAGGCGAAGTTGGCGAGGTCATGGCACTTGTTAGCCAGGTAAGGCACCCCATATACAAAGCTGCTGTTGTAGAAGGGTACCCCCAGTTTCCTGAAGATTTCCCCCAAAGAGCGGAACATTGGTTTGAGCCGCTGGCAGCGTAAGTACTGGTGGGGAAGATCCTCCCTGGCACCGCAGAAAATGCACAAGTCAGAGCGTGGAGGAGAGTAGATTGAGATGAGAAGGGAGAGAGAGCGTGGAGGGGAGTGGAGTGAGATGAGAAGGGAGAGAGAGCGTGGAGGGGAGTAGAGTGAGATGAGAAGGGAGAGAGAGCGTGGAGGGGAGTAGAGTGAGATGAGAAGGGAGAGAGAGCGTGGAGGGGAGTAGAGTGAGATGAGAAGGGAGAGAGAGCGTGGAGGGGAGTAGAGTGAGATGAGAAGGGAGAGAGTGCGTGGAGGGGAGTAGAGTGAGATGAGAAGGGAGAGAGAGCGTGGAGGGGAGTAGAGTGAGATGAGAAGGGAGTGAGTGCGTGGAGGGGAGTAGAGTGAGATGAGAAGGGAGAGAGAGCGTGGAGGGGAGTAGAGCATTCGCGGCTGCAGCAGTCAATGCACCGCTTTCAATTATTTTAAAAGAATGTGTGACCGCCTGCCTTATGAACATGCATTGCGATTTTTTGTGCTGTTCTTGATTGTGACCGGCAATCAAACTCGTACTCGTCGGGTTCATGGCGCAGCGCATTACCCACTGCCACCGCTCCCAATAAACAACAAAGATCCCCCGTATAGCCTTAACAGACTCTTGGGGTAAGTGCGCTTAGCGAGCACCTAATGAAGCCTGGAACGGCACATGATGGGTTTGGTGGCCAGCACTACGCCCGGCTGCATTTGTCTCCCCGGTGGCGATGTTTATATTCCGCACAGGGTACTTATTTGAGGCTGAGTGGACCTAGAGGAGCTGTAGGACCGGTTCAGATCATTCTCACGAGTGTTGGCCGTTAGCGGGAATGGAATTCGACTCGCCAGGTTCGTAGCGCAGCGCGCTAACCGATACGCGCACTGCACGTAAACACACACACACACACGCACACACACACGCACACACCCCTACACCTTAGTTTATTTTGACTCTCGGAGAACCGTCGACATGCCTCACCGTGCCTGATTTGTCGACGTCTGACGGACCTGACAGCTCGCCGCGACAGACACTCCATGATCGTGGTTTACACACACACAGAGGGGACATCGCCTCGGGGTGCCGGTGGGAGGGGGAGGAGGGGGTAGTGGGGGAAGATGTGGGGGGGGGGGGGCTCATCAAGGTCAATGCTGGAGCCACCACCAGACCCCCACAGTTCGGCCCGGACTGTCGACTTGCTTGCAGGCGCGCGGGCGGATGAGACTCGGAACGCACACACACATACACACACACAGAGAAAAAAACAACCAAGTTGTTATTCATCTTTGCAAGACAAAAAAAAATTGACGGTTGCGGTAAAACAGTCGAGAGACTGTGGTGAGAGGGCGAAAGGTGAGAGAAGGGAGGAGGGGGGGTTAGATGAGAGGGGGTGGGAGGAAGAGGAGGAGGAGGAGGGGGGGTGAGTAAGGCAGGTGGTGGAAAACACTCCCAAAAAAAAAAAGATAAATTGTCCGCGGTGCGCTGCTTTGTCTGTGCCGGTGAACTTCACGGGCCGCGAGTCTCGCTGCCGCCGACCAGCCATGCTTGACAGGAGCCGCACAATACCCGTGACGGAGCGCCCAGGTAGCGGGGATCAGGGCCGATGGGGGTTGGGGGGCGGGGGGTGGTGGGTGGGGGGACAGGGGGCGGGGGAGCGCTGCCTGTCCCCGGCTTAAGACGCCTTGCAGTCATTCAGTCGCCACCGTGAAACGTTTCCGATAGCGCTCATTCATCGGGTGGCGACTTGGGGGGGAGGGGGGGGGCGGGAGAGGGGGGCACGGTGGTGGGGGGGGGGCATTGTCTGTGCCTGGTGCCTGGCTCTGCGCATGGGGGCGGAATTGTCAGGGCCGCCCTTTCAGATTTTCAACAGTTCAGCCCCCCCCCCCCGCCGCCTCCTCTTCCTACCTCGGTTCGAACGTTTCCGATAGCGCTCTTTCACATCGATGTGGTGACGATAGACACGTAGCTCCCACGCACACTCATCGTGTTTTGTTATTACTCTGCTGCAGAGTCAAGTCGAGTTCGATAGGTGGCCGTAGCCAATGCCCATCGTTGCCACCGCACTAAATCAATCGCTTCATTCCCTTGTCATGATAATATTTTGTCGTTGCTCTGATAGTCTCAGCTCTTCCCTCTTGATCGTCAACCGCTGGGAGCCACTCCAATATCCGTCTCGGCAACCTGCCCTTCATCCGTCACGCTGCACACGTATCCCACTCATCAGTAGAACTTCCTCTTCGTGATGGCATCTGCCAAGTTGCCTACCCCATCCTACCTGGACACCGTCGCTCGAAAGGTCCCCGTTCGCAATGCACAGCAAGCGATGGGTTGCATTGGTAGGTTATGAACTGAACGGATCGTCTCTTGGTCACACATCGCGGTACAGTTCAGATTGTATACAGATTTGGAAATTCGCTGGGTTGAGTGGCTCAATGGGACTTTACCTGGAACAAATGAACATTGATCGATGACGACTGTAAGATCCTGTGAAATGGCTCAGCGGTGGAGAGAGCAGCTCGCAATCAGAAAGTTGCGAGTTCAAATCGCCCGCTCAGGGGGTTGACTCGGCCTATCATCCCTCCGGAGTCAATAAAATAGGTACCACTTTGCGGGCAAGTCAACAGAAGTTGTCCTTTGGAGAGACTCGCCCCTGCCAGAGGAGTGTGGAATAGCCACCGCTTGCTCAGTCGGGGCTGCCAATGTGAGATGAGCACCCACCAAAGCCTCAACGTGGCTCATATGAGCGGGAAAAAATTGCTAAGTAACAAACTATTCAATGCACACACTTTAATTTGCACTGTAAAGTACAAAATATTTGGACCCCATAATTAATCACATTTGATGTGCTGATTAAAAATTTATCGTATTTTAAATATGTTTAATGTTGTTGACACAAGCCACCCAAAAGTGTGTACAAAAAAAATATCACGTACACTCGAAATGATAATTTTCATTTCACGCGACTGCCTTTCACGACGCCCGGGGCTGAGTCGGACTCGAAGCGAGCGAACTTGGATGAGAAGGACGGAGCTCACTCCGCCGTGGTATTGTTATCAGTTTGTTGGGGCCGCTTAGTTTACGTAAGCTGGGCACGGAAGTGAAAAAAAACACAACTCGAGGGGCAGGAAATTATTATTTGGGTTAAAGCCCCTTGCGCGGTGGGAGTCTTTAGGATTAATGTAAGCCCCTGAGTGACAAAGACATTGGATCATGCGCCTTGACAATGCTAAATAATACCTTGGGCTTGCCGTGGCCTTTTCAAGCGCACAAGATTGCGTGCGAGGACGGCGAGTGCACGGTTTGAGGCCACGGGATTAAGGGGCATTGCGGCACCGGTCTCAATATGTTCCAGCGGTCGCTACATAAATGAGTTCCACATGGAACGCTCAAGCGAGCAAGTTTGAGAGACACACAGAGAGAGAGAGACTGACTGACTGACACGTTTGCTCCGACTTTTATTCCCCGGTTATCGGGACCATCTGTGGGGGATGCTGCTGCACAGTTGGGGTGCGATGGGGGGCTGGCACCGACGGACTTGTGTGCAAGAAGTCGCCGGTTCGGTTCGATCTCCCAGCGTGGCAGTTGCAACAACGGTGCGAGTGTGTTCTTAAATCCATCCCCCCACACCCACCGTCTGTTTAACCAGCAGTTTAACTCTGCACACCACAATTAGTCGGTTAGCAGGTGGGGTAAAGCGTGGGTACACTCCTGCCTTTTCCACGCTGTCTTAGCTGGTGTAGAAGGGTAGACGGAATAGACTTTTAGGGTTATATAGAGCTTCTTCTCGTGGAAGCCCTTTCTGCCAGCAATGGTGTGAGAGAGAAATTGCAGGGCTGCACCTTTACCTGATTTTTTTTTATCAGGTCATCTTGTAAATTCATACGCTATCGGCAAGCCGTGTAAGCTTTCCGCGCAGTGCTTTATCGTTTCTGCCGTTGGCCGATCTGTCTCCCAGTGTCCCTCTCTGCACGTCTCTCTCTGTGTCTTCCTCCCCTGCCATCTCTTTCCCCCACCCCCGCCTCTCTCTCTCTCGCTCTGCATTCTTCTAGACTAAATAACCAAGGTCTCAACATTTACACAGGAGATGGCTCAGATTGTCCCCGCCGTAACTCTGAAAGATCTGCGTTGCTGCATAGCAAACATTGGGGAAAATAAATAATTAACAACAATTATTCTGCAGAGAAGCTCCAAGTAGTTGCAGCAAAAAAAAAGCGTCGAACGTAATGCCGAACAACACGCGGGTACAGCTGGGGTTGCCACCTGTCCAGGTTTTCCCAGGATCATCATCGTATTGAGGCAGCTGCTGCCCTAGGAAATCTCTTGGGCTTCACGAGACATTAAAGTTTTTTTTGACGAATTTTGACAGTCGCGCAATAATACGCCACTCAAGACAATGAGTTAAATCTGCTCTCTTTCAAATATAGGTTATCTGCTCTTCCGCTATTATCAGATATCCCTCTCCTGCTTCCCATGATCTGTCCCAATTTTTTTTATTGTTTATACAGAAGAGGTGGCAACCCGAGGTACAACCCGAAACCACACCGGACAGCCGCACGTGCAGCAGTCAGTTTTGCACACAGCGCTTTAATACGTTTTTTTTTTGAAAATTTGCTGTTTTTTTCCAGGATGTTTCTGTTAAGCGTCGTCGCTTTAAGATGTTCTGTGTTCATATTTTGTTTGTTGCGGTGGCACCCGACTTAAGAGCCGCATGGCTCACAGGGCTAAACCAAATAAATGAAACTTGAAACAATGTTATGCAGTAGTATCACCAGATCAAATCGAATCATGAGTTGGCTATATTTGGTATTGGTGCCGTTCCTAGAGCGCAAGGCTGTCACGTGTTACGCGAGGCGCTGCGTTGCACGGGAGATTAGCCCTCGGTAGTTGCACGGCAAGGGACCGATGCAGTCATTTGTGACTTTACCCAATTAAATGTTTTTTGCCAGTAATTAACGTTGAAGCATTTGGACCGTGACGCCGACACTCGTGATCTAATTATTTTTTTGTTTCGTCTAATAGCGTCACGAGATCTTTTCAACCTCCACTGTGAAGCTAATGGGCGAGTGTTCGTGGTTCGGACACTCGCAGTATTAACCAGAGCGGCCGCTGGGCTCGAACCGCGAGCCTCTACAACGAACGGCAAGCGCGCCACCGTTCGGTCCTATGTGATCACATTTTGTATCGATTCATCATGTCTGTGCAGTCATCCACAATGCTACTCCATCGACGCAGTAGCTGTTGCTCCGATTTCCATTGGCAATTTACAGCTTAATCGCTGTCAGCAGTTGTGTTTTTTTTCTTCTAATCACGATGGTGACCCGGGTCATCTCTTGCAAATGAGACTCATCCCGATTCTATCTTGAGCTCTCACCTATTTGAACAAAGTGAACTCGAACAAGAACAACAACAGCAAACGTAACTGGATTGTATTTATTCATTCTCTCGGATGTCGCAATAAATGAGCCGTGGCTGCTGGCCGGGACAGTATGTACTGCGTGGCTGGCCCCGCCGGCGGGATTTCAGAGTTGGCACCCGTCCCGTGGGTCCCCATTCTCAGGGATATCGCGCGACACACACTCGCAAACGCCGCCTTTATCCCCAGGAGCGGGGCGTGTGGGGGTAACCCTACCCTGCAGCTGACATTCCCTGTCCCCTCGCCCCATTATCTTGTAAATAGAGCGCTGCCCGGATCTCCGTGCCAGCTCCGGTGAGCGCAGTTCCGTTAACTTTTCTTCGTAGCCGGATTAAGCCGCCGCCGCCGCCAGCACCACCACCATCACCTCCACGATCATCGCGGTGCCCATCTCCACTTGCCATGGAATTTGTTTCGTCCGCCGCGAGGAGACCCGGCGGCGGAATTCCTCCAAGTGCATTTTGGCCGTTGCGGGATGACGTTGTCAAGCTGCGTGCGCGTGTGTTACGACTCGCCCGTGGAGCCCACTCGCTCTCCTGCTTGAGCTCGTTGACCTTGACTGCGTGCGCAGGACGTGGCAGACGATGCGGTTAGGAGGGTCTCAGTGAGCTGCCCCCAAGGGTGCCACTGCTGGTGAGATGTTAACACTTAACATCATTAGTGTGTTTTACCAGGTATGGCCCAATACGTTATATAGCTCTTTTTAAGAAGCGGCCTGGTCACGAATAATATAACTCAACAAAGTGGCTTATGTTGACATTTATAGCAGCCAAATACTCTAAACGCATGTTTCTGAATGTGGAAGGGAAAACCGGAGGACGCGGATAAAAATCCACTGCGACCGCGGGGAGAACACGCAAACTCCAAAAATACAGGCGTCAGGTTCGGGGTCAAAACCACGACCTTCTGTGTACCAGGCGAGGCAGTTAATATCTCGCCACCGTGGCGCCCACAAACAACCTCACCTGGTATGCAGCGGGTCATGGGTTCGATCCCTGTATATTTGGAGTTCGCATGGTCGCTTGAATTTTGCTCAGTGTCCTGCCGTCCCCCCCCCCCCGCCCCCACATTTAGAAACACACATTTAGAGTATTTGGCTGCTATACATTCCCACACGATAAACCACTTCATTGAGCTATCATTTGTGGCCAGATCGCTTCTGAAAAAAAGAGTTAAATAGCTCAGTAGGCCTTACCTGGTAATAACTAAAAAATAAAATAGTTGCATGACATCAGCAGCACGGCGATGGTGAACGGCAGTGATTGAATGAATGGGCGACTCGTGGCAAACAAATCCGGTCACTTGCCACTGACGTTAGCCGTGGTAGGGAATTGAACCCAGGTGGTCGGGTTTGTACTTGATGCACATATACATCCAAAGTCATTATGATTATGTGTGAATTCTGATAATGATGTGTTAACTGTGGTGATCATGATACCAAGTGAACGCAGTTCAGGATTTAAACTCATGGTCTCAGTGTTGTAGTTAGAAGCCAAATGATGACGATGGTGATCATAGTGACGACAAGAATGGTGATCACGATGGAGATCGTGATGAAGATGGTGATCATCATCAAGATGGTTACAATGATGATGACGACGACGGTGATCGTGATCGTGATAATGATGATGGTGGTCACGATGATGATGATGATGATCGTGATGACGATGAAGATGATCATCATGATAATGACGATGACGACGACGATAATCATGACAAAGACAACGTTAGTCCCACCGCGACCCCGCCAGTGACGACCGCATGGCTGTTTGCTGGCAATCACCACGACGATGGTTACATCGTCAACAGGAGAAAGACCGACGAATAAACTGGAACGATCTTCGAATCAAAACGAGGACAGGGTCGGGGGGGGGGGCATCGGCGGCGGTGGGTGGGGAGGTCGAAGGTTTGCGTAAGCATCTCGCGTTCCGCTGGGAGCTGACGCCATCGCACAATCAGGACGGTTCACGCCTAACCCAAACTTTTGGCCCAAACTTAGCCGAAGCGATCCTATCGTAGCGCAGATAGCATTCAAGTTGGCCGTAGACCTAGCAGGCCCCGGCGCGAGTGAGTTATGATTTTGTTTATCATGATGTGGTTCTCTTTCTTTCTTACCCCGTCTATTTTTTCTTTTCTCTGTTTTGTTTTCTCTCCCCCTCCACCCCACCACCACCCTCTTTTCTCTCTCCTCTTCCACCCCCCCTCCACCCTCCCCGGGTGTGTGCGGTGACGCTGTCAGCTAGACACGTCGCTGTCGCGTCGATACCCGCACAGATAAAGCGAGTTGCAAGGAGAGGGGGTGGGGGGGGGATGGCATTTATTTCCTTGCACCGCTGACCGCTGTAATGGCACGGGAATGTAAACCACATGTTACCTGCGCGGCGCGTCAGTATTCTCGTCGGTACACGTGCTGGGGCAACGCGTGAGCGAGTTTGTGTGTGTGTGTGTATTTGTTGAGCTGTGGGGAGCGGTAGTGCAGTGGTTAGCGCGTCCGCGAAAACGAACCCTGCGAGCCGAGTTACGTTCCCGTTCACGGGCACCAACACCGGTGACGAATATCTGAACCGGGTACTGGACGTCCCCTAGGTCGACTCAGCCTCAAGTTAGTACACATCTGGTGTGGTTTGTAAATGTCGCCGCTAGGGAGACAAAGGCTGCCGCGCGTGGGGCTGGCCACCGACCCCCCCCCCCCCCCCCCCAGTTTACTATGATGGGCTTCATGTGTGCTCTTGACAGTACTTGCTCCAAAGTGCGGTAAGACTAAACGGGGGGTCTTTGTCTTGTGCTGCCAGGGAGTGGTGGCGGAGTGGTTTACGCACTTCGCTCAAAAAAAGGCCGACTCGAGTTCGAATGCCGCTCACGACCAACATCAAAAACCGGTCCTAGGCATCCCCCCCAGGTTCAATCGGCCTCAAATGACAGCACTTGCCCCAACGGTCTGTTAAAGCTACACAGCGAGGAATCTTTTGCTTTTGTGCTGTGAGGAGCGGTGGAATAGTGGTTAGAGCACTGCCATACGAACCCGGCAGCCCGAGTGTCAACAAGTTGCCGTTGTTGTTGTTTTCGCTCCGGTTGGATTGCATGTTCCCACCATACAATGTCCTGCCACTGCCGCCACTGCCGGCGGTCTTGGGACTGTGGTCATCCTCGCAGCAGAGCTGCACGGCTCAGAGTGGGACCTTTGCAGATGCAATGTGATGCAGCCTGCGTCCGAAGTCGATTCCTGGTTACGGCTAGACGTCAGGCCACCGTCTAGGTCGACCCGGCCTCAAATGACTACTGGGGGATGCGGGTGAAAGAGCACGTGTGCGCAAGTGCGTTGAGTTTGCTTGCCAGGTTTGGCGGTGCACGCGTGTGCTTGCCTTGGGGAGCGGTGGCGCAGTGGTTAGCGCGCTGCGCTAAGAACCCGGCGACCGGAAGTCAATTCCCGCTCATGGCCAATAAGGGTGGTGGGTATTGGAACCGATTGTATTTGGGCCTCAGCTAGGTCGACTTGGCATTAAGTGAGTATCTGGTTCAGTGTTTAAACATCACCACCGGGCAGACAAAGGTAGGCGCGCGTGATGCTGGCCACCTACCCCTTTGTGTGCCGTGCCGGCCATCATATGTGGTCGATAACTGCACTTGCCCCTACAGTCTGATAAGGCTATACGATGGATCTTTGCATTTGTTTTCTTAGATAATCCGCAAATTATACGTCCCGAGTTCGATTCCCGATCAAGGATAACTTCTGCGGCAATTATCTCAATCGCTCCTGGTACTCCCTCCTTGTGTGCACTCAGACTTAAATGATTACCTGTCATTTATTCTTACGATCAGTCATACATCCAATCATTCACTCATCCAATCAGATATTCAATCAGTCGTGCATTGAAAGCTCCCCGTGTGTCGTCGCCCCACAATAGATCGTGCACCTACAAGTGCGTCTCTCATTCATTGATTCATTCCGCACTCGTTCACTGTCGCCATCCTTGTCCTGCCAATGTCTCACTCGGATGACATTTGTACTTAGCAGGCGCTGACGTCACGAGGACACACATCATCGCTATGAGATCACCCAAAATGAGTTTATCGCAAACGCGCATCGCCCTGCAACATCGTTCGTCGTCGAGATCATCTTCCCAAACAAAGAGCGCCTGGGAACTTGCGCTGCTCAGACCCCGCCACGCGCGTGATATAACCCACGCGCGTGATCTAACCCACGCGTGTGACCATTCCCATTGGCCTGCCTAGCACGACTCTGTTCAGATTCGGGGCCCTGATTTGATTCGAGAAGGCACGTACACACACAGGGATTCATTTCAGGCAGAGCTGTTCACCGCTGATTTGCGTAAAATATTCACGTCGGTCGTGGCCCCACTCGCGATTAAATTAATTATCGCTATTCTTTTGATTTAAAGATTTCGTGACTGCAGGGATTCATATTCTTGGTTCTTTCGGTGAAGTCACGTAGAAGGGAAATAATAAAATAATAAAAATATGAAACAATAAAATTCTCACGACGTGTCGACTGCAACACAGGCAATCATCATCAGGTGTGAAAAACACAGCAAGGAAATTTTAAAAAGTAAAAATAATATTGCTTTGTTTTTCACACCTGATGATGATTGCTTGTGTTGCAGTCGAAATGTCGTGATAATTTTATTGTTTTATATTTTAATTATTGTATTGTTTCCCTTCTACGTGACTTTACCGAAAGAACCAAGAATATGTCGCTATTCTATTAAATAATCGATTATATGTTTGTCTTGTTTTTTTAGACTCTCGCCGGTATTGGTTATATTATCGGCATCTCATCTGTATTGGTAGCAGGATCATCATCTCGTCTGTGTTGGTTCTCGAATTTTGCGGAACTAATTGTGTTTGCTGATCCGTTAGCCAAAAACCTTACATTAGCGTATTGTTTGCATTCATCGGAAATAATCGATTTTCGCGATCAGGATTTGTCGCATCTATATTGAGTCTCGACGAATCTATGCAACATTGCACCCTCAGTGTCACCACCAATATCCCTCTCGAACATCAACAGGCTATCTGTGCGAAATTTTACATTCTATTGAAACGGTTAGTCTCACGTTGTTTCTCACCTACATATACAAAAAAGCGGTTGGCTCAGCCCATCATTCCTCCAGGGGGTCGATAAAATGAATAGCACTTTGTTGGAAAGTCAACAGTGGTTGTTGTCCTATGGATAGACTCGTCCCCACCATGGGAATGCATAATTTCCACCACCAGCGCTCGTTGCTGCGAAGTGGATACAAGCCACCGCTCTCTCTCTCTCCCGCAATGCTCAGCTGATGACCAATTCACCGCGACTCTCTCGAAACGTTACCTTAAGGACGAACAAAAGTGCACGAGCGAAACGAACGACGAGTCGTTCCGAATGAATGCAACGACAGTTATCACGCGAGCTGTCGAGCGCGACACCAATTTGACATTAGGAAGGTGGAGGAGGGGTGGAGGGGGGTGGTGATCCTCGCGACCTGTTTCACTCCACACGGGGAGTTTTTGATTAGCCCAACTTTGTTCTGCTTTTTAGGGGGGGTGGGGGCATGGGACTAGGTGGGGGGGGGCTGCACGGAACTTTGACCTGAAAGCGATTAATGCTTATACCTGCGTCTGGGTTCGCGTGGCCCACTCGTGTAATTTATGAAAGCTCCTTTTCGGAGGGGCCGCGGTAATGCGAGCGGCTCGTTGTGGCGTCGACTGCAGGCACGACTGCTGCTCAATAACAACGGGGGGAGGGGGAGCGGAGGAGTGGGGTGCTGGGGGAAGGGGGCGAAGAGGGGGGATGCACGGTCTCGTGTTGACATGCTTCAGTCACATATTAGGGCAGCGCGCCTGTCAAAACACAAATAATAACCGCGTAAATATATGAATAAACAGACACGCGCAAAGGATCGAGGGGGAGAGATGTGCGTGTGTTTTTTTTCGACACGTGACACTGAGAGAGCGATCGGAAGGGAGGAGCGGTACGTGGATCAGGGAACAAATGCAGGACTCGTGAGTGATCCTGGTGAGCTCAAGAGGACTTCATCCAGCAGTGGATTGATGGTAACAATCACGATATTTATATGCTGGATATCCCTCCATCTTGATCGCCGGGGCGTCTCACGGCGAGTCACATCGCATCCCATCCCAAACACTTGTTCAAGTGCAGCTGTCCCTGTGGGCACACGGTGACTCGGTACCTGAGCTACCGTCGGGCATGAGTTTGCCAGGACGGGGGGAGATGATTGCTATGTGTAAATCCCGATTGAACAAGCTGCAGTGCAATTTTAAAATTTAGCAAACGTAGGCCCTGACGCCGGCACGCAACGTCCTACTCTTGCCAACGGCGTCAGGTGATCTTTTAACGTCCCCCTTGAGTGAAACAGACGGCGGTGGAGCAGCCGTACGACGGTTGTCACACTGGCAGTATTAATCAGGGCGGCCGCTGGAAATCGAACCGCGGGGCGAACGCGCTAACCGCCCCACCGCGTCGCCGCCGTCGTGGCTGACGACGGCGATCGTGATGTGTGTACGTCGACATTGCAGGCTTCGGCAGTCGCGGCTTTTTAGTTGATCCAGCGGCACGCTTCGGGTTTCTGCTTTGGTCGCGACGCCGTTTGCGACGTCGAAGAGCCTCGCGGGAATGGAACGGCGAGATGGGCCCCGGCATGCGGCGTCGTCGTTCGGCGTGGCACTGCGACACACAGGGGGAGCACGTAGGGTCGGGGAAGACAAGCGAATCAGAGATATCGTATTCGCCAATGAGAAGAGCAAGTGGGCTTGGACGAGACACGTCGTGGCTAGAAAGGATGATGATTATGACAATAACGATGATGATGATGATTATGGTTGATGGACGAGACTGGTGATGGAATGGCAGCCAAAGGAGACGGGTGCGTCCGAGGGATGGGGGGGGGGTACCATTGTGGAGAAGGAGCGATGGGCAGGAGCGGTGAGATCACGAATGAGATGGACCTGTGGCACCGTAACAACGCGAGAGATGGCGACGGTTCTGGGAGGCATTAGTCAGGCAGTGGATAGAGCATGGCCCATGATGACGACGAAGTCATTTTTCGATTTAAAGCTTTCGTGACTGCAGGGATTCATCCTCTTGGTTCTTTCGGTAAAGTCACGTAGAATGGGGAAAAAACATAATAAAATGTTATTATGTTTTTTTTTATTTCCATTCTACGTGACTTTACCGAAAGAACCAAGAAGACGGATGCATTGTGCCTTAACATCTGTGTGTCTCTGCATCTGTCAGCCATGCGGGGCGCTTTGACCATACTTCGCCATTCTGGTGGGTTCATGTGTGCCGTGAAGGAGAACGCTAATGAGCAAACACGACGATAACCTTGCTGCGTATTGCCCGCGTTTATCCCGATTAAAATATCTCACCGCTTACAATTCACAATCAGAGGAGTCTTAAAATTCCGCGTGCACTTTTGCACAACTTGTATATTTACGTAACGGCCGGCTGGATGCCGATTGGTTCGCGTAATGTCCACTAACAGCCTGTTGTTAACCTCCTTTGTTGTATTGCCCACGACAGGCACTACTACATCCTTTGCCAGGAGGTGGGAGACTTGCACAGGCTCTATCTCCATGTGATTCATCTACCTACATTTCGCGGAATTATGGTTGTGCATCGCAATAATCACCACCATAACCGTCACTGCCTCCACCATCATCACCACCACCATCGCTATGACCACCATCACGATCACAAAGTCGTATTGCTCTTTTTACACTTTGAATGCAGTGCCATGTTGTATATGGAGTCGACTTGCCAATAACATCTGGTCATCTCATTTCTTTAGAACTGCATTTAGTGTTTAGTATGTTGTCCTTCCCCGCACATCCGATTAGCACGGTTGGCTACGTACGGTGCGAAAGAAGTTCAACGCACATACGTACATAAATCTAGCAGCATTTGTTTACCAGAGCTGACATGCCTGCTGATGAGACCCATAAGGTTGAAGATGATTCGGAGATTATTCGCTTAAACACATGCTGTGGGGTAATATTGGGCCTGAAAATCCAGTCGGCAGATAGGACCAGAACTTACATTTAGTCATACGTGGAGATAAAGTTCGTGGGCTTGAGTAAGGAGGTCTGATAACCGATGGTCGAGAAGAAACCGAAGTGGCAGCCAAGAGATGGAACGAGAGAACGTCTACCCGTGAGATGGAGCAACGAAATCTGTACGTGTGCAGGTGCCAGAGTGGATTGTGACATTGCAGGATAATTCTAGTGGTGGTGGCGTCTTGGAGAAGCTTTCATTCAGCGGTGGATTTGCCATGGCTGACGACGACGATTATTCTGGAGAGGCAGTACGGGGTTCGGGGCATAGTTTATACTTTACCCTTCAATTTGAGTTCCATTTCGTCCAGCTGAAACACACAAAAAAAGGCAGAGGTGCAGCCCTGCAATTATTGGCTCATGCCACTGTGGGGGAGGAAGGGTCTCCAAGAGAGGGAGCAACTTCAGAGCATGCTTTTGGTTACTCTTCTTCACTGGCCAGATGTCTCGGGAGATGTGAGAGTATCCCACACTTTACCCGACCGCACGCTGACTTCTCATCAAATTAATTGTGACGTTTCCACGGGCCGCGCTGGGGGATAGGATCGAACCGTCGAACCTCAGGATTGTAAGTCCAGTGGTCCTACTTATCGTTGCACCGATTGGGCTGTTAATGCGTCTTAATTCAATCCTCATGACATGTTTTTAGCATCATATTTAAATTATTATTAGTAATTATATGCGCCTATCCCAGTCCCATTCGGATCAATAATCCATAGTGATTAAATGCAGGAATTTGTTCCCGGGGCGTGATGAATGCATGTATTGAATCGCGGGGGGAGGGGCATTTGGGGGGTGAAGATTGGTCTCGTGATGGCAACGTGGTTCTTGCACCACTAACGATAACTGCGGTCCGGAATCGAACTCACGCGGCCGTGCTCAAAACTCAGGTGGCCGTGCTCGATTCCAGTCGACGACTATGAAATCAGTGGTGCTTTTGACCAACAGGGCAGAGAGACGAACCAAACACACAGGTTGATAGGCGAGCAGACAGACGCACGCATACGGGCACACAGACCGACACACCAACAGAGAGATCAACCAACTCCAACAGACCGACGGACGGACAGGACACACCGACACACAAGCCAACAAAGACATGCACACAAAGACCTATCCGAAGAAGCATAGCAAACTGTTGGGGCAAGTGCTGTTAGCGAGCACCTATGAAGGCCGGCACGGCACACGAGGGTGTGGGTGGCCAGCACCATATCCGGCCGCCTTTGTCTCCCTAGTGGCGATATTTACACACCGCACTAGTTACGCATTTGAGGCCGAGTCGACCTAGGGGAGGCCCCGGACCGGTTTTAGATAATCGTCACTGGTGTTGGCTGGCCGTGAACGGGATTCGAACTCGGGTCGCCGTGTTCGTAGCGCAGCGCGCCAACCGGTACACCCCCCCCCCCCAACACACAGGCACGCGCACACAGAAATACCGACAGCCATCCACCCAGGCAGGCCGAGGTGGCATGTTTATAGGGCTACGCTGCAGCTCACGCCCGCTCGCCCCAACGACTCCCCCGCTCCTCTCTCAACCGCCCTCTTTCTCTCTCCCCCTCTCCAGCACGCCCTGCGGCCTCGCCCCCTCCTCCCTCCAGCATTAGCATGAGCTGAATGAGAGCCGGCGACGTTTCTCACAGGCTCAGCGTGACCCCGGCGCGCCATTGAGATGCGTCGCAGCGTCTCTCTTCCGCGGGGCGCGCGAACGAGCTTCTGACATCACCCCTCGGCCCAGGGCCATCGGGTGATCGGGGGGTGGGTGGGTGGGGGGGGTCCCCTACATCGGCCGGTTCCAACAATAGGGGCCGCTACACCACGTCCCTTCTCGTGGGCGGATTGGCCGCATGGACCCTTTTTTCCGTGTAAATAAATGCACTTAAACTTATTATTCCCGCAGTCACGCCGCTCCGACTATTGTCCCCAGATTGCTATTTAATCCTTTATTGGTGGTGAGGGTGGGGGGGCTGGTGAGTTAGAGGGAGGGAGGAGAACGGTAGAGGAGTCGAAGGCGGAGGAGGGTAGATTGATTGAAAAAAGAGCGTGATGCAATTAATTTTCCCTTGAATTAATTGCGGTGGAAAGGGGAGGACTGGCGATTGTGCTCTGGTGTTCTTGGCGTGCGCGCCGCGCGGTGAATAAAAACTATTATATATATCGAGGTCATATTATTTTTCTTCTCGTGGGATTCTGATTCACTATTGTTTTGCTTTGTTATGCAAGTGAAGATTTTTTTTTTTTTTTTATATTGACAGGGCGAGTAGAGAATGTCCTGCAAAAAAAAAGTTGGCTTTGAATAAAAATCAGCGAGGTTTCTCATTGACATTATTTGGAGAAGTTGCATTTTGCTTTTACATTGAGATGGTGATGACTTGAGGCCTTCATTCAGCAGTAGATAGATCATGGCTTGTTCTTGGGTTTTTTGTCCACAACCAAAAACCTGGGTTCGATTTCCAGCCATGGACAATATTGGTGGCGAGTGATATCAGAAACTGTCCTGCGCCTCCTCCACTCCACCGACCCAGCCTTCAATGAGTACCTGGTGTGGTGTGTAAATTATCAGCACTGGGAGATGCAAAGACGGCCGGGAAAGGAATTTTGGCTACACCACACCCTCGTACTCTATGCTATAGTATTCATAGGCTCAGCTCGGCATCCTTTATGATGTCATATTAAGTCTCGCACACAGGTGTAATATTGGTCCCCAAACGCTAACGGAATTAGGTAACGTAGTTAACCATTTGCACGTAGGTAGTGGCAACGCGTGAACTGAGAATCCCAACACGGGTTTCAAACCTACCCGTGACAATGTATTCACTGCGAGTGTATATACAGGACATTGCTGTACTGACACACACACAACAGCCATCCAAAGTGGCGTCATCGTACACTTCAGATGCACCGAGTCCAAGCTGCTTTCAGCAACGTGCGAGTTTTCTACCTCCTCTTCTTCCGTGTGCATGTTGCACTTCTTTCGCACCGTACGTAGCCAAAGTAGCGAGATTCTCAAACTCCTCGTACTTGCCCCCACAGTCTATGTAGGCTACCAGGGAGTGGGGGTGGGGATCTTTGTCTTTGTGCCTATTGTGAGTTCGGGGTCTGATGGGGACATCCCCCCCCCGCCCCCCCCCAAAGGAAAAAAAGCAGGAGACCCCCCCCCCCCCACCCGGGCATCCTCCCCCCACCCACCCCACCCCCTGCCCTCGCCGGCCACCAGTGTGAGCCAATGTTGCCCACATTGTCGTGGCTAGGAATGATTAATGCGTGTTTACTTTTTTGCTGCTGTGCGAATCGCGCAAACCGCCACGGGGCTGTTTGCTATGCAGGATTCGTCAGCCCGGCAGACTTCATCAAAGGGCTTCGCTCCACGTCGATTAGATTAGTTCCATTTTCAAATTCGCCGCAACGACCGTCCGTGTGTGTGTGTGTGCGCCGGATCCGTCCGCTGATTCGCGATTGCCGCCTCTTGCAGGAGAGGCCATCGACGATTCCCACCGCGCGGCAGAGCAAGCGGCGCGAGACACTCACGCTGCCACCTGCCGCCACGGATTCTCGAATCCATCTTCGCGGAGCGTTTGGTGCGCCGCGCCGTCGATTGAGTGAGGTTTTCATGGTTTTTTTTTCACGCATAAGAGTCTTGAGACTCGGCGAGGTTATTCCCGGGTGGGCTACGTGCGCTGGGGGTCAATTGTGGGAACTACCCCATCTCTTGCAAGATGTCTGGCCAGTGTGGAAGAGTAGGCCAAATACTCTCTAGGGCTGCTCTGTAGTGCTCGCCCTCGTGGAGGCCGTTCTACCAGCAGTGGCGTGAGCCGGGAATTGCATGGCTGCCACTATCCCCCTTTGCCTTTCTACACGAAGCTTAAAGCTGTTTGGTTCCGTGCGTGCCGGAGGGATTAATTGTGGCTTAATGAAGGCGGTGCAAGGCTCAGATGGGCCCGCGATTAATTGGCTGTCAAGGCACGCGATCGTTTGCAACCCCGCCGGTGGAGTTTCGGGCAGACGGTCGTCAAACCTGAATTCTGCCGCGCGGAATTATCGACCGCGCTCGTCCTGTCCAGGGCGTGATTTCTTACGAGAAACATTCCGGCTCGCCCGTACGCAGTCGTAGATGGCACCTGGCGATTCGTCTCACCCACTGCCCGCAGTTAGAGGAGTATACTGGATGTTGTGGGCCGAGTGTGGCCGCCGACCCAGACAGACTTGGGCTGAAATGAAGCCCCATTGCCCCATTGTATATATTTAAAGTTAAGTGACAAATCTCCCTTAAATGATACTGTTTAAGAGTCAAGGAAATGTCAAAGGGTACTAAACTTGATTCATGCAAACAACGCCTCCAGCCCCAACTCACTGGCGAATGTTTCTGCTGCCAGTTATTCCACCGTCTCCTTTAAGCACCGCAATCTTTAACATGTGCCATTGCATCGACCACGATATTTAACCTGTGCCAATACTTCGACCACGATATTTAACCTGTGCCAATGCTTCGACCACGATATTTAACCGTGTGCCAATGTTTCGACCACGATATTTAACGTGTGCCAATACTTCAACCACGATATTTAACGTGTGCCAATGCTTCGACCACGATATTTAACGTGTGCCCATTGCATGACCGCGGTCCTTAACACCCCGCATGGCACCGCAGGTGTTGCGCGGTGTGACCGCGTTGGTTGCCACGCGTAGCCCACGGCCCCCGCCACCACGCGCCCCACCACGGGGAGCCAGCAGACAGACATGCACGAATTCGCGCGTCCACACAGACTGTGACAGACGGATAGAGAGACGGGCCGAGAGATCAGCAGACGCACAAAGCCACACCGCGGGGCCGATGCTCGTGTCGTTGCGGGACGACTCGGGGCATTCCCCTTGGCTTCCTGGCAATTTTCGACGCTGATTGTTTGCGGCGCAAATTTTCGGGTCGTCATCAGGTTGCGGACAAAGATGCGGTTGTGCTCTGCTTACATTCACCCCCCCCCCTCCCCCGTCCTGCCGCCCTTCTTATTCTATCCAGGTGCAGTTCTCTCTGCGAGGCATGCTAATGAGCGAGCCCACGGATCAATTCACACGTCTCGCTCTGCGGCGTGTCATGTGCGAGATCGACGCACGACGATCGTTGTCTTTATTAAAATGTGGCTCGGGCGTTCAACACCTGCTAATTGTGTGCGTGGCGGCACGCTCCAGGTGTCCTGTGTGCTCTGGGAGGTGTGGGTACCGTCTGGGTATGGTTGGTGCCGAGCTGGGACTTTCTTGCCTGGGTTTATCTGGTCTGGGTTTGTATCTGGCATGGGTCTATCTGACATGGGTCTATCTGACATGGGTCTATCTAGGCTGGGTGAAATATAGGATTGGCCTAACTGGGCTGAATCTATTTGTGTTGGATCTATCAAGTCATGTTTTTTTTTTTTGCGATTGATCTATCATAGCTGCGCCAATCTGGGTTTGGGGTGCGTGGTGAAACACTGGGGGGTCCCTAAACCCTCGCTCCACGATTCCCGCACAGCTGCGAGACGTTGAGGAATCGGGAGCGCGTCCCCTAACTCTTGTAGACAGCGGACGTGAAAGCGCCCGGCATGGGAATCTCTCGTCTCATTCAGTGTCCAGCAGGCCTGTCAGCTTCCATTCATCCATGTTCAGCCACTCGGAGCTACTGGGGGAACGGAGCTGGTGACGCGAGGGTGGGGAGGAGACGAAGGAGGACGATGAGGAGTGTGTGGGAAGTCATGGTGAGTGAGTTGGTGTCACTGCAGCGTGGTGAGTGAGTGGGTAACTAAGTGGGTGGGTGATGAGTGGGTGAGTGAGTGAGTGAGTTGGTGTGACCTGCAGCGTGGTGAGTGAGTGAGTGGGTAACTAAGTGGGTGGGTGATGAGTGGGTGAGTGAGTGAGTTGGTGTGACCTGCAGTGTGGTGAGTGGGTGAGTGAGTGAGTGGGTAACTAAGTGGGTGGGTGATGAGTGGTGAGTGAGTTGGTGTGACCTGCAGCGTGGTGAGTCGGTGAGTGAGTGGGTGACTACGTAGATGGGTGATGAGTGAGTGAGTGAGTTGGTGTGACCTGCAGCGTGGTCAGTGGGTGAGTAAGTGGGTGACTAAGTGGGTGGGTGATGAGTGGGTGAGTGAGTTGGTGTGACCTGCAGCGTGGTGAGTCGGTGAGTGAGTGGGTGACTACGTAGGTGGGTGATGAGTGAGTGAGTGAGTTGGTGTGACCTGCAGTGTGGTGAGTGGGTGAGTGAGTGGGTGAGTAATTGGGTGGGTGATGAGTGGGTGAGTGAGTGAGTGAGTGAGCACACTATTATTTTTTTCCTAAATCTAGGTTGCTGAGCGTATGCCCTAAAGGTCAAAAATGCTGAGCAGCCAGCAACAAACAGCACATTTGAAGGTGTTGTAGATACGAGTTTGTGTGCTTCTGGAAGTGATCAAAGTTATTATTATTATTATAATAAGAACTTTCTGGAAAAGAGACGATGAGAGGGACACCCAAAGTTGAGTCGTGCGAGGGTAGAAGCAGAGATAGAAGTGTTGTGAACTACGGTGTGGTGAGTTACTTGGTGAGTGAGTTGTTGTGACCTGCAGAGTGGTGAGTCGGTGAGTGAGTGGTTGACTACGTAGGTGGGTGATGAGTGAGTGGGTGAGTTGGTGTGACCTGCAGAGTGGTGAATCGGTGAGTGAGTGGGTGAGTAAGTGGGTGGGTGATGAGTTGGTGAGTGAGTGAGTGAGTGAGTTGGTGTGACCTGCAGTGTGGTGAGTGGGTGAGTGAGTAGGTGACTAAGTGGGTGGATGATGAGTGGGTGAGTGAGTTGGTGTGACCTGCAGTGTGGTGAGTGGGTGAGTGAGTAGGTGACTAAGTGGGTGGATGATGAGTGGGTGAGTGAGTGAGTTGTTGTGACCTGCAGTGTAGTGAGTGGGTGAGTGAGTGACTAAGTGTGGGTGATGAGTGGGTGAGTGAGTGAGTTGGTGTAACCAGCAGTTGGGTGATATGGTGAGTGAGAGGGCGAGTGAGCGGTCTCTCGGGAGGCAGCGCAGGAAGAGAGGTGCGTTGGCAGTGGTTGTGGTGATGTCAGGGGGTGGCGGGGCGTGTTGGTGGACAACTCCTAAAGGGGATGTGGTGTGGAGCAGAATTTAAACTATTAGTGAAAATGCGACCTCATGTGAGAGATCGCGGACTATTAAACGGAAGGCCGAGCGGCCCCAATTGCAGCACATGCGGCAGAGAGAGGGGAAGTGTTGTCACGATCTGGCCATGTGCCAACATTCGCTGCTATTTCGACAGCCCTTGCCTCTCAGTTTGGAGATTTCCGATTTGAGGAAATTCCCGGTGAATATGCAAACCCCTCCCCCACCCACGCCAAAATAAAGCAACGATGAAGACATTCGGCCTGCCGCTGTTTTTGCGTGAGCAGGTTTGGCGTTTGACAACTGCGAACGCGCCCCCCCGGCATTGTTCGTCGGGCAGCTCTCCTGTTGTTCATCTTGGCGTGGGTTTAAACAATTCCACAAATCATTGTCGTCGTGCTTTTTGCGTCTCGGGAAAATACAAATCCACACACCTCCCCCCCCCCCCCCCCCCCCGATTGCACTCGCATGCAATTGGGCACACGAGTGACCGATCTGGCTATTGTGAGTTAAAAACAAATGTTGCTGTAACTTATCGGTCCAAGTCACCCTTTCAAAATCGATTTGCAAAAGAGGCTCTGACTCAGGCTCGCCAGCTTCTCACCTGGCACCTGCTAAAGAGAATAGCCCTGACCGGACCTAACTGCGCGCCATGACCGAATTGCCCGGATCGCGCCAGAATTCGTCAGAAGCTGAGCAGATATTGAGCCCTCATTGCGCTTGGATGAGTGACCGCCTCGCACAAACAGGTTGCCATTGGGCTATGCTGGATGTACGTATGTATTTTGAACTTCTTTCGCACCGTTCGTAGCCAACAGTGCTAATCGGAGGTGCAGGGGGCCAGCGTGGTGAAGTGACGGCCAAATCACGCCGACGGCCCGGCACGCGATGTGAAGGCCCCCGTTCGGGTTGGCCAGGAATTGGCAACTGCCTCTTGGTGGCAGGAATTGATTAGTACCGAGACGTGGTGCTCTGATAATAGGACTTGGCAGAATGAGAAATATGTCTGGCTTGGCCTGTGGGAGAAAAAAATAAACAAAGTAGCAACTATAGTCCCCACATCCAGCTGTAGATTGACAAACGAACTGGGTACAAGTGCACGCACTGAACTGAGAGTGGTTAATGAGCCTTGCACGAATGTCGCCGTGGGTTATAAGCCTGACGCAAAGTGTTTGGCCTCTTCCCATGCCTCCTGGGTTGTTCCATCGTTTGTTCTTCTGTGACAGTCAACCTCACATAGGGCCCACAGGCAATGACGCCCTGCACTAGATGATGCGTTATGGGACCTTGATGTCCGGGGGTAATTCGGGTATCTATCTGGCACTTGGCTCAGTCAGTGTGACAGTTTTGAGCTTTGAGATCACGTGTGTTCTTTTTTGGTCCCTGCGAACCATCTACACCCAGCAGTGTGAATGGGGGGGGGGGGGGGGGGTCAACCACAGGTGTGAGTCGATCGGTAGGACGTGTGCGGTGGGGTGAAGTGTGGGCACTCCCCACTCTCCCAAAACGTTTGGCCAGCGTGTAATAGTAGACCCAAAATACCCACCGGATGGATCAATCTCTAGAAATCCCTTCAGTGGAGACTCTTCTGCCAGCAGTGGCTTGGGCCAGCAATTGCAGGGTTGTGCCTTTTACTTTCGCGGCGAGGTTATGTGTGTTTCTATATATAGATATATACGAAAGGCTCGTGAAGGACGCTACTGGGCAGTTGGAGGCAGTCGCCCTCCAACAACAACGGAGGGCGGAGGAGCGACGCTCACAACAACGAGCGGAGCGCCGGGTGTCTAGTTGGCATAGGGGGCATAGGTGGTGCATCAGACAGTCGTCTCAGTCAGTCGACCCGTGGCACCTGCTGGGTCTGCCCCGTGACCTCCTGCCAGCGGGCGTTCGACACTTCACGTGGCCTCAAGGTGCACATGGCCTGGCACAAGCGTCGTGGTGACGTCACCGACACTTAGTGGCGTATGGCGGCAGTTGTTGTTGTTGTGTATACGAACGACGACAACAGCAACACTTGGAAGGGGCTCGAGAACGCGCGTGCTCGCTCCGGTGTCACCGGACACGCGCACACTCCTGCGCCGAGATTGCTCAAGACCCCCCCTCCCCCCAACGCCGCCCCCGTGTCCCCCGGACAGGTTCACATACCGACCAGCGCTGACATTTCCCGCACCTCTCAACGTAAACACAACTTCACGCGAATTCACGTCGCCCGCACTTCTCAAAACCCACCCGCGTGCGTTCTCTTCAGCGGGAGACCAAGCAAGCGATCTGCAAGTCGGTCGTGTACTATATAAAACACACACAACACGGTATATATATATCCTCCTTGTATATACTGGCTATCAGGTCAAACCAGTTTTTTTGCCCTCCACCTTGCGATAACCATCTCGCGGCTCGAGCCCGTCATTATTTCTTGGTTGACATCCCCTGATGCGACGCGCTCTTGGCATTGCTCCACGGGCCGCGCGCTTTGCCAGTAGCGCGGCCTCGCTTTTCACGTGTGGGGCCGGGGTGGGGGGGGCTTTCCGCCCGAAAAAAATCCATCGAAATTGCTCATTGCCTGGGGCGTTCGCTGAAGCCGATTGTGAAGTTAATTGGCGGCGTCATCGTTATCGACATCACCATCATCAGCATCCATTGTGTATACCACGACCGGATGTAGGCATCCAGATCTCTTAGTGGGTCTTGCGATGCCACGATCCATCTCCCTCCTTGCGCGTCAGCTGATCTTAATTGGGTTCCATATCCCCGTTCGGTCGTCGCTGAGCATTGTTTTAACGCTGTGGGCAGACGCGAAATTGATTTTTCCAAGACGAAGGTTCTCTGCAAACTCACTGGCTATCAACAAAGATTCGTTCATGAAGCCATCCAGATGTATAAACACGGACACAATTTGAACCGAGAAGATGGGTAACAAACTGAGCAATCGTTGGAAGGTCGTTATTAACCAGTTTAAGTTTTAACTGGCTGTGATGTTTCCATCCTACCTGCCGATGTTAGCAGTTATTTCCGACTCTCTAAGTCACATTACCAGGTTAAATGCCTATACATTAACAGGCTAAATGTCTCACTAACACAGTCACCGTTGCGGTAGTTTTCTTACATTGACATGCTAATCTCTCACATTACAATGGCCACCTCCACAGCTTTGTAGTCCTGGAGATACATCAGCTCTCCGATCTTACATTTACACGCAAATTCCATCTCTAGCCCCGCCCACTTACCCTTGGTCTACACCCATCTCAAACCTGTGTAACATCCTGCCTCAGCAGCTCTCCGGCTATATTTTTTCACCTGATGACGATTGCTTGTGTTGCGATTGAATTAATTTTTTTATTTCTATCTACGTGGCTTTTACCGAAATACCCAAAGAATACAATTCAACAGTTATAGGAAACTGATATGACAAAAGTGGTCAAATTGTGAAATTTTATATCATATCATGAAAAAGATAAAATCGCGGCAGCTCTTGCCCCAAATAGTAGTCTTGCCCAACGCAAAACGCGCTACTACCATGGTGACTGTTACCGCAAAATTTACTTGATTCCTCCACCCGTATCGAGGACCCCATCTCTATCAGACTGACTGTGTCGTCTCATCTCACCACACCGTGTCCAACTACCACCACACTGCAGGTCACAAAAACGCTCTCACCCACCCACTCACCATAATATAGGTCACAACAACTCACCCACCAACCCACTCACCACACTGCAAGTCACAACAACTCACCAACCCACTCACCACACTGCTGGTCACAGCAATTCACTCACCCACTCACCACACTGCAGGTCACAACAACTCACCCACCCACTCACCACACTGCAGGTCACAACAACTCACCCACCCACTCACCACACTGCAGGTCACAACAACTCACTCACCCACCCACTCACCACACTGCAGGTCACAACAACTCACTCATCCACCCACTCACCACACTGCAGGTCACAACAACACACTCACTCATCCACTCACCACACTGCAGGACACAACAACACACTCACCCACCCTCTCACCACACTGCAGGTCACAACAACTCACTCACCCACCCACTCACCACACTGCAGGTCACAACAACTCACTCATCCACCCACTCACCACACTGCAGGTCACAACAACACACTCACTCATCCACTCACCACACTGCAGGACACAACAACACACTCACCCACCCTCTCACCACACTGCAGGTCACAACAACTCACCCACCCACTCACCACACTGCAGGTCACAACAACTCACCCACCCACTCACCACGCTGCAGGTCACAACAACTCACTCATTCACCCACTCACCACGCTGCAGGTCACAACAACTCACTCACCCACCCACTCACCACACTGCAGGTCACAACAACTCACCCACCCACTCACCACACTGCAGGTCACAACAACTCACTCATCCACCCACTCACCACACTGCAGGTCACAACAACTCACCCACCCACTCACCACACTGCAGGTCACAACAACTCACCCACCCACTCACCACGCTGCAGGTCACAACAACTCACTCATTCACCCACTCACCACGCTGCAGGTCACAACAACTCACTCACCCACCCACTCACCACACTGCAGGTCACAACAACTCACCCACCCACTCACCACACTGCAGGTCACAACAACTCACTCATCCACCCACTCACCACACTGCAGGTCACAACAACTCACCCACCCACTCACCACACTGCAGGTCACAACAACTCACCCACCCACTCACCACGCTGCAGGTCACAACAACTCACTCATTCACCCACTCACCACGCTGCAGGTCACAACAACTCACTCACCCACCCACTCACCACACTGCAGGTCACAACAACTCACCCACCCACTCACCACACTGCAGGTCACAACAACTCACTCATCCACCCACTCACCACACTGCAGATCACAACAACTCACCCACCCACTCACCACACTGCAGGTCACAACAACTCACCCACCCACTCACCACGCTGCAGGTCACAACAACTCACTCATTCACCCACTCACCACGCTGCAGGTCACAACAACTCACTCACCCACCCACTCACCACACTGCAGGTCACAACAACTCACCCACCCACTCACCACACTGCAGGTCACAACAACTCACTCATCCACCCACTCACCACACTGCAGGTCACAACAACTCACCCACCCACTCACCACACTGCAGGTCACAACAACTCACCCACCCACTCACCACGCTGCAGGTCACAACAACTCACTCATTCACCCACTCACAACGCTGCAGGTCACAACAACTCACTCACCACCCACTCACCACACTGCAGGTCACAACAACTCACCCACCCACTCACCACACTGCAGGTCACAACAACTCACTCATCCACCCACTCACCACACTGCAGGTCACAACAACTCACCCACCCACTCACCACACTGCAGGTCACAACAACTCACCCACCCACTCACCACGCTGCAGGTCACAACAACTCACTCATTCACCCACTCACAACGCTGCAGGTCACAACAACTCACTCATCCACCCACTCACCACACTGCAGGTCACAACAACTCACCCACCCACTCACCACACTGCAGGTCACAACAACTCACCCACCCACTCACCACGCTGCAGGTCACAACAACTCACTCATTCACCCACTCACAACGCTGCAGGTCACAACAACTCACTCACCCACCCACTCACCACACTGCAGGTCACAACAACTCACCCACCCACTCACCACACTGCAGGTCACAACAACTCACTCATCCACCCACTCACCACACTGCAGGTCACAACAACTCACCCACCCACTCACCACACTGCAGGTCACAACAACTCACCCACCCACTCACCACGCTGCAGGTCACAACAACTCACTCATTCACCCACTCACAACGCTGCAGGTCACAACAACTCACTCACCCACCCACTCACCACACTGCAGGTCACAACAACTCACCCACCCACTCACCACACTGCAGGTCACAACACTCACCCACCCACTCACCACGCTGCAGGTCACAACAACTCACCCACCCACCCACTCACCCACCCTCCACATTGTAGGTCACAACTCACCCACTCACCACACTGCTGGTCATACTTCTCTATCTGCTCCTTTCCATGCACCTCTTCACTTTTGAATTCCCTCCCATTACCGTATTATTCATCAAGTGCCTCTAGAACCGTGCTCAATTCCAGAAGCGGTATGGACTTCTTTATCTTCTCCAGATTATACGACGCTCCGGATAAATAAGACGCGTCCCAAAACTTGTGTCACGGTGTCAATAAAGTTACACAGATCTAATCACACACACAGCCACCAGATTAATAAGACGCAACCACATGTTTTTTTTTTATATTTGGAGGTAAATTGTGCGTCTTATCTGAAGAATACGGTCAGAGTTGGATCGAGAAACTTTCCAAGTGGAGGGATGTGGGAGGGGGCGAAGTTAAAACTTAAAAATTGGGCTCTTGATTAATACCAATAAAGATGCAATGTATTTTTACAAAGTACAAGTTCCTTGGGTCTCGTATTTTATAAGGAAGGGGGGGGGGGGCATAGCTCCAAACACCTCTCATTGTAATCTGCCACTCACATGGAACACATTGAGTCTTGCCGTTTGTTGCTGCCCGTTCGCCTTTTTCGGGCCTGTGATCTTGAATCTTGAACCGTGATCATCGTCTCTCGATGATCACGGTTGGCTACGTACGGTGCGAAAGAAGTTCTGCGTACATACGTAGCTGAACCGGCCAGCCACGGCTAGCACAGCTTGCTTAGTCAACACATCGGGCACAGCGCGCACAGAGAGGAGGTTTCTGTTCGCTGCCAAGGATTGTTTCATTGCTGCAACTGCACGGGGCTTGTGGTCACTCGTAATCAATTTCATTTCTCCTGCTGTGTAAAATTTCCATGATGACGACGTGTGCTATTCCATCATCATGGCTTGCTTCTGCTGCTTCCGAGGCTGTAGCGAGGCACATTGCATTATCTGTCTATTATATATTTACGTGTGTGTGTCGTGTGGTTATATGCATGAGTGTGAGTGGGGGTGTAAATAGGACAGTGTGTCTGTGTCTGTGAGGGGAGCCGTGGCGAGCTGGATAGCACGCTGTGCTGCGACGAACCCGCCTGACCGCGGCTTCCCCCAGGTCGACTCAGCCTCCAATAAGTACTTCGGGCGGCCGGGCGTAGGGCTGCTCGCCCACTTACTAGTGGTCCATGCAGGCCTTCATAGGCGCTCGCTAACAGCACTTGCCTCAAAAATGCATTCAGGCTATACGGGAATATATTGTCTTTGTCTTCTGTTGCAAACCTTGGGCAAGCTTCTCCATTCCACAACAGCTGTCCACTCAGCCTAGTAAAATCGGACACAGGTGGCACGGGGGTGGGGTAAAGTGTGGGTACTGCCACCACTTCCACCCCAGCTGGCCAGCGTCGAAATTGAGGGCATCCTCCCCCCCATCTCGAAGCGGCGGGGGAGGCCCTCTGGCTAGGCAGTGTGTCACGTGCAGATTTGAAATACTTCACCCTCAGCAGATGAACACGTGTGCAAAATAGACACCGGGTCCTGACACCAATCAAAGAACCCTGACGTTTTACAAACGGCGGTTGGGCAGGGCTTGAAGGGCAGCGGGTGGGGGCAGAGTGAGTCAATTCGATGCACCGTGTGTTGTTCGCCACGGTCTTTCGACGTTTCGCTCCACCTGCTCGTGGCTCTGTTTTCAGGGACTTCATTCAGCCGTGCAGTGTGGTCGCGGCAACCTCGTGGAAATGCGAATATTTGTTTGTCAATTTAACATTGGAGGGTGATTGTACTGGCTGGAGCGGTTGACAAGACGCAATAAGATAGAACATGCACACAGAATTGCAAACAACGAACACTTGCAAATTCCACTGCTGGATGAAGTTATTTCCTCAACTGAAACTTAAACTAAACTTTTTATTATACCAGGTAAGGTCCACTGAGTTATATAGCTTTCTTTCATTAGCGACCTGGCCACAGACGATAGCTCAACCAAGGGACTTATCTCGTGGAAACAGTGGCCAGGTTTATTCAACCCCCCGGCACCCCCCACACCCCCGCCACCTCTGTCCACCGAGCAGTATAAAAGGGCTAAACCGCAGTAAGGTCGACCGGCATGTCACGCGTGGCGGGTTAAAGTGTGGGTACTCTCACATCTTCCAAAGTGCCTGGCCTGCGTCGAAGAGCAACCCGCAACGCTCTCTGGATGGGAGTGGGCGACCGAGAGCTGCCTCTCGGCGAGGTCCTTCCACCAGCAACGGCTTGGAAAGGGTAATTGCAGGGGCTGCACCTTTGCCCAAAAAAATGTCGTGCAAAGGAAAACAAATCCCGGCACCGCGGTGTGAAGCGTCGGTCGGCTCCCGCGCGCCGCCTCGCGCAGCACTGCCCACCGCCCCCCCCCCCCCCCTGTCCTGGGTTGCGTTTGGGAGCCGAATGCATGGGCTCAATGTGTCTCCAGCAAAGAACGTTCAGCCGAGACGCAAATATATAAGGAGGCTTCGGGGCAGCTGTGCGACTCCCGGTGGCTCGCCGAACCCAAGCAAACTTCGAGGATGGAGAGTTCACATCCAGCCCAGGGGGGAGCCGCGAAATGGAATAATTGTTTGCGGCGACGAGTTATTTATCTCCTCTTGCGAGGACGAGTAAATAAATAGCGGCGACAAAGATAATAGAGGCACGGACTGTTGAATTAGCGCGAATCGTGGCGTCACCGCGTCGGGTGACCGATGGGAGAAAATACCATTGAGCGCGGTGGTTGTTGGGTAATAGGCGAGGTGACTCGTCGAGTTCGTCGTGGCTGCGTCAGAGACACCGAACTGCCACTGCTGGTGTCCCGGTGTTTGAATCCGGATTGCAGCCAACGCCGTGATTAAAGCGGGTCCCCAAGTGTAGCGAGTTGATGGTCGTAGCTTGATGACAAATAATAACTTCTTGTTCGTCCATCAAAGTTGATGATGACCATGGCACGTTTGTCATTTTGTTGGGTGTTGATGAGTGCGCAGATGGCTGAAGAGGCCAATCCGAGCCCGGCATTCTCTGTGGCACACTGGACAGGTCAGGGAGGATGAAGAGCTCTGAGGTGCAGCCACACGTCCTTCCTTGGTAGATTTGCGCTGCTGCCTCTTCAAGATAGCACAGGAGCTTCTCCTACTCTCACAGAGGACTGCAGCGTCCTGTACTTTTCTTCTCCAGGCAGGTCGGTCCTGTGCTAGGGATTCCCAGCTTTTAAGGTCGAATCCAAAGCTCTTCAAGGAAGCTTTAAGGGTATCCAAATAATAACAGCACTTAAATGTATATCGTGTGAAGTTATTTTTTTCACTTAATTCGGCAAACATTCCAACTCCTGAGACTTTAAAAATGTTCCGTTTGATTGACATGCGAGGAACACTCCCTGCAGGGCACGCAGAAGGTGTGTGTCGAGGGTGGATAAAATGCCTGTTTAGAAATATATTTTTCTCGGAAATAGTTCTGTAACGTCAACTTCTGGCGGCCTGCTCTGACACACGGTGATGCACCACACACTCCAGAAAGTTACGTATCAAAATGGTTTTCATCTCGTGTCATTTTGCTGAAAGCACAATTATAATATGGTGGGAGACGGGTGGGGAGGTGTTTAACCCACCGTCTTGTTCAAAGGTGACATGGCCACACATAAATCATCATCGTTATCATCACACGTGGGCATTTAAAGTAGCAGCCGAATAATCGAAACGCGTGTCTCTCAAATGTGGAGGGCGGAACCGGAGGAGGACCCGGAGAAAACCCAACGCGGTCACCATGTGGACAGCGAGATCACGCGAACTTCAAATATACAACAGGCATCGTCAGGGTCCGGAATCAAACCCACGACCTCCTACGTAGCAGGCGAGCGAGATAACAGCTCATCACCATCGCGTCTTGGGAGAGAGGTGGGTTTACTCACACGTTTACCCCAACATATACGACCTGCTGTCCCCGCGGTGTTAACAGCCACAACCCATCTCGAACCGCTGCGTGCTATTGCCGGGAGATCAAGTCGGACCGATGACCTCCGACCTCTGGATTTGCTCGGTCCAAGCATGCTCGCCAGAATCCGAATGAGAAACTTAATTTCGACTGGACGAATCCCGTTACACCACTGCAGAATTTTCTTACAATTCAATTCCACCTAATGTAAAATGATTAACCCACGAGAGTCTTACCGAGTCGAGAGCAAATTAGCGAGCGACATCGGGCCCAAAATGTAAAATATTAAATAATAATAATAATAACCCGGGTAATATCGTAACGCAAATAAAATGTACGTTTTTAAAAAAAACACACACTTTTCACTCGTTTAATTTTCGAGGGCGGCGCGTGTCGCAACGAGAACCCCGCCGCAAAAAAAGCACGCAGCGGTCAGAACATCCTCAGTGCGGCACACGCGGCTCGGGTGCCGCACTTCCTGCCTCACGGGTCAAGTGTTAAAAGTAGCTCGGCTAAGCGTCGTGGCTTCTCACCGCACGGATCCACGATTACGTTCTACCCTCCCCTTCCCCTAGCCCAACTCCCACCCTCGCCCCACACACGCCTCTCGTCGCTGTCATCATCACAGCGCCCCAGGGAAACTCCTGCGGTGATTTTGACGAGGCCCTCCGCAGAAATTGCACACGCTTAGATTATAGCTTATTGAATGTTGAGTCATCCGATACACCGGTTTTGGAACATTCTTCACGATTATCTTGTAAAGCAAAGACAACTATCCTCCGTGTAGTCTTAACAGATTGTTTCCAAGTGATGTTGACGAGCACACTTTGTACACGAGGTGGTGGTGTTGCTAGGAACTCGCCTGGCCGCCTTTGTCTCCACAGTGGCGATGTTTACGCATCGCACCAGGTTGTCATTTGAGGCTGAGTTGACCTAGGGAAGGCCCGGGACCGGATTAGATGAACGGCGACAGCCTGTTAAAGGCTATACGGGAGATATTTGTCTTTGTGCGCGCGGGTGTGATGTGTGACGTTGTGAAACGATTGTGCACATTTTATTTATTTGTAAGCACTTTTTTTTTGTAGAGACACTTTCATTTGATTTATTTCATTATTACAATTCTCTTTACAACCGCAACATCTGGAAATAGAGTTGGTTTAAATAAGGCATGTGTTTTGTTTTAATTTATTTCCAGCATTCTTCATATTATGGACGCATTAAGTAATTTATCGGTCACGGCTTCAGCGTAATTGTTTGATTTACTGTGCGGCTTCAGCAACCTCGAAAACAGTCGCTAACTTACGAACTCACTTTCCAATCGAGGGCAGAATCAGAGATGCAAACCATCTGCAAATTAGCAGCAGCAGCAAACTTCGACTGCAGCCGAACATTGAGTTGCGGGAGGAGACTGCATTAGCGCACTCCGAATGTGATTTCCGTATGTGCGTTGAACTTCTCTCGCACCGTACGTACTCAACCGAGCTAATCGGGGGTGCGGGGTAAGGGGTCGTGTTCCGCGTGCTGTTGCGCATAATGGCCGAGACGTTTCACTCCACGTGCTGGCAGCTCCTTCTTCTTCTTCTTCTTCAAATTCGAGGTGCAGTTCCTGGAGAAGCTCCCGGCACGTGGAGTTAAGCGTCGGACACCAATGCCAGCCAACAGGCGGCAACCACCTCGAGAACACTTTGAAGGGCTTGCAGCGGAGAGATACATCCCTGGGTTGCCTTTCAGTGCCAACGAACGCAGCCTTGCTGCCACATGTGCAGCGTGAGTGACGCGCGTGTCTGCGTACTGGGGACATCTGGAGTCAGGATTATTGGCAGCTTCATTGAAATGGTCATGTCAACTCCCCCCCCCCCCCCGCCCCAACCTCCACCTCGTCTATGTCGACTCAGCCTTAACCCCGTAGTTGGTGAGGTGTGTGGACATGAGCGCTTGGTGGGGACAACGCTTTTACGGTCGGCTGAGCGTGCTTGCTAGCCACCCATAGCCTCGTTATGCCGTGCCCGGTCTTCATAAGTGTTCGCTAATGGCACTTGCCAGTCTGTTAAGGTTACATGGTGCAGAGGGGGGCGGGGGAGAGGAGGGGGTACGTAACTGGGGAGACCGTGTGTTCCACCGTGCGCTCAGCTGGCACGTTCGCATACTAAGAATACGTGTATAAGAAGAAGGGGGGGGGGAAAGAACGGACGGAAAAGTGGCTTTAGCACAGAGCTGCCACGTGGGTCGAATTTTGCCGACGTTTGGTTATGAGGGGGTTGCAATCGGAGAGGGAGCCCAATAAATTGAACATTTGCATCAATCAGCAATAACGCCACGACTCTTCTGATTATTATTAATCAGTGTTATTTTGGAGTTATTTCACAATGGTGGGTCATTGATGTGTCAGCCAAATGTTTATTTATTCATCGATGCCAGTGGTTTTGATTTGAACAGCCGCAACGGGGATTTAACTCTGGCTTGCTCTTTCTCCGCGCGATGCGGGGGTGTGGGGGTGTGGGGGGGGGGACGTGATGGAGTGTGCGTGGAGCTTCCTCTGGGGGAGTGGAGGTGTTGCCGACGCATCGATATCCATTGGTTGATATCGATTATTAAGATCGCGATGGGTAAGCGGTGCAGGTGCAGCCATGCAACCGCACTGAAACACAGGACAAGGTTTATGACAACGAGAATTGGAATCGCGCAGTGTTACGTCTGGTCCGTTCTTCTTGTGAAAGCTGGGGCAATTGCAAATACCCTACGAAGCAAACTCGAAGCAACGGATGTTTTTGTTTCTTAAGAAGGATGTCATAAACGTAATGTAGAAACAAGACGAGCAGCATAGATTTATGGCAGATTGCAGCAGTGTACACAGCAAGGATGTTAATGAACACATTTTGAGAAAGCCACAGTTAGATTTGTCTTGTACGTGCAAAGAGAAAACAAGAGACTCAATATGAGTGTTTTGACCGGGAAAAATACGAGGCAATAGAAGTCGGGGGAAGACAGCGAATGCGGTTGGGTGAGCAATTTGAATAATTGGATGCAACTTAGAGGAACATCACGGACGGAGCTGAATGGAAGGAAGCTCCCGCTCGGCCGACGTCTTTGAGAAAGGACGTGGGCTCACGGAGAGAGTGAGAGAGCAGCCCTGCATTGCCTTGCTCACTGCACTGCTGATAGACGAGCCTCTGCTAGAGAGCCCCTGGGTTTGGAGGGTGTGTTTGGCCTACTGTTATACGCTTTAAATCTAGATTTGAAGCTTTCGTGACTGCAAGGATTCATACTCGTAGTTCTTTCGGTAAAGTCACGTAGGTAAAAAAAATGAAATTTAAATTAATAAAAATAAAATAATAAAAATCACGACGTTTCGGAGGCAACACAAGTCTCCGTCATCAGGTGGGACCGTCACAGCCAGATTTGCTGCATCAAGTGAGGCAAGGATTCAAGATGCACGAAGTGCTACGTAGAACGTATCGGGAAGAGTACTTTACCCGCAGCCGCACACATGTACAGATGACTGGGAGGGATTGAAAAAAAAACGAATGCATTGCTTAAACTGCCGCGCCAGGAGATAGAACCGGGAACATCTGGATTGCATTGCGCTCATAATTCGACCATGGCAAGCGTATACGTTCAGGAGACAAGCACGTTACGTATATGTCACACACGGTGGGTTTACATGCAGCCGCTAGTGGCCGCTGCATTGACCACAATGCTTTGAAGAAGAGAATGTTGTCTTGAATCAAATCGTGACCCATAATTGGGTTCAGATCAACGAATCGCCGGGGTTGCGGTGCGGAGTCAATTGAAGCAACGCTACTGAGTAGCGACGCGCACACACACAGAGCATGGATAACGTTTAAGAAAAACTGTGAACAACCAAGAGGCAAAAACAAATGAAAGTAGAAATACAACGCCACAACATAAAACAAATCACAGTAGAAGAAAAAGGACGCAATTGAGTTGACTTGCAGAGTTTTATTTTTACATTTAGCAATAAAAAAAAAATGAAACCACACTACTTGATGGTTACTTTTCAAAAACGGCGCCAAATAACCATCACCGAAGCGAACGTTGCGACGTTATTCAAAATAAAACTAGAGGCTTCGTTATGACAAAACATTGCTAAGCGGGGGTGGGTGGGTGGGGGGGCAATTATTATTTTTTTTCGTTTCCGTGCGCCCAATTGTTTTTTACATTTTTTGTATTATTATTTAAAAAAAACAGTTTGACCGAAAATTGCTCGACAGGTGTGAATGTGTAAATTGTCACCGACAGCGTCAACAGGATTGGCACCTTTTTTGTTGCTGCCACCTCACGCAAAGTTGGCAGCACCTTTTCCAAAAGGTGTAAAAAAAGCAATAAACAAACAAACACGTTTTTCCGAATAATAATAATAATAAGCGCACTCACGTGATTGCTTTGTACATTTAATTACGAATGAAATGTGTCCTGCTTTTTTTTATTCGTCTTCTCACTTTCTTGCGCGAGTAATTATTTGACGGTGGGATGACTGATTTCTCGCGCGCGTGCGCGTACGTCTGCGCGTACGTGTGTGCGTACGTGTGTGCGTACGTGTGCGCATACGTGTGTGCGTACGTGTGCGCGTACGTGTGTGCGTAGTGTGTACGTGTGCGCGTACGTGTGTGCGTACGTGTGTGCGTACGAGTGCGCGTACGTGTGTGCGTACGTGTGCGCGTACGAGTGCGCGTACGTGTGTGCGTACGTGTGTGCGTACGAGTGCGCGTACGTGTGTGCGTACGTGTGCGCGTACGTGTGTGCGTACGTGTGCGCGTACGAGTGCGCGTAGTGTGTACGTAGTGTGTGCGTACGATTATTTGAACCAGTCCTGGACCTCTCCTAGGTCGACTCATCCTTCAAATTGAGCACCCGGTGTGCGGTGTGTAAAACATCATCAGCACTGCCGAGACAAAGGCGGCCGGGCGTCGTGCTGGCCACCCACTCCCTCGTGTGCCGTGACAGCCTTCATAGGTGCTCGCTAAAAGCACTTGACGAAACAGTCTGTTCAAGACTATATGGGGAAATATTTCGCTTCAGATATGTAAAATATACATATATAATAACGCGGTCGATGGCTTCCCGAATTATACAAGTAATTATCTATTCTCCACAAGATAAAGATGCTCCGGAAAGTAGGACGTACTCCAAACAGGTCCCCGCTGTTATTAAATAATATATAGATACAAAACTCATTTAAAATACACGTTAAAGGCATAGAGGCTGGTCCTACTAGAACATAATTAAATTTTACGTCAGTCAGCCGCTCAAAACCAGCACGGTTGGCTACGTGCTGTGCGAAAGAAGTTATACATACATACACTCGTATGTAGAGGCACAGCTGTTGTGAGCTGTCTTTGACCTCGCGAAATGCAAACGATGTTTATCCCTCACCGCAAGCATCTTAGCTGCAATAATTGGCGACTAGAGGGTGATATTTTTGACCTGACAAACAACACTCCGCTTCTAATTTCACGTGTCTGTCACACGGCATTGAGCAGACAGCAAATGCACGAGGGATGCCACCCCATTCCACAGCCAACAACGGAATGTACCGTCTCAGTCAGCGTCGCTCAAGCAACAACGGTGACCAAGTCAGTCCCTGCCACACGGAACACGGAGGCGAATTCGCGGTCTGTTCGGGGTCAAACCCGGGGGGTCAGACTCTGACGGACCGACACGGGCAGGTTGTAACTAAGGCTGCGATAAACGCAGCCCTGCGCTGTGCGTTTAGTTGGCTGTCCTTGCCCCGCAAGCTCCGATGAGCGCGATTGGCAACGTATGGTGCTAAAGAAATCCACATACATACGATCAAAGTCAAGTTTTCAACGAATGTGTGGTTGCCCGCCAAAAATATATTTAAATGATATTCGGTCCTCTGGATACCTGCCAACCCATACGGTTTTCCCATATTCTTGTACAGAAAAATCTAATGTATTAAAAATGTCTATTGCTTTTGCGTTTCTCCCTTGCGATGGGACTTTGTAGGATGAACGTTGAGATGTATAAGGGGCACGTGGTGATCAATGAGGTCTGAATTGGTCTGTGACATGGCAGGGCGCTGATAATGGGTCGAGAGCTATGGGGGGTTGACTGCCGTGTAGTTGCGAGCACGGCTGACCGTGGCGACCGGGACAAGTGTCTCGATCTGCAGCCCACGCAACATCGCCCACCAATCAACGGCTCGCCCGCCTGCCTGTCTCCTGCCTGCCCAGACTCATTAAAGCACAAAGTTGAATGTAGAGTCGCGACTTAAGTAATAAAATGGATAACACATTGGCATTGCTAAGCACCCAAAGGTGCGTCACAAAATAAAAAAAATAAAACACAGCGAGTGGCGAGGGCCACTCTTCCCTCGTGGTCAGCACCTTACCTGGTTGATTACGTTCGTCCAAAGATTGCTCAATTTGAGAGAGAGACAAAACACAGACACGGGGACACACAGACAGACACACAAGCATAGAGAGACAACACAGAGACACACAGAAAGAGACGCAAAACATAGACACAGAGGCGTTGGGTCTTTGTGTGTCCCCGTGTCTGTGTTTTGTCTCTCTCTCAAATTTAGCAATTTTTGGAAGAACGTCATCAACCAGTGAAGGTGCTGACTGTTGTGTTAGCCGACTCTCTGTGTATGGATTGCTTTCGTCAACGATACTGGTGGAATGAATGAATCCCATAGCCCCAATTACTCATTTTGGATTGCACGCAGCAGCATCAACATCAGCAGCAGTCGCCGTTGCTTGCAACTGGCAGAGATGGCTCGGTTAGGCAGGCCAGTGTCTGAGTCGCGTTGTGCTGCACAGGGGTAGATGCCCCCTGGGGTGCCCCTTGGCAACGCGCTGAGACGAGATGTGAGATTCAAAGCCACCTGAAATGCTTCCGACATGCAGGAGAGCGCTTCATAAAAATAACTCCCAAATCATAATGATTTTATTTTGTATCAGAATTGTTTATTCTCTACATCATGATACTTCCTTTGCCATTACTAAATTATAATAATAGGGGTTTCCCCTTTTTTCTGGCATCAAAACATCTTATTATTATTCTCATTAAATGAAAATAGAGGTTGCTGTCGACTAGAGTCTTAGACTGTGACTAAAATATGAGATGCTGACTTACATTAAGCACAGAACAATCAACTGTGCCGCACCGGGTAAATTCAGCGTGAAGAAAAAAACTGGTCTTTGCCAACAAACATGCGGCAGTTCACGAGCATCGGTTCAAGCACGCCTAGCCCTGCTGATGAGACACTGCATTTTGAAACCGGCCCATCATGTTGCTTGCGTTGAACCAATGCGGCTGATTAGATGAAAGCCGTGTGACTGATGGGTTTGCGTGGAGAGTGCAATGTGGGAGGGTATTGGGGAGGGTGGTGGGGGGGGGAGTTACTTTGTGACTTAGTGATCACTGCTTCGGAGCCGGGCGAGCAAAACAACAACAAACAAACAACATCAACAGACCGCACTTCACCACAAAGTGGCGGTTGAAGTCACCGTGGGCGCTTGTTCGCCAGGCCAGGTGGCCCTCGTGCGCCGGACCGGGCGGGGTTCGGTCGCCATCGAGGGGTGGCGGGGGGGGGGTCTTCGACACGGCGATCGGCAAATGGAACAAGTGTTTGCGATCTTCTTGGTTCTTTCGGCAAAGTCACGTAGAAGGGAAATAATAAAATAATAAAAATAAAACATAATTAAATACAATTCTCACGACGTTTCGGCCACAACGCAAGCAGCCGTCCTCAGGTGAAGAACAGACGTTGTCTTTCCGACAGACCTGTTCTTCACCTGAGGACGGCTGCTTGCGTTGTGGCCGCAGGCAGCCGACCTCAGGTGAAGAACAGACATTGTCTTTCCGACAGACCTGTTCTTCACCCGAGGACGGCTGCTTGCGTTGTGGCCCGAAACGTCGTGAGAATTGTATTTAATGTTTTATTTTATTATTTTATTATTTCCCTTCTACGTGACTTTACCAAAAGAACCAAGAAGATGAATCCCTGCAGTCACGAAAGCTTTAAATCGAAATTTAAGTGTTGCGAAGTCGGTGTTAATGATTTCACCGTCACAACAGCCGCCCCAGCGCGTCCTGTCTGCTAATCATCGTTGGCAGCGACCCATTTGACATTGGGGGGAGGGTGGGGGTCGGGGTGGGAATTGCCCCGTGGAAATGAATGGGTATGGTCAGAGGAGTGATTGAGGTGATCTGTGCGCGCAGTGTTTGGTGTTGATGACGATCGTTGCAAGACGGTAAAACACAAAAAAGCACGTGAAGGCGCTGCGAGATCTGCCGAGACTCTCTTTCTCTCTCTAAGAGGCGACTTTGACCATCTCTTCCAAAACTGGCCAAGTGTCTTGGAAGAGGTGGAAGTTACCCACAATTTAGCCCACCACGCACGCAGTGTGTGTGTGTGGGTGGGGTGGGAGGGCAGTTTAATAATCTTTCAACGTCGTCTCATAATAGAGGTTGTTTTTTTGGGTTAGATCGCGTAAATATATAAATGTGTCGTTAAACCTCGACACCACCCGACACAGCCAACTAGTAAGGAACGACACAGGTGGACTTTTCCACACATCTGGCTGTCGCCTGATGAAGCTAGTTGTAATTACTGGCAAAGCGTCGTACTCAGATTGTAAATGTTGTGGCTTGGCTCTCCAACACACAACCGGTGTGCTGTACTAGTGACGAATTGGCCACGTTCTGTTTACGTGACAACCCTTACTAGTTGGCTGTGTCGGTAGTAGCAGGTTTTAACGACATATTTATATATTCACACGATCTAACCCAAAACAAACCAAAAATAACCTGATAATAGTTTTTTTTAACCTTCTATCTGGCAACAAAACTGACACCTTTTTACAAGGAGTCATGTTTGCATAGACTACAATACCTGCAGTCATAATGCAATCAAAAAACACAACTCTAATAATGTGCACTGTCCTTGAAGTTGATTGGTCCACACCCGAGACAGCTTTCCTTAGAGCCTAGTCTCACATGGGTTGGACCAGATGACTCCAGATGAGACTAGGCTCTAAGGAAAGCTGTCTCGGGTGTGGACCAATCAACTTCAAGGACAGCTGCACATTATCAGAGTTGTGTTTTTTGTTTGTAATTATGACTGCAGGTATTGTAGTCTATGCAAACATGACTCCTTGTAAAAAGGTGTCAGTTTTGTTGCCAGATAGAATGGGTAAAAAAACAATTATCATATTTTTGCTGGCAAATGAGGTTCCAATGGTGCAAAAATAACCTATATTATGGATGATATTGGTCGCGAAAGCCTACGCGTTAAACGTCTCTTGCGAGGCGTCAGTCAGAGCATTCTCGCCGCTCGATCACTACGGCAGCAGCGTGCCCATCGTCGTGGTGCTGGAGGGAGTGACAATTCGGGGCACGTGCTCTTTACTGGTGACGTTATTGCACTTGGCATACGGGAACGTGTCTACATTTCCTAAACAGATTACGTTTCTTCTACAAATCCATTTCGGTACATGTGGTGGTGGTGGTGTGTTTTTATTTCAAGCGATGTCTATTTTATTGAGAGACGCAGACCAACTGAGGAATTTAGGCCAACATATCGTAAGACATTGCACGCGTTTCAAACGTCCGTTTACATATTATTTTTTTAATCTTCACATTTTCGCTACCGCATACTTTGAGCTGCTACTTTTCAAGGAAGCAGCTGACAGTTTCCTCTAAAGCCATGGCAGACGATTTTTCCAGCTGTAATCGGCCTCCCCCGCTCTCTCTCTCTCTCACTCTCTCCAGTTGCTTCTCTCTGCTACTTCTGCTGTTGTGCATTTGCTGGCGGCCCCCGAGTGCACGTCAGGAGCACTTGGGATGTAACGGGAGCTGATATTTTTTTTTGCTCGACCGTTTCAGCCAAAACCTTTCGCTCTCTGTGTCTGATTTGCCCAGTAGCCGAAATGGTATCCACTTGTGTCTGCTCACGCAGAGAACTGTGTGTGCGGACGTCTGGGTGTGTTTGTATGTGTGGTTGGCACTGTGTTACTGGCCCAGCTATCTGGAGTCGATAGTTTGCAATTCATAACATCAGTGGCACGTGTGGCTGCCACCTGTCCTGGTTTTCTCAGGATCGTCAGTAGTGCAACAACCAATAATACACCACTCAAGACGATACATCGTCTTGTGAGAGATGATCTTTTTTCATTACCTATCCCGGTTTGTTGCAGGTTAGAGGTGGCAACCTTTGGTGTGTCAGGTGGTTTCAAAATGTGCATGCTTGTATGTGTAAGTGTGGGCAGCAGTGCTCACAGGTAAACATTACTTGAGGCATGACTTGCTCAGATCATCGTCCTGGCCATAGGAATGTGGAATTGTCACCGCTGATGAGGGTCGTAAGTGGGAGACGAGAACCCTGCGACAGATTGAGCTGAACCCGTCATGACCTTTAATTATCACGATTACCAAAAAATAATGCATGGAATTATGGCTCAACAACAACCCGAATTACATGTTTATTTTTTTTGTAAGAGCTAGTTTTCTTGACATTGTCTGCGTTTTAGTTGTTTCCCAACCTCGAAAGTTTTTTTTTTTGTGTAACACCATCGTGTTCTATCGGCATTTAATTACTTATTTACCCGGGAAAGTCTCAGCGGGTCTTCGGACTCATTCATTGACAGCCTCGTTCAGGATGTTTGGCCAAATTCCTTTTTTTTTCTTTTCCGCATAACGTAAGTTTGCATCGCATCGCACAAAGGAGGAAACTGGGGAACCCAGAGAAATCCCACACGTGACTCGGTCGCCCGAGCTGATCAATGTTGCATCACAGCAAAGTCCACCCTGAAACAACAACAACAAAATACCGCGTACGTTGCAAGATGTTTAGATGCCCTCTCTGCTAATATTAGCTGCGGTAAATACGTGCTGAGCTTTGACGCTGTCCAACAAATGGATTGTGCCGTCTGTGTCTTGTCCGTCCGTTTTGTAAATGAGGGGTCACGGCAACTCTCACGACAGTAATCCAAGTAGGTTCAAACAACATTATATAGCGGGACTGCAGAACTTGGACAATTGTTGCTAGTACTGGCTCATTGTCTGACTGCTGCCTCCCAGCTTGCCTGTGACACCTAGAGCTGTCACAATTAGACATTTCTCCACTGATGGTTTAGCGACGACGGCTAGTACTGTGTAGGTCACAAGATCTGTTTCATACTGAGATCTGGTGAGAGTGTGATGAGCTTTATTGCAGTATAACTGCGCAGTTTTGATAATCGGCCTCGGGCTGACTGAGAAATATGTCCGGGTTTTGTTTGCAGTGGAAAAGGTGGCAACCCCTACATGCGTGCAATGCATTATGGGCGACATGAGTCCGACCTTCCTGTTGGTTGCGAGCAGAGCACCATTGTGCATGCTGTTTACTCTAAATGTTAGTAAAGTGGACTTCCATGGTAAACTGGACTCCCATGGTCAGGGGTCGGAAACCAACATAACAAGAAGAGCCATTTGTTTCGAATTCAGATGGGAAAAAAACACCCTCTCAATATTTCAAGAGCCGCGATGCAGTCCTTAAAGAGCAGCATGCGGCAGCGGAGGCGCAAGACTCTGCACGTGCCCGGTCTGAGTCCAACGCCGCGGTCGAGTGGCGATGGACCTGATGCGCGCATGCATTTTGATGATTGGGGATCTAGGCAGCTGTGGAACCCGCAGCCCGGGAAAGGTTACAGATAGAGAGAGAGAGAGAAAGAAAACAACACCCCATTCAGACAAAGGAGGGGGAAAAGGCACAATGCGCACGTAGGTCGGCGCACTGATAGTGCAGCGACGTTAACATCTCCATTCTGTGTGGTAGTGATGTCAGGTTTTGCAAAATACCATTGGATATGGCTGTGATGGTGGTTGTGGCAGGTGGAAGGGTTGGGGGGGGGGCTGCCTTGCTGATAATCCACAGTAAAGGTGAAGTCATGTTACACGAGTTATTCTGCCTCTCCTGCCATGACTTCTTTTCACGGTTTGATCCTCTGATCATGATTATGTCTGTGCGTGGAATCGCGGTACGATTTGCACGTGTGCACGCATTGCGGCGGGGCTGGCAAGTTGCACGTTGTTTTGCGAGTGAGGTTTCTCGTGACTCTCTGCGAATCTGAAACACCTTTGACGTTATGAAAAATAATAATTCTTACACCTTTTTTAATCCACTGCTGGATTAAGGCCTCCCCCTTCCATCCAAGTTGTGCTGTGGTTCATGGAAGTTGTTTGGACCATACTTCACCACGCTGGTCAATGCGGGCTGGTGAAGTGTGGGCAGGGTAGGTGCCCAGTAGAGGTTAATTATGCTCGTATAACGTCTGCCACCTGATGAGTGCCATTGCTGGGAATCGAACTCAGGTGGATGGGTTCATACCGCAGTGCTCTAACCACTGCACCACCAGTACACGCTACTTTTCACTTGAAGGGTCTTGAAACAGTATCTACACTTCTGCGAGTGTACACTGAGCGCCAGCAGCTAGACAAATATCAAGATCTGTATGACTGACACAACTAAATGTTCGAGGTTAAATATAGCGTCACGTTACACGTTATCATCGTCACAGCAGTTCTGATAGTGCCTCGTTGGGTGATGTGCGATCCTGTCCACCTCGTGTAGATGATTCAGCCTCGGCCTTGGCGATGAGATCAGCCTGGAACATGCGATTGCTGTAGGCCACATTTCACGGCCAAGTTGAATTGACAACCAAAAGAAAAATCTGAATCGCGCTTTGCAGGGGGAGACGCCCCAACGATGATCGAGCACTCGCCGATTCACTCCATTCACTCGCTCACCGGCGGGGCAACTCACCTCTTCGTAACTCTTCTGTTGCTGCTGTGCCACTGCCTTACTGGTCCTGTGAACATCACTCGTCCATTCCTCCTGCCGTGTTGAGGAGCCTGGTTCCACCGGGCTGTCTGTGTCTCTTCCCATCTCACGCAGTGTTCAACCACTGCGCACCTCAGGTTAACACAATGCAAAGACAAAAATCATCCGTATAGCCTTGACATCTCTTTGGGGTAAGTGTTGTTAGCGAGCATCTTTAAAGGCCGGCACGGCCACGGGAGGGAGTGGATGGCCAGCACCACGCCCGGCTGCATTTGTCTTCCCAGTGGCGATGTTTACGCATCACACCACGTACTTATTGAGGCTGAGTCGACCTAGGGAGGCCCAGAGACAGGTTCAGATAATCGTCACTGGTGTTGGCCGTGACCTGGAATCGATCTCGGGTCGCTGGGCTTGTAGCGCAGCGTAGCGCTAACCGCTACACCACCACTCCCCACAATACACCCACTCACTCACACACTCACCCATTAAGTCACTTATTAACTCGCCTACTCACGCACCACAAGGCGGTTCACCACACTGCTCGGGGTATGCTTCTTCCCCCGCACTGCGACACTTTGCAATCCCCTCCCTGCATCGTCTAGTTCCGCATTGTGCTGTTTGTTGCGAGCTGCTTGGCTTTGTGGGGCATTTGGGTCTGTGCTCAGCAACTGCTTAAAAACAAACGATGCTACGAACCGAGTGACCCGAGTTCGATTCCGGCTCATGTTCAACATCAATGACGATTATCTGAATTGGCCCTGAGCCTCTCGTAGATCAACTCGGCCTCAAATGAGTGTCAGGTGCGGTGCGTGAACATCGCCACTAGGGAGACAAAGGCGTTCGGGCGTTGCTGGCCACCCACGCGTTTGCGTGCCATTCCGTTGCTGCTCGCTCTCAGCACCTACCCCGACAGTCTGGCAAGACTAAATGGGTTGATATTTGTCTTTATATATACAAAAAGGAAATTGGGCTCAAGCCTGAGTTCTGTTGCCGTTTGGTGACAGGTCAGGTAAGGCCGCCGTGGAAACGACGGGCTGATCCCGCTAGTTCAGGACGGTGAACCGTTCGGGTCAGCTCGATCCTGGGAATCCGTCCTTAGACTAGGAGCGGAATTGGAACCAGGTGGTGGCGACATCACAGAGGCTGATGTCGCCCCCCACAGAGCCCAGGCTCAATGGGGACGGGGGCAGGGGGGGGCTAGCGGGTCGCGGCGTGGAAAGTGCATTGCAACGCAAATTGAATCAAGGCTTTGGGATAAACAACTAAATAATGACGTGGTTGAACAACAACAATTGCTGTTCGACGTTCCCCTGCTCGCGTTGTGACTCACCTGGGCGCAGGGCCTTGCGGCCGTCAAGCCAGCAGCCGATGGGGGGGGGGTCGTGTCGGATTACAGCCTCCGTTGTGCGTATGAACAAACAGTGGCGGATGCGAACGGGGCGAGCGCACTGGGCTCGCCAGGCAGAGAGAGAAGGGGGTGGGGGGTTTGATTCGAACTCCCGGCGCGTGAAGTGTGTGTGTGGTTGGGTTGGGGGTGTGAAGTGTGTGTGGTTGGGTTGGGTTGGGGGGGGTGTAAAGTGTGTGTGTACTACTGAGACGTCTGGCCGGCGTGGAAGACCAACGTGTAATTCAGAATCAGAATCTCTGTTCAGTCTGGAGAACGACGATGAAATGCGAAGCGTCTTTGCACGGCTGTCTAGTAAATTGGATGCATAAGAATAGTTTTTACCCTGTCTGGCGATAGAACAGGAGGTGTTCAGATGTTCAACCACTAAATCGATGCCTTTTTGCAAGTCATCAAGACTGCAGTAACCACACGTACTTGTGGTGGACATGCAAACACACTCTGATCATATGCAAGCATTGTCTTTGAAACTGATTGTCCTACACCAAAGACAGCCTTCTTAATGGTCGTGTCTCACTACCAGTGTCAGAGAAACAGGACAAAGGCAATGCACGTATCAGAGCACTTAGAGCTCGGGGTGAGCAGCGATTTCATGGGATGAATGTAATCGAGAGAGGTTGTCTCTCCAGATCTGCACTTATTGGGGGGGGGGGGGGGCGGTAGGGGTGGGAGTGCTGAGTGGGCATCCACCAGCAGTGACGTGATTGAGACATTGCGGGGCTGCGCCCTGGGTTGTCTCGCGCAGTGTTAACGTCGCGCGCGGGCATCTTCCAGACGCTGCGGGAGGGTGGAGGGGGGCGAGGGGGTGGGGGGTGGAGGGGGTGGAGGGGGGCGAGGGGGTGGGGGGTGGAGGGGGTGGAGGGGGGCGAGGGGGTGGAGGGGGTGGAGGGGGGCGAGTGACGTAGCCGCGAGTCATCGATCGCCCGCATAGGTGGAGGATTAGCGGTAGGACTGAACGATTTTGGGAAAATGTCTAATAGCGATTTTTTTTCTGACAGATTGCGATTGCGAATTGATTTGCAAAATTTGAAGTCAAGCTTCAGTTCAATATTGTCTGTGTAATAGATTTAAAACACGTGATTGAGCATTACCACATTATTCCATCAAAATATGAACTGCTTTAGATATTCTAATACAAGGATTATAATTTAAAATATATTTAATTTCGATAGAACAAACAAACATAGAACAATTGTTACGTTAAATCAAGTTAAAATAATAAAATAATAAAACATTCCAAAAATAACTTAACATGACTTTTCAAATCGCAATAAATCGCAGCATTTGCGATTTGCTAATCGCGTTGTTTCAAATTGAGATTTCGATTCGAAATAGATTAATCGTTCAGCCCTCATGTAGCGGTGGGCTAAGAGGAACACATGCCTAGACGCAATGCACGCCGACTGAGCGAGCCCACGGCGACCGGGGATCATCAGCGCGCGCCTGCCGCGAACCACTCGGCACGCGCGGCCCACACTGGAGGCGCGCGGTCGCTGGCCGCTTGCCACTGGGCACCTCGCGACAAGTGCGTGGCACGGTTGGGATTTTTTTAGGGTTTTTTTTTCTTCCTTCGGGGACCTGGAAACCTCGATTTGCCCGCCGGAGAGCCTCCGTGCAGTGGCCACGCTTCCTGTGCGGCGCGAGATGAACCTGAACCCCACCCCCCTAAGGAATGAAATCGGTGCGGGCACGCAGTGCGGACTCGAGGAAGAATGATTCCAGCGCACGGGACATTTTTGTTTGTTTTGTTTGTTACGTAAATAAATAAATAACGACTGTCAGATGGCGACGATAGGCACAGATTTTGAGATAGCGAATGCTCAACCTCATGCTAATAATAGAGAGGGTGGTGTGTGCATGTCAGTGTTAAGGTCAAGAGCTCATCGCAACCGTTGCTGTTGTCACCAAAATCTCACGACCACTCCCTTCCTTCTGCCAGATCCCGTTGCTGTTGAAGAGTCAAGAGACACATTGAAGGGCGACTCACCTTCAGCTCATCTCCTTGATCGCCGAGCGCTGGACGCCACTCAAATTCCCGATCTCGGTAACCTCTCCTTCCTCCACCCTGCCCACGTGTCCCACCCATCACAACCCCTCCTCCTAATCCTAACCTCCAAGTTGCTTACCCTATCCTCCTCCTCCTCCTCATCCACCCTGCCCACGTTTCCCACCCATTACAACCTCCTCTTATTGATTACATTTAAAATGCGTTCCTGCTACATTCGTGTTCCAAACCTCAAAAGTTGTTTGCACTATCCTGCCATTAAATTACTAACGTAACTTTGATAAAAAAAAAAACTTGCAGACATTGTTCAATCCTACTTCTTTTCGAGGAAGGTCCTCCAATGTTGACATATTTGTCCAATATCGGTTACATCGTGTGTATTAGGTATGGGGGGGGGGGATCCTGTAGGAGATCACATGCAGAACAAGTGTCGGACATTCAAACGCCTGCATGATGAAGGCCTTCCCATGCCATTTCAGTCATGGGGTTGTTTGACCATTCTTTACCGTGTGGGTCAGTGCGAGTCGGTGATGACGAGGAGATCCAAGTGGTGCTTCGGATGTCACTCGCCACTGATGTTAGCCGTGGCTGGGAATCAAACCCAGCTAACCGGTTCATAGTGCAGTAACATCCACCACTCCCCATCGCCGTCATAACTATGGTTACACATCAATTATTAACGTTGCATAACAAAAACATCCACTTTAAACATACCGTCTGGCATGAAAAAGAACGCACATCAGCGCAAGAGAAAACGATAAACTGACTACGGTATTGCTTGCATTCCTACTTTTATAGTTGACATTTAAGCTATGGGCCAATCACATACCAACCAACCTACCCTGCCACCACATCTGAGAGTGTGCAGCCTCACTGTAGGAATCTTAACTTTGGAGCTTTCGTGACTGCAGGAATTATTCTTTGGTTCTTTCGGTAAAGTCACGTATAAAGAAAAAATAATAAATTAAATAATAGCATACGACGTTTCGATTGCAACACAAGCAATCATCATCAGGTATAATGTCTGTCTATAATTATGTCTGTCTATAATTTTTTCTGGTTAGATTTTATGTCGCTTTTTCACTATACATGATGATGATTGCTTGTGTTGCAATCGAAACGTCGTATGCTATTATTTAATTTATATTTTTTTCTTTATACGTGACTTTACCGAAAGAATCAAAGAATAATTACTCACTGTAGGAGTTGTGGAGGGAGCCCCAACCACCCTACTTCGAAATTCTAATGCACTTTAGTGGCATTAAATCTACTAGAGACTCGCTCAGTACTGATCCAACTTTGTCCAAAATGTTGGCGGGGGGGCGGAATCTCTTGGCCTGCTCAAACAAATGTCGTAGGGGTGTCCGCACCCCCACGACACCTACAGGGCTTGCGGCCCGGCCTCCAGCCACCTTCATCATCCCCCTCTCGTGTAACCTTTTCCGACCGCCACTTTTTTTTTTACCCCGCGCAGGCTGGAAACAAATTGGTTTCATTGCTGGATGGGGTTGGAGTCAAAGCCAACAGATTACGGGACTTGAAAGCAATAGCACGTGACAACGGAAACTTTTTTTGGGGGGCTTCGAGTGACACGAGACATTTGACGAAAAATACTTAATTATTTACGTTTTCAGCAGTCGCGCTCTTTTTTCATCTCTCAAATCCCCGACTGCCCCTGCGGTTCTGTCCGTCGCCCTCGTTATTACGGCAGCGGCGGCGGCGTGAGTGCTGTCAGAGGCGGGGCGCTTTTCCGCGGCCCTCTGGCCGTCGGAACAACGCCTCCTCCACCACCTCCGACAGCCGCGCGAGCCTCTTTGATGGGAAGGAGGCGTGTGAGATGATCAGCGCGGAATGCGGTGAGACGCCAGATGTTGCTGATAGTCTCCATGGCCACACTGTTTATTTACTTTCAGCACGAGCACGATAAAATCGGCCCAATCACCGAACATTTGAATCGGACTCGTTGCTCCCCTCTCAGGGTGCTGGCTCGGAGGAGCCGGAGGGGGGAGGCAGTTCAAGGTTGCTGTGTCTCTCCTTCCGCAAGCTCGCGCACCTTTCAATTAAAAAATACTTTAAAAAGGGGTTAAAATAAGATACATTTATAACAACCCAGGAATGTTTCTCACCTGACAGCCAGCCGCGTTGCTTTATTTTTCGCTGAACGCTGTGCAATTCCGAGGTTCTGTTTGGGCGACGATAGTTTATGCTCACCGGCGGATGACGGAATCGTCGCATAATGCGCCCTGATCTAGGAGGCTAAACAGGGTTAAGCCTGGCTAATGCACTGATGGGACAACTGACCGGCAATACCAGCCAGGTGACATTGGCTTGGGCTACGAGATGGCCAAGATATGCATGAATGTTATACCCCCACCCCATATGTGTGGGAATTTATCCAGGTACCTTGGAATCCTCCCACATGCCTAACATTGGTCAAATAGAAGGTAAATAAATAAATAATACAATTTACATAATTAAATAATTCTCACGACGTTTCGGCCACAACGCAAGCAGCCGTCTTCAGGTGAAGAACAGGTCTGTCGGGAAGACAGCGTCTGAATGAATCGCCCCAAGCTTGAATCGTATATTTAAGCTGGGTTGGAGGGGGAAGAGCGCCTTGACAAAAGAGTTTGCATATCAAGAGGAATTTAGCATATTTATGGGAAATGCAGATATGGGATAAGTCACTTGTGAAATGCGTAGATGGATCACAGAGATGTCACAGAGATGGATCACAGAGATGTCACAGAGATGGATCACAGAGATGTCACAGAGATGGATCACAGAGATGTCACAGAGATGGATCACAGAGATGTCACAGAGTTGTCACAGATTTGAATCTCCTCCTCATCGCTGAACCAGATAGCCCTTCGCCGTCTCGTACCGCAGGGCTGGTCACCAGTGCCACTGTAACCCTCAACTCGCGTCTCACTCAGCCCTGCGAGCGTCGTATTCACGGGGGCATCGGGTGGCAGCGGTGTTCATCTGTGAGCCGGAAAAGCCCTCTGTACCAGCGTGGACGGCACCCTCGTGTTCACCTTCTGAAACGCTCGCTCGTCATCGTGGCTTGCGCGATGACCACCACCACCACCACCACGTGACTTTTATTTAGTGTTGTGCGCGGTGCATTTAGCGCCAAAGCGCGTGGATTTATAGCGAATATTTGTTTGCTGGCGACTGCGTATTTCATATCGGAATCGCCTCCAGTGCTGTTGCTGCTGGCGGCTATAAAAGTTGTTTCAAAGTAAAAAGTCTCATATGCACTGCTCCCATTTCTTGAAGCTAGCAGCGTCGCAGGGACTCTGGAAGAGAGATGACGGGAGGGAATTCCGATGCCAGCGACAGGGAGCACTTCACGATAGCAGGCACAGCAGATCGGAACGGACACGTTTGTTGAACGTCAGAGGTTACAGACACTTGTCAGTAGAGATGAGGGGTACGAGGGCGGGGGTGGTTAGAAGCCAGCAATTGATGCCACTGAATAACGGCACGGCGGGCAAGGTCCCCGACACGTTCCCTTGAGTTCGGCAAGGCTACGGGACCTTGGGAAGAGGGACGCGGTGAGCGATCTTGCATCTCCGCCACTCGCTCCACGTGCGCGGGGTGGGAGGCTGCTCGTGGCGGCGTGGTGCGCACCGAGCCAGCGGCAGGGTTGCGTAACGCACGCCCCTGTTTGCCGAGCCACCCGGCAATCGCAGCAGCTGCAATGATTGCACAGGAACGGCGATGACCTCTCTGGGGATTAAAGGTCAGCCACCGTAGCAGTGGGGGAGGAAGGGGAGATTTGGGGGGGGGAAGGGGGGGGCGACCGGTGGCGAAGTGCAAACCCGCAGAAAAGTTTTCGTGATCGTCACGCCGCACACGAGAAATGGGTTCATTCGAAATCAAACTGGAATGCAAATGATGTGTGCGCATGCAAAAACATTCACACGACTTGCTCTGTCACCCTATAAAAACTAAAACATATTTTTATTTATTTTAGTTTACCAGGTAAGGCCCACTGAGCTGTATTACTCCTTTTCAGAAGCGACATGGCCACAAATGATAGCTCAACGATGTGTCTTATCACGTGGCAATTTACAACACTCTAAACGCGTGTTCATGAATGTGGAGGGAAAAACCGGAGGACCCGGGCAAAAATCCACTTGACCACGGGGGAGAACATGTTGACTACAAATATACAGGCGTCGGGGTTGGGATCAATTACCCAAACGTCCCGTGTACCAGGGGAAGTAGTTAACATCTCGCCACTTTCGTTGTCACTGTTTTATTGCTGCTAAGGTGAGAGAAGAGATGTCATTTCATCATCGTCCCTACACTGCAGAGATACCCGGGCCATTCACTGCAATTGCTCTCTCTCTCTCTCTCCTTATCGCCGGCGTCCAGATACTTTCTCGTCAATCGTTTATTGCTGGCAAGGTCAGAGAGGAGGTTTCATCCCATGCACAGACCTACACTGCGTATACATGTCCAGGCCACCTCTCTATTTCTCGCCTGCAGTCGTTTCCTTGGCGTCCGTTTTTAGCTACTTCGACCAGAGAGGAGGTGTTCATTCCACCCACAGAGCACGTGGCTTTAACATATGTAACTGAACTGCATTTTTTTTTACGTTTCGCACAAAATCTGTGCCAACGGTACGTGACCAGCGTCGCTTCTTCATTGCCACCGCCTCGATCCGCGTTGCCACGAACGCCGACGCGGCTTCGTTTTCTCACCGCCGATGTGACAATGTCAAGGGCACGGCTTTCTGCCACCGAAGCCGCTGTGCGTTCAGCCGTCGTGTCGCAGGACGTCACGAGGTCTCTTCCCCTTCCATTTCTCGCGCTGCTCAACGTTGCCCACTTCCCCCCAGTTCCTATAAGCCCGCTCGATACGAGAAACTGTTTTGGTTGGTGTGTGCCGCGCTATTATTAGCAGGCTCGCTGCTGCAGCCACAGGAACTCTCTCTCTCATCTCTTGCCTCCCACTTCCTGTAGTCTTGCTCGTTTGAAGAAGGAACGTGTTAGCTCTTATCAGCTGTGCTGCTATCATTAGTGCAAAAACAACATACGCGGAGTAGACGCCCCCGTCCCATCTCCGTGGGCGGTGACGCGGCCCAGCGATGGCGCGATCGCCGCTTGTTGCAGAGGTCCACGGTTCAGGTCAAGGGGCAGCCTTGGTTAATGCTGCAGGTGTAATGACGACGTGCAGTCCGCTTCACTGACAGGTGACGGTAAGCTATCTCCTGACGTAATTAGCGAGAGTAGGACGTTGTGTGCGAGGCATAAGGGCATACATGTTGCCCATGTGATATAATTGCCTGCAAATCACTCAATTGGGAATTACACACACGGCAGGAATAATCGTCCCCTCATGGCAGACTGATGCCCCAGGTTATTCTTGCAAATTACACTCTGTCCTGTTCTCATGAGTTCTAACGAGGTAAAAACAAACTAAACTGTTCTTCTCAATAAAAAAGGAGTATGTTTATTTTTAGAGATTCATTCAGCCACGTGGCCTTTATGACAGCTGCACAATTTCAGCAGCATTGGTTCAGTGCAAGCAAACTCTGGATCGGTGTCGACATTGAGTGTCCCATCAGCAGGGTCAGGCTCGCTGGCAGCAATGCTTACGGACTCCCCAATGTGTATCGACAAGGATCATCTGTTACTTCTGGGGCCTAGTTTCATGCGGATCTATCAAATACATAACACAAAATGATTTCGATTTAAAGCTTCCGTGACTGCAGGGATTCATCTTCTTGGTCACGTAGAAGGAAAATAATAAAATAATAAAAATAAAACATAATAAAATAATTCTCACGACGTTTCGGCCACAACGCAAGCAGCCGTCTTCAGGTGGAGAACAGGTCTGTCGAGAAGGCAGAGTCTGAATGACAAAATGATTATTTCGTGTTAACATTGGTGCTCGTGACTGCTGGCCACTTTCCAGTAAAGGCATTTTGGCCTCTGATCAGCAGCTGTGTGATTATGGTCCAGCAATGATCCCAGGGCATGCAATTGAACTTCCAGCATCACCGAGCTCTGAGTGAAGGATCAAATAAAATACCTCGAAGGGATTTCCTACTTAAAGAACCACTGGAGGCATTTGTGCACATCTCTTTCCAGTTTGCAGAGCGAATGGTGGGAATTCCACATTCTTTTGACGAGGGCGAGTCTGTGCCCAGGGCAAGGTGGTACTCGATGTATCGACTCTGGAGTGATGATGGGGCACAGTCAAATACCCCACTCCCCAAAAAACCGGGATTTGAAATTCGCGTGCACCGTACTTATGTACTGATTAGATCAATGATGGCTCTCGGTAGGTGGCTTGAACTGGAAATCTAAATGAAATAACAATTTGTCTGCAGTTTTTGCTCCTTAAAGGACCTCACATTACCTTGAAATGTAAGTGGCTTTGCCTTCAATGCGTCATCGCGTCTCTGAGGTTTTTTTTTGTTTTGTTCACTCAGAAAGAACACTGTCAGGGTGGCCACTTCACAGAATCCAGGACATAAAACAGCAGGATTTGGGAGGGAGACTCGGAAGGGAATTTGGGGAGGTGAGGTAGAAGGAGTGAGTGAGTGCATGTGCGTGTGTGTGTGCGTGTGTGTATGTGTGAACAGTGGGGAGCGGTAGTGCAGCGGTTAGCGCATTGCGCTACAAACCTGGTGACCTGGGTTCGAATCTCGCTCACGGCCAACATCAGTGACGATTATTTGAACCGGCCCTCGGCCTCCCCTAGGTCGACTCAGCCTCATATGAGTACCTGATGCGATGTGTAAACATCGCCACTAGAGAAACAAAGGCGGAAGGGCGTGGTGTTGGCTACCCACCCTCTCGTGTGCCGTGCCGGCCTTCATAGGTGCTCGCGAACGGCACTTGCCCCTATAGCCTGTTTAGGCTATACGGGAGATCTTTGTCTTTTTTGTGTGTGGGTAGTGGTGGTGCGGGGAGCCGTGGTGTAGCGGTTCGTACGCTGTGCTTCGAACCTGGCGACCTGGGTTTGATTTTCAGCTCACGGTCAATACCAGTGACGATTATCTGAACCGGTCCTGAGCTTCCCCTTAGGTCGACTCAGCCTCAATTGAGTACCCGGTGCAGTGTGGAAACATCGCCACTAGGGAGACAAAGCAGGCCGGGCGTAGTGTTGGCCACCCACGCCCTCGTGTGCTGTGCCGGACTTAATAGGTGCTCGCGAACAGCACTTGCCCCAACAGTCTGTTAAGAGTATACGGGGGACCTTTGTCTTTGGAGTGGCAGTGAAGTGGCTAGCCCACCGTACTACCGACCCTGACGAACTCGAGTTTGATCCCCAGCCACGGTTAACATCCAGTGGTTATGCGTTCCATTAGAAGCGGTTCTAGGCCATCTGCTAGGTTGACTCAGCCTTAAATGAGCACGTGGTGCAATCTGTAAACAACACCACTGGGTGGATAAACGTGGCCGGGCGTGGTTGTGGCCACCTCGTGTGCCGTGTCGGCCTGCATAGGTGCTCGCGAACGGCACTTGGGGGCCGTCCATAAATGACGTCACGAGATTTTGGACGATTTTTGACCCCCCCCCCCCTCGTCACAGGGCGTCACAAAAAGTCAGACCCCCCCCCTCAAATATGACGTCACAAAGCTCTGCCCCTACAAAATAAAACATCCTTCAAATCGCGTTAAACTATTGTCATTGGAGTGCGTATTTAATGTGGCGCTGCACTCTGATGTTGTAGGATAGAACATTTATTAAATAAAGTCTATTTAATTAAGTAGAACGTGGTGTCTATATTTATTTAAAGTTGCACTTTTTGATGTGACGTCACATTTCTCACCCCCCCCTCCCTCGTCACACATCGTCACAAATGTCTGACCCCCCCCCCGCCCTAGATGCGTGACGTCATTTATGGACGGCCCCTTGTCCCCAACAGGTTTGTCATTGCTAGGTGCTCGATGTTGTCGTCTTTAAGATCCCAGCGACCCGAGTTCGATTCACGCTCACAGTCAGACAATTGGTCATGCAAATCTGAACCGGTTCCTGGCCCGTCTCCTAGGTCGACTCAGCCTTAGATGAGTACGTGGTGCGGTGTGTAAACAACACCACCGGGGGGGGGGGTAAACATCGGCTGCGGGTCATAGGTTGTTGGTCACTCAACACCATCAATCATCTCAGCATTAATAGCGCGCAGAAATTAGCTCCAAAACGTCTGCTGAGGCTTATACTGGGAGTAAGGGGTGGGGGGGGGAGCTGGCATCGTTGTGTTCTCGTGACGAGCGTACAACGTGTGCAATAAATCAAGAGAGTGCACTTGGGCACGCACGCGCGCACGCGTGTACACGTGTCTGTCTGCGAGCGTGGGACCCGTTTAAGAGAAAGGCGTGCACCTCTTTGGCTGTTCCTCGCCACTGATTTTAACCGCCCCGGTCGTAATTAACGAGCGAGTCGGTGCCCTGCCAAACGCAGGAAGAGTTTTGCAAAACTTTACAACTCGCTCAACGTCACCATCCACCCAACCGCACTAGCAGCAGCGTCCTGCACTCCCTCCCGTGTGTGTGTGTCTGTGTGTCACTCACCAGTGTGTGTGTCTGTGTGTGTCACTCACGTGTGTGTGTCACTCACGTGTGTGTGTGTGTGTGTCACTCACCCGTGTGTGTGTGTGTCACTCACCCGTGCGTGTGTGTCACCTTTAGTTGTAGCTGTGTGTTCACCCAACATTGTGTGTGTTCACCCACCACTGTATGTATGTATGTGTGTTCACCCATCATTGTGTGTGTGTAGGTGGGGGAGTTGTGGTGAAGTGGTTAGCTCGGTACGCGACAAACCCGGTCACCCGAGTTCGATTCCCAATCACAGCCAACACCAGTGACGACCATTTGAACCGGTCCTGGGCCTCCCCAAATGTCGACTGAGCCTCAAATGAGTATCTGTGCGTTGTGTAAACATCCCCACGAGGGAGACAAAGGCGGTCGGGCATGGTGCTGGCCACCCACCCCCTCGTGTGCCATGCCCGCCTTTGTAAGCGCTCGCTAACAGCACTTGCCCCAATAGTCCGTTAAAGCTATACGGGGGATCTTTATCTCTGTGTGTGTTCGCCCATCCGCCCGTGTAATCGAACGCAATAAAACGAAGGCGCGCGCGCGTGTGCGTTTGTGTGTGCGTGTGTGTGTGCGCGAGTTAACTTGTAAAAGAGTCTGCACGCCTTGAACTTTGATCGTTCGCAAAGTTGCAGAGCCCCATTTATTGTCTGATTTGCAAAGCTGTCACTTGAAAGATAACGTATCGCAGTTTTCTGAGCCATAAACGAGTAAGGTTGAAGAAAGGGGCGGGGGAAATAGGCAAAGGATCAGCCCCTGCAATTACTCGCCTCGTGGCACTGCTGGCGGTACGGCCGTCTACTACAGGCGAACTTTCTTCCACGCTGGCCAAATGCTTTAAAGAAGAGGTGACGGGGGGAGGGAACACCCAAGACTTTTTAAGCACGCAACTCACATGGGTGCTTCTCCATGTTACGCTGCGAGCGAGCTGGACGGGGGCAGCGGTGGTGGAGGGATGGGATGGGGATGGGGGTGGATTTGAGAAGCGTGCCCATTGCTGCAGCCACCGCTCTGGGAGATCAAACCGAACCGACGACCTGTGGGACTTATTGCAAGGCCAGCGCGTTCACGATTGACACCATCCTTTGTGAACAACCGGGCATTTGTGCAAAACATAATTTAAAAAGGGGGACCTCAGAGCTCATCGGATTTCGCCAGTTTAAATACATTTCGCCAGTATAAAGTCACGAAAACTTCCAGTATAAATACATATTCTGATTCTGTATCCGCAGCATAAAATGTCGCTGATTCGATGTTCGCTTGCCCGCAATCGGCTGCTTTCTGTATCGCGCTCTCCAATCGCTAAGAGTGTTCGCCTTTCCAAAGAGAAAGTTGAAACCAGTGAGACTCTTTTTACTGTACCCGAAGTTCAATGCAAACTTTGCTTTTCGGGCGTGGCTGAGGTTTTTTTTTTTTCACAGCGCGACACACCTTTAGCTGCCCGACGCCACGTGCTACGAGCCAGCGTTTGCCAAGACAAAGATCACCCGTGTAGCCTACGCAGGCTAATGGGGGCAAGTGCTGCCAGCGTTGCCCCGCACGAAGTGGGTGCGGTGTGGTCGACACCACACCCGGCCGCTTTTGTTTCCCCCCCCCCCCCCCCCCCCCCAGTGCTGATGTTCACACACCATGCACCTGCAGGTACTCATTTCAGCTTGAGTCGACCTAGGGGTGCCCCAGGACCGGTTAGGGTATGGCTCGCCACTGGTGATATCGATGAGTGGGGAATCGAATTGGGATGGACTGCTTCACAGCGCAATTTGCGAACTGCTGCGTGTCCGCCCCGCGCAGAAACCGCACCCCAACAACCTCCTGCCACCACGGCGATAGTGCCAGGCTAGGTGCACTTGGAAGCCATCGTGTGACGCGTCGAAGGCTCGCTTACAGGATGGTCACGAGACAGACGCACGTGCCGTGGGTTGACTGACTTAGACAACTGGCAGATGCACCACCTCTGCTCCTTACTGTGCCAATAACCACACGCGGACGCACCACGTATGCAAATGCACACGGATGTACGCACATACAAAGACAAATACCCTCCATAATGGCTGTAACAGACCGTTGGGGCAAGTGCTGTTAGTTGTTAGCGAGCACCTATGAAGGCCCGCAGAGCGCACGTGGGGGGGTGGGTGGCTGGCCAGCACCCACGCCTTTGTCACCCCAATGCCGCTGTTTATACATCGCACCAAACACAGCACTCATTTGAGGCTCAGTCGACGCATGGGAGGCCCTGGACCGGTTCAGTTAATCGCCACTGGTGTTGGACATGAGCGGGAATCGATCTTGGGCCGCCGGGTTCGAAGCGCAGTCTGAGAACCGCTCCCCATTGAGGTCAAATGAAGGCGATCTCCCAGTTGGCGAGAGAAACTCGACTTTCCTCGGCTGCGGCGAAAGCCTTTTGTTTCACCGCAGTGTCACTCGTCTGCGATGGCTTCGCACAGCGGCGTTGCGTGGTTGGAGGGATTCAAAACGGAGCTCCCCCCACCACCACCTCTACCCAACTTCTCCCCTCCTGCGTTGCCCGGCGCTCGCGGGCGCCCCGGTGCAGTTGCACCGCCTGCACACTCGGTAGCTAGGCCACTCGTGTGATAATTGGAACGGTGTAATCTTTGGAGCGTCATCTACGTCGTACTTTAAACACGTCTGTAGGTGTCTGTGTAACTCTACGGGTCTCTATGTCAGTCTACATGGGTGTTTGTGTAAGTCAGTGGTTGAGCGAGTCTGTAGGTATCTGTGTAAGTCTACGGGTATCTATGTCAGTTTATGTGGGTCTTTGTGTAAGTAAGTGGCGTAGCGAGTCGTTAGGAGTCTGTGTAAGTCTATGGGTGTCTATGTCAGCCTATATCGATCTCTGTGTAAGTAAGTGGCATAGCGAGTGTGTAGGTGTCTGTGTACGTCTATGGGTCTCTATGTCAGTCTATGTGGGTCTTTGTGTAAGTCAGTGGTGTAGCGAGTCTGTAGGTGTCTGTTTAAGTCTATGGGTGTCTATATGGGTATCTGTGTAAGTAAGTGGCATAGCGAGTGTGTAGGTGTCTGTGTACGTCTATGGGTCTTTATGTCAGTCTATGTGGGTCTCTGTGTGAGTCAGTGGTGTAGCGAGTCTGTAGGTGTCTGTTTAAGTCTATGGGTGTCTATGTGGGTATCTGTGTAAGCAAGTGGCATAGTGAGTGTGTAGGTTATCTGTGCATGTATACAGGTTTCCTACGTCAGTCACTATGGGTCTCTATGTAAGTAAGTGGCATAGCGTGGTTGGCATGGGTCCTCGTACAAAGCTCGCCACGTGGGCCCTCTCCAGCCCACGACGCCCCGGCTGCAGTCACACCGTCTACACACTCAATAACAGACACACCAACGACTGGCACTGCAGTCTAAGGGGCCGTCCATAAATGACGTCACGCACCTAGTGGGGGTCAGACATTTGTGACGATGTGTGACGAGAGGCGGGGTTTGATAAATGTGACGTCACGTCAAAATACGCAACTGTAAATAAATATAGACAACACGTTCTGCTTAATTAAATAGACTTTTTAATAAATGTTTTCTCCTACAACATCAGAGTGCAGCGGCACATTAAAAACGCACTACAATGGCAATAGTAGAAAGCGATTTGAAACATGTTTTTTTTTTTGGGGGGGGGGGGGCAGAGCTTTGTGACGTTATATTTGAGGGGGTTTTGACTTTTTGTAACGCCGTGTGACGATGGGGGGAGGGAGGTCAAAAAATGTTTCAAATCGCGTGACGTCATTTATGAACGGCCCCTAATGGCACTCAACACACGGGCGACGGTACCCCAAGTCAACATTGTACCGGCAAACGCAGTAGTTCGGATTTTTCTGCATAATTACGCGGTGTTAATTATGCCGGCGGTTGTATAATTTGCCGTGTTTCGTTACGTAATTTGCCAAATTACGTGTTTTTTTTTCGCAAACCGCAAAGTCTGCCACTGCAATAAGCGTGACACAATGGAGAGTATTTACTGCAATGAATAACAGGGGAATTGAAATTAATAGCCGTTTTTTTTTCACTGAGATGGACAGAAAATAATTAAATGTACATTTGGGATGACTGGGGGTGAGGGAGGTTGATTTATTTAAAACTTGTAGACAGTTGTGACTGAATGAGTGAGTGATGTGAATTGTAATGGTGTCCGGGAAGGGCGAGGCAGCTCAAATCTACCACAAATAGGGGCAAGACTGCTGACAACGACATTTCTGATCTAATTTTTGGAATTTTGTCCCCGATAGGGGCATTGTTTCATGCTTAACAGCTGCCACCAGAGCTGTGCGATTACAAGTCATGTCGCTGTTTTGGAGGTTGTCCCTCGTTACACTGTTATTAACCTATACGGGTTCACCCCACATTACTTGCAGGAACTAATACATTTTTATATTCCATCAAGGGCCTTGCGGTTTTCTGATCTCCAACTGCTCAACACTCCCAGGTCTATGTTGCGTTATTTTGGTGATCGGGCTTTTGTTTGCGTGGCACTCAAGCGATGGAACGCCTTGCCACTTGAAATCTGGCAATCGGGCTCGGTAGATATATTTGTCTGCTTGGAAAACCCATCTCTTTAGTTTGGTCGATAGCCCTGGTTCTGTTTTTGTTTCCTGCTCTTCATGCATATGGCATTTGTATCCTAGGATGGAATGCACACTATACATTTTAATCATTATCATAACTGCCTCTGATTGGACGGAATCGGTCACGCGTAGCTCATTTCAGACTATCACGAATGGCTTAGTACGAAGGAGTCGCTATCCAGAGGTTTGATTCAATCTCCCGGGAGCGTCAGTTTAAGCAAGCTTCTAAAATGCTCCCCGCCTTCGTCTGCCAGGCAGTACACCATGGGGTACACCACGGTGGTGGTTAGTCGATCTGCAGGTCGCATTGCGGTGGGGTTAAGTGCGGGTACTTCTGATCTCTTCCACGACGTCTCGCCAGGGTGGACGAGGAGGCCAACATACATTGGGGACGAGAGGGGGCTATTTGGAGCTGCATCTAGTGGAAGTCCTTCCACCAGCAGTGGCACGATCAATCAATTACAGGGGTGCTCTTACATAACACCACGCGTTGACAAATAAACACGAAGGCACACACACACACAGCTACACACCTACAGGGGGCCAGGGGGTCTACTGGTGATTCCATCGCAGCCTTTGATCATCTCGCGTTTAATAATAAGACCATTTTCAGTAAACATTGCGAGTAAGGTTTCTGCCTCGGTACCCTTATATAATGAAGAACAGATGAATTAAAAATAATAACACGTGTTCTCACCGTCACTGAGAGCAAAGAACCATCTCGGTGGCTTGAGCCAATTTGTTGTCTGCAGTAGGTGCGTGTGTATTAAAGTGTGATGGCAAAGGTGCCTCGAGGTGCACATGGCCTGGCACAAGCGTCGTGCTGACGTCACCGCCACTTAGTGGCGAATGGCGGTTGTTGTTGTTGGCAAAGGTGCAGCCCGGTAATTCTCTCATTTTTGCCGGAAGGGGCCTCCGCTAGAGGGAGCTCTATAAAGGCCCTCTAGAGAGTACACACTCTTCTACGGGATTATAAGACGCACTTTTTCACCTTAATATTATTGGCGCCTCGGTTGCGAGATGTTAACTACCTCGCCTAGTATACAAGAGGCCGTGAGTTCGATTCCGACCCCGATGCCTTTTTTATTTGAAGTGTGCATGTTCTTCCCGTGGTTGCTTGGATTTTTTCTCCGGGTCCTCCGATTTTTCTGTCCACAATCAGAATCAACACGCGTTAAGAGTATTTGGCTGCTATACTTTTCCACGTGATAAACCGTTCCGTTGAGCTATCATTTGTGGCCAGGTCGCTTCTATCAAGAGATACGCTAGCTCAGTGGGCCTCACCTGGTCAAAAAAAAATAGTCGTTTACAGTCAAAAATATATTTGTATGATTCAGAATCGATTTTTGGGTTTGGTCGTGCATAAGTAAAACGTGCGTCGGACGCCCTCCTTCAGCCTGTTAATGAAGTTGTCACGTGAGTCACAAACGTGGCCAATTTATTACCGCTTCAGCAGCAGCACCGGTATTCCGGCAGCTGCCTGATGATGCTGGTTGTCCGTGCCAGTGAAACGCCCGTACCAAATTGTTAAACGCGTGTGCATCGCGGTAATAAGTTGGCCGCGTTTGTTCAACACCACGTGGCAACTTTATTAGCTGGCTGTGTCGGGTGGAGGAGGGTGTACGACACACATTGTACTTATCTCAGGGGGGTGCTTATAATCCACATATTCATTGTAGTCAATGTGTGCAGAAGCATCGATAACATGGGTTATTCATTTGTTTTTATTGTGGCAATTGATTGCATCATAATTTTCGGACTGTCCTATAATCCAGAGAATATGGTAAATGCATACACACATATAATCATCAATACAAGGTTATGTCCGCTTCCTATCGGCTTCAGTGTTACACTCCACGAGAGGTAAGTTACTCGGTCCACTGATGATGGTGATCAGTAGTTATTTCGTGTTAAGTGTGACACCAACACAATTTTATTCGACTAGGCCAAGGGAACGGCACGCGTCTGAGAGAACGTCCACCGAGGAGATGGAGCGATGATGAAATCAGTTCCTGTGTGGGTGCCGGGCGGATTGTTACATCACAGCATCGTGCAAGAGTGTCGGCGGATTGGGGAATGGGGCCTTAATCCAGCAGTTGATAGAACATGGCTATTGCTGCTGCCTCTGTCGCTGATGATGATGATGATGAAGCCGAGCTATTTCCCATACTTGTAAATGTACACCTGGCGTGTGTGTGTGTGTGCTTGTGTGTGTGTGCTTGGTTTGAAACAATGGCTGGCAGCTTTGCATCGCAGCCTCACGGGTTGGCCTTTACAAAGGCCATTGTGAATAATGCAGCTGCTAATACGGACAAATTGCTCACGGGTGTAAAGAATTTACACCCATGTATCACGGGAAGAGTCTAAAGTTCCCATTTGTTGTATTAATCATGCCGGAGTTATTGGGGGTCACAGGAGGCTTTCGGTTCCCACAATAGGTACCCCTAGAACGCAGCACCACGGCAGCATGTTGTGCAAGGCGGTCGCCCATCCAAGCGCTTTCCAGCCTCTAAACCCTTCCCACCCTTCCTAGATCTGACGAGATCCGGGCCGATTCCGGTTGAGCTGATCGTCGACCGCTTGCCGCGATAACCGGACTAAGACAAACGTATGTTTCGATTTAAAGCTTTCGTGACTGCTAGGATTCATCTTCTTGGTTCTTTCGGTAAAGTCACGTAGAAGGGAAATAATAAAATAATACAAATAAAACAAATAATTCTCACGACGTTTCGGCCACAATGCAAGCAGACCTGTTCTTCACCTGAGGACGGCTGCTTGCGTTGTGGCCGAAACGTCGTGAGAATTATTTTATAATGTTGTATTTTTATTATTTTATTATTTCCCTTCTACTTTACTTTACCGAAAGAACCAAGAAGAAAAAAAACGTATGTTTGTGTGTTCGCGTGTTGAATTTCTTTCGCACCCTACGTAACCAACCGTGCTAATGGGAGGCGCGCGATGATGTCCCATTGATTGTGCTCGTGGCTGACGAGCTGTGGAATTGACTGCCCGCGCTTTGAGTTTAGTTGGGATCAACTCAATGGGTTACCCCCCTTACTCCCTCCGCCCCCCTCCGCCCTTCCCTCCCCCTCCGCAGGACAAATGTCATACGGATTTAGGTAATGGTCAGTGGCTTAGGGTTAGATTTATGAGCAGGGATAGGCAGGGCTCACAGTCTGCACGCTACAAGCTACCCAGCCATTCCCCAAAGTCCACGCTCGTCACAAGGAGTAATTCAATTAGGGCCCATTCCTACCTGCCCTGATTTATGTAACATTGTACTTTTTCGTGTATAGCTTTACAGAAACGTCACGTATGTACTATTAGAGGTATTTATAACGAATTATATACGTAGCATTTTTTTCTAAATAATTAATAATATAGTCATTGTTTACTACAGAGAGCAAAGCTTAGGCCAATGCGAAATTATTTGCCATACTTTTTAGATGTTCAATTGATAATAATGTGAATCCACTGCTGGATGAAGGCTTCCCCGTGTCACGTGGGGGTCGTTGGGGTTGTGCCGGCCATACTTCACCAAGCCGGTCAACGGAAGTTAAATGGGGGGCACCCAAGACCAGTTCCGATATCACTCGCCACTGATGTTTAGCAATGGCCTGGAATCAAACTCAGGTCACTGGGTTCAAAGCGTGGTGCGCGAACCACGACATCACCACTGCACACCCCAACACATTGTGAGATACATACGATACAAACACACACACACACACATGCTGCTTTCTATCGGCTTTAGCGTCACACTCTTGGAGGGGCAAATTACTCGGTTCACTGAAGACGTGGGTCACATGGTTGTATCACGAGACCTGACAATGTAGGGCTGACGGTGGCAGACGGGTCGTCATTTTTTTGGGGAAAAAAGTTAATAGTTCTGTTTTTTTTTACTTCTTCAAATGTCCAGGTCATAAACATTGACTCGGCTATACCTGTGCCAAAAATTGACCGTCGCAGTTGTTCTAGAACGCGTGTTGTAATATGCATCATCTACTCACTCAAGTGACGATCGCGAAAACCAACACAAGCGCAGAGGTGCGGCCCCGCAATCGCTTGCTCATGCCACTGCTGGCAGGAGGGGCTCCACTCTAGGCACCGCTAGAGAGCTCCTCTCGAGGGCAATTGGCCTACTCTTCCGTGCTGGCCCGGTCATTTTGGCGAAAAACTTTGCTCCCACAGGGCAACGATGTTTGCTTTTCGCACTGCTGCATGAACAGAGGGCCAGCGTGCTGGGCGAGGGATTTCAGCAACTGTGCCAGTGGTTCATGTGTCGCGTCGGGAATTCAATTCGTGCCGGCGATCTCCGGATCGCCATCCCGGGGTGAGTCCCACCACACCGCGGCAGCGTCTCCTAAATATGTAAAAGATGCACGTGTGTTTTTTTTTTATTCCGCCCCATAGGGACTCCTGATGGGAATCGTTTGTGGATCGCTTTGGTGGCCGTGCCATCACCAAAAACCGATACGGACTCACCGTGAGCATACACGTGTGCGTTGTGCGTAAACATCCTGAGAGTGGTGGCGCAGTGGTTAGCACCCCGCGCCACGAACCGCACGCCATGAGTTTGATTCCTGCTCAAGCCTGAAATCGGTGACAAATATTCCAACTGGACCACTCGTAGTTCGACTCAGCCTTAAATGGATAACCTGGCGCGTGATGTACAGACATCACCGCTGGGGAGGCAAAGGCGGTCGGACGTGGTGCTGTCCACACCACGCACTCCTGTGCCGTGCCAACCTTCATAGGTGCTCACGAACAACACTTTCCCCAACAGCCTGTTAAAGGTTATAGAGGGGGGTGGGGGGACGGGATTTTTGTCTTTATAACCATCCTCAAACCAGCCAACTCGCCCGGCCAGCCTCGTTCCCCACCCCCAGCTGTTTGCAATTTAGCCAACCAATTTTTCCAGACCTGGATCAGGTTTCGTGTAATATGTTTATTATTGCAGATTTCTGCCGAAATTGTGAGCTTATGTTCCGACGGCGGCGGCGGGCGAGCGAGCGCGCACGTGGGCGTGCGCGCTCACGTCCCCGATCACGATTGCGCCGCGAGAGAGCCTTTGATTTGCGCTGCACCAAAGAGGCCTGGCGGCCGACAAAACCCGCGCGCCTTCAGAGCGCGTGCGTGCGCGCGCAGCCGTGTGTACGAGGACGAGAGTGTGTGAAAGTGTGTCCGTGTGTGCGTGCGCGCGTACGTGTGTCGGGCGGTGGTTTAGCGGTTAGCGCGCTTGCGCTACGAACCCGGCGATCCGAGTTCGATTCACGCTCACGGCCGATGCCAGTGACGAATATCTGAACTGGCACTGTACCTCCCCTAGGTCGACTCGGCCTCAAATTCGTACCTGGCGCGGTGTGTAAACATCGCCACTGAGGAGGCAAATCAGGCCGGGTGTGGTGCTGACCACCCACTCTCTTGAGTGCCGTAACGGCCTTCATATGTCTTCGCTAACAGCACTCGCCCATACAAAAAGTCTGTCCAGGCTATATGGGGGATCTTACTCTCTTGTATGTGTGTGTGTTTGTCTCGGGGTGCACTGGCACAGTAGTTAGCACGCAGTGAGCCCGACGGACCTGAGTTCGATTTCCACTCATGACCAATGTGCAGCCACGCATATGTGGATCGGTCCTGGGCCTCCCCTGGTGTGGTGTGTGACATACCATCGCTCGGGAGACAACGGCGGTCGAGCAAAGCGCCGTCCACCTACTCCCTCGTGTACCTTACCGGCTTTAATAGGTGTGCGTGTATTGGGGGTTAGCGAACTGCAACGTAAACCTCGCATCGCACATTCAATTCCCGGCCACGGCTAACATCAGCGACGAGAGATATCTGCAACGGTCTTGGGCCACCCTTACATCGACTCTTCTTAAATGAGTGCTGGGTCATGTAGTGACGAGCACTGGGGAGATGAAGGTGGCTGTACGTGTGTGCTACTGGCCACACCAGCTCGAGAAATGTTACACGAACATCAATAGCAGAATGCTAAAAGCACTTACCCTAACAGTCTTTAAGGCTGTGTACGTGCGTATGTGTGTGAGTCTGGGTATAAGTGTTAGTGTGTGTTTGTGCGAGGCCGTCTGAATGTAAGTGTGTGCTTCTGTTTTCCTATGTGTGTGTTTTTGAGAGTTTGAATTGTTCGTGTGTATGTAAGTAGTTCGCAGTTAGCTACAAACCTGGCGATCCGTGTTAAATTCCCACTCATGTGAGGATTATCTGAACCGGTTCTGGGCCACCCCTAAGTCGACTCAGTCTCAAATAAGTATCTGGCGCTGTGTCTAATCATTGCTATTGTGGAGACGTAGATGACCAAGCATGGTGTTGGCCACCCACCCCCTCGTGTGCTTTTCCGGCCTTCATAGGTGCTCAATAACACAGCATTTGCCCCAAAAGAGTGTTAACGCTATACGGGGGATCTTCGTCTTGTTTGTAAGTATTATGTTGACTCAGTGGGGAGCACAGATGGTGCGTATGCCAATTATCTCGGTCATTTAACCCATAACACCTGGGTCTGTTTAGTGACCTCCTGCCAGCAAGCGAGCCTTCAGAACTTCACACGGTCTCAAAGTGCACGTAGCCTGGCACAAGTACTGTGGTGACGTAACCGTCATTTAGTGGCGAATGGCGGCTGCTGTTGTGTTAGAGCGAGTTCTCATGCCTGGGTGTGTGTATTTGTGAAAGAGGCTCTGGATTATTAGTATATGCTCATATGTGAGTGTACGTGTTTGTCTTTGGGAAGTGGCAGTTTAGTGGTTAGTGCACTCCACTCTGAACCGGCGACCTGAGTTCCATTTCTGCTCACGGCCAGCATCAGTGGAGAATGTCTGAACCTGCCCTGAACCTTCCCGTAAGTCGGCTCAGCCTGAAATGGGTGCCTTGTGTTGTGTGTAACTATCGGCACCGGGGAGACAAAGGCGGTCGGGCGCGGTCCTTGCCACACCACCCTCTCGTGCAGCGTGCTGTCCTTTAGAGGTCCTCGCAAACAGCACTCGGCTCAACAGTGAGCCGTGTCTCTGTGGGGGATCTTGGTGTTTGTGTGCGTGTGTATGAGAGCATTTTACAGGAAGTAGTAGCGTAGCGGTTAGAGCGCGTTTCGGCGATCGGGCCAACATCGGTAACGAATATCTGAACCGGTGCTGGACCTACCCTAGGTCGACTCAGCCTCAAATGAGTACCTCTGTGGTGTGTACACATCGTCGGGGTGGTGCTGGTTCTTAGGGACCGTCCATAAATGACGTCACGCGATTTGGGACGATTTTGGACCACCACCCCCTCGTCACACGGCGTCACAAAAAGTCAGACCCCCCTCGAATATGACGTCACAAAGCTCTGCCCCCCCCTCCCCCCCCCAAAAAAATGCTTCAAATCGCTTGAAACTATTGTCATTGTAGCGCGCATTTTATGTGGCGCTGCACTCTGATGTTGTAGGAGAAAACATTTATTAAAAAGTCTATTTAATTAAGTAGAACGTGTTGTCTATATTCATTTAAAGTTGCGCATTTTGACGTGATGTCACATTCACATTTCTCAAACCCCCCCCCTGCCCTCGTCACACATCGTCACAAATGTCTGACTCCCCCCCCCTCCCCCTAGGTGCATGACGTCATTTATGGACGGCCCCTTAGGAGCTCGCGAACAGCACTTGGCCCCAACAGTTAGTTGAGGCGAAACGGATGATGTTTGTCCTCGTGAGAGCATTTCGGTGTGAGTGGTAGGGGGAAGGAGTCAGAGGGGTTTTAGGGTACGAGTGCGCTCCATGGATTTACTCGTGCGGCTAAAGCACCGTGAAAGGCATCGTGTGTGGCGCAGCATTGGCAGTGACCTCCCTACCACTCGCCATGACCTCTGCTCCTTCGTTACGGTTTAAAGTGCCCGATAAACAGGCACGCTCAAGGGGACACCATGTCGTAGCTAGATATTGCATTCAACAAGGCGAAGAGGATTTGCAGATTAAGGGGGGCGTTGAGGAAACCGATTTAGACACCAATCCACCACACGCTGCCGTGACGTAACGCTTGGCACACGAGACTCGCAAATGCAGAGGTCGCCCGTTTGAGTTGGACTTCCGGCGCGGGAGTTGACACGATGGTGCAAGATTCTTGAATTCACCAACCCCCCTCCCCCTCCACCTCTCTCCCCACGGCTCAGTCCAATGGGTGCGCCAAATTATTGTCGATGTCGCAGGTCGCGCGCGGCGGGGTACAGAGTGGGTACTCTCCCGCCTCTTTGATCACGTACGGTCAGTAGGTCACGTGTGGTCAGCGTGGGGGGAGTAGGCCACGTGCTCTCAAGAGAGGCTCCCCTCGAGTTGAGGCGCCTTCCGACAGCAGCGACGCATGCACGGAAATTTCAGGGCTGCACCTTTGTCTTTACCGACCATCCTGGGTCAGTTATGTTTTAGAAAAGGTTTCCCTACTGTCGACCACGTGGTTTACCATCAGACTGGAGAGAATACATTCATGTTTATCTCACTGTGTGCCCTTTCACCAGTTGGCAGCTGAGGAACATTCATTTTCACTTATGCAATCTCGCCTTGGGTGACTGCAACGCGAGATATTCATACATAATACTGAAAACAAATTCTGCCCCTACAAAATATGCACGCAGAGCGCGCGCGCGCACACACACACATACGTACTGTACATATCAGCCATACGCATCATTGCATAAACACTGCACATTCATACCATACATGCAATACTTACATAGTGTACATACACACAACATAAACAAGTATCAACTTTCTTGTTCCTTTCTTCTTGCTAAAACAGTATTATATGCGGTCAGCCTTTGGGTCTTCTACATGCTAAGACGCTTCGTTGAGATATAATGTGTGGCCAGGTCGCTTCTGAAAAAGAGCTATGTAGATCAGTGGGCCTTACCTGGTAAGATACAAAAAGAATAGTCAACATTTGAATAGTTTCGTGGGGGGGGTAGTGTAGCAGTGAAGGTCCCAAGTGATAGTGCGAGGCACCTCTTGTCCGCATTGATGTTGGTGGAGGACGAGGGGGGGGGGGATAGGGTGTAGAGGGGAGGTCAATGGGTGAATCCTATTGTGTCCGTGTTTATCTGCAGCAACATCAGCTGTGTTCCACGTGGCCACCGGCCGATACAGGTGAGTCACCTGTAAATTGCCACCACTTCCAGGTGACTCTTCTTCATCATCATCATCATCATCGCCAACGTCATTATCAGCCACGACCTACCTCGTGATGGATGGAGACCTCCTCAAGTGGTCGCGATCTCTCACGGTCTCGTGACTTCAAAATCCACCAAGCTCCTGCACTCGAGTCTATTTCCGTCATTCCATCTCCGCAGTGGCCATCCACGTGAGCAAGTTCCCTCCTTTGGATGCCACTTGGTTAATGTAACACGCATACATATCTCACGGGTTAAAACAATATTAATGTTATGCTCATTCGAAATCTCTCTACTCGGGAAAATCTTACTGAGTTCTAAAGATGTCCTCCTTCCTCCGCCTCCTCCTCTTCCTTTATTCCATCTCCCCCACATTCCTCATCCTCTTGCTCCTCTTTCATCCTCCCCCCCTCACCTCCCACCCCTTCATCCACCTCCTCCCTCCTCCTTAACCTCCTCCATTCTCCTCCTACCCATTCTCCCTTCTACCCCCCCCGCCCGCCTCCCCCGCCTCTCTCCCCCTCCTCCTCTTCCCAGGAGAGCCGAAGAAGTCTGTTCGTTTATGAGTAGCCCGAGGAACTCGTGCGGGCTTCGACAGGTAACTGTAAGCGCTCAGAGTATTTACGCACACTCGCTTGCCAGATGATTGCGAGCCGCCCTCGCGGGCGGGCGGGCGGGCAGGAGAGCCAGTGAGCGAGCGAGCGAGCGTGCTCTGTTAATCCGTCCGCTATCGCGCAATTGCAGTGGACGCGTGCGTGCCGGACCTCTCGTGGCGATTTTGCTAATGGAGTGGGGGTTCTCCGTGGAATACGCGGTGTGATTTCTGGACAATTTCCTGGCAATTTCTGCTCGAGAACATGGAAAATATTAAAAATTTCACGTCAAATCTGCTCGCGGCACCGCTGGCCCGAGTTAACCCCGCGGTGTCGCCCCGCGCGCTACCGGCTTACGAGATGTGCGTGGGCAAAAAAAGAAAACACACTCGGCACCTTTCGTTTCAATAACACCGTGGCCTTAAATGGAACAAAACAAAAAACACATCGCAGGAGACGTTCCCAGCAATGGTCCTCATTCGTAGCGCACAAATCCGAATCGTTACTTAGACTGCAAGAGGACTCCGATGAGTTATGCAGCTTTTTTCAGAGATGTCCACTATGGGCGGGTTAGCCAAGTTACAACAGCAAACATTATAAAACAAACGATAGGAGTGCAAAATCGAGAAAATGGTAAGCAAGCCACTAAATATGAATACGTAATAAATGTATGAATTAGATAAGTCCGATTCATCAAGCTTGGGCAAGGCAACAAAAACAACAGCAAAACAGTCCCAGACCAGACCAAGATAACACCACATGTGCTATGAAAAAGGATCATCGCCCGAAGCGTCGCCTGTTATACATGCCTATGTTAATTCTTTATTCATGGCCACACAATGGTTATTGATGAACGTGTTGAGTTTGTGTTGTCAAGCCGTGCCTCTTAAACCAATACCAACACAGCGGCACCGCCGTGGCATTGATCTCGCACTTTGTGTTCGGTTATCATCATTGCTCCAGGAAGACACAGGGACATATAAGAAAGGAGAGAGTGAGTGAGATCGTTGACTGCTCGAGACTACACAGCGGGGGTGAAGATGATCAGTCCAGCAGCGTGTTAACCCAAGGGGAGCTCACCCTGCCATCGAGATCCCTGCGAGAGAACCACATCCCAGTTCACATGGAAGGTTGGGTACACGTTGGGCCAACGGTTCCAACCACATGCCAATGTTGGCGCAACGTTGGCATGTTTACTCGGAAGGTGTTCGGAGTACGAGTTTGTCCTATTTGTTTCAGGCTTGTTAGTTTCGCTCTCCGATTGTATCGCTCACTGTCGTAGAGACGACAAAAATCTAGATTTGTTTTATTTTAATCGAGATTTAGAACGCATTTCTTTAGAACTGCTCGGTGTGTTCAATGCGTTGTCCTTCCCCCGCACCCCCCGGTTAGCACGAACGAAGTTCGACAAGCGTACACAACCACAGACAAGCGGGAAGACAGCATTCACGCGATAAACTGGCGCTACCAACCAATTGCCCGAGCTCTGCGATTCTCTGATATATCGGCCAATTAACGAGCGTGTGCACGCCGAATGAAACCGGAGAATATAAATTCCATGCACGAACCAGGGCGTCGTTGTCGCTGAACGTCTCCCAGATGGCTGATATGCCGCAGTAGGTGCCACGTGAACTGGTGCTGTAGCGACAGCGAGAATTGGAGGTGGTGCGACGAGTGGGGAAAACATGATCACGTCTCTCGCAATCGTCGTCGAGTTATTTGACAGCTCGAATGAAACACACACAGAAATACACAGACAAAGTTCCCCCACCCCCTATACCCTACGCAGGCTGTTGGGGCAAGTGCTGTTAGTGAGCAACCATGAAAGATGGCATGGCACACGGAGGAGGTGGTGTTGCCAGATACCACGCCCGGCCGCATTTGTCTCTCGAGTACCTTGTCGTTATACACCATAGCCGCGATTCGGTTACCACTGAGTTGACCTAGGGGAGGAGGGCCGATACTGGTTCAAATACTCGCCACTGCCATTGGCCATGAGTGGGAATCGAACTCGGCTGGCCGGGTTCCTCGCGCAGTGCGCTAACCAGTGCGCCGCCGCTCCCCTTGCATGCACACACGCGCACGCACACGCACACATGCAATTCATATACGATGTACGAAGCAATTACAATATTGAGTTGCAAAGCAGCGCGCATTGTTTGAGTGGCCTGGGGGATGCACGGGGCAGGATGGGGGAGGGAGAGGGGGTGGGTAGGGGTGGGTAGGGGTGGGGGAGGGGGGTAGACTGGGCACGGGCTGGCAGGGTGGGCTGGGGTGTTCCACGCCCGTCGCCCCCCACGGGGTTACGGCACCCGCTGACCCCGGCTAGCCCCGACCGTGACGCACACATGAACAAACAGCGTTACGCACACACACACACACTGCCACACACACACACACACACTGCCACACTGCCACACACACACACTGCCACACACACACACTGCCACACACACACTGTCACACAAACACTGCCACACACAGACACACACACACTGCCACACTCACACACATACTGCTACACACACACTGCCACACAAACTGCCACACACACACTGCCACACACACACAGACACACACACACACTGCCACACTCGCACACACTGCCACACACACACACACTGCCACACAAACTGCCACACATACACACTGCCACACACACACTGCCACATACACACACTGCCACACACACTGCCACACACACACACTGCCACACACACACACTGCCACACACACACGCTGCCACACACACACTGCCACACACACACACTGCCACACACACACACTGCCACACTGCCACACACTGCCACACACACACACTGCCACACACACACACACACTGCCACACACACACTGCCACACACACACACTGCCACACACACACTGCCACACACACACACTGTCACACACACACACTGTCACACACACACACACTGCCACACACACACTGCCACACACACACACACACTGCCACACACACACACACTGCAACACACACACTGCCACACCCACACACTCTGCCACACACATACACTACCACACACACACTGCCACACACACAGACACACGCGGGCGCACAATCAAAGGAGAGAATGTTGGAGTAAGTGATGTTAGCGAGCACCTATTAAGGCGGCTACGGCGCACAAGGGTGTGGTGTGGCCAGAGGCACGCCTGGCCGCCTTTGTCTCCCCAGCGGGTGTGTTTATGCACTCGTAAGAAGTGTTCATTTAAGGCCGAGATGACCCACTGCTATCTAGTGTGTTTAATATCACGCTCAGCGCTGGTTCAGATAATCGTCACTGGTGTTAGCAGCGAGCAGAAATGGAACTCGGATCGCCAGGTTCATAGAGCATCTCGCTACAACTCGTTCACAAGTACACACGTGCCACAGCGAAATACGAATGCACACGTGCATGCAAACGCACACAGTTGCTGCAGTCACTCACAGACACACATATATGTACACATGCACATTCATGCACACATGTGCGCACACAACAGCAGCTGCCTACTGATGGTGACATCGCGACTCAGCAGCCGTGTCAGGCCAGATGCACTTTGAGGTACGATTAAGTTCGTGAGCAATTTGAGCAATTGTACGCAACCAGGGAGTATCCGATTCAAAGTTCCCGAGCAAATGTCATGAGCACATGAGCATGGCTAAATGGACGGAAGGACGTGGATCGCCGATGAATTCGAGACGTGGTCACGGCACACAGAGAGACTTATCAATCGGCTCGATTATGGCAGAGGGTCACTGGACAAACCCATCTGTGGTGGGTTAACTGCCCGAGATGACCGCTATGCAGTATGCACCACCTGGGCAAGTGCTGTTAGCGAGCATCTATTGAGGCCGGGATGGAACGCAGGGGAGTGTTGTGGACTAACCCCTATGGCCCAGCGTTGATGATTTCACGCTCCGACAGGTACTAGGAGAGGCACTCGTTTCAGGATGAGTCATCGACATTCACACAGAGATCAAAGATCCCCCGTGCAGCCTTACCAGACTGTTAGGGCAAATGTTGTTAGCGACCACCTAAGAAGACAGGAATGCCACATAGGTGGGTGGTTGGCCAACACCACGCCTGGCCGCCTTTGTTTCCCCAGGTCTACTTATTTAAGGCTCAGTCGACCTAGAGGATGCCCACCAGAACATGTACAAATATCCGCCACTGTTATTGGCCGTAAGCGGGAATGGAACTCGGGTCGCCGGGGTTTCGGAGCGCAGCGCGCTAACCACTGCGCCACCGCTCCCCACTGCATTCACGCGCACAATCGCGGCAGGCGCACGCATGCAGCGGCATACCTGGCAAGCAAACGCAACGCGCTGGCGTGCACGTGCTGTTTCACCCGCAGTCGCGGCGTCGGTGAAGTCACATCACCGGTGCGACTCGCAGTAACTCAGCTTAAGAAGCTGGGTGCGTTACCGATGAGCTGCGGCCAGTACCAATGCAACTTTAATGGACGTTCCCAACGAGGTTAAGTAGAATATTGTGCAGCCCCATTTATCAATGCGCTGCTGCGTGGATATCTGCTCCTCCCCGCGGGAGTTGTTTGGCAATACTTCATCACGACGGTCAGCGCGGGTTGTTGGTGAACGGATGGGGAGGTGGGAGCGAGGGGTGAAGGGGGAGGGCGAGAGACTCAGAAGTGATGCAGATGTCATTGTTATCCTAATAGAAATAGAATATTACAATTAGCAGCAAAGTCAATTAATTCATTTAGGCCAAGCCACTCAGAATAAGAGGAGGGCAGTGGTGGCGATGCTGCACGTGGCCTGTGTAATCCAGCACTGTGGAGGCAACGAGGGTTGGTGAATCGCATAAATGATTAGACAACTCCCTTCATGTGAGTTCAGAAGAGGTGCCACATTCTGGCTCGGCAGGTGGAGGCGGTAGAGCAAAAGGGCGGACTAATCCCCATCTGTCCCATCTTGTTGAGATAAAGTATTGCCTCGCACACGTGGCTGTCCTCCTGCTCTGGCTTCCTCGCACATGTATACACGCTCAGTGGGTGGCTGGAAACATATTAATATATAGAGGGCCGTAGAGCTTGGGCAACTGTTGGTAGCGCCAGTTAACCCCCTGGTTGGCTGCCTTCCCAGTTGTCCGTGGAACCAGAGCGAGTGTGAGATGCAATTCGCGTGAACGCCGAGGCTTTGTGTAACGCTAAACGTTGTACAAACCCAAGCTCCAAGTCAACTTTTCTCTACGCATCGTAAAGAAATGGGAATACTCCAAAACCATCCCGAGTCAACACCCAACCAGGATTTGAACCTTGTGTCCTTGTGATTGCGAGCCACTCGCTCCACCGCTGAGCCCCCGGTGCTGCTGATGCTGCGGCTACTACTGATGACGATGCTGACGATAACATTGCTGCTGCTGGCTGGCTGGCTGGCTTGTATCTCATGGCGACGATGACTATAACTTGCGACTCTAATGTTAAGCAATGGCTGGGTATCGAACACATTTTTTGCAAGCCACATCTGCTCCCCAATAACAAATGCATGGTACATATTTTAAATATAAATGTCCTGCATAAAATAATAATAACGATCGTAATCGCGCAATACTTTGCTCTTGTCACACTCTGGGCCAATATATATATAAAACGAAATCTCGGGCAGGGTAAAGGCAAATATTGAAATTCCCACTCTAGGTGTGATTTAAGACGCCCAGCCCGTGGGAGAGATTAGTAGGTGGTGGTGGTGGGGGGGGGGGGGGGGGTGGAGCTGGGGGCGCTTGGTTGAGACTGGGATGGTGCGAGGGCTGATGGGGGGTTGGGAGCTACTGGCGAGAGACCGCTAGAGAGAGCGAGCAAGAGAGAGAGAGTGTGAGAGAATGTGGTGAAGGTTTTTGGGACAGAGTTGCTCGGCAAAGTTCAGAAGCTAAGTTACCTCCATCAATCATCGCGTTCCCATTTTTTTCTTTCCCTGTACCCCGACAAACGCGAGCTCCCCCCTCTCTTCAAAAAGCGGCTCCTTCGGCCATTGCAGACGAAGCCTCAGCCATCTCCACTTAACGCTCCCTTACAACTTAAACTTCGGTCCCAAATCAAGGCACCGCGGAAGTCATCTGATAGAATCGTTTAACAGAGACCCTCCGATGTGTTTTTCGGGTTATACCGCGTGTCGTTTGGCACATTGTCCCGACGTTTCGCTCCGTGCGCCGGGGAGCTTCGTCAGGGAATATTTCGGCCATCCCCAAGAAGCTCGCAGCACGCGGCGCGACCCAAAGATGCATCGGAGCACTTTTTCATTTCAATCGTACGCCTGCTGCTGCTGATGATGAATGATGATGAGTGATCGTGCCGATGGAGAGCACTGGCTGTGACTTAACACCGGGATGATTGAGCCAAATGATTGCGTCAAGCGTAGCGGAGTGGTGGATCATCACTCCGTTCCATGCTTCACTTTTAGGTGGCCACAGTCACAGCACATCGGAGATGTTTAGATTCCACATTCGTGCATCGTTATCATCATCATCATCATCAAAGTAACCGGATCTGCTGCCATGGTTTGTGCAGTGGATGCGGTTCAGGGATTTTGGCCTCAGAAGCTTCAGGGATCTTCCGCGTCGTTGTGTCTTTCTCGAGGAGGTGTTTCTTGTTTGTGACTTCTTGTGAACTCTATTTGGCTGTGCAAACATCATCATCCGAGTGCTATGCTCCTACAACCGCGGGAGCTCACGGAGGAGCAGTTGAATTGACAGCTCAAAGATTGGGGTCATAAAAGCATTGTCAGTGTTTTCTCTCAGCCGTCTCAGTCAGTTAAGCCACAACACCTGGCTCTGCCCTCTGACCTCCTGCCAGCGAGCCTTCAGCACTTCACGTAGGCCTCGAGGTGCACCCAGCCTGGCACAGCGTCACCATCAATTAGCGGCGAATGGCGGTTGTTGTTGTTGTTGTACCAGCACGTGTGTGTTCATGCGTGTCTTTGTATGCACGCGCGCATGTGTGTGTGTATACGTGTCGGTGTTTGCATCCGTGCATATGTATTGAGTTAGCATGCTTGTGTGTGTTTGTATGTATGTATGCATATATGAGTGTGTATGTCTGTATATAGTGCGGAGAGTGGTAGTGTAGCGGTTAGTTCCCTGCGACCTGAACCCGGCGTGCCGAGTTCGATTCCCGCTCACGGCCAATACCAGTGACGATTATCTGAACCGGTCCTGGTCCTCCCTTAGGTCGACTCAGACTCAAACGAGTACCTGGTGCAGTGTGTAAACATCGCCATGACGGATACAAAGGCGGCCGGACGTGGTGTTAGCAACCCCCACCCTTTCGTATGCCGTGCCGGCCTTCATAGGTGCTTTGTCTTGTGTGTTTGCGTGCATCACTTTGTCTGTGAGCATGTGTGTGTGTGTGCATGCATAGCAGATGACGTGTGGCCCTGGGCTTTGTTTCCCCCCTGTGCCCCCCCCCGTGCCCTCGTATCTTCGGCCACTGTTACAGAGAAACATTCCACCCCCAGCGGAGGCAAAGGAAATTAGGACAGGGGGAATATTGCATAACCACAGGGGGGGATTAATTTGGAACGGATCTGTGTAACATATATAGATTTTTTTCTCTCTCTCTCTCTCGAAAATTCCTTGTTATAAGAAAACAATTTAGCATGCTGCCGTTTGAGCTCTTTGACAGCTTTCGGTGTTCCTTGTATTTTTTATGGGAAGGGGGGGAGCGTAACAATTATCTTGGCTATGACGGTCACGTCGGGTTAGTTAGGGCGCGCGCGGCGGTAAAACGGCACTTGAGCTGCGTTGGGGTCTCGGCGTGTCGGCTCGACCCTTGCCCCCACGCACTCGCTCCGTCTCGGCGTGTGGGGTTGAACCCCCACCCTCCCCACCCCTGAGACACGCTGCCCCCCCCCCCTTCACACCCCCCCTCCGGTCCGCGTCGTGTTCCTCTTCTGCGTTGGGGACGAAATCGCGCTGGCAGAAGGCGACCGACCCGGCGCGCAGCGGAGGTTTGATGGCGAATTGGACACGGCTCTTAGATTAAAGTTGCGGCAACGGAGGAGCGGAGGCCCTGGAACCCTGACCGGCGTCGACAGCGGGGAAAACTCACAGATCGGGTGGATAAATAAATAAATAACTCTCTCTCTCTCCTCCCCCCCTTCTCCCGTCTCTTTCTCCTCCGTCGCCGCGATGTCTCGTGCTCAAATATTCGCGTCTTCAACTCCAGGTTAGACTTCTGTTTGGAGAAAAAAAAACTGCTTTTCTCTTGTGAGTTTTGTTAAGAGTATATTGTTATTTTCCGCTGTAAAAATAAACCGGTGTTATTTTCCAGTTGACACAATGGTGCGGGTTTCTTAAATTCCACCCCCCCCGCCCCGCCCCCTCCCGCGCCAACTCCACACCGTCTCGCCTCTGTCCAATCAGAAGGCTGCACGCCATAGGCGATGTCGTGTGGTGGGGAAAAGTGTGGGTGACTCTCACCTCTACAAAGACGTCCGGCTAGCGTGGAAATTAGACCAAATTATCTCTATTTCGAGGGAGTTCTCAGGGGCTTCGTCCATTGAAACCCCTTCCACTAGCAGTGGCGATAGCATGCCATTCCAGGGCATTACCTTTTAAAATGTCCTCCTCCATACTATGGGTGGCGCTGGACTGTGAAGCCGGCAACCTGAGTTTGATCCCCAGCTGCGGCTTACATGAGTGGAGATTAATATTTAACCGGTCCTGGTCACCCCCCCCCCCCACCCCGTAGATTTGCCATCTCAGTGTAGCTGTTCCATTGTTAGGGGCGCCGTGATGGCCAAATGTTAACTACCTCGCCTGGTATACAGGACGTCAACGATTCGGTCCAAAGCTTAAGGCCTGTATATTTGAAGTTGTCATGTCTCTCTCTCCGGGTGTATTTTTCTCCGGGTCCTCTGCTTTTTCCGTCCACATTTAGAAACATTCATGTAGAGTATTTCGCTGCTCCAAATATCCACAAAATAACAATGGCGGAGCCAGGATTTTCAGGTAGGGGGGCAACCCCTCCAGCAATGAAAAATGATAGAGGAGTTGTTATAAAAAAAAAGTGTCAGTTTTGTTGCCAGGTAGTAGGGTAAAAAAAACAATTATCATATTTTTTTACTGGCAAATGAGGTTCAAATGGTGAGTTGTTAGTAAGTAAGGACTTGTCCCTTGCTTTTTATTCGACGCGTGTGTGGCGATGGCGCAACCATCGATCGAGGGTCGAATTCGAACCGCGTTGTGTGATCGGCATCGCGCTCGCTGAAGATGTTTGCCTTCAGGGAAGTCGTGTGCTGTATACGCAACTGCTCACAATTCTGTGAGTCACGTATAACTGTTTTGCTGTTACTTATTGCCAATTATGGACTCAGACTATTGTCCTATCATTTCATAGAGTCCCTGGCACGTAATAATATGCTACACAGTGGCAGTGGGGGTCGCAAAATGCCGATTTATTACTAATAAACCCCAATGATCCGATGGAAATTAAGGATTTCGATCGGATCATTGGGGGGGCACGTGCCCCCCCCCCCCCACTGGCTCTGCCAGTGCATGATAATCCACTTAGTTGAGCTGTCGTTTGTGGCCAGGTCACTTCTGTAAGATAACTATATAGCTCAGTGGGCCTTACCGGGAAAAAAAATAGTTTATAGTAAAAAAATATTCATTATTTCCAGATATTTTTCGAAAATCAGGTCATGGCTCATGCTGATTCTATAACGATGGTCGTGCTAAGACTTCTGTGCATGTGTTTTGTTATCTAGTCGGTATTTCTTGTACTTAGCTTCAAACTAGGCCGTCTGGGTTCCATTCCTCGTATTATTCTATATATATTATAAACACTCAAAGATTACTTTGTCACAAAAAGGAAATTGCAAAAAGGCACACGGTTAAGTTTGCCAGTAATACTGTAATAACAATAACTTATGTCAAACCAGCTGCTGTACGTATGTTTGTTGAAGTTCTTTTGCACGGTAGGTAGCCAACCGTGCTAATCGGAGATGCGGGGTAATTAAGATTGAAAAGTGCATAGCTCCCAGTGGCTTTCTAATATCGGAAGGGAGAGCATTCCAGACGGTACAGGAAGCGCATCTGAAAGCGCGCGATGCAGTGACCGCCTTTGTTCAATATTCAGCAAAAAGCCGCTGTGAGGATGACCGGAGTTAGCATGATCGTTCATAATTCGCATGATGGTTTGTGCTGAAGCTGGCACTGCTATGAAAGGCACACCACCTCTTCTGTGCAATCCAAAATAACCATCAACATTTCCTGAAAGAGCGCATAGTGGATCATCTTGTCTTGAATCACCTATCAAACTAAATGTGAACAAATGTGACTGTATAATTGACAGTAGTATTGATGCAGTGATGGACAACTGTGGACCGGTTTCATCCCCGTGAGAACGAGTGGATCATGATCTCATCTAAATCAGCTCAAAGCCTTCTGTAAATCACGTGACGTGGGTGTGGCCACCCTCACTTTGAACCCCTCCTCTCTGCCCGCCCACTGTGAAAACAGGCGCTGCTGCTGCTGCTGCTCCGTGCAGTAGCAGCAGCGTCTGGGTCCTGCTCCGTCTCCTCATCTCTCTCCCACCCATGCCTGGCGTTTCTCCGTGTCAAAATTTTCCCTCTTATTCCCCATTCGTTCCCTTCTAACGTCCCTTTCCCACCCCTTTCTCTTTCATTCCATTCATTGCATCCCTGACACTACTCCCCTTCGGGTGGTATGGGGCCGTCCATAAATGACGTCACGCACCTGGGGGGGTTAGACATTTGTGACGATGTGTGACGAGGGGGGGGGGTTGAAAAATGGGACGTCACATCAAAATGCACAACTTTAAATAAAAATAGAATTGTTATAACAACACTAATTGTCATAACAACACTCCTACAACATCACAGTGCAGCGCCACATTAAATGCGCACTACAATGACTATAGTTTAAAGCGATTTGAAGCATATTTCGATTTAAAGCTTTCGTGACTGCAGGGATTCATCTTCTTGGTTCTTTCGGTAAAGTCACGTAGAAGGGAAGTAATAAAATAATAAAAATAAAACATAATAAAACAATTCTCACGACGTTTCGGCCACAACGCAAGCAGCCGTCCTCAGGTGAAAACCAGGTCCGTCGAGGCGACAGAGTCTGAATGAAACAGCACACGAGCTTGGATATATATATATGCTCCAAGCTCGTGTGCTGTTTCATTCAGACTCTGTCGCCTCGACGGACCTGGTTTTCACCTGAGGACGGCTGCTTGCGTTGTGGCCGAAACGTCGTGAGAATTGTTTTATTATGTTTTATTTTTATTATTTTATTACTTCCCTTCTACGTGACTTTACCGAAAGAACCAAGAAGATGATTTGAAGCATGTTTTATTTTCAAAATGGAAATATGTTTTTTCGGGGGGCAGAGCTTTGTGACGTCATATTTGAAGGGGGGTCTGACTTTTTGTGACGACATGTGACGGGGGGAGGTAAAAAATCGTCCAAAATCGCGTGACGTCATTTATGGACGGCCCCGTTAACAATGGGTGCAAAGTTTATCGTATGCTTAAATATATCTGATGTTGATCTCAGACAAGAGGAAAAACTATACTCTTGTGCAGGAAATGCAGTTTTTGTTGTATTCCACGTATCCACAGAAGAAGAGACTGCGACTACATTGGACACATTTGTGTGTTTGTGTGAAACGTGCGGTTGTCCAGCCTGCACTCGATATTCAGTTGCCCTGCTGGGCTTTTCTCGTCCCATCCAGATTTTTTCACCACGCCGCTGGAAATGAAATCTGTGAACGAACCCAGACACGGAGACCACGGGAGACACCGGGACACCACCCGCGGCCGCTGGCTCCAGCGCGCGAGGGATCGAGCGAGCGCCCAGTGCGGGAATCAGTTGAGCGCGCCATCCCCCCCCCCCCCCGTCGGCTCCGATCTTGCGGCTCAATCCGTCCGGGACTTCGCTGCGAAACGTCGGCTTCATCAGCCGACGCCCCGGGGGATGAGGAGGTGCGGACGCAAGTTGCAAACGCTGGCGCCTGTGTGCGCGCGCGACCGGGTGTGCGTGCGTGTGTGTCTTTGTGAGTAAGGGGAGCGGCAGTGTAGCGGTTAGCACGCTGTGCTACAAACCTGGCGACTCGGGTTCGATTCCCGCTCACGGACAACATCAGTGACGATTATCTGAGCCGGTCCTGGGCCTCCCCTAGGTCGACTAAGCCTCAAATGAGTACATGGTGCGATGTGTAAACATCTCCACTGGGGAGACAAGGGCGGCCGGGCGTGGTGTTGGCCACCTACCCCCTCGTGTGCCGTGCCGGCCTTCATAGGTGCTCGCTAACAGCACTTGCCCCTACAGTCTGTTAAGGCTATACGGGGGATTTTTGTCTTTTGTCTTTGTGAGTATTTACACACATCGGGAGCGGTGGTGTAGCTGTTAGCGCACTGCGCTGCGATCCCGGGGACCCGAGTTCGATTCCTACTCACGGTCAACACAATGGGCGATAATCTAAACCAGTCCTGGGCCTCCCCTAGGTCGATTCAGCCTCAAATGACTGAAATGAGTACCTGGTGTGGTGTGTAAATATCGCCACTCAGGAAACAAAAGCGTCCGGGTGTGGTGCTGGATACCTATCCCTTCATGTGCTCTGCCGGCCTTCATAGATGCACACTAACAGCTTGCCCCAAAAGTTTGTTTATGCTATACGGGGGGATCTGTGTATTTGTATCATAATCAAAGGAGCCGTAGCATGCAACGAGTTCGATTCCCGCTAACGACCAACACCAGTGGCGATTACCTGGACAGGTCCTGGGCGTGATATTAAACACACTCGATGCAATGCACTCCATGTGTAGCTCTCCTGCCTTGACATATTCTTCTTGCTGTGATATGCCGCGGGAGTTTTGGCTGGAACAATCAGCCGGGCGGTGTTTTAAGGCGCCACCTGCATAACCATAGCTCGAGCGGTTCCATTTGCGAAATGTGGCCAACAACAACTACGAGACGTGGCAACCGTTGAACTTGAGTGAATTATTCTGAAATTACCATGAAATAATTCACTGATATAATTTACTCGCATTGGCCATGTGTACAGTGAATGAATCGATGCTGATGAAGTGTTGCTGCTACGTTGGGTGCTGCCAATGCCTTTCTCTCGTCCGCGGGCAATACGGAATGCCAGGGCCGAGCAGATCGCGTACTCGGCGTTGTATCGCCGTTGCTGAGCGTGGTTGCTGGGTAGCTGTGTGCATGCGAAGGGGGGGGGGGGGGTATGGAGCGTGGGTAGGCAGACGGGAATGTCCAGAATATGAGCCAAATTAGCTTTGCACCACACCCATTCTCTCACACACACACAGTGTTTTTTTCATACACAAAGACAAAGGCCCCGCAATTAGCCTCTAGACCAGAGAGACAAGTGCTGTTAGCGAGTGCCTATTGAGGTAGTGTGGCTGGCACCAAGCCCGAACTGCCTTTGTCTGCCAAGTGCCGATGCTCGCGTTCTGTTTCTGGTACGGATTTAAGGCTGAGTTGGCCTTGGGGAGGTTCGGGACAGGTTCACGTGCACGTAGTCGAGCGACAATCGCGTGTCAGTCGTGGGGGTTGTTCGACCATACTTCACCACGCCGGTCCGCGTGGGTTGTTCAAGTTTGTGGGGGGGGGGCGGGGGGGTAGGAGGCAGCATCGTGTCCATTAGCGCTCAGCCAACAATGTCAGTCGTGGACGGGAATCGAACTTGGGTCTCTGGTTTCGTGAGCAGCGGTATATGCGAACCACTTCGCCACTGCTCCCCCGGCAATAGTATTAACTTGATTCGACGGGTAAAGCCGTGGCCGGGTCGCTTATGAAAGATAAGCTAACGGCTCAGTGGGCTTTACAAGGTAAGATTAATTAAAACAGTTGTTTAGTGTTATTTGTATATGTATTTAAGTGGTTTGTTTACCTCGCTGAATACTTTGCACTCGTATTGTGTTGTTGTACTCTTTGTTGCTGTCACGTTCTGACCCGCCACTACTGGACATATCTTCTTGGTTCTTTCGGTAAAGTCACGTAGAATGCAAATAAAAAAAAAAAACTTAATACACAAATTCTCACAACGTTTCGGCCACAACGCAAGCAGCCGTCCTCAGGTGTCTTTCTGACAGACATGTTCTTCACCTGAGGACGGCTGCTTGCGTTGTGACCGAAACGTCGTGAGAATTATTTTATTATGTTTTTTTTTTATTTTATTATTTCCCTTCTATGTTACTTTACCGAAAGAACCTAGAAGATAAATCCCTGCAGTCACGAAAGCTTTATACTGGACATATGTTAAAAATAGCTTTTCAGCTCATCGGATTCCTCCAGTTAAAAGTTTTTGTTGCCATTCCCCCGCGCCTCCGATTTGCACGGTTGGCCACGTACGGTGCGAAAGAAGTTCAACACACATGCGTAAGTATTCCGATTTCGAATGCTGAAATGCGATCGCGAATGGCCACATCAACGCAGCGCTGGGCGATTGGAATCCCATCGCTGTTCGCCGCTCGCAGCGCGAAACCAACGAGATCACGCCGTGCTCTGACAAGCAAGGGCACGACAGGGCCACGCATCTGTTGATGCAGCACTTTAGACGATTCAGAAGCACTTAAGAACTGTACAAGGTTACAATTATTTGCGTCGCACTCGAGCACGCGCCCGGTTCTAGAAATACGTGTGCATGTTTAGTAATTAATCACCACAATTACGGTGTCAAATCAATCACGCCGGTTTGCCGGGTTCATAAGAAGCCTTTGCATTTTTTTTTTAAAGCCGAGCGGTTTAAAAAAAAATCCTGGGGTGTGATTTCTCATGGTTTTTTTTCCTCGTGTTTTATAGGACAGCTCTTCGGCCCTGTCCGAGCCTGTATCACCTGGCACACACGCAACACGCTGCTTGTAATCATCCGCTATCATAATAAAGCGTCTGCCGCTTGGTTTGTGTACACGCGACACGCTGCAATATATTATGCTGCGTCTCACCGATCAAGCATTTGCTGGAGGTTATTATTCGAGGTGCTATGATATGCCTCATCATACACACACACCCTGGCTGATTAAATATATATATATTTTTTTATTTTAGACGACGTCAGTTCACACAGTTTCATCATAAAAAAGCCATGCAATAATAATTGCACGCTTACAGAATAAACTGCAGGGTATAATATCCCCAGAGAAAAAAAAAAGTGGATGCGAGAATCGATAGCCCGTCGCAATTCCAGTCCATCATTCGACTCGAGAATCAATTCAGCTTTGGTTGCATGAATTTCGAATTAAAACAGTGTTTATTGTCCTTTATTTCCTTGCGATATACACGATACCCGCTTCCAAGATGCATCGCCAGTGCGGCAGAGTAGGCCAAAAATACCGCCTAGATAGGAGGCTGCCCACAGCTGACACTAATTGAAAGCCCCTTTTGCCAGCAGTGGCGTGAGCCAAGAATTGCGGGGCTGCACCTTGACACAATGCCCCCACGCACTCTGCGGGCCACATCGTAAGCGGGTTACGGGGCGAGGCTTTGCAATGAGCCGTCAGCTCTCCACGTTTCGGATTCGGGGTCGCGAATTATTTCTGCGGTTGGTCCGTCATTGCTGGCTGCTACCAGTCGGTCACGATTGCTCGCACACATTGTGATTGGTGGCCTAAGACGAGGACTACGGTGTTATTTTTCAGGACATGGTGATGGTGTTTTTGAATATGCACAGAGACCGTGTGCTCGTCACGCACTCCTGTATTGTAGTGGTCGTTTTTTTGAAACGTGTGGTTTTCCAGACCGAACTGTTGTTCTGCTATGATGGAGTTTTTCTCGTCATTTACAGATGTGATTTGATTAAATGTTGTTGCCTTATTTTCCTTTTGTACAGTCTCATTTGTTATTGTTTCATGTTTTTGTTCCCATTTTACAATGATTCATTTTGTCTGCTCCGTTTGCCTCAATCCAATTTGAGCAATCATCATCATCAGGGGGATCCTGACCGGCTCTCGGATGGACAGGAGCAAGTCCCAGATATCGCACTTACAGGAGTCAACTCTGCCCTTCTACCCAGTATGAAAAGTGGATAAAAATCCTGAATCAGACGGTCAAAATGTGAATATCATCACAGAAGCGGGACCAACTGTTGTAACAAATTGAGTGGACTAATAAAGCCACTCTCATTCACACTGCTCCTTATCACATTGTGACCACATCTTGTCAGACTATCGCCAACATGCCTACAGCCACGACCATCACTGATATTAATATCACCACTCAAACCATCCTTCACCATACTATCATCAAAATTGCCAAGACTGCAACTGTCATCATTAACAATGCCACCATCATAAGCATCATCATCAACAACGCTACTTATCATCATGCACAATAGCCATTATCATCATCAGCACAATCATCGTCATCACCAACTGCAGAATGACAATAAACACCGCCAGCAACGCCAACAATAACAACGGCATCTTTCTATCCAAATCAGCTCAGCCTCCCGTGAATCACGTGACTCTGTGGCCACCCCCACTCTGGACCCCTCCCCTCTCCACTCCGCCCACTGTGAGAACAGACGCCACTCCTCACTGCAGCAACGTCTAAGCGCTTGCTGCCTGCCTCTTACCTTCCTCTCCTCATCTCTCCTGACCCATCTGCTCCTACTTCTCTGTTCCTTTTCCATCCCTTCCCTCTCGTTTCCCATGCCACCTCTCCTCTCTTCCACATTTCCCCTTCCAATGTATCCACACGGTACATCCTGGACGCGACTTCCCTTCCCGTCGTGTTGCCATGGGTACAGCGGTTATTTTTGTTTAACCGTGAACAACATTGCCGTCAACGGCAACAATCACGATCAACAACAACAACAGCAGCGGCAGCAGCAGCTACAAAGACGATGCCGCAACGTTTAATAAATCGCGTCCGGGGGCCAGACATCAGCAAACAAGAAATAAACGGCAGATTACGGTCGTAAACGAGAGTTGTGGTGAAACGCGAACGGAGCTCGGTTTTCGACGCGTGGATTGTTTATGGCTCCTTAGGGATGGCTTGAGCCATGCGCGCACAGCCGCTCCTCGCAGCTCGAAAGCGACGCAGGATTTGAGCCCGCGGGGTCTTCTGCGTCGGGGAGACTGCCTGTGAAGACCCCGCCCCGGGGCAGTTGCAGTTGCGGGGGCTGCGAGATAGGCCAGCAGAGAGCAGTTCGGCGATGAATTCTAGTGTCTATCTGTGTGGAGTCGAGCAGTGTTCCTCAACTCCACGTGCGTCACCGAGGGAGTTAGTGAGGGCCGGAGGTGGGGGCTGACGGCTTCCTTGCCGTACCGCGCAAGCGCGCCAGGTGGACAGGACAGAGGTCGCAACCAGGTACCCGATACCCGTACCCTACCCGATACCCGGCTTCCCGTACCCGGCCAGGTACGGGTACGGTTCCCCGTTTGCGACCCTGGTGCGGCCGGGTACGGATACGGGTAGGCCGTGAGTCACTGGTGAGTAACCGTTTGTCACTCATTTCGGGTAGGGTACGGGTAGGGAACGGGTACCCGTACCCAGCCGGGTACGGGTACGGCTACCCATTTTCGACCCTGGTGCGGCCGGGTACGGGTAAGGAATCAAAACCCGTTTGCGACCTCTGGGACAGGGGAGGGCAGGAGGTGGGGAGGGTGGGCGCTGGATCGGCAACTGAACGGCACGGGGGAGAGTTCGTCCGTCCCGGCTTGGGAACAGTGAGGTTCTTTCCTATGATACCGAACATACCACGGCGCGACACCTCTGGGACTTTGCACAACAGCACACCGGTTGCGAAGCGCTTCTCTGGAGCCAACTATATACACGTCATGCATATCAATGAGCCGTAGCTTCACTTACACGAAAAATGCCCATGAGCCACGCTCACCAGCTCAACGAAGAGAGAAATAGTTCACCTACAGCAAGGGCAAGGATTATGTAGAACCCAGGCTGGGCATGACCCGTCACTTGCAGGCGTAGGGGAGGGGGGAAGGGGCACGAGGTGGTTAGGATGCGGCGGTACAATGACAGATTCTTGAATCTATCTGTGTGGAGCTATTTCAGTGACATTCCCTCATTTTTGTGGGTGGGTACTTCTCCGGGTTTCTCGCGCATGTCAAACGCTCGTTGATGCACTTGGGAATTGGCCAGACGTCACAAGAGCTGGACCCGGCATTAAAGGAGTCTTGAGACTCGAGTGAGACTTTCCTGGCTCAACGATGGGAATGTGTTTGTGCCGATGTCAGAACGGCAAACACATGGCCCTTCACAATGTGTGTGGGATTACTTTAAAAGAATACCTGCCACGGATGGCCAGCAAGACGAATACCTTCAGCCCTGGCGCATATCACGAAACTTTGGCCGAGACCTTTGGTCGATTTGGCCAGTTTCCGCTCGGGTAAGGCATATTGGATCGTCATTACGAGCGTTGTCGCGATCATCCCCAACCATCACCTCCGTTACTGACACACACAGCACGACCCAGCGCGTACGTTTGTGCGGCATCGCGCACGTGACCGTCGCGCTCCGATCCACTGCGTCAGGAACCCACGGTGGCAACCAGCACGAGAGGGGTGGCTCACAGCCTCAGCCAGCACGGGTGGTGGTGGCTCACAAACCCGCAAAGCCCTCGCGTCTCAACAGCGCCGGGGAATTCACGGCAGTGGTGGGCGGTGGCTGTGGCTGTGGCCTGGGAAGGAAGCCCTTCCGATGAGTGCCCTCGGGGAAATAATTCCGGCTCGTATTGCCGCGCCGTGGATACTCTGCCGGGCGCGATATAATGGCTCATTGTGTCCGCCGCGCTCACCAACGGAGCTGGAGACCGTCACCGGGGAGCGGTCATGCTCGCCGACATCTCCGCGGCCCAAAAACGATCGGCCAAAGCGGTCGTCAATTGCGGCGTCTGATGTCTTTATCGGGCGGGTGGGGCTCACGTGGGTCTTCTCTTCAGCGGTCCGTTTTTAGAACGTGAGAACCAGAGGGGGAGGGGGGTGGGGGGGAGCAGCAGTTAGCAGCGACCGATTTTTGTTGACTCCCGGCCAGGGCTCGCGTCAGTAGCGAGTGAATTGTGGTACTCGTGATGGTCAGCATGGTGAAGTGTGGTCAAATACCCATACTTGACCTACGCGGCATGGATAGAGGCCACAGGAGGTCGTAAGCAAACGATGTGTTTAATGTTTTTTTTTTCTTGTAACATTCTGATCATGTTGGCACATGCTTCGTATCGAGCGCTTTCAAAGTAAGCGTTGGCGGATTGTTTAGATATTTCATCGAGGAGCAGCGGCACAGCGGTTAGTACATTGCGCCATTATCCCCAGTTAACCTGTGTTCGATCCCCATTTCAGACTTGCAGAGCAACAGCAGCAGAGAATGATTCTCTGAATCGGTCCTAGCAACTCTTAGTGTTACCGACCCGCACCGACCGGCATGGTGAAGTATGGTCAAAGGAACCCACTTGACAAACGAGGCATGTTCTTGGTTCTTTCGGTAAAGTCACGTAGAAGGGAAATAATAAAATAATAAAAATAAAACCTAATAAAATAATTCTCACGACGTTTCGGCCACAAGTAGTGACTAATCCCATATCTGCATTTCCCATAAATATGCTAAATTCCTCTTGATATGCAAATTCCTTTGTCAAGGCGCTCTTCCCCCTCCAACCCAGCTTAAATATACGCTGGCAAGCGTGGTGGTGTTCATTCAGACGCTGTCTTTCTGACAGACCTGTTCTTCACCTAAGGACGGCTGCTTGCGTTGTGGCCGAAACGTCGTGAGAATTATTTTATTATGTTTTATTTTTATTATTTTATTATTACCCTTCTACGTGACTTTACCGAAAGAACCAAGAAGATGAATCCCTGCAGTCACGAAAGCTTTAAATTGAAACGAGACATGGCAGGGAGGCCTTCATCGTGAGCTGTAAACGAGTGCGTGATTAGCAACGTATTACTCAATTCCTGTCTCTGTTGCTACAATGTCTTTTTGATCGTTTCGCGAGGTGTTTACATCGGGTTCCATTGACAACGGGACAGGTGGCGGCATCAACATCGATAGGCGCTGCTGACAGCTGTCCCAAACTTTCGTCACGGAGTGACAGGCAATAAACCCAGCTATGGTGAAACGAGACGGGGGAGAGGAAGATATGAGCCCGATCAAAGTCGTAATGGGCACCAATGTCATTATTGGCACTAAAACAATACGCATATCTCCTGCTATCATCTCCCCATGAAGAGCAAATGTGTATTGAGTATGCGAGACTATAGGATGTCAGGATATGCGTAACGCTGACTGGGGGGGCAGGCGGTGTGGATTGGTGGCACGGTGGTTAGAACACCGCGCTGTACACTCGGCAAGCCAAATTAGCGGGCCACGGAACTTGAGGAGTGGGTGAGTTGACAATGCTGCTGTTCCTACGTGGGCAATGATGCACAAGTACAGACATCAGCAACAAAACAGTCAACGCATGTGTCCACAACAACACTATGGCCTTTGAAGGGAAATAGGCTTCAAAATACATTGAGCGACGTTTTAGGAAACGTGCCTTCTTCACGACAGTGGTATCTGAACAGCCCCTGGCTTTTGTCCCTCCTTCACACCGGGCTGCATTGACCAGCGTGGGGAAGTATGGTCAAACAACCCCCACAACTAATTGGGCATAGTGGGGGCCTTCATCCAGGAGTGTAACGATAAGAAGGTTGCACAAACATCCCAACGCATTGGCCTGCCCGAAGGGTCACGAGAGTCGGTCGATATTTCATCCCGAAACAAATTCCGTCTCTTCACAGCCGCGTGTCGGTCCACTGCCACGTGACGGCCTCCGCGTTCTGCGTCAGCCACGGTGGCTGTCTGACCATACTTCACCACGCTGGTTTGGTGCGGGTCAGTGAAGGGCGGGGGTGGGGGGCACCGATTCACAGATCACTTGCAGCTGGCGTTAGCCTGGTCAGAAATGGAGCTCAGATCTAGCCGTTCGTAGTCGTAATAATACCGATTTCGAGAGAGAGCTGATAGACGAGGAATGTATCTGATGTCATGAAAGAGAGACGCTCGAGGGATAGCGGCCCATCCACATCTGCGTAGGGAGTGTTTCGGGAGCCAGCGATGTGCAGGGGCAGACCGAGCTGGCGGGGAGGGGTGACCGCGCGTGGTTGATGTGGGAGGTAGATGGGGTGGCGGTGATGGTGGTAAGCAGCGGCAGAAGAATTGGTGGTGGGGAGGGGGGTGAATCACGGTCACCTCATCCGTCAAGCCGTATCGCCCTTCGCTGCTGTTGGAACTCCGTCTGAGTAGACTCCCCGTGTCACGAGGTGTGACACGGGCAGCCCCTCTTAACGGAGTTCACCTCCCCCCGCGTCTGTTTTATCGTCAGACAGGAGGGAGGGGAGGGGGGCGAACGGGAGTCATGAATTCACAACCGACGAGCAGCTCTCCGACGCGTGTCGTTCGGCATGCTGTCCGACGTTTCCGCTCCACGCCGTTGTGAAGAACTGAATGTGCCCCATCTCGGTGAAGCTCTCAGCAGACACGCGGGGCCTCAAGGAATCGGACACCGTTCCGAACAGCGCGCGGCGCAGCCTGCAAAAACGCAGGCGCGGCCGAGCGGCTTCTCAAAACTCTGAATTGAAGACGCTCCCGGGCAAAGCACACGGAGTGAACATTCGTACACCAGTCCGGGTGACACTCGGCGCAGCGCTACAATCCGCAGACGCACCGGAGAGCCGGCAGGCTTACACGGCACTGCCTCGTAAAGAAACGCGGTGTTCTCACCGCAGGACTGTTGTGTGTGCGTACGTTGAACTTCTTTCGCACCGTACGTGGCCAACCGTGCTAATCGGAGATGCGGGGGAAGGGCGAGTATCTGAATACCATAAAAAGCGTATTCTTGAGTCTTTCGGTAAAGTCACGTAGAAAGAAAATAAATTAAATAATGGAAAACGACGTTTCGATTGCAACACAAGCAGTCGTCATCAGGTAGAACTAAATTTGAGAGAGAGAAAAAAATACAGACGCGGAGACACACAGAGAGGCACACAAGCAGAGAGAGACAACACAGAGACACAGAGAAAGAGACACACAACATAGACACATAGAGACCCAATGCATCTGTGTCGAAACCCAGCAAGCCTGGTAAATTTTAGATAGAGTTGGGTGGATATCCACCCCAAATTTACCAGGCCAATTCGCTCGTTTTCTCCCCCGGCCGCTTCGGGTGGATTTCCACACAGCTCTCTCATTGACATGCTAATTTCTCTGCTCCAGCAGACCCACCTCTCTCTCTGCCCAACACCTCCCCCCCCCCTCTCTCTCTATTTAAGGCCACGACACAGAGGCATTGGGTCGTTGTGTGTCTATGTTGTGTGTCTCTCTCTGTGTGTCTCTGTGTTGTCTTTCTCTGCTTGTGTGTCTGTCTGTGTGTCTCCGTGTCTGTGTTTTGTCTCTCTCTCAAATTGAGTTCTACCTGATGACGACTGCATGTGTTGCAATATAAACGTCGCATTATATTTATTTTCTTTCTACGTGACTTTACCGAAAGAACCAAAGAGTAATTCCTGCAGTCTCGAAAGCTTCAAATCACAAAGATAGGTAAAAAAAAATAACAGAAAACTATGACGTTTCGATCGCAACGCAAGCAGTCGTCTTCAGGAAAACCAAAAAGACCCAAGAATATGAATTCCTGCAGTCACGAAAGCTTCAAGCCACAAAAAGCTAATAGGGTTTTTCCCCTTTTTTCTGGCAACAAAACTGACACCTTTTGCAAGGAATCATGCTTACATTAACCACAATACCTGCAGTCAAATGCAAACAAAAAACAATACTCTGATAATTTATGCATTGTCTTTGAAACTGATTGGTCCGCACCAGAGACAGCTTTCTTTGGAGCCTAGTCTCATATGGTGTTCGACCAGATGACGCCAAAAGGCGCACAGTTCAAAGACAACGCAATACCAGAGTAATGAGAGCTCGGGGTGAGCAGCTACATCATGGGATCTCCTTTGCCAGTACCAAAATATACTAATAGGGTTTTTCCCCTTTTTTTTTTCTGGCAACAAAACTGACACCTTTTGCAAGGAATCATGCTTACATTAACCACAATACCTGCAGTCAAATGCAAACAAAAAACAATACTCTGATAATTTATGCATTGTCTTTGAAACTGATTGGTCCGCACCAGAGACAGCTTTCTTTGGAGCCTAGTCTCATATGGTGTTCGACCAGATGACGCCAAAAGGCGCACAGTTCAAAGACAACGCAATACCAGAGTAATGAGAGCTCGGGGTGAGCAGCTACATCATGGGATCTCCTTTGCCAGTACCAAAATATACTAATAGGGTTTTTCCCCTTTTTTCTGGCAACAAAACTGACACCTTTTGCAAGGAATCATGCTTACATTAACCACAATACCTGCAGTCAAATGCAAACAAAAAACAATACTCTGATAATTTATGCATTGTCTTTGAAACTGATTGGTCCGCACCAGAGACAGCTTTCTTTGGAGCCTAGTCTCATATGGTGTTCGACCAGATGACAAAAAGCTGTTTAATTTTTTTTTTATTTTCAATTGACATTTAAAAGAGCACAGCTCCAGTGTCGGAAGGGAGAGCGTTTCAGACGGCCGCACAAGCGCGTCTGAAAGCGTTGAGATGCGGTGACCGTCTTTGTTCGATGGTTAGCCCAAAAGCCGCCGCTGCTGCTCCTGCTGCTGCGAGGATGTTCGGAGTTGGCGTGATGGTTTATCCTCCTCGACGGCTCGCCGGCACGCGTGGAGACCATCGTTTTAGTTGTAAAATTGAGCATTCGGATCTCGTTCGTAGCGTGCTATAGCGAGGGGGCCACGTCCGCTTTGATGAGACGCAGACCCCCGTGGCACGTCCCGGCTCCTGTGAAATTTATGGTGAAGTAGGGGCGGGCGCGACGCGCTTGGGCGTAAATTGGAAGTGGCAGAGCAGGCGGCCGACAGCTGTGAGGCTGTGGAGCATCACCGCCGCAGCCTGGGAGAGCGAGAGAGAGAGAGACTCATGGCTGAGATGAATGACCAGCAAAGAGAGTAACTTTATATTGTTATTACAAAGCCCTTTGTCAATCCACTGCTGGATGATGCCCCCCTCCCCACCCTCATGATGTTGCCGATCATGGGGGTTGTTATACTCTAGGTTATACGCTGCTCAGTGTGGGTTGGTGAAGGCTGGGGTGGGGGCATACATGTAAGAGCGTAGTACAGCACAACACTCGATATTGCAACACTGCCCTCTGATAATTTTGCCCCGTGGCAAGCTACCGACCCTTGTTATGCATGGTTCGATTCTCGACCACGACTAACATCAGTAGCGAGTGATAATAATGTCATCATCATCATCATGGTAATTCGTGACGCACCCACACCCACGCCACCCAAGGTCTGCGGTCCTCTATGTGTTATGGTGTTATCGGACTATGAATGAGTGTCTACATGTGCAAGGAAACCGGAGCACCCAGAGGAAACCCAAATATCTGAGCCGGTAAGCAGCTCCACCAACCAGCGCTCACCAACGCGCTGAAATATGGCACGGTGTTGGGATTGCCTTCATCCAGCAGTGGATTGGGAATGTTGTAAAAAAAGATGTAATCGGTAACGCCACGGTATAGGGGGAAAAAATTTGGGGGGGAGGTGGCGAGGTGGGGGGGGGACTGGCGTTTGTAACGTACTGGAATTGACAAGTCGGCATGCGATGTGAATGTCTGGGAAATTGAAAGCGCATGATGACTCGCACGGCCTCTGTGATTGCTCTTTGTTCCTGCGCTGATATTTATCGCAGCTCGGATTCGGGGAGACGGAACACGTGAAATATATCCTATTAGCACGTTAGCGACACAGAGCCGGGCCAAGTTGGGCGTGCTTTTGAGTGAGCGGTACGTTCGCTTGCTACTTTCGCTCGGTCAATGATGGCGTCTCACTGCTCAGGGTTGGGGATGGCGCCTGTGCTACTGTGTGGCTGTCCGGTGGGGATTTCGGGGTTGTTGAACCGCGCCGCTGTTCGGCACGATGTCCGGACGTTGCTCCCCACGCGCCGGGGAATATTTCACCACCCAATTCAGGTTCTGAAGAAGCTCATGGGGCGAAACGTCGGACGTCATTGCAAAACGAATGAGCGGCACACACGACCGAAACACACTGCAGAGATGCCACGTTGCAAGATAATAATAATAAAATCAATCTACATCATGCCTTGAGTTGCACTCTGCAGCACAAACATCTTGCGCTGTCAAAATAAAAAAAAACGCATCATCATCATCATCGTCTTGTGCCGCGGTCAGTCCAAGGAATGGACGATTGCCTGACCGATGCCTGATGTGGCTGAGCGATGGCGAATTTCGCTGCTCGTTGCAGAAGTTCCCGGTTGGAATCTTGCTGCCTCTCTCATTAATACCGCGGGTGTCTGAAACGCAATAATGCTGCGCGACGTTTCTGTGTATTTACTGTTTGTTGAACTTCTTTCGCACCGTACGTCGCCAAACGTGCGCATCGGATGTTAAAGATCCCCCCCCCCCCGCCTGCCCTCCACGAGCAAGCCGTCGTGCCGCCTGCGTCAGGGTCCACGTTCTTTTTAAATCCTTATATTAAGTTCACTTGCGTGCTTGCTTGCTTGCCTGCTTACGACCGTGCAAATCTTTCGGTCGTTTTTTTACCCACTTCCCATAATCCAATCGAGCTGACATTTTCCACACATACTCTTTTTAGGAATTTTGTTTTATATGTAATTACCAATTGCTTAATGGTGGCAAACAATCATCTGACCCATAGGTGGCAGCCATCTCAAGCCAGATGACGAGAGGACTCTAGCCGCCACTCATATAAAGGATTTATAGTGAAAAACTTCGTTTTTACGGGTTAATTTTTTAAATTCGAAATTGATACCGCGAATAAATGAAGTTGGGGTTATACCCACAGGAGCAAATCATCGCCCCCTACTGGCAGACTGATTCCCCAGGTCGCTCTCATCAATGTGACTCAACATTGGTGTCTTGAGTTCTGGTCAAACAGCGTCCTTTTGAAATGTAACGCGTGAAACTAAATCTCATTCGTGCCATGTGCGTTGTGATGTAACCGCGATGAAAGCCCCGTGAAACAAAACGCTTTCATTTGTACATCAAGTGCCCATAAGCAGTATGAATTATAATAATTGCCCATATGTGGTTGCTGTACGTGTGTGTTATAATGAGTGTGTAGTGCGTTGCGCCGTGAACCCTGTGAACCTGAGTTCACTTCCCAGACATGGCTAACGTCAGCGCCAATGTAGTAGCAGAACCTAATCTGGGCACCCCCTAGGTCAGCTCAGCCTTAACTTCGTAGCTTAGTGTGCCCGTATAAACATCAGCAAAGGGTAATGCACGTGTCTTTAGCTTCTTGTGCATGTGTGTGTACATACGTGCGCGTTCGTGTGCATTTGTGTGTGTGTGTTAGCACCAGTGACGGTTATTTGAACCTCTTCTGGGTCTCCCCTAGGTCGACTCAGCCTCAAATGAGTACCTGGTGCGGTGTGTAACCGTCGCTACTAGGCAGACGAAGGCGGCCGGGCGTGGTGCTGACCACCTAACCCCTCGTGTACTGTTCCGGCCTCCATAGGTGCTCGTTTACAGCACTTGCCCCTGCAATTTTTTACATTTATACGGGAGAACTTTGTATTTGGGTGTACATGTATGTGTAAACTCGTGTGGAGACGCGCACATGCGTGTGCGTACGTCTGCATGCGTAAATGTGTGCTGGCGTGCGTATGTTCGCGTGGGTGCACGTGTTTGCGTCTCTGCTTGTGCACGTACGTGACTGTGTCCGTATGTGAATGCACACACGCGTGCATGTGTACATCGGCTTGTGTATTTACATCTGTGCGTATGCACGCGAGCGAGGATATCTGTAATGGGAAGCGGTGGTGAGCCGAGTTCGACTTCAGCTCACGGCAAAAAATCCCAACCGTGCCTGGAACTCCCCAAGGTCGACTCAACACTGGGGAGACAAAGGCGGCCCGGCATGCACGGTAATTGAACATCCACCTCATCGTCTGCCGTGCCGGCGTTCGGAGGTGCTCGCTACCAGCACTTGCCCCAACAGTCTGTTAAAGGCAACATGGGGAGGGGGGGAGGGGCTTTGTCTTCTGTACATCTATATGGATGGCCACGGCAATTGATTACCCCAGCAGTCTCAGAGGAAGGGAAGGGGGGTGGGTGGGAATATCCGATTATTTATTTATTTGTTGCCGGCTGGGGTCGCGGGGTTGGCTGGGAGGGGTTAACCATCTGCGGCATAATACCGTGACTACAGCTGATGGGCGCGCGCGTACACTCACAAGAGCCCAGTGTTGTAACTCCCCGGGCCGCCTCCTCCCACGCTCATACTGCACCGCGGAAGCGTTCATCTCTTACAAAACCTTGTTCCTAATGCGGGCACTCCATCTCCCTTTTGGCTCGCGCCGCTCTCCTGCCTCTCCGCCCTCTCCCTCTGCCATGGGAACTCCCCGAGGCTCTGGTCAGCGCGTTATTAACAGGAGGCAGGATGTGAGAGGTCAGGGCGGGGGGGGTAAGGGCAGCGAGGGGTGGATAGGGACGTGCCTGTTCCTGGGGAGCAAGAGGCACCAGTGGGTGCATATCTCCACTCGCACGTGCGCGCGCGCGCACGCGTGTGTCCTGTGTTTGTGTGTGTGGGGAGCCGTGAAAGCACTTGCCCCAACAGTTTGCTGAGGCTATACGGGGGATATTTGTCTTTGGAGCGGTAGTTGTAGTGGTTGGCGCGCTGCGCTAAGAACGTCGCTCGGCCGAGTTCGATCTCCGCTCTCGATTATCCGAAGCTATCCTGGGCCTCCCCTAGGTTTACTCAACCTTAAATGAGTAATGTACCTGGTGGCGATGTGTAAACATCGCCGCTCGAGAGACGAAGGCGGCCCGGCGTGGTGCTGGCCACTCACCCCCTCGTGTGCCGTGCCCGGCGTTCATAGGTGCTCGCTAACAGCACTTGCCCCTGTAGTCTTGTTAAGGCTACACGGGTGATCTATGTCCACTCAAGTTTGGCAATTGATATCTCTGTGTTTGTATTGGTCTCGTTAGACCCAGCCTTAAATGAGTTATCGTATTGCGTTGCTTAAACGATGATCATTGACATTGGGAGATGAGAGTGGATGGGCCGAGATCTGGCCACGCCAACCCTCATTGACCTTAATAGGTGCTCGCGTACAAAACTTTAACGGAGGGGGGGGGTTATTGGTGGTGTGTAAGAGCAGTGGCAGAGCGGTTTGTGCACCATTCCATCGGCAGATTGATTCCTGATCATTACACTCAACACCTGCGGCAATTAGTTACTCTGTAGCCGTTCACGATCATCGTCCCTCGGTCGTCGACTCAGCCTCAAATGACGACTATAGGGTGGGGTAGGGGAGGTAAGGGAGGGGTGGTAGGGGTGGTAGGGGAGGGGGTGTAAGGGAGGGGGGTAGGGGAGACGTCCTATGGAGAGAAGCTCCACGGACGCGGCACCGGCTTCCCAACGTGGGTGGTCTGTTGAGGTGCTTTGCCGAGCCACGGGTGTCTATTTTTGATTGTGAGTCGTCCGCAATGATAACCCATTGTTCTCGATACGTTTTTTTTGGAGTTGGGGGGGTGTTTTTTTCTGTTTTGTTTCCGTCGCCCACGTTGGAAAGAAAAAGAAAATCCCCTAAAGAAAAGTGTGGTAATTGAAATGTGCCGTAAATTTAACAGCTGAGCTTATCAGACTCCGGTGTGAAACTGGTTATGCCGGTCGAGTTCATGTGCGAGCACAAATCGCGTGGGTGAGTGTGAGTGTGTGTGCGTGGATCTGCGAGTGCGCGTGTGGGGAGCGGTGGCCCAGTGGTTAGCGCACCGCACTATGAACCGAACTACCCGAGTTCGATTCCAGCTTATCGCCAACACCAATGAAGATTATATGAAACGGTCCTGGGCCTCCCCTAGGTCGACTCAGACTCAAATAAGTAGCTGGTGCGGTGTGCAATCATCGCCAATGGGGATACAAAGGCGGACGGGTGTGGACTTGGCCACCCACTCCCTGGTGTGCCGTTCCGGCACTCACATGTGCTCGCTAACACCACTTGCCTCAAAAGTCTGTCCAGGCTAGACGGGGGGTCTATGTCTTTGTTATGAGTGTACTTTACTTTTGACAACTGATATTTAAATTCATCCAATTATCTTGGTCATTTCCGAAGCTAGCTTAGCCTTAGGGAAGACAACTCAATGCTGACATGAGCATTAAGGCCGTCATAATCTCCTGTTTACAGACTTGAAACAGTAGTGTACATTCCACATTCCTACAGCGGGGGTGAGTTTTTCCATAGGGCACGCATTAAATTGTACTCATTTTTTATAACCCCTGAAGTGATAATGGGCTGAGCCAACACCCCACTAGGATGTGAACTCGGAACATAGTTGCGAGATGCTTGCTCTACCGTGGAGTCAATTTATTGTGGCAAAATGTTAACTGCCTCGCCCGGTATACAGGAGGTTGTGGGTTTGATCCCCATCCTGACACCTGCATGCGTGGAGTTTGCGTGTCTCTCCTCGTCGTCGCGTGGATTTCTCTCCGGGTCCTCCAGTTTTCGCCTCCACATTTCGAATCGACATCACGCGTTCAGAGTATTTGGCTGCTTAAAATACCCACACGATAAAGCCGCTTCAGAAAAAAAAAGAGCTATATTACTCAGTGGGCAATTACTATAGCTGGTAAAATAAAATAAAAAACTCATTGAAACATTGCGGCTCTAAACCTGTTCACGAGGGCACTGCCGACTTGAGTTGACTGGTGTTCACCTGGCGTCGCCTGATTGCTGCCAGAGCTCGGGTTCAAAGACAACGCCGAGTTTGCTAAAACAAGTGGCGTTTCCATTATATGCCGAATGGGTCGAGTTATCAGGCAGGCTGCGCCGCCGCTTCTCAGAAATACTTTCCGAGGCTTTCCCAGAAACACTTGCGAGTCGGAGGTCAGGACGGCATTTCTGTCAAAATTAAGTGTTCATCATTTCAATTAAATGTGGAATGAAACTTCCCCGCCACCTTGCAGCACCTTTCGATCCCAACATTTGTTTGGTGACGCGTCTCCACAACGGCCCCCGTTGTGGCGTGAAATGAAATTGTCACCTGGGCACAGAGCGGGATTAAAGGGCGGGCCAGCGTGGAGACACGGTAGTAACACCTGTGGCACATAGCAGCATGGTTCTGTGCGCCGCGGTGGCGAGATCATAACTACCTCGCCTGGTATGCAAGAGGTTGTGGGTTCGATCCCGACTCTTGTATATTTGGAGTTGACGTGTCTCTTTCCCCGTGGTCGTGTGGATTTTTCTCCGGGTCCTCCACATTTGGCTGCTATAAATTTCCAGGTGATGATAAGCCACTTCATTTGTGGCCAGGTTGCGTCAGAAAAAAAAGAAGTAAATAGTTCAGCGGGCCTTATCTGGTAAAATAAACAGTTAATGGTTTTGAGAATCTGCGTTCGATTCCTGACTCGGGTCACCTTTCTGTATGCAGTTCGTATGTTCTCCCTCTATTCTGCATAGATTTCCTCGAAGTTCCCCGGGTTTCCTCCAGTCGCTTATATATTAAAAGTAAAAGTAATTGAATACGCAAATTAGGAGCCCTAAATCTACAACAGCCACGGGGCCACCACCAAACTGAAACCGACCCTGCCAGGGCCGCGATCGGCATCTTGGTAGTTCAGTCGGCTCGGGGTGGCTGGCAGGGTCTTGGCAAAAAAAAGAAACGGCTCCAGGAAAAGCCAGGACGGCGCAGAATCTGGCGAAGAGGCGTGAAAATGTTTGTGATGTTTCTCATCACCCGCAACCCTCCCCTATTACGTGCAAAAAGATAAAGGCAAAGATCCCCGTAAAGGCTTTACAGACTGTTGGGACAAGTGCTGTTAGCGGGCACCTATGAAGGCCCGCACGGCACACGAGGGGGTGGATGGCCAACCCCACGCCTGGCCGCCTTTGTCTCCCCAGTGGCGATGTTTACACACCATACCAGGTGCTCATTTGAGACTGAGTTGACCGAGGAGAGGCCTAGTACCGGTTCAGATAATCGTCACTGGTGTTGGCCGTGAGCGGGAATCGAAGCACTTTAAGCGCAGCACTCTAACGACTACAACTACTGCAGCCCTCCTCTTTCGTTCATACACACATATGAACACACTATTGTACATACACACATTTCCACAAACTATTGCACATGTACAATCACTATTGCACATACTCACAAGGCCAAAGATCCCCCCGGTATAAACTTAAACTCCTGTTGGGGCAAGTGCTGTTCGTGAGCACCAGTGGAGGCCCACGTGGCAGACGATGGGATTGTGCGTGGCCAGCACCAACACCCCAATGCGGATGGTTTACACGCTCCACAAGGTTACTCCGTGAGGGGTGAATTGACCGTCCGACCCGTTGATATATTCGTCAACGATATTTACCAGTGACGGGGAATTGAACTCGGATCGCCAGGTTTGAAACGCACTATCTCTGAAAACTACCGTTCCCCATCACAAGTACAAAGATCCCCCGTATGAATCTTGACTTAAAGCTTTCGTGACTGCTGGAATTCATATTTTTGGGTCTTTCGGTAATGTCACGTAGATAGGTTAAAATAAAATATTAATAAAATAACAGAAAACTACGACGTTTCGATCGCAACGCAAGCGGTCGTCTACAGGAAGGTACTCAATGAAGGCTGAGTCGACCTAGGCGAGGCCCAAGACTGGTTGAGACATGCACCACTAATAATTGTCGCGAGCGTGAATCTCGCTCGGGTCGGCGCGGTGCGCCAACCGATCGCGCCACCGCTCCCCATCACACCACCCCCACAACCCTCTTCTCTAACACGTCGGCGCAGTTAGGAGACGAGTGCGATGTCAAGCTCGCACCTTGCGTGGTGAGCGGTGGGAACGGCAAAGAGAGAGAGCGGTGCCCCGCGAGCGACGTCGCAAGGGGTGCTGTGGGGGGAGGGGTGGGCGGCTGGGGCCCCCTCCGTCCGAGTGTGGGAAGCAGCGTGGAGGCGACGGCGTCGCGACTTCACGAGCGTCTCGCATCCGCACTGCCCCCCACCCGCCCCCGCGCGAGCCATGTTCGCTAATGGGAACCGCTAACCCCCCCCCCTTACCCCAACACCCCAACCCCCTTACGCCAACACCCCCACCCTAACCCCAACCACACCCCCTCGAACAATAAATAAACCAACAAAGACCGCCCCCACCCCCTCACCCCCCCACTATTTCAAACTGATTCGAACACTGCCTGTAAATGATGACAAACTCATCGAGAGACAGAAGAGGCGCTTTTAGGTTTGTCTATTTGTTTGTTGTTTAAATCCGACCGAGAGTCTGACTTGCAAAGCATGAGTAATCGCCAGGGCGGCCGCTGGTTTGAACCGTGAATCTCTGCGGCCGGCGGTCCACGCGCCAAAGCAGGTGCCATTTAGCGATGGCTGATGGTTCTCAACTCGGATGAAACTGGTTTAGAGTTGCCTCGTCGTCGTTTGTGGCTTGGTCTTTCGGGCATCACCGACATATTGTTGCACTAAAACAAAAACAAAAACCCGACACAACTCAACACATTAGTCACAAACACTGTGGCCTTAAAAAGAACGAGGTATAAAATAGGTGACGTTTTGGTCAATGGGGCTTCTTCCCAGCACATTCAGAGGCAAGAGACGCCGAGTCTGCCCGCAGCGTCTCTCTCTCCCTCCACTCTGCCCGTCGCTGCTGTCTCTCAGCCGAGACGGCGTCCGTCCCGTCCAGCGCTTGACCTCGACTCGGAAGCGTCGTCCTCCTCGTCCCTCGAGCACCTCCGCGTGTCCCTTCCATCATCGCCGTCCTCTGCGGACGGTCAACATTCGGCAATGCTCCCTGAGCTCCATCCGAATTGGTTGGCATCGATTCTCTTTCACCCGCGTCGATGCCATTCTTTGTCTACCCGCCTGCTTTATTGAAATAGCTTGGCCCCGAATGTTGACGCGATTGAGATTGGTGGTCTACAGCCGGGATTTGCGTGCGCATTGCGCATCGTGCGTGATAATGTAACAGCACATGGGCGGGGTCGCACCTTTAGCTGTCTCAATAAAAAATGTCAAAAGCGATTTCCTGCTCCAATTAGTCCCGAGGCATAGGCGCTCATCTCCTGTCGACCGCCCCGAACCAGTGGCGTAAGTTCCACATTCCTATCGTGGGTGCGAGGTCTGTCCACATGACGACAACCGCTGTTGACGTTCCCGTCAATTGGTGCACAATTTTATCGACATGAAAGAGATGATGGGCTGCGATAACTAGGATTTGATCCCACGACCATTTGCGCCTCTTACCGTGCGGCTTCTAAGTGTGGTGGTGGTGGGTTTGGAAACGTCGACACTGAGCAAGGCAAAGCCTATGTGAGTGGAAAGACGTTGGCATGAATACTTATTATGCCACTGTGCAGTGATGCCTGCATTTGCAAGCAGTGTACCAGCGCACACATGACTAAAAATAACGCAAGTCTGACAGGTACACCTTCAGATGTTTGCTCATTTTACATTTGTTGCTTTGTAATAAAAAAACATTATTATTGCTGCTGCTTGGATATTCTTGCACATTTAATCCGATGTATAAATATAAACTTGGAATTTATTTTATCGATGCAGATTATTCAACCGCAATAGCGTGGTTTCGACCGCGGTTGGCATTCTTGAGATGGTTCTCGATAGAAATCTAAATTCGCGTGCATTCTCGCAGAGCAAAATAAAATGCACGAGACGGCATATTAATATCGCAGTCCTCTTCTTGTGAAACCCAGGCAAATTTCACTGCATCTCGAGAAAGTCTCACTAAATCTTAAGAAAGTTTCACTGAATCTCAAGACCCTGTTCACGAGGGTCTTGAAGAGTTTTTCGGAGTACGGTTTGGGGGGAGAAAGAGGGCGATGTGTCTCTATGATGATCTCTAACCTTCCGGTGGGAGTGGGGGGGGACACGGAGACACACGTGAAGAGACATAAAACACACGTGGAGACACAGAGACACACGTGCAGACACGGGATACGCACTTGAAGACACGGAGATACACGTAAAGACCCAGAGAGAGGAGAGCTGCAGACACGATGGACGTGAGAAAGATAATTCCACATTTTGATTTAAAGCTTTCGTGACTGCAAGGATTCATAATCTTGGTTCGTTCGATAAAGTCACGTAGAAGGGAAATAATAAAATAATATAAATATTAAACAATAAAAATTCTCACGACGTTTCGACTGCAACACAATCAATCATCATCAGGTGTGAAAAAATTACGATAATTGCTTGTGTTGCAGTCGAAACGTCGTGCGAATTTGTATTGTTTATAGTTGTATTATTTTATTATTTCCCTTCTACGTGACTTTACCGAAAGAACCAAGAATATAATTCCACATGTTAAATAACGTGTTACGCTTAGAAGGATTAAAATGTTGTAGGTGACGTTTGGTGCTCACCAATATGTTCATGGATGATTCCGGGGGACTCCTTGAGCTACTGGGGACCCGGAGCATGTTGCTTGCTTCGCTCATGGCTATCAGCTCCACTGATCTACGCCGCCACCACTACCACCACCACCCTCCTCGCACATCCATCCCTGCGGGGCATTGCACCTCTGACAGCCTCAGCTGACGGGACATCACACTCACTCGCACACACCCTGAGTGACACAAGTTTATAGGTGGTTACACGTTCTACGTGTACAGACCCTTCTGCTATTACACACTGCAGAGGTGGATTAAAAAAAAAAAACTCCCGAGCGGAGGGGGGGGAGTGGGTTCCCGAAATGCCAAGCTTTGTTTAAATAGGGACCCCCGCATTGATGAAGAAATAAACGCAACATTCAGTGTCATTTAGTCGGTAAATATCAATACTATAGAAACGCCTCGGGTCTCGGAGTTTGAGGGTGGGTGTGCAGGGGTGTGTCACGCCCCCCCCCCCCCCCCCCCCATTGGATCTGCCACTGATCAACTTTTGGATGAACGCGTCTTTGATTGAACACTTCTGTGAAATTCGATTTAAATAATAATAATATATTTTTTAATTAAATTATTTTAGCTGTGTTTTTATGAACGAATGGCCATAGCAGAACGTTGGCTGTCAAAATACAACCGTACGAGAAAATCCTGCCAGGCCTGTGTTCCTGTGTTCCTGACAGAGGGGGAGGGGGGGGCGGCAGTCAACCCGGCGATGACAAATTCGATTTAAAAAAAAAACCTCGGACAAAAGGCACAACTTCGTAGGCACGTCACAGCGGAATCAGTAACAGCAGAATCAGTAGCAGCAGCAGCATCACGCGCATTGCATATATTATTGGTAGAAACCTCCTGGTTACACCAGCCCACATTGGATTATTGTGTCCGTCGTGCAGAGAGGGGCTGGGTGGGGAGGGAGGGGCTGGGAGGGGAGGGTGGGGAGGGGCTGGGTGGGGAGGGTGGGGCTGGGTGGAGAGGGGAGGGTGGGGAGGGGCTGAGTGTGGAGGGTGGAGAGGGGCTGGGTGGGGAGGGTGGGGGGGGGCTGGGTGGAGAGGTTTGGGAGGGGCTGGGAGGGGAGGGTGAGGCTGGGTGGGGGGGGTGGGAGGGGTGGGGCTGGGTGGGGAGGGGCTGGTCACCCCGTTGTGCCCTTATAAAACTCAACGTTTAACCTACTCACGCCGGCTTGTGCCCGCCGTCACAGTCGGGCATTTTTGCGGAATACACCACGCCGCCGTTGAGCCTGGCCATTGACCGAGCAACTCAACGTTCCTACCAGCTCCCTCCGCAGGAATGTGTTTATATATTTGCATTGGATGTGAATGAACGCCCTCTGCCCTTGTGCATTTGTGTTCCAAACGCAAGCAAGAGATGCAGCAGGGCCTTCCAGACAAGGGTCTCGAGACCCATCAAGGCATTGCTGGGTAAATCTATAAATATATACAGGACATCGTCGTTATCGTTATATGTATTCCTGTATCGGAAGAATCCACAAACATGGATTGAGAAGGCGGAATTCAAAACCTCTGACGAATTCGCAGGGATTCGAATGCACGCTGACAAAGTGCATGTTTGCAGTGGTGCAGCAGCATCGCGAACATCCCATCTACTTGTTGTGAATGAAAGCCTGTGCACTTGTGCATTGCGTTCCAAACCCAGTGACAGAGAGGGAGAGAAGAGGAGGGAAGAGTAGATGGGGGTGAGAGAGAGGGGAGGGATGAGGCAGGGGGAGAAAGTGTTTTCGCTGTGGTTGTCCCCGCCGGATGACGGACGCTTGTGTTGCGTCCGAAACGTCGTTTTTTGTTTTATTTTCTTTTTCTTTTCTCTGCCTACGTGACTTTACCGAAAGAACCAACAGTATGGATCCTTGCAGTCACGATAGTTTCAAGTCTAGAAGGAGGAGAGGGGTTAAAGGGGGAGTGAGAAGTAGAAAGAGAGAGTTAGGGGGGGGCGAGGTGGAGAGATATTGGGGGAGGGGATGGGGAGAGAGGGAAAGAGAGATGAGTAACGAGGTGGGAGAGGGAAGGAGAGATGAGAGTTGGGGGTTGGAGAGAAGGCAGGAGGAGGAAGAAAAAGAAGGAGTGATCATGGAGAGAGACATTGACTTTTAAAGAACTTTTATTGCCGCCAGCAGCAAAAGCACTGGAGGCGATTTTGATAGGATACACACAAAGTCACCAGCAAACAAATGAAAATCAACGCTACAAATCGACGCGCTCTGGCGCTACAGAGGGCGAAGAGAGAGAGAGCCATCGTGAGAAGAATAGACAGTCAGCAACGTTCTGCAAGCTCCGAAGCGCGTGCGCTGTGGTGGTGACCCGTGGCGCTGGCTGCTGATCGCGTCTGGAATGTGCACGCTGACCCCGGGCGGACGGGCCGACACGTGCCACGCGACATCTGCCGAGTTCCAGGGAGTCGAGCCGTGGCGGGAGCGTCACCGAACCCTCCGCGGCAGATGTCCCACCCGCCCCATCGCTCCCTCGGATCGTCACAACAACAACAACTTCGATTTAAAGCTTTCGTGACTGCAGGGATTCATCTTCTTGGTTCTTTCGGTAAAGTCACGTAGAAAAAAAAATAATAATAATAAATTCTCACGACGTTTCGGCCACAACGCAAGCAGCCGTTTTTTTTTACTGATTGGCCGTGTCGGGTGGTGGAGGGTTACGACACATTTATAAATAACGCGATCTAAACCCAAAAACGTGATTATGAACCGTCTTCAGATGGAGACTCTGTCTCCTCGACATACCTGGTCTCCACCTTAAGACGGCTGCTTGCGTTGTGGCCGAAACGTCGTGAGAATTATTTTATTATGTTTTATTTGTATTATTTTATTATTTTCCTTCTACGTGACTTTACCGAAAGAACCAAGAAGAAGAACAACAACAACATAAACAGAGGTCTTGCCGTCTCAGCCCCTGCCACGGCAAGTGATCTCAGGCCTGGCCAGGCCGCCTTTGTCTTCTCAGTGCCAGACACCCACAGCTCACCGAACGCTCACCACTTCCACACCCACAGCTCACCCAACGGTCACCACTTACAAGACTCTGCTACTTTCCAGATACAATTCACCCACCTGCATCTCACCAGACACTCACCACTCATCAGGGATTCCTATAATCCGAAGAATACTCTTTGCCACCTGTTTCCACTGTCGACCAATACCGGGACATTGCATCTCAGTCAGCATTTGGTCTGTTATCAACTCCGTGCAGCCAGTTATACTACAACGAAGTTCAACGCAACGCCGCTACCAGCAAGTCGACCGCTGCCACCCGAACACAGACAGATGCCAATTGCCCGCAGGTCAAACCTGGGCAGGTGGCAAACCTGTGGGTCGTGGAAGCTCGCTCGACCTGTTCGCGAGTTCTGCGTGCAGGAGCGATCTCCTGCTGATTACGAATTCCTTCTAAGCCAACAGCCCATTAATCCGAGTCCTCATTGCTCCAACGCATTGTTTGCCAACTGCTGAAGCTTGCGATGAGACTCGTGCCCGAGTTTGCTTTTGCCGTTCGCCAGCGGCCTTAATGTGCTTTTGCTATAATCGTTCGCTCGTTAAGAGCAGAACGGAACGTAAAGAGACTTTTGACTTTTAAACAACTTTTATTGCCGCCTGCAGCAAAAGCACTGGAGGCGATTCCGATGTGAAATACACAAAGTCACCAGCAACACAAATGAAAATAAACGCTACAAATCGACGCGCTGTGGCGCTAAAAGCACCGCGCACAACACGAAAAAAAGTCATTTGGTGGTGGTGGTCATCGTAGAGAGAGAGACTGGTTCGACAGCTCTTGGTAATGCGAAACACGAGGAGTGTTTAGGTTTTGTTGGTTATGGAGGCTGGTCTCCACCTCAGAGAGTGCAATTTGGAAGTTCCGGGATGCAGTTGATGCTGCTAATTGTAAAAGAAAGAAACCAACTGTGTCTCTGCCACCAATGAAAGTGCAAACGGGAGAGACAAAGTAGACAGGTTCAAGTTGAGACAAACAGATTGACAGACTTTGACTTTTAAACAACTTTCATTGCCGCCAGCAGCAACAGCACTGGAGGCGATTCCGATATGAAATACACAAAGTCACCAGCAAACAAATAAACAAACGCTACAAATCCACGCGCTGTGGCGCTAAATACACCGTGCACAACACGACAGAAAAGGCACGTGGTGGTGGTGGTCATCGCGCACGCCAAGGTGACGAGCGAGCGCTTCAGAAGGTGAACACGAGGGTGCCGTCCATGCTGGTACAGAGGGCTTTTTCGGGCTCCCCAGCGTTCGAAGAAGACGTGCACATCACCGACATGTGTGTGGTACGCGTGCTCCAGCCGGAGCCGCGCTTTAAGCAGGCCTCTGAACAGTGGAAGCACAGAGCAGCCGTCAGTGTCACCTTCCAGCATATCTTTCCTCGTTCTGTACACCGCCAACTTTGCCTGAGCACAGGCGAAGTTGGCGAGGTCATGGCGATTGTTAGCCAGGTAAGGCACCCCCCCCCCCCCCATATACGAGACAGGCAGCAGGAGGAGAGATTGACACAAGGATGGATGGACAGACGGATACACGGACAAAACATACACATCGTTAGGTGCTGCTGCTACACTGGCAGTGTTGCACAACTGCACTTAACCAAGCAAAAACACACGCAACACATTCGTCAAGAACACTACCTCCTTCGGAGTCCTATCAATCAGGACCATTGCCCGAAACGTTGCCCATTATTTGTATACAAATATGTTATTGTTTTTGCAAGGCGGGTAGACAGAAGGGCAAGATAGATGTGGATCTTTAATTGACGCATGTTTAGCAGGTAGGGCTCCATGGGCCACGGGGCTCTGTTTCGTGGGCGGCCAACGACGGACACAGATGTTGTACGGTACGGATCTTGGTCGCAACCGTCGTCACGAAGACCGCGATACCAAACATCGAGCGTTGCGGTGCGCACTCTTTGCACAAGAAGAGAAACAGGTCGGTGGAAAAAAGACCCGTCAGAAACAAAAAACACCGCGGATTCATTAGTCTACGAACAAGTTCATGTTAAGACAGGCTAACAGACGAGCAAATAGACTGATCAGCAGACAGGCGGCAGTACTTGCCAAGAGAGGGAGAGAGATAGAGAGAAAGGCAGGGAGCTGTACAACGCGGTGTTGCTAATCCTAAGGGAGTGCTCATAACACACGATCGGTTGTGTTTGTACACCACTGCCAACACATTCCCCTTACTTTTGATTATTTTCGCTGTTCTATTTTTCGTTGTGTGTGTCGGATTTAGAATTACAGCTACCAAACAAACCCCAGCAAGGTTTCCTTTCCAGAGCGTGATCCAGAGCGCAAGCAGAAATGTTACGCTCCACAAACAGAAATCAGCGCGCTACTTAGGCATGCACGGGTATAACGACCTGTCTGATGGCGTCCGTCTTCAGTGGCTTCGAGCTGCAAACAACAAAAAACAATCTTGATTTGAAGCTTTCGTGACTGCAGGAATCCATACTCTTTGGTTCTTTTGGTAAAGTCAGGTAGGTATAAAAATAAAAAATATTTTTTTTATGGATCGTGATCACGTTAATTATCTGAAGCGGTTCTGGGCCTCGCCACGGTCGACTCAGCCTTCAATAAGTACCTGGTGTTAGTGGTGTAAAACATCAGCATTGAGGAGGAGTCAAAGGCGGCACGGTGTGCGTGATGCTGGCTACACCATCCCCACGTGCGCCGTACCACCCTAAAATAGGTGCTTGCTAACATAACTCGCCCGAGTAGTCTGTGTAGGCTACACGGGCGGAGGTGATGGGGAGGAAGGGGGGTCAGTGGTCAATGTATTATCGAGGATGGCGTTTTGTTGTTCTTAAGCGAATTTCCCACCGAGACGATCACAGGCACGGGGCGATTCATCTCCCCGGGATCTGTGTGCCGAGTAAACGACGCTGCTGCCGCTGCGTAAGTTGTGGGGGGGGGGGGGGGGTTGCGGCCTCCGTGTTGCCGCAGTGCTCGCAGGAGAGAGAGAAACACAAGCCACCACGGGGCGCGTCTCATAGTGCACAGGCGAACGTCGCCTATTGCCGGGAGTGTGCGTGTTTAAACTGGTTGAGTGTGATGGCGATGATGATGCTGGCAATGATAATGTAATTGCTGCTGATGCCAAGGAGGATCCTGCTGCTGCTGATGATGAGGATGCTTCTGCTGCTGGTTATCCCGATGCCGCTGCTGCTGATGATGATGCTGCTGACAATGACAATGCTCTGATTGCTGCTGGTGATTTTGCTGATGATGACTTAAGTGCTCCTGCTGTTGATGCTCCTGACTGCCCTTCCTGTTCGTGACGTTGACGACGATTTATGGCAATGCTACTTCTGCTGATGATAATGCTGCTGTATATAATAATGACAGCACACCACTACTGCCGCGTCATCTGCTGCTGCTGATGATGATACTCATGCTTTTACTTGAGTCGTTTATAGTGTTAATTGTTTTTTAATATGCCTTCGATAGCAATTTATTAAAATGCTATTTTGTTTGTATGTAAATTGCTTTTATTATTCTTGCGCTTTAGTTTTTTTACAATGTTTTATTTTATCTGTACAGCACTTTGAATTGCATCTTTTGCACGAAAGAGTGCTATAGATATAAAAGCGTGATTGCTTGACGATGATTGAGATAGTCATGACGACGATTCCATCGGCGGAGTTTGACTCCTGTATTTGGGTGGGGGGCGGGGGTGCAGGTCGTCCCTATGTCCCTCAAATTAGGAACAGCGGGTGCATTGAACTACTGTCTTCATTGTAATCTTCATTGTAAACTACTGAAAATAAATTAATAAAGGTGCCCATTTTAAAGGGGGGGCGCGACGTTGCCCCCTCTCGTGCACCCCAAAAAAACTCGTCCCACGGACGAATTTACCACTATGGCTCATATTGATGATCCTCGAAGCTGCGATTGCTGCTGCTGATGATGATTTCGATGATGTATTTGTGTCTGTGCAGGAGCAAGGCAAGTCTGGGAGAAAATATCCTGGCATCTTGGCAGCGATATATACGTATTTTCGATTTTAAAAAAAGTTTAAATTAATTTATTTTGAGAAAATCCGACCTGGACTCCACGCCTGCGTGCCACAATCGCCGCTCGCTCGACACAGAAGCATCTTTGTTGAGACATTGGGACTCGAGTTCACTCACTCGGGAGGTTATTCTGGGCAATAATCGCCACCGTGGAAGCTGCGAGTTGTGGTGCTGCGGGACCCATATCCAGATCGTATTATATTCCTTCCCCCCCCCCCTCTTATTATGTGCTTGCTACTTCTGAAGAACTTTGATCACGCCCATGTGTTTGACAGCAGACTTCTTTGAGATGCTGGGGAATAGGGCTCATTTGTGATGGCGCGCCGAGTGAATGAAACAGACGCAGCTTTGTAAAATTCACTTATTTATGCAAAATGTTCAAGTATTGTGTATAACATTTGTGGGGGGGGGGGGGGGCGAGGATGGAGGGTTGGAGCGGTGACACAGCGGTGAATGGAACTGTGCTGTGAACTCGGTGACCTGAGTTCAATTCCCGGCCACGGCTAACATCAGTGGCCGAGTGATATCCAAACGAGTCCTTAAGCGACCCGCAGTGACCAGCGTGGTGACGTGTGGTCAAACAACCCACCGTGGCCTATACTGCATTTGGGAGGTCTTCCTCCAGCGGTGGATTGATGAAAAGGCCGCTGTGCGTGTTCACGTGGCGTGCCTATGCACACCCGCCCCCCCCGTCGGCCCTTTTCCCAATCTCAATTTAATAAACGTCCCGGCAAAAAACGGAACGTTGGCCCAACGTTCAGGGAACCTTCAGCCTACGTTGGAGAACCTTAACCCAACGTTGGAGGAACGTTGGGCCAACGTTCGTGGAACCTGAAGCCAACGTTGGAGGGACGTTGGGCCAACGTTCGTGGAACCTGAAGCCAACGTTGGAGGAACATTGGGCCAACGTTCGTGGAACCTGAAGCCAACGATGGAGGGACGTTGGGCCAACGTCCAACGGTTTCGACCACTTGTCCCAACGTTTGCCCAACGTTGCACTTTTGCTGTGGGTGTTAACTCTAATCTGTTATAACGTTGATGGTGCTGTTTGTTTCTGGCAGCTTGACGTCACTGGTGGTGTTTTGCGACGTCGCATCAGCTGATGCTGTGGGGGGGGGGGGTGGCGGTTACGTCAGGGATCTGTGTACGGTGAAGCACAGCAGGCGTATAAACACACAGATCGAAGCAACGAGAAGCATTTTTCTTGCCGAAAGTTTATTATTACTATGTACAAAATATAATTCTGTAAGCAATGTTAATTTTCGAGTGCATTAAACTCTCTATTGTAACTCAATCGATCTCAAATGCGACGAGGGTGAGGTTCATTTTCGAATCTCGGCTCCAGGAGGCAACACGAACTGCAGGTTGCGACGGTATATTGGGACGCGGACCGCAAGAATTAATGGGCACCATGAATGATCTGACGAGAGAAAAACAAAACCCTCCCAACTGTCGAATCGTTGTCGAAGCAAATGTTTACAACAACAACAAAAAAAAATCTAAAATAAAAACATTTCATCGTTCAAGAATAAGAAATTTCTGAGAAATTAATAGCCATAAACAGACTGTACTAATATAAAGAATCCAGATTAAATTGTTTTAGCTCACTCAGTTATAATAATAAGAATATCGCGGACGGACGGCAGCAAGGAGAGTGAAAAACAAATGAAAATTATACGTTTTAAAAAAGTAACAACAATAAAATATGCACGCTTGATAAAATTATCACATTTAGTACGCTAAATGACACTTCCGTTGAATGCGTATGAATTGAAACAAAAACGTTGGAAATCGTAGATCGGCAGGCGATGTACGTCGCACCCGTCATCGCTTCGGTCTGCGATGTTTCTTTTATTTTTTATTTCCCAGACGGGTTCCTTCCAACGACTGAGCCACTCTTTTGCAATTTACACTGGCTCACGTTTTTGTTGTTGTTGTTATTGTTCGATGCCACTCATCCGCACACCCGGGGCACGGGCAAGTTTAAACCGAACAACAAACAAAACCGATGAAAAACGTGGCTTGCAGTTTGCATTGATACAGAGGATCAGCCCTGTTTGCCAATCCACCACTGGATGAAGAGGACCTCGCCAAGCCTCGCTCGACTCGCGGAGAATTCGTCGGTGAGTGTGAAAAAAAAACTAAAAAAACTATTTTTTTATTTTACCAGGTAAGGCCCACACTGAGCTATATCGCTCTTTTTTTTTCAGAAGCGACCTGGCCACAAATGATAGCTCAACGAAGTGGCTTATCATCATCACTTGGACATTTGTAGCAGCCAAATACTCTGAACGCGTGATGTTCATTCTAAAATGTGGGAGGGAAAAACCGGAGGACTTGGATGAAGATCCACGCGACCACGGGGAGAACATGCAAACTCCAAGTATACAGGCATGGTCAGGGTCGGGATCGAACCCACGACCTCCTGTATATCAGGCGAGGTAGTTAACATCTCCTAGCCACCGTGGCGAGATGGGTTGGTGGGGCGATAACAATGACTCCACTGCAAAAACGTCTTCATATCGATGGTGACATCATCAGGAAACAGACTGTTACCAGCACTTTTTTATATTTTAATCATTATTATCATAAGGGAAGACTTCGAAAAGGGGAAGGCATCTTCTTTAGTCCTCACAGAGGATTGTTTTGTATCTCATCCGACTGTGCCACTCATTCGTTGTTCTTTTTTTACAACAGCTCGAACGCCCGACAGATGTGATAAGCAAAACGACAGCAACATTCGCGTCGACTCGAAAAAGACTCAAACATCTTCATAAACCAAAACGCAACAACGCAAAAAAAAACATTTGCACAGTGAGATTAAGACACCTTCGAATAATTATTAAATATGCAGACGTGTTGCACAAACGATTTGTTCTCGTGAACTTTTTTGCAAAGTAACCGGTGCTTGGCCGTGGACTGCCATGGCGGATGTAGTGTTCCTGCGTGTTACGTGTGGCTTTGCAGTGGTGGTGGTGCGAATGATGGTGGTGGTGATGGTGGTGCTGGTGGTGGTGATCGCAATGGTGGTCGTGTTGGCAATGGTGCTGGTTGTGGTGACGGTGGTGGTAGTGTTGGTAATGGTGGCGGTTGTAATGGTTAGTGGTCGTGTTGGTAAATTGTACTGGTGGTGTAGGGTTGGTTTTGATTCTGGTGGTGGTTCTGATGGTGGTGGTGCTGATTATGGTGGTGTTTGTAGTCATGGTAATGGTGGTGGTGAAAATGGAGCTGACGGTGGTGCTGGCAGTTATGGTGTCGGAAATCATTACCCTAGTGGTTCGCGCACTGCGCTCTGATCCTGCCAGCCAGACTCAATTCCTTACTCCACGAGGCCTCCCCTAGGTCACCTCAGCCAAAAATGAGAACAGCACATCTTGTTCTGTTTGACCATCAGCACCGCAGAGACGCACGCACTGCCAACCACAGTGCAGGCGTTTGTTCGACAAGGCTCCCCCAAATGTCCCGTTGCTCGCCGTACCAGCCTTCAGCCGACCAGTCATTCGGCGACCATAATTCAACTGGGGTGCGGACCCTCTCGAACCGCAAGTCTCTTCCCCCAAGGCTGACCCGGAGCAACAAGCCAGCACTCTCCCCGACGACTGTCCATCCCGCAAGGCCGTGTTCGTTACTACCGGGCCCGTCGTCTCTGATGATTGGGGGTTTGTGATGGCCATTCCACGTGTTTTGTTGTCGTGGTGGTGGCGGTGGTGGCAGCGGTGATGGTAATGTCCACTCGCCCGTATTGGCTGGCCCCTCCCCCTTACTCCCCCACACCTCCCACTCCCCCCCGGGGTTTCCATTTCGGTCACACCGACCGGATCAAAAATTTCCGTGCCCGGCACACCGCATCCAGTACATCACCTCGAAACGCGAAGGCGTCTGGGCCTGTGTTTGTCCACCGCTGCCTCCCCCCTAGGGCCTGCTGAGCTGCGTGTAGATGGGCTGCTCCCAGTGCTGGGGGCTGTGCGCTGCCGCCGGCGCCACGGACGCGTGCAGCGGCGCCGCCTCGCCACCCGGCGCGTACAGCGAGCACTGGCCCGCCGCCCCCGCGTACGACGAGAAGCCGCCCGAGTAGAGGCCACTCGCCCGGTGGCCCGGCGAGTGCCCCGACATCTGGCCGTAGTAAGCGGCGGCGGCGGCGGCCGCGGCGGCCGCGGCGGCGGTCGCCGCGGCCGAAGGCGACGATGAAGATGACGACGACGATGAAGACGACGACGATGAAGAGGACGACGGTGACATGACGGCCGCTGTCGAGTGCTGGTGGTGGCTGCTGCCCTGCTGCTGTTGATGTTGGTGGTGGTGGAGGGCACCGTGGTGGTGGTGGTGCTGCAGCTGCTGCTGCTGGTGGTGGTGGTGGTGGGCGCCGGTGTGGTGCTCCGCGTAGTCGTACTGCTGCTGCTGCTGCTGCGAGCGTGCACTCTGCAGGTCGGAGAAGGGCGGCCCGTAGTGCTGGATGCTGAACGATCCGTAGCTGATCGTCGGCTGCTGCTGCTGTGGAGGCGGAGGCGAGTTTTGCTGCTGCTGCTGCTGTACCGCAGCCTGCTGCTGCTGCTGGCTGTAGTGACTCGGGCTCAGCTGCTCGGTCTTGATGTGCGTCGGCCGCTCCTGCTCCTGCAGCTTGGCCGTCCAGCCGGCCGCCACCGCCGCCGCCGCGAGGCCGTAGCCGTACTGGCCGTGCGGCAGGTACTGGTCGAACTCGTTCACGTCGAAGGGCTCCATGTTGGAGATGACCTCGCTGCTCAGCTCGCCCATGTCCACGTTGCTGAAGTCGATGTGCTGGCGAGCAGGGGTCGCAGCCTGCTGCTGCTGTTGCTGCTGCTGCTGGTGGTGGTGGTGGAGTTGATTGTGGTGCTGCTGTTGCGTGTGCTGATGGTGGTGTTGCTGCTGCTGCTGAGTGTGCCCCATGCTTGGGGCGGTGGGAGCGACGCACGTTTGACTTTCTTGCGCCTGGAGGGGGCGCTTGGCGTCTCCGCCGCCAGCCTTGGCGCCCTGCTCCGTCTTGGGCGTGCTGGGCGGGGTGGGGGGGCTCTGTGCCTGGCCTGCTCCAGACAGCACGCAGGGCAGGGCGGGGTGGGGGTGGGGGGGGTTTCCCATCTCGGTTAAATAGCAACAGACATAGGAACGATAGCGCGACCGCTTTTGCGCACTGCGGGCGTAAGCTACGGATTTGCATTCGTGATCATCGTCGTCAACAGCGTGCTGGTAATGATGATGATGATAATGACGAATAGGGGGCCGTCCATAAATGACGTCACGCGATTTTGGACGATTTTTACACCCCCCACTCCCTCGTCACACGGCGTCACAAAAAGTCAGACCCCCCCCAAAATTTGACGTCACAAAGCTCTGCCCCCCCAAAATAAAACATGGTTCAAATCGCTTTAAACTATTGTCATTGGAGTGCGTATTTAATTTTCCGCTGCACTCTGATGTTGTAGGAGAAAACATTTATGAAAAAAGTATATTTAATTAAGTAGAACGTGTTGTCTATATTTATTTAAAGTTGCGCATTTTGATGTGACGTCACATTTCTCAAACCCACCCCCCCTCGTCACACATCGTCACAAATGTCTGACCACCCCCTAGGTGCGTGACGTCATTTATGGACGGCCCTTAACTTGTTTGCCATTTATGCAGCCTCGTTGTATTGGGTGTTTTTTGGTGGTGGTGGTGGGGTGGAGGCAGCTGATCTTCCACTGTTGAAAGGTCAGCCTCTCCCTGGCTCCCAACAACCCACCACCGTTCCAAAATGTTTCTAAATTGCCTCGGTGGGGACGTTGGTTTCGCCGTTTGACTTGAGTCGCGCCCTGCCCTCCCCCTGCCTGCCACGCCTCCTACCAACCCTGATATCTAATTATAAGTTACTCAGTCTCTCCGCGGCTCTCCGTTCAGTTGTTTTACAGCACGGTGAGGTCAGCCCCTGGTTTGCAAGCACCTGCTAAACAAGGCCAGTAAAAAGGAGGTGATGTAGCCAGGACCGCAGCTGATAAGGGCAACGTACCAGACGGCACGGGGTGGGCTTTTAAGGCTGAGTCGACCTAGGGAAGCCGATAAGAGTGACCTGAAATCCAATCCCGGTTGTTGGGATCGCTGTTGAGCGGGCAACACACAATTGCGACTTCGACCAATCGGATGTACGTTTAAAAGGCTGAGCCTACCTAGTGGAATCCGAACCCCCGGGAAATCTTTCGTGAATCGCGGCTGCAGCTCGCGGGTTATTGGGCAGAGCACTGTTGGCACTGCTCACGTACACTTATCTACGCATGAACCACGTTAACGCACCGACGCATGAACACACAGACACACGCATTAACATGCATGCACACCCCCGATCGCACACACAGGCAAACATCCACACTCATAGGCACTGACATTAACGCTCAGACATGAACTTACGATAAACGTGTGATAACGACACTTACACGCATACGTGCGCACCCACGAATACTAACAACGATCCCCTGTAGAGCCTTAACAGACTGTGAGGGCAAGTGCTGTTAGCGAGCACCTATTAAGTCCGGTAGAACACACGAGGGGGCGGTGGGGTCAGAACCACGCTGAGCCACATTTAACCTCCTCAAATACTCCACAATAGAGGGTTTTTTAGGTTAGATCACATACGTATAAATGTGTCGGGTTTAATTCGTGAGCTTTGTGATGTACATGACAACCCTCACTAATTGGCTGTGTCGGGTGGTGGTGGTGGTTTTAGCGACACATTAATATTTACACGATCTAACCCCCCCAACAAAAACTCTGTTATGGATAATATCGCTCGCGAAAGCCTACTGCGTGTTAAACTCCTCATTGGTGATGCTTACACAGCGCACCAGCTTCGTGCCGCACGGGATGACCCCGAGGGGACAAGTGGAACGCGGTGAGCTCCACCAGAGGGCCTGACCTCGGCGCTGATGGTGGCGCGAACGCTTCCCTCGGCGGAGGAGCGCCTTTGCCTCGAGCTCGGAATTGTTCAGGTCTCTCTGCGTAAAGTGTACGCGCTAAATGTTGACGTCGGTGTTTGTTTGTTTGTTTGGCGATTTTGTTAGGTGTAATACTTCTCTACGCCTGCCCACGCACTTTTTTTTTTTGCCACTGGCTTTCGGACAGTCGCCGAAAATACGAATGCTGCAACTCGCATGTCTTTCTCTTATGCTCTCAATCATATCCCGCGAGCAATCTTTGCTACTTTTAGACTTGATTTGCATTTATTTTTGACGATTTTTTTTTTCAAAAAGATTTGATTTCCAAAAAAAGCAAGACACGTGTAAAAAACACTGTCGAAAAATGAAACATTCAATAATAGGTGACGTTTCAGGCAATGGCCCGTCTTTATAGCAAACAAATCGCATCAAGTGTTTCCTCTTTCATCTGGCAACAAAACAGGTGTTAAGTTAAATTTTGATTTAAAGCTTTCGTGACTGCAGGGATTCATATTATTGGTTCTTTCGGTAAAGTCACGTAGAAGGGAAATAATAAAATAAAAAATATATAAAACAATAAATATTCTCACGACGTTTCGACTGCAACACAAGCAATCATCATCAGGTGTGAAAGCGACAAAAAAATAAAAAATAAAAATATTGCTGTGGATTTCACACCTGATGATGATTGCTTGTGTTGCAGTCGAAACTTCGTGAGAATTTTTATTGTTTTATATTTTTATTATTATATTATTTCCCTTCTACGTGACTTTACCGAAAGAACCAATAATGTGAATAGGTGTTAAGTTGTTAAAACACCAAACTGAAACCTTTTACAAGGAATCATGTCTGCATTAACCACAATACTAGTGGTCAAAATGCAAACAAAAATCATACTCTAATAATATATGCATTGTCTTTGAAACTGATTGATCCACACCAGAGACAGCTTTCTTTTGAGCCTCGTCTCAAACGGTGTTAGACCAGAGGACGCCAACAGGCGTGGACCAATCAGTTCCAAAGACAATGCACATATTATTAGAGTATGTTTTTTGTTTGCATTTTGACCACAAGTATTGTGATTAATGCAGACATAATTCCATGTATAAAGTTTCAATTTGGTGTTTTAACAACTTAACACCTGTTTTGTTGCCAGATAAAAGGGGAAACACTTCTTATCAAAAAATGTTGTTGTTGTTGTTGTTGTTGTTGACAAATGTGTTGAATTTGTTTCGTCAGTTGTGCTCCTGCACCACTGCCAACGTAGCAGCAGCAGCGGCATCGCACGCAAGCAAATTGTCCGGGCCATATCAACAATTATTTCCACGAGCGACGCGCGTACTTATCACCAACCGATGCATTTAACAGCTACCCAACTCTCTCACATAGATAAGTCACGCTTGCATTTGCCAGTAACGTTCTCAGTCAGATAAAAAAAACGATGAAGGATCAGTGAGGTAACTGGGTGGGTTTAATGATCTGCTGTGTGGAAGGCGATCATCCAGCAGTGCATCGAGCAAGGGCTGTCAAAATAACTGGGTTGAGAAGCTGCATCTCCACCCACGAACAAAGAACCCCCTCCACCCGCCCCTTGCCCCCCACCGTCTATCGTAATTCTTAACACATTTCTTTGCAGAAAATGTCATAACTCAGGACTTAGCTACGGTCTTCTTAACCCAACACCCTTGGACAATCCTCTCAGCTCGCGTTGCCTGTTGAGTCCCAACACGCGCCCCGTGTCTTCGACGCTACTAACTCTTAGTGAGTTAGCTTCAATCATTAATTTTTTTTATAATCTCATATATTTTGCCTACGTAAAAAAAAACACATTGTGGCTTAAGTGGACGTACCCACCCCACACGCAGCACGCATCTCTAAATTAAACAAAACTTTTCGATTTAAAGCTTTCGTGACTGCAGGGATTCATCTTCTTGGTTCTTTCGGTAAAGTCACGTAGAAGGGAAGTAATAAAATAATAAAAATAAAACATAATAAAATAAAATAATTCTCAAGAAGATGAATCCCTGCAGTCACGAAAGCTTTAAATCGGTGAGAACTATTTTATTATGTCTTCTTTTTATTATTTTATTACTTCCCTTCTACGTGACTTTACCGAAAGAACCAAGAAGATTAAACAAAACTATCAGTTTTTTTTACGATTAGGACCCACAGAGTGACACTGCCTTTTTTCAGAAGTGACCTGCCCACAAATTAATTCCCAACGCAATGGATTAAGGCGTGGAAATGTATATCAGCCCAATACTCTAAACGCGTGTTTCTAAATGTGGAGGGAAAAACCGCAGGACCTGGAGAAAGTTCCACAGGACCACGGGGCGGGAGAGAGACACGCAAACTCCACATATACAGCAGCAGCAGGCGTCAGGGTCGGGATCGAACCCACGACCTCCTGCATACCAGGCGAGGTAGTTAACATCTCCTATCCACCGTGATGATGATGATGAGAGAGAGAGACACACAAACTACAAATATACAGCAGGCGTCAGGGGTCGTGATCGAACCCACGACCTCCTGTATACCAGACGAGGTAGATTAACATCTCCTAAGCCTCCCTGATGATGATGATGATGAGAGAGATACACAAACTCCAAATATACAGCAGCAGGCGTCAGGCTCGTGATCGAACCCACGACCTCCTGTAAACCATGGCGAGGTAGTAAACATCTCTAGCCACCGGCGGCGTGTCACAATAGCAGGCTGGTGAGGTCGAGCACTCACCGGTGTGGGCCGACAGGGATATGGGGTCACCCAGGGACCCGCCCTCGCCAGTGGACCCCCTTGAAGATCCCTCCGTGGGGGTCCGCTCCGCAGGGGCTCGCCGCGTCCCCGTCGCCGGAGCCCTTGACGGATTTCCGCCGGCGTGGCTGGTACTTGTAGTCCGGGTGGTCCTTCTTGTGCTGCACGCGCAGCCGCTCGGCCTCCTCGATGAACGGTCTCTTCTCGTTCTCGTTCAGGAGGCTGCGTGCGGCGATGATGATTATGATGATGATCGCGATGATGATGATGATGATGAGATCGATTGATTGGTTATGGTGTGGTGATGATTGATGATGGTGGTCATTACGGCGATGAGTGATGCAACGGATAGTAATTTTTGACATCACGATGATAATGGGCAGTCATCAACGATGATGATTGATGATTGTGGTGATGATGGTGATGGTTAGCGAGCAAATGGTATTTTTTTGCATCGCAATGATGGTGGCCGAAAGTTATGAGATTTTGCAGAGAGCATTTGGATCATCAATCATAATGACGACGATGATTTACAAATGATAACGATGATAATGAATACCAGTTTGAAAAGATGATGATGATGATGATGATGATGGAGAGATGGGGAGATAAATTCACGCGCGGACACAGAAGAAAGAAAAACAATAACATTAGTACACGTAACTACTGCATATGACTCGTGCGCGAATACAGACGCAATGGGATAGTAGCAGCCGCGTGTGCAATCACGTGTATGGAAGAGGCAGGTGGCAACCACGTGGATTGGACAGGCATGGCAAATAGATGGCCTCATTTTTTGTGTATGGGTATCCACTATCGTTCACTTGACTTTTCCACTCAGCCACTCAACAACCGCCGACTCACTCGCTCACTCGATAACTCACTCAATCACACACTCACTGATTCACTCACTTCAATCCAGTAACTCATCACTCGCGTGTTTACGCACTCAGTCGCTTGCTAAAAAACGAACGTTCACTCACTCATTCGCTGCCACTCCAATACACTCACTCGCCGATTAAATTTCACTGCTCGCTCATTCACTTAACTCACTCGCGCGCTAACCTCACTCACCAACCTCACTCGTTCACTCGAGCGCTCACCAAATGACTCTCGCGCGAACGCATTCTCTCAATCACGCGCTCGCTCATACGCACACTCAGTCACTCACGAATTCACTCGCCCATGCGCTAACCCACTCACCGGCTCACCGGCACCATTCACTCACCGACTCACAAACTCACGAACTCTCTCGCTTGCTCACCCCCCTCCCTTCTCTCTCCACCTACATCACGTCTGCTGGAACGAGAGACGTGCCCTGGGGGATTTCATAACGGCACTCCATTACCCGTCCCCCGCCCCATCCCTCAATCCCTCAGCCAAGTCCACTGAAAACTGGGCACCACTGCCACGCTGCTTTAGATTATTCTCGCAAAGGGCTCAGCACCAGGGCTTAATTTCGCAGCGATATTTTGTGGAAAGCTGCTGCTAGGCTGGATTGGAACAATATGGATTATCGGTGCAAGGCACTGCCAGTAGAATACAAGTTATGCCCGTCATATTAAAAACAAAAAAATCCTGTAACCTTTTGAACAGGTTATTGCCCGAAACGTCGGCTGTTATATATGCACCACTGCCCACGCAGCAGTATCGCAACATGTATTGTTGTGATGTTGAGTGGAATTGACCAATAACAACAATGATAAACAAAAGTATATTGTGCAGTTCTTTGCTGTGAATCCATTAGAGTTGTTGATCGATTCTCACTCACAGCCAACATCAGCGACTAGTATCCGAACCGGTCCTGGGCCTCCCCTCGACCGACTCAGCCTCAAATGCGCACCTGGTTCGATGTGTAAACTTCCCCACGATGGAGCTAAATGGTGCCCGCCATGGTGCAGCCCCCCCCTCCCTTCCCCCCACGTATTATAAGGTGCTCGCTAACAGAACTTTCCCCAAAAAAATGTTTGTATTAAGGATATACGGGGAATCTTTGTCTTTTCTGCTTGACCACAAACTACATCACGCTTGCCCGTGCCAGTTGGGGAAAGCGGGCAGGGGGCGGCCAAAACCGGCTCTGATATCAATCACTCGCCACTGATGTTAGCCGTGCCCATAAATCTAACGCAGTTAGGTGGTGGCCAACATTGCCCGCCCTTGCTCTACCCTAGCAGATGTATATCTGGTGTCTAAGCATCTCACGTGTATATTGATTGACTTTGTAATATCGTGCGGTCACGTAACTCAGCTCATATGTTTAAAATCATATTTTATTTCACTCACTGATGTGCGTTACAAGATATTAGTTTGATTCTCGAAACTGCGCGAACCTTCTAATAACCAGCGTGGAGAAGTATGGTCAAGCAACATCACCATGATCGAAACGGCGACCGCTAGACGGAGCAAACCCGTGAACAATTCCCAGTTCTCTGAGCCATCCCCAGCTACAAACGTCCATTCCTTCACCGATGCATCGCTCAGGACCACGCCTGTCAATCCACTGCTGGATGAACGCCCCCTTTGCACGACGCGTCAGCCACGGAGGGTTGATTGAGCACCGACCCGCATTGGCCAGCGTGTAAGAATCGACGGTCAAACATAACCCTCGTGATCGAAAAAGCATGGGGTGGTGGCGGAGTAGGTTGGTATGAATGCACTCAGCAAACGGACTGATTGGCAAGCGAGGCTGAAACGGAGTCTCGTAATTAATGTAATACAGAAAATGCAACGCGATGCAACACACGCGCACACACTGTTGTGTTTACGTTGCGTCTACACGCAGCCGAAACTCAAGTCGCAATGCCGACACAGTAGTGAGGGCACGTGCATCACAGGCAACATACATTGACGATTTTATTTTGAACACACACGCAGAGAGAGAGACATATCCGATGCCGATGAGGACATTTATTTCGCCTGCAATTGGACAGGAGAGGGCATGTCAGCGAGGGCACGGTGTGAGCGAGTCAAAAGCGCGCAAGGTGAGTTCTAACCTCCAGACTATGATAAGAACAACAGACTCTAGAAGGAGGAACGGCCTACCAAAACAAAGATAAAGATCCCTCACCCCACCCACCCCGCATAGCCTTAACAGACTGTTGGGGCAAGTGCTGTTGGCGAGTAGCAGCACCTTTGACCAGGACGTGTCCTAATAACCATCGAACTCCAGTGGCCGGGTTTCGTAGCATAGCGCGCTAAATGCTATACAACCGCTCGCCAACATACACACACACAACAACACACACACACTCCAACACACCAACACACACTCGCCAACCCACACACACACCAACACACACACACACCAACACACACACCAACACACACACAAACCAACACACACACACACACCAACACACACACAAACCAACACACACACACACACGCCAACACACACACACCAACACACACACACCAACACACACCAACACACACTCACCGCCACAGTTTGCCCAGCGTCTTGCTCAGCTCGGCGTTGTGCAGGTGCGGGTACTGGTCGGCGAGCTTGCGACGTGCCGCCTGCGCCCACACCATGAACGCGTTCATGGGCCTCTTCACGTGCGGCTTGCACTTGGAGGAGCCGTTCACCCTCACGGGCATCGGCACCAGGGTCCAGTCGTAGCCCTTGAGCACCTGGCTCACCGCCTCGCGGATGCTGTCCGGGAACTTCTCGTCGTCGTCATACCGAGTCACGCAGCCGCTCTTGCGGGACCCCGCGACCCCGTGGCCGCCGACCCCGCCAACGTTGCCGGCCAAGCCGCCGCCGCCGCCACCGACGCTCATCCCGGCCCCGTAGCTGCCCAGGCCGCTCTCGTCGCTGTCGGAAGCGCCGCTCAGAGAGCCTCCGTGCAGCGACGGCTCAGACTCGACGTCGGACACGTCCGGGCTCGGCACGTGTGACAGCATGGTGTGCAGTCGCTTCTCTGCCATCGCTCGCACGCTAGCTCGCTCGCTCCAATCGCTCGCTCCCCCTCTCTGCGCGCTGCTGCGGCTCTGTGTGTGTGTGGCTGCCTCTCTCTCTCTCTCTCGCTAACGCTTCGCTCGGCGCGTGTCTCGCTGTGGGTGCGCGCGCGCCTATCTCTCGGTCGATGGCTCCGACGCCGCCTCTCTCGCGGGACAAGGCAGCGAAGACCGACTGCGCGGACGGAGGGGTGCCCAGCGCTGGAGATGCAATGCAGAGCTTAGCCTGTGCTGCTGACACGTCGCGTCAACGCGCGGGGAGGGGAGGGCATCGACGCTCACTGTGTAAAAGAACTGCTGCCCGAACCGTAGCAATGGCGAATGAAGATACCGACGATGGTAACGATGGGAGAGTAACGACTCAGCCCCTGCGCTCGCTCCGCTCTCTCACTCTCGCTCTCTCTGTCTCTCCGACCCTGCAGAGCCGCGCACAAACTCCACTTGGGCTTCGCTCACGTTATAAACGCCTAATTATAAACATCGCCGAGTGACTCATGCCTCCAGTGGGCGGGGAAGCCATCCCCATTGGCTGAATGTTTCGTTATTTTATTTTCTACTTTTTTCTAGTTCTGCGAGTCGGCACCCCGTGGGGGATGAGGGGGTGGTGGAGGAGGGGTGGGATGGATGATGGGGGGGGGGCAAGGGGAGGAGGAGGTGTGCCGAATGGGTGGGGGGTGCCAAGTTGCTTGTACGAGGTGGATGGGTGGGTGAATGCTGGACCGTGTGGCTGAGAGCGTTTGTGGCTTTTGCTGTTAGGGTGGAGGAAACCCATGGATTGTGAATTCTGCCGCTGTTGCTGCCGCCGCCGATGATGATTCTTGCTACTGCTGGCGCTGCTCTTTCTCTGTCCGTCTTTCCGAATGAATCGTGACGGTGGAAGGCGGCTGGCTCCGGCACTCGGGCTTAACGATAAGCTGTGCGTTGTCAAGAGGCGTCTCGTCAGTGACCGACTCCTCTCTGTGATGGTGCCGAGGCACGAACCTCGCGGCAGGGCACGCGGGTAGGTCGACGCGTAGTACATTGTGAACATGCTTAGAGTGAGAGGGGGGGGGGCAGGTCTTACACCTGTGTACTCACCCCGTACAAATAGTCAGCGATAGATCCGTACATACCACGACTATCTTTAATAGTTACCGTGGCATTTACAGCCCGAGCGCCATACACTTAAGTGCCCAATGTTGGCCGATTAAACAGAAGGCTGGTGCTGGTGGGCGGATCGTGGATAACGCCAGCGCGACTTCACGTCATTTATTGATGGGGACGAGGCAGCCTCGTCCGTGTATTTCTGCTTGTTTATTGTTTACGCGCGGCGGCTGCTTGATTCGACGCGTTCCACCACCTGCAGCTGCATCGCTCGATGCGAAAGCTGAACGCGAGTTGCGTCGCGGGTTGCGTCGCGCCGAGTCGCTGTTGCGTTTTTTCGTGGGTTTTTTTGCGGATACGCAAATTGCAGGTGGCGACGAAGGGCATTTGTGTCTTTGTTTTGCTGCATTTCCCTGTTGCGTAGTGGTGAGCGCACTGCGCTACAGCGCCCGTTCGAACCCGCGTTCGACTCCCGCGCACGGCTATTGACGACGAACATCTGACCACGTGGTTGTGGCCCCGACCTGAACACAAGTAACTGGTGGCGATGTTACACGCATCATCGGTCGGGAGACAAAGTCGGCCGATGTTGGGCGCGGTGCTGGTCAAGAACACTCTCTCGTTATGTGCCGCTCCGGCTTTCTAACACGTATGTACGTTGAACTTCTTTCGCACCGTGCTAATCGGAGGTGGCGAGTGAAAGACAACAAACTGAATCACGCAAACTGAAAGAGGTGTGTGGTGCGGATTATAAATGTGTGCATGCACTCTTTGCTGCGAGCAGTAAAGTCTGCGGCGCCCTAACTTGTTGCAACTTGATTAGAACATTTTGCTTAATGATTTGATGTAAAAAAAAAAAAACATCCGGATGTTTTGAGGGCAGGTATCGTCCAGCAGTGGATCGATCACGGCAGCTGATGATGAAATATAAACACTTCTTCTCAGTTGCTGATTTCTTAGCGCTGTACTTCGAGTGACGTCACCAATCCACCGATGGTTATCGACCCGCGACGGAACGCCACGTGTCACTCGTGGGAGTTGTTCGACCATACTTCACCACTCTGGTCGCTACGCGTTGGTGATGGACGGAGACGACGAGGGCAGCATCTGTTACGTGAACTGGACTCTAACTCGTGTCGCTGCTGTTGTTCAGCGCAGTGGGCGAACCACAAAGACAAACGCACACACGCGCACTTGATGTCTGTGTGTGTGCGTGCGTGTAACATGTGGGGGAGCGGTAGTGTAGCGGTTAGCCAAGCTGCGCTATGAACCTGGCGACCCGGGTTCGATTCCCGCTCACGGCCAACACCGGCGACGATTATTTGAAACGGTCCCGGGCCCTCCCCTAGGTCGACTCAGCCTCAAAGGAGTACCTGGTGCGATTTGTAAACATCGCTACTGGGGAGACAAAGGCGGCTGGGCGTGGTGGCGGCCACCCCACCCCCTCGCGTGCCGTGTCGGCCTTCATAGGTGTTCGCTAATAGTCTTTTAAAGCTATATGGAGGGTCTTTGTATTTGTTTGTGTCTACACGAATGGCAACATTGCAATAGTCAACCGTGTGTCTTGCTTTAGAATTATGTAAACGACACTAACGCATGAATTATGAATTATATACGCAACCATTACATATCGCCTTTATCATCACTATCATTATGAATGCTATGCACACACATGCATCGCCTTTATCCAGCAGCGGCTTAATTAAGTAAGTGCTAGATTAATTTATTGGTTAATTATTCTATTCCATTTAATTATTATAATTACTTTACATCATTACGCGTGTTGTGCCCCGTTTTAGTAGCGGATTTACGCTGTGAAACTGTTGAGTTCGTGGAACAACGTGCAGAGGCATTTAAGAAACGATTCTCTTCCAGGAGAAGCAATTTATACTAAACGTCTCTTACCTCGAGGTTCGGTTTACACCGATGGGGGGCAACGCCAGCAAACGAATTCTGACGAGTAAACAAGCCAAATGACGTTACGATGGATATAAACACAGTGCTCCGGTGATTATAATATGTATACATTATACCGGCATATGTATATGCATGGTTCACGAGTTAATGCTCATGTGGTACTTCGAATAGGCATTATATGCATGTCTGACAGCTCAACACATACACACATACACACACACACGCATACACACGGTATATATATGTTGTGTGTGCATACGCAGTATGTTTGACGACGGGGGAGCGTTGGGGCAGTGGTTAGCGCTCACAGCGCAATGAACTGCGGGCGAGACCTCTCCGTTTTGAACCCCAGCCCACGGCAAGATAATTTTCTTCACGAACAACCGGAATAAGGAAGTATGGTCAAACGACCCCCATAACCTTACAACGTCGTGGGGGGCGGGGGTGGTGAGTGGTGACCTTCATCCAGCAGTGGACTGAGAAAGGTGCTGCCGAACATAATATACGTTTGGTGCATGTAGACACACACGCACACGTAGATGAACGCATACACATGTATACGTAGTGTTATATGCATAGTCTACGGGCTGCGTTGGTATAGGCAGGAGGCTAAGTCGCTATGGACATCTATTGCGTGAATATCTAAAGTAGAGTTGAGCTATGAAACAGCTGCCCATTGACGTTAACATCGCACATTTGTCAAACACACGCACCTGGATATACAATCACACAGTCGTACAAAGTCGTTATATTTTTCACGGAACATTTGTCAAAGTAATATACTGTACATAACTGTGCCATTGTACCAAATACGTAGCCGACAAGCGTTAGTTTTTTTTTTTTTTACAAAATCCACAGTAGTTTATTATTGTATTACAGTAGTTCGTATGCTAAGTTGTATGTATCAGTTCATCGCGGAGGGATATGGGATTTGGCTAACGCAGGACCGTTGGGATGACGTCTTCATCTCGCTCTAGATAGATACAACATCATGAATTGCCGCTGATGATGATGGTGATTTGGGTCTATGGTCATTAGCACATTTAGCAGCGATGTTTACACGAGATATGAGACGTGCTTCGTGTCGGTGCTTCTCCCCAAGGCAGTTCGTCAATCCACTGCTGGATGAAGGCCTCTGCGTCAACGCGGCATCAGGCGTGTGGGTTGTTCCACTCGATCACACTTCGCTCACGCTGGTGGTCAGTGTGGCTCGGCGAAGGTGGTGGTGGTGGTTGTGGCGGGGAGCGGTGGCGCGGTGGTTAGCGCGTTGTGCTCGGAACTCGGCGCACCCGAGTTCGATTCCCGCTCACGGCCACCAAACACCGGTGACGATTGTCTGAACCGGTCCTGGGCCTCCCCCAGGTTGTCTCACCCTCACACGAGTACCCGCTGCGGTGTGTATTAAACATCGCCACGAGGGAGACAAAGGCGGTCGGGCTTGGTGCTGGCCACTCACCCCCCGCAGGTGCTCGCTAACAGCACTTGCCCCAACGACCTGTTGAAGGTTATACGGGGGATCTTTGTCTTTTGGTGGTGCGGAGGTGGCAGAGGGGGGGGGGGCATCGGTTCGGATATCGCTTCGCCACTGATGTTAGCCATGGCCGGGAAAACATCGAACTCAGACCACCGTGGTTCCGATGACAGCGCACTGCGCTAATCGCTGCTCCACCGCTCCTCCACTCACGTGCGTAGCGTTCGCTGTCGCGCTCTGTGTGTGTGTGGTCCTTTAATTAGATTCATGTAAATATATAGTGTATACTATATTACATATACAGTGATAGATTACTGGACATGACCCTTGTTTTAGATTACTGTCTGTATATCGATGTGTGTGTATACACACACATCGATATACACACACATCAATTAAATATACACACAGTCATCTATACACACACATGAATCTATATACACACAGCAATCCAAAATAAGGATCACGTTGTCGAACGCAAACCTTAGGTGTCAATGTCCCGCGTCTGTGAATCAACTTGCAGAGAAAATGACGAAAACTAAAAAAAAACACTCCCCTCATTCATCATCAACACCGTCCGATAAAGGGGACCATATAGACAGCGACAGGCTAACGTTTCAGACGACGACCCTTATTCGGGGTATATATGGTTGTTTGACACAGCTTTCTATGAAAGAGCCGCCAATGCAAATCTAATCACAGCGCAAGACCACGATGTGTAAATTCCCCTGCCTTTGTGCAATCGCAATGACACGTATTTCCTCATTTTCCCATTTGACCACAAACTCGGCCACCTAAGTTCGATTTCCCGAACACACGGGCTAAAATTAGCGACATCTCAACCGGTCTTGGTAAACCACAACATCATCAACTCGAACTTTCCAGCGTGGTGAAGTATGGTCACCCCCCCCCCCCCGCACGCTACCCCCACTACCCCCGCCGCCACCCCCACGCTATGGCCAACACGGCGTGGGGGAAGCCTTCATCCAGCAGTGGATTTAACAAAGGGCTGTAAACAATCGTTTAACACGTGACTCGTAATTAACCACTGATCAGTGAAACACGAATGTCGTATATGAACACTGCTACCGTGTGATGCATTTGTGATTTTTGCGATGTGTTTGTCGTGAGAAAAACAGCCAAATAAAGGGGTTTTTTTTAATCGAGGGGGGAATTAAAGTCACCGATGACTTCTCTCTCTCTCTCCGCGCGTTATTTTCCTGCGTGTTTGCTCTTCCAATCAATGTGTGTGGTTGCCAACAGTGGCGACACAAGATACGAAAATGTCTCCCTTTCAAAATAAAGACTTCATTTCACTCGACTCTTCCACGCGGTTATCAGGTGTCGCGTTCGTCTGTTGTGAATTGGGAGAAAAAAATGCGTCACTCACACAGCTCGTCGGTAAGCCAGTCACCCAAAGACAAAGATTCCCCGTATAGCCTTCATAGACTGTTGGGGAATGTGCTGTATTCGAACACCTAACCCACCCCCTCGTATGCAGCACGAGGGGATGGCCAGCACCACGACCGGCCGCCTTTGTCTCCCTCGTGGCGATGTATATACATCGCACGAGGTACTCACTTGAGACTGAGTCGACCTAGGGGAGGACCAATGGCCGGTTCATATAATCGTCACCACTGGTGGTTGGCCGTGAGCGGGAATCGAACTCGGTTCGTCGCGCTAACCGCTGCACTACCGCTCCCCGCAGTCACGCACACACACTCACTCACACACCCACTCAATCATCTCTACTCGCTCAGTCACTCACTTCATCCACTCACCTATCTACTCACTCACACAATCATCTACTTGCTCAGTCAATCTTTCATTCACTTGACTGACAACCCATTTAGACACTCGCCCACTCATTCCCTCCGTCACTCACTGAGCCGGCCACTCACTAACCCGTTTAGTCATTTGCTAGTTCACTAATTCACCCACTCTTACCCATTTACTCGCCAACTCAGTCATACACTCGCTCACTCACGCACTCATTGAGTCGTCTGCTCACCCATTCAATTAATCACTCACTTCACGTGTCCACTCAACCACTCACTGGCAGCTTTGCATGCGAGCTGGCCGACACAAGGTGATCTTCGACGGAACTCACTGGCTACTCCGTACAGGGCTGCAGTTTCCACCATTAGCCAGAGGGAAGCGCCACTGCCGAGGTGCCCGATACGAGCAGTGCCGAGCCTCTAACAAGTCAAACGGCCACCCCTCCCCCGTCAGCCAGCAGCGGATTGATTATGATCGATGAAAATTACGGCTGATGATGACTTTTTTTGGGGGGGAGCGGGGAGCAGTGGCATAGCGGTTCGCAAACTTGCTCCGTGAACCGAGAGAAAATTTGCTCGATTCCGGGGCATGGCTAACATTAGTGGTGAGCGATAAAGGATCTGATTTTGGACGCCACTTCCTTCACCAACCCGTCCCATGTGACCAGCGTGGTGAAGTATGGTCAAACAACCACGCGATTAACACGGCGTCGGGAGTAATTCACCCAGCAGTGGAATTACAAACTGCTGTAGATGGTCATGTTTGCAAGCGTACTCAGGACGCTGTGCAGAGGCTGAGCTGATGCAGTGCGACGTAGTCAGGGGTTAGTGGAAGCAGGGTCTGTCCGGCAAATCTGGAAAATGTCCTCACTCGGTAGACCACATCCAGTATACCTCTCGAGTAGCCACATGCCGACTCCGTTCTACCAGCGACTCAAAAAATGCGAAATATTTTGTGAGAGAGTTGGTCTTTCGAGAGTGTACTTGTTGCACACTCTCACAGGCTGGCCAGGCAAAATAGCTGTGAGTACCCGCGCTCTACCCCAACACACTTTACCCCAATACACTTTACCCCACCACACTCTACCCCAACACACTCTACCCCACCACACTTTACCCCTCCACACTCTACCCCAACACACTCTACCCCAACACACTCTACCCCAACACACTTTACCCCAACACACTTTACCCCAACACACTCTACCCCAACACACTCTACCCCACCACACTCTACCCCAACACACTCTACCCCAACACACTCTACCCCAACACACTCTACCCCAACACACTCTACCCCAACACACTCTACCCCACCACACTCTACCCCAACACACTCTACCCCAACACACTCTACCCCAACACACTCTACCCCTCCACACTCTACCCCAACACACTCTACCCCAACACACTCTACCCCTCCACACTCTACCCCAACACACTCTACCCCAACACACTCTACCCCAACACACTTTACCCCTCCACACTTTACCCCAACACACTCTACCCCAACACACTCTACCCCACCACACTCTACCCCAACACACTCTACCCCAACACACTCTACCCCAACACACTTTACCCCAACACACTCTACCCCAACACACTCTACCCCAACACACTCTACCCCACCACACTTTACCCCTCCACACTCTACCCCAACACACTCTACCCCAACAGACTTTACCCCAACACACTCTACCCCAACACACTTTACCCCTCCACACTTTACCACACCACACTTTACCCCACCACACTATACCACACCACACTTTACCACACTCTACCCCACCACACTCTACCCCACCACACTCTACCCCACCACACTCTACCCCAACACACTTTACCCCAACACACTTTACCCCACCACACTCTACCCCACCACACTCTACCCCACCACACTCTACCCCACCACACTCTACCCCACCACACTCTACCCCACCACACTCTACCCCACCACACTCTACCCCACCACACTCTACCCCAACACACTTTACCCCACCACACTCTACCCCACCACACTCTACCCCACCACACTCTACCCCACCACACTCTACCCCACCACACTCTACCCCACCACACTCTACCCCACCACACTTTACCCCACCACACTCTACCCCACCACACTCTACCCCACCACACTCTACCCCACCACACTCTACCCCACCACACTCTACCCCAACACACTTTACCCCAACACACTCTACCCCAACACACTTTACCCCACCACACTCTACCCCAACACACTCTACCCCACCACACTCTACCCCAACACACTCTACCCCACCACACTTTACCCCACCACACTCTACCCCAACACACTCTACCCCACCACACTCTACCCCACCACACTCTACCCAACACACTCTACCCCACCACACTTTACCCCACCACACTCTACCCCAACACACTCTACCCCACCACACTCTACCCCACCACACTTTACCCCACCACACTCTACCCCAACACACTCTACCCCACCACACTCTACCCCACCACACTCTACCCCAACACACTCTACCCCAACACACTTTACCCCAACACACTCTACCCCAACACACTTTACCCCAACACACTTTACCCCAACACACTTTACCCCAACACACTCTACCCCACCACACTCTACCCCAACACACTCTACCCCAACACACTCTACCCCAACACACTCTACCCCACCACACTCTACCCCAACACACTCTACCCCACCACACTTTACCCCACCACACTCTACCCCAACACACTTTACCCCAACACACTCTACCCCAACACACTCTACCCCAACACACTCTACCCCACCACACTTTACCCCACCACACTCTACCCCAACACACTTTACCCCAACACACTTTACCCCACCACACTCTACCCCAACACACTTTACCCCAACACACTTTACCCCAACACACTTTACCCCAACACACTCTACCCCAACACACTCTACCCCAACACACTTTACCCCAACACGCTTTACCCCACCACACTTTACCCCACCACACTTTACCCACCCACACTACCCCACCACGCTTTACCCCACCACACCGGTACGTATTTCACGGACAAGCAAGCTGCAATTGGAATCGCTCTGCGATGGAGCGACGCAAACAGTTGCGTGTTGGCTCAACGCGTTGTGTGTTGCTCGCGGTGTCGTGAAGCGGCACGTTGCTGACAGACTGAGCGGGTTGGAAGACGACGGAGTTGTTTTGGAACGACACGGAATCACGTAGCGCCACACTTGTCTCTCTCCCTGTCCGCAAGTTTTTCGATGCCGTATTTTTATTTTTTATAGTCATCATCAGCAGCAGCAGCAGTCGTTGATAAGAGAGAAGAAAGAGCAGAGCCGTCATCATCGTCGACAGCAACAAAAGCAGTTTAACACGCAGTAGGCTTTCGCGACCAATATCATCCATAATAGAGTTTTTTTTTTGTGTGGGGGTTAGATCGCGTAAATATATAAATGTCTCGTTAAACCCGCCACCACCCGACACGGCCAATGAGTGAGGGTTGTCACGTGATGGTGGCTGTGTCCGGTGGTGGCGGGTTTAACAACATATTTATATTTTACGCGATCTAACCCCCCAAAAAAAGCCGAGTATTAGCAGCAATTGCATTGCCACGATCGGAGGAAGAAGCGTTCATTATTGACACAAGCAGCCGATGCTGGTTGATCACGAACTCCAATGTCTCGTCTCCCATTTCTCCAAACGACAGTGATCGCAAAGACAAAGATACCCGTACAGCCTTAACAGACCGTTGGGGCAAGTGCTGCTAGTGAGCACCTATGAAGGTCGGCACAGAAAGCGAGTAGGTGGTTGGCCAACACCCCGCCCGGCCGCCTTCGTCTCTCCAGTGCTGATGTTGTTTACTCACCGCACCAAGTGCCCATTTAAGGCTAAGTCGACCTAGGCAAGGCGCAGGACCGGTTCAGAGACATGCCACTGATCTTAACCGTGAATCGACCTCGTGTCGCTGGGTTCGTAGCGCGCACTGCGCTAAGCGCTAGACTACCGCGTTCCCAACATAACACAGACACAAAACACACACACATGTTCACACATGAACGCAGACACACACAAACACTTGTGGTGGTGGTGGTCAGAACGTGAGCAATGGAATAGCAGACGAGGCGGGGGGTCGGGTGGGCTGTGCCGTTGGGGGGGATTAAGAGGAGAGCATTTTCCGTGGGGTCGTCACTGCACCCAGGAGAGAAAAACTTCCATCAGCAGCAGCGAGACGCCTACAAAACAAAGATCCCCGCCCCCCATCACCACCACCATGTCGTCTTAACAGACTGTTGGGGCAAGTGCTGTTAGCGAGCACGTGTGAAGACGCGTACACAGACAAAACAAGACAAAGATCCCCCGTGTAGCCTTGACAAACTGTTGGGGCAAGTGCTGTTAGCGAGCACCTTTGACGGACGGCACAACACACGATGAGGTTGGTGGCCAGCACCACGCCCGGCCGCCTTTGTCTCCCCAGTGGCGATGTTTACACACCGCAACAGGTACTCATTTGATGCTGAGTCGACCTGAGAGGAGACTCTGTACCGGTTCAGATAATCGTCAGTGGTGTTGGCCGTGAACGGGAATCGAAGTCGGGTCGCCCGGTTCGTAGCGCAGCGCGCTAACCGCTCGCCACACTACACAGACACACAAAGACAAGAACACACACACACAGACACACAAAGACAAAGACATACACAGACGTCTCTGGTCCGCACGTGAATCCTCAGACACCCGGGGCTGGTGGTCGCCTCGTCGAAGGCAGTTGTTTTAGCTCTCGGTACGAGTCGCTAAATGTCTCCTCCTACCTCGAGATGTAAAAGTGCAGCCCTGCAATCGCTGTCGCGTTTCGCTGTTGGTGAAATACGGACCTGTACGAGATGGAGGTTCTTGACCAGTGGTTCTTATAACCTTTACGGCAGCTTCTTCTTGGTTCTTTCGGTAAAGTCACGTAGAAGGGAAGTAATACAATAATAATAAAAAATAAAACGACAGCCTTACACCCTTTTTGTTATAATTTTTTTTTTTATAATGTTAATAAATACATCGGTTTGATTTGACAAAGTAGTTGCACTTACGTTGCCCGCGCTGAATTTGTGTTTCGATCATTTACCTTCACGGAAAAATCTGTCCACGTCTCGCACCCCCAGAAAGGGCACCAATCACCCCCAGGGGGTGCGAGATGCCCCAGGTTAAGAACCGCTGTTCTAGACGGTCCCCTGTCTAGACTAGAAGACCGGTTTCGACCTACTGGGTCTCATCGGCATACATCATCGGGCGTGTTAAACAATTGCTGCTGCTGCGTCCCAGTCCAACTCAAACAGCAAAGCGTCGTTTGGAAGCAATAAACACGTTCATCATACAACATAGGCGCTTGCTCTTACACGGGTCATTTAAAAGTACAAAAAAAAACAATCTTAGTCGAGTTAAACTCTGTCGACAAGACTGTGTGCTATCAAGAGGTGCCATTGTCCGCAACGTTGTCATTTTCTCTCAGGCGGTGCTGTTGACGAGAGGCATTGACGCGTTTCGCTGTGATTCGTGCTTTGCGCGCACGCTGCCAACGCAGCAGCATCAACAAATACTTTGTAAAAAAAACAAAAACATCGACATCAAGGCGCTTTATGCTCACACTTTACCCCACCACAACACAGCCTGCAGTTTCATCGATATACTGTACCTAAATGTACATACTCGATAGGTAAAAAAGGGCGATCTATTTAACCGCTTAAACGAGCGCCAGATAGCACTAACCCAGCAGCCAATGCGGCTCGCACTCAAATGCCTCCATCTGGTTCCGTTTGAACGGTTAAACCCGAGACTGGTTTTCGACTCCAACACGAAAGTCTTCAGCAAGACGCAGCCAGTCAACATTGTGCCATTGGTTTTGCTTGATGGCTCCTGGCAAGTGGCCTTCACCAAAAACGCGGGTCCAAACATTGTGATGACTATGGAGTGCGTTTGCTAAGCATGGCAAAGCACATTGGCTTCATCAGTTAGTGGTGCATGATCATCGTCGTCATGATTATCCGGTATCATCATCGTCGTCGTCTTCATCATCGCCACTCAGCCATCACCGTTTTCATCAGCCATTCATTATATCATAAATTCGTCATGCATTGCCTATCCACTGCTGAATGAAGGCCTCCCCACGCCGTGTGTCGGTCATGGGTGTTGTTTGACCATACTTCACCGCGTTGGTCAAGTACGAGGGGAGGGGGGTGTGAGTGCGCCCAGGACCGGATTAGATATCATGCAGCACCAATGTTCCCCGGGGCTGCGATGCAACTCTGGTGTACGATCGAATCCATAGCGCCGTGCGCTGATCAATGCAGCACCGCTCCACCTACCACCCTTGCGAGTTGGGTTTATCTTATCATCAGTAATGAAACACATTCACTGGTGATTCTGCTGCTGCGTTTGCAGCGATGCCCAAGCACAACCAACGACCCGTTTTCATTGAGCTGTAATAAAGATGAGCCATTGCCCGAAACGTCTCAAATTGCTGTTCCTTTCAATGCCAGAGTGGTATTGACGAAATGTGTGGATGTTTATTATTTATTTATAGTCGCCAATATTCCTCACAGAAGGTAGAGGTGCAGCCCTGCAATTGCTTGCCTCGAGTCATTGCTGGCGGAAGCGCCTCCTCTAAGAGCGCAGCCTCAATAAGAGCAAGCTGTCGTTTGGCCTACTCTTCCGTGCTGATTAGACGCCTGTTGAAAAGAGCGAGTCCGCACCCGCGCACAGACCAACAATGATTTGCTTTGGACCGGTAATTAACCATCTTCTGCTGGGTCTCTGGAGAGTTTTAAATGTGGTAACCAGCGTTCCACGCCGTGTTGCGCGTGTTCGATGACAGATGGGTAACGTAAGGGGGGGGGGGACAACACGTGCAGTTCGTAACTTTTTACGGTCTCAAGAGCGCACATGGTCGGGCGAGACTGCGGTCCGAGTAAGTTTATTTTGTGTTCTATTTTTCGCCGCGCCAAATGTTAAGAAACACACCGGCTTTGTCGTCGGATAGTCCCCGCGCATGGCTATGGCTTGCATCCGTCCGCCCGCGCAAAAAAACGTGGAATGTTTGAGTATATATATATTTTCTTTTTAGAGGATATCCTTTTTTTTTACGATTTCTCGTAAGTAAGTCGAGGGGAAGGGTGGGGGGTGGTGGTGGGGGACATCACTTGCAGCACTGTGTGGCAGACAAGCGGGGATTCCGTAAACACAGGCACGAACGGGAACATTCGGATGCCACATTTGACTCACTCCGGGACACGCACTTCGCAAAGCTCTCAATCAATGCAACTCGCACACGCACTCACTCGCGTCGCTTGCATCACCGATTTAAAGAAAAACCTCGCCACCGTTCCTGATTGCGATGATGCTGCTGCTGCTGATGATGATGTAGCTGTCGCGGGTTGTCATAGCGCAGCTGCACTTGCAATCAATCAAATTATGGTCGCACAATCCGCTCGATCTGCCAGCGCAGAAATTGGAATAATAAGCAACGTTTCTTTACACCCTCGGCCTCGATCGCCACTCCGCGATCACCACGCCCGTAGCCGTTGCCTCTATCCATTACCTCTCTCTCCTCCACCCTTCAGTATACATGGGTAGAACCACAAGATGATCGTCCGGCAGGGCGCGTGGGTGGTGGGATAAATTGTGCGCAAGGCCACTACTTCCACGACGTTTTGACCAGCTCGGAAGAGTCGCCCCGTCGAATGGATATGTGGATATCCCTGTGCCGGCAAAAGCGTGAGCACGCCATTGCAGGGCTGCACCTGTACATTTTTTTCGCAATCTCCTACTGGTTGAAGACCTCTTCGCTGGGTCAGTGCGGGTTGCTGAGGAAGGTGAGCCCCGTGACCGGACCAGGCATCGTTTGCCACCGATGTGAGCCGTGACCGGAGTTTGAACGCAGGTCGCCCCGTTTGTAGAGCAGTGCGCTAACTACCACGCCCGCCACTTCTCCACCCATTAATTTAAACGTGGTTTGCAAAATATTAGGTTGACGTTTCGGGCCATGGCCCTTCGTCAGCGCTCAGAGAAATCGTGCCGAGAGATGAACTTTACTCTTCTCAGTAATCGGGTTGCTGGGAAATCAAATACTCATTCGTATTTATTCTGTCCGTCATTATTGCAGCGTCGATAAAAAAACGAGTACCAACTTTGTGGTGAGGCCAACAATGGCTACCCTATGGAGAGACTCTGTTCCCTGCCATAGTGATAAGGAATTCGCAACGCTAACTCCAGTGATGTAATGCCGAGACGAGGACCAATGCCTCAATGCATCAACTGAGCAGTAATAGCACATTGACCTTTTCAGTGAGAGATGTCACTTTACACTGTGGGGTGCGGGGGTGGGAGTGGGGAGGCGGAGGTGGGGGGGGGGGCGCAGTGGGCGACCCCCCAAAAAAACGAGGAAGTTTTAAAGAAACTTGACTCATGAACAGTTTTGAACTGACACGCGAGAAATGGCAATCAAAAAAAATTTGCCCGTCGAAACGTCAAACACAGACACGTAGACTGATTTGAATTAAAATTAGCGCGGTCAAGTGTGCGCGTTAAAACTGAATCACTGGAGAAAGAAAAAAAAAACGGGTCACTAGAAAAGTGTACGTTGGTGGGTTTTTTTTTACTTCCGCTGACTGATATGTTTCTTTTCATGAAAATAACCTACGTGACATATATCCCCTTTTTCTTCTTCTTGGTTCTTTCGGTAAAGTCACGTAGAAGGGAAATAATAAAATAATAAAAATAATCATTATTTTATTATGTTTTATAAATAATAAAATAATGGAAATAAACATACTTATTTTATTATGTTTTATTTTTATTATTTTATTATTTCCCTTCTACGTGACTTTACCGAAAGAACCAAGAAGATGAATCCCTGCAGTCACGAAAGCTTTAAATCCTCTTTTGTCAATGCATTGCTGGATGGAGGCCTCTCCATGCGACGTCGAGCATAGGGGTGGGTTTCCTGCTATTAATTTCCAATTCCTTATTCCTATGACGGAGAGCAGAGTCTTTAAAAAATTGCCTCGTTATATTGACACCTGTCTTTCAGTGATTTTTTTTTACTTACCTATACTTTGCACTCCTATCGTGTTTGTTGTTATTGTTTGTTGTTGCGACGTTCTGACCCGCCCCTACTGCACATCTATGAGAAAGAGCATCATAGTTCATAGGATTCCTCCAGTATAAATAAATATTCTGACTGTGGTTTGACTATACTTCACCACGCTTTGCTGGTTGGTAACTGGGAGTGTGTCCAGGACCGGTTTGGATATCACTCCTCACTGATGTTAGCCGTCGGCTGTGAATGGAACTCAGGTCGCCGGGTTTATCGTGCAGTGCGCTAATTGTTGCGCCACCGCTCCACTCAGGAGCTGCATTAGCAGCGCAACTCTACCCTGATCGTGGAGATTCCCCAGTCACAATTGATGCCCAATCATCAGCAAAGAAATAAGGGATATAGATCATAAACAAGTGTAACGTTGGTAACGTTATGAGGCTGCCTCCGAGCTGAATATCTTTAGCAAGGATTACTTTTGAAACGTGGGGGATTTTATTCTTAAATAACGCATTTGCCTGTTCGTGAGTGAAACATAAAAAATGTTGCATTTAGGGTATACGTATGACGCTTGTACACCCTGCCACACACATATATATACTCTTGTGCAAAATGCCACAAGATCTTCACCGTCAACATTAATTTACGGACAAAAACCCCCTTCATCTGGGTGACACCGCCGCGAATGGAACAATGAGTGGACATGTCTGAAAATAGCCAACAGCGTCACAGGGGAGATTACAATAAAGCAAGTATATCTCCACAACACAAAATAATGAAAGATCGATAAAAAAAATAATTGATCCCCACTAACCTCTGCGAGGGAATACTATCGATTGTATTGATTCATACTCTTAGGGTTTTTTCGGTAAAGTCGCGTAGGTAATTTTTTTTTTATAAATCAATTACATCACGACGGTTCGGAGGCAACACAACTCTCCGTCTTCAGGTGGGAAACGTCGCGATTTAATAGATTTATTTTCATTTATTATTATTTTTTATTTATTTATTTTTTACCTACGTGACTTTTACCGAAAAAACCTAAGAGTATAAATCCTTGCAAGTCACGAAAGCTTCAAATCTAGAATTAGGTATTGATTCAGTACGAGACAAAAGTCTGGACCGGTTTCGACATTCAGTGCCTCATCCGCTTGCTTGAATCAATGCTGATTACCTGCCCACGTGTTCAAGGTAAGGACTACCCTTGTTTAGGATATGGCGTTATATCACACACATGACACATATCACAAGTGATCAATGCGCATCGCCGTGTAGCATTGTAAATAGCAAAGCAGATGAGAAGACATTAGCTGGACGTGTCGTTGTAATGAAGGACGACGGGTGGTCGAGGCGAAGGACTGAGTGGCAGTCAAAGCACGGACGACACCCGGAGGACGTTGGTACCAATGCAGGAACGGAGCGATGACATCGGCTCGTGCGTCGGTGCTCGAGAGGTGGGTGCTTCGCAAGACCATCAGAGACGGCGGTGGTTTGGATGCAGGTGGGGGTAGATGAGGAGGGTGGGGGGAGACCTCCATCCAACAGTGTAAATATCATCACGATGATGAAACACTGAGCATCAAACACACAAGCGCGCCGTGCAGCCCCTTACAAAACATAGCCCTCGGCTAATTAGCAGAGTGGGTAATGCTGTTACGCGCTCATCACGATACAATTGCGTTGTACGTCAATGTTGTAATTCGCCCGGCGGGTTTCTTTTTGTGCAGCCAGGCGTGGGGAGTGTGTACACGTGGGTCGGGAGCTCCGGCAATGTCGATGCGGGCCACGTGGAACGTGAGAGCCGGTGTATCGATGGGTCGGCGTGATGGATGATGACGTCGACGAGATGCGTACTCCACGCGTGTAAAAAGGTAGAGGCAAAGGTGCGTGCCTTGCAATCGCTCGCTCGCGCCACCGATGGCAGGAGGACCTCCGATAGAGGGAGCTGCAGAGAGCCCCCACGGAGGCTACCTCCGATTGGGACGATTTGCTTGGTACGGCGCGAAAGAAGTTCAACATAAATATGTTTGGCCTCCGCTTCCACGTTGGCCAGACGTCTTGGAGAAGGTGGCAGTGCAAAGACATTGACCCCCCTATAGACTTAACAGACTGTTGGGGCGAGGGCTCTTAGTGAGCACCTATGAAGGCCGGCACGGCACACAAGGGGCTGGGTGGCCGACACCACGCCCGGCCGCCTTTGTCTGCCTAGTGACGATGTTTATACACCGCACCAGGTACTCATTTGAGGCTGAGTCGACCTAGGGGAGACCCAGGATCGGTTCAGACATTCGTTACTGGGTCGCCCGGTTCGTAGCGCAGCGCGCTCACTGCTATCCTGCTCATATACTTTACAACCATCACAAGCGACCAGCCGATCGACTAATTGCGGGGTTCCCATTTACACACGTGGGTGGAAGGTGGGGTGCGGGGGGAGGCGGAGCCGGGAATGCAAGGACCTCGTTCATTGTTTCAACTGTCGCGCCAGGAGATTGGACCGGCGACCCTTGCATTGCAAGTGCAGTGCCCGAACCATTTCACCACGGCAGCATCATGATTATGTGTGTGTTCCTTCCAGTGGGGGGTGGGGGGGGGGGGAATTCAGGTTGACAGGGCTAACCACTGCGCCACCGCTCCAATACACCCGGTGAAATCGAGAAGTCACAAGTGTTATTTATAAACGTGTGTGTGTGTGTGTGACACCTTAATGGTATCAACGCAATGCCTATCACCTCCTGAAGACCCGGTGTCTCTGGAGGGTTCCAACCCAAATACCTTGAATCGTTCAATTAACAGATTGCCGTATTCGTTGTATTATCAGATGCTCATAAAATAAACAATTCACCACACACGTGTGCCCAACCTTTCCTTGAGAATTCAGGGAGGAAGGTGAGTCTTACAATCGGGAGAATACGGCAGTCATCATCGGATGAAACGGCAGAATCGCCATTCACCATCATCACTGGCATCATCATCAGTCGTATCATCATCGTAATTTAATCCGTAGATGATTCAAAAATCTAACTTTGTGTGCGTGACTTGAATTTTGCTCAAATTCAATCTTCCTGAGCCAGACTTTTGCAATCTTCGTGAGCGGGGAGGCCTTCATACCTCAGTGCAGGGGTCGGGAACCTTTTTTACTGGGAGAGCCATAAAAGCCAAATATTTCTAAATATATTTCATTGAGAGCCATATAGTATTTTTACGTATAATAAATTAAATATGTCTTACTTTTAATGCGACTTCTGGTCACGGGACCCGTGACCCGTGAAATGTATCTTCAAAACTAATTTCTGTTTACTTTCAAATGACACAGTATTATTAAGCAATATTACAAGTTTTTTTTTTAATCAGTTCCAAACTTATTTTTTTATTTTTTATTTCAACTCAAAATTGTCTGGGAGCCATATGCCGTCACCGGAAGAGCCATATATGGCTCGCGAGCCATAGGTTCCCGACCGCTGCCTCAGTGGATGATAAGTCGTCGTTGCTGACGATGTTGATCTCCTGATGACGATGATTAATTCCAGAGCACTCGCGAATTTAAAAGCCACGCGCTGTCAGCGACCATGTCTATACCACCCCACGCCCTACTGAGACGAGATCAAACTCAGTCGAGCAGTGGAGAGCCGCGTTCCCCGAGGTGGTAGTGGATGTGAAAGACCCAACGCAGAAGATCTCCGGCGTTGATCATCCACGAAGCTCATGGTCCACCCTAAATCGCATCCGCACAAACCACGGCAGATACGGATACCTGCTGGACAAATTGACAAGTAAAAACTCTCCATTGTGCGACTGTGATCATCCAGGACAGACCGCACAACGTGTAACGATGCAATGCCCGATGCACAAAATACGACGGAGACATCACAGCGATGCACCACTTTTAGCTGCTCCTGACGCGGTCGTCTGAGCTTGACCACCTGCATGTGAAAGTGTAGTCGATGCTCTGCATCCACATCAGCAGCCGTACGACGAGAAGAGTCGATGCACACGGGCAGATGAATGGGTCCGCGCGTTTGTTTACACGTCTGCGGGGAGCGGTGGCGCAGCGGTGTGCAAACAGTATCGGAAGGGAGACTAAGGCGGCCGAGCCTGTGTGGTTCTGGCCACACCGCCCCCCTCCTTGCGCCGTAACCGGCCTGCCGAGGTGCTCGCCGACAGCACTTGCCCCAACGGTTGAAGGTGGCTATACAGGGGGTCTTTGTATGCCAGGGCGGGGCAGAGGGTTGGCGAGCGGGTGGCTCGGTGGCGTTGTCACTGGCGCTACGAGCAAGGCGATTTAGGTTGGATTCCTGTTCATGGTTAACATCAGTGGTATTATAAAACAAAACAAAAAACTTCTCCTGGGCCACACACTCCCCCTAAGTCGACTCAGCCTGAAACGAGTACGCTCGTGCTGCGTGTAAAATAATCAGCACTGCGTTACGATGCTGGCGAGCTGGAATCGCTTTGTGAACGTGGCTGGCGAGAGACGCCGGTGCCTGGGGTCTTCCAAGAGGTGGACTCAGCCTGCAATGAGAACATTGAGCGCTGGGGAGACAAAGGCGGCCGGGAGTGTTGCTGGCAAGCCCATACTCCTCGGGCCTTAATAGGTGCTCACTAACAGCACGCGTGTCTGTAAGAGAACGACGTTTACAAAGGCAGTGAATATGCGATGGAATATGGAGATCATTCCTGCTTCGAGATACACGTGGCTTTAAATCAGGTGATAGTGCCAACGCGATATCGCAAGCGCATCCCTCACATACATGGGTGTATTTGACGACGTGTATAATAATACCGCTCGTCGTAGTATGTGCACAATTGCGCCAATGTCAAATACGTGAATGTAATAGGCATCCGCGTGGGTTGGGGCGTGGGCTGGGGCGTGGGCGACCCCAGTTCAATTTCCGGCCACGACCAACAACCAAGTGACGATTTGCTGAACCGGTCATAGCTACATCCAATCGCAGACCATTCGAAATCACGACACCAGTAACACGTTCTTTCGGAGTGGGCAGGTAGGAACTTGGTTGGACAGCGCATTCGTGCACGATAGACAAATATGCACGACAGACAGACAAATACTCCCTGGTGGGCAGTGTGGAACCTGTTGTTCCTACCTGTTTAAAGGACGCGTGTAAAATCACAGCACACGACGCCAGACAGACGGTGGCGTAGGGAGATGGAGAGAGGTCCGATCATGGCGGTGCTGCTCTTTTGCTTTCGATGGAATCCAGGGTCGACGCTGCTGGTGACATACCGTGTCAACCCATACGGTTTACCCGTGTTCGTGTACAGGGAAATCGAGTTTTCAGGTCCATACGGAGTACAGCCGTTTCAATATGGGCAAAAAAGTAGTTGTGTTTCTCCCTTGTGATATAACTTTGTAGGATGAACGTTGAGATGTATAAGGGCACTGGGTGACCAATAAGGTCTGAATTGTAATAAGATTGGGGTTGAAGACATTTGAAAAAGAGCGTCATCACTCCATCGGATTCCTCCAGTATAGACACATATTCTGTGATTCTGAAAACGACCTGATCACAGCAAAAGCTGCCTGCCATGTCACAACACACGGCTTGATTCGACGGGCAGCTGTGTCTCGACCTGTCGTGGGCGCGATGCGTGCGAGCACTTGTGTACAACGACCCCAGGGATGGTCTTTATTGAAGGCGCGGACACTTGGACCAGGCGAAGACACCAACTTCAGCAGCCCCGATAATCTCTCGTCTCGACCCGATGCCCCGTGGCCACGGCTCCCTCTCTTTAGAACCTTCTCGATGGCTCTCGCTCCCCGATCCACACCTCTTCCCTTCTGTCACCTGGACACGGCCCTATTCTCGATCCTTCTCGTAGACCCCAGATCGTTCGCCCTGTCCGTCAACTAACCTGTCATAACCCCCTCTGACCCCTAGTCTCTCCCCCCATGCTAATTCCCCTGCCATTACGCCCTGTGGGCTGCTAGTCCCCTGTGCTGTCTTTACACTTGGAATGGTTGCACGCACTTTGACATATTTAGTACGACAGTCACCACGTATCTCCTTAACCTAACCATGCACTGCCCGTATATCGCCCGAGCCGACTGGCGTGACCGGAATGTATTATTTGACACCGGTTTATGTTCGTGCTATATATTGTTTTTATATTTCCCACTAGGCACGGTTGCTTTTTTTTGCTCTGGTTTCTATTTGCTTAATCACTCGACTGTGCCCACGGTACCCACACTCTACCCCACCGTGAGTGACCTGCCGATGGGATACCTGCTGCTGTGCAGCCATTTGTACGCGAATAAGAAACTTAGAAGTTGAGTGTAAAACGTGCCCGGGGGGAGTGTTGGGGGGGGGGGGGTAATGTAGCGTGGAGCGCAGCGTGGTGTATTGCAACGGTGTGGTGCAGTGTGGTGAAAGTATGGTGCGAGTGTGGTGTAGCGTGGGCCGCAGTGGGGTGCGGTGTGGGGTGGGTGGTGAAGGCATTGGTGGTGTGGGTGTGCTGCCCTGTGGTGCGGTGTGGGGTTAGCAGCGGAGTGCTTCCGAGTGCGGTGCGAAAGTGTGGCGCAGTGCAATGAAATGTGCTGTGAGTGTGGCGGTGGGGCGAGAGTGGTGCGGTGGGAGTGGTGCGGTGGGAGTGTTGCGGTGGGAGTGTTGCGGTGTGAGTGGTGCGGTGGGAGTGTTGCGGTGGGAGTGTTGCGGTGAGAGTGGTGCGGTAGGAGTGGTGCGGTGGGAGTGTTGCGGTGGGAGTGTTGCGGTGAGCGTGGTGCGGTGGGAGTGTTGCGGTGGGAGTGTTGCGGTGGAGTGGTGCGGCGGGAGTGGTGCGGCGGGAGTGGTGCGGCGGGAGTGGTGCGGTGGAAGTGTTGCGGTGGGAGTGTTGCGGTGAGAGTGTTGCGGTGGGAGTGTTACGGTGGGAGTGTTGCGGTGGGAGTGTTGCGGTGGGAGTGGTGCGGTGCGAGTGTTGCGGTGGGAGTGTTGCGGTGGGAGTGGTGCGGTGGGAGTGGTATGGTGGGAGTGTTGCGGTGGTAGTGGTGCGGTGGGAGTGTTGCGGTGCGAGTGTTGCGGTGCGAGTGTTGCGGTGGGAGTGGTGCGGTGCGAGTGTTGCAGCGCGGTGTCAAATTCGGATGGGTGACAAGGAAACGAACCTCTGTACCACCACATCACCATGAATGGCTTTACTGAAATGTCTTCACCTCTGTTCGAACTTTTGCTCCGAGTCGTTTGTTAATAAAGCAATGCGGCTTCCCCCCTCCCCTCCACGCCCCCTTCAAATGTTCAAATCTGTCTACACACGTTAATTAACATTGGCACGGCTGGCGGTAACATATACATACACACATATATTTTGGAGGACAAAAAATAGTCGTACGTGTGTAACATGTGTATGTAGGTATAGGCGCAATTTTATAACAGAAGAAAAAATGACAAATCCATGCATGCCCCATTTTATAATTACACAATGTAGGTTATTAACGTTTCTTTTCTCTGGAAAAAAATATATTTATATTTCTTGCACCACTTTTTTTCGTTGCAAGCTTTGAGCATTTATGCTTCGTGACAAAACGGTTACGTTTCTCATATTTGAATTTCCTCCGCAATGCGCCTTTGTTGGGTTATCAAGTCTCCTGCCAGCGCCACGCTCACTCGCTCGCACGCACGCACACGCGCGCGCGTGCACTCTCTCGCTCAGAATAAAATTGGTGGTGGCAAGGAGGAGGGGGGGGGAGACAAAGGCGGTCGCGAGTGCGGGTTTGTGGTTTGCTGCGCTGCGCTACGGACCCCGCGGCCCGAGTGAGATTCCCGCTCACGGCCGACAGTAGTGACGATTATCATCTAAACCGGTCCTGGGCCGCCCCCTAGGTCGACTCGGCCTCAAATGAGTACCCGGTGCGATGCTATAAATATCGCCGCTTGGGAGACAAAGGCGGTCGGGCGTGGGGCTGTCCAACCATCCCCTCGTGCGCCGTTCCGGCCTTCATAGGTGCTCGCTAACAGCACTTGCCCCAACAGTCTGTTCCAGGCTTAACGGGTGGATCTTTGTCTTTTGTTGGCCCAACCACCGAGCGACGTTTTGTGGAGGAGTCTCCCGGGAGGACAGAGCCTCGGGTGAGTCTCCGAGGCGTATTTTGATTCAGGAGCGCCCTGCTGATGTTTGCCGGTTTCGTTATAAAATCATCGAGTGTTTTGACTCCCTCCGTTGGTTGGGATCATCCCAGAGGTATCACACCCCGAGCGCATGAGGGATAACCCTCAACTGGATCCACAGCCATTGCCCTGCGACCCTGGCGAGCGAGGTTTATCGATTCCCCTCCACGGCTGTAACATCGGAACCGGTGCCTGGGCCTCCCCCTAGGTCGACTCGGCCTCGAACGACGAGTGGCTGGTTTCAGTGTGTGAAACATCAGCGCCGCGGAGAGAAAGGCGTCCTTTGCGTGGAGTGCAGACATACAGCACGCCCCGGTGTACCGCGATGGCCCTCATAGGTGCAGCACAATCGCCTCGAACAGGTCTGTAAAAGGCTATGCGGGGGAGCTTTGTCTTTGCGTGTATGCGCCATTCTCAATCGTGCACGCGTCTGCGAGCGCATTGTTGTGTTGGTTGCTCGCGTGTGCGTGGTGAGTGGAGGCGTGCGTGGTGGGTGGAGGCGTGCGTGTGTTGATGAGTGAGTGAGTGAGTGGTGGGGAAGGGGGCGGTGGGGTGTGTGGGTGAGGGAGGTGGAGGCGTGGGGTGTGGTGGGGTGAGACTCGTGCTTTGGCTCCCGATCGGCTCTATCCTCGCCTGTGCTGGGAGCCCAGAGGCTGACCCACACCTTTGGCGGCTCCCGTGCGTTTCGTCGAACTTGGGATTTTGGGAACACAATGCGCTCACACACACGCATACACACACGCGCTCACACGCACACGCACACACACACACGTACACACACACACGCGCGCACACACACGCGCGCGCGCGCGCACACATGCCGCTCAAACTCGAATAAGCTACTCTATTTAGCGAATTACGTTTTGTAAGCAATGGATCGTGTTCAGTTGTTTTGTTAAGAAACGCGAGATGTATATTTTTTTACGCGATATACTCACCGACCGACTGGGCTTACTTGGGGGGGGGGGGTAGGAGCGGTGGGGCAGCGGTTGGCGCACCGAGCAAGGGAACCTGTTGGCAACACTCCGTAACACGCCTGTCAAGCGGCTACCGTGTTCAGCGGATTACCCGGGGTGTGCTTTCGGACCGCTTTGCTCAGCAATGCGAGACGTGTGTGTGTGTGTTTACGCGACGTTACTGGCTGGCTTGGTAGGGGTGGTGGTGCTGTTAACGCGCTGCGTTCTGGACACGAGTCACCGACTGGTAGTAGTGGAGTAGACTTCAATCACTCTCGTGACCGCGCTCGTTAGTGGCCAGCTCTAGCTGGATGGATGGGGTACGGAACACTCAACTGAACATTTAAATTTTACCAGATGAGGCCCACTGAGCTTCATAGGTATTTTTCAGAAGCGATCTGACCGCAAATGATCGCTCAACGAAGCGGCGTATTCGAGTGGACATTTGAACCTTATGGCGGTACAACCGGGGTTCCGAATAAACGGATGTCAAAATCGTGATTAATACATGTATCTTTGGCGACTCCGTCCCACCGCGCACATAAACGCCTTGCGCGGATCATTCTGTTGTCCAGTCGTCCAAGTCCAAGCGCAGCAGCGAGGACGAATGCGCAGAAGAAAAAAACAACTTTGAAATGTTGATTAGCGCATCGTGTAGAGCTCGTCGAGAGGCATAGATTGCCGTGTCGTTCGCCTTCAACAGACATAAAATGACGTCGCGACGCAGTTTATGCGAAAGCCGGGGGATTATGAGACCCCGGGCCCCGCCATAAGGTTCATTTATAGCAGCGGGATTCTAAATTTGGAGGGGAAAACGGGACGACCCGGAGAAAAATCCGCGCGACCACCAGGTCGGGATTGAACTCAGGGCCTCCTGCATACCAGGCGACGGAGTTAACATCTCGCCACCGTGGCGCCCTGATGTTACGTGGAGAGGCTCATCAGCCACGTGCAGTATGTTTTAAGATTATTTTGTTCGGCGCGGTGAGATGGTATTCTCTTTCAGGCCACAGTATTGACTTTTTTGTCATTTGCAAGATTGACCTCGGGGCCATTCGTCTGCCAATAGAATTGGCGATGCTTTCTTTTGGCTGCCCGTCGAACAAAGGCGATCACCGCATCGCGCGCTTTCAGGTGCGCTTCTGCGCCCGTCTGGAACGCTCTTCCCTTCCGATATTAGGAAGGCACTGCAGCTCCGTCGTTTTACTTAATCTAGATTGAAAACTCACGTCTTTATTACTGCGTTTTTGTGTTTCGTTTGTTGTCCTTCCCTCGCACATCCGATGAGCACGGTCGACTACGTACTGTGCGAAAGAAGTTAAAAATACACACTTACATACATAATCCGAATTGAGTACCCGAATCATTCGCGAGGCGGGACTCTGTTTGCCTCTCGTCTTCGACAACTTCAGCTCTAGAATATTTCGCATTAGCGGACAATCTTTGTGCCACATGTCTGATTTCTAACCCTTCTAGAACACAGCGACAATATTCATCACAGGCTCAAATAGTTATGTGCGCGGAACGAGCAGTGGCGCAGCGATTAGCGCACTGCTGCACGTGCTCCGCTACGTGAACACGACTCCCGGGCACGGCTAACATCAGTGGCGAGTAACAACGGCATCGGTCCAGCCTTTTTGAATCGGCCATCAAAACCTTGCACAATTTGTAAACATCAGTCGAGCGCTGTGCTGTCCGTACTGAGCCAACTCACTCGCGAGCCGTGATGACTTTGCTAGATAACTCACGAACAGCAGCACTGTGACCGACAGTCTACAATGCAGTCCGTAGCGGGATATTTGCCTCGTGTGGTGCGCATGTGCGAAGTGCAGCGATGAAGGGCCATTGACCGAAGCGTCGCCAATGTTGTTGTTGTTTTTTTAAGGCAGTTGCTGTTGAGCGCGTTGAGGTTGTGTTGTTGTTAATATGCGTGTGCACCACTGACAACGCAGCTGCAGCAGCACCACCAGATAACGTGTATACGTCGGTGCCTGCACGCAGCAGCACTTGCCCCCAAGGCTAACACGGGGCATCTTTATCTGTGTCTTTGTGTATCTCCGTGGCTCTGTGCTGTGCGTGCGTTTGTGGGCTCTGCGTAGCACGCGGCTCTCCGTCTACATCATAACTTATCATTTATAATGCGCCTTTCATTGAATGTACACGGAGACAATTTCAGCGCTTCATGAATGAAATAAAACGTACGACAATAATAGGGTAAATAGATTTACTCATCTTAAACACGTCTATGTGTACGTGTCTCACTGCATCTGTGTGTGTGTGTATATATATTGCACGTGCCACTGAATTATGAACCCCGGATGACAGCGTTCGATTTCCGTTCATAAACCGTTATCCGGCTCACCCCTAGGTCGACTCAGCCCTTAACATGCGTGCCTAGGATGCGGTGTTTAAACAACACAACATGAGAGACAAAGGCGGCCGGGCGTTTGTGTTTCCCACAACACCCGACCGTGTGGCGTGTCGACTTTAGTAGGTGCTCACTGAACTCATTTCTGTGCAACTGCTTTTTGTGTTGAGCGAGTTGTCCTTCACACGCGCCTGCGATTATCGTTGTTAGCTACGTGTGGTGTGATGGAATTTCAACGGACGTACGCGCAACAGCACTTGCCCTAACACTTGCCCCAACACTTGCCCCAACACTTGCCCCAACACTTGCCCCAAACAACAATTGCGTATGGCAGCGGCAGTGTCGAGGTCTGCTGCTAGTCACGGCGAGAGGACTACAGGAGAGCGAGAGAGAGAGAGAGTTCACGTACTTTTGCTATTATTTTCTCCGTTGATTAATAGGCTGGCTATACTGCGGGGTGGAGGGGGGGGCACATCTGTGTCTTTGTTATATCGCATGGGGGAGCGTTGGCATGCGTTGGATTACAATGGACCCCGTGGGGGGGGGGGGATGTCTGAGCACGGTAGTCAAATTCCCGGCGACAGTGGCAAGACGCGGGCCTGACGTTTCTTAAACAAGCCTGGCACGCGCAATTAGGGCACGGGATGTCGCCCCGCGCTGCGCATTGACACATTAAGAGCTGCCTTCCAACGTTACGAAGCCTAGAGCATGATGGGGAGATCTTTTTTTTCTGTCTAAAAAAAAGTAATAATTTAGAAAGTAATTATTTGCGATATTTGAAAAGGAGCGAGAGTTTGTTCGCGCGCGCGCGCGTGTGTTCGTGTAAAACAATGATCGCGTACGAACTATATGCAGTGCAATGGAGGAGTGCATGTGGACGTGAGTGTCATGCGTTGCATAGCCACAGCAGTGAGATTGTGGCCATGCAATACATACTTTGGGTGGGCCATATCGTAACTCATCTTCTTGGTTCTTTCGGTAAAGTCACGTAGAATGGAAATAATTTCAGACGATGTCTCCCCGACAGACCTGGTCTTCACCTGAGGACGGCTGCTTGCGTTGTGGCCGAAACGTCGTGAGAATTATTTTATTATGTTTTATTTTTATTATTTTATTATTTCCATTCTACGTGACTTTACCGAAAGAACCACGAAGATGAATCCCTGCAGCCCCGAAAGCTTTAAATCGAAATTCATATCGTAACTCATTGTAGAATGCGCTCCTTCAATGGAAGAGGAGGAATAGCAACACTGCACGAATTCCCTGCTGAAGCCATCTCGTCATGGCCACGCCTCCGACTAGTACGATTGGCAACGTACGGTGCGAAAGACGTTCAACATTCTCACACATACATTACACAGGAGAGCCACATTGAGTGGTTGGACTCGTTTTCAGGAGGGTCCTGCTGTATTTGGGTGTTCATGCCAATTAATTATGAGTTGTTTCTACACGTGGGAAGATACCGGAGAAAACCCATCTGTACTATAACCGTACAGATGCAAACAGATCACACTCATGCCGCCCCGTAGAATCATCACCGCCCCCACCACACCCCCATATTGGTTCTGGAATGTTCCCCTTTATAACTACGGGGTCCACGAAAGAGCGCGTGTCACGGATGGTTGATGAATGAAATGGACCCCCCCCCCCCCGCACATCCCCTTCTTCTCAGCTCAGCACCGGATCCCCTCTGAACACGTGGGTCCTGGCGCAGTTGCACCCGCCGCGCACTCACCCGATAGCTACGCCGTTGACCAAAGCGAGCACAAGCGCCAAGCACGTCTGTGTTTGAGCCTGCGCCGTGCGGATTGCAGAAGAGGAATGCCACCCACTCACCAACCCACCCATGCACCCAACCCATCCACCCCTTTGAGTCCAGCGAGTGAGTGTGCAGGCGGTGCAACTGCACCAGGGCCCACGAGCCAGGGAGGGTGAAGGGGGGGGGGGTGCTTAGGGCTACAAAGAGGGGAGATTGGACAGGTGGCCCCCTTCCATTCCTCGCAAGGGGGCTCATGCCAGCCGTGCGCCGCTCGCCCATCAAGTGGTGTCAGCTCATGGGAGGCCACTGGGAGCCTGGTGAGGGAAGTGGGGGGCGGTGGGGGGCCGAGGGGAGGGGGGGGGGGCGTTGTTCCCGGAGAGAGATGAGGTCCCACTATTGGGTGTGCCTTTTGCCCTTGTCAGTCGGGGTAGGACTCCCGCTGTTATTAGAGCCATGTGGCAATGATTGGGAGTAATAGCCATTTTCACAATGCCACTCAATAATTATGCACGATTGAATTGTCCCGGGAATAGTGCAAAGGACTGTACTTGCAGCTGTCTCATTGGCAATTTTCGTCATTTCATTCTTTCCAGTTTTTTTTTTCTTTCTTGAGAGGGGAGATCCCAGGTGGGTTGATGCGACCGCGATGCGGACATCGCGATAGCGAGCGTCCGCGTGTGGCGCTCACTCCGCGAATGGAGAGCTTTGCCACCGCACACATTATGCGCTGTGGTAGAGCATCGTCATCACCGTCGCCGTCATCACCACTGTCATCATCATCATCGTCGTCATGATGGCTTTAAAAAGTCGCTCTTATGACCGAGATGATCGACGTTCTGTGTCGCCATTTTCACGACATCCGTTGTGGTTACTCTTGTAACAGGACATGCCACGAGAAGACTGTCAAATCCCACACTCCGGTAAACGTGGAACGTTGGTCCAACGTTTACAACCACATGCACAGCCTTGGCTAAACTCTGCATGTTTACTGAGACACTTACCCTGTGTGCGACTGCGGACACAAACGCCCAACTACATTGCCTAGACATTCTCAAACGTGAACGCAGAGCGTCAGCAATTCACCAACTCGCAGACGAAGAAATTGAATGGCTAAATCAATTGCAGCATAATCTCTCATGGTCGCTCTTCGTTGGCCACACACACAATCGCTGGAATCATCGTCATCGTCGCCATCAACCATGGTCAATCCACTGCTGGATCAAAGCCTCCCCAAGCTGCCACTGCCGCCACCTCTTGTGATCCAGCGATAGAATCATCCACCCAGCCCTCTCAACTGAGTCCTTGTCCTGTGCATTGCGATGGCCAAATCCAGAAGGGCATCGCGTTCGTACCCAGCGATTCTCATGGCCCTCTGCTCCTGCACGATCTCAACTAATGCCTTGGTTGGTGGACCTAGAGCTGCTGGGGAGGAGGGGCCAGGGTTTGAGTGTGCTGGTCGTGGTGGGGGGGGAGGGATTCGACCATACTTCACCACGCAGGTCATGGCACATTGGTGAAGCAATGTTATCATATTTCACTGCTTGTGGGTGCCGCTATTTAGTACAGCACTCAGGTTTGCAAGGCTCACAAGCATCTTCTGCACAGCAGGGCATTGGCTCTGTTGGGTAGATGCATATGTATGCAGAACTCCATGCTGTGTCTTCAAATGTAAAAAATATATATATTTTATCGAGAATACTTTTCGGACAAGACGATTCTGGACTTATTTCGGAACTTCTGCATCTTATCAGCTGTCAAACTCGTTAAATAGATGCTGTTGGGTTACCAGATTTTTAATTGGCATGAGCACTCCGTACGCATTACGCATTGAACAGGTCCCCATAGTTTATATTGAGTGCTCTTGCCAATTGCATCTGCATCATGTTCGAAACGCCTGGCTCTGCTGATGAGGCCCAGACGGTTGGCCCAAGATATACCATATTCTCTGGATGATGAGAGTAAGACGCACACCAAAACTTAGGAGTGTTTTTTTTTCTTTCTAGAGATCTTCTGGAAGATGATTGTCAATGACTGATATTGTATTCTGTCCTCTGCGTGGTCATGCATTACTACGAATGACCACCCTGCATGATAGTATTATTATTTAGAGGACGCACCCTCTACATTTGCTTCAAATCCTCCGATTAGCACGGTTGGTTAGGTACGATGCTAAAAAAGTTCAAAATACATGCATACACTCACATCCAGGGAAATAAATGCGTGATAATCTGGAGCAGACGGTAGTATTGAACGCAGCGTGGGATGGCTTTATGCCTCCAGGAATCGTGTGCGAGTCCAAGTGAAAGTGGTTTCTGCTTCCATCGAACATTGGAGGTCACTGCTTATCCTCCATTGACAGCCCTGAGCCAGTGGTGGACATTCCACATTCCTATGGCAGGTGTAACTCTGTCCAGAGGACAATCAGTTTTCACTTGCCCAACAAAGTGGTACAATTGTATTCACCCCTGAAGGGACGATAGGCTGAATAAATACATAAATAACTAAATAAATACATATTAAAATCCAATGGCATTGTTAGCACAGGCTCTCGAAACATTCCTCCACCGATTTGCCAAAATATGCTGACACACCAAATTAATTTTACATCTTTATTGGAATTACTACCACGTTACAACTTTCCCCCTCCACCGTCTCCACCCCACCGAGCCGAACCCTCCACCGCCACCCCATCTTTCCTATTTCATTACATTCTGAACCTTTAAATGAGAGAACACCCCCCCCCCCCCCACACACACAATCTGCACGGTTATATCGAGCTAATGTCATAATTACGCGCGGCAGAGAAGGCGGCGCGGCATTGCGAAGCGAGAACCGCGGCCGCGTCGGGTTTCACTCGGACAAGTGGAGGAGGGGCCAGAGAAACGCATTGTGACGCTAAGTGGCCACTCGCCTGAGAATGGTGGCAGTGCGCCGGGTTGCCGGGATTACGTTTCAAACACGATACCCGCTGCGGCAAAAACCCAAACGGAGAGGGGGGGTGGGCACTCGGAGGGGAAATCAAGCGAGATTTTTAAAATAATAGCAACAATAACAAGGATAATGATGTTAAGGAATATAAAGGATTTTTTTTTTCACCCCAGCGAGGTGTTTTGACGTCTGGTGGCTCGATAGGTGTGGTCGACTGGGCTGACGAGACGTGCACGATCTCGACCCCAACACCACCACCACCCTCACCACCACCACCACCACCCTCACCACCACCCTCACCACCACCACCCTCACCACTACCACCACCACCACCCTCACCACCACCACCACCACCCTCACCACCACCCTCACCACCACCACCCTCACCACTACCACCACCACCACCCTCACCACCACCACCACCACCACCCTCACCACCCTCACCACCCTCACCACCACCACCCTCACCACCACCCTCACCACCACCACCCTCACCACCCTCACCACCCTCACCACCACCACCACCCTCACCACCACTACCACCACCACCACCACCTTCACCACCACCACCGCTCCAGGGTGCTCGCAAAAGAGCACTTGCCCCAACACACCGTGTAGGCCATGAGGGTGGTCTTTGTCTATCTCGATATGCATGCCGTACACCAATACCAATTCGCCACTAAGTGACGGTGACGTCACCGCGGTACCTGTGCCAGGCAAGGTGCACCATGAGTCCACACATACGCATGCGTTAATTCTCACACACAGAGATTACGGGGCCACCCCCTCCAATCAAATCAAGTTGTCACGTGGGAAAATATTCACTGCGCGAAAGAAGTCGAACATACATAAGTGCCACTCGATTTGGTTCTTCGTCAAAAACTGGAGTCTTGAAGAGCGGCGAGCAAAACATGTAAAATGTTGACACCACGTTTCGCTGGAGGATGTCACCAGCATCATCAGGTGGTTCACCAAAGCCCATCTGTCCTCGCGGGAAGCATCATTCGAACAGTAAACATCTGTCCCCAGCACGAGCATGACCCCCCCCCCCCCCCCTCCTCGCTGGGAGCATCTGGTCACCGTGGCCCCACGCGGCCCACGCCGGAATTCCATTCCACCCTTACAAGTGATGGCAGCATCAGCAGCAGCATCAGCAGCAGCAGCATCAGCAGCAGCAGCATCAGCAGCAGCAGCATCAGCATCAGCAGCAGCATCAGCAGCAGCATCAGCAGCAGCAGCATCAGCAGCAGCAGCATCAGCAGCAGCATCAGCAGCAGCATCAGCAGCATCAGCAGCAGCATCAGCAGCAGCAGCATCATCAGCAGCATCAGCAGTGTGTCCAGGAGCTCATTGCCAATGTCGAGGTCTGCTGCCGCTGGCCACAACGAGAGAGCTTCAGCAGAGAGAGAGAGTTCGTGTGTAAAATTTCGATTTAAAGCTTTCGTGACTGCAGGGATTCATCTTCTTGGTTCTTTCGGTAAAGTCACGTAGAAGGGAAGTAATACAATAATAATAATAAAACGCTGTCTTCCCGACAGACCTGTTCTTCACCCGAGGACGGCTGCTTGCGTTGTGGCCGAAACGTCGTGAGAATTATTTTATTATGTTTTATTTTTATTATGTTATTATTTCCCTTCTACGTGACTTTACCGAAATAACCAAGAAGAAGAGTTCGTGTGGTTAGGCTATTCCACCACCGTGGAAGGAGCGCAGAATACAGTGGGTTATTGTACGGTCTGAAGTTTGGATTGCATGGCCACGATTGCACGACTCTGGCTTGTCTTCAAATTTGCGTGAACGCAACAGACGTGTGCGCATCGGCCTGCCGTTCACGTTGCAGGCTGGAGACAGCCGCCTTCTCGCGCCACACCTGTTCAGTGTTTTCGCGTTACCTTAACCACAACTCACGGCCGTCTTCTGGGCGACACGGACGTCGTTAATTTCACTCCGGGTATGATCAATGGAGCTAAATTCCACGATGCCGAGACGTCGAGATAGTGCTGCCGAGAAACGGAGTGCCCCTGAGATGTCGAGAGAGTGCCGCTGGCAAGCCGGTGGCTAGGCGATGTTATCTCCCTCGACTGGTATGCAGGAGGACGTGGGTTCGATCCCAACCCTGACGCAAACTCCAAATATACAAGCGTGTCTCTCCCCGTTGTCGTGTGGATTTTTCTCCGTGGTCCTCCGGGTTTTTTCCCTCCACGTTGAGAAACGTGCCTTGGCCGCTCTAAATGTCCACGTGATGAGCCGCTTCGTTGAGCTATCATTCGCGATAGCCAGGTCGCTTGTGAAAAATGAGCAGTAGAGCTCCCTTGGGCCTTACCTGATATGAAAAAAAATAATTTAGTTGAAGCTGCAGCCAGTCGCACACGCCAGCCGCGGGTTGCATCGCATCAATAACGTGTCGCGGTTTTTTTTTGGTTTACAGCGGCGCAGTTAGTACGTGGCGCGATGCTGCAATACGAGCTTGCCCGGATTTTTAGTCTGGGCCGAGAGCTGATAGCATCGCATCCTGTGCACAGCGGCGTGGCGATTTGTAAAATATAGACGCACTGTATATGCGGTGACGATCATGAGAATAACGATAGTAATTCACACGTTGTGGTTTGGGAGCTGTTGCTCTTCCAAGCAATTCCACAAATTAGAGAGAGTTTTTTGTAAGCAAAAAAAAATCACGTGGGGTGCAGTTGTATCACCCGTCTAATTGCTAGCACCGTGGTTCACGTTCCTCGTTGACTTCACTCATCGTGTCCTCCCTCCACCGGGGTCGAGGTCTCGGTCTCCCAGTCCGACTGTTTCATCTCGTCCACACCGTGATCAACCAGCATAGAAGCTGGAGGTCACAGCAACTCCTCCGCCGCCTGCTCCTTTCCTCACACTGCACCACCCCCTCTGCTCCACCCCCCTTGCTCCACCCCCACCATCGTGTCGGTTCCCCAGGCTCTTGATAACCCTCGCTCGATTCAAGAAGCGCGTTAACTCTTAGAGAAAGTGCAGCCACCCCTGTTGTGGATAAAGACGTCTCTTGAAGAGATCTCGGAAGCAGTTCTGCGATAGCCACTTCAGCGGGCCGTTCTGCAATGCGACGGTGATGCACTCCACTGCAAAGGTTGCGAACGCACACTTTGTATCTGAACAATAAACTCTCTTTATTTGACCAAGTAAGGCCCACTGAGCTTCATGACTTGTTATCAGAGGCGACCTGGCCGCAGATGATCGCTCTACGGAAGTGGCTTATCTCGTGGAACTGTACAGCAGCCAAATAAGCTAAACAATCTCAACGCACGTTTTTAAATGTGGAGGGGGAAAAAACGGAGGACGCAGAGATAAAAATCCACGCGGCCACAAGGAGAGAGACGCGCAAACTCCAAATATACAGCAGGCATCAGGGTCGCGATCGAACCACCGACCTGCTGCATACCAGGCGAAGTAGTTAACATCTCGCCACCCCCTCCATCCCCTCCACCCCTCCACCTCCTCCAACCCCTCCAACCCCTCCTCTCTCACCCTCGGTCTCCCTTTGCTCCGTCTGCCCTGTATCTGTGGCATCTCCAGCTAAGTATACTTACAATACCGAGCGATCCGTTTAAAGACGCCCCTCTAAAGTATAATTTTCCATCACGAATAGGATAGAGAAATACAAATTAAGCCCTCCCCTACCCGAGTCAGTTGCGGACCTTGACGATACGAAAAATTGAAACAAGATACCGCCGTTGTCGCAGCCGTGGTGGCAATATGTTAACTATCTCGCGTGGTATACAGGAGGTCTGTATATTTGTAGTTTGCATGTCTTTCTCCGCGTGGCCGCATGGATTTTTATCCGGGTCCTACGGTTTTTTCCTCCACATTTAGAATCAAGCATATTTGACTGCTAAACATGTCCACGTGACAAGCCACTGTGTTCAGCTATCATTTGTGGTCAGTTCGCGTCGGAAACAAGAGCTGTATTGCTCAGCGGGCCTTACCAGGTGATAATACAACGTACATTTTTTTTATTTTTAAAAATGTGAGTCACACTTCACGAGGTTCGTCACGGGCGCACACGCGCGCACTGCCCGGAGGAGCGTGATATCAAATTTGTGGCGAGAATTAATTTATTTTCCCTTAAAAGCGGGCAACCAAACGACTGGATGTGTAAATACGTTGAAAATTCCGAAAATAACACGGGGAAAATGAAACTGCCGCTATGAAACTAAATGAATTTTCCACCAAATTTCTGTGTGCCTTTCTCTCTCTCTCTCGCTCTTCTCTTAAACAATAACAATAAATAAATAAATACCCGCCTCCCTAAATAAAAACTGCATGGGCGTGCAGAATCGTCAGAAAGATTTTTCCACCGTGAAGTGTTAGATTTCCCTAGGTCTGCGGTCGTTGGTGTGCCGATGAAAAGGTGCTTTCATTAAGGGGAGGGGGGCGAGGTGGGGGCGAGGGGTTGAGCCCTCAGGTAGAGACGAGCCCTCTCCGTGGGTTTCCCATTAGCATCATGCACGCCAAACAACCCTACAGATTCGCATTTCATATTCCTCACTCACTCGCGCTCCCTTCCTCCTCTTCACCTACCCCACCGCGCCTTTTGAAACCGCACGCGCACGCCCCTGTGAAAATAAAGTCGGAAAAAAGTACGTACATAAATGGCTCCGGGGCTTAATAATTTTAGTTTAATGAACGGGCGAATGAATACCACGAGATTTCACGCGGTGGAGACCGGCGGCGGAGGCTTTTAAAAGGGGGCTTTGATTCGCTGGCAAATAAGGCATTGTGAGAGCTCGCTAATGGTATTCCAGAGCGCCAGACTCAGCGTTCGATGATTGAGTTCTTTCTACTTCAACGGGGAGCAACGCTGTTGCATTAATGAATATATAAACGTGCAGCCCTGGTCCCGTGCGGTTGCATCTGCATTGAGATGGCGAGCGTCGTTCGCGCCGGGTCGCATTGTATCCGAGCGAGAAGCCGCTGGGTTGTGGTTTGGGTGGCGCGTGACGATGCTCCACTGGTGAGCCTTGTGAACTGTCCCCCACATAGCCCGCACAGGCTGTTGGGGAAAGTGCTGTTAGCGAGCACCAATGAAGTTCGACACAGCAACACTCTAGGTCGATGTGTCCAGAACCATGCCTGCCCGCCTTCATCTCCCTCAATGCTGATATTTACACACCACACCAGGTACTCATTTGAGGCTGAGTTGACCGAAAGAGGCCCCCAGACCTGTTTAGGTAATCGCGACTGAATGTTAGCCGTGGCCGTGAATGGGACTTGGGCCGCCGGGTTCATAGGGCAGTGCGCTAATCCCTGCACCACCACTCCGGCAGGCGAACAAATACCTGAAAAGGTCGCACTCATTACACACAAAGTGCTTGCCACAAATGAACCACAGTACCTCGCTGATCTCGTCAAGGAGCATTAACCATCACGCGAACTCTGGTCATCCTCGCAGTGGCTTCTGTCTAGCCATCGAAAAATTAACCCGTAAAAACAAAGTTTTTCAGTATAAATTCTTTATATGCGTGGCATCGGTTTTATTTTATTATTCATTTCTGTTTTTCTTGAGTAAGAGTTTCATTTTTATCACATTGGTATTTTAAATTAAATATGAAATTTGTTTTTTCCTAAAAAGTGTAAAATTTTGGATGTTTTTTTTTCACAAAAATAAATTGTCACGCACAACGAGTCTGTGTGCAAAATGTCGGCTCGATTGGATCACGGGAAGTGGGTTAAAAAACGACCGAAAGATTTGCACGGTCGTAAGCGCGCAAGCAAGCAAGTGAACTTAATATAAAGGATTTCAAAAAGACGGTCAATGCATTGCGCGCTTTCAGATGTTCTTGTGCGGCCATCTGGAATGCTCTTCCTTCCAATGTTCGGAAGTTCCTGGAGCTATGCACCTTCAAATCTAGATTGAAAACTATTTTTGTTAGAATTGCTTGAAGTGTTTAGTTTATTGTCCTTCCCCCGCACCTCCTATTAGCGCGGTTGGCTACGTACGGTGCGAAAGAAGTTCAACATACATACGTACTCCACATGTTGTTATTGGGCTGCACATCTGACGGTAACAGTGGATGTCATAAAACCAGGCAACCACGGCGGCTAAACACAAACACGCGGACACCCACGCGCGATGAAATGTCAATTTCTTTACTCTGCCGGTGTTACATCACCGACAACAAACACCGATAAAAGTGACGTTATGAATATTTCAGTGGTGCTGCCGACGACGTGTGCACGAATGGTTCGTCTTGTTTTGTTTGCGTAGCATTGGGGAGGCATTGACAGAGATAGACACGGCGTCTCAAAGTGCAACGTTAATATCGAATTACCAAAACATGCCGGGCATCGAGACCGACGGTTTCAAAGAATTCGGGCGGTTTCAAAGACGTCCGCGCCCTCCCCCCCCCTCCCCTTCTCATGATTGACGTGCCGCTGGATTTGGCTTCGCCACGGTTGTTGTGGAACGACGGCATGCCCATCAAAAGGGTCGGCGCTGTCGTCGGAATCAGCCCAGATCCGGACGGATTTACGGCAAAAATCCATCCCACGCACCGATGCTCACGGCGCCCACTCACTCAGGGCCGCAGTACGCGGGTGGTGCGACTGCGCCCGTGACCAGAGGGGAGGGCCCAAGGCGCCGGGCTACGTAGAGGGAGGGAATTGGACGAAGGGGCCAGCTCACCACGTGACTGCTGCTGCTGCCTTTTCCCGAGCCTCTGTGGTTCCTTATCCTCGCGCTTCTTGGGTCGTACTCTCTCTTTCTCTCTTGTGTCTTGGACAGCTAGCAAATACTGCGCTGCGTCGCATTGCATTATTGTTGTTATTATTCTTGCTATGTTAGCGCATTGCAAGAGTCCAATGCCTGGCCACGGATAACGTCAGTTGGCGAGTGATGTCCGAACGAGTCCTGATGTCCCCCCCCCCCCCCACCCCGCTATCAACAAACCTACGCTGAGCAGCGTGGCGATGTATGATCAACCTCCCCCCAACGCGTGACCCACATGGCAAGGGGAGGCGTTCATCCAGCAGTAGAATAACATAAAAATATAAAAAATTGCAACAAACGAGGTGGCTCGGTAGGGTTGCGAGTTCGACTCCAATAAGCCCCTCCAAGTTCGATAAAGCGAGTACCATTAAGTGGGGAAGTCACCGTGCTTGTCCTATTCAAAGACTGGCCCCTGCCATAGGAACGTGGAATTCCCACCACTGGTTCAGGGCTGCATAACAGGAGATGAGCACTGCCTCAATGCTCATTAGAAAAATTAATATATTTCTAAATATTAAGTTTAGTTTACATGTGTATGTTTGTATATATGGGCAGTTGAACGGTTCATAAGGAGGAACACAATAATGTACCATATTTAAATGCACATATGGGTCAGTGATTCTAAATGTGTTAAAGGTTCAACAAAAAAGGGAAAGCATTGTTGAACTCATGAACGAGAATAAATATTGTACATTTGCACTTGACACTGCAAATAGTTCCGCGGCTCGGTTCGCGAGTGCGAGCATCGCGCGCACAAGTCGGATGGTCAAAAAATGTTAAACATCTTTCAGAAGCTCGTTCGCAGTTCGTAAGTCGGGCGTCCGTAAAGCGTATCTACGTGAACCTTCACCTCTCTGGCTCCCCACTGTGCACCCAGCAGGTCTGGTGCTGGCACCCTCGACGGTGGTCGCGGGTATGTATGCGAGATGAACTTCGTTCGCACCGTACGTAGCCAAACGGGATAATTGGAGGTACGGACGAGGGAAGAACGAGCTAAACACAAAAGCGCGTGTGAGGCACGCACCTCGTCACCCCTATGACCCGCCTCCTCATCAGACTCCACGTTGATTTGTGGAGTGGTGGCGTAGTGGTTAGCACACCGGAGCCCCGAATCCAGCTTTCCCGAGTTCGATTCCAGCTAACATCGGTGGCGAGTGATGTACTGATCCAGTCCTTGGTGCTACCCTCACCAACCACTACTGACGATCCTAGTGAAGTATGGTCAAACAACCCTTGTGACTGATACAGCATTAGGAAACCTTCATCTGGCAGTGTCAAATCTCACCATAAATGTGCTCGACGTCGTCAGAGGTCGGAAGCTAAGGTGAATGGAGCCTGGTTAGAATGTATCTGGCTGACCAGCAGGGAATGCCGGGTGTTGCAGGCGAGGGCCTGTGTGGTGTAGGCCACGAGGAAATGAACGTGCTGAGTTGTGTCTCCCTTTTCATCAAATAATTCAATCTCTGGGGTTTCTCCGAGATCTCTATGGTTTCCTCCTCCCACGCGAAACAAAAAAAAACTCTCACATTATATAAATGCATGCGCGTATAAAAAATGAAATTGGCTAAACATCCCAGTGTGCAGCAGCAGGACCCTTCTGCACGAGACTTTTGGGACCCGGCGAGGCTTTCCCAAGCAAACAATCGGCACGGTGAGGGGGTGGGGTGGGGGGCCTCGTTCCTGTAAAACTGAACCATGCATTTAAACATTCGCAGCGACGCCGGTTTTATTTGGAAAGCATGACGACAAAAAGTAAAAAAAAACTACCCCCCCAAAACGTAGTCACTCACAATCGCATTGTAGATTGAACAATGATTTCTGAGCTGGAGAAGAGGACATGAGCTGGGTGGGCGAAGTTGGAATGAAGCATTGGATGTGGTGGTGGATTGGGGAGGGGGGGGGCACGTGGGCTTAGGGGTAGAGGGGGGGGGGGTTGAAAGCAGGGGTCCGGTAGTTAAGCGTGCCGAGTAATTGAATTTAAATTTATCCACGTGGGACATCCCGTTATTAATATTATGTCTATCGCAATTGCTTCTGCCTGATTTGCAGGGAATTCCAGTCCAAGTAAAGCAGTATTAAGTCGGCTGTCACTTCTCGTCAGGCCTGAGTCTCGCGCCCGTCGGATCGGGCTGCACACACACACACGCGCGTGCGCGCGTACTCTCTTACATTCTGCAGCGCGCGTCGCTTGGACAAGACATTATGACTAAATGCTAAATTACGGCACGCTGTGTAATAAAAATTGGACCATTATTCAAAATGAAGGGCCACGAAAATGTACGGTTTATTTTTTCTTCATGAAAAAAAAAGGTTTATTTTTGCAACAAATTACAGAAAGTTCACGAATGCTCTGTATTGTAATTTGGTGGAATCTTATTACAGTAAACGTGAATTTCTCCAGCAAAGTAATTCAAAACAGCCAATTATAAAACCTAGGAATTTCAATAGCGTTCAAATCAGGGTGGGATGCTGCTACCACAGCAGTGGTAACGGTTAGCAGGGCACTGGACTTGCAACCCATATGGTGCCCAGTTTGATTCCGTGTCCCGGCGCTGAAGTTGAAACAATGGGGCAAGCTTTGTTGAAATCCGCTGCCCTATCCACCTCCCCCACCCAGCAGTGTGAATGGGTCCAACCAATGTCAGTAGATTGGCAGGTCACGTGTGGTGGGGTAAAGTGTGGGCACTCCAACCTCTTCCAAGATGTCTATAACTTATTCCATTGGAGACTTTTTTTTTTACAAGCAGTGGTGTGAGTAAGAAATTGCAGGGCTGCACCTTTACCTAAAATCAGATTATTACGTACCGCATGGCGATCAGCAGCGGGCAACCTTTTAGGCACAGTCAGGTTCCTGTCACATGAATGTGGAATTTCCACCACTGGCTCAGGAATACGAATGAAGATGAGCATTGGCCAATGCCAGGTTTAGACAATGTTTGGGTGTAGTTCCAATTGTGAACAAACGTTGACTTGTGTTCGTTCACTTGTGCACAACTCTTATTCAGAAGGACAACTGTGACAGTGATTGAGTGAGTGGTGTAAATCGCGATTTAATAATGGCTTGCATCCTGTCGATTCAGCTATAAACGTTGTCAAGTCTATCTCTATGGGTGCAATGTTTTTTTTCTTCTAAAATCAAGACGTTTCTAATTTGGGTTCCTGCGAAAACGACGAGACACAGTTTGATTGGTCACCCTAAGGCTCAAACTTAATTGTGTCAGCCTAAAGCTCCACATTGCTTTGAGTCCCTCCATAAAACACCTAAAAATAAACGATCCCCATCATCATCATCATCATCCGACTAAGTAATTCGCCTCTTCCTCGGATTGTCGGCGATATTTTTGCCAGTTTGTTTTCCAGGATGGCTTCCTAATGACTCGGGACTTTTTCTACGGGTAAGAGGCGTCGACCGGTAAGTCCATCCCGTCTCCCGCAGGTTATCTTCGTTTTGTTTTTACGGATAATCTGTACCACAATCGCGGATAATAGGATCTGCGATGGTTGGTGCTCTCACATCGTCGCGGAAAAGAGACAAGTAAACCCGTAAAAACAAAGTTTTTCACTATAAATCCATTATATGCGTGGCATCGGGGCGGCTAGAGTCCTCTCGTCCTCTGGCTTGAGATGGCTGTCACCTATGGGTCAGATGACTGTCTAGCAGCATTAAACAATTGGTAATTAAATATTTTAAATTTTGTTCCCTAAACTGTGTAAAATTTTTGAATTTTTTTTTCACGAAAATGCATTGTCACGCACAACGAGTCTGTGTGCAAAATGTCAGCTCGATTGATCACGGGAAGTGGGTTAAAAAACGACTGAAAGATTTGCACGGTCCTAAGCAAGCAAGCGAACTTAATATAAAGGATTTAAAAAGGTCGTCGCATACACCGACCGTGTTATGCATTCGAGGGGCGCTCAGTCACAGCACTTGTCCCTAAAGTGTGTACTTTCTTGCGATTCTAGTCCTTCGTGTGTGTGTGCGCGAGAGTGTACCTGTACGATCTAACGACGATGACTAATGGCATGTGTAAGTTAAAATGCCAAGAAGTATATTTAGGCAAATGGTAGGAATGTTTCGGGCAATTTCCCTCCCTCAAGCAGCATACGATGTTTGGCATCTCGAAGAACACGCGTTGTGCGTTGTCGTGCGGTGTGTGTGTGCGCGCGAACTACATCTGGTAACCCAGCTACTACAGCAATTTGATTCCCGTCTTGTGTGGCTGGCCGTGTCTGCGCGTGGCACATGCGTGTGTTTGTGCACATGCGTGCATGTCCGTGCAAGAGTGCCACACTTAATAGGTGCTCGTCAACAGTGCTTAGCCCAATGGTCTACGCAGGCTACACGAGCGGGGATGGGAGGGATATTTGTGTTTTGAATGACAGAGACACCCCCCCCCCCAATTATTTGCGTGCAGTGATAATCTCCTCATTATAGCCCCGAGACATTGGTGTAAATCCCATATACCTATGACGGGGCGAATCGAGTTGACCCATAGGACAACCGAAGAAATACTTTCAGGTCTGACAAATGCCTTGCAGTCAGGTTGCTCCCTCTGAATAAAAAAGGAACTCTCATTTCGCGGGGCACAACAATTTGCCAAAGTGTGTCATCGGGTCGCTCACACTGCCGATTCCGAAAAGCTGTGAGTGGAAGGACAGACGTACATCTTTAGCAGCTTTGCAGTGGTGACAACGACGTATTTCGCACTACTTCGATGCAACACGTGTGTGATGACGATGGTGAAAACGTGGATCAAAAAAGTCATCTCTGCATACGTCCGGGAGTAGACGTCCCCGGGCCGACCACGCCATCGAAACGGCCAAAGCAGCCTCCGAAAGCGTGGACAACTCTTTGCGTCAAAACACAAAAGAGAGAGCGAGAGAGAAGCCGCTTCTCCGGCGCGACCGGCGACGAGGGCGATGGCGCGGCGTCGTTCATCGCCCGAACGCGCCCCGTGTCACCGCTTCTCTGACAAACAAAAACGAGCGCACGCTTGTCAAGCGGAATATCGCGGCCGATGGGTTTTTTTTCACGTTGTTTTGTTTGTGATCGTACATCGCTCACCGTTGCGTCGCTTGCGATTCGCAACGTTTACGACCGGGAGTGACGCACGGGCAAAACCAAACCTGCATCTTTTCATTAAATCGCCAGCAGCGCCTTCGGTGGTGGTTGGTTTCCACTTGGCCGGGGGGTGGTCTCGTGCGCGCTTGCGCGCTTGCTCGCTGGAACGCGTCGATATAATGAGACCCCCATCTGTCCAGGCCACTCGCTCAGGCAGAAAAAGAACGTCCATGTGGGAGGTTTGGATGGCTTCCCCCCCGAACCCCTGGAGCTCGCACTCAGCCCGCACTTTAAACGGCGTTTAAATCGTCAATTCGCTGGAACGTGCATCACCACCACTGTTACCAGCACAACCACCACCACTGTCGATCATCATCAACATCGCGGCCGTCACAATCACCGCCACCGTCACCACCAACATTGCTACCACCGTCACCAGCACCATTGCCGCCACCACCAACACCGCCTACACCATCACAGCCATCACAACTGTGACTAGCACAACTACCGTCGCCACCATCACTGCCACCGCTTTGCCAGAACACCTCGCCGGGACAAAGGCTGTAACGGAACGCGGCTTCGAGGAAGGGGTCGGCCGTCAGTGTGGGCGTCACCGTGTGTGGTCTGGGGCCCGGGCTTCATTTCTCAACCGAATATTTTGTCCGGGTCGCTGGCAGCCTGGAATAAGCACGTGACTCGCGGCGAGAGGCACGGGTGGATGTGGTACGCCAAAAAGTCGCCCTTCTCACTCGGTACCTTTCTGAAACGCCGCCGCTAGGCTGGCTTAGAGTAGATATCACCGGCATTGGGGACTGCCACTCGAATACGAGGCATGCCTCTCCAGAACAATCATCGTGTTCTTGTACCCGATATGCCGCTAATCCTGAAGGGCATCTGCCAACCCTGGATAGGATTCACGCGTGTTCGTTGCACACCACCCCACATAGACACATAGCCCTCCATCAACGTCACCACACACCACCCCACACACACCACCCCACACACACCATTACACACACACGATCCCAAACACACCACCCCACACACACCATCCCAAACACACCACCCCACACACACCATCCAACACACACCACCCCACACACAACAACCCACACACCCCACCCCACACACACAATCCAACACACCAGACCACACACAGCACCCCACACACACCAATCAATCAAGCCACCCCATACACACAATCCAACACACCATCCCACACACACCATCACACACACATCATCCCAAACACACCATCCCAAACACACTACCCAACACACCATCCCACCCACACCATCACACACAACATCCCACACACGCCAACCCACACACAACACCCCACACATACCACCCCACACACACCACACTCCCACACACACCACCGTGCACACACAGCACCACCGTACCATGAGGACAGAGTAAGGAGAGATGGCACGTGTGGTGCCAAAATAATTCTCGGAGCAGTGGCTGATATTCCGGGTGATAGTCAGCGCTGCTTTTGTGAGCTCAGATTAAACGCCCCCCCCTCCTCCCTCCCTCCCCACCAATGATGTCTCCCATCTCCACACCGCAGCACGTGGGTTCATAGCCATTATTGACGTTAAAACATAAGTGCTCAATTCTACGAGACCTCAAATGATTGTGGTCGTCTCTATGACTATTATTATTACATTATTGCTGGAGTTTTGTGTCCTCTCGGATTAAGCCCCATGGCCTCAGCCGCGTCGATAATGTCAGTGCCAGACCTCAACGAGCAATAAAGCCTCTCTTGCGCCTCGGTAATGTCCCACTGAGGGCTGCAGCCAAGGTTGTGGAATTATTGTAAACGATAGGTTTCAGGAAAAGTCAAGGGACAGGCAAGAGCACTATGTTCGATGTGCATGAATCTAAACACTGTACAGGGGATTTGTCACTGCTGGCACCTCATCTCTCTCTACTCCGCTCCACATGCTATCCTGCCTCCCCCCTCTCATCTCACTCAACCCCCCCATCCAGCCTTCACCCCCTTCTTCATGCACTCTCCTGCCTCCCCCCTCTCATCTCACTCAACCCCCCCCCCCAGTCCTCACCCCCTTCTTCATGCACTCTCCTGCCTCCCCCCTCTCATCTCACTCAACCCCCCCCCCCAGCCCTCACCCCCTTCTTCATGCACTCTCCTGCCTCTCTCCTCTCGTCTCACTCAACCCCCCCCCCAGTCCTCACCCCCTTCTTCATGCACTCTCCTGCCTCCCCCCTCTCATCTCACTCAACCCCCCCCCCCAGCCCTCACCCCCTTCTGCATGCACTCTCCTGCCTCTCTCCTCTCGTCTCACTCAACCCCCCCCCCCCCAGTCCTCACCCCCTTCTTCATGCACTCTCCTGCCTCCCCCCTCTCATCTCACTCAACCCCCCCCCCCCAACCCTCACCCCCTTCTTCATGCACTCTCCTGCCTCTCTCCTCTCGTCTCACTCAACCCCCCCCCCAGTCCTCACCCCCTTCTTCATGCACTCTCCTGCCTCCCCCCTCTCATCTCACTCAACCCCCCCCCCAGCCCTCACCCCCTTCTTCATGCACTCTCCTGCCTCTCTCCTCTCGTCTCACTCAACCCCCCCCCCACCAGTCCTCACCCCCTTCTTCATGCACTCTCCTGCCTCCCCCCTCTCATCTCATTCAACCCCCCCCCAACCCTCACCCCCTTCTTCATGCACTCTCCTGCCTCTCTCCTCTCGTCTCACTCAACCCCCCCCCCAGTCCTCACCCCCTTCTTCATGCACTCTCCTGCCTCCCCCCTCTCATCTCATTCAACCCCCCCCCCCAACCCTCACCCCCTTCTTCATGCACTCTCCTGCCTCTCCCCTCTCGTCTCACTTTACGCTCCCATGCGGCACGGTCACAGGATATCTGTTATGGTAATACAAAAAAGCCGATAATTATGGGTTGCCGTACCTTGTACTCTAGTGGTAGTGCCTTACGCCAGCAACTCCTTTCTCCAAGCCAGACTAACGTTGCGCAACAAAAACAGTGAGCGAGAAGTTAAGGCCATAAACTGCGAACCGCATCGAGTAACGGGCCCCTCGTACCGGCTACATGGCGGCCAGAGCCAGCAGGAGCGAACTAATCCCTAATTATTATTTTATTCACAACCAAAACAGATGCCGTGTTTTGAGAAATAAGCCATTCGCTGGCACGTGCCAGGCGTGGACAAACACTGGTCAGAGGGCTCTTGTTAAATGTTCTTGAAAACCGATCAAAATAAAGAAAGGAAATGTTTCCGAAGAGCATGAGCAGCAGCGAAAACAACTGTTGCGTTTCTTTGCAACGGCCGCTTTGCCCCCCCCCCCTACCCCAGCCCATCCAGCAGCCGTGGTCAAAAAATAGGAACTCCTCGCGGCGCAAACGTCTCGAATCGTCGTCCCAATATCATTCTCAGCGTCGGTTTGTAATGACAAAAAAAATACTAATAAATATAATGCGGTTCCAATGTCACATATCTGACCCACGTGTAAGATCCGCGATGACCCAACTAACAGCCCCCCTCCGTAGTTGTGTGTGGCGTAACTTTCATTTTTTTTCTATTGTCAAGGTCAAGAGGTCACCGTGGCCCACAGCCGGCCATGCCACCAGCAACGCGCTCGACCTTCTGCCGGATCCCAGAGCTGCTGCACGGGAGACAAGCGGCGACCCCCGCGATCCGCTCTGACGGTCCCTCAACGTCTCCTGCAGGTATTCAACACAGCCCGACCTCTCCACACACGCTCGCGCTCGCTTAGCGTTTCGCCACGCCCGCATTCGCCGTGCGAGCGTAATTTTCCGTAAGCCGTTCACTTATCCGACCGTTTGCACGCAACGGTATCCGCTTCGAACGACGGTCCCCAGCGAGTCGGATGCCCGACGCACGACTGCACGTGGATATTTTATCGCTGAGCGAAACGCTTAGTAATGATTTAAAGTGTTTTCATTTTCACTGCGGGGGCACGCATTGCATTCCCGCTGGCCCCGATCGCCCAGCACACCCCGACGCAAACACAGGGCAGCACAGTGGCAGGGCTTCAGGATTTGGAGGAATGCAAATGCGGGAGATGGACCAGTTGGCACAGCTAAGAGTACCCAGTTGGTACATTTCACCCATAAATGGCTGTGTGGATAACATGGAATATCAACTCAAATGAGTACATGGTGATGAAGGCAGCTGGGCGTGGTGTTGGCCACCCATACGCTCGTGTGCCGTGCCGGTCTTCATAGGCGCTCGCTAACAGCGCTTGCCCCAACAAGTCTGTTGAGGCTACACGGGGGATCTTTGTCTTCGTGGGTGGAGTGATGGTGCAGTCATCGGCGCGCTTCGCTGCATGACCGACAACTCGAGAACGATTCCCCGGCAGCTCGGTTAACAATATGCCCGGTGACGCCTTGTGCAGTGGTCTTGGTTCGAATCTCGCGGGCTGACCTGGATAATCCTGCGGGTGTATTCACAACATAATGTGAAAAACCTGCTTCACGGTAGTGGATGTGAAAGATAGCGAGACGTTATCCCAAATTGGTTGGCCGTTGTATAAAAAAAGATATCAATAGAAGTTATGGCCTGCTCATGGCAGACTAATGCACACTTGAGGGTCGGTGCTGAATTGCTTTGCGCTACATGGGGACAGCTGCCAATGGGTGTGCCCTTCGAATGTCTGAGATGTGATGTGATGTAAGGTCCTTTGAGTTTGGGAGACATTTAAGCGCCATATAAATGTAAAAGTAATTGTTATTATAAATGCACTCGTTGACAGGGGGTGGTGCCGGTGAATATTGTGTGCATGTGTGCTTGTGTGTTGCGGTTAGCGCTACGCTGCACTATGACCTCGGCGACACGGGTTCGATTCCCGCTCACGGCCAACACCAGTGACGATTATCTAAACCGGTTCTGGGCTTCCCCTAGGTCGACTCAGAATTAATGAAGTGCCTGGTGTGATGTAAAAACATCAGTATCGGGGAGACAAAGGCGGCCGAGGCGCGTTTGCGCTGGCCACCTTACCCTCTTGTGTGGCGTGCCAGGCGATAATAGGTGCTCGCTGACAGCCCTTTGCCCCTACCTCGAGTCTTTGTTTTTGTGTGTTTGTTGTTCCTCGTGGTACACAAACACACACGCGCGTGTCGGCACGCACGCTACGTGTGTGTTTACCTTTAATAACGGTGTCACTGGACAGAGAAATCGCTGTTCACCAGGGCTCGGTTGCCCAACGGAACGGCGCGCGAGTTGGTGCGAGACGCATGGAGCCGAGTTGTGACCGTGGTGTTTACGCCACGGCCAAACTGTGCAGGGCTGAACCGACTGATTCTTAATCTAATTGATTGCCCTCCTGACTATCCACAACAAGAGACGCATTCCATGGCATGAGATTAAATAACACAATATGCACCAGTTACTAATTTAACGCTGAGTCGATCTTTTATTTTTTGGGGGGGCGGGGTGTAGGCTCAGAACCGGTTCAGATAATTGTCACCGGTGTGTTGGTCGTGTGTGGGAATCGAACTCTGGTTGCCGGGGATCATAGCCCAGCCGTGCGAAGCATTGTACCACCCCCACCCCCAAACACATCCACACACACACACGCGCGCGCGTGCTGACACACACGCTCGACGCAACATGATTCCAGGTAGATGCTCTCATTCTCAATTCTTTTAATTTTCATTTTCTTCAACTCGTTTCATGTTTCCCCCCCCCCCACCACCCACCCCGCTTCCTTCCCCCTCCACCGGTCGACCGATGCCACCGTTTGATGTTTCGTGACCAACCCGGCACGCACGCACAGGTGGACCCATTACAGCGGCCGCGCACGCGTAAGCACGTGTCTGGGGAAGCTTAGCGGCAGGTGGATCCTTTGCCCTATCCCTCTCCCATTAGCTTCGGTGGGGTGGGGTGGTGCAAGGGGGATGAGGGAGAGAGAGAGGGGGGGGGGCAGGTGGGGGGGCGGCTATAATTGTTTAATGCTGGCTCGTCATTTGGGTAATTGTGTAAAAGCGTGTTTGTGGGGCTAATTTGAGCCATTACTGCGTTAGCCGGGCCCGCACTTGAAAGGGCGGCTCGCCTTCTCGGCGAGGGAGTGCTTTCAATTAGGGTCGCAAATTCGCTCGTTAAGGAGTCGGTTTTGCGGGTTTCCAGGAACTGCAGAGTTCACTGATCTCGTGTAACTCCATCCAGACGCGACCGCAGAGTGTGCGACCTGGCGCCCCCCCCCCCCCCCAAACCGTCTTCATCGTAATCATTATCCTCGTCGCTCTCATCATTGTCCTCATTGTCAGTGTCGTCATCGCCAGCTTTGTCATCGCCTCATCCGAGACCCAAACATCGCGCCGCCTGCCTTTGACGTTCCTCCTCAAAGACGCCTGTGCAACAGTCGACAGCGTCAAAACATCACCAAACTGGTCGATGTGCACACATCTCCTCCACGAATGGAGCATTAGAGACTGAAGCCTACAGCAGGTCGATTGCGGCCATGCAACCCAAACTGTGGACCGTATAGCAAACCCGCTGGGGTCTGCGCTCCCTCAACAAGGGAGGAGAAACTGCAACAACTCTCTCTCCTGAAGCCCTCTCTTCGTGGATAGCAGATCTCGACACGGGCATTTAGCTCCTGAACACATTGCCCATCATGCGCCCGAATAATATTGTCATCATCGTCATCTCCGTCATCATCATCGTCGTCATCGTGTTCGTCGTTGTTGTCCTCTCCTTCACAGCTTTGTGTAAAACACAAACAGGGCGACGCACGACTTCTGACAGTGCCCCAAACACGAGGTGAGTGGCGAGTATCCGGTCAACCTTGGGCTGCGAGGCGGTCAGGAGCTGACACGACAGCAATGGATAATTGAATCTTTCCGTGCGGAGCTTTGCATATTGGTCCCTTTCATTAACGCATGCTTGGTTTGATGTTCTCCGTGTTTTATGGTATTCTCCCACTTGCAAACTCTCATTAATTGGCTCGTAACACCGAATATATATAGAACTGCAGGACTTGGAGGGAATTTTGGTGACGGCTCAATGAAATGGCCAAGCACCTGAATGTCTCAGGACACTTCCTGCAATGAGAGAGCCTCGGAACTTGCCGATATTTGATTGCAAAATTAAGGGCATCATCATTATTATCATGTACTTTATTCTTGACTGCATTTCTGTCCAGGCCTGCATTTGTGCGCAGAGCTCCTGTACAAGCCATCCCATGTCCACGTGCTGCACCTGTTAAGGGACGTTGCCCAACTGGCCTCAAAATCCAATACGTCCCACAAAGAGGAGACGGACACGACGCTCATCCGATTAGCACGGTCGGCGACGTACGGTGCGAAAGAAGATCAACATTTGGTAGATACTGCGAGGCGGCCAGGTGGCTCGGGGGGCGGGGTATAGAGCAAGCGGCTCGCAATCAATAGGTCACGAATTCCGACTCCTGCTTTGGGAGCTCCGCTCGGCCAATCATCACTCTGCGATCGATAAACAGGATCATAGGCGCCGACCTTTTTGTCACAATCTTGAGACTTGAATTTATTATCCTGCGCCAACACAAAAAAAATCTAACGATCAATCCCCGACAATATTTCCGAATGGATTCTTCATTGTCTCGTGAGCGCGTAAATGCCTGTGTGCACAATTTGAATGTTTTGCGTGAAGTGGACACCGGGAAAAATAAATTTCGAGGAAAAAAAAGAGACGAGGGAAAGGATGGACTGTGCTGATTGGCCAATCGCCGACCGTGTCACTCACAGCGATCAGAGGCACAGTAATAAAAATAAGAATAATGTTGATGGTGATAACGATGTCTGGACTCATAGCGGGCGGGCGAAGAGATTAATCCTCCGGCGGCGCAGTCACAGAGCAAACACCGTTAAATCGCGAGCAAATTTCCGGACGGGATCACCGTTTGACAGAGGGGGGGTGGGGGGGCAGACGGATTTACGAGCCCTGTGCATGCCACCAAGGAGAGATGATCGGTCGTGGGCGTGCGGTTTCTGAGGCACGTTCGCCGCCGATGGTAAAATCTCGCGGCTCGCGGGGGATCACCGGAACCGGGCCAGGGCCGACGAATGATGAGGCAAAAGCGCAGCCCTGAAATTGCTCGCACACTCGCTCGCACCGCCACTTGCCGGAACGAACTCCGCTAGAGAAGGGAGCTCTGGGTGGGGGAGTATTTTGCCTACAACTTCCCACGCTGGCCAAACGTCTCGGCTGCACTTTACAACGAGCAGACGCGACCTGGCGATCCACTAAACGTGGAATGCCCAGTTATACTGCGGTTTGAGGTGGGTCCCCAAGGGGGGGGGGGGTGGGGGGCATTAGTGGATTTAATACAAAGGTGTCAATTGCTTCTAACTGCCGCGCCAGCAGTGCAAATTGAACCGGCGACCTCCGGATTGCAAGTCCGGTGCTGCGAACCGTGACGCGGTTGGCACCTTCGAATAGCACGGTTGGCTACGTACGGTGCGAAAGAAGTTCAACATATGTACGTACACACGATGGCAGCCACCATCGTGCGAGGGACGCTTCCCCGTCAATGTCGGCGACACCTTGAAGGCACACTCGCTGCTGCGGTGATCGTCGGTTAAGGCACTGCACCATCGGTGCTCCCTCAGGCACCATTAGTGTGCTATACGTGTGTACAGACGTGATTTTTCAAAAGCACTCGAACCTTCTTCAGTGTGCCCTCTTTATCCCCTTCACTTTGATTCCGGGCGTGCCTTTAATAAAGGGCCGCCCCTACGGGACATCTGTGAAAAAGAGCTTTATGGCTCATCAGATTCCTCCAGTATTTATATTCTGATTCTGCTAATTGCCCGAGGTCAAACATTCATTTGGACGGCTAGATATGACCAACGCCAAAACCTACGCAGTGGTATTACCTTGCCCGAGGTGTGTATATATATATATATTCCTCAGTCCTAGGTTATACATATTCTGCTTCTTCTTGGTTCTTTCGGTAAAGTCACATAGAAGGGAAATAATAAAATAATAAAAAAAACATAATAAAATACAATTCTCACGACGTTTCGGCCACAACGCAAGCAGCCGTCCTCAGGTGAAGAACAGGGCTGTCGGACTTTAGCGAAAGAACCAATAAGATGAATACCTGCAGTCACGAAAGCTTTTAATTGAAAGAATTCTGATTAATAATGAAAAGCAACACACAAGTGTGACGAGTGAAGGAAGTGCTTCATCGCCATATGTGATGACCGTGACGTAACTCTTCGTAAGCGTGGACTTTTGGTCGACAAAATGGAGTGAAAGCTGGAAGGTGCTCAAACAAGCGTGGAGAGGTGTGTGCAAGTGTGACCCAGGTGTCAATCTAACCCTGGTCCCATGAGCTCTCACCTGGTTAAACAAGCAAACGAGCGCTTGTAACGCCCCTTGTAATGGCTCGCCATGCCACGGTGCTGTAGAAGTTGTCGTATTGGAGTTACACTGCGAGACGGAAAAGGGAACGCATGGATCATGGGACACACACAGCAAGTCGGAGACGGCACATTGAATGATAGAAGTGAGCGGGCTTAGACAGGACATGTCATGGGGAGAAGGCACGACGGCCCGGTAATCGAGAATAGGAATGTAATCTGGGCTCAGTTCATTATTCATAGCACACTTTCCCATACACCTCCGATTAGCACGGTTGCTATGTATGGTGCCAATGAAGTTCAACATACATACTTAACCACACAAACCCAAAGATACAGACAAAGATCTCCATAGAGCCTTTGACCGTTGTGGCGCAAAATAAAAATATCCCCTGAATAGCCCAAACAGACTTTTGGGGCATGATGGCCGGCATCGCACACGAGGGGGTGGGTGGCCAGCACCATGCCTTGCCACCGTTGTCTCCCTTGTTGCAGTGTGTACACATCACATGATGATGTTTACACATCATTTGAGGCTAAACCGAGCTAGGGGAGGCCCAGGACCGGTTCAGATATTCGTCACTGGTGTTGGCCATGACCTGGAATGGAACTTGGGTCGCCGGGTTCGTAGCGCAGGGCGCTCACCACTGCGCTACTGCTCTCGAAACACGGGCACACTGACACACACACACACATGTACATCCCCACACGTGTACACACACACACATACGGGGAGACAAATCCTAAGCCCCACCTGCCAGGCTTTTTTGAAGCCCGTGGTGGTGGGGGAGACAGGGAGATGCGGAGACAGCTGAGGAACAGCAAACATACCTGTGGTCTGCCCGTGGGTGGGCTTGTGTGGATGCACCTGCCCATCCAACACTGTGGTGGTGCCTGGGGCTCTGCCTGCCTACGTTGCTAGCAGAGGTCCCCCGCAGTTCACATTAATCCATATCCCTGGAGCCCTGCAAAGGGCGCTGTAACAATTAATCGTAATGCGAATCATAATAATAATGTCCTTCGTTTTTCCTAGTTGAAACTGTGATGTCGCAAGAGCAATTCTGTCAGCCTTCACAGGTCTCTGCTAACAGCACTTTTCCTCCAAGAGTCTAAAGGCGATATAGACATATGTGAGTGCGTGCATGTGTTAGAAGGAAACACAAGAGGCTCGACACACGTGGAAGGGCTATATTTATTTGCCACGTGCAGCTCCCAGTCTCGGCCGCCATCTTGTCCCCCTTCCTCTATCTCCCTCCTGTCTCTCTGCCCCTCCTCCAACCTTACCTGGCCCCTGCCCTCAACTAATCGCTCTTTGCCTCCTCTCCTCCCTCTGACATGTTCCCACCCCCTGTCCACGGATGTGACAGCTCTGCTATTCTGCTAAGGGTGCTTGCATGTGTGTCTATGGGTGAGTTGGTTCGTTTCTCAGTCCACGTGTCCTAGGGAGGGTCACGGCGGCAGCATGTTGAGGAGAGCGGTCCAGACCTCCCTTTCCCTGGCGACGGACTGCAGTTCTTCCTGTGGGAATTAGCAGGCGCTCCCAGGTTAGCCAAGTAATAGTCCCGCCAGCGTGTCCTGTGCCGGCCCCGGGGTCTTCGCCCAGTGGGTCGTGCCCGGTAGAGTTCCAGGGGCAGTCTATCGGGGGGCATCCTTACCAGGTGTCTGAACCACCTCAACTGGCTCCTCTCGAACCAGCGGCTCGACTCTGAGGCTCACGCGGATTACCAAGCTCCTCACCCAATCATGGAGAGTGAGGCCCAGAAACACTGCAGAAAAACCTCATTTCGGCCCCTTGTACCCGCCATCTCATCCTTTCGGTCATTACCCAACGCTCATGATTTTAGATGAGGGTGGGAATGTAGATCGACCTGTAAGCCGAGAGCTTTTTTCGAGAACTCAGCTCACGCTTCACTACCACAGAATTGTACAGCGCCCGCACCACTGAGGATGCCGTACTGATCCGTCGGCTGATCTCCCGCTCCCACATACTCGCGGAAAAGACCCCAAAGTACTTAAACTCCTCTGCTAAGAGTAACTATTCTCCTCTCACCTGAAGAGAACAATCCACCGTCTCCCGGGAGTGAACCATGACCCCAGATTTGGAGGTGCTGATCCTCATCCCAGCCGCTTCACACTCGGCATCATACTGTTCACGTGCACGCTGGAGATCACAGACTGACGAGACAAAGAGGACAACGTCATCTCAAAAAAGCAGCGATGCCACCTCCATACTCCTGTACTGGATACTCTCAATAATTTGGCTGCTCCTTGATATCCTGTCCATGTAAATAACAAACAGGTGTAGAGACAAGATGCACCCTTGGTGGAGTCCTAACACCTACAGTAAACAACTTTGATTTAATACCAAGAACACGAACACTGCTCTCACTCCAGAAATAGAGGGACCAGATAACACCTCCCACATGACATTGCGGGGAACACGGTCATATGCCTTCTACAAGTCGACAAAGCAGAGGTAAACTGGAGAAGCATACTCCCATGACCCCTCCAATATTTGTGATAGGGAAAAGAGCTGGTCCATGTTCAACGACCATGACAGATTCCTCATTGTTCCTCCAGCACTCTGGCTTACGCTTTACATGGGACGCTGAGGAGCGTGATTTCTCTATAGTTTGAACGCACCCTCTGGATCCCTTTTTTAAATCGAAATCATGACCCCAATTTAGCAATCTAGAGGTACTGTACCCGCCTTCCATGCAACATTGAAGAGGCGTGTTAACAACCTCCTACACTATCCAGCACTTTCAACAACTCTGGGTGAATTTCGTCCACTGCAGCAGCCTTGCCGCTACGAAGGCCCTCGACCGCCGCAGCGACTTGATCAGCTGTGATGGATCCAACTCCCCCGGCTGTTTCCAGGGCTGCCTCCTGAAAGGAGGGCATATCGACTGGGTTGAGGAGCTCCTCAAAGTGTTGCTTCAACCTCTCGACTATCTCCCTAATTGAGGTGAATGTTACGCCACCACCCTTACAGAAAACATCCTGGGCCACGTTCCTTCGACTCCTCCTAAGGCGTCAGATGGTCTGCCAGAACATCTTTGAGGCTGTCCGATAATTCCTCTCCATGGCCTCTACAAACTCCACTGTGTGCCCCAGGGCTTTCGCTTCAGCGACTGCTGCAGCGGCCGCCGAGTTAGGATACTTTTTTTCGAGCATAGCTCAGAAAAAAGCCTCGGTCTTCAACTTGAAAGTTTCCCTCAATACTGGTGTCCACAAAGCAGGCCCAAGGATTGTCGCCATGACAGGCACCAACTGCCTTCAGGCCACAGCTTTTCGCATCTGCACCCACAATCGAGGTCCTGAAAATCGTACGCTTGGATTCAATATCCACGACCTCCTCTGCAGTGCAGGAGAAGTTTTCCCGGAGGTGGAAGTTGATATTTTTCTGCACTGGGTCTTCCGCCAGACGTTCTCAGAAAACCCGCACTATTCGTTTGGGCCTTCCACGTCTATCTGGTCATTGTCCCAAGCGTTGGATCCAACTTACCACCACACGAGTGTCCAGAACATATGGCCTTAGGTCCGATGATACAACTATAAATTCAATCATGGACCTTCGGCCCAAGGTGCTCAGGTACCTAGTATACTTTTGAGCATCCTTGTATTCAGACATGGTGTTTGTTATTGACATTCCATGATTAGCGCAGAATTCCAATAACATCTCATCTATAGCTAGTGTCCTTCGCCAAGGTTCAGTCCATCTGAGACCATTCCTCCCCTGCCATACTGGCATCGCATCCGCCCCTCACCCTTCGTCCTGCGGATGGTGGGCCCACAGGACGGTACCACGTAACAGGTGCTTGCCAGCAAACACCGTCACCAGGCCTGGCTCCGGGGGTTTTGTCCCGGTATCCCTTCTCTGGGCGAAGTTCTTTGATTCTAAACCATTCACGAGGGTGCTTTTTTGGACCGGGTGAGTGTGTTGTGAATATTAGTGCGGACTCGGGTTCAGTTTCCACTGCTGGATAAATGGCTCTCACAAGCCACCGCCACCTCCTCTCACGGTCCTGTGATGTAACAATCCACCGAGTACCTGCACACAATATAAAAGTATCACTCCATCTCCGCGGTGGTCGTGTTCTTTGACAGGTATCATTCCTTGGCAATTGTTGTTATCTTTATTGTCAATGGACGTGAGTCATTGTTAAATGCCGGATATGGGCTGCAATGGGGGATATTTGTCAACAGCCTGTATAGCCACACCGTGTACATGCACACACACACACTGGGGAGCGGGAGTGCAGCGATTAACACATTGCGCTACAAACCCGGCGAGCTGAGTCCAATTCCCGCTCGTGATCAACACCAGTGATGATTATATGAACCGGTCCTAGGCCACCCCTAGGCAGACCCAGCCTCAAATGAGTACATAGTGTAGTGTGTAAACATCCCCACTCAGGAGACAAAGGCCAGGTGTGGTGCTGGCCACCCATCCGCTCGTGTACCGTGCCGGCCTTCATAGGTGTTCGCGAAACAACACTTTCCCCAACAGTCGTTCAAGGCTACATGGGGGAATCTTTGTCTTTGTGCGTGTACAGTTGACATTGGCAGAGCAGCGGCGAAGCGGTTATCAAAATTGTGCTGCGCAAAAAGAAGACCTAATTTCGATTCCCAACCACGGCTAGCATCAGTGGCGAGCAAAAAAGTTGAACAGGTCCCCGAAGGGAACCCCCCATCCACGCACGGAATGTCACCAACCCGCACCGATCATCGGGGTGAAGTATGGTATTTAAAAAAAAATGCGCTCGACTTACTCGGCATGGGGAGTCCTCATTAAATATTATGATATACTTTTGGAGCCGTGGGCGCGCGTTGAGCAACCTAGAACAACACACGTTGCGAGCGAGCGGTGCAAGCGATGCCAATGGCCGGGCCGCCTCTGTTCGACTGCGAGGGGGGAGAAAAAACAAGAGGGGCGAAGTTTTGCGCCAGTGGGAGACTGGACATCCAGGACGTGGGCCCCCGCGGGGTGGAGGGGGGGTGGCGGGGGGGTTGGAGAGGGGGGGTTTGATGATCGCAGTCCACCCGATGTCGTCCACAAAGCTCGCTGGGCCTCTGTCGCCATGAGGGTTTTCACAGTTTTATTTCCCAAAAGCCTCCTCCACCATGTAAAGTTGAATAAAAAAAAAACATCGTGGTTGCATGCCCACATCGTGCCAAGAGTTGCTCCTCGCGCCCGGGGAGATTCTTCACGCTTAGCGCTGACCGCGTCCATCCGCTTGGCTTCCAACTGCCAGGTTTAATTCATTGCTTGCCCACTGACGTTTGCCGTGGCTGAGAGTCGAACTCGCGTCGGCATGGGTTGTTGGTGTGGCACTGCAACTGACCAAATTTCACCAGGAACCCGAATTCAGTACCCCGGCTCTCCCCTCTCATCTCACTCTACTGCCCTCACACACGCAGTGATACTCAGTTCGTGAAGAAGCTCCCCACACGTGGACTGAAACGTCGGACATCAATAACGCATCTTACAACCCAAAGCTGCATGGGAGGGGAGTTCTTTGCCAAATATGTAATTTTTTCCTCCTGCCATGAATCTGTTCTGTTCCATTCAACATTCATATTTTAATTTGCTCTCTGGCTGTTTCGTGTGTTCGAGCCAGTTTATTATTACCCTGTCGGATTTCATTACAATACATTTTGTAACCTTTCTCTTCATATTTTTTTTCCTTCTGCCGCGCCATGGTGGGGGCACAGAGCCAAAGCTGGCCCCCCTCAATCGCTGGCGCCCGCTTGCTCGCTCACCCGCCCGCTCGCCCATCCACCCGCTCGCCCACCCGCTCACTTGCCCATCCACACGCTCGCCCACCCGCCCGCTCGCCCATCCACCCGCTCGCTCACCCGCCCACTCGCCCATCCACCCGCTCGCCCACCCGCTCACTCGCCCATCCACCCTCTCGCCCACCCACTCACTCGCCTATCCACCCGCTCGCCCACCCGCTCACTCGCCCATCCACCCGCTCGCTCACCCGCTTACTCGCCCATCCATGCGCTCGCCCATCCACCCGCTCACCCACCCACTCACTCGCCCATCCACCCACTCGCCAACCCGCTCTTTAGCCTATCCACCTGCTCGCCCACCCTCTCACTCGTCCACTCACTCGCCCATCCACCCGCTCGTCCACCCGCTCACTCGACCATCCACCCGCTCGCCCACCCACTCACTCGCCCATCCACCCGCTCGCTCACCTGCTCACTCGCCCATCCACCCGCTCACTCGTCCACTCGCTCACTCGCCCACCTGCTTGCCCAACCGTCTGCTTGCCCGCCTGCCCGCTTGATCGCCCATTCGCATACGCACTCGCCCACCTGCCCACTTGCCCACCCGCTCGCTCACCCAGAGGCTCTGTAGGCAGCAGCCGGCTAGCAGCGTGTAGAACTAGATTTTGTTTCTTGTTGTTGGAACGAGAAATTATTTGCTGGCAAGTTCCAACTCAGCGAAAATGTTGGCAAACTCAGCGCACAGGTGTTTACGGAGAATCTACGTCCACATCGAAACCGTGGACGCAAGTTAACCCTGAATCGAGATCGCACTGCTCACCGTCGTCACGGTCCTCCATGGATGCACCCCTGCCAACCTCTCCCCTCTCATCTCACTCTACTCCCCTCCACGCACTCTCTTACCTCTCCCCTCTCATCTCACTCTACTGCCCTCCACGCACTCTCTCACCTCTCCCCTCTCATCTCACTCGACTGCCCTCCATGCAGGCTCTTACCTCTCCCCTCTCATCTCACTCTACTGCCCTCCATGCACTCTGCTCCACGAACCAAAGCTTTCTGTCGAAGCCTCCCGTCAACCTTTACTCAGCAGGATGTCTCTCTTCTTGCTCTGCTGCCCCTGGTCTGAAACTTCCCTTCCCCAGTCACCAACGCTGCCGACTCCCTGCCCATCTTCAAGTCCGGTTCACTGCGACCAACCTTCTACCCTGCACAGGGTAGATTGTTGCTTGGGGGGGGGCCTTCATCCCGCAGTGGATTGAACATGGCTGTTGGTGGTGATGATGACGATGGTGATAACCCAGGAAATATCCTGTGTGATGAAATGTCTCATTTCTCACAGGTGTTGTGGAGCAGCTGACAGAGATCGCAGCAGCAAAGGATGAAATTACACAACAATTACAACGCCAGGCAAAGCATAAATACAAATTCGTCATCACAGTTATACAATTACTAATATATACGTGTAATTTTATATATGTATATATAAATAAATATTTTTTTTCATTAAAACCCAAAATGGTTTGCACAAAAACCTCCGGTTATGAAAAGACACATTTTGTCAAGTAAACCGGACAAAATTGACAATGGAGCAAAACGCTGCAAAGAAGCGTGGGTAGGAATACGCTTGGAATTGGCTCTGAGAGACGGGAAGAGGAACGCGTGGATTGATGCACAGGGAAGAGGATGAGACATCGTTATCGACTGCCAATGAGAGTGGACGGGTGGGCTTAGACAAGACACATCGTGGCTAGAAGGGACGGTGACCGACGGCTGAGAGTGACCACCTTCTATCCGTACGGCTGCTGATGTAGATGCAGAGCAAAAACTACAATGTCACGTTCAGTTGGTCAAGCCAGACAACAGCGGAGTGTCTCGCCCGTGATATGTCTCCTGCGTATTTGCCGATCGGGGCATTGCGTCGTTGTACGCTGTTACAGCCCATTCTGGATGAACCCACAGTCGCGCACTTACTGGAGACTTAATTTCTCATTTGTGCATCGGGTGTCCGCGTCTGCTGCTGCCATGGTATGTGCTGAGACTGATGCCGGAGTGGCAACCAATGGGTGGAACACGCCCAAGGGGGATGGCCTCCACGGAGATGGAGCGATGAAATCGGCTCGCGTGCAGGAGCTAGATGGGGGTGTAGCATCGCGAGAGGGGGATTTTGCCCAGCGATTGCTGACGGTGAAAATTTTACGGACATTTCTCAATCCACTGCTGGATGAAAGCCTCCAAATCCTGTCGGTCGTAGGGATTGTTTGACCATACTTCACCAGACTGGTCAATGCGGGTCGTGAATGGAGGCGGGTAGAAGAGGGGTGGGGGGTGCCCAGAACTGGTTCAGCGACACGTTTGTTAGTTAGCCGCAGCTGGAAATAGAATTCAGGCTTGCTGGTTTTGTAACACAGTGTGCCAGCCACTATGCCACCACTCCATCCGCTCAGGCAAATTCACCTTCTCGTATTCATGTTTAGGGCACTCATATAGAAATAAACATATCGAGTGAAACGTAAAATGGAGAATCGGTGTCTTACTTGGTTGAGGTGTTGAATGTTGAACTTTATTCGCACCGTACTTAGCTAACCATGCTCATCGGAGGTGTGGGGGAAGGACAACCAACTAAAAACTAAAAGCAGTTCTAAAGAAATGAGTTTTCAATCGAGATGATATGAAAGTACATAGCTCCAGTGGCTTCATAACATTGGAAGGAAGAGTGTTCCAGACGGTCACAGAAGCGCTTTTGAAAACGCGCGATGCAGTGGTGTCATTGGATACCTGATACATAAATAATTACGTCTAAAATAGCAGCAGGAATGTTAAAGGTAAATATTTACGCTTGCATAAAATGTTCATTATATGATAAATGCATGCATATTGGTCTTGGCACAGGTTAAATTGCTAAAAACATTTTCAGTATTTCACAGTTCGTCCTTGTACCCTTGGCTTCGTGCTTTGAGATTTTGGAATGGCCAACGCTGCCGTGGGTAGTGCATCACGCTGTGTCAGAGAGGGGGCCTGGAAGGTGACCTCTTAAAACTCATCACTTCAAAAGGCCCTTTTTCCCCACACTATGAGCAAACCGTTTCATGCACTGCAAACATTGGCACGTGTCAATCAAACTAAATAATTACGTGTTCAGAGTTGGAATGACCGAATTAAGTTAAATATTGAATTTGATGTGATTGTGGTTTCACATGTGGATCTTGCTGACCATTTAACTTATCAGCTCACACTCGTTATTCATAAGGTAACACTCATTACACAAAAAAGTGCTTGCCACAAATGAGCCACAACACCTTGCTGATCCACGCCAAGGAGCATAAACCATCACGCAAACTCCGGTCATTTCATTCTCGCAGCGGCTTTCAGCCAGCCATGGGACACAGATGGTCACTACATCGCCCGCTTGCAGATGCGCTTCTTCAGCTATCTGGAACGCTCTTCCTTCCGATATTAGGAAGCCACTGGAGCTAGGGACTTGTAAATCTAGGTTGAAAATTAATGTATTTAGAAATGCTTTTGGTGTTTAGTTTGTTCTTTCCAGCACCTCCGATTCGCATGGTTGACTTCGCACGTTGCGAATGAAGTTCAACATACAGTACGTACAATTACTTTGAGAGCCTTTTTTAATTGTGAGCGGCTGAAACATGGTTTCGAATCCAGGCTCGCAGCCACGTGTGGCTCAGCGCCCTGACCCCTGAGCCACATGGCAACGCAGTGTTATATTCACACTCCATCATTTTAGAACAGCATCACCATCAGCCATGACCAATCCACTGCTGGATGAATGCCTCCTGTAGCTCTCATCAGCCCCCACTGTTATCGGCGACCACATTTGATCACGTTGTCTCATGGTCCCAGGTTTGTTTAATTAATACAAACGTGGCGCAAAGATTCACACTATCGGCAAAAAATTTTCATCTGCCAATCATAACACAACTCCATGTACACGTCCCATCTTGAGGAACAAGGATGCTGCCTGTGTTGTCACGGTGCGCCCACTTGACTTGTAATCCAGAGAGCCCTCCTTCGGTTCGACTCCATGTCCCGGCGCGGCAGTTGAAACTTCGGTGCAAGTTTCTAAACCCAACCCCCCTTCCCCTCCACCTCCCTCTCGCCCCCCTCCACTGCCTCCATCCACCCAACGGTATAAATGTGTATGCCGCAGCTAAGCCGGCGTGTGTGGTGGGGAACAACGTGTGAGTACTCCCACATACTCAGCGGTATCTTCTTGAGCATGGAAGAGTAGGCCGAATGTCCTCTGGAGGGGTGGGGGGGGGGGGCCCTAACGCTCCCCTCTTGTGGTGGAGGAGGCCCTTTCGACAGCGGTGCCCGCGGGCAAGGAAGTTACAGAGCAGCACCTTGGCGTTGCCCTTGAGAAACAGCAGCGCAGTGTAATTTGCGGCGGAGACAAATTAACCCAGATGTTTGTCATCCAACCTTTTTTTCTCCCCCCCCCACCACCCCCTCCTTGAATATTTCTCACAAGGAGGGGGTTGTTATAATAAGCAACAAATTGCCGCTGCTGCTGCCGCTGCTGCTGCACAGTGGTGGCGGCTGCCGCTTGATGCGGGTGGAGGGTTGCCAAGTTGGAGGAGCGCGCTTCATGAAATGTTTTAATGAGCGCGGAATGTTTCTGTTCTGATCAGGGTCCCCTCAAGAACGCTCGGGCGAGCTGTGACAGTTCCTTTGTGTGTCAGCTCTGTTGAAACGCGGGGAAAAAAGGTAATGTTCTGACAGGAAGTTTTATGCGTGCAACCCAGTATAAACCGTGTATTATTATTTATTATTATTAGTATTTTTGAAAGCACCAAATTTCTTTATTATTTTTTTGAAATCTTCAGCCGAAAGTTTTGACTTCCCCACGTAGCTGCGACGTGTGCAGTTGAGACATTCGTTTATTGTGGTTTGCGAGGAGCAAAGCATTAACGCGATGCCCATTTCCTGCATGGAACCCTGACCCAGCGGTGAGAATTAGACGTGTCTATCTCAGGAGCGAGTCTCGATGTAGTCCGACCGCCGTTGACTTTGCCGACAACGTGACACTCGTTGACCCCGGAGGGACGATGGTTCCGAAAGATCCCAGAAGCGAGCGTTTGAACCCCATTGCGAGCTGCTCACTCGACCGGCTGGGGCCACCAGGCCACGTGTTACCATTTGCATGCGGACTGCATGATGTTTGTACATGTGTGTGTTGAACTTCCTTCGCGCCGTACATAGCCAGCCGTGCTAATCGGAGGTGCGGGGTAACGACAACAAACTAAACATGTCTAGCAGTTCTAAGCAAATTCGTTTTCAAGATGTGCATAGCTCGAGTGACTTCCTAATATCGGACAGAAGAGCGTTCCAGACGACCACAGAAGCGCATCTGAGAGCACGTGTCTTTGTTTGATGGCTACCCAAAAGCGATATTCGTAAAGTGACTTCTCCGTGCGCTAACATCCATCGAATAGACCCAAAGGGGCCCCATGGCATTCAGCTTCCTTAAAAAAAATTATTAAGAAACGAAAAATGTCTTATCAAAGGTAATGGTGGGTGAAGGGGGGGCGTGTTGGGGTGGTTATGGGGACACGCTTGAGTTTGTGCCGACTTGTTTTTTTTTGTTCGCAGGCGCCAACGTTTCTTTGTGTTTTAATGAAGCCGTCAGACAATGTTCGGCTGCCCGCGTAGAAGTGACGTGCGCGCGCTCCGGCAATGTCTGAGCAGTGGACGAATGCGTTTGTATCCAAATTTGCATAGGCAATGAGCACTCTTTTTTTGCGATGTGATTCATCGATTTGGTCAAAAGGTCACGTTGACATCCACCGCCCCAAATACTTGAGGTTAAAGTTATTTTTTTTAAGTAAAATAAAGCTCTTATGAAATGTAATAAAAGAAAAATAAATGAACTTGTGTGTATAATGAGAGGCTGTGTTTTTTGGGTCTGATCATGCAAAGGTTGGGCAACACTTCACTCCACGAGTTTACGCGAAAAACTCAACAACCCGCAGTGCTTTATTTATCCACCGCTGGCTCAATGCCAACGCATAAGAGAGAATGAGGGACAAATGCCGGTGAGAATGGGCGACGATGCCAAGAGAATGAAACGCCAGAGGGAATGAAATAAAAAGCCAGACAGAATGAAAAACAATGCCAGGGAAAACGAAATTCTCGAGAGGGTGCGCGGACAGAGCTCGAGAGAATGATGAACGATGGTAGGCGTAGTAAATTCAACACCGGAGGTTATGAGAGACAATGCCATCAAGAGAGAGAGAGATATAGACTTTACTCCTGCACAGAACAATTGCATGGGAGGCCTTGAGGTTGAAAATTGAAAGCGCTAATCGGCACACCTGCCTCACCTTGACTGTGGGTCATAGGTCACGTGGCCCCGTGTTGCCCCCCCCCCCCTCCTCCACCACAAACCGGATGTCGTCCAAGGTGCACATGCCGAAGTCCCTGAACTTGATCGTCGCTCGCCACGGGACGAGAGTTCAGATAACGAGGAGGCGTGGGGAGCTGTAGCTCAACTAAACTAATTATTATTTTTTTACCAGGTAAGGCCCACTGAGGTATATAGCATCTTCACTAGCGACCTGGCCGAGATAGCTGATCACGTGAAAATGTTTAGCAGCCAACTACTCCAAAAGCACGTTTCTCAGTGTGGAGTGAAAAACCAGAGGAACCAGAGACAATTCCACGCGATCACAGGGAGACAGACACGCAAACTACAAATATACAGACGTCAGGCTTGTGAATCGAACCCACGACCTCCTGTATACCAGGCGAGGAGGCAGTTACTATCTCGCCACCGTAGCTGGTGGTGGTTGGGGGTGCGGAGTGGGTGGTGGTGGTAGGTGTGAAGCGGAGGCATAACCACCTCTGGGTGTCTGGCTGTCCGCACACCCACCACCCCCCCGCCCGCCCCGACATGTTTAGACACAGACGCTTGATTGAAGGGGCCGATAAGCTCTGAAGATTTTCTTTCGGGTGTCCAGCCCCAGGCTGAGGTCGGCAGTGGCAGAATATTGCAGAGGAAGTGACACGGATAGATAGATACGTTAAACAATTGTACATAAACTCGAACAAAAAGAACAGAATAATATTGACCCTTTTTTTTACCACCGCAATAGCTAAAATAATACCGTGAAAGGATGGCTCGCGCGTGCAAACACAGAGCTGTCAAATCATAGTTTAGATGTGGCTAAGAGGCGCAGAATCGGTTTTTTTTACGTGAAGATCGATGGAGGTTCCGAGTGTTTCGCCCTGCGACGAGGTGATGACGAGGTGATGTGAAAGTTGATTGCGCCGATGACGGCAAGCATTGGAACGCAGCGTGGCACACGGACGTTCGGCTCAGTGCTGAGCCAGCAGTAGCAGCCATTGGCAGTGTAGATGTGACGCCCCTTTAGTGCAGCAGTGCAGTACAACTCCCGTTTACCGCACTGGCTTTCCTTCGCTCGCACCTCTGAGTCGCACGGTTGGCTGAGTACGGTGCGAAAGAAGTTCAACGTACATACACCTGGAAGGCTCTTCCTTCGGATATTAGGAAGCCGCTGGAGCTATGCACTTTAGAATCTAGATTGTTTTTGTTTGTTGCCCTTCGGCCGCACCTTCGATTAACACGGTTGGCTATGTACGGTACGAAAGAAGTCCAACATACATACACCGGCGAGCATGCCTGCCATAAGCAGCAGAGGTTGTATAGCTGCGACGATTTGCGGCAGGCTCACGCCGAGCGAACTGCAGTTTTAAGACATTCACGTCATCGCCGCTCGAGGTCCGGCAAAGCACAAAAGCCAAACAATAAAAAGGGAAGCTGATACCACGATCGATAATATAATCGTCATTCTGTGAAAATTTATATCACGGACACCCTACCCACAACTTCCAAAGTGCGGTTGTTTACCTTTGGGTGTTTGGGAGCGGGGGGGGGGGTGTCAGGCCTTCAGCAACAGCAACATCAAACAACAACCTGCCCAGCCACCGCCCGGCTCGGCAAACACATGTTATCATCTGGCTGAGCTCACCGAACCTTTGGCCACATCGAACGAGGAGGCCTCTCGCAGGTTGGGGAGATAGGCGGAGATGCCTGCGTGGTGGGAGACACATGGCGGTCAGAGGAGAGGCAAGCCAAAGGCATTGACACAGGCTGTAGCTCTGTGCCCACACTCTCTCTAGAATGTCGTTTTCACTGGCATTGTCTCTCATTCTCACCGGCATGTTTCTCATTCTCTCTAAAGCTGCCCACTCATTCTCCCTTAGCATTGGCCTTCAGGCAGCAGTGGATAAACAGGTGGTCCATCTGTCAGTTATCTGCATCTGCCAGTCATCTCAGTCCACCCATGGCACCTGGGTCTGTCTCGTGACTTCCTGCCAACGAGCCTTCGACGCTTCGAGTGGCCTCAAAACAGTGCACCTAGCCTGGCACAAGCGTCGTCGTGGCGAGATGGAGCAGTGGAATTCCATCGCAGGATCGTGAGAGATGGCCGCCGTGGCTTGGGGAAGGCATTCATCGAGTATTGGATTGACCGTTGCTGATGATAATTATGTCATAGTGTGCGTGCGTTGTGTTTTAATCATGAAATTACACACATTTTAAAACAATGAACAGGTTATACGTTTAACAAGCCCTTGTTCAACCCACTGCTGGATGAAGGCCTCCCCAGGCCGCATTGGTTGCTGGATCACACTGCACCACCTCGGTCAAGTTGGGACATCGCTTGCCGCTGACTGTGAGCCACGACAGGGAATCCAGGCGAGACGGCTGGATTCATCGCGTGCTTACCACGGCACCTCACGGAATATATAAAGCATCGTTGAAACAATATTTCACATGGCACGTATTTTACATTGCTGTCCGGTTAAGTGTATTAAAAACCAGCGCTGGTGGGAAACAGGGCAGCTGAGCGTGCTTATTGCTGGCCTCGATAGGCGCTCGCCAACAGCACTTGTCCCGGCGGTCTCAAAGACGACACGCGGGGAGGTCTTCCTCGTTGATTTTCGTGGCGTGCGCGTACGCACAAGTTTGGCGAACGGTGGCGCAGCGGTTAGCGCGCTGCGCTGTGAACCCAGCGACCCGCGTTCGATTGCCGCTCGTGGCCAACGTCGGTCACGATTATCCGAATCGGTCCCGGGGCTCCAGTAGGTCGACTCGGCCTCAAATGAGTACCTGTTGTGGTGCATAAACATCAGCACTGGGAAGACAAAGGCGTTCGGGCGTGTTTATAGCCACCCACCCTCCATCATGTGTCGTGTCGGCCTTCGTAGGTGCTCTCTAACCTCACGTGCCCCCACAGTCTGTTTAGGCTATACAGGGCATCTTTGTAGGTATACCGACAGTGGAGCCCCCTATTTCAAGCCCCCCCCCCTCTGGCCAAGATGAAAATGGCTCTCAGCCCCAGTTCAAATGCCCCCGATTATTTTCTTAGCTCGGAAAATGACCCCTCGTAAAAAGTCACCCTTCATTTGTGACCACTTTCGGCCCACAGAGGAGGAGGGGCGGGTTGCAGGATGGGGGGGGGGGAGATGGGTGGAGGGGGGGCTTGATTAGAATAGCTAACTTTACGAGCTCCGACTTGGAAACAAACATTAGTCCCCCCCCCCCCGCTCCCTTTCTTTTGACATTTATTTTCGTTGCAAAATTACATTTATTTTTATTTTTCTCCTGCTTATTTTATCGGCGCAGTGTCGAAACGCACTCAAGATTTCTCGAGAGCGCGACGGGCACTCGCGCACAGCGGCCCCAGCGTACGCAGCACACGGGGGGGGGGGTGGGTGGGGGGGCACGGCCGGCCTCGTAGGAGGGCGGTGGCGTGGTATGAATAATGTACGCACACGTGCTCGCACTCGTTGCACGCACACGCGCTCGCACTCGTTGCACCCAGTTTGCAATCCGCTCACCCCTGGCCCTCGCATCATCAATGCACTTATTCAGGGCACATAATGGATATCGCCTACTTACCCGAAATGGGGTCAACGGTTCACCTCCCTCGGCCACAATTTTTCCAGGGCGTTTTTGTCGTAAAAAGCGTGCAGTCTTATGCTGCACGAGCGTGCCGTTTAAACCCTTCACCTCCCCCCAACGCCCCCCCCCCCACTCCCCGCCACGACATTATCACAGTTGGCTTGAGTCGTAACCCGCAAATTAAATAAAATAATCCTACCAATCGTTGTCATCAAGAGTCAGGGTCAATGCCAAGCCATCTCCACCACAGCAAGCGCTGTCACAATCCCTTTGATGACGTCGCTTGTGCCAGGCTAGATCCACTCTGAGGCCGCGTGAAGTGTCTAAGGCTCACTGACAGGTCACGGGACAGACCCAGGGGCCATGGGTTGACTGACATGACTGGCAGATGCTCTAGCTGTGCCTCCTACTGTGCCAACTTCCTGAATTTTATCCGCCCGGTGCTCCGCGCTTTGTTGTGAGCATCGCTCCTCTGCCCTCTGTTGTTGTTGGAGGGCGACTGCCTCTAACTGCCCAGTAGAATCCTTCACGAGCCTCCTCCATAGAGGCCCATCTTGACTCCGCTGGTACCAGTCGTCGGCAAGTCCACTACGCTCCACATCCCACCACACACACACACGCGGCTCCATCACACATTAACAGAGAGGCAGAACACTTTGGACCGACATCAGTGTCCGCCGGTAACAGCGGAGGTGGCCCTATCTGTTAAGTGCCTGCGGTGCTTCGCTAACCCGCGCGGTTTTGACCCCAGAAAACCCTCCCTTTCCCAAAGCCATAAAGCTCACAGCGGCGCGCACATGTTGACGCGCACGTAATTTAGTTCCCAATATCTCGGCAATGTCCATTTGGTGGACCGATGCCGCTCCCAACGCCCCGCCCGCCTGACCATCAGCCGACGGCGGCCGGCGGACGAGACTGGCAATGGAATGGCAGCCCCCCCCCCCCGAAGGAGGGAACGCACCCGGCGGGTGGGTCCGCGCGTGCGGAGATGAGCTCGCGTTAAGGAGCAGCGACGTTGATCGAGGCGGGACCGGATTGGCAACGGCTTGGGGGAGACCTTCATCCAGCAGCGGATCGATCACGGCTGATGATAATCGATTGTGGGTAAGTGTTTGGGCTTCCCTGCGACCGTGGCAACGCGGCGCTCCGCAAGACGCCCGCAAGTAGCCCCAGCGTCGCCGCACGCCGCCCATGCGCGCCGCTGCTGGAGGCAGTTTCGAATCTCGAGTTCATCGGTTGCTTGTTGAGTTTTTTTTTTGCTTTATTGCCGTGTTATACTTTGCGGCTTTGCGATAACCACGCCGTCGTATCGGCTCAAGTTTGTGTGACCCCCCCCCCCCCCACCACGACATCGTGCCGATAGCGCTATTTCAACACTTTCCCTACACCTGCCTCGTGTGGTTTGCGCTGTTTGTCCATTTGCGGCAATGCCACCCCCCCCCCCCCTCGCCGCACCGCGCGTTGTTTGCGAACGTGACCCGCGCGCCGTTTTTTCTCTTTGCTCGCTTTTTTTTTTGTCAAACCCGGTTCCTCCGATACGACGACAGTTTAGCGCTCTTCGCCCCAAACCGAGGAGTGCGAAGGGGGAGGAGGTGGGAGGTGGTGGGGGAGGGGGATGGGCCCAGGGAAGGTATCCCAGTAGGGAGGGGGGGCAGTACAAAACCACCATCGTCGAGTCAAGGTTCTATTACCACGCAAATGACCCATTTAGGATTATACACAGCGACATTGCCCCCTGCTGGCAGACCGCAGCGCTTGGGCATTTGTTGGCAGCGTCGGCTGCCCGAGCGAGCTGATGCACCCAATGGCCTCCTCTCGTCCGTCGCCGTAGTTCTGACGTCGAGCTAGTTTAGTTGTCAGCCGTTTGTGGCTCCTCTTCCATGCGGTTGCGGTCTCCCGCGGCCGACCTCGCCGCTGCCGTCTTCACGGTGGCGGCGCGCTTAAACGAGCGTTCCCACCTTTGCCTGCTGCTCCGTCGCCAGTCTCGTCCATTGGCCGTCGTGGCCGCTCTCGATGTGTCCTGCCCACGGCTGCGAACATTTCTCAACCGGTCATTATGACGTCTCTGATCGGCAGATGCTCTCCGATCGATGTGTTCCTCTGTTTCTTAGTGTCATGTCAAGCGTGCATCTTTTTTTCTGTTTCCATGTCCACTTTCAAGCTTTTGTTCCATTTCCATTGTGAGTATCTGTGTTTCTAAAGGTAATTAATTAGTAATCTCCCATCATTCAATAAGCCCTCACATTTGGTGACAATTTGGATTGCAATATGATTATTATTATAAATTGACACAATGTCACATTTTCATCGAATAAATGTATTTAAAAGAAACATTCACCTAACCTTAAATTGAATGCTTTGCATTTCACTTTGTCTCTGCATCCATACCCCGATGATCCAATCACTGCATCAAAAACACCGACCTTAGATTTACAAAGCTAAGCAGGTTTGAGCCCGGCTAGTGCTTGGATGGGTGACCGCCTTGCACACCAGGTTTGCCGTACGCCTCATCGGCAGCGTACTTACATGGCCGTCAACGGAGGACAGCACCAGCAACATTCACTGTACTTCTATGCTCCCCCCTTACCAGCCCGCACTGACCACCGTTGTGAAGTAAGGTAAAACATATATGCCTCGTATCGCGGCATGGTGTGGGGGAGTGGCCCTCATCCAGAAGCGGTTTGTGCGTGCACACCGCAAAAAAGAACGCAACGATGTGAGAGCTGAATCCAGTGTTCTTCATCGCGAGGCCCGTGGGCCACTCCGTGGTCGTCAGTGCGGCCCCCGACAATACACTAATGGTCAAACGCCAACGGTTTCAGATGTAATGCGGCCCTCACACTGATGATGTGTCATCGGCGAAAGTGACACCCCTCTGAAAATTAGTGAAGAACACTGAATAAGAACACCGAGTTCCACCGTTGGCCTCGTAAACTCGCAAATCAAATTGTTAGTGGGCGGCAAGCAGCTGTTGCATTGCCTCCTGACCTTCCTCGGGCATTGGGGAGGCCTTCATCCAGCAGTGGATTGACGAAGGACTGTACGCTACGTGCACTATTCCGCCAAGTGGGGTCCTGTGGCAGTGTCAAGAGATTTCATCGGTACGGCATGATCCAGCCATTGCAACATCCGACATTCAAGATGTTAACACTGTTGCGGAATATATTTATTCAAGTCATACCAAATGTCATTTAGCAAGACATTTTTGGTAAACATTTTATTTTTTACGTATTTATCTCTCGCATGCGCTTGGATGACATGTTTATAACTCATGCTGCTGATTGTGGATATATTAGACAGCAGTTGAAATGACCGGTGCAAGTTCACTTTGCCTCTGTCAACACAGCAGGATAAGTAATATTTTGAAATACTTTTTTTTTAAACACGCTTTAATGAAATGTACCGTACGAGTAATGGCAGAACTCCACACTCCAGGAAGTGGCCCTGAAGCTTGCCATAACGTCAGTGGCCGTGGTGATTTACAGGCAATGTCAGTTGAGCGTGGACAATTAGACCCAAGGCGAAATATAACACATAAAAAAGATAGGTTAAACATTTTATTTTTTATTTTTTATGATAGAATATAGTATTGTCATCAGTATATGACATAAGTATACCAAGTTTGCAGTCGATACCATATTGGGAAGTGGGTAAAAATTGAATTAGAAGATTTGAGGATACAACAACAACAACAGAGTGAGTTAATGGAAAGCGTGCAAAAAGATTGTTTAAAATATATACAGTATATATATTAATGATAGAATATGGTATTGTCATCAGTATGACATAAGTATACCAAGTTTGCAGTCGATACCATATTGGGAAGTGGGTAAAATTTTTAATTAGAAGATTTGAGGATACGACAACAACAACAGAGTGAATTGAATAAAAGCGTGTAATAAATGGGTTCAAATACAGTTAGTCGGTCAGTGGTGGTGGGTTCAAGTGTGGGTACACCCACCCCTTACAAGATGTCTCGTCAGAGTAGAAGAGTAGGCCAAAATCACTTCTAGAGGGGGCTCTCTGGAGCTCGATCACTCGGGTGGAGGTGCTTCTGTCAGCAGTGGCGTGAGCAAAAAATTGCCCGGCTGCGACTTTATCTTTGGTAAATCCATAAATGACGTCACGCACCTAGGGGGGGGGGGGTTGAGAAATGTGACGTCACATCAAAATGCGCAATTTTAAATAAATATAGACAACACGTTAAATAGACGTTTTAATAAATGTTTTCTCCTACAACATCAGAGTGCAACGCCACATTAAATACGCACTACAATGACAATAGTTTAAAGCGATTTGAAGCATGTTTTATTTTCAAAATGGAAATATGGTTTGGGGGGGGGGGGGGCAGAGCTTTGTGACGTCAAATTTGAGTGGGGGTCTGACTTTTTGTGACGCCGTGTGACGAGGGGGAGGGGGTCAAAAATCGTCAAAAATCGCGTGACGTCATTTATGGACGGCCCCAAAGCACATTGAGAACGTTTGTTTAAAAAACTTTCCCAGTCCAAATATTTTACGGCCAAGGCTAAACTTTTGACACGCCACCTATTTGTGGGGTGCGGAAACTCTTTCCGCACCCGGCACACCCCATCCAGTATACCCCCTCCCCGTGGCTGTGGCTGTGCCTGCTGGTCACATGTCTTTCCTAGCTCACCAAATATCCGGTGAGAAATGGAGCCCCACTCATATTTGTCACCCGGCCTGGTGGCACAGCGGAGGAGCGGGGCGGCTCGCAATTAGTCGTAGAGTTTCGGGGTCAAACCTTGGCTGGGAGCTTGCCTCATACCGTCATCCCTCCAGGGGTCAATAAAACGAGGACCGCTTTCTGTCGAAGTCAACATTGGTCGTTCTCTGGATAGACGTTACACCTGCCATGCAATAGGGATGTGTCATTTGGACCACTAGCTTTGCTGCGCTGTGAGCAGGAGATGAGCACCGTTGCGTCGATGCATCATCTAAACAGCAGCAGATCAATGACTTTAGCAACAACAATAAAATGAATATTTCGATTGAAAGCTTTCGTGACTGCAGGGATTCATCTTCTTGGTTCTTTCGATAAAGTCACGTAGAAGGGAAATAATAAAATAATAAAAATTAAACATAATGGCGTGAGCAAGAAATGACGTCACGTACCTGGGGGGGGGGGGGTGGGGTAAGACATTTGTGACGATGTGTGACGAGGGGAGGATTTGAGAAATCTGACGTCACATCAAAATGCGCAACTTTAAATAAATATAGACAACACGTTCTACTTAATTATTATTATTTTATTATGTTTCATTTTTTTCTTATTTCCCTTCTACGTGACTTTACCGAAAGACTGTGGCACGTCCACACCCACTCACGTCATCCCACGGGACACCTTTGCATTTGGCGGACATCCCTGGAGCCGGCGACGGTGACGCCGACGTAGTCGGGCGTCGCTCACGGCGAGTGATCTCCGCTCCGTCCTTCCCTTCGCCGCTGCCGCGAAGCGAGCAGAAGTGGCTCTGGCAGCGTCGCATGATGGTGCCGCTGGCAAGGGTCTCCCCTCCCTCCCGCTGGCCGCCGCACTCTTGCGGAACCGCAGGGTAATGACTGAGGACAGATGAAAATGCTTTGATCGTAGTGGCGTGTGCCAAAAGCATTGATTGCTCACTAAATTAAAAATTACTTTACATTCAAAGGCATAATTATTTACTTATTTTCACCACCCCCCCCCCCCCCGTGAGTGTCACTCTGTGTGTGTGAGGAGGTGCTTGCTAACAGCACTTGCCCCAACAGAATGTTCAGGCTCTACGGGGAATTTCGATTTAAAGCTTTCGTGACTGCAGGGATTCATCTTCTTGGTTCTTTCGGTAAAATCACGTAGAAGGGAAGTAATAAAATAATAAAAATATTATCATATAATTATATTATTTTATTACTTCCCTTCTACGGGGAATGTTCGCCTTTTTCGTGTGGGGAGCGGTGGCGCAGTGGTTAGCACGCTGCACTACGAACCCGGTCACAGAGTTCCCGCTCATGGCCGACACCGGCGTGGATTATTTGAACCGATCCTGAGCCTCCCGTCGGTCGACTCGGCCTCAAATGAGTACTTGCTGTAGTGTGCAAACATTGCCTACTGAGGAGACAAAGGGGGGTTGGGCATGGTTGTAGACAGCCACCCCTTGTGTGCCATGCCCGCCTTCGTAGGTGCTCGTGAACAAAAGACTGATTCTAGATTTGAAGCTTTCGTGACTGCAAGGATTCATGTTATATATGTGCATGCTGTCTGTTATGACGTATCGATAATAAAAAAAATATATACGTGGGCAACGACAAAGGAAATGGAACAAAGGCTGAAATGTGCACAGAGAAGCATGCTGGGGATTCAATTGAGACCGAGAAACGCGCGCTCCAGAGAACAAGCGAATATCACACGCGTCGCTTTCACTGTCAAGGGAAGGCAGCGGCGCTTGGGCAGCAGGGACGATTGCCGATGGACGAGGCTGGTGCCTGAACGGCAGTGAAGACGAGGGAATAGAGAGAGCAGAGAGGATGACAACTGCACGGACGGAGTTGATCAGAACAGCTCGAGAGCAAGAGTGAAATGGGCTATTGTATGGCGACAACATGAGGAGGCCCTTCATTCTAGATTTGAAGCTTTCGTGCCTGCAAGGATTCATATTCTTAGGTTTTTTCGGTAAAGTCACGTAGGTAAAACATTAAAATTAATAAAAGTAAAATAAAATAAAAATCACGACGTTTCGGAGGCAACACAAGCTTCCGTCTTCAGGTGGAAATTTACTTGATACAGCTGTCGTGGCTGTGACGGTTCCACCTGAAGACGGAAGCTTGTGTTGCCTTCGAAACGTCGTGATTTTTATTTTATTTAACTTTTATTAATTTTAATGTTTTACCTACGTGACTTTACCGAAAAAACCTAAGAATATGAAAACAAAAGGCTGTTCAGGCCACACGGGGGATGTTTGTGTATGGTGAGTGGTTAGAGTGCTGCGATATGGCAAACGGAGTTCGATTCGCAGCCACGGATCAAATAAGTGAAGGAGTGATTTCTGAACCGGTTCAGGGACCTTCCCTATGTCGACTCGACAATAAAAGTGTGCCTGGCACTGGGGAGACACAGCTGGGCTGGCCGTGGTGCCGTGCAGGCCTTCATACATGCTGGCTGACAGCACTAGCGCCAACAGTATATGTAGACTATGTGGTTGATTTGTTTTTGTGTATGTGTGTTTAAAGTGTTGGGTGTGTGTCTGTTTGTGCATTCGGGAATTTGCGTGTGCATGTATGTGTATGGAACACGTATGCGTGCCTGCATACGTGTCAGCCATGGTGGATTTTTGTCGTGATTTATTATTTTATTTCTATTATTATAATTACTATTATTTTTATTATTTATTTTTACCTACGCTACTTTACCCAAAAAAACCTAAGAGTATATACCATACTGCTCCGCGCAGGTCAGCGCGGGTTGGTGAAGAGAGAAGACCCAGAGCCGGTTCGGTGATAGCTCTCCACTCGAGTTCACCGTGGTCAGGAAGCAAACTCATGTCTCCAGGTGTATAGCTCTGTGTGCTAACCGCTGCGCCACCTCTCCTCTCTACACAGCATTTACCATAACAATTTAATGTTTATTTTATTTTATTGACTACTTGGTGATGCAGATTTCCCCCGATTAATGACAGCCCTGCGGTCTCGAAGGCAGTCGCAATTGAGCCGTGAATTCAAGAGCGTGTTGACACACGCGCACACACGGAATAGACATCCCCCAAATATAGCCTGGACAGATTCTTCGGGCAAGTGCTGTTAGCGAGCACCTATGAAAGGCCGGAACGTCAACACGAGGCCTGTGGGTGGCCAGCACCACGCCTGTCCGCCCTTGTCTCCCCATTGCTGATGTTTACACACCGAAACGGACACGAATTTCAGGATGAGTCGGGACTGGTAAAAAATATTTACTTACTGTTGTTATTGGTCGTGAGCGGTAAGCAAACTCCGGTCACCGGGTTCACAGCGCAGTGCGCTAACCGCTGCTCTGCCGCTCCCCACGCGCGCAATGCAACAATAACCACAGTGGTGGTGACGTCACCGCGGATCTTTTTGCCAGGCTGCGTGCACTTTGAGGCCACGTGAAGTAGTGTCAAATGCTCGGTGACAGGTCACGGCACAGGGGTTGTGTGACCGAGATGACTGGCAGATGGCACCATCCGTGGTGCACAAGCCACCACGCCTTCGCCCAGGCATCAAGCCCAACTCCTGCCCTTGCATGCCGTGTGACCCGTGGATGCACTCACTGTCACTGGGAGGAGGAGAAGGAGGAGGGGGGGACGGGAGAATAAAGGTGGGAGGGTCTGGTGCCTGCCACAAAGACTTTCCCATGAGAATTCCCACGTGGGTGTTTGGGGCAGTAGGGAAGAATGACACAGCAGCAGAGCTCATTGTTACCACCAGAACCTTCAGTCCGTGGGCCAGGGTAGATACTGGTACCTCCGAAGGGGGCACACGTTTTGTATTGTCCATTATAGAGGTTTAAATGCGCATGCATATTGTACGTTGACTCATTAATACCCCCCACCGCCCCCACACTTTGCGCAAGACGAGTACACAAGTGTGGTCACCACATCTATGCCTCTACATAAGGAATGCAACAGGTGGACTTCACAGATCTGGCTGTAGCCTGATGAAGCTAGTTGTAATTACTGGCGAAACGTCGTACTCAGATTGTAAATGTTGTGGCTTGGCTTTCCAACACACCGGTGTGTTGTACTAGTGACGAATTGGCATGTTGTGTTTACGTGACAACCCTTACTAGTTGGCTGTGTAGGTGGTGGCGGGTTTAACGACGCATTTATATATTTACGAGCTCTAACCCAAAACGGATGATATTGGTCGCAAAAGCCTACGTGTTAAACCGAAGTTTCGAATTGCCCACGTATCGATGTGGTTAATAAGAGGTACTTATTCGATAATCCCTCTCACTTCAAAACGGTTATCACGTAATTCACTGTTAGTGCCCACAACGAGAAAGTGTAACCGGTGAAGTGGCGCTGCCTCAGGTACCGGTCGGTGAACTATCTCGTCTGGGCTCGTGGGTTACTCGTGTTGCATTTCTAACGGATGTTAGGCACCAGGTGGGCGTTAAAGCACTGCGTTAGTTTTTGTGGCTGTGCTTCTGTGCAGCTCTTCGATGTCGTTTCGGGTTGTGCCGCGTGATGTTCGGCATGGTGTCCGACGTTCTGCTGGACGCGGTGGGAGCTTCTTCAGGAACCGAATGTCCGACGTTTCGGCTCCCAGGACCGATTTCAATATCGCTCGGTTCCCAAAGACGCTTCAGCTCTTGACGAATTATCCCAGCACCGCGGAGAGACACGTGAGACATCATGGCGAAACAACACGTGGTACACATCAGAGATCTTACGGATCTGAGTTCATTTTCAAAGTGAGTTGGCCCAGTTCGCAAACTGAGCTGGCCTCGTATCATGTGGTCATCGGAACGCGGAATTAAAGAAGGACAATACGTTTCCCCCGTTCAAATAAAACAACACGCGCAAAAACCTGCATGCAACAACAACAAGAACAACAAAATATCTTGTCTGTCCATAAGCCATCTGAACTAAGCATCTCCCATAGAGCTTCACTGTTGGGGCAGGTGTTGTTCGCGGGCGCCTCTTAAGGCTGGCGGGACACCGCTCGCGGCCCGGCGGTGTTACACCGCGTTCGCTAAGCAAGATTGATTCACCCTGGCGCGTTGGCACACGCTAGAGTTACTGCGGCATACATCATCGTTTGCAGCTCAGCGAATTGCGCACGGTGACACTCGGGAGACCAATATAACAATAATTTCTGCGCTAGGTAAACAAAATAAATAAAGGTGGCTGCAACCACAGCCGCCTCCCTACCATCCCACCGGTTCGCGTCTCGTTGCAGATTAAACTGCGAGCGCGAAGGCGTTGCACGTGGTGGCCTCGGGTGGCACGGAGAGGTCAGTGCCCTGAACCGGTACCCCTGGGACCCCCTGGGTTCGAACGCAGGTTACAGCCGCCTAACCACCGTGGTTAAACAACAAAATTATGTTTTTCCAGGTAAGGCCCACTGAGCTGTACAGCCCTATTTTAGGAGCGAGCTGGCCACAAATGAAAGCTCAACAAAGTGGCTTATCACGTGGGAAATGTATCGCAGCCAAATACTCTGAACGCGTGTTTCTAAATGTGGAGGGAAAAACCGTAGGACCCGGAGAAAAATCCACACGCCACCACGGGGAAAAAACACACAAACTCCAAATATACAGACGTCAGGGTCGGAATCGAACCCACGACCTATTGCATACTATGTGAGGCAGATAACATCTCGCCACCATGGCGCATTGGTCTTGAGAACATGGTTAAACAGGGCTCCCACGTGTTGTGAGTTTGACGGTCTCAGCAAAGTCAAAAAACGAGTGTACTACACGCAACAACAGAAACAGTCCACAACAATAAAATCTGGGTTTTCACTTGTACGTTCATTTGTTCATCCACTGCTGAATGAGGATCTCCCCCACATGATGTCACGGTGAGTTTTCACTTTGAGGAAAAATTTCAGCTGTGAGAATTTAAGAATATCGATTTGACTGTCTGTGATGAACATGGCTCCTGTGGCAGGGTTGGTTGGAAAGTGTCATTCCATATTGAGTGGATACGAAAGTAACCTCAAGTAATACAAATGCATCGACTATCTGCTTCTGTGGACCATTTCCCCACACGCAGATCAAGATGCACTGCTCTGTAACAATTCTGTAATTGGTCAATTGAAGTGATCTCAGAAGTAGCTCTGTGATATCTGCTTCCGTGGGGCGTCCTCTCATCGCCCAGTGAGGCACTGCTCCGTGACAGATTCTTCACCTACGGGATGCGACACTCATAGCATCACTGTCATCGGCAGAGCCTTGAAGTCGGCGGGTACGTGGTGCCCTTGGGCGACAGTGGCGGCGCTGTGCAGGCCTCGTCGAATTCCAAGCCACGTTATCGTGGCCATGTTTTCTTGGGCCCGCCGTCAGGCCGACACCATGAAGGGGGTAGATGGAGGCTACACCTGGCCTACACAGCGAGCCGTGAACCGGCCAACTGGAAGATGCCACTAAGGGGGAGGACGGAGGCAACACCTGGTCCGAATGGCGAGCCAGACGCCGCGGGGTTTGCCGGTGTCTTCGCCCGTTCTTCTGCCGCCTGTTCTTTTTTCGGAAAAGAAAACAACCCAATATTTCAAGAGTCGCAATGCATGTGAATAATGTCCCAAAGAAGCATTCCTTAAAGAGCCGCATGCGGCTGCGGAGACGCAGTTTACCGACCCCTGGCCTAGAGCGAGTGATGCCACCAGTGTCAGGCAAGCCGTTCCTTTTGGTGGAGGGGGGAGGGTAAAATATAAAAAATAACAACAAAAAACACAAAACATAACAGTGAGCATTGTGCTCACGCGAGCAGAGGAATGCTGACGGCAGTGGACATGGTGCACCTGAGCTGCTGGAATGGCACGTCTGGATATCGCGTGGTCCCTGCTGAACATCCCTGGGGCGCTGACCGCAGGCTACACCGCCCCTGTACCCCTCGCGGGGACCTTTCGAGGCCCCCAATCACAGGGCACAATGTAACAGCTGCTTCTCAGCCAAAGCCAAGGTCTCCCTTAGGTTTTTCCGCTAAAGTTTTCGCTTTGTAATCTCACTACTTCATTTCTCACTCATTGTTTTCCAGAACGCTGCTGGGCTAACTCTCGACAACAAGATATGCCTATCCATAGTCATCCTATATTACTGTACCCTATATTCCTATCATCATATTAGGGCAAAATGAGGTGAGATGGATGTGGCATGGCCAAAATAATCCCCAGAACAGCTTGCAGTACTGTAAATTAATCAAGTAAAAACGGTGATAGTTCATTTATCGATTTTGCAAATCGCGTTTGAAGCAAAACAGCAAACATAAACAAGAATCCAAGCCCACAGCAACACAATACAGTCTCTTGATTACATTACAGCGAGCATCGTGGGGCAATTGTCAGAACACTGCTCGGAGGCATGAAGAAGGACGAGATTAAGAATGATGATATCAGAAGAGAAAAAAATGTGATCTTGTAAATAACATTGTCGAAGAAGATTTTAAGAAAAAAAGGCTCAATTGGTACGGTTGCGTCCACTATGACGGACGGACATGGAGTAAAAATTCATCAGAGGCGCGAGTGACAGGGGGGCATCGGAAAAGACGAGAGGCACCTCATGGGCGGCAAAGACAACGGCACACATTTTTCAGTTTCATTTTCATTTCATTTATTTGGCATAGCCCTGTGAGCCATTCGGCTCTTGAATCGGGTGCAACCGCAACAAACAAAAACATGAACAAGAAAACATCTTAAAGTGACTATGCACAAACAGAAAAATCCAGAAAAAAAGCACCGTACACCAACGCTGTACAAAAATCCCAGTGGGATGCAAGTCAAACAACAACAACCACAAGACAACTTAGATTAAAGCCATCATTCTAACTCCGTACAACAACAAACAAACATTGCCAAACCATAAAACGTTTCGAAATCACCGAAATAAAGCCATAAGCAATGTAACAGTGATCATAGGAACTGTGACCGAAATTTCACGATAAACGACCTAAACAACATGTACCACCAAACCCTGTAGCCATAGCTGGCTGCATGAGTCACTCCACAACAGCAAATTTAACAGAATTGGCGGAGCCCGCTGCCAAAAAGCCACGCGTCCAGTGGCCAGACCGTGGACTGGAGAGGGATGATGGTGGCAGCTGGGTGGATGAGCTGTCGTACGGGCCTACCCCCTGTGGCTTTGTGGAACCACGTGACCCCCTGTGGCTTTCGTGAGCCACGTGACCCCCTGTGGCTTTGTGGAACCACGTGACCCCCTGTGGCTTTCGTGAGCCACGTGACCCCCTGTGGCTTTGTGGAACCACGTGACCCCCTGTGGCTTTCGTGAGCCACGTGACCCCCTGTGGCTTTGTGGAACCACGTGACCCCCTGTGGCTTTCGTGAGCCACGTGACCCCCTGTGGCTTTGTGGAACCACGTGACCCCCTGTGGCTTTCGTGAGCCACGTGACCCCCTGTGGCTTTGTGGAACCACGTGACCCCCTGTGGCTTTCGTGAGCCACGTGACCCCCTGTGGCTTTGTGGAACCACGTGACCCCCTGTGGCTTTCGTGAGCCACGTGACCCCCTGTGGCTTTGTGGAACCACGTGACCCCCTGTGGCTTTCGTGAGCCACGTGACCCCCTGTGGCTTTGTGGAACCACGTGACCCCCTGTGGCTTTCGTGAGCCACGTGACCCCCTGTGGCTTTGTGGAACCACGTGACCCCCTGTGGCTTTCGTGAGCCACGTGACCCCCTGTGGCTTTGTGGAACCACGTGACCCCCTGTGGCTTTCGTGAGCCACGTGACCCCCTGTGGCTTTGTGGAACCACGTGACCCCCTGTGGCTTTCGTGAGCCACGTGACCCCCTGTGGCTTTGTGGAACCACGTGACCCCCTGTGGCTTTCGTGAGCCACGTGACCCCCTGTGGCTTTGTGGAACCACGTGACCCCCTGTGGCTTTCGTGAGCCACGTGACCCCCTGTGGCTTTGTGGAACCACGTGACCCCCTGTGGCTTTCGTGAGCCACGTGACCCCCTGTGGCTTTGTGGAACCACGTGACCCCCTGTGGCTTTCGTGAGCCACGTGACCCCTGTGGCTTTGTGGAACCACGTGACCCCCTGTGGCTTTCGTGAGCCACGTGACCCCCTGTGGCTTTGTGGAACCACGTGACCCCCTGTGGCTTTCGTGAGCCACGTGACCCCCTGTGGCTTTGTGGAACCACGTGACCCCCTGTGGCTTTCGTGAGCCACGTGACCCCCTGTGGCTTTGTGGAACCACGTGACCCCCTGTGGCTTTCGTGAGCCACGTGACCCCCTGTGGCTTTGTGGAACCACGTGACCCCCTGTGGCTTTCGTGAGCCACGTGACCCCCTGTGGCTTTGTGGAACCACGTGACCCCCTGTGGCTTTCGTGAGCCACGTGACCCCCTGTGGCTTTGTGGAACCACGTGACCCCCTGTGGCTTTCGTGAGCCACGTGACCCCCTGTGGCTTTGTGGAACCACGTGACCCCCTGTGGCTTTCGTGAGCCACGTGACCCCCTGTGGCTTTGTGGAACCACGTGACCCCCTGTGGCTTTCGTGAGCCACGTGACCCCCTGTGGCTTTGTGGAACCACGTGACCCCCTGTGGCTTTCGTGAGCCACGTGACCCCCTGTGGCTTTGTGGAACCACGTGACCCCCTGTGGCTTTCGTGAGCCACGTGACCCCCTGTGGCTTTGTGGAACCACGTGACCCCCTGTGGCTTTCGTGAGCCACGTGACCCCCTGTGGCTTTGTGGAACCACGTGACCCCCTGTGGCTTTCGTGAGCCACGTGACCCCCTGTGGCTTTGTGGAACCACGTGACCCCCTGTGGCTTTCGTGAGCCACGTGACCCCCTGTGGCTTTGTGGAACCACGTGACCCCCTGTGGCTTTCGTGAGCCACGTGACCCCCTGTGGCTTTGTGGAACCACGTGACCCCCTGTGGCTTTCGTGAGCCACGTGACCCCCTGTGGCTTTGTGGAACCACGTGACCCCCTGTGGCTTTCGTGAGCCACGTGACCCCCTGTGGCTTTCTGGAACCACGTGACCCCCTGTGCCTTTGTGAGCCACGTGACCCCCTTTGGCTTCTGTGAGTCACGTGACCCCCTGTGGCTTTGTGAGCCACGTGACCCCGTGTGGCTTTCTGGAACCACGTGACCCCCTGTGGCTTTGTGAGCCACGTGACCCCCGGTGGCTTCTGTGAGTCACGTGACCCCCTGTGGCTTCTGTGAGTCACGTGACCCCCTGTGGCTTCTGTGAGTCACGTGACCCCCTGTGGCTTCTGTGAGTCACGTGACCCCCTGTGGCTTCTGTGAGTCACGTGAGCCACGGGGGGGTGGGACACGTGACTCCACGGCGCTTGCAGTCTGTACCCGTATGTTGAACTTCTTTCGCACCGTGCGTAGACAACCGCGCTGATCGGAGATGTGCGCCTAACTGAGGCCAGGGGACAACAAGAATAATCGTTTCCATTTTTCGTAATCTCATAATTATACGTGGCATGCGTCCTAATCCGTGTTAATATACGTGACGAGAGAAATAACGCATAGCCGAGAGACGGGGGGGGGGGGGAGGTGACCGCCAGCTTTCGTTATGACCGTGAAGTCATCTAGTTTATTGCCTCGTTTTTTATTGCATTTTCTCGAATTTTATTTTGGTCATGTCACGGGTGTCATTTCGTTCTATCCTATTGCGTATGGTGGCAGCAATGTGTTCAAGAGCTACATGTCAACGTTGAGATCTGCTCGCCACGATAAGAGGGCTTCGTGTAGATTTGCTACCCCCTACTCTTCCATTGAAGGAGCGCAGACCACAATACGGTCGGTCCGTAGTTTGCGTTGAAATGGCCACAGTCGCACCACCGTGGTGAGCGCTTTCCGTTCACGGAGGAGATGTGCGCATCGGCCTGTTGACGTTCTGATGCGGCCGATTGTCGCACCAGTCGGCGTCTTTGAGGAGGAGTGTCAAAACCAGGAGGTTGCGATGTTTGTGTCTGCAGAGGGGGTGCTCGTTCTGGACGTCCACGCTGTTCCACTGTCTTCACCAGCGTTCTTCGGGATCTGAGTGGGGTTCTGTTATGGTGACAGCGCCGCCTCAGAAGAGGATCCCCACTTGAGTCGGCTGCGAGGTACGTTGTTAAGCTCTTGGTTAATGGATAGGATTTTGTGATATTAAGTGCTCATTCATGAATCTTGTAGAACAGTGTAATACCCCGCCGCATGTTCGAGAGCGGTCTGTGGAAGGAGATGTCACGTAACTGATTCGGAGATCCATTCAAGTGAAGATATCTATCCACAAATTACAGAATAGCATGGTTGGCTATGTATGGTGAAAAAGAAGTTCAATATACATATGTCAATACGATAAGTACACTTCAGCACCAAGCCGACCTGACAGTCAAGCTGATATTCGTTATTTCTCACGACAATAAAATATCCAAATTAAATGATAAACCAAGTCTTATAATATATTTGCTCAGTCAATATTCGGTATTTTCGGTCCATGACGTGGTCCAGGGTTTTCGCGTTTGCTACTCATTGCAGAGGTTCACAGTTCGATTCCAGTGGCCGCCCTGATTAATGCTGCGGGTGTCATCGCAATAGACCCCGTGACGTCAATCGCAAGAGTAGGTCATCGCATGCCGACGTCACGGTCCAAATTTTCCAAATTTGGAAAATCAAAAATATTTCCGAGCAAATTACTCAATGGGAATACACACAGCATTCATCGGCCACAATTGCGACAAAATCTCGGCAAGACCCACCTGGAATTAAAGAGAGTCTTGAAACTCCGAGGCTTCTTTGGAGCAAACGAGCGTAACAAAACCAACAACCAACTCCCTCTGGGTTACCCACAAGCTGGGTTTGGAACTCATAATCTCAGCAGCGGTGCCAGCTCAGTGTCGCTGACCCATCGCCAGTCGGACCACCTCTGTACCAGGAAACCTTTTCCAGTTGACGGTGGCGACCGATGCGGTGTTGTTGCAGTGTTTTTGTTGCCTGGCGTTGGTGACGCAGCCACGGCAAATGCGGTTGCTAGGCTGACGTTCCACCTGCAGAACTCCGAAACTCCGTGTCGCGATGGCGAAGCCATGAGCTAATGCCGATCTCCTGGAGATTGGCGGCTCGACGCCTCTCAACCGTAGATCTTTTAGCGCGATGCTCGCGACTCGTTCCACCTACCCGGCACCCGGCGATAAACATCACCGTGTGAGCTCATTTTTCGTCCTCCCGGCAAACACAGAAGACGGTCGCAACAAATGTTACGTGCGGTGGCGAAGAGGCCCGGGCACCGATACACATCTCGTCGGTTCATTATCGAGCCCTTATGTCACCGCGAGCGGCTTTTGTGCGGTCCGACGTATCGGCAGGATCTGATGTTTTTGGAGTGAGGGCATGCGGCTATTTCAGGTTATGCACGTAATTCTCGTGTCATAACATCGGCGAGTGAGTGTTGAGTTTCATAAAGTTTAGACAACGCCATGGAAATGTTATCCGAGCCTCAAGATTAGGCAGCCACTCTCTGTGTCTCTGTCTCTGACTCCGTATTTTGCTCTCTCTCCAAGGAGCATTGGTAAAAAGTGGAATAAGTGGTGTTGCTGTTTTGAAGCGTTTAATGGAACCAATTTTGGGCACTATTTCGGAAGCACATTTCAGACACCGTAACGGGTGGGGGTGATTGCTCGTCTAATCGTGAAGCGGCGATTAACTTGGGCATAGAACGTCAACCGCTTGGAGGACTGCCATTCAGACATAAGCAATTTGCCCACCTTCATAGTGGAGACACGCGCGCGTATAATATGTGCTCAGAGGACGTGTGACATTTCCATCCATGCTGAGGATGGTGATGGTGGTGATTTTAGTGCATTTCAGCATAGCGTGTCAAATTGGTGAAGCACGCCATCCGTAAGAAGGTGCCCTAACTCTCGCGACTGCCTCCACGGTGACAACGCCGCGTGCACGATTTCTGAACGTGCGACCGAGGTTACCGAACTTGTCAAACTGCGCCCGGAATCTCGTGCGGTAAACTTGAGCGTCTACTGCGATCGTTTTTTCTTGCGAGCGGCCGCTGCTGCTGGACGGTCAGAACCATCCGGGCGCCTGTTTATTTTGCCTCTCCGACTTGATATCGTCTTTTTTGCTCGCCGTAAAAAAACTAAAATTCACTCCGGCCCCAACACACTGAAGCACTGCAAGCCTCGGAGTCCTGCGAAGGATAATTGCTGTCGTAACAACGCACGGACGCGTGCTCATTGCGCCCTCCGTAAATGTTATGCTTCGCTCCGACTTGACGTAGTTTGGCAAAATGTCCATTTGAAAAATGCAAAAAAAAACTACAGCCCCCCCCCCTCCCCCCTCCATCATTTTTAGCTTATTTTGATTTGTGTCCGGGAGACACATCGCAGCATGACAGTAATCGTCCTGAGCGTTTCCCCGCTCCGCCGTGGTCGTCGTCGATCGGCAGAGAGAAGCTCGCGGACGTTTTGCCGCTTGTCTCATCTCGCGCCGCAGAGGGGGCCTCTTTGCTCTTTCCGCCGCGTGCTGGGGGGGGGGGGGGCATTGTGATTTGGCCAAAATCCATCAAGGAAAAGTCTAGATTTTTTTTGTAAATATATATGTATATAAAAAATGTTAAGGGGGCCGTTAATTACGCGTGATTGATCATGTTTTCATGGGGGCAGGACAAATGTGCATAAAGGCTGTGTTTCTGAATCTCCCCGTGCAGAGGGGGGGGAGGGTAGTCTTGGGAATTAAACACTATTAACTTTCTGCCATGGTAAGAAAACACCAATAACAAAAAAAGGCTCCTTTTCATTCAATTCTTCGCTCATGCTTTTGGCCTCTTTTTGTCGTGTTTTACTATTTCGGTGAGAGGAGAAGTCGCGGTGGTAAAACACGCTCGCAGACCCCGCGCGCGTGCAGGTTGTGTGTGTGTGCGCGCGCGAGGCCAATTATGGCAAATTGGCGTAATCGGTGCGAGCAGAGAGGGAGCGAGAGAAGGCCTTTGGTGAGCGTGTAACGGCTTTGGCGGAAGTCTGCTTCTACACTTCACAGGACTCCGCAGCCCTGTCCTGTTTTGCCGTGTTTACCTGTCTCGCTAGCAACGGGTTTGCGCTTGCCGGATTTCGCTCGGTGATGACACGAAACATAAATCCCACACGTGACGTGTCTTCCGGACGCATTGCAGGCCAGCGAGCTGGGGGCTAATACAAATTTTTTAAATAGAAATTTTATTTTTGTGTACGTATTGCTCGCCTTTTTGGAATCCGTTTGGTCTCGGATCGCCACTCGTGTCGGGGGTGGCTTGTAAGCCGAACGACTTAACGTGGCCCGTTCCCTCTCCTTGACCACGGCGTGGAACGTAAGACCCAGAGATTAACGCATTCCTCCGTCGATGTTGCAGGATTTACGGCATTTTAGTTTTTGCATCGCCACTTTTCTATCCCCTTTCTTTTCGTCTCTGTGTGCAAAGTTTTCAATGTTTTCACGGGTCGTAAAGCGGTCTTGTAAACTCCGTGCATGCGCTTGCTTAGAATTTAACGTCTCTCTAAATGACAAATTAAAAATGAAAGTTGCTTGGTTAAACCACTGCTGGACGAAGGCTTCTCCGTGCCGTGTAAGTCATGGAGGGTTGTTTGACCGTACTTCACCGCACTGGTCAATCGGAAGTTGGGGGGGGGGGGGGTTAGTAAAGTTGGGGGCATAGAGGGGGGAGGATCTAGGGCTGGTTGAAATATCAGTCATGGCTGATGTTAGTCACGGTCTCGAAACAAACTCGGCTAAGCTGTTGCAGAGTAGAAATTACGATGACAAAACATCTCAACACTTGTCTATAACAATAGCCTTTGAGGGGGAAAAATATCTCAATAAGCAGACAATATTTTTCGATTTAAAGCTTTCGTGACTGCAGGGATTCATCTTTATGGTTATTTCGGTAAAGTCACGTAGAATGGAAATAATAAAAGAGTAAAAATATTATGTTATATTATTATTTTATTATATGTTTTATTTTTATTATTTTACTATTTCCATTTTACGTGACTTTACCGAAAGAACCAAGAAGAAGCAGACAATATGTCTCGTTCACATATCCGTCTCACCGCGTAAAACAATTAAAATACACTTAAACAACCATCAACTGCTCGGCATTGTTTCAAGACAAGCAAACACTCAGGGACTGGTTTCAACATCTAGTGTCTCATCATCTCGCTGAATGAATGCCGAGTCACTGCCGGTCTTATGGGGCAAGAACGCTGTCTTTCCGACAGCTCTGTTTCTTCACATGAGGACGGCTGCATGCGTTGTGGCCGAAACGTCGTGAGAATTTTATTTTATTATGTTTTATTTTTATTATTTCCCTTCTACGTGACTTTACCGAAAGAACCAAGAATAAGAACCCCTTTACTTATTCTCCTGCATCCCAATTCAAGGCAAAGTATGTAATAGACAACGTTTCGGGCAATGGCTCTTCTTCGGAGCACGAAAATCGCGTGGCCACGGAAGTAAACCACTGAGCCATCACTCTAATCCCGAGAACGTTACATTCAATGCGATCGCTGCTCTAACCCAATAAGCAATATCGGTAGGAAGGAATTAAAATAAAATTGGACACTTTCGGAGACACTTCGTGTATTATGGTAGCGTCCCTCCGAGCTGCCAGGAGGACTGAGTGCTGTTGTTATTTCAAGAGCAATTATAACCCAAACGAAACGAGAGAGAACTCCGCTGTGACCTTTCCAGACATCGCGTTTGACACTTCTTGGCAGGCCAGGTGGAAACGGTCTTAAAAGACGACACGTCGACCGACAACGCGGCTTGCTAAGTTTCATTTCAAATTTTTGTTTTCTCTCTCTCTCTCCTATTGTGCCCACTGAATGGGGTGTGGGGGGGTGGGAGCTCTGCTCCATCGACCAAACACATGAACACATGGACACATGTAAGCATTTATTATTGTTTCAATAATGAGTGTTTGAGTTGGGCGCCAGAGCTGCACAGTAGTCTTTTAAACGTATCCGGAATGAAAAAAAAAGAAAATCTTGCGGAAGACGAGCAAGCGAGAGCACGAGAGCACATTCACGGCGCGAGCGAGACGCACGCACGGAGGGCGGTGACAGTGGCACATTTATTATTACACTGGTCAACACACTTCTTCTGGCATAAGCTATTCCAACGGTTTTAAGGAAATTTTGGGGTGCTGATTCCAAATCTGGCATCAGTTTTTGTCTATCACATCAGGTTTTTTGAGATATCAAATATTGCATTTTCAATAGAAACTGCGGAAGAAAAATATTAAATAAATGTGGATATCTACATAAAATGATATTATAAACACACTATCCTAAAAATACAGCACCATATTTTAACACTAAAGCAGTCACTGACTCGCAACAACTTGCAATCATAAGTGACAGAGTTAAGTTCGGGTAAAATCAATGAAAATGGGGTATACCGATAGCATAAACATGAGATGTGATACAGCAAATCTGAGATTTGGAATCAGCACCCTGAAATTAGTCTAAATATGCTGCAAAAGTCCAGGCCAGAATTTTTTTCTTTTTGTTGACCAGTGTTGTGACCATGTTTATGATTTTTTTTTTGTTGACCAGTGTTATTCATGTGTTTACTATAATACTCATCATCAGCAGCCATGGTCAATCTACTGCTGGAGTCCAGGCCAGAAAAACATGTTTTTTTTTTGTTGACCAGTGTTATTTAAGCGCTCCGTTCGGTCAAAGATGGCGCCCGCGCGTTTTGTGTTGTCGTGACCGCTACCATCGTGTCGCAAATGATTGAACGATCGTCGTGCGCGGCTCGGTTGGCACAAGTCGAGCGGGCGGGCGGGCGATGGCAATGAATGAAATAATCGCGAGCCGAGGGAGCGAGGGGAGCGCGTCATGAGCAGCCGTCAGCGACGAGGGTTTGTTCGAGCGCAGGAGCCAGACGTGGGGGAACGCCGTCCGTGGTGCCGACGGCGTCGCGTTGCAGCAGATCGGGCCCACCACCCGGGCTGGCACCGCACCCCCGCCCCCTCCCAACTAATCGGGTCAATAAAATCAACGTCATCATCATCACCATCATCATCACCATCATCATCATCATCATCGATAGCATCGTCATTATCGATATCATCATCATCATCACCATCATCATCATCACCATCATCACCATCACCATCATCACCATCATCACCATCATCACCATCATCATCATCACCATTATCACCATCACCATCATCACCATCACCATCATCACCATCATCATCACCATCATCACCATCATCACCATCATCACCATCATCATCATCACCATCATCACCATCACCATCATCACCATCATCATCACCATCATCACCATCATCACCATCATTGATATCATCATCACCAGCATCACCATCATCACCATCATCATCACCATCATCACCATCATCATCACCATCATCATCACCATTATCACCATCATCATCACCATCATCATCACCATCATCACCATCATCGATATCATCATCATCACCATCAGCAGCCATACTCAATTCCACTGCTGGATAAAGACCCCGGCCCACCCCCCCCCCCCCCCATCTCTCACGGTCCTGCATGGTGAAGTATGTTCACACCATCGCCAATTCCGGACGCAGGCGGCGCGGGAAGACATCCAGCAGTAGCTTGACATTATCAGCCATGGTATGTCCACTGCTGGATGAAGCCCCCCACCCCAACTCCCCCCTCAAGCCGCTGCCTTCAAAATCCACCCAGCGCCTTCGCAAGAGGCTGACCTCCTTGCTTTCCCGGGCGCATTCTCTCCCTGGACTGCCACTCCCTCATTCGTCTTGACCACCGTCCCTTGGGGGCATAAAGTGTCACTCACTCACCGACTCCTCACGACTGACTCCTCACTCGCTCATTTAGTCGCGGGGAGCCGCGAGTGAGTCGGTGAGAGACCGCTACCCTCGACGGCGCGATACTCGGATCGCGTGCGGGAGCTTGATTCGTGTGCTGCGCGATGGATAGCTTTGCATCGTGGATTCTTGAAACTATCTGTGCAGAGCTTTGGGCGTTATACACTCGCAACGTGCGTGAATGATTGGGTTTTGGTTTTTTTCTAGCTCGTCTGGTTTCCTATCCTCATAAATCCGAGCACTTTCTCATGGAAATGGCAGGACCCTCCTGGAAACTAGTCTTGAGCAGCAGCATAAGTAAAGTAAAAACATGTACGCGACCTAATCATGAATCATAATCATCATCATCAATCTGAGGTTTGACCACGGTGGCGAGATGTTAACTACCTCGCCTGGTATATAGAGGGTCATGGGTTTAATCCCGGCCATGACGCCTGCAGTATATTTGGGGTTTGCATGTTCTCGCTGTGGCCAGGTAGATTTTTCTCCGGGTCCTTCGGTTTTTCCCTCGACATTTAGAAACATGCGTTCAGAGTATTTGGCTGAAACAAATTTCTAAATGACAAACCACTTGGTTAAACTACCATTTGTTGCCAGGTCGCTTCTGAAATAGAGCTCTATCGCTCAGTGGGACTTACATGTTAAAATAAAAAGTTTTTTTTTTAAATAAAAATTGTTTAGTATGGTTTTAACTACCCTACGCCACATGGGGCTCTGTTATCAGCAGCTCACGTGTCACACTTCATCGTTACAGACTCGGTAAGAGTGTTCGTGCAGAACACAGTCTCTTTGGGATGACACAGGTCGGTGAAGCGATTCCGAATGCTGCTTACAGTTGTCTGCAGACTCACGGGGGGGGGGGGGGCATTCGTGGAATGTGATCAGCCCAGGTGTGCGGCGAATTAGCCAATTAATATCTCCCCACGCTTGTGTCTTTGCACTGCCAGTTTCTACAAGCCTGCGCGTCGCTGAATGTGTCTTGCACCTGGCTTCTCCATTCGTAATCCTTCCCAGGAAACTCTGCGTCTGATCGTTGGGAAAAGTCTGCCAATCACACGGTGGGATTAAGCGCATACGGCATTTGAGTTTTTTTTGTATGTGCTTTTGCGCGCGTATGTGCATGCGTGTGTGTGTTGCGTGTGTCATTGTTTTGTAACCGCAGGAGCGGTGGCGCAGCGGTTTAGCCGAACCTGGCGACCCGAGTTCAATTTCCGCTCACGCCCAGCGCCTGGGACGGTTATCTGAATCGGTCTTGGGCTTCCCCTAGCTCGACTTAGCCTCAAATGAGCACCTGGTGCTGTGTGTAAAACATGACCACTGGGGAGACAAAGGCGGCCAGGGAAGGAGCTGATCAAAGCACCCTCGCGTGCACTGTGCCGGCTTTAATAGTTGTCTTCTGACAGCACTTGTCCCAAAAAGCTATGTAGGCTTTTGTCTTTACTATTGATACGGGTAGATTTATTTATAGATAGGCCAGAAATATATGTGGCTGCCCTGGAGTTTCCCTAGGTCGACTCAGCCTTAAATCAGTGCCCTGTGTCAGTGAATGGGAGACTTCATCAGTCTGGGGTAGTGCTGACCACATCACCACAGCATGCGGCGGCCTCAATAATAGGTGCTCGCCAACATCACGAGTGTGCATAACGCGACTTGGGGCAATCTCCGTCTCCTCTCACGTAGGCCTGTGGCGTTTCTCATGGGGGTGGGGGGGGGGGGGTGCGGTCATCCAGAGTTTGATTCGGGATGATGGGCGTGTGGATTTCGAAAACGAAGTCCCATACCCAAATATTCCTCCCTGCATTGAAATCTGAGAACATCAGACCAGGATGCAATTATTGCCATACTGATCATTGCCTTGCTGCCAAAAGGCAATTTTCGGCTTTAAAACTAGAAATTAATGGATTAATATATAAACTGATGAAATTATGGGCGGTCAAACCATTTTCTTTTAGAATGAAATCCAAGAAAAAGTTACGCAAAATTAATAATAATAATAAAAGCCTTAATGTCAGTGTTAATATGAGGTCCCCTCGTCGGCTTCAAGCAGCTCTGCAGTGCACCTGTTTACAGCACCACGCCGCCAGTTATTAATCATACAACATCGCACCTCCATCAGAGCATCAACAACATGGGCAACATCTACTTAACAAGTGGACAATTACAGACGAGCCGCAGCAGTGCGATTGTAGACACACACATCCAAAACTGTGGACCACAGAGTGAACTCACCGCAGCCTGCGCAGCAACACTACAGCCACTCTCATGAAGCCAGATTGTCGTGGTAAGCAGCAGCAGCAGCAAACCTCGACATGGTCATTGAGCTCCTGAACACATTGCTGCCATCATGCGCAAGACTAGAATAGAATGGATTATTTATCGGAGTCCCCGCCGTCTAGGTTTGAATCCCCGGCCATAGCTAACATCATTGGTGGGTGGTTAAAAAAGAAAAATCCTTCTGGTGTGTGTTTGAGTGCATTTTATAGGTGCGTGTGTATGTGTGTGTGTGAGCAGATGTTGGTACCCACTTAATGTGGGGAGCGGTAGTGTAGCGGTTAGCGCGCTGCGCTATGAACCTGGCGACCCGGGTTCGATTCCCGCTCACGGCTAACACCAGTGACGATTATCTGAACCGGTCCTGGGTCTCCCCTAGGTCGACTCAGCCTTAAATGAGTACCTGGTTCGGTGTGTAAACATCGCCACTGGGAAGACAAAGGCGGTCGGGCGTGGTGCTGGCCAGCCACCCCCTCGTTCGTGTACCGTTCCGGCCTTCATAGGTGCTCGCTAACAGCACTTGCCCCTACAGTCTGTTAAGGCTATACGGGGGATCTTTGTCTTTATCTTTGTCTTGTGTGCACCTACGACACTTTGTCGCAGGCCTCCCATAAGTTGACTCGGCTTTAAATGAGTACTTGGTGCGATGTGTGGACCGTCGGGCATGCACTGTGCCGGCGCCTGCGACCTGCGGTTCTCTCCATGGTCTATCCGGCTCGATGAAGCACTGACCAGTTCCGTGCAGAGCTGAAGTCGTCTTTATAAGAGATGTTTTCAACTCGTCATATTTAACACATCCTTTTAACACGTAGGCTTTTGCGACCAATATCATCCATAACACACGTATTTTTGGGTAAGATCGCGTAAATATATAAATGTGTCATTAAACCCGCCACATTTATATATTTACGCGATCTAACCCAAAAAGCCTGTATTATGGTTAACACATCATATTTCCTCTAAGATCCTCAATCTATATCGATTATTTTGATTCATGTATTAGCAATGGCATTATATAATGGTCTTGTGCCACACAGCAGCGAACTTAATCACAGTCAAAATGGGATGGCACGCACAACAACAACAGCTGTCATTTGCCACCAAGTGATGGTGATGTCACCACGGTGCTTGTGCCAGGCTAGGTACACTTTGAAGCCACGTGTAGTGTTCGAAGCATGCTGACAGGTCATGTGACAAACCAAGGTGCAGTGGGTTAACTGACTGAGATGACTGACAGATTAATCTGTGCGTCACAATATGCCAATTTGGTGTGTTTTATCTGCCCGGCGCTCTGCTCATTGTTGTGGGCATCGCTCTTCTGTCCTCCGTTGTTAGAAGGCGACTGTCTTCAACTGTCCAGTAGCGTCCTTCACTTGCATCCTCCATAGAGATCGATATTGACACCACTGGTACCAGTGTTCGGCAAGTCCACTCAGCTCCAGATCCTCCTGTACCAACATCCTCATGTACAAAATCAGCCCATCTCTTCAGCCCGTACCGAGCCTGATTAGCCCCTTGTATTCAGCCAAACAGAAGCTGCTTGGGCAAGCGGTGGCTGGGCATGCGGGCTACATGACCCAGTCAATGCAGCCTCGCCTGCCGGAGGAGCTCACCAATGGGACTGTGTCCAGATCTTTCAACGATCTGTGAGCCACAAACACACAGTGACACTGAAACAACCAGTGTTGAACACACAGCAGTAACTCCTGCGTGTATCGGTTTGAGCTGCATATGTGTGGGGCGAAACGTTGGACATTGAGCTGAACAACACGGCACAACCTGGGCACACGTTGGAGAGAGCTGTATGCCACTTGAGATGTTTTATTTTATTTTATCATCACTATTCACCCATGGGCCAGAGCAGATGTTGGTACCCATTATGGCAGTAGCACGTCGTCCGTCATACCAAAGTATCTAAAAACTAAACTATTTTATTTTACCAGGGAAAGCTCACTGAGCTATGTAGCTCTTTTTCAGAAGCGGCTTGGCCGCAAATTATATCTCAACGAAGCGGCTTATCACGTGGACATGTGGAGCAGCCAAATACTCTGAACGCGTGTTTTCTAAATGTGGTGGAAAAGACCGGAGAAAAATCCACATGACCACGAGGAGAGATACATGCGTCAGCATCGGGATCAAACCCACGACCTCCTGCATACCAGGCGAGGTAGTTAACATCTCGCCGCCGTGGCACCCCCGCTTGTACGGCCAATACGAGTGCGCAGGTTTGATAACCCCGCTCATGTCTATCGCTCACCACAGAATGGTACTGTCATTGGCCGCATCAACAAATCGCAACCGCTGAAGTGGCGCCACCTTAGTTGGCACCGGACAGCTGATCAAATCTGGTTGGTCGCAGGGCTCGCGGACTATAACCGCCTCCGCCCCCTTCAAAACTCGATCACTCTGCACTGACATGCCTCTGTGGCGGCTGCCATCCTGTCTTTGCTTCGCGGCAATCTTATGAGCTTTTTTTTATTATTATTAGAAAACACGGCCACTACGCGGTATTACGTAACACCTGCGGACACAATGTGTGTATTCATTACATTAGCGCGGAGCCTTAATGGGCAGGCACTGGACAGATTCTGTTTCAGCCGCGGCGCTGATGAATGTGTGCGGCCGCTCCACCATCAGCAACATCGTGCCAAGTGTAGCGTTTCACTTTAATGGGGGCCCCTACAAATTGGTGTGCGGGCATTAAGTCTGGTGCTGGGGGTGCTTGGGGTGGTGGTAATTAAGCCACATTACAAGCTCGCGTGTGTCGCTGCTGAATAAACTTCAGATTTAATGATCCAGATGATCGCTTCCGCCCTCCTCCCCCAGCCCTACCCCATCACCCAAAAATAATAATACAATAATAATTAAAGCCATCGCCACCGTTATATTAATCCCAAAGTATTCATACTTTTGGTGGACGTGTGTGCACGCATGCATGTGGTTTCCCGCTCACGACCCAGTGACAGTGGCGAGTATTTGAACCGGCCCTGTCCCTCCCCTAGGTTGACTCAATCTGAAACGAATACCCAGTGCAGTGTGTAAACATCAGCGCTGGGGAGACAAAGGCGGCCGGACGTGGCACTGGCCGCCCACCCCCTCGTGCGCTATGACAGCCTTTATAGGTGCTCACCAAAAGCACTTGCCCCAGTAATCTGTTAAAGACTATACGAGGGAGCTTTGTCTTTGTGTGCATTTGTGTACCACGGATAATAGAAAAATAAAACTTTTTTAATGATAGCATGTTCACATCTAGTCCCTTCGCCTTTTGGGCTGTTGGTAAATAACCATTCCCTTAACCGATGTATCCTTGCAGTGAACAAAAACAACTCAACACATGAGTCACAAACACTGTGGCCTTAAAAGGACGAGGTATAAAATAGGTGACGTTTTGGTCAATGGGGCTTCTTCACAGCACATTCAGAGGCAAGAGACGCCGAGTCTGCCCGCAGCGTCTCTCTTTCTCTCCCCTTCCACTCTGCCCGTCGCTGCTGTCTTTCAGCCGAGACGGCGTCCGTCCTGTCCAGCGCTTGACCTCGACTCGGATGCGTCGACCTCGTCTTCACTCGAGCACCTCCGCGTGTCCCCTCCATCATCGCCGTCCCTTGCGGACGATCAACATTCGTCCCCATCACACGTCCGGGATATTGCAGTTTCCTACGCGCCACCCGACTTGGTTTGCATCGATGCTTTGCCTGTGTCTCTTGTTGGCCTCTTCTATTTTTGTCCAGGACGTGTCCGTTGCACGCTCTTTATGATAAATTATATTACGTTGTAAGAGTTTCCTGGACGGCTTACATTTCTAAGTCTCGTGGGCAGTGATTGTCCTTCATGCTTCTTTTGTTAAGTTTAATTCTCCCACTCGCATTCGTTTCAGCTAAATCCCGAAGCGCCCCTCCGATTAGTACGGCTGACTACGTACGGTGCGAAAGAAGTTTAACATACATGCAATGAATACGATACATACGCCAACAACATGCATCCAAAACCTCGCTTGCCATCAATTCCCCAGTTTTTAGTTTTCTTGTCTCTCCCCTTTACTCTCTCGCTCTCTCCCTCCCTCCCTCTCTCTCTTTAAGGGAAACGTTATTTACTGCGGGCGGTTAATTTGGCCACGACAACATGATTAATGCACGTGGGGCCGGCGGGGGTGAGCGGTGGAATCGGAAAATGGCTCAGGTCCTGGCCACAGCGGCGCAGCACGGCACCTCGCCTCGGGGCAGGACTCTCCTCCGAGCCCAGCGCACGCATTCTCTTACTTTCCCATTGTGTCCCCCTCCGCACTCGTTTTGTGTTTCTCGCCGGCCACGTCAGCTCGGACGCTGCCTCGCGGTGTTAATGGGCTCAGCGCACTGAACTCACTGCACTAAGTCCACCGGTTCGAGATGATCTCCTGGCGCGGCAGTTTGCAACACCCCCCCCCCCCCTCCCCTGCTCAGATCAGTCAGATCAACAATTAATCTATGATCAGTAAGTCGTGTGTGGTGGGGTCAAGTGTGGGTACTCGCGCCTTTTACAATATGTCTGGGCATTTTGGAAGAGTAGGCCAAAAACACCCTCTAGAAAGCAGGCGGTGGGGGGGGGTCTCTAAAGCTCCCTCTAACGGAAGCCCTTCCTCCAATAGTGGCACTAGCAAGCCAAGGGAAGGGCTCCTCCACCTTTCACATCTGCCTTGCCTGCGACCAAATTGCCCAGAGTGCACCTGGACAGCGCTTGGACGGGAGGCCGCCTTGCAAAGCAGCTCACTGCAGGCTACGGCCGTGCCGTGCGGTGGGAAACAGTGGAGGGTTTTGCGAAATCCACCGTTGGACCAGACTTGTGAGCTCCCACATCTGTGCTCCCTGCCTTAACACCAAAACAACGCAACAAACAGCGACCATAATAATCATAAGAAAAAGCCTCACTGAGTCTCAAGCAGAGGTCGCAAACGGGTTTTGATTCCTTACCCGTACCCGGCCGCACCATGGTCGAAAACGTGTACCCATACCCGTACCCGGCCGTACACGTACCCTACACGTACCCGGCCGGGTATCGGGTAGGGTATCGGGTATCGGGTACCTGATTGCGACTTCTGGGATGAAGCCATGTTGCAGGCGCGGGTGGGTTGATTCTAACCCTAATTGTGAGAAGAGACAAGACGTTGGGAAATGAGTGACAAATGGTTACTCACCAGTGACTCACGGTCTACCCGTACCCGGCCGCACCAGGGTCGCAAACGGGTACCAGTACCCGTACCCGACCGGGTACGGGTAGCCGGGTATTGGGTAGGGTACGGGTATCGGGTACCCGGTTGCCACCTCTGGTCTCAAAACTAGTTTTAGGAGGGTCCTGCTACATTGAGATGTCAGTCCAATTCCATTATTGAGTGGCATAATAAAAATATCAGTGCCCTGGGTAAGTGGCATTGCTATTACTGTTACTATAGTGATGCACAGACTGGTGCCAGCTGGAAGGGACGTGGCAAGGATCGAAGCTGTGGAGTTCATAAGAAGAGGCTGTATTTTAACACTGCGTATTGGAACATTCAGGACAACAGTGGATTATTGAATCCATCTGTGTTGTTGTTGTTGTTGTTGGGCTTAAACAAATGTTCCCCCGATGCTTACGTTTATATGCAACAAAAATGTTTATTTCGAACGCGTCTGCTTTGGGTTAAGATGCAGTTGATATTTCCGTATGTGCATGCGTGTGTGTACACCGATATTTTTTTAAAGAGCAGTTATGAATTATAACCTCGAACTGCATTCGAGTAAACATTTGGCTGGGTTCAGAGCTGCCTTTTGGCTGTAAGAATGTAAGCCCATCATTTTCTCCTCTCCTTCCACAACGAGAGATACAGATCCTTGAATGGCCCAGTGCGGACGACTGGGTGATTCATAAATGGCACGATAAATATGCTGCAATGCAAATCAATATTGCTCTGAAATACAAGCTCAAAGAAGAAGAACGGAGGCTTCTGAATAATTATGTCATCACAATGTTCATCCCTCTCGGAACAAGTCAATATTTTCATCATCAGCATCATCACCATCAGCTGATTGACAATTCAGTATTGATGGCAATAAATTGCATAGCAATATAATCAATTCAAATGCAATAATCATCACCAGCCATGAACAATCCACTGTTGGATGATGGCTTCTCAACGTATTTGCCATCCCTCACAGGGTGCTACGATGCCACAATCCCATCTCATTCCTGATCTCATCGCACCATCTCCAGGGTAGAAATACTCTTGGTCATCGTTTGACTGCTCTTCCGTCACCAGCCGTGTCCAGAGGCCATCGTCCCTCTGAGCCATGATGCGTCCTGCCCAAGCCCGCCTTCAAATCTTAAGTGTCAAAAACACAGTCCGTTTGGGCAATGAAGGCCGTTCAGACCATACAAAGGAGTGGGTGGCCAGCACATTTGCTCGGCCACCATTTACTCTCTAGAGCTGACGGTTTACACACTGAACCTGTGGTACTGATTTCATCTAGGGAAGGCTCAGGACCAGATCAAATATATATATTTTCCACCGTTATTGATCGTGAACGGAAATTGAAATCGGGTCGCCGGGTTCTTAGCTCAGCGCCCCTAACCGCTGTGCCACCGCTCCCCACACACAAAGACAAAGATCCCCCGTATAGCCTTAAACTACTGTATGGGCAAGTGCTGTTAGCGAGCACCTATAAAGGCCGGCACAGCACACGAGGGGGTGGGTGGCCAACACCACGCCCGGCCGCCTTTGTCTCCCCAGTGGCGATGTTTACACACCGCACCAGGTATTCATTTTAGGCTGAGTCGACCTAGGGGAGGCCCAGGAAAGGTTCAGCTAATCACTGTCACTGGTGATGGCCGTGAGCAGGAATCGAACCCGGCTCGCCGGGTGCATCGCTCAGCGTGCTAACCGCTGTGCCACCGCTCCCCAAACACACTCTGACGCGCGCACGTGCACTCTAAACTCAATAAGAGAAATTGGCCACAACATCCCCTCACAGTTCACTGTTTGGCTTTGTCATGCACAACACTCTGTGAGACTAAGAAAGCCTCACTGACTGTCAGGAATAATTTTCAGGAGGTTCCTGCTTTGGGGAAAGTTTCAGCCAAAAACCTTTCTCCTTAGTTTCCATACATCGCACCGTTTGGCCAACGTGGAGGAGTAGGCCAAAATGCACCCTCTGATGGAGGGTACCTCGCGGAGGGCCATCCGGCAGCAGGGCCGCGAGCGAGCAATTGCAGGGCTGCGCCATCGCCGCATCATGCCCGCTCACAGCACTTGCCCCGACATTGTGTTAAGACTACACAGGGGATCTTTGTCTTTTTTGGAAGGAAACACGAGGGCCTGGAGAACAACACATTATGCAGGAGGAAAGCACTCGAATTACCAATATCTAAATCACTTGCGCAACAGCGACTTGCCACAAACTGTTTTCTTACTGGCGCCACAACATGGCCTCACGCGTCGATGTTACACGCTGATGTATGGAACCCCCTGTCCCGGTGACATCACCAGAGTGTCATAGTGGCAAGCTCAATTAGTTATCTTTTGAAGTTTATTTTGTTTTCTCTTACCAACACTGGAAACTAAACTAAACAGTTTTGCTGTTTTATTTTACCAGGTGAAGCCCACTGAGCTATGTCGCTCTTTTTCAGATGCGACCTGGCCACAAAGGGGCCGTCCATAAATGACGTCACGCACCTGGGTGGGGGGGGGGCAGACGTTTGTGACGATGTGTGACTAGGGGGGGGGGGGGGTGAGAAATGTGACGTCACGTAAAAATGTGCAACTTTAAATAAATATAGACAACACGTTCTACTTAATTAAATAAACTTTTTTATACATTTTTTCTCCTACAACATCAGAGTGCAGCGCCACATTAAATACGCACTACAATGACAATAGTTTAAAGCGATTTGAAGCATGTTTTATTTGGGGGGGGGGGCAGAGCTTTGTGACGTCATATTTGAGGGGGGGGGTCTGACTTTCTTGTGACGCCGTGTGACGAGGGGGGGGGGTCAAAAATCGTCCCAAATCGCGTGACGTCATTTATGGACGGACCCAAATGATCCCTCAACTAAGTGGCTTATCAAGTGGAAATGTATATCAGCCAAATACTCTTAAACGCACGTTGATTCTAAATGTGAGGGGGGAAACCGGAGTAACCGGAGAAAAATTCGCGCGACCACGTGCAGAGAGACACGCAAACTCCAAATATACAACAGGCGTCAGGGTCGGGATCAAACCCACGACTTCCTGCATACAAGGCGAGGGAGTTAACATCTCGCCACCGTGGCGCCCCGGTTTGAAGTCATGTCAGACAACCCTTGAAGAGTCGTCCCAAATACCTTCTAGAGGGGGCTCTCTGGGGCTCCATCTCGCATAGGCCTCTCCGCCAGCAGTGGGTTGAGTGAGCACACGCAGACATCCCGGGCGGCCGTGTCTTCATCTGACGTACAGGACGTAGGTTTGGGTGACATTGATGAAGCTCCCTGGTGAATCCACGTGCTCTCACGGGCAGTGGGTGCCCAGATCCAGGAGTGATAAAGTGCGTGCGTGCAGCAAGGCAGTCTGCTGTCTCGAGTTAAACCGAAAAGCCTCCCCTCTGCGCCGATGTCGCTGCTCTGTGCAGCACTGGCTTTGGCATCGGCTTCACTCGCCTCATCGCCACTGCGCCTGTGCTCCACAACGGATGGGCGGCGAAATAGCCGGGCATCCCCACTCGCCCTGTTTGCCTTGCCCAAACGAGCGCGCGCGTTTTGCGCACTCGCTCTGGTATTGGCTCTAAGACTCGCAGATGGCAGTGAGGTGGCGGTCAGTTGAGCTGTTCGTTGTTTGGTCCACTGAACGTGTGTTTTCGTCCGCTCACCAGCTCAGGCCGCGCCCACTCAATAAACAAACTCGCGTTTCGGAAAAAGTGAATTTCTTTGCGAGATTTTTTTTTGGCGGTGAGTCGCCGGTCATTGCAGTACCTTTGGCTCTGGAGTCGCAGGCGGAACGACGGACAAATCCGCATTTTCTGAACGTCCGGAGGGCCCTCGTTCAGCAGCGGATCGAGAGAGAGGGGCTGCACATGTGCAAGTGTGACGATGCACAAGCGCTGGAAGGCGGCCGCGTGTTTCAAGCCGCCAAACTTCGGCAAAGCTGCCTCCTCAGCTGCGGGGGCAATTGCTGCGTGGTCATATAATCCAGCAGTGCGAAGGCGAGGGTTGGTGGTTCACACAAACGTCGTGAAACTCCCTTCCCCGTGGACGTCGAGGAGGTGCCACACCTCGGCTCGCCAGGAGACGGCCGTACGGCAAGTGTTGACTCCGCCTGTTCCATCTGCATGGGATGGAGTTTTGCCGCCTGGCACGCCTCGGTTTTCACCTGAATATGTAGAGGACCGCAGAACTTGGGGTGGGAATTTGGGGAGGGGGTGGGACTTGGTGCTGGCTCACCGCCTGGCAGCCGTCTGTTGTCCCCCTCTCTCTTCGAGAGCGAGTCCACGCCGTGCGTACGCGGCGGTGGCGGCATTACAAGGCGATATTATTATTACAAAAGACGGCGGTGGTGGCGGTGGTGGTGGTGGCGGCGGTGGCAACCCGCGCTGGCCCCCTAAGTCGAACGAGCGGCCAATTGTTCATTGTGCATTGACGACGAGCGGGAGGTGTGTGTGGGGTGGGGGGGAGAGGGACAAAGGCAGGGGGCTGAGCAGAACAAGACGTCACTGTGCCACAACAGTGGAGGGACATTATCTATTGATGGGGGCTTTGATTTATCGCCCACCGTTATAGCGCCGGCGCGAACCAACTGTTGCCATCGATAATAACAGCGTTGGCCGAGTGGCAGGTCGCGTTTGGGGTGGTCGGGGTAAAGTGTGGGTAACCCCATCACTCCCCAGACCGTTTGGCCAACGTGGAAGAGTAGGCCAAACGCTCCCTCTCGCGGAGGGCCTCTAAGTGGAGGACCTTCCGGCAGCAGTCGCGCGAGTGAGCAATTGCAGGGCTGCGCCACTGCCGAGCATTAAGAATATCCAGAGGTGATCCATTTAGAGATACGCCATTGATTTCTCATGACTCTCATAACTTTAACCTCAGCAGCTCCTAACTTCACACGCCTTGTTGGGACTGAGTCTTTGAGCTGCAGTGAACCAATCATTATGCTGATTATATGTACTATTGTCTCATATGGCTGTTGTTCACAATTGCACCCAATAATTGAAGAAAGCAGATTTAATATTGTGAAAGTGATGGCTCCATTTCTTGCGGAGTGCATCTTTTAAATATTGAATGAGTGTTTTCAGATTGTGTAGATTATGCAGAGGCTTTGAAATAAAACTATATATTCTCTATGGTTTATTCATATTACTTGAGTAGGATGTATATGAACAGACCACCCGAATATAGCCAAAGGAAAAAGACAAAGATTCTTGGTGTAGATCCCACATACTGTTAGAGAAAGTGCTGTTAGCGAGCGCCTGTTAAGGCCACCACGGCACACGAGGGGGTGGTTGGCCAGCATCACGCCTGGCCGCATTTGTCTCCCCAGAGCTCATGATTACACACACACACACAGCACCCGGTACTCAATTAAAGGCTGAATTAACCGCAAGGGAGGCTGCCCAGGAGCAATTCAAAAATTAGCCACCAATGTTCGCCACGTGACTGTGAATCTAACTCAGGCGACTGAGTCTGAAGTGCAGCACGAGGCCAGCGCTCGAGTCACCAACCGGAACCCATTTGTGACCACGGTGGTGAGTCATGGCCACAGCAAACAAAGCAACCTTATGGCGTGGGAAGGCCTTCATCCAGCAGTGGATTGACAAGGATGAGTGGGATATCTCTCCATTATCCCCCGCGTGTGAAATGTGGCGGAGGGGGCGATGTTGGTACCGGACGCAGCGCAAAACAGCAACAATGGGCAGTGTGTTGCGCTGGAGGTTGCAGGATCACACGGTGATGAGGAAAGGATTTGTGTGTGCGGGGCAACACAGCAAGTAGGTTGTTGCTGACCTGCGTGGGTGTTCTCCAGACACACTCTCGCTTTCTTCCCACACGCAGGGATGAAGTTCCCCTGCGCAGGATTTACGGGTTGCTGCGGCAAGTGTTGTTCGCGAGCAGCTGTTCGGGCTGGCCATGGCAAGCAAAGTTGGCGGTGTGTTCAGCACCACTCCTGAATACCAACGTCTAACAACAGCGCACCAGGTACTCGTTCAAGGCTAAGTTTACGTAGGGGAGATGTAGGTCACGTTGAGATATTTGCCGTTGATGTTAGCCATGAGCGAGAGTCAAACTTGGGTCACCGGGTTTGTGGTACAGCGCTCTGGCCACTACTCCATCCCTCTACCCTATAAACGCATCTCATATATACACACGTATTGCCTTTTGATGAATGTATCCAGGTTTCTTTGGGGTTGGTACCTAATAACAATAAAAGCTGTGCTGAAATTGTATTCCTATTGGCTCACCATTATGGACATATGGACAGAAGATCGGACAGACAGACGGACAAAGCTGATGCGGTGAGGCGTTCTTAGTTGGGAAACGTTTCAGAGCATCGTCAGCCTTTGGTGGACTTTTCTTTTCTGTGACTTCACACTTAAACTGCAGCAGTCACGCACGCACGCCCCCCCCCCGCCCCGACTCTCCCGCACACACACACACGCCTCTGCGCACCCACGCACGGCTTCACGAGAGTCTGCGCGTTAACGCGCGCAGACTCGCTAATTCACAAGATTCAGTCTGGTTGCCAGCGCGACCGACCCAAACAGTGAAAACCATTAAACTCAAAATCGCAGCCCGGAGTGCGTGGGCAGCATTGAGGTTTGTAATATACATGTCATTAGTTAATATGTTGACGCGCGTGTGTGTGTGTGTGTTTCTGTCCGTGTATTCCGTTTGGGAGCGGTAGTGTAGTGGTTAGCACGTTGTACTATGATACTCGCCGACCCAAGTGCGATTCCCGCTCGCGCCCAACGCCGGTGATGATGATCTGAACTGGCCACTGGCCTCCCCCTAGGTTGACTCAGCATTTAATGAGCACCTGGTTCGGTGTGAAAAGGGAGACAAAGGCGGCCGGGCGTGGTGCTGGTCATCCACCCCCTCGTGCGCAGTGCCGGCCTTCATAGGTGCTCGCTAACAGCACTTGCCCCAACAGGCTGTTACGACTATACGGGGGATCTTTGTCTGTGTCTGTATATTACATTTGTCAACGTTCCATTGCACCACCTAACTCGAAGGACTCGGTCTATCAGAGCAGCTGATCCAGCACGGCACCGATTCCCTCCGTTGACTCGCGCGTGGGTCATTCTTCCCCGTGAGCTCCGCTCATTGATTCCTCCAACACGTGTTGGGCTGCTTTGTTTGTTTTTACCATTCTTTAGTACTCCGATCAGTGTGGCCTCGTGAAGGAGGCGGAGGGTAGTGGATGTGGACAGGACCGGATCATATATCACTCGCCACTCTGACGCTAGCCGTGGCCAGGATCAAACTCGGGTTTGATCCTTGACAGCGCAAGTGCGCGAACCGCTGCAGATGGAAATGTCAAGTTGACTGCATTTGCGTTTCTGCGAAACAGTCGAGTAGAATTCCAGGCGATGTCACCGCAATGTTTGCACGGCGACTTCCTCTGCCTTCCAGGGAATCGTGACAAAAAGTCCGCGCCGTCAGCCTCACTTGCAGCCGTGCCTGGGTGGCAGCGTCTTGCGCGCCGTCGTTCCGTGCTGCCACTGTTTGTACGGGGGGCGGGGAGGGCTACGATAGGTGCAGCCGTGCAATGTCTCGCCAACGCCACCCGTGGGTGAAATGGCCCTGCGTATGAAGCAGAGTTCCAGAGCGGGCACTTGTCGTTAGCCTTGCCACGCCAGCCCAGACGACTGGGAGGAGGCGTGAGGATTCCATCACACTTTACCCTACCACACCCAACCTGCCCATTCACCGATGTAACTTTGGCGCACCCGTTTTTTTTTTTACTGCCGTGTTGTTAGGCGCGGTGGGGTGAATGGATTTTTGAAACGTAGCCCGTTATTGCGACTGCGTTTCGTGTTGAGTTCGTTGTCCTTCCCCCGCACCTCCGATTAGCACGCTTTGGCTACGTGCGGTGCGAAAGAAGTTCAACGTGCCTACGTGCTGCCGTGACGATGTCTGTCTTGAGTCGCTCATCCGTTACGCCGCGGCAGCTTCGCGAACGTTTCGCGTGCCCCGTTAAGACTTTGCACAAAAGGCGGTGGGGGGGGGGGGGTGGAATTAAATTAAATGTTCTAGACGCGAGCCAAAGCCGTAAACGAATCACATCGCCGACGTGTTCATGGCTCCCCACATCCCGCTGTTCACGCGTGGAATATCGCGCACACACGTGTGGCTTGCATGTCATTTTCCGAAGGCGAAAGAGAAAGAGAGGGTGCCCTTCGTTCTGTTTTGCTGGCTTGCTTGTTTTTCCTTTCGTGGTTGCCTTTCTGTTTTAAATTATAATTAGAGAAGTTACCCGCTAATGCTGACTTGGGATAAAATTGATGAGTTAAATATAATGGGCTGCACATCTGTAATGTGAACAATATGCCACGAAGCTCCGCCAACAAACCGCGAATGCAAAATTCCCCCGCTGAACGCGATTTATTTTTCCCATTATGGATGCGGCGAATCGTTATCTAAGCCCTTTACAAGACCCGCCGGCCTTGCTGCCCATATAACGGACGGGGGTTTTGTTCCCCGTATTTTAACATTATATAACACACCACATTTTAAGATGCGTTTCATTTTTTACTGGCCTTTAAAATTTACGGACCGAGGATTTCCCCCACTTTAAGGGAATTTGGGGTGAGCGCTTTAAAAGTACAGGGGGCGTGCTACTAAAGCAGTGGTTATTGGATAGATGACAGATGCACAGAGACCCAGTCTTTTACTGAGTACTAACACCTCCGATGAGCATGATTGACTACATAATACCTCTATGAGAGTGAATGAGGTCGCTTTACCTGGCATCTCTATGAGATTGAGTGGAGGTCGCTTTAGCTCACATATCTCTATGCGAGTGAGTGGAGGTCGCTTTAGCTCACAGATCTCCATGAATGAGTGGAGGTCGCTTTAGCTCACAGATCTCTATGAGAGTGAGTAGAGGTCGTTTTCACTCACAGATCTCTATGAATGAGTGGAGGTCGCTTTAGCTCACAGATCTCTATGAGAGTGAGTAGAGGTCGTTTTCACTCACAGATCTCCATGAATGAGTGGAGGTCTCTGTAGCTCACATATCTCTATGAGGGTGAGTGGAGGTCTCTGTAGCTCACAGATCTCTATGAGAGTGAGTGGAGGTCTCTGTAGCTCACAGGTCTCTATGAGAGTGAGTGGAGGTCGCTTTAGCTCACATATCTCTATGCGAGTGAGTGGAGGTCGCTTTAGCTCACACATCTCCATGAATGAGTGGAGGTCACTTTAGCTCACAGATCTCTATGAGAGTGAGTGGAGGTCGCTTTAGCTCACACATCTCTATGAGAGTGAGCAGAAGTTCCTTCAGCTGACATCACTTTAAGATAACATGATGTCACACTTTGGAAGTTTAGGATATCCAACCAACCAATGATTGTAAGTGAGTATTGGTTAGATGACAGACAGGATCTGTAATGGCTGCTACTCGGCTCGGCACTGAGGAGACTGTGTGTTCGTCACTCTGTTGAAATATTCCATCGTCGGCAGGATCAGATTTGTTGTGCTCCCAGTAGCGAGAAAATTTCAGACTCAAAAATACCGAGGTTCACCTGCAAAATATTGGGGGGGGGGGGGTCTTTAAGCCTCATCTAACATTTGTTAGGAGTGTCCCGAAACCCCCCGGCACCCACGGTGGCTGCGCCGCTGTGGTGAGATGTTAATTTGCCTCGCCTGGTGTACAGGGGGTCGTGGGTTCGATCCGGACTCTGACGCCTTTATATTTGTAGTTTACACCTTCTCCCCTGGTCTTTCCATCCATATTTAGTATCAGCATGCGTTTAAGAGTATTTGGCTGCTATACATTTCTACACGATAAGCCACTTCGTTGAGCTATCATTTGTGGCCAGGTTGCTTCTGAAAAAGATCTTACCTGGTAAAATAAAAATAACCTTTTTTTTCATGAGCTTGTACATGAGACAGCTCTAACTAGAGTGGCCATGTTTAACTTTTTGCCGAACTTTACTTCTTCTTGTTTTTGCAATTTTCCTCCATATTATATTTTAAAAAGCGTCATTTCCTGCAGCTCAAGTGAGCAATCGAGGCATTGGTGCTCGTCTCTTTCTTAACAGCCCTGCGGAGCCAGTCGTGGAAATTCCACAGTACTATGACAGGGACGAGTTTATCCACAGGACAACCACTGTTAAATTCCCCACATTGGGATACTTATTTCGTTGGCTCTGGCCCCAGGAGGGTGGCGGAGAGGGGAGGGTGTGATGGGCTGAATCAATTGTATTGCAATAGTGCCCTCGGAATCATTGCCACGGCGATTAGTGCACCTCAATGTGTGAGAGAACGGGCCCAGACCATTCTTCTACTTCGTCCAGGCCTCCCGAGCAAAACAAAGATACGCGCGACTCCTTTGGACTCCTGACGGCGCATCAGGGTGATGCATTCCGTGTGGCGTCTCCTCTTCGCTACCGGGCTGCTCTTTTTTCTCCTGCGCGGTCACACACTGAGTCACCTTCGCAGGGAGTTGAGGCTTTGAGTGATTTTTCCGCGGTAATGTCTGCGGTAGTTTCCCACTACAGCTCCTCTGTCTGCCGGTTAGGAGGTCGTTAAAGAGCCATGAGCTCAGGTTCACAATACTCGGTCATTGTGCATCGTTTCCATGACCCCATGTTTACTTTTGTTATTAATTTCAAATTAATTAATCATCATCAGTAGCACTTGTAGAAATGTGAGAATTATCATCAGCAACAGCACTGCCAAAAAGTTCAGGATCATGGGCAATGATATTTAGTTTAGAAACCACAGGATCATCATCATCGTCATCATCGACTGTCATCATTATCATCCATTCGAGATTTGTCTGATCATCATCGTCACGCCCGACCAGTTGAGAACTCACAGAATCGTCACCACCACCCCATAGTCAATGCACTCACCTGACCCTCATCATAAAAACACGGAAAAAGAATCCAATTGGGTGCTCGCCTGGTTAAATAAACGACATCAACCTGAGCTGAGCGTTGACATTCGTGTAAATATGAATCTATCTCCAGCTCTCTCTCTGTGTCTTCACACTCTCACCTCTCACCCCTGCCTCCTCCTGCTGCTGCTGCTGCTGGTTGCTGCTGCCACTCTCCACACTCCTCTCGCGCTCCCTCTCCCACCCACCACATCTGGAGGCCAGACCTCTGCGCGTGGCATGACGCTCCTTTAGCAGGGTCAGCGCCCCGGTGAAAAACAATCTATCACCTCCCTGTCGTCGCCACCCAGCCGGTCGGTCTGACAAACGCGCCGGGCCACGCGATAGCCACCACTGCCGCTGCGTAGCCCAGATGCCCCCCCCAGCCCCCCCTGCCCCCCCCCTGCACGTGCTCTGGCGACACTCCTTTCAGCCACCCGTGCCACTGACTCCCTGCCCCCCCCCCCCCTGTCCATTTTTTCCCCTTCTCTGACTAACTGCCTCTGTCTCCGCCTTAAGTAAATACGCCCACTGCGTCTGTACACCACCTTCAGATGCCGTCATGTCAATGTACATCGCTGTCGGTTTTTTTTTTTGCTCGCACAGAGACCCGCAGATTTGCGGAGAAACTCACGGATTTGCAATCCTAGACCCGCAAAGACGCGCACAGAGATCCATTTGGAGCCCCCGGTAAACCTTCGTTCGGTCGCAGATCCCTCGTTCCCGTCCGCTGCCCCCCGCAGACTTCAACTCCGTTCCGGCTCTGTCCCCCAGCTCAAGTTCCAGGCGCAAGACCCCGTCCGCTTCCGTCACGTCCGCACCCCCGATTAGCGCGGTTGCCTGCGTGCGGTGCGATAGATGTCCAACATGCATACGCGTTGGAGACGCTCTACGGATCCACACAGCGCTGTGATTGTGTTATGGCACAGTATAGAATCTGCCCGGAGCGCGCTAGAGTGAAGCCACAACATCTCGCACCAGCCCCGCCTTCCCCACGACCCTCCCCTCCTCATCCCCACTCAGTCACTCACTCCCCCCATCAGTATTACCCGGTCAACCCTCCCATGATATTAATGACATTTCACCATTGCTGTGTAGTTTTCGCTGTTATAATTAGTATAATACATCTGCAAGTTGGAGACGTCATATTGACTGTCAGGAAAGGCAAGTGGGCTTGGGCAGTGCACACTCTGTCAGGGATGGTGGCCTGTGGTCACGTTGAACTTTCATACCGTGGTGATCGTAGGCGCGGAATCTACGCAACCACGAGGGGAAACATGCAAACTCCACATTTACAGGCGTCAGGGTTGGGATCGAACCCACACCCTCCTGTATGCGAGGCGAGGTAGTAAACGTCTCACCACCGCGGCGCCCGACTTATGATGGAGTGGCAGCCAGAGGAGGAAACTGCCTGAGATTGGCAATTGTCTACGGGAGCCCTCTGCTTTGCAGCATCGCCAGCCTGTGACATATATAGGGACGACATGGGAAGGCCTTCATTCAGCAGTGGATATATCATAGCTGATGATGGTTAATCCTATAAATACTGTATAATAGCAGTCTGGAAGGGTGATAGGCTGATGTCTCGGCACAGAAATAAAATATGTATATGCAGACACTCAGCACAGAGTTGTGCGCATGTGTATATATTATAACGATTACTTGGAATTATTTGGTGATGCTGCTGTTGATGCGTTGGCAGCGATGCAAAAGCACAATTAACAACAAAATAATGAATTTCTAATTAAAGCTTTCGTGACTGCAGGGATTCATCTTCTTGGTTCTTTCGGTAAAGTCACGTAGAAGGGAAATAATAAAGTAATAAAAATAAAACATAATAAAATACAATTCTCGCGAAGTTTCGGCCACAACGCAAGCAGCCGTCCTCAGGTGAAGAATAGGTCTGTCGGATGTTTAATTTTTATTATTTTATTATTTCCCTTCTACGTGACTTTACCGAAAGAACCAAGAAGAACACAATTATAACTCAACAAATGTGTCTACAACACCGTGGCCTTGAAAGAAATACAATAAATACGGTATTTATGATAGGGTACGTTCGGGAAATATCTCTCCTTCGTAGCACAAAGAGGCGCCTGAGAGATGTCGTGGATAATTGGAGTCGGAAAGACAACTCCAACAACGAATTCCTATCTCTTATGATCCCCTCCACGTCTAAAGCTTCTCAATTTACCTGCCATGAAGAAGGGCCGTTTTCCGGAATCATCACCGGTCATGTCCTGCTTTCATTCAATGCCCCGCGGTGTTAAGGACGAATGAGATTGAACCCGTTACCTATACTAAATTGTTGCCTTGATTACCAGTGGCGTGTCACCATGCACGCACGTTGGAGACATTACTCAGCGCGGCTGTGATCCTGCGATGCCTTTGGCGCGAACGTAGCGGCTCGACCCCAACGAGACAGCCACATCGGGAACTTTGACTCTGGCAAATGCGCTTGAGATCGGCTTTCAAGGGAGAAAAGCCAACGTCTCTGTGGTGCGCACGTGTGCCTGTGTGCAGTTGTGTCTGTGTGTGTGTGCGCACGCGTGGATAGTTACTTGTGTGAGTATAACGTATGTGACATTGGGGGAATGGTGGTGCAGTGGTTAACGCTACGAACCCGGCGATCCGAGTTTCAGTCTCGCTGACGACCAATAAAAATGGCAAATATCATCAGACCTCCTTTGCCAGTACCAAAATATAATAATAGGGTTTTTCCCCTTTCTATCCATCTTTTTTTTCTCTGGCAGAAAAACGGAATGTTTTTTTTACAAGAAATCATGTGTGCATTAACCACAATACTTGTGGTCAAAATGAAAACAAAAAACACACTGATAATACTGTATGTGCATTGTCCTTGAAACGGATTGGTCCACACCAGAGACGGCTTTATTTTGAGCCTCGTCTCAATTGGTGCTAGACCATATGACGCCAAAAGTCGTACAGCTCAAAGACAATGCACTATCAAAGTAATGAGGGCTCGGGGTAAGCATCTACATCATCAGATCTCCTTTGCCAGTACCAAAATATTATAATAGGGTTTTCCCCTTTTTTCTGGCAACAGAAAAAAGGAGACAAACCCTATTATTATTAATGGCAAATATGTTATTTGAACCGGTCCTGGGCCTAGGTCGACTCAGCCTTAAATGAGTATCTGGTGCAGTGTGTAAGCATTGGGGAGACAAAGGCGGGCGGGCATGGTATTGGTCACTCACCCCATCGTGTGCCGTGCCGGCCTTCATAGGTCCTTGCTTACAGCACCTGCCCCAACAGCCTGCGTAGGCTGCACAGGGGATCTTTACCTTTGTATGGGATATAGAGAGCGGCGGCACTGTGAGTCACGCGCCACGTCGCGTCACGAGCCAAGCAAACTGAGTTCGAGTCCCAACCACGGCTAACATCAGCGGTGCGGTGGTGAGCTGCATCAAAACTTGTCAGTGGGCCTCACCTAGTTGGAGCTGTGTGAACGTCTTTGCCAGGCACGCCACTGCCAGCAACCCACCCCCCTCCACCCACCCACCCACCCGCTCTGCTGCCTCCAACTCGTGCACGCGTGGATTGGAGTCGACAGCCACAGCTGTGAATAAGAAATGCTAATAAATGACGGCAATGGGGAGCGTTATTGCCCTCTTCCTACACACGTTGCATGCGTTGGGCTCTTGCCCTGAGAGGCCACGGCATGCGGAAGCCCCCTACGGCTTTTGACTCCGGAGGGGCCTGAGAATGGGCTCAGTCGTTCTCATGCATGGCTCCAAACCCACCTGTGCCAGCCCCAGTAGCTTCACGCGGGGTGACGTTGGGGGGGGAGGCTGGGGGTAGTGTAGCGGTTAGCGCGCTGCGCTAGGAACCCGGCGACACAAGTTCGATTCCCGCTCACGGCCAACACCAGTGACGATTATCTGAACCGGTCCCGGGCCTCCCCTAGGTCGACTCAGCCTCAAATGAGTACCTGGTGCGGTGTGTAAACATTGCCACTAGGGAGACAAAGGCGGTCGGGCGTGGTGCTGGCCACCCACCCCCTCGTGTACCGTTCCGGCCTTCATAGGTGCTCGCTAACAGCACTTGCCCCTACAGTATGTTAAGGCTATACGGGGGATCTTTGTCTTTGTTTAGCCCCCCCTCCCGCCGCCTGTTATAAATGTGTGTGGTATTGTCTAGTATGATATTTAACACCATTTGCCAGTTTTTTTTCGTTCAGGGTTCTCCTATTATACAGTTGTGAGCGTCGTGTTGATGATTGATGTGCGAGCTGTACGCAGGAGTTGGAAGGCGCTGGACAAATTTGCTACAATGTCTACGGGAGAGTTGCCCCGAGAATGTAAGCACGGATGTTGAACTTCTCACATTGACGTAGCCGACCGTGCTAATCGGAGGAGCAGACAGAGCTGGTGGTGTCTGTGAAGAGCTCGTGATTTTTCTATTTAAAAGTTTTCGTGACTGCAGGGATTCATCTTCTTGGTTCTTTCGGTAAAGTCACGTAGAAGGGAAATAATAAAATAATAAAAATAAAACATAATAAAATATTATAAAATTTCGATTTAAAGCTTTCGTGACTGCAGGGATTCATCTTCTTGGTTCTTTCGGTAAAGTCACGTAGAAGGGAAATAATAAAATAATAAAAATAAAACATAATAAAATATAAAATTTCGATTTAAAGCTTTCGTGACTGCAGGGATTCATCTTCTTGGTTCTTTCGGAAAAGTCACGTAGAAGGGAAGTAATAAAATAATAAAAATAAAACATAATAAAATAATTCTCACGACGTTTCGGCCACAACGCAAGCACCTGAGGACGGCTGCTTGCGTTGTGGCCGAAACGTCGTGAGAATTATTTTATTATGTTTCATTTTTATTATTTTATTACTTCCCTTTTACGTGACTTTACCGAAAGAACCAAGAAGATTAAGCTCGTGATTTATCTGTTCAGTTACGCAAGTTAACATTTCATATTTGAGTGCATAGCGCGCCGACTGTTATTTTGAAACGTTTAGTATATTTTACCAGTTAAATGACAAATTACTTAACAATGCATTTGAAGATGTATTTGTTTATTGCATTGCTCTGCCCACGTGGGGGGCCTCACTTGAAGTGTCGCGTCCGAGTTGGACAACTTCAGTATCGTCTGCGTTGGGACCATTTTTTGCAATCTGGACATCTGGGAAGAAGAGCCTCATAGCGCATCCCGATTCCTCCAGAATAAATCCACTTTTTGATTCAATCAAGTTAACAAAAAGACGTACGTGAATTCACTCAGTTCTACAACAGGCAGACTCGTCCCCTAAACGCACCGGCGCGTGAGTGCTAGGGCTGAACGCACGTCGGATAAGAGTGTATCGCATTGTCACTCTTCGTGCTCAGCATATAACGTTTGTTTGAAGTTTGTTTAACATTGACTTTGTCATTCCCCCCCCACCCCAGTCCCCCCCCCCCCCCTCCTGAGTTTTGCATGCCCCCTCCCTTCTCAGAAGGTCACGAAACAGGTGTGGCCTCTAGCCCAATAAGAGCACGCGGGCTGCACCAGAACAGTCGCGACGGTTAATTCGGTTCCACCACCATGGGCCCGGCACTCGTGCGGAACTGCAAATTGGCGACGTTGTCACGGGGCTTTGATGGCGTCGCTGCCACATTGCTGCCATCACGATAACATCGCTGACATCGTCATCGTACGTCTGGCATCCCTTACAACGTCGCTGCGATTAGCACAGTTGGCTACGTTCAATATTCATAATCAGCGGGTTTTTTGGGTTTAGATCGCGTTATTTATAAATGTGTCGTAAACCTCCACCACCCGACACGGCCAATCAGTAAAAAAGTGTCACGTTGACAAAAGACAAATAGTTCACTGCTTTAGCCCACCGGTGTGTTGAAGCGTAAAACCACAACATTTACAATTTTTGAGTCGCACGACGTTTCGCTGGTAATTGCATCCAGCATCATCGGGCAATTCGCCAGAATGGTGAGGCTCTGCTCTGTCTCCCGTTCTTATATAAAGCAGCAGCAGGGTGACGTCATCATTATCTCATCAACTCAACGTGACACTTTTTTACTGATTGGCCGTGTCGAGTGGTGGAGGATTACGACACATTTATAAATAACGCGATCTAAACCCCAAAACGCTGATTATGATTAATATTGGTCGCGAAAGCCTACGTGTACGTTCAATATACATACACTGACATTATGGCTGCATCACTGACATCACCATCACACTGCTGACATCACGATCACACTGATGGCATCACTGTTACATTACTGGCTCCGCTGGCGCCACTGCCTCGTCACTGAGATCACTATCACATCACTGGCATCATTATCACATCGCTGACATCACTACCAATTCGCTGGCACCACCAGTAGCACTGCCACACCGCTGACATCATTGTAAGATTACGGACATCGCTGATATCACCATCACATGAGTTGCATGACATCACCACCTAGCAGGGGCAAATGTGATGGTCGTTAAAAATAAACTTGCAGCTGATAGGAAATCGACCTTTGGGTTCTCGAATAGAGTGGTCTGGTGAACATTAAATGTCATACGAATAACAACCGCCTCCCCACAGCTTGCCTATCGAAGGCAGGAAACTCCCTACCAGCCACGGCCACGTGTCAATAGCCAATGGTGCCAGTGACATCACCAAAGCACCGTCCATCACCTCCCGTCCAGCGACACGCGTGAGAACTCAGGTGACACCTTTTTTTTGTCCAACTATTTCCGTTTACGCAAATTAGTCGGTGATGCTGCCACTACGTTGGCAGTGGTGCACAAGCACAATAACAAACCCAACGCGTTCCGTTTCAGTAACACCCTGGCCTTAAAAATAATAAGTATATAATCGGCTCAGCCCATCACCTCTCCTTTCGCGATCGACAAAAGAAGCAGTGCTTTGTGGGAAAGTCACCCATAGTTGTCCTATGAAGATCATCCAAATAGCGTGGTTGGCTACGTACGGTGCAAAAGAAGTCCACATTCAGCCCTGTTCTTCACCTGAGGATGGCTGCTTGCGTTGTGGCCGAAACGTCGTGAGAATTGTATTTTATTATGTTTTATTTTTATTATTTTATTATTTCCCTTCTACGTGACTTTACCGAAAGAACCAAGAAGATGAATCCCTGCAAGTCACGAAAGCTTTAAATCGAAATTTAAGTCCAACATACATTACTCGCCTCGGCCATGAGAATGTGGAATTTCCGTCACAGTCTCAGGGCTTTAAAGCGGAGAGGAGCACTGCCTCTCGATGCAGGAAGTCGCGCCGACTCGCATCACTTACTAGCACGCCCTGTTGTGGCTGCAGATGAAAGTGCCAACAAATACCCAATAACTTTTAAGGGCCGCTCATTGAAGGACCATAAAAGCTGTTTCTTTTTTTTATGAATGAAGGAATGAGTGAATGAACTACCCGGTGAGTGGGTCAAGGCCACCGGTCGTAAAGCAGTGTTGAGATCGGTGGCACCCTGCGAGCGCGACGAGTTCCAGGCCAGGAACGATGCGCGTGTCCCACGAGAAATTGTCAGGAGAGAAGGTTTACAATTACCATAATCATCATCAGCAGCCGCAGCGGTTATAGTCTCTCCACTGCTGGATGAAGGCTTCCCCCAAGCAGTCGCACATCTATTGACAGTGTTGTGCAGCAACAACAACAATGCACCTCGCTCCTGCACACAAGATTACTTCGTCCCTGCATCTCCGTGGTGGATGTCTTCTCAGACGTGTTTCATCTCATTTGGCTGCCACTCCGGCGTTAGTCTCGACCCCCGGCCACCATCGCCCCCTTCTACCTTGACGCTTCCTGCCCGAAGCGTACTTCCTGTCCTTAGCGGTCGGTCTGATGTCTCTAAGATGCGTGTGTCCCATAAGCCATGTGTTCCACTGTGTGTACGTTGAACTTCTTTCGCACCGCACGTAGCCAATCGCGCTAATCGGAGGTGCGGGGAGAAGGACAACAAACTCAAGACAGAAAGCAGTTCTAAATGAATGAGTTTTCGATCTAGATTTAAACGTGCTTAGCTCCGGGGGCGTCCTAATATCGGAAGGAAGAACGTTCCAGACGGCCACAGGAGCGTCCTGTACCTTGGTATAAATCCACGCATGCATCTCTCTGCGCTGCTTTGCGCACTTCCACAGCTTTTGTTCCATCGCCTTCGTCAGCGCCAAATAAAGGACACTATTGTATTGCATATCTACAACATTGTATTATAATGTGTGTGTGTGTTAATTGAAATATCGTGCTAATTTTGAGAGGCGAGCATTCGCACGCGACTGGTCACACCAGCCTGGCCACAGTTGGGCCACGTTGCGCCAGCAGCATTCACTGCAGGTGGAACGCGCTGGTAACGAGTTGTGCCAAAGTCCAGGGTCTTTAAGTTTGTTTATTGCCCGACAAACATATGGCGCGTGCATGCGTGTGTGTACAAAGTGGGGAGCGGTACGAACCTGGCGACCCGGGTTCGATTCCCGCTCATGGCCAACACCGGTGACGATTATCTGAACCGGTCCTGGGCCTCCCATCGGTCACTCAACCTCAAACGAGTTCCCGGTGCGGTGTGTAAATACATCGCCACTCGGGAGACAAAGGCGGCCGGGCATGGTTCTGGCCACACACCCCCTCGTGTGCCGTGTCATCCTTTATAGGTGCTCGCTAACAGCACTTGCTTCAACAGTCTGTGAAGGCTAGACAGATGACCTTGATATTTGTACAAAGTGCACTGCGTGTATGGAAGAAAGTGTACATGTGTGTTTGAAAGTGACGAAGCTTTATAACCGTGGCACCACATGGCGGGAAGGGGAGTGGAGTCAGTTGAGCAAAAGGGCAGCAGACAGAGGGGCAAGATGAGCGGGGAAGGGAAGGGATGCCCGGACGGGAGTTCCCCAAGACGGACAAAGTGGAGGGCACGGCTCAAGATGAGCAGCAGGAAGAGAGAAGGAGGAGGAGCGCCAGGCAGGAAGGGGATGAGGGGAGGGGTAATGACTGGTCCGCGATGTAGGGATGAGAGAATGATGATGATTAGAGGGGAGAGAAGAGAGAGAAGGAGCCAGGGTGTGTGGCTGGAGTTCCGCCATGCGTGGCTGACCCACGCCGTGCCGGCCTTCAAGGAGCAGTGGGCGATGGAGGAGGCCGTGTGCTCAGTGGCAGATGACGGGGAGCTCTGCATGCTGATATGAGCTACACGTCGGAAGCCGTTGGACTGCAAGAAGAGCTGCGTGCAGAACGAGAGAGAGCGATAGAGTGAGCGAGAGAGTGACTGAGAGAGTGAGCGAGAGAGTGAACGAAAGGTGGGGGTTTACATAAAGGAAAGTTATTTAAAAAAAAATACGAAATGATGAACGAAGCAAAGTGCCGACTACACCGAGCATCTTTTGTTTCCACTGATCGTAAAAAAAAAGAGAGAAGGAGTGAGCGGAAGCGAGCAGAACGTCGGAGCAGCGTCGTTTTTCACAGTGGGTGGCGATGAGGAGATGGGAAGGGTTCAGAGTGGGGGTGGCCACACACAAGTCACGTGATTTACGGGAGCCTTGAACCGATTCAGATATATACATTGCGCGTGAAAGTGTATGTTTGTACAAGTGTCCTTGTGTGTATGATTGTGTGCTTTTGCGTACGAAAGTTTAAACGTGTGTGTGTGAAAGTATACATGCAGTATCAATGTGTACATATGTGTATGAAAGTGTACACGTGTGTATTAATGTGTGTGTAGGGAAGTATGAGTGTGTGCACGTGCGTACAAAAGTGTTAATGTGAGTATGGGCATATGCGAATGTGTGTCCCAGTCAGAGGTCGCAAACGGGTTTTGATTCTTTACCCGTATCCGTACCCGGCCGCACCAGGGTCGCAAACGGGTACCCGGCAGGGTACAGTTAGCCGGGTATTGGGTAGGGTACAGGTATAGGGTACCCGATTGCGACCTCTGGTCCCAGTGTTGCAAAATCCGAGAGACATTCTTATTTAACTGTTATGAAGAAGAGCCTTTGCCCGAAACGTTGCCCATTATATCCCTTCCCTATTAAGGCAGTGTTATTGATACATTTGTTGCGTTTATAATAATGATCTGTGCGTACCCCACGAGCCGTGACGATGCATCGGTAAAAAGAATAACAGATAATAGAAAAGTTCATATTCTGGTTCTTTCGGTAAAGTCACGCAGAAGGGAAACAATAAAATAATAAAAATATAAAACAATGTTTTTATTATTATAGTTTGATTATTTTATTGTTTCCTTTCTACGTGACTTTACCCAAAGAACCAGACTATGAATCCCTGCAGTCACAAAAGCTTTAAATTGTTCAAAGTTTTAAAAGTAAAAACTTTACAAACAGACTAAAGGAATATCCAAACGGTAATTGCATTCATGACATGACCGGTCTAGGTAGCAAATTTAACGACGTGAATCTCTTCATTGCTTTTTCCATCCAAGTTAGAAAACTATGAAGTAAAAAAATATAACAAAAACCCGCGGCTACATTCTGAAAACTCTGTGAAATGTAACCAGCTAAACTAAAAACTTAACTATTTCCATCCAAGTTAGAAAACTATACAATAAAGTTAAAAAAACTATAAAGTAAAAAAAAATATAACAAAAACCCGCGGCTACATTCTGAAAACTCTGTGAAATGTAAACAGCTAATCTAAAAACTAAACTAAAAAACTAAACTATTTATTTTTCTTACCAGGTAAGGCCCACTGAGCTGTATAGCTCTGGTTCGGAAGTGATCTGGCCACAAATGATAACTCAACGAAGTGGCTTATCGTGTTGAAATTTACAGCAGCCACATACTCTGAGCGCATGTTTCTAAATGTGAAAGGAAAGACCCGGAGTAGCTGGAGAAAAATCTACGCGACCACAGGGAGAACATGCAAACTCCAAATAAACAAGCTTCAGTTAAACATTTTTTATTTCAGTTTCATTTATTTGGTATAGCTTTGTGAGCCATTCGGCTCTTGAATCGGGTGCAACCGCAACAAACAAAAGACAAAAACATGAACAAGAAAACATCTTAAAGTGACTATGTGACTGTGCAAACAGAAAATCCAGGAAAAACAAAACAAAATATTCCAGAAAAACCACCGTACCCCAACGCTGTGTGCAAAAATCCCAGTGGGATGCAAGTCAAACAGGGTAGGGATCGAACCCTCGATCTCCTGCACACCAGGGGAGGGAGTTAACATCCCGCCACCACGGTGTCCCGAATTCATAATCACAACCCCTATGGGTGGCGTGTGTGCACGTGTGTGCGCGTGTGTGCACGTGTGTGCGCGTGTGTGCACGTGTGTGCACGTGTGTGCACGTGTGTGCGCGTGTGTGCGCGTGTGTGCACGTGTTAGCACACGCCCCGATGTGCTAAGCCTTCCGTTTGCGAATCCTTACACACGCTCTCCCGCCAGCTCACACAGTCTTCTTGCACGCACAGCAATCAAAAACTCAAGGGACTACACATGAATTAAATTAAACTTTGGCAACAAAAACAAATTTATACCGCAAGCAAGCGACGCACCTTGTGTAATTCTAAACAAAACAAAACTCCCAAAACAAAAAAACAAGTTACAGAAAATCAACAACATTCTAACGTCGCACACACACACACAAAGGTCTCTTTGTGAGCTGTTGCTTTTTACACAAATATGCGTTTAAAATTCAGCGCACTTTAATTTTTTTTTGCCAAGGTTATCTGAGGAATTATTCCACCCGTGGTCAAATTGACCCTGTGGTAGCAGAGTAACCGAAATCCGCCACCACGCTGCCCTTGGGGCATGGATCCAGCGCTAGAGCAGGGGACGATCGCCTGATAAAATCAATTAATAGTTTCAAAGCTTCGTCATCAACAAAATGTTTTCATTTTATTTTTCAAAATGCCACCCGGGCCCCGAAATCCGCCCTCCTGAAAGTGAGAAACCTCCCTAGAAGCCACACCCCACGTGACTCTACAGCTGCCACCAATGAGCGACCAAAACAAAACTGAGATGTGCGCTGGAAAGAAGATTTCCTCCAAAATACCAAAAATGGGAAGCTCTACTTTCGAATGCTTTGTAAGGTTATAATCATAGTCATCGTCACTTATTTACTCAGGAAAGCCCCACTGGGTCCAATGACTACTTTTTTTTCAGGAGTGTCCTGCTGCTTCATGTTTTATTTTAAGATGATAATCAGCCAATATGTGAGTATATTCATTATTCACGTGGGAGTAGACAACCCACGCGTGCGAGGGGGCTACACTCGATCACCATACAGATGGAAACAGATGGAGATGAGTCCACTTCGCGAACCGCCTTCTCCTGGCGAGCCAGGGTACGACACTTCGTCGGTACTACACTATGGGAACCTCATTTGCCAGTAAAAATATGATAATTGGTTTTTTACCCTTCTTATCTGGCAACAAAACTGACACCTTTTTACAAGGAGTCATGTTTGTATAGACCGCAATACCTGCAGTCATAATACAAACAAAAGACATAACTCTGATAATGTGCACTGTCCTTGAAGTTGATTGGTCCACACCAGATGACACATTTTGGCGTCATCTGGTCCAACCCATGTGAGACTAGGCTCTAAGGAAAGCTGTCTCGGGTGTGGACCAATCAACTTCAAGGACAGTGCACACTATCAGAGTTATGTCTTTTGTTTGCATTATGACTGCAGGTATTGCGGTCTATACAAACATGACTCCTTGTAAGAAGGTGTCAGTTTTGTTGCCAGATAGAAGGGTAACAAAAACAATTATCACTTCGTCGGTACCCACGTGAAGGGATTTTCACAACTTTCACGCCGTGATCCATCATTGCCTCCAATGCGCCGGATTACAGACCAAGTGGCATATAACTTCCCCGGAAGCCATAGAATTTTCCAGGACAGCAGCTGCTTCAGCACAAGGATGATCCAGGGAAAACGTGGACAGGTGGCAACCCTCGGTGAGAAACTGGCCGATGATGATGGAGATGTCGAAACCAAGACGTGCCCATCACCTCCCATCTAACGGCACACGTGGGAACAGAGGTGTGAGGACTTATTTTCAAGACAATATTTTTTTGTGCTGTCCAATTGGTCAAGTAAGCTGAACCGATTATAATCGGTAGAGCAATTGATTCACGCTGGGTGTGGGATGTGTGCAGGATGGGGTAGGGCCGGTTCCCAACGCGAGCAGTGGAGTGGTCTCCACGAGTCCAGCAATCAAGGTGGAAGACCTAAGGGGAGGTTCATCCTGTGAAATCTGCAGAGAGAGAGATATGGAACAAATCAAGTTAGCTTGATACATATCCAGTGCTTACTGTCCATCATCCTTAGGGGATGAGGATGACCTCGAAGCTGACCAGAGTCACGAGCATGGTATCTTCTCTCCACTGCTGTTTACACAACGCACCAGGAACTCATTCACAGCTGAGACGGCCTAGGAGAGCCCCAAAACCGATTTGGATAATCGCCACTAATTTTGGGCTGTGGCTAGGAAATGATCCCAGATTACTGGGTTCGTAGCACATAACGCTAACCACTGCGCCATCATTCATAAGCTGGAAAAAATACCTTGTTGGGAAAAGTTGCTGTTAGCCAGCACCTATGAAGGCCGGCCTGGCACACGAGGGGGTGGGTGGTCAGCACCACGCCCGGCCGCCTCTATCTCCCTAGTGACTGACACACACACAAACATTCACACACACACGCAAACACACACACACACACACGCACTGCCCACGATGACACAGGGCTCTCACTTGTCTTCCCGTCCCATGCTGGAAACTCTCCTCTCTCACTCTCTCTTTCTCTCTCTCTCCCCCGCTATTTCTCACCAACATAAACTCAGATTTATGGCACGCAGTAGTGAGTCCTGGCAGGGTGCAAGGGTGGTTGCACCCCCCCCCACCCCGAGGGTTGGGGGGTGAGCGGGCGGTGGCGATGGTGGGGTGAGGACCCACGGATGAGACGGTGGGGTTGAGTGGGGCGGGGCGAGGGGGAGCAGTGACGTAGGGTGTGCTGCCACCCTCCCTAGACTTTGATCACGGAGGCAGGTAGCTGTCACGTGATTATGATGCCGCACCGAACAGCCACACGTGTGTGTGTGCGTGCGCATGAGTCTGATGGGGAACACCGGTGACGATTATCTGAACCGGTCCTGGACCTCCCCTAGGTCCACTCAGCCTCAAATGAGTACCCGGTGCAATGTTTAAACATCGTCACTGGGGAGACAAAGGCGACCGGGCGTGGTGCTGGCCACCCACCCCCTTGTGTGCCGTGCCGATCTTCATAGGTGCTCGCTAACAGCACTTGCCCCAAACAGTGTGTTAAGGTTATACGGGGAATATTTGTCTTTGCCTCTGGGAACATATCTGTACGAATTATTTTGTGAATGTGTGCATCGGTGTGTATGTATATGTGTGTGTGTCAGTGTAGAACTGATTGGACTTGCCAATGACGGGTAGCAACGGTGTCAAGATCGGCCTCTGTGGAGGAGGCTCGTGAAGGACGCCACTGGGCAGTTGGAGGAAGTCGCCCTCCAACAACAACGGGGGGCAGAGGAGCGACGCTCACAACAATGAGCGGAGTGCCGGGCGGATAAAACGCAGGAAGTTGTCACGGTGGTGAGCACAGGTGGTTCACCTCCCGGTCATCTCAGTCAGTCAACCCATGGAACCTGGTTCTGTCCCGTGACCTCCTGCCACCGAACCATTGATACTTCACGTAACCTCAAAGTGCACCTAGCCTGGCACAAGCACTGTGGTGACATCATCGCTTCTAAGTGGCGAACAGCGGTTGTTGTTGCATCAGTGTGCGCGTAACGGTACACTTGGTGGGGAGCAGTGGTGTCAAAGTTAGCGCACGGCACTACGAACCTTACCATCTCGGCTCCATTCTTAGTTACGGCTAACATCAGTGGCGAATATCTGAACTGCTTCTGGGCCTCTCTTCGGTCAATTCGGCATTAAAATGCCGTGTCAACGTCAGCACTGGGGATTGCAGACAGTTCTACAGGCTGGCAGACTTAGCACATCCACCGGTGATGCCGCATTGGCAGTTGTACAACAAGCACAAGTGACACACAGACTCAACACATTCGTCAATAACACGTTGGGCCTTCATAGAAGAAGAAGAAAAAACATACACAACAGGCAACATGTTGGGCAATGGACCTTCTTCGTAGCACAGGCAAGTTTATGGCGGGTGAGACGGAACGGCAGGCAGGCTGACTGACAGGCAGGCAGACAGGCAGGCAGACACGCTACACAGACAGACAGCCACACAGGCAGACAGACACACAGACAGACACGCTACACAGACACACAGACAGACACAGACAGACACGCTACACAGACAGACAGACACGCTACACAGACACACACAGACACACAGACAGACATACAGACACGCTACACAGACACACAGACAGGCAGATACACAGACAGACACACAGACAGACAGACAGACACACAGACACGCTACACAGACACACAGACAAGTCACGTGCTTGGCGCCCACCGACTGCTTGGGGGCGCCTGCCCTCCTGCAGTCAACCCTGTGCCACCTGCAGCTCTAATGAGCCCGCAGTCTCTCCCACAGCAGCAGCAGCAACAGCAGCAGGGAGGGGGAGGAGGAGGTTAAATAACGTCAATGGTTGCGTTTCATTTGTCCACCCCCCCCTCCTCCACCCATCGACTCCTGAACTCCCAGCACCAATTCCTCCTCCCCCATTTCGCCCGTCGGTGTGCGTGTGACCATCCATCCGTACGTCTGTCGAGCCAGCCCTTGAGGCAATGCCCCCCCCCCCCCCCAAAAAAAAAATGCCTCGTCGGTACCGTCACGGAGCGGCAAATGCTACCAATGATTGTGTGGAAGGTATCGATCTGTCGATCACGACCATGTATGATAGCAAGGTAAGGGTGGCAGCTTCATTGCGAAACAAATGCCATTACAACAGAGTAGCTGTGGTATGTTCGATGTGGAACGAAGTTGCGGAAGAAAGCACTGCGGCGATTTGAAACATCTTCGGAATACAAAATAAATGTGTTCGCCTATAAAACAGAACGTGTGCGAAGCTTTTATCCAATGGTGGACACTGTCCATGGTGGACACTGCTCGTGGTGGACACTGCCTAGGGTGAAGACTGCCCGTGGTGGACACTGCCCATGGTGGACACTGCTCGTGGTGGACACTGCCATGGTAGACACTACCCATGGTGGACACTGCTCGTGGTGAACACTGCCCGTGGTGGACACTACCCATGGTGGACACTGCCCATGGTGGACACTGCCCAGGGTGGACACTGCCATGGTGGACACTGCTCGTGGTGGACACTACCCATGGTGGACACTGCTCGTGGTGGACACTGCCCATGGTGGACACTGCCCAGGGTGGACACTGCCATGGTGGACACTGCTCATGGTGGACACTACCCATGGTGGACACTGCCCATGGTGGACACTGCCCAGGGTGGACACTGCCATGGTGGACACTGCTCATGGTGGACACTGCTCATGGTGGACACTACTCGTGGTGGACACTGCCCATGGTGGACACTGCCCAGGGTGGACACTGCCATGGTGGACACTGCTCATGGTGGACACTACCCATGGTGGACACTGCCCATGGTGGACACTGCCCAGGGTGGACACTGCCATGGTGGACACTGCTCATGGTGGACACTGCTCATGGTGGACACTGCCATGGTGGACACTTCTCATGGTGGACACTGCTCATAGTGGACACTACTCGTGGTGGACACTGCCATGGTGGACACTGCTCATGGTGGACACTGCTCGTGGTGGACACTGCCCATGGTGGACACTGCTCATGGTGGACACTATCCATGGTGGACACTGCCCAGGGTGGACACTGCCCATGGTGGACACTGCTCGTGGTGGACACTGCCCGTGGTGGACACTGCCCAAGGTGGACACTGCTCGTGGTGGACACTGCCATGGTGGACACTTCTCATGGTGGACACTGCTCGTGATGGACACTGCCATGGTGGACACTGCTCGTGGTGGACACTGCCCGTGATGGACACTGTCCATGGTGGACACTCCCCAATGGTGGACACTGCCTAGGGTGAAGACTGCCCATGGTGGACACTGCCCGTGGTGCGTGCTGGTAGCATTTCCAACCCCCAGGTGGTGCCGGCCAAACCCCCTTGGCTCCTGGGCTCGTCTGCCTCTCCCCCCGCATGGGCATGGAGCCAGAGAGCAGTGTGACACCCAGACTGCGCGGCTGTGCGGGACCTCTGGGGGCTGGCCTGGCACCACGGCGGAATCCGCGAGACGGTCCCGAGTCAATGGGGCTACTGTCAATTAGGGCCGTTTTTAATTACAGGCCCGCTTAATGAACGCCCCGGAGTTAATCTTGTTAGAGAGTGCCCAGGAATCGGTTAGCGTGGCAAGCGTCAAGGAGCGCAGCGCTGGTGTTTGCTCGTGTGTGAATATCTGAGCCTGTCCTGGGCCTCCTCTAGGTCGACTCAGCCATAAATGAGTAGCTGGTACGGTATGTAAAGACAAGTACTGGGGGGACAAAGGCGGCAGGGGCATGCTGGCATTCATAGGTGCTCGCTAACAGAACTAGCTACAACAATCTGTTGAAGGTCATATTCAGGATATTTGTTTATCTATATTATGTACTGGTATTGTAATCGGTACTCTGCAACATAATCATCATCAGCAGCAGCATCATGATCATCGGCCATGATCAGTCCACTGCTAGATGAAGGCTTCCCCAAAATTCCCGCCACCCCTCGACATCCTCAATGTAATATCAATAAGGAGTGTGATGGCATTGTAATATAGTAGCCCAACGTTTCGGCTGATGGCCCTTTTTCAGGGCAGAGTTTGTAGGGATTGATTGGCCAACTTGGGCACTGCACTTTACAGCGTGACTTGACGTACGACCACGAAACACTTTTCTCTGAGCAGAAACCGAGATCCAGAGAGGTTGTTGATATCGTACAAAGTTGCTGCTGCAGTCGATCTTCACGCAACCATCGCACCACCTAGTCGAGGCCCAAGACTGGAGAACAGTTTCAGTTTCCTGGCAGCTGCCTGATGATGCTGGTTGCAACTTCCAGATAAACATTCGTACGAAATTGTAAATGTGCGTGTGCATCGCTCACCAACATGAGCGTTTCCTCTGCTGAAGCGATAATAATAATAATAAATCGGCGCGTTTTTTTCATCAAGTTACAACTTTGTTCAATGGCTAAGCCGGGTGGAGGAGGGTGTATGACACACATTTCACCTGAACGACCTCGCACGAAAATTTATTACGAGTAACAATTTTGGTCGCGAAATCCTGCGTGTGAAAAATGTACCCACAATTTAAGACATTTCAATTGAACTGCCAGGGTTAATTGAGACGGGGGTTCGCTGTGTCACTGCGTTTCTCGGACCTGGAAACCTGAGTTCAATTCCTGGCCACGGGTAACATCAGTAGCAGGTTCACAACCTTATCCCCCCCCCACCTTCATCAACCTACAGGGTGAAGTATGGTCAAACAACCTCCGTGAGCCACACGACGTGGTGAGGCCTTCATATAAATTACTTATTTATACAAAAGCTAAAACAGGAAGAAAAAAAACATGTTAGTTTTTACAATTTGTCTGCAATGGTTATGCAAGCATCTGGATATATTTAAAATCACTTTTTACATCAAGGTGCAATTAGATGTTTCCTTTAATCTCCATAAAATAAGATATTGGCTATTGTGATGACAGCCACGGCGATTCCATAACGCGAGCCTCATTCGTGTAAGAATAAAATGCACTCACCCAAAGGCAACGGTGTTTGTGGTAACACTCGCTTAATCACTCGGAGCAATGGTGCCAATGTGTGATCGGATGAAAGGTCACAGTAATGAGAGTTGAACCAAATTAAATCTCTGTCTCTGTCTGTCTCTGTCTGTCTGTCTCGAGCTCCGTCTGTGAACACCTCTCCATTGTTCATCTCGCTCATCGCGTTCACCTCGATCATCGTTCCGCTCTCCCCTGTCTCATCTCTCACTCTCCCTCCCTCTCCTCTCTTCCCCGCTGCGGCGTGTATAGATGTCCCCTTTACTCCAGGCGACCTCCTGCAGACAGTGAGACTGTGCTAGGAACATATATAGAGATGTAATAGCAATAGGGGGGCCGGGTAGTGGGTGGTGACTGGTGGTGTGATGGGGGTGCGCAGAGTTAGCAAGGAACGTGAGTGACTGAAAAGATGGATGGGTGAGTGAGTGAGTTAGTGCATGAGTGGGTGAGTGACTGAAAATATTGGTGGGTGAGTAGGTGGGTGAGTGAGTGACTGAGTACATTAGTGGGTGGGTGAGTGAGTGGGTGAGTGAGTGAGTGACTGAAAAAATGGGTGGGTGAGTAGGTGGGCGAGTGAGTGAGTGAGTGACTGAAAAGATGGGTGGGTGGGTGAGTGGGTGAGTGACTGAGTACATGAGTGGGTGAGTGACTGAAAAGATGGATAGGTGAGTCGGTGAGTGAGTGACTGAGTACATTAGTGGGTGAGTGGGTGGGTGAGTGAGTGAGTGAAAATATGGGTGGGTGAGTGAGTGAATGACTGAAAAGATGGGTGGGTGAGTGAGTGAGTGAGTGCATGAGTGGGTGAGTGACTGAAAATATGGGTGGGTGAGTAGGTGGGTGAGTGAGTGACTGAGTATATTAGTGGGTGGGTGGGTTAGTGAGTGAGTGACTGAAAAGATGGGTGGGTGAGTGAGTGACTGAGTACATGAGTCGGTGTGTGAGCGAGCGAGTGAACGAGTGACAGCATTAGTAAGTTTAACAAATAAGTTAGCAAGAGATGGAGCGAGTGAATGAGCGTGCCGTGATCAGTCAATGGTCAATCCACTGCTGGATAAGGGCCTCCCCAATCTGTCACCATCCCTCGCAGTTATGCAATACGACAATGCACCCGCACGGGAGCTGATTCTATTACTCCATCTCCGTGGTGGACGTAATTTTCGGCGCGTTCCCTACTTTGGCTGTCGTTTCCTCTGGCCCATCATTCCTTCAACATGAGGTGTCCTTCCCAAGTCAACATACGTATCTTGGCAGTCGGTATACTGTCACAAGACGGCATATGTGTTCTCATCCACGTTAATCTGCAGGCACCTATTTAATTATTAGTATTATTATTATTGCCGCGGGTGTACGACTTCAACAACGCGGTGGTTTTGAGAGCGCTGACCCACCACCGCTAAGATCCTGGGTTAAAATTAAGGTGTCAGCCACCAAATTATGCCGCGCTCCAATGAGTCAAACGCCACGCGACGAACCAAACTGAATTCAGTATCGTGTTGGAAAAGAAGAGCACGGTTTGTTCGAGATGGTTATGTCATAAGCATCTCCACTTCCACGGTCAATCGGCCAAAACAAAACTTGTCTTTACACAGCAGTCACTGCCCCGCAAGCTGCGCGTGACGATATGACTGTATATGACGATGTGACTGTGCGTGACGATGTGGCAGTGTGTGAGAATGCGGTGGCGGCATGTAACGGCGCGGCTCCGCGTGGAGCTCCTCCGAGGCTGGCAATGACCCGCGGGCAGGCGTGCTAATTGGATGACTCTCCGAGGGGGCCGCATATCCCCGCATTCCCCCGTAAAAGGCGCCGTGACTGATCCGTGCTCTGTGCCTCCCATTGTCGCCGATTTAACTCCGACCCCACCGTCCCCTGGCGTCGCGCCACATCAAAGGCACGATCCCAGATTAAAAGTAATCGACTGTAGAGGTGTCCTGCCGCTAAGCAAGCCCAGGGCCTCGGGGGCGAGACGAGCAGCGGCCTAGCCACCGCCGTCGCCCGCGTGAGTCTCTGCGCCCAGGCACGTGGGTCGGTGCGTGCGTGTCCCGTGGGGAGCGGCGGGGCAACGGTTGGCTCCGCAAACCGGCAAAAATATCTGAACTGGTTGGGAAGCCTCCTGGTTGCGGCGTGTGAAACGTCAGCACTCTGTGGGAGAGAAAGGTGGCCGGGCGTGGTGCTGACCACACAACCGCCTCGCGTGCCGTGTTGGCATTCACAGGTGCTCGCTAACAGCGCTCGGTTCAGCGGTCTGCGGTGGCTTTCGGGGTGATCTTTGTCTTCGCTTTGTGTGTGTGTGTGGATGGGTGTCTGTGAGTTTCAATTTTGGCTAAAAAAGCGTTTTTACAATGTCCACGGTCAATTCCGTCAAATGTAACAGACAGCTCTGACTGATTATTATCATCAAATATGACGTCAAGAAGCATTTCTTCACAACCGATCCGACCCGTTCCTCTTCACGCGCTCCGAGCTGGAACGCCCGCCCATCGTGGGCCCTGCTCAGCAGGCTCCGGATCGGCCGGGGATCAGTGTCCAGCTGAGCACCCTCCACACCTGCGGCCAACGTGACCACAACAAGCCACTCTGTGCTCAGACACAGACCGTGTCACACATTGATAATTGTTTTTTTACCCTTCTATCTGGAATCAAAACTGACACCTTTTTTACAAGAAGTCATGTTTGCATAGACCACAATACCTGCAGCCATAATGCAAACAAAAAACATAACTCTGATAATATATGCACTGTCCTTGAAGTTGATTGGTCCACACATTGTCGATGAGTGGCCCTTGGCCGGACTCAACGGTGAACTCTTGGCCCTCTCTCCAACGCCGAACGTGGTACACTGTCGCTGGGCATGGAAAGGCGAGGATACGAGAACAATAACATCGCTCTCCACCCATTCACAAAACTCGCAATTTATCGGTGTCTCTTAAAGTGTCATAGTCACCAATCTTGGTGGCGCAGTGGTTGGCGTAACGTTGTCTGAACTCCCGCTGACTGTGGCTCAACTTAATTCTTCGGAATCACATCGAGAGAAAGAGGAACACACGGATGAGAGAACACGCGCAGGTCAATTATATAATTGAAACCATTAAACATTGTAAGTGGGCTTGGGCAGGACACGTCATGGCCAGAAGGGATGATGGACGTTGGACAAAAATAATAACGGAGTGGAAGCCAAGGAATGCAACGCGCCCCGAGAGGAGAGAGACTGACACATTCAGTAAGGCGCTGGATGGATTGTTCCATCGCAGGATCGTGAGAGATGGCTGCAGTTTAGGTGGAGGCCTTCATCCAGCAGGGGATAGATTGTGGCTAATGATGATGACGATGCCAGTATACGCTGCTGTATGTGCGATATCATTGCTTGCCTCGGAAACTTGTTTTGATTCTGGGGTCATGTGTGCAACACTCTGCTCGACCGCGATTGTGAATTCCGTTGGATCTTCGTGCCATGTATCATTCAGTACTTGTATGAGACGCAATCGCAAGAAAAGCTAACGGCTTGGGAAATGGCCCTTCTTTCGAATCAGAGAGAACACACGAAAGAATCGTGATTCAAAGTTGGAGACAGAATGTTATTGGTACAATGTGATGGCTCAAAGATACTGTGCGATGTAGGTGTGCTCACATTGTTAAAATCCCGAACGAGTGCTGAGTGGGCCTCCCCCCGTCACTCGCCAACCGCCGTCAATGACGCGATGTGGATTGGCAAATGGCTATAAATTAGCGCAATGTATCGACTGTATATGGTAGGCCATTATCCAGCAGTGGACGATGCTGGCGTGGTATTGGCCACCCACCCCTCTGTGTGGCGTGCCGGTCTTCATAGGCGCTACTCGCAAACAGCACTTGCCCCAACAGCCCGTGTAGGCTATACGGGGGGCGGGGGGGGGCATCTTTGTTTTTGCGTCAATTCCGTGGTGATGGAATCGCAGTGCGGTCCTATCAGATTTCGCAAGCCAAGCAGGTTCTTGTTTTTTTTTTATTCCTGGCGAGACAAACGCTAACGCGGCCCAGGTTTTATTGTTTGTTTTCGTTTTTAAATGCCGAATCGGCGAAATTAACGTTTGTGCGAGCGACTTCATCCGTTGCGTGACTTTGCACGGATCCGGCCGAGCCGAGGCAACGGTCTGCAGCGTTGGCACGCGGTGCCTCGGCAGACGCACAAAAAAACCAAAAACACCGAGCGGCACGGGGAGGATGTGTCAACGGGCAACGCCGCTCGGACAAATGGCCAGCTTCTTGACGTTGGTTAGGGATAATAAGAATGAACCTCTATTACATGAAGCTCCTTTCATGTTGAATTATCTCAAAGCGTTGCACGTAAAAATGAAACTGCACCCACAGTTGTAGATGAAATCTAAGCGAAAAGACAGCTGATGATAACAATATCAATGACTACACTCGATATCCCAATAAAATTAAGAACTACGATGACAGTGAATGATAATGATTAGAGTGTAATCCAATTAGAAAACACAAATGGTTTTCAAATCTTAAGTTACGGTGAAAGCCTGCAGTACAAATATGTGACTTTAAAGACGCGTTTTCAAAAGCGGAACAGACTCAGAATCCATAATGGAGCGAGGAAGGGGATTTCACAATCGCGGAGCCTGGGTGGAGAAGGCTCCGATCTCCCGTAGACCAACAACACCACAGTCTTGTCTTTGGAGTGATGCATCGACCAGAATCAGCAGATCGAAATTATCGCAGTGGTACGTGCGTGGATGAACGTACAGCTGCGATGTGTGAACCACGAACGCGCGCGGGTGAAAGTAAAGTTGACGAAATTACCGCGGCCGTTGTAAAGTCATCAGGGCTCTTTTGCAAAACCTCTAATTTGTAAAGCGTAGCGCCGTTTAATTAAATTACACGAGCCTTCCAGCCGAATATGTTCCGCATTCCTGCGATGAGATTTTTAGTGGCCTAAATATTTATTCGAGTTAGTTTTTTTTTTTGCTGCATATTATAGACAATTAGCATCCGTTGCCAGAACAAGGCACACCACCACCATGGGTGTCGTTCGTGACCATGCTTCTTCTCCACGCTGCTCTGTGCGGGTTGGTGACATCTGCGAGACCCAGGATTTGTTCGCGTATCGCTCGCCGCTGAGAAGCGGTCGGCAATCGAACTCGGATCCCCACTGGTAGTCCAGTGCGATGGGCCACCGTGCCAGCCGTTTGTGAAAGTTGGGGTTGGGATTAATCAGGCCAGCATGAATCTGCTGCTAACGAGACTGTGTGTCCAAACCTGTCCAGAGGTTTTGCTTGTCCCGACTGAATGCTGCTGAATTTAAGCACTCCCAGAAGGAAGGCTGTGTGACCGATGAGTTGCATGTTTTTTTTCTTTCCACGGTGACTCTATTGATGATTCATTTCAGTGATAGAGATAGAGCCGAACACACCGAGGAGCCAATAACGATTTCGGCATCAGGCTGCTGCATCTTAAGAGACCACCCCCCCCCCCCCCGAGTCATCGCGAGTCCAACGTCTGAGATATTTGACCGATCCGACGGCTGCGGTCGGCTGGCGACGCAGCGGTGCGACGGACGGAAGCCGACCGCGACGCGAGCGGCCGGAGCGCAATTTACGGGTCAGTGAGCGCCGTCGCCGAATGAAAGAGCGCGCGGCGTTAGTTCGTGACCTCTGAGCAGCACGCACGTGGGTCGGCCCTCGGCATTGTCACATGACCCAGAGACAGCGTGGAAAATTAGCAAATGAGCACCCTCCACCACCTCCCCCCCCTCCCCCCCAGCAGGAGGAGGACCCGCGATACGCGCTAATTTCAACGAAGGTCGTGGGTCGCGACCCGGTTACCTGCAGGGGTCCGCCTCATCACAAGTCACATGCTGCTTGAGCCCGCGGGCTCGTGCCGCTTAATTCTCCGCGCGAGACGCTCGTCAACCGCCCCCCCCTCGTAGGCTCCTCCCTCGCCCCGCCCCCCCCCCCGTCCCTAGCCGGGCGTCTGTGAAAAAGAGCTTCATAGCTCTTCGGATTCCTCCAGTCTAAAAAAATAATAATCATAAGTTTGATTCTGGTTCCTCCGTGGAACTCCCGTTCGACTCGGCGTGGTTCTCACTCATCCGGTGCGGATGCCCCCGACACCCTGGGGATTCCGTCACTTGCAAAACGGCCTCCGTCGCTCTCCTAGCGGCATCGCGGTTTGATGTCGAGCTGTCTTCTCTTCACTATCGCGTCACATGCGAATGCGTTCGACTTCTTATATCCTTGCTTGTCTACATGTTAGCGCAGTCGATAAAACTGACAACTGCATCTGCCAGTGCCGACTAACACTGCGGGCAATGTATTATTTAACACTGATTTATGACTATAAGAAAAGAAAATCCACCATGATGAATTGAGTTTTTAGCTGAATCTGTCAATATTTTAGTTCTGAGAATTAAAAATATTGGTTTTACTGCCACGCGACAAACATCTATGCAGCAGGTAAAGTCACGTAGGTAAAAAATTATTAATAATAATAATAATAAATAATAATAATAAATAATAGAAATAAAATATTAAAATCAAATAATAACTATTATTATAATTTTGTTTTTATTCGTTTTTCTAACAAAAAATATTATTTATTTTTATTATATATTTTTTACCTACGTGACTTTACCGAAAAAACCTAAGAGTATGAATCCTTGCAGTCACGAAAGCTTCAAATCTAGAATATGCAGCAGGGCATTGAGGAAAGTGCAAGTGCTCCCAGTGGGGATGAGAGGTCACGTGGAAGGATCTCAAAAGTAGTTCTGTGACATCTCCTTCCACGGGCCTATTCTCTGACTGTGAGCAATACGCTGCATCGTATAATTAGAATACAATTTTGCAAACAGGACAACATGCCAGGGTTCAGTTCATGTGCGAGTGCTTGATAGATTATCGCAGGATAGTGAGACGTGGTGGTGGTGGTGGCTTCAGTTTCATTAATTTGGTATAGCCCTGTGAGCCATTCGGCTCTTGAATCGGGTGCAACCGCTTGGTGATGCCTTCATCCAGCAGTGGATCGACCATGGCAGATTAGTGGTTATGATGAAATGCAAGGCCAGCACTTGTACAAGCCTCTCTCATTTCATTTCTGCTTGGGTCATACATAGCCTCAATAGCTCCCGCCGCTGGTGCTTCTGGTGGTGCTGTTGCACATGCAGTGCGAATTAAGTCCAAAAATCAGAACCGATTAAGTGTGTTATGTTTCAAGCTCTCCCCGAGTGAGAAATTAACCCGCGATGCAGAATGTTACCGTATCGATTTATTTGCACAAAAAAATACCGACGCCAATGGAAGCAAAGCTCCCCCCTTTTGCCAGCCCCAGCATTCCTGGTGTGATAAATATTTAGCCAAAGGCAATCGTAAGCCTTCTGTTTGTACTTATAGGGGCATAATAAAGCAAAAATAAATATATCTATAAAAGAACGCGTATTTATTTTGCTCAATTTAAAAATGTTTTCACCGTGACACGGTGTCCGAGCGGCTTTAGGACGTTGATCAAAGCGAGCGGCGTGCCTTTTTGTTTTGTACGTCGCGCTTTTCGCTTCGTTTTCTAACAACAATGATGAAGAGTGTACTATATAAAATAAATACATAACCGAGATCGTGCGCTCACACGGAGGCAGCGTATACTTCATGGCCTTGCGTTCGTAAACTCGTCCCGCTCAGATAACCCTCATTTTTAAGCTGCATTTTCACAAGCATTGTCATTCTAGATTTGAAGTTTTCGTGACTGCAAGGATCCATACTCTTTGGTTATTTCGGTAAAGGCACGTAGAGGAAAAATAATAATACAAAAATCACTGCAGTAATCACTGCAGTGATTTTGCTGTGGCTGTTCCACCTGATGACGGAAGCTTGTGTTGCCTCCGAAACGTCGTGATTTAATTTAGTTATTTTCATTTTATTATTTTAATTATTATTTTTATTTTTCATCTACGTGACTTTACCGAAAGAACCAATGAGTAAGTATTGTCATGGTAATAAGCGTCACTTTATGCAGACCGCGCGTTAATACACTGCTGGATGAAGGTCTCGTAAACAACGGTTTGTGGGGGGGGGGGGGCTTGTTTAACCATACTTCACCATCCTGGTCTATGCGGGTTGGTGAAAGCTTGGGTCAAGACCATTTCAAATATCACTCGCCACTATTGTCAGCGCAATAGGGCAGTGCCATGACCACTACACCACGGCTCCCGCTTTCTTAGTTAAGCCCTTCTATCCTCACTAAGGTCGTTCAACATTCCCTGTAGTGAATTCCCATCGGGCGTTATCAATATTATGGCGCTTACATTAACCATATAAATGCGAATCCAAATTCAATGTGATGACTTTGTTTTTCTGTGCACTTTTTGTCAACTGAACTGAGACCATGAACGCTTTATGCTTGAAAACACAGATATTCAGATCCATGTTGTTTCTCCAGTGTCAGTGGTCTGTGACTTAATCTGCCTGCAGACACATACGTGACCACGGATATCAGCGGTAGACGTTGATTACCGCAGCCTACTGCAACCCAGTAACAAGAATTGGTGAATGGGCCGAGACCATCACCTTGCTCGATTCGAGAAGCCGAATTAATCACAACTTTGTGCTCTTAGTCTGGTCAACCTTTTTTGCATTGCCATTGAACAAGGACAGAAATCATGAGTTTGGCCAGAATCACGCCCGACCGCCTTTGCCTTCTCATTGCTGATATTTACGCACCGCACCGGTACTCAATTGGGGCTTCGTTGATGTAGGGGAGGCCCCGGGACAAGTTCACATATCACTCGTCACTGCCGTCATACATGGCCGGGAATCAAAGTCAGGTCACCGAGTTCATAGCGCAGTGCACCAGCCGCCACGCCAACGCTCTCCAAATCTTAAATGTCATGCAGGCAGACTCACACACTCTCATACACACGCATGCAGACACACACGCACACACACGCACGCGCGCACACACAATATCAAATACTTAAATACCGCAGGTGCGCTTTGCAGCTGGTACACGTGGGTAGGAAGGTGGGCTGGGCTGGAGGGGCCAAGAGGGATTCTGGGGTTTGAGTTGCAGGGGGCCAGAGGAGTAAGGGATTTGGGCTGTGCGGGGGTGCAGGTTGGGGGGGTGGGACAGAGGGAGGGGCGCTTAAGCTTTCAATCCAAGGACGTGCAACACCGTAGGGCATTTATTGATTATCCGCGTTCCTCACTGCCCATGGCTTTTCCCTGCATGCCACACACACATGTTTAAAGGCTGCCACCATGCCAGACGTACCGCAGACCTTACGGCACGATCAAGGCTCGACGTGTTGACGCCAGGAACGGTAGTGTTTTAGTGGGTTTTTTTTGCGCGAGAATGAGTATTGCTTTCTTTTCCACACCCTATACGAGGACGTCTGGCCCCGAGTGGAAGAATAGGCCAAATACCCTTTATGGGCGGGGTAGGGTGGGGGTGTATCTACAATTATCTATACTGTAGGCTCTGCTACCAACAGTGGGATGACGATAGAATTGCGGGGCTGCATCTCAACCTTTCACTGCCACTGTTTTTCGTGAGTTAATATTATCAGACCTACACGAGACATCTGACCAGCGTTAAAAATTAGGCCAACTACCCTCTGGACCCCCCCTCCCTTTCCCCTATCTCAAGGGGTAGTTGGTCGATGTATGTGGCGGTGTGAAGTGTGGGCACCAAGACACCTCGTCAAACACCTCCTTATCGAGGGGCTCTCTCTCTCTCTCTCGAGCTCTGTCTAGCGGAGGCCCTTTCGCCAGCAGCGGTGTGCGCAAGAAGTTGCGGCGCTGTACCTTTATACCTTTAACTTCTACGGTCGTGTATGTGCGTTGTTTTCTGTGCGTACACGTGAGTTTATTTTTTTGGGGTTCTTTCTTTTCCACACCTACACGTCGTCACCCCCCCCCCCTCCATTTCCGACCCTCGCTTTGTTGTGTCTGTAGATGCGGTGAGCACCTTGAGCTCCCATTGGTTGTGTTTTTATGGGGGGGGGGGAGGGGGGAGCAAAGCAAAATACTAGATGAAAAAATGCGCCGATCCGTGGCCCCCACTATAATTTTTATATATAGTTTTTCTTTTTTAAATACGCACACGCGCGCATGCGAGAATGGAAAAAAACATATTTTGAAAATGAACTAAGTAACGAAATGCATGACCTTGGCTTACCTTGCAACCAATTAAAGCTTATCATGCTCACAGCCGGAGCGGTGGCACTGCCAAGGACAAAGTGTTAAGCGAGATGAGAGAGAGCCCTGTTGTCCTTAAACAAAAGATGCACCCCCCCCCCTTCCACCTCCGAGGAAGGGGGGGGGGGGCGTTGGATAGAAATCCGTGGAAGCAAATAACTAAGGGATTCATGTTATTGGTTCTTTCGGTAAAGTCACGTAGAAGGGAAACAATAAAATAATAAAAAATATAAAATTTTATTGTTTCATATTTTTATTATTTGATTGTTTCCCTTCTACGTGACTTTACCGAAAGAACCAAGAATATTTGGTTTTAGTCTACTTTTTTTTATTCTACCAATTTTAATCCCGATTGTCCCATTGGCGGCCATGTCATGGAACTGAATGTTCATTCAGATTCCTCGCAGGGCAATGTTAGGGAATGGCCCATGGAAGTGGATGTTGCAGAGCTACATCTGAGATCCTTTTCCAGTGACTTCTTACAGACAGCAACATCCCCATCGTCTCTGCATAACAGAGTAATTTTCTTTGCATGACAATTTCTCAGAGGTGGAATTTAGGCAAATTTAAGTGAAAACGGAATTTTTACACGATGGGTTTTTGTGTGCATTGGTGACTGGACAGAGATCATCAACTCACTACACTTTAGAAACCGGTTTAACCATGGGCAGTTGCTTGGGTTTGAACCCAGGATCTTAGCGGTGCCAGCTCAGCACTCCGACCTTTCTTAGCCACCTACCTACCTCGGTTGTTAGTCTTCAACTCCTCTGCGATCTCACTTAATCCCGGACTGCAATATTCCGGACAACCCAGAACGCTGCTGCCAGACCTACAACCCTCAGCCACGAACGAGATCCGTCCGCCGGTTTCCTGTCCAAGCTACAATTAATTATCTAGGATCAGTTCCACGATCAGCCTCACTGTTTGAAATCGTCCTGCATTGGCCTGCTTTCTCTCAACATCATTCCCCTCTCATCTCCCCTTCTGCTACGCTGTGCTCGAACAGTCTAAACAAATGACAGTCTGCACCTATGGATAGAAGGATTATTGTGCCCATCTCTCGTCAATTGTTGTCAGGGACGTGTCCTGCACTTTTCCGTGGCTCCTGTGACTCGGCCGAGCGCTGCCTCACATCGTGGCCATGGGGAGCCGCAGATGCTACGATTTCAAGCATATATATCGCTTTTTTTGTTCCTTTTGAAACAAATAGAAATTTTCAGGTGCACGGTGGTCCACGAAAAATGATCGTTTAGAGAGGTTGACAGTGGCCCTTGGGGCCCGAAAAAGGGTTTGGGCAACGGCTACCTTAGCCCAGCTCCTCGACTCGCTCGTACCGAGCGTACATCGAGGGGCGTTGCATTGACGCCTCCGCAGATTTCTCAACGCCCCCCCCCCCCCCGTAGCCTTGGTGGCATCGCACTCGCGATTGTGAATTATTATTTCCATTATCATTATTATTAATCTTGTTATCAAATTGTTTACAGCTGCCGGAGGAGCACGGGGGGAGGACGGGAGGGGAGGGGAGGGGGCGCGCACCTGCGCCGAGCTCCCTGCCAAACGCGGCTGCGATTGCAGCGCCCCGCGTGAAGGACGCTGCCTGAACCGCTCCCGGCACCTGCGTCGCTGTGACGCCCCGGACACCGCGCCTCCGACGACGCCTCCGACGCCTCCGAAGACGACTTTCGACGACGACGACGACGTTCTCGCCGATTGCGCGATCTCTCTGTCTCCACTCGCTGCCTCCTCCGAAGGGCGTCGTGGTGGCGAGATGTTCACGGGCTTCGGCTGGTATGCAGGAGGTTTGTGGGTTCGATCCACGACCCTGACGCCTGCTGTGTATTTGGAGCGTGCGTGTCTCTCTCTCTCTCACCGTGGTAGCGTGGATTTTTGTCCGGGTCCTCTGTGTTTGTTTTTTCCCCTCCGCATTTAGAATCGTGCGTTTAGGGTTTTTGGCTGCGAGAAATAACCATGTGATGAACCGTTTAGTTGAGCTATCATTTGTGGCAAGGTCTCTTCTGAATACGAGTTGGGTAGCTCAGTGAGCCTTACCAGGTAACATAAAAATAGTTTGGTTTGTAGTTTTAGCACGGTTGGCTACGTACGGTGCAAAAGAAGTGCAACATACATACTTACATACAACCGTGTAGACGTCTCAAAAGGATAAAGGCGTAGCCCTGCAATTCCTCGACCATGCCACTGCTGGCGAAAGGTCCTGCCGCTAAAGGAAGCTCTAAATTGACGCCCCCGCCTCGAGACGGGTGTATTCTGTCCTGCTCTTCCACATTGGTCATATGTCGCGGCAGAAGTGGGATTAATAGCGCTGTACCGCGCGCTAACGTGACCCGCCCATTGACTGTGGTGGTAGCCATCCATTCATTCCCCGAGGTGGATGGAGATTGTGGCAGGGATTTAATAAACGTGCACCGCTGTTTCAACTCTCACCGCCGGTTGATCGAATCGAGCCCTCGACCTCTTTATTGCAAGTCCACTGTGCTGACCATTATGTGACCGCGGCATCCTATGTAATTGTCTACCACTCTATATTTTGATTTAAAGCTTTCGTGACTGCAGGGATTCATATTCTTGGTTCTGTCGGTAAAGTCACGTAGAAGGTAAATAATTAAATAATATTGATATAAAACAATAACAATTCTCACGACGTTTCGACTGCAACACAAGCAATCATCATCAGGTGTGAAATCCACAGCAAGAAAATTTGTGGATTTCATACCTGATGATGATTGCTTGTGTTGCAGTCGATACGTCGTGAGAATTTTTATTGTTTTATATTTATATTATTTCAATATTTCCCTTCTACGTGACTTTACCGAAAGAACCAAGAATATGTACTACTCTATACTTGCGATTGTCAATCCAATCCACTGCTGAATGAAGGCCTCCCTAATCAGTCTGTATCTCTCATGGTCCTGCGATGGAACGATTCACCGAGTTCCTGCACAAGAGGTGTTCGGCGTTCATCCTCCTTTGGCTTCATGATCGTGCGTGCGCACCGCTGCCAGTGCAGCAACAGCAGCAGCAGCATCGAATAATTTGTTTCAATGAAATGGAGATTGACCGACTGAGCGAATCGCTTTACCGTGCGTGCGTTACAGAAGCCGCTCGTCACTGCTGGGAGAGCCGAGTGGCTTCGCGTGGCTCACGCGCGCCAGCATTAGTATATTTTTTTTAGGAAAATCTGGATGCACCTGAGCATACATTGAACTCCCTCGCTCCCCTTCTCCCTCCCCCCTCCCTCCCTCCCCTCCCCCTCCAGACTCATACTCCCCTCCCCACCTATTTTGTACGGAGCTGCAGTTATGATTAATTGGCCTTTCAACCTCGTCTGTGGTGACTCCCTCCTCTCGAGCTCTCCTCCTTCTTAAACCCCCCCACCCACCCACCCGCCCACTCACTACCCCCCTCTCCCCCCACCGTAGCCCATGAAATTAGCGCTGCATAATTTGATATAAATTGCAACGTGGCCCAGCGCACGGTTTGCAACACACCTGAGTAGACATGCACACGGGCCAAGTTGTTTTGCACCGAGTTATAATAATTAATAATAATGTTCAGCCCATTTGTCAATCCACTGCTGGATGAAGGCCCCCACCCACCCACCCACCACTCGTGCCGTATGCTGGCCAGTGTGTGGGTCGGTGAAGTTACCGGGGAAGAGAGGCGCAGGACCAGTTCACATTTTGATCGCCACTGATGTGATCCGTGACCGGAAAACAAACTCGGGTGGCCAGGTTTCAGAGCACTCTGCGCCAACCACTGCGCCACCGCTCCATCCCCTGTACAACGACTTATATTTGCCTCTGAAGCAGCCCAGCTACTTTCTACGTGTATAAAACCAAAGTATTTACAGTTCATGAGTTAATTCTGCAGGTGAGCACCTATTCAGGCTGGGTTGACACACAATAGGCGGCTGGTGTGGTCAGAACCGTAACTGACTCCTCACTGCCCATTAGTCACGAGAGTCAACCGGTTCCTGCTCAATTTTAGGCTGAGTCAACCTGGGGGAGGTCTCGGGCCAGGCTGTGACATCAGTTGCTAATTTTTGGTCGTGGCCAGGAACCCACAAGTGTATTGAGGTCCACTTCCATGGTAACTGAATGGCAACACCGGAAACAATGGGGCGAGTTTCTAAAATCCCCCACCCTTCCCGACTGACCTCTGTCCTCCCAGCAGTATGCGACCACAGTCATCCGATGGGCAGGTCACGCTTCGTGGGGTAAACCGTGGGTACTACTCTCACCTCTTCCAACACGTCTGGCCAGAGGTGAGAAAATGTGTCAATTACTCTCCAGGGGGTGTCACCCCAGAGCGAATTCGGTACAAAAAAAAATCTCTACAGTTCAAGAGCCGCAATGCAGGTGAATACGACACGGTGGTCCTTGATAACTAACTTCACGAAGTGGCCCTTAGAGAGCCGTATGCGGCTCCTGAGCCGCTGGTTGTCGACCCCTGGTCTAGAGCCTCGCGAGGCATAGGCCCTTCCGCCAGCAGGGGTGTCCACGAGGCATTGCAGGGCTGCCACCTTTGCCTTTTGAGACAGAGCCTGACAATTGCGAAATATAACACCAGCCTCATTTGAGCTGTTACATTCGACTCTTGATTATCTGCGGGTAATGTTAATTAGGCTATAAATACACCATCATTATTATTTATCTACACACAATGGAGGTGAAGGTGTCAATTCTGCCATTCGTCAAAGCACTGTAACGAGGTTATCTTCCGGCATGCTGGCGGTCATGTGGGCAATGTGTAGCCGAAACCTCGACGAGTGAGGAGTGGACGCAGCTGATCGACAGGACACACGATCCGTCCGGGGTAGTCGAGCGTTGGCAGTGCGCACGTTGTCCACAATCGCCCCACCGTGCGCCGATGACCGATAATAACCACTGAATTCTGGCACCGCCACATGTGCTGCATGATAGGCGCGGTACAATAATAATATAGTACCACACCGTGCTGATGGTGGTGGTAAAGATGATGAAGATGGTAACGACCGCTGCTTGCAATCAGCCTAAACAGATCAGAAACGATGTTAGAAGACGTTAGTTTAGCACGCACATCCCATCTCGCCTCGTGTCGTCCTCCTGATAACTCATCGTCTGCTCATAGTGTGATGAGAATATAGGGCACGGTGATATATGATTATTGTGGATCGGCATACCTTGTACACTGAGGTGTAGTGCCTTATGCAGATAAACCCTACTTACCGCAAGCAAGACGAACAGCCTTCCGGAAGAGTATCGAGTAATCCATTAAGCCCTGATCAATGTGAGGTCACTGATGATGATGACGATTAATCATGAACGTTCTTGTACGAGCGGCCAATTCCGTGCAATGGAAACTAAACTATTTTTTTATTTTTTTACCAGTTCAGGCCGACCGAGCAATACAGCTCTTTTTTATAAGCGACCTGGCCGCAAATGATAGGTCAAATAAAGTAATTATCACGTGGGAACGTATAGCAGTGAAAGACTCTTAAACGCACGTTTCTAAATGTGGAGGGGAAAACCCGGAGAACCCAGATAAAACCCACGTGACCTCCTGTGTACCTGGCGAGGGAGTTAACATCTCGCCATCGTGGCGCCCTAGGGCCTTGGTCCATGGGGGCGTTCGCAACGGGCCCCCCCAGCAACGGGGCCCCCCAGCGGGTCGCTCACGCGATCCGGTTACCGCCGAATCCACCCCGCACGTCGTAGCCACGCACGATAGCCTCTCTCTCTGTCTCGCGCGCTCACGCGCACTCGCTGGTCATTCCGCACCGCAGTCAATTACGCCACTTAAATGTTAACCCCCGGAGTGCATAGGTCAGGGAGTCAGGTCCGCCGTGCAAAACCCCGGGGACCTTGCTCAACAAACGCTCAAAAGACCTCTACGCACTCAATGGCGGTGACGGTGGCAGAGGGGGAGCGAGACATTCTGGCGGCTTTTCTCTGCGCGTGTCGAAAGCGCGCGGGAGCACGCGGTCGCATGGCTGCGTGGGGTGGCCAGCCCCCCCACCCCCCCCCCCCCTCTTCCCCTGCATGACTTCCCCCAGCGCACCGTGGAACAAGCTACGAACTTGTTCGGTGTTCGAGCCCAGGGACCGCCACGGTCCCCGGTGGCTCGGCGTTGCCGGGGCCCTTCCGCGCTCCGCCTTGGCTGGAACACCGCGTCATTATCCTGGAGAGACTTCGCACCATGAGAGTCACAGTTCAGTCGCAACCCTCCCCATTCACAAGCCCGCCGGGGGCTCCACCCGTTCCTGTGCTAGAGTCCCCGCCCTCCTCCTTGATGTTGTCTTAATCCGACGCCTTAATTAATTCCAGATATATTTTTTAAGAAGTCAGATTGATTTATTTCTCGAATGAGCATCGAGGCATTGGTGCTCATCTTCTATTTAGAGCCCTGAACCACTGGTGGAAATTCCACGTTTCTCTGGCAGCGGTGAGTCTCTCTTAAGGGCAACCACTGTTGACTTTTCCACACAGTGGTTCCTATTTTATTGGCCCTGCATCGATTGTGTAGGTGATGCAAACGCCCGATTGTGAGCTGACGCCATTTTAATTACAATGTTAGTTAATCAAAGTTAACTCTTTATATTTACCCAGGAAGCCTCGCTGCCCTGGCTTGCTGGCAACTTCAGTGGGTTTGAGGAGTTTTGCAAATCCCTAAGGGATACACCCACCCTCACTGTTATGGCTCACAGGCGTGAACGGGACACCCCCGGAGCCTGAAGACTCCTGGCACATGAGCATGTTGAACACGCTGGTCGCCTTAGTTTGGTTCTGTGAGCCATAGTGAATGACACTGAACCACGTGGCATCGTGTTATTGGCATGGGTCCTGGTGCAAGGAATGAAATGGTGGGCCCTCTATTAGCCCTCCCCCCGACTCCCCTCTTCCTAGCCTGGTGCCTGGGCCCTTCTGGCTTGTGAGCCCCAGTGCAGTTGCACCGCCTGCACACTCAGTAGCTACTGCACTGAACGCAATTCTGATAATCACAGATTCCTGGGATGGGTGTAAAAAAAGGCGATTGAAAAGTTGGACAAAGTTCATTTGCACCATGTGATAATACAAATACAAATTTGCATCCCTCTGTCAATCCACATTTCAGACATATGGATTGTTTTACCATACTTCACCACACTGTTGAAAATGGTTGAGCGAGGGGGGGGTGTCCAGGAACAGGACTTAATGTCCGCTCGGGTTTGTCCAGGTTGGCAGTCCAAAATCATTTCTGCAAGTATTGCACAAAATCCGGTATACTTCCTATTTATGGCTGTGGCTCCTTGCTAGTCACGTGCCTACCCCAGTTCACCAGCGGCCCGTGGAAACATTCAGTGATTTCAAATATCACTCGGTGCCAATGTGAGCCACGGCAAAGCGCATTATTCAAAATAAATTGTACTTCGTGAAAAATCTCGCTCGCAATCGTGTTTCTTTTGGACTGGAAACACCTCTACTACCGCTGCCCGCAAAGTTCGTGAAGTTTTGTTTTCTCACATAGATTAGGGAATGTGCTCAGGTTGAAGACATCGTCTTGGCTGTGGAAGAAGAAATGCTTGCAGCCACGGGGCAAGACGCACGTCATGGCCAGAAGCTACGACGGCCGGCCGACCGGTAAGAATAACGACGGAGTGGTAGCAACGGGATGGAACAGCGCCTCTAAGAGAGAGAGATAGAGGACGTCCATCGTGGAGATGGAGCGGTGAAATCAGCACCGTGCGTAAGGTACTGGGTGGATTGTTCAATCGCAAGATCCTGGAAGATGGCAATGGCTTAAAGGAAGCCTTTTCATCCAGCAGTAGAATGATCATGTTTGTATGTTGAACTTATAATGATCATCATGGCTGATGGTGATCATTACTCGGCGCTCATGAACATGATAAATCATGATGATAAGAATACGTAAATAAATAGATGCTGCTGCGGATAATGGCTCAACTACTGAACGACGATGGTTTAGGTGTGGTGGGCCATCTGCGTGCGGTGGTCTCATCTGGAAAGCACCTCGATAGAAGACAGAGGGAAGCCGGCCCTAAGAGCCATTCTCGTGGCTCAGGAACTCTCGTGCCGAGTGCGGGAGGAATGCTTCAAGTTCACAGTTAATTTTGTACAACCAGTTTATTTTGTGTTACTCTGATTAGCACGGTTTGATTCGTACGGTGCGAAAGAAGTTCAACATACTAACATGCAACTCAAGAGACCAGGATAGGGTTGCATTTGCAAGAGTGACCCTAGGGCATTTGTCTGCCAGGAGGGGGGCGATGATCGTCGCTGTGCGAAGTCCCAATTGAGTGATCTGCGGTGTAGTTTTCGAATTTGGTCAAATGAGTGGGGGGTGTAGAGGGGAGGGGCACGGTCAGATGGGATTGAGCGAGTTTGGGACAGCCACCTGTCCTTGAGTAGAGACATTAAGGAGGCAAATAAGAATAAACGATTGCAAATATTGAACTTGAATAAAGCCAAATATAAATACACTTCGAATATAAATATATGTTTCTTTGATCCCCAGCCTGGTGGCTGAGCTGCAGCAGCAGAGTGGCTCAAATTCGGGAGGTTTACAAATTCAAATTCTGAGTGGGAGTTGACTCAGCCCATCATCTCTCTGGGGTCGATAAAATCTGTCCCTCTTTACAAGGGAGTCAACATCGGTTTCCCTATGGAGAGATGTGCTCCCCGCCATAGGAATGTGGAAATAGCCAGGGCTGTGAAAACGAGTTGAGCACGGCACTCGTTTGAGCAGGAAATCACTTCGACTTTTTTGTTTGATCAACATTTTGATCGATATTGCATACCTACCCTTATCGCTGCGGCGATTTCCTCGAACAGTTATTGATTCTGAGAATGAAAAATGTCGGTTAACGCTGTCATGGAACGAACGTTACTCGATGTGACTTCTGTAAAAAAAAGAGCTTCATAGCTCATCGGATTCCTCCAGGATAAAGATTGTGACAGACTGGGTGGGAAAGTGCTGCTATGTACCAGGGACAACTTGCAGGGGTCTCAGAAGGAGCTCTGTGATATCTGCTTCCGAGGGCCAGTCTCTTAACACAACGGGCAGCGTTGCTCTGCACGGGGATTCCCAATGGATTATTCGTCTCGTGACATCTATCCATCGAAATCAGCTCAAGCCTCCCGTAAATTACGTAACATGCATGTGGACACCGCCACTCAGAATGAATCACTGCCCTCTCCCGATGGCATCTCGCGACGAATCAAACGCGATCGAATCGCTGCGGTGGTGTGGCGGAGAAGGAGGAGCGGGGGGGGAGTGCAGGAGCGATTACGCCCAGACGCTGCACGCGCAGTGGCCCGGCCCCGTTGCGTTACAGGTGGCAGCTACAACAACAAACGGGGGGGGGGGGGGGGCTCGGTCGTGGCAGTGTGTGTGCGCGCGTTTGCCGCGGGTGAACTTGTACGGCTCGTGGGGGGGGGGGGGGGGCAGCGTGGGTTAGTGCGTGCAGCGAGAGGAGAGAGAGAATGGTTGTGGTGAGATGGCGATGGTGGTATCGCCTATTGGGGACCATTGTATAAAGGTGTCAGTTTTGTACCAGTTTAAAGGGTAAAAACCTACTACTATTTTTGCCACTGGTAAAGGAGGCCTCATAGTGTAAATGCTTACCCAGAGCTCTCAATACTCTGATAGTGCACTGTTTTTGAGTTGCACGCCTTTTGGCGTCATCTGGTCCAACACCAATGGAGACTAGGCTCTAAGGAAAGCTGTCTCGGGTGTGGACCAATCAACTTCAAGGACAGTGCATATCATTACCATTATCAGAGTTGTTTCTTTTTGTTTGCATTTTGACTGCTTGTGTTGCGGTTATTGCAAACATGATGCCTTGTATAAAGGTGTCAGTTTTGTACCAGTTTAAAGGGTAAAAAACCTATTACTATATTTTGCCACTGGTAAAGGAGGTCTCATAGTGTAAACGGGTGTTTGTTATTGGGTGGGGGGGGGGGGCTTCGCCTTTGAATGAGTGAACTTGTAGCGAGACGACAGACGAGGCATTGTTGACAGACAGAGATGTAGCGAGTGCAGGACGATGAGCGATGGCACCTCCGATTAGGGCGGTTGGCTACGCACGGTGCGAAAGAAGTCCAACATACATGCGCACGTACACGAGGATTAGAGATGGAAGAGATGTACAGAGCGGGCGTGAATGTGGTGAGACGCGGGGGGAGAGGGACACGCAGACAAGAGGCAGAAATGTAAACTAAATGAGAGCGATGGAGTCTAGCGGGGACCCCTTTGAGCCACTTGGGTGTCTACACTTTAGCTCTGTCTGCTCGTGCCCAGCGCCACAGCCGCTGAACCGAGTTCAAGACTCCCATTTAAACTTGGCCGAACCGTGGGGCATCATCTTGGGGGGAGAAAAAAACAGCATGAGCAATATATTCGCTATTACGCTTTGTGCAATGAATAATACTCGAATAATAATAACAGTGGGGGGGGGGGGGAGAAGGAAAAAATTATTGGAAGCTAAATAAATAGCAGTAATATTATTAATAATCATAATAATAATAATCTCGCGTGCCGTGCTTGTCGAGGTAGTCAATGGAAAAAATGCACGAGTATGAAAAATACGGGAGGCTTATGGAGCAAATATAAACAGTGTGTTTAACATTTTAACATGTATTATAACCTGTGTGTTTTTCCTCTCTCAGAAGCTGGATTAGGGTGAGAGGATGAATTGGACAGAGACTGGTTTTGGCGTAGAGCAAGCGTTTCTCAGTGGTGGTGGGGTGGGGGACAACGGGGGGGGGGATGGGAGGGGCACTGGCTGCAGCATGGATACCGTGCAGGGACATGTGGGTGGGGGAATGGTCAGCTCCACGTTGCGTCAACAAACACTCTAATATCCAGCATGGAACGAGTGTGTGGGAGTAGGGGTGCAAGGTACGGGGACCCACACGATGTTGTCTTCTCCTGCCTCTCTTGACGGGGTGAGCACCGTTGACTTAGAGACTTGGACTGCGAGAATGGATCGGGGGCTGGATATGAATGAGACGCTACGTTTTAGAGAGACGTGAAATGAAAAGGTAAAGGTGCAGCCCTGCAATTGCTGACTCAACGCCGCTGCCGGCGGAAGGACCTCCACGACAGCGAACTCCAGACGGTGTTTGGTCTACTCTTCCACGTTGACCAGACGTGTTTCGGTAGAAGGTGGGAGTACCCGCACATGAATCTAACCATACACAACCTGCCCTATCGACGAACAGATATGCCTCGGAAAAAACGTCGCCCCATTGTTTCACGTGCCGGACCAGGAGATAAGGAATCGAACTGGCGACCTCTGCATCGCAAGTCCAGTGTTGCTGAACCTCGCACAGCTGTGGCAGCTCCGTTGGAGAGAGGGACTGGGTTGGAGTGGGAGCATTGATTGGAGAGAAACAGATTGTCTCTCTATGCTCCTCCACAGCCTCTCACAGGTGACGCGGAGAACTGCATCTGATGAGAAAGATGAAGCCTTGTGACGTGTGGACCAATCATGTTGCGTCTTTGTCGTTTGCTGGTAATTCCGCACGAACCGAATTGCATCCGTAGTTTTAAATGAGCGATGCCTCCAGGCAAGTGCTAACGGGGTCCCAATGGTATAGAATTACAAGCCCCGTCAATATGTATAGGGCTCCCAGAGGCATAAGGCTACAGCGAACATTGATAAGTGCACTCTACTGACGGTCCACAATCCCGTCTGTGCCTGACTGCTGGCCACATTTTTCAACTGTCGTAGTCTGTGGTCCGAAGCGACAACATGCAGTTTTACGAGTTGGTGGTCTAGATAAGGCCGACAGCTTTTTGTACATGTAAAGCTGACCACCTTTGTGTGTTTTGATTTAAAGCTTTCGTGCCTGCAGGGATTCATATTCTTTGTTCTTTCGGTAAAGTCATGTAGAAGGGAAATAATAAAATAATAAAAAATATACAACAATACAATTCTGACGGCAATTTTCTTGCTGTAGATTTCACACCTGACGATGATTGCTTGTGTTGCAGTCGAAACGTCGTGATAATTTTATTTTCAAATTTTTTATTATTTTATTATTTCCCTTCTACGTGACTTTACCGAAAGAACCAAGAATATTAACCTTTGTGTGTATTAGACCTCTGCTTTGTACCACATCAGCCTGCTGTATAAGAACATTTATTTGGAAACTGCAAAAGCCCCAGTGAGGCCTCTGTAGGATTTTGGACCGGTTTTGATTCATTGGGTCTCATCATCAGCGTGAGCTCTGTCAAGCAAACGCTGCCAGATTGACAGATGTTCTTGGCAAGGGCATTCTCTCTCACGGACAGGCGGCTATTCAGAACCAAAAATAGCAAATATATTTTAAAAGTCACTTTGCACTGATGTGGATCATTGAGTGATAAAATAAACTCACTTGACATTCATCGCGTAATTATAATAATAATTATTATGGCTGTACGTCTCGATCAGTGCAGTAACGTGGCTGACACGGGCCCTGGCACACCAAGTGAAATGGGGGGGTGGGGGCCGGGGGGGGGTCCGTGCCCAATTTCTTCGCCATTCTCTCCGTGACCACGTCGCTCATCGGGGCTCCTCCGGCCCTTGGGACCCCGGTGGGTGCAGCCGCACTGCCTGCAACCTCGATGGCGACGCCAACGGTTAGCGCCCGGATCTGTGGCATGGCCTGAACAGATGGAGTCGGAGATTACTCCGATCGCCCGCCCGCCCCCTCCACCTGCAGCCGAAGACCGTGTCATTGTTTCTCGCCTACGTGCGGTGTGAGCTGGTGACTCGTCACGTGATGGCCCCGATTTCACCGTCACGTGACGGCACGCCGCTGCCATTCCGCGGCACAATGGTTTCCTGTTGACTCGGGAAGCCCCCGGTGAAAACGCTCACATTTGGAAATCTTTCTCGTTCGCCACGATGAACGCGAGGTATCGGGGGGGGGGGGATGCTCTGGACTGCTTTCCGCTTCCTGGAAAGTCGGCTCAAAATCAGGAGAATCCAGCCCCTTGCTGTGTAATCGGGAATGATTCTGGTGCCATGAGGTTCATATTTCAAAGTCAAATTTAAAACTACGAATTAGTTTGAGTCGGCTTCTTATCGAGTCGCATTGATTGGGCGGTGGCGTTTCGAGTTGTATGTTTGTAAGGCACGCTGAGCTCCATTGGCATCGGGTTGCTGAACGAATACAGCAGGTCGCGCTCGTTACACAGAAAGGGCTTGCGACAAATGAACAACAATGCCTTGCTAATGTCATCAAGGAACATGAACCATCGTGCGAACTCCGATCATCCTCGCAGCGGCTTTTGGCGAGTCATAGAACAAAGACGGTCACTGCATCGCTCGCTTTCAGGTGCGCTTCGGTGGCCGTCTGGAACGCTCTTCCTTCCCATATTAGGAAGCCACTGGAGCTGTGCACTTTTAAATCATCCGGATTGAAAACTGATTTGTTTAGAAGAGTTTTTTCGTGTTTAATTTGTTGTCCTTCCTCCATACCTCCGATTAGCGCGGTTGGCTACGTACGATGCGAAATAAGTTCAACATACAGTAAAACGACGTACATCTACTCAGGAGAATCTCGGTGGGCTTTGGCAGGATAGGAAGGCCAATGGCCCAATGCTGCTGACAAGAGTGAGATCACTCCTGAGGGTACGACCGTCGTGGAGATTGCGAAATGAGATCAGTCCACGTGCAAGCGCCATCGCGACGTCGCATTGTCGACGACGAAGGATGGCGACGCTCATCGGGAGGCCATCGCGCTGGCAGTTGGGTAGGTAAAGGCGGACGTTGTGGATGATGAGCTAACGTTTCGGGCAACGGTCCTTTATCAGAGTCGAAGGAAGCGATGGCCAATTACGAAAAAAAATTGTATCTCTGCGTCAAACATTGTGAAAGCATTTCGGCCGTAGCCCTTGCGTTATCACCAATGCAAAACGATCAACAGAGTTCACACCATTGGAACCCCATTTGCCAGTATAAAATATGATAATTGAATTTTTACCCTTCTATCTGGCAACAAAACTGACACCTTTTTTACAAGGAGTCATGTTTGCATAGACCACAATACCTGCAGTCATAACGCAAACAAAAAACATAACTCTGATAATGTATGCACTGTCCTTGAAGTTGATTGGTCCACACCCGAGACAGCTTTTCTTAGAGCCTCGTCTCACATGGGTTGGACCAGGTGACCTAAGAAAAGCTGTCTCGGGTGTGGACCAATCAACTTCAAGGACAGTGCATACATTATCAGAGTTATGTTTTTTGTTTGCATTATGACTGCAGGTATTGTGGTCTATGCAAACATGACTCCTTGTAAAAAAGGTGTCAGTTTTGTTGCCAGATAGAAGGGTAAAAAATCAATTATCAGATCAACAGAGTTTTCAACCGTCTGGAGAATTTGAGGCTGCCCATAAAAATACGGGGTCTGTTTTTTTTGTGGGAGGATTTTTTTAAAATTAATATTTTTTTTTCATTTCATGCAGAAAATAACTGTTGCTGTTGCCTTCTGGATTGATGAATAATCTCTCAGTTCACACGGGGCGTGCGGGAGCGCTGACTAACCGGCGTTATTTACCCGTAATCCAATCCCTGCCGGCCGATCGTCTAAATGTCAGGGGCTCGCAGTGTGAAACTTTGGCCAAGGCCCTGTTTTCCTTTTAAGTAATGGAAACACAGTTTTTTTTGTGTTTGTATAAGATGCAACCCCCCCCCCCCCCCCCCACGTATTTAGCAGTGCATTAACAGTAACGTAAGACACAAGGGCACAGTGTGGCGGCAAACCCAAGAAACCACTTTTTTTTTTTGCAATAACGCCGAGGGCTGGTGGAAATTCACACCGCTCCCCGGTGAGCCAGCCGGTGAGTCAGCCTGATGAGAGGGCTCGGTGAGTCAGCCCGGTGAGTGAGCCCGGTGAGTGAGCCCAGTGAACCAGCCGGTGAGTCAGCCCGGTGACCGAGCGCGGTGAGCCAGACCAGTGTGCCAGCCTGGTTAGAGGGCTCGGTGAGTCAGCCCAGTGAGCCAGATGTTGAGTCAGCCCAGTGAACCAGCCAGTGAGTCAGCCCGGTGACCGAGCCCGGTGAGCCAGACCAGTGTGCCAGCCTGGTGAAAGAGCTCGGTGAGTCAGCCCAGTGAGCCAGCTGTTGAGTCAGCCCGGTGAGCCAGCCAGTGAGTCAGCCCGGTGACCGAGCCCGGTGAGCCAGACCAGTGTGCAAGCCTGGTGAGAGGGCTCGGTGTGCCAGCCCAGTGAGCCAGCCGGTGAGTCAGCCCGCTGAGCCGGCCCGGTGAGCCAGCGCAGTTAGCCGCAACCAAACATTGTAGGCGCGAGACACCCCCATGGTGTTTTCCGCGCCACCCAATGTCACCCCGCGTTGTTGACTTTGTCGCGGGCCCTGTGACCGCGAGCGTCACCGCGGCCGACGGGTAGAAGTGTGGGGGGGGGGGGATCAGTGTGGCTGGGCCCATCCCTTGGGAGCGTGGGACGCTGAGCAAACAGCGCGGCCTTCAGTGACGACAGCGCGGGCCCTCGAAGCTCGGAGACGAAGCAACAAAAACTACCGCGCGCCAACCTCCAGAAATGTCATAAATCTGGGCGTGGTGCTGGCGGTCGTGACATTGGTAGTGATAGTGGTGACGGTGGTGTTGGTGGTGGTAGTGATCGTGGTGACGGTGGTGGTGATGATGGTGGTGACGGTGGTAGTGATCGTGGTGACGGTGGTGGTGGTTGGCGAAGGGGTGAAGGGTGGTGAGGGCGTCCCAGGACTGTAAGACACATCAGTCGCCAACGAGAGTCGTGGCCGGGAATCAAACTGGGACCAACCCAGTGGTTTAGCGCTGTGCACTAGTTTTTCAGTTTCATTTATTTGGTAGAGCCCTGTGAGTCATTCGGCTCTAGAATCGAGTACAACCGCAACAAACAAAAACAAAAACATGAACAAGAAAACATCTTAAAGTGACTATGTGACTAAGTGCAAACAGAAAATGAAAAAACAGCAAAATATTCCACAAAAAGCACCGTACACCAACGCTGTGTGCAAAAATCCCAGTGGAATGCAAGTCAAACAACGACAACGAAAAGACAACTTAGATTAAGGCCATCAGTCTAACTCCGTACTACAACAAACAAGCATGGCCAAACCAAAAAACGTTTTGGAAATCACCAAAATAAAGCCATAAAAGCAATGTCACAGTGATCATAGGAACTGTGACCGGATTTTCACACTAAACGACATAACCGCTGCGCCACCGCTCCGCCCCGTAGTCTGAACCGTTATCTCCGTGCACGACGTTGGGGTAAATCGCCAAGGCGATGCCTTTCAGCCATTTATCCACGATCTAAATCTGTCTCTGATTGCGCTTGAGCTGTGGCGTTGAAGGAGATCATTTTCCCGCTCGTATATGAAGGTTTTCTCAAGGCGCTGAGGTTTCACCACGCTTGGAAAATATGCCCATGAAGGAAATGGCCAAATCATGTCGAGCATGACCCTCGCTAGAAAGACCCTTGAGGCTCAGTCACGGAGTTTCCACGTTTGATACTCCTCTTCAATTACGTGCTTATCGTTCGAGTGAAATTGGTTTTCGGAAATTAATCGGGGCCGATATTCTTTATGCACATCTCCTTTAAATTGTTATCGAAATAAATTAATACAAATCCCAATTGCAAAGACCAATCAAATATCAATACATCCGTATATAAGTGAGAGCACAAATGTGTCGTGATGTAAATCATCACTTTATACAATTGATAAATAATAGGTGTGCATATAGTTGCAGCGAATATGAACACCGTTTAAAAGTTTTAGTTCTGCCATAACAGCAGTAACAAACACGTGAAATTATCGGTTTTATTTCCAGCAAGTCAACAAGTCTGAAAATGTGTTAATGCGCACTCTCCGATTAGCACGGTTGGTAACGTACGTGTGCGAAATAAGATCAACATACATACGTGATACATACGTGCTACAAACCCTTATGGGTCCAGCCCATCAGGAATGTGGCGCGCCGTGTACACACAGAAATCTGTGTGGAACAAACATTGCTTCAAATATTTCGCAAAACTACCGGCTCAGAATCGAGTATAGATCCCGGACATCTGCTGATCACTGGGTCAACATCTTTGCCCCGGAGACCCAGAAAACGCGTTGCTGTACCGCACAAGGTTCGAGTATAGCCGCAGGTGTAGTATCCATAACATAGTTTCTTTTGGGTTAGATCGCGAACATATAAGTATGTCGTTAAACCCTCCACCACCCGACACAGCCAACTAGTAAGTTGGTCACGCAAACAAAACGTGCCAATTTGTTACTCGTACAGCACACCGGTGTGTTGGAGAGCAAGTCCACAGCATTTACAATTTGACAACAACTAGCGCCACCATGCTAGTTGTAATTACTGGCGAAACGTCGTACTCAGATTGTAAATGTTGTGGCTTGGCTCTCCAACACACCGGTGTGCTGTACTAGTGACAATTTGGCCACGTTCTGTTTACGTGACAACCCTTACTAGTTGGCTGTGTCGGGTGGTGGCGGGTTTTCACGACACATTTATATATTTACACGATCTAACTTGAAAAAATACCTCTATTATGGATGATATTGGTCGCGAAAGCCTACGTGTTAAACAGATGTATGTATGTTGAACTTCTTCGCACAGTATGTAGCCAACCGTACTAATCAGAGGTGCATGGGCTACAGACGAACATGCTGCAAATAAAAACACAAGTGCATAGGATGGCTCAAAAGTCAGGACATATGGGGTTATGTCATGTATTGTAACACTTCCGTTAAAACATTTGTATTGTTTATTCTTTCAGTTAATATTGGATGCATTATCATTATTATTATTTATATCTATTTTTAATATTCTTCCTGTGGGGGGGTGGGGGTCACCTGAAATCCGTGGTTTTACAGAAATCGACCAACAACCCCCGATGAATTGAGACGAAACGTAATTGATGACTGTTCAAAGATTACACCGCTAATCTTAAAAAAAAAGTCCTCGATTCATTCAAAAGAGAATTCAAGCACGCGTTAATGTTCATGTAAATCAGATTGAACAGTTGCTCACATAAATGAAATCACGCTCTATGTGTCCTGACTTTCGGCCAACCCTGAATATAATTACTATTTTAAAAAATCACAGTCACAAAGCCCAGTTCGCGCACTCGGCTCCAAACCCAGCCAGCTGAGTTTGATTCCCGTCCATGACTAAGACCAGCAGCGAACGACATATAAACGAGTCCTCCTAGGCTCCTACGTGCCACACCACCCACGCAATGACCTGCGTGGTGAAGTATGGTCAGCCCCCGCCCCAAGACTAACATGCCATAGGGTTGGAGGCCTTCATCCAGCAATATACTGACAAAGGAGGGTACATTATTACGTTGTATTATTACAGCTGTACTCCTACGTGAGATGGGGTTGTTCGCTTAAACAATCGAAGCCCCCGCATTATAACCCTCAAAACCCCAAAACAGCAAAGGTAAATCCGCGAGAGTGGCACTCTTGGGCAGTGGCTGGCCACCACCTCGATGTTTGGTCAGCGAGCTACGCTAATTGTTTTAACCGCGCCGGGTCTGCAAAAACAGCGACCGGCACGACCCTGGAAGGTGGGTGTTTCTAGTTTCTGCAGAGAAGGTTCTCACCTGAGCGAGTGAGGTTGCTTTCCTACCCACCCTCCCACCCACCTACCAACCCTTGCACCCACCTACCAACCCTGTAACCCACGCTCCCACCCGCCTACTCACCCGACCACCCACATGCCCTCCTACCTACCTACCCACCCTCCCATCCATCAACCCATCCACCTACCCATCTACCCACCCACCTACCCATCTACCCACCGACCCACCCAACTACCCACCCTCCCACCCACCTACCCACCGCACCCAGGTTTGCCCACGCTCACACCTGCACTCCGAGACTCTTGACAAATTACTCTGACGCCCTACGTGTGCGCGCGCGTGTCAAACGTGAAGGTGATGGATGCGCCTCGCAATGGCCCTTTGCACGTTGTACGCAGTCGAGTGCAATTGTGATTCACAAGGTGAGGTAGGAGGTACAGGCGCAGACCTGCAATGGCTGGCTCACGTCACTGCTGGCGGAAGCGCCTTCACTGCTTGAGTGGGATCGCGAGAGAGCGGCACCCGAGGACGTTGTGATGTCCTCTTCTACGCTGGCCAGAGTACCCACACTTTACCCCACCACACGCATGACCTGCTGATACGACGTCACTACATGTACCCATCCATGCTGCTGTGTGTATACATGGGTAGATGCAAACGGGAGGGGAGTTTCGCAACATTTATGCGATCCACCGACCCTCGCCTGCACAGTGCCGGGTTACGGGCATGCGTAGTCGCCACCATCCATCGCCCGGCCAGAGCAAGGGAATTCTAGACGGAGGTTGAACGCGTGTAAGGCGTTAGCTCTGCCTGCCTGCCCGTAACTGGGCAGCACGACCAGTCGCGTAAGCAAGATCCAATGCGCTTGAATCCCGGGCGTAAAGGTGCGCTGCTGTGACAGACGTAACACTCGCTTAAATCCGGACAACGTTCATCAAAAGCGTTGCCGAAATCGTGGAGACACAACGCAGAGCGGCCAGCAACTGCAAATATGACAACACGTTCTACCCCGGATTAAACCAGTGCGGGGCCTGTAGCATATGTTATGAGGGGCCCTAAATTAAATAAAAACATAAATATTAAAATACAAATGTGTAACTTGCACAGTAAAGCAATTGTATTTTTTTCATTTATTATACAGCCAGATAATACGACAAATCGCTAACCTTAAACACTCAGCCGTTCATAAAAGTATAAGACGGTATAGTACTATAGTAATAGAGCAAGTGCAGAATCATTGAACCGGAATTGATAGCTTGAAAGCATTTAGCGCCGAGCCCTTGAAAGTGCGGGGCCCGTATCATTTGCATCTACTTTTGCTACTAGGATCATCCGGCACTGCTCATGCTCCCGATGAAATCATTATGAAGACAAACGCGCGTTGGATAATATTACATAATCCTTGCCTTGTACATGGTTTCATTTGAAATGAGTTGTTGCTGGACTGCGATTGTCAATATAGAGCACGCATTTGGGTCTGCACTCCCGGTTCTCTGCCATCTACATAAACTATCTTCACATGAACAATGCCTCGAAGTTTCAATTCACTCACACTGTGAGATACGTTCTCGAAATGGACTGCATATTTGTCAATGCATCGCTATGGCAGTCGTGCGGGCTAATTGAGCATACTTCACCACGCTGGTTAATGCGGATTGACGAAGGGGGGGGGGGCATTGACGCGGGATTCAATCAACTCTTGTCACGTGCTGCTGCGTGTCCAGATTCGCACGGTTCGCACATCAGCGGTGCAGATGGTTACAGAAATCGATCGGTGGGTCACGCGTGGTGGAGTAAAGCGTGGGTACTCCCACTTATTCCAAGACATCTGGCCAACGTGGAAAGAGTCGGCAAAAAAAAACATGACATTCCCGCCGGAGAGACCCTTTTACGAGTGAAGGCTCTTCCACCAGCAGTGGCTTGAAGCTAGCGATTGCAGGCCTGCCCCTTTAATTGACGAACCCCTAACGTCTCCACCACTCCGCCTTCAGTCTCGCCAACTCCTTCCCTCCCCTAACCCACAACTCTCCCCCCCCCTCTCTTCCTACCTCCACCATCCCCTCCCTTAGCCTAGACTCCCCCCATTTAAGATTAATCACCTCATTAAGGTTGTTTGTTGAAATATTGATACCGTGCGTGTTTTACAAGACCTGGTATTGTGAGCTCTCGGTCAGAAGCGATTTTTCACAGGTTAAACGCCACTAATTGTGCTGCTGACCAAATGCTTGATTATTTTACAAACGAGAATATTAATCGATGTTGTTTTCTGAATTGGCGATGTGAAGTGAGGAGGTGGGTTGGGGGGCGGGGGTCATTCAGTGGGGGGGGGGGGGGGGTTAATGCCATAATATTACGTTTTTCTTGAAATGTCAAAATAATGGGCACAAGTGTTGTTATATGGTTGGTCTCATTAATGTGTGTCGCGTATGAATAGACGCACACACATATATAAAATCGCCGGCCATGTTCTATCCACTGCTGGGATAATGGACCTCCACACATCGATGGCATGTATGTGTGTATGTTGAACTTCTTTTCGCACCGTACGTAGCCAACCGTGCGAATCGGAGGTGACATCTCTCATGGTCCTGCAACGCGATGCCATTGAAACCACCCTCGCTGCTGCACATGCGCGAATCTCATATCTGTGGTTAGTCATCATCATCATCTCAGGTGTGATTGATCCTTGGGCTGCCATGTCATTCATTGGCCATCAATCCCTCTGAGCAATGTGTCCTGCTCAATCAGCCCACTTACCTTTCTTAATCGTCAATGCGATGGTCTTCGATTTTCATTATGTTCTTTCATCCACGTGCTCATCTTTCTCCTTGTACGCGTAAATGACCAGCGTGCATCTCGCTCCATGCTTCTTCGTGTACTTTTCAACAAAAGCGAAAAATATTTTTAAGTTAATTGAACTTGCGTGACAAGTAACTGTGCCAATGCTTTTCCAGATGTCTTGCACAACGACGGGCATAATCCGACTTAAACAAGCACGCAGTCAACATATATACATTTTAAAAAGAGACGTTTTTGTTTAAGCTGAATTCACAATCATATCCAGGCGGCACGCGTTCCTGAAAAACGGCACGTAAGTCGAATCGCGCTGTACGAAGCCTATTTTCACATTGACATGCATGTTATATGGGGGGGTGGGGGTGGGAGGGGTGCATTATCGAAATTAAGTAAAATTTCAATATATTAGCCCTTGATTTACAAAATACTTAAGAATAACATTAACATAACCACATACTAAAGAGTTTAATTACAAATAATGATTAAGATTACTGCTTACAAGGATTTACTTAATACGGAATAACTTCAGGGCTTTTCAAACGCGGACTGCTTCGACTCAGATATAAAATGGCTGCGCCCAGCACGTGCTACTGAACGCTGCCATGACGTGGTGACGCCATCAGAAATTTTAAAAAATTACTCTGAATTTTTGTAATTGCTAATTATTTTTGTTTATTTTAAATGATTACGTCTAAAACCAATTACGGAGCGCATAACTGTAAAACGCTAAGCGTAAGTGTGAAAGTACGTCCCTAAGATATGAATCGCGTACCTGCGAAGTCACGCTACGAGAGGGTGCGTCACGCAAGGGACGCCTGCAATTGGTATTTTTGTTTTACCTTTGGACCCAGTTTTATCTCGGATTGTGCTATTGGAGTCATCTCATGAGACGAATAATCCATTCGGAAATCTCCCAAAGCAGCTGCGACCCTTCGTGATAGAGACATTCCCGCAGATGCGGACATCACAGAGCTACCTCTGAGATTGCTTGAAGTGACCTCTGTTCCAAAAAATAGTGGCATTGCCAAAAGTGGCATTGGGCATTACCTTATTAAAATGCTTGTTTTCACTCAAGTTATTACTTTCTTTGTTCGCATACTTTACGTAGAAAAATATCAATAATGTTGCGAAACGATTAAAAGTTTTCACCTCTTGCGCTAACAATAAAAGTTATACTTAAAATACAAATATTAATCCGAAAGGACGATCATAGGATATACAATCTGAAATTGGGGCTAAAAATACAAAATAGAGTGTCTGACAACAACATCCAAAACTAATCCTTTATACAAATACATGCAAGGACAAACATCACCTGTACCGAATAGGCAATATAGACTGTTGGTGCAAGTGAAGTTGGCGACCACCTATTAAGGCTGGGCTCAACACGAGGAGGTGGTACAGCCAGCACCACACCCGACTGCCTTTGTCTATTATTGCTAATGTTTACACACTGTACTATGTTGTTGTTGTTTATGTCGTTTATTGTGAAATTTCAGTCACAGTTCCTATGGTCACTGTTACATTGTTTATGGCTTTATTTAGTGATTTCAGAAAGTTTTTTTGGTTTGGCCATGTTTGTTTGTTGTAGTACGGAGTTAGAATGATGGCTTTAATCTAAGTTGTCTTGTGGTGGTTGTTGTTGTTGTTTGACTTGCATCCCACTGGGATTTTTGCACAGCGTTGGTATACGGTGCTTTTTTCTGGAAGACTTTACAGTTTTTCCCTGGATTTTTCTGTTTGTGCATCGTCCCTTTAAGATGTTTTCTTGTTCATGTTTTTGTTTGTTGCGGTTGCACCCGATTCAAGAGCCGAATGGCTCACATGGCTATACCAAACAAATTAAACTGAAACTGAAAACTGTATGTACTCATTTTAGGCGCAGTCGATCTAAGGCCCCAGGACTGGTTTCTATATTTATTGCCAATCAATAATAAAGTCGATAAGTGCGTGGAGCAGTGCACTGACCACTGCGCCACCTCTCCCCATACATGCGTAAACACGCATACGCACGTATGCCATATTCAACAATTAATGGAGCAAATAATCACCGCAAACGAGCTTCAGTGGAGGTGAAACTCAATTCACAATCTCCACCACAAATTGTGCGCTCACTCGCACGTGCTCTCTCGTTCATTATTCTCTCGTGTGTGTGCGTGTGCACGCGTGCGTGTGAGGAGCAGTGACGCAGTAGATAGCGCGCTGATCTTCGAACCCAGAGAAACTCGGCCGAGTTCGTCGCGATTTCTCACGTAACAGAGTGGGCCGCGTGAAAGCTCCAGCCTCGTAGTAACCGAGAACAAAAAACAACAACAGCAACTGGGAGAACACGACCGGCAACGGCTACAACAAAAACCCCAATGGGCAATGGACAATCGGTGCCCTTTGTGAAACGACCCTGTGGCTCGACAAGAAAGGCCCTCTCCCTGCCCGCCCTGCCCTGGCCTGGGGCAGCTCCTCCCTGCGGCTTGCCTCGACCCGTGGTGCCTGCCGAGCTCTGCAATCCGGCAGCAAAGTTAGAGCTCAACGTGTCCCACACAGGCAGATCGAGTGGGCCATGCACAGCGGCGCTGCCGAGTAGCCTCACCCACGCGCCGCCGCCGCCACCGCTGTAATTTTCTGCTAAATTGAGCTGAAAACGAGCCCTCGTAAACTACCCCCACCATCCCCCAGCCCACTTACCCCCACCCCACCGTCCCCCCACCCGAGCCGTGATTAATTAACGCTCGTTAATTGCCACGCGAATTGCTACAGCATGCAGGGCAAGCTAAGGCGTGCCTGAGCCATTGGCAAGGATCGCGTTTCTTGACTTGGTAATTAATTATGGAGGGAAACGATTATTTGTTAAAAGCTTCTCTTCTGTTGTGAAAAAAATATATAATAATAATTAGGCTGCTGTGGGTTTGGGGGTTTTTTTTGGTACCTGCTCTGGTGGCGGCGCTCTCGTTCTGAAGCGATTCCGTCAGCCTCCCACTCTGCTCGCATCCGCAAGCAAAGCGGAGCAGAACTACGATACCGCGGGGAAGAGGGCAGAATTCGTCGCTGCACTGGGTGACCGTGATATTTGCAAAGCACCAATAACAATAAACGAAGGGGGAGCGTGCGTGATGACCACCGCAAGCAACCGCTATGAAGTGTGAATTTTACATCTTATTTTTGGCCAGTTTGCTAACATGTTTTGACACAAGTACGTGTGGTTAATGCAGACTTGATTCCTTGCAAAAAAAGTATATAATTTGGTGTTTGAACATCTTAACACCTCCTGTTTGTAGTACCAGAAAGGCTAAAAGCTACTCTTATTTCCCATACGGTATTCATGGTTTTGTTTTATTTCCACCGGAATAAAAGTGGTGATGTTTCATTGTTAGGGAGGAAGGGGGGGGGTGATTCTGTTTTTTTTTTATTTGTGTTCCTCTTGCTGGACACGCAATCCACCAAGCCCGGCTCGCATGCCCACCCAGTGCCGTGACCACAGCTCCCTGGTCACGCAGTTCACACGTGCGGCGCAACCCTCGCGGGACTCGTAGACTGCCGATTCGCACGGTTGGTTGCGTACGGAGCGAAAGAAGTTCGGCACAACGGCTGTGGCGAATTGGCTGCCGCGTGCCTTTTTCGGGGTTGTGCCGCGCGAGGCTTGGCGCATTGTCTGACGTTTCGTTCCACGTGCCGGCAGCCTCCTTCAGCAACTGCCAGGGTGTCCCACGTGTCGCTCGGCATGACGGGCAACCGAAGCGTCGTTTTGACACGCGGATGGTTTCTAGAATGCTGCTGGGCGCGGCTTGGAGGAGAGATTGTTGGCGTAAGGCATTACCACTAGAAGTACAGGCTACCACTTGTCTTTAATAATCCTTGGTCGCTAAGTTGATTGCGTTCTGTCCTCGCAATATTACGGTTTTGCCAGAATGTGATCTGCCAGAAGCATTCGTGACTGCAGGAATTCATATTCTTGGTTCTTTCGGTAAAGTCACGTAGAAGGAAAACAATAAAATAATAAAATATAAAACAATTAAATTCTAACGACGTTTCGACTGCAACACAACCAATCATCATCAGGTGTGAAATCCACAGCAAGAAAATGTTATTGATGATGATTGGATTGCAGTCGAAACGTCGTGAGAATTGTATTATTTTATATGTTTTGTTATTTTATTATTTCCCTTCTACGTGACTTTACCGAAAGAACCAAGAATATGCAAATAAGGTTGTTTAATAATGCAGAACTCTGATTACATTATTAACGGGTGTATGTGGTACTCAATAGTTATTACTCGTGTTGCTATTCATATGCCAATTTACAAACTGGTCATCAACAAACATTAAAAAAATGTAATTCGCATCCGACCCCATGGTGTAATGTGCAGTCTCGTTCTCGTATTATCAACTCTGTCTCTCTGACCCCGTGCTATCCTTATTAGATATTTTTTTTCTTTTAAGCCCACAATGTTATTGAGAGGTTTCTTTGTATATTATATTTTATTGTACCCTATAATCCTACGAACAGGTTTATAACGAACATAATTTATATATTTTTCACATTACAGGAACAGCATTTCTGACTGTTCTGGCTGAAATTAACCACTGCTACATCAACCCTGGCTTTTCTCAAATTCGGTTAATGCAGATGCCCCCCCCAGCAGGTGAAGAGAAACGCCGGACATCGGTTCGAACAACGTCGTGGCAACAAAACGAAAACACACCAGGGAGAGATGCAACATTCGCTGTAGTAAGCATTGTTCACGCGCGGGCAAGCGTGAGAGGGCCTCTGCGAGTCTCTACGTAGCCCACGGAGGCGGGCAGGTTGCAAACGGAATACAGATCTGGGTGGCCCAGCAGCGATGCTGAGACTGGGCACAGCTGTATTTATGCGGTGAGCGTGGATCAACAACAGCATTGAGGCAGGCTACGTGGATGTGTGTACAAGGTATATTGTGTGTGTGTGTAAGTTCCTGGGTGTAAAGGTTTTGAAAGGAAACATGTGTTGACATGTGTTAACCATCTGCTAAGTCGCCTGCAAAGGTGTGACTTCAGCAGCGTGTTCACTACGTTCATGATGGAATTATTTCAGCTAAAAACCAAACGTAATCGACTATTCCACTTTGTGGCCTCAAACGGAAAGACAACATATTATGTATAAAATAGGCGACGTTTCGGGCAACGACCCCCAATATTCCCATTTGCTTGAAAGCCACACACCCGAGCCGTATTTCAACCCAGCCGGTGATTGTCCTACTTTCATACGTCCATCTCTTTGTCAATCCACTGCTGGATGACGACTTCTGTTTGACCATACTTCACCATGATGGTCATTGCGGGTTGGTGATGGTGCCGAGTGTAGACGTGGGAGCATCAAAATACGGTACAACAATGGGTTTTGCTGCACCGCCCTCTGCTGCCCACCACGGAGCACGTAAACAATGTTTTAGATGATTAGAGCCCTCTGTCAATCCCACTGCTGAATGAAGGTTGATTGGTGTTACTCGTGGTCGATTCGGTCTCGGGGGCGTTTAACAAACACGTTTCCAATGGCCATTAAGTGTGGGTTGAAGTCTACTTTTCATGAAAGTGAAATCCGGGAAAATCCTTACATCAACGATTTTCAAATTTACGACCGCATCTTTAAACGCACATATTCATCCGAGACAGCTACACCGAGTGGTCAGAACTATTTTTTCAGGAATAACCACTACATTGGATTTTAATGTAAACATGTTTTCAGCCACTTAATAATACGTTGTCTTCGTTATACAAGTGCGAGGAAACCAGAGCACCTGGATAAAAAAAAAAACACGGGTGAGAGGGGCAACACTCCATCCCCCGTACAGATGGAACAAATGACGATTAGTCCACTTCTTCTGACGAGCCAGGCTATGGCACCTCCTCGACGTCCACGAGAAGGGGAGTTTCACACAACATCTGTGCGGTGATCCACCAAACCCTTGCTGCTGCCTCCACAGGTGCTGGGTTACAGGCAGCCACGCGCATGGCCACCAGCGGGCCAGCTAAGATGCTGTAACACAACGCCGTCCCCTATTGCAAACTTGTTTGTATTTCACATTTACCAATGGTGCCGTGTTGATAGTGATTTATGCAGTGCTTTGTAGCAGTGTCTTGTTCATGACTTTCTTGTGATTGGATATAATTCGTCGCGTGTGGCTTATTTAGACCTGAGTCATTAACCGCAGTGTTAAATTGCATTTCTTCCAAAAAACAAACGGGCGTTTGTACGTTGCTATCCTGTTCACGAGTAGAATACTGGGTACGGGGGGGGGCGGGCTTCATACATTTGTAATCCTTCCCAATTGATATAATATTTTATTCAGATAAACAACGCTTATTCAATAAAAACTATAAATAATGTATTTAAAACCAGGTGGTGGGAGACTGCTGGGGCAGATTTTTGAGTTCGCTCTGCGTCAACGGTGCAGCACCTGGCGGAAGGTGGGGAGCATTGGGCGATGATGTTTGGTGGCATCGATGAGTTCAAGTGTCCTTCGTTTAACCACGCGGTGAGAACTCAAGAGACCGGGATAGAACCTCGTTTGCAAGAGTGACCTAGGTCACCACACTGACATAAGCAAAACAAACCCCCCCCCCCCCCCAAGAAAAGCTGAACCAAAACATAAACAAATCATCCATAATCGTTTTTTGGGGGTTTAGAAAAAAAACTGTATTACGGATGATATTGGTCGCGAAAGCCTACGCGATAAAATAAACAAATCAATTACATGACGAAATGAAAACATCCAGAAAAGTTCCCGGCACCGAAAAACCCATCGTTGTCTACAATGACATCTTCACCTTGAACCTCGCTAAACGTCAATCTCGATGGTGCCCTCCGGAGCTCCTCCTCGAGCGGAGACGCTCTTCCACCAGCAACGCCTGTGAAGCGAGCAAACCGCCGCGCTGCGCCTTAGTTATCTTTCATCACGCGTTCTCGGTGCAGTCGCGGAATTCCTGGACAGCGTCTGCACGAGCGACTCGCTCCAGATGTGAGTGGAGTGAGTGAGTGCCGCAGCCGCCGCCCCCCGGGGTGTTAATGGGCCGTGCACGCGCGCCGTCGCGAGCCACCGCCGATGTTGCTGGGAGCCGTCAAGCCTAGCAGACTACGACACCCGTGATGCCGTTCGTTACTTGAAACAGCCCACAGCGTGCCGGGGTGAGGGTTGTTGTGCCCCCCACCACCACCACCACCCACCAACAACCACTACGACCACCACCCCTCTTCCCCACCCCACTCACTGGTTACTGCTGCGCTGCTGGTGATTGCTACCGGGAGCGGGGCGTTCTGTTTCACTGAAGCCCGCGAATTAAAATAAAAAAAAGTCGCTGCTAAACTCGGGGTGTTTATTTGAATCACGGCTTTTGCCGAGAACAGGCCCCTGAGCGCCAACAGGAGGCCAGCAACGAACGGCGAAGAGTTGTATAAGTTGCGAGCTAATAGGTTGTGATAGCTACTGTGTGAGCCAAGGCCGTAGCCATGGAGTCAACAGTGGGGGGGACTACATCTTCCAGGAGGTTTGAGGTCCCCCCCCCCAGAAAAAAAATCTAAATTTGAAAACGAATTTCCTGCATAAAATATTTTAAAAAATCACTAAAACATATGATGGAATTTTTTTTATATATATAATAATGTCTAATAGTGTATTTTATTACATTGCTCTGTTTTTTCTTTTTTACCTTTTCTTGTTTCATCGTATGCATTTGCAGAGATTAGGGATAAATAAAGTACAACCATAATCACAATATTATAAACAGAAATCTATTTTATAGCAATATATTGGGGGGGGGGCATTTTGAGCATATTTGAATATTGGGGGGGGGGTAATTACGGCCTTGGTGTGAGCATTATATATCAGAACATAATATTTACCAGGTTGGGCGTGAGACACCAGCTTGCAAGTGTGGTGACTGACTTGGAGATGTAACTTATTGGAGGCAAATCTTTCATTAAAAACCGAGCACACTTTGAACAATACACACCCTACACTGTTACACACTCTCTGTCTCTCGCTTATACCCAATGCTACACTGGTTGCTAGCCTACACACACAGCGCTATCCGTCTGACACTGACGGCGCTGAACTAAGACAGCCAACTACGTCTAGCAGCGCAGTTATCAAGTGGAGGCGACAGCGACGAAGGCGACGACATGGATCCCACTCCAAACGACAGTCCCGAGCTCCCGCTCGGGGTCCCTTTTATCCTCCCAGCGTGGCCTCGTTCCGCCCTGGCCACGCCTCTTTTCTAGAACCTACTGGCGGCTTCCCGGGCTTCCCTCACGTGCTCCTTCCGTAACCTTTACCCGAGATCCCTCTCGGGTCTATCACGTGGCCTGCCGTCAGTCAGGGCTGCTACAAGCTGCAGATCCCCTTCCCTGCCGGCAGCCAGCGCTATGCTACTTAGTGACCAATTCTATGTCACTACACAAGGATAAGAGGTGGCCTCTAGATCGAATTACAGCAAATAGGTCGATGATGTTCTTCCTGGCATGTCCCCCCCCCCACCCCCACACTTCATGTGGGGTCTGCTTTCCTGCTCATCTCTCTCCGCTCACTCCTGTCCTGGGTCATCTTATCCACATCCACCCCGTCAGTCCTCCACATCCTGGTTCACCGGTTAGGTTGTTTGTCGACCTTGATGTAGACTCTTTCCCGTCGTATCCCTTTCGTGTGCACGTGTGTTCTCCGGGCACTGCGATTTCCTCCGACGAACTGGAAGGAAAAAAAATCAAACATCCAAGAGAGGTTCCATCTGACGAGGCTTTTCATTGCAAATAATGATCATTTTTGAGTATTTGTTCAGGAAGACTAAGCTGAGTCCAGTAACTCCTTTTCAGGAGGGTCCTGCCTGAGTGCTATGTTTTATTTAATATGTGTTCAGCCGATTCATGAGATTTTATTAGACACGTGGGAGGAAACCGGAGCATCCAGACAAAATCCACACGTGCGAGTGGGCAACACACTATCCCCCTACAGATGGAAACAGATGTAGATTTGCCCGCACTTTGCGATTACATCTTCTGCTTGCGAGCCAGGACATGACCCTCGTCGACGCAACCACGAAGTTTCACAACATTTATGCAGTGACCCACCAACCCCAGCTGCTTCCACAGTGCTGGATTGCAGGCGTGCGTGGCCACCACCGGTCCGGCAATATAAGTGGAACATCACAGACTATTGTATCATTATTTTTCATTCACATCGCACCAATAGGCAGGCGAAGTTGGTCACTAAAAGCAACGCAACGCACGGACCTGCTGCTACACACGGATCAGAAACACTGGTCACTAACGAAGGAAACGGAAGAAAAACTGAAAAGTGTGTACGAGAGGGGCTGGTGTATGTTTGTTTAAGTTTTTTCGAATTCCAGCCTGGCTGCCAATCTATAAAGAGTTAGACAACGTACACACCGAGTAATTGCTTGCAAGCGACCACTGTATGTGCGTTGCTTCCGCTGCCAATTTTTTTGTCAATGGATGCTGCGCTTTTTATTCCTCCATTTAATGTAGTTTTTTTAGGCCGTATCTGCATTTCAATTAACGTGTCCGATTTAAATTAGTAGTTTTTATTGATGCACCGTGCTATTTAATAATGACCTAAATTTAACTTGTTATTTCTTTAAAAGAAAAAGGGGATACTTTTTATATTGCGATCATGATTTGCTATCAATTTTTGTTATTTCGCTTATTTGTTAGTGTTCATTATTGATTACATTTTACTGTGACTTGTTACGTTTGTCGGAGAAGCGGCGGTGTTGTTTTTTGTTTATTTAACCCGATTCAAGAGCTTCTTGGCTCACAAGGTAATTCAAAATTAACTACTGCTACACTAAGTATCCAACCGTGCTAATCGGAGGTTTCGGGGTAATTGCAACAACCTAGACACAAAAAGCAGTTCTAAATATTGCATAGCGCCAGTGGCGTCTTCATATCGGAATGTGTGCTCGAAATGAATCTGGGATATAACAGACAGTAGAACACGTGGATTAGAGAACACACGACGATTAAATGCAGCATTCTTAAGATAGGTAAGTGGGATGTGGCAGGACGCGTCGCTCGAAAGATAATGGCCGATGGTCAAGCACAAAGTGGAAGCCAAGAAATGGAACGGGTTCCGGGAGAGATCCACCCACCGGGGGAGATGGAGCAATAGGAATCAGCTCGTTGTGCAGGTGCTAGGTGGATTCACCTCTACAACCGCGTGATGAATAGGCGAGTAGGCGAAGCTAACAACTGAGCCAATCAACGCGTTGGGTGAGTCACGCGGACTTCCAGCTTTCGTAGCCCACGGCCGTGACCTACCGGCCCGGGCAGCGAGGAGTTCCCATGACCCATGACCCGTGGCCAGCCCTGGGTCACCCACGGCCGTGCCTCTGCGCCGGGGGTTAAGGTCACGTCGCTTGGCCCCGGGTTTCTGGTACAGATTATTCTGTCGGTTTGATTTGTGTCAAACGCGTGGCACGGGACCTCTTTTGCTCGCGAGTGAATTTGCTTAATAGGAAAAGGGAGTGAGAGAGAGAGAGAGGGAGAAGGGTGGGGGGGTTGTGGGGGGGGGCATAAACTATGTAACGTTTGTTTCTCCTAAAAAAAGTGCGAACGCGTTTAACCAAACGATGTTGCGTGAATCTAGTTTTTGTGGGTGCGCGTGGCTGAGGCTAAATTGCATTTTTACGTTTGGACGCGACTCCAGTGAGGAGTTTTGACATAACGAGTGGAACGTTCCAGAGAGATATTTGTTTTTTTTACGTTATTTTCCAAGCATTCGTAGAGACCTTGTAATTACCTCGCACGGGCTAATTAAAACACGCCGGCTGTTGTTTGTTCATTTCGCGAGAGGGCAATCGAAGGCGACGTAAAATTACTTTGCGGTGATGTGTCGCAAAAAAAGAATGAAACAAACCGCCGTCTTTGCCAAAAGGGAAATTAACAACAACAATTAAGTCACCGTGTTGGACCGAAAACCTTTTTCCAGAATGTCTCTGCAAAGATCCCCTGCCAACCAAAATTGCGGCCGAGCACGGCGGCAGCAGCAGCAGTTTGTAGTAGCGCGAAACGACGCATCAGGTTCCAGGGTCATGACGTCCACGTAACGCTTGGCTCGTGAAAACGAAAGCACGTTTAGAAATGCCGATTCGGTTTTTTTATTGTTGCTGCTGTTGTTGTTTTTTGGCTCCGGATTTGAAACTCGCAGCAAACAGCTCGTGCGTGCGATCGCTTAGGGGTATTTGGAAGTCGTTTCGCTCTCTCTCTCTCTTGCTCCCTCTCTCCCTCAAACCAATGTTCCGCCATTTGGGGGACATCTTCAGGAAACTGGGGGTGCCCTTCTACAACAGCAGCTTCGTATATGGGGTGCCTTACCTGGCTAACAAGCGCCATGACCTCGCCAACTTCGCCTGTGCTCAGGCGAAGATGGCGGTATACAGAACGAGGAAAAATATGCTGGAAGGTGACACTGACGGCTGCTCTGTGTATCCAGGGGCCGGCTTAAGGCGCGCCTCCAGCTGGAGCAAGCAAACCACACACATGCCGGTGATGTGCGTGTCTTATTCGAACGCTGGGGAGCCGGAAAAGCCCTCTGTACCAGCGTGGACGGCACCCTCGTGTTCACCTTCTGAAGCGCTCGCTCGTCACCGTGGCGTGTGCGATGACACTACAACCACGTGACTTTTCTTTCGTGTTGTGCGCGGTGCTTGTAGCGTCACAGCGCGTGGATGAGTAGCGTTAATTTTCATTTGTATGCTGGTGACTTTGTGTATTTCATATCGAAATCGCCTCCAGTGCTTTTGCTGCTGGCGGCAATAAAAGTTGTTTAAAAGTCAAAGTCTCTCGCTCTCCCTCTTGCTCTCTCGCCAAGACCCCCCCCCCCTCCCCCCTCCCCAATCGTTGGCGTGCCCCGGCCTCGCGCGACTTTGGTTCGCGACAAGGGCCATCTGCGATGAATCGACGATCGACCGTGTGTTGCGCGTTACTGGAGTGAGCGTGTCCCCCACGCGCCTAAGCGTTGTCAGGCCCCACCGCGAAAGCGCTCTGTTGACGCACATGCGGGTGACGTGCTTTGCTCTTCGGCCCTTGATTTTATTTTTATGTTTTGGTTCTCATTCACTTCCCATGGGTGTCCGAATGCCTCGCCGGGGCTCAGCGCCTGTGCACAATTTTCCGTCCAACTTGTCCGGTTGATTTCGAACGGATGGTTGCTCGCGATCACAGCCGTGCACAACAACCCATCCACCTGTGCGACCTCGCAGTTATTTTTGCATCCACAATTGTCAGCTTTCCGCGTGATGCTGCCACAGTGGTGGAATGGGTTAGCGCAGCGAACGAGCAAGCCCAGAGGTCACCGGTTTTAATTCGATCTCCCGGTGTTTGCAGTTTAAAACAACGGTGCAAGTTTCTTCAACCACCCGCCACACCCTCCCGCCCCCACCCCTCTCTGTCCAAGCAGCATCAGTACAATCTTGATTTGAAGCTTTCGTGACTGCAGTAATCTATACTCGTTGGTTTTTTCGGTAAAGTCACGTCCACGCACGCTCGCGCCCGTGATCTATTATTTTTTCAACCTACGTGACTTTACCGAAACAACCAAAGAGTAGCATCAGTCATGTTTAAATGTGTACACCACAGATGTTTGATTGGCAGGTAGGGTGAAGTGTGGGTATTCCCACCTCTTCCAATGTCTGGATAGCTTGTAAGAGCAAGGCGAATACGCTGTATAGGGACTGCCTTGAGCTACATCTAGTGCAGACCCCCTACCTGCTAGCAGTGGCATAAGCAAGTAATTACAGGGCTGCACCTTTATCCACTTGCGGGCGTCTATTTCGCGAGTGTGAACCGGGAGATGTTGGCATCATTCAAAAGTAACCAGCGAAGAGTACGGCCCGGTAGGATCGGGAGGCTGACACTGCATCGGAGACACAGAGCCGGCACTGCTGAGAACCGAGGTTCAAATCCAGGTGTCAGCCGTACCATGATGACAAAACAAGTTCTCGAGTGCAGCGAGTTGGTGGCGTCAACCGCAGCTCTTAGCAATAATTCGGACGTAACTCCCGTTATTTTCACGACAACGGGAATGTTTCCGGTTGACAGACAACAACAACAACGACTTAATTTTCGATTTAAAGCTACGTGACTGCAGGGATTCTCTTCTGGTTCTTTAGTAAGTCATCGTAAAGGGAAGTATAAATAATAAAATAAACATAATAAAATATTCTCACGAACAAGCAGCCGTCTTCAGTGAAGACGGCTGCTTGCGTTGTAGCCGAACGTCGTAAGATTATTTTTATTGTTATTATATTTTATTTTTATTATTTTTTACTTTCCGTGGATTTCAAAAGCAGCGCTCGGCGAGTGATTGTTCATTGCGTCGGAAGCGCAGGGATGTGACGCTTCTTCTTCTTCTGCGTGGGCGATAAGCAGGTGGATGGACCGAAGGGCAACCCCATTCACCCACCCACCCCCGACCGTGGCACGACCCCCTGACTGTCGTGCCCTGCGCGCGACCCCCGCGGCAGTCGACAATGGCAAGGGTCGCGCTTGTGTCACGTGGTAATGACAACGAGGAGTGCAATGGCCAGTGGCGTGTGGGGGGGTGGGGGGAGGCATCACCACTCGTCACCCGTTCGACCGTCGCCCACGCCCGCTCGCGCCCAGTCGCCGGAAAGCGGAGGCGTTCGAATTGTGACACCAGAGCCCGCCAGCTTACATTCCACGCCGCACGACGACCCTGACTTGCACCATCCACAATAGCTAAACACACACTAGGCACACCACTCACCCCGATGGTGATCATCATCATCATCATCACCACCAAAAGCAGTCCTGAGAATGGGGCCTTTCATCCAACAGCGGATTGATGATGATGTTGATGATGATGTTGATGATGATGATAATCATTGATTATCATTAATCCGCTGCTGGATGAAAGGCCCCGTTCTCAAAACTGCCGCTTTTTTTCTCTCTCACGATCCAGCGAAGGTTATATCCTGCGGCAGAGTGGACGTTAGAGATCCCGTGACGCGATTCGTGAGAGGCGCCCACTGTGTGTCCCGGCGTCGTGCGATCCAGAAGTGGCAAATTCAGAGAAGTTACCCCCCAAAGTGCTCCATTGGGATAGCACACACACACAGCGATCAAAACCTGGCAGGATCCTCTTCAAAGGGAGTTACGAGACTTTGCGAAGCTTGCCCTGGGGAACAAGCGTAATGATAAAACACCTACCTCGCTCCTCCACGCAAGCTAATTTCATCGCTCCATCTCCTTCACGGACTTACTCTCGTTCGAATTCTATTCGAAAGACGTGTCCTGCACGTGGCCCACAGTTAACCACCATCGCACGTTCACTAACTCCCTTATCGGTGCAATTAAAAGTGCGCATCTCCCTGCGCTTGTTCGAGTGCTATTACTCAACAACAACAAACATCGTTAATGACAGCCCTATCATAATCCTCACTAATCGTACCAAGCTTCTAAGCCCCCCCCTCCCGCCCCGTCCTCAACACCCCCCCCCCCCATACCCCACCCTGGGTCACACTACTTTAACGAGCTCTTTGTGGCGAACGGGGCGAGAGATATGATCGCGCGGGTCAAATAGAAGCGGCTTCCTGGGGTTGACCCTGAACACCCCTCCCCCCCCCGACGCACTCGGGGGCCACCGCTGCCAATTAATTCCGCCTTCCGACAAAGGGCCTCATCTTTGGCCAGCACGGCCGGAAGGCCGCGCAGATGCACGGGACTGACCGGACTTTTTTTGCACGAGATTGCGGATGCAGCCATGGAGACTCGCTCGGTATTTTCTCCCCCACGGGACGAACAGAGTCCCCCTATTTTTTTCCCTTCTTCCTGTGACAGATTCCAATTGCTTCCGTTCAGCGTCGTTTCATGATTTATTGATGCGTCGCTGCCAAAAAGGGAGCAGCTCTTTCACGGTTTCTGGGCTTTGTGTCATATTTATGGGATGCTGCCCCGGTGGTGTGTCACGGTTAGCACCCTGGGCTTGCAATCAAAAGGTTTTACGTTTCGATTCCATCTCCTGGCGCGCGGCAGTTTAAGCAACTGTGCAAGTTACTGACATTTTGTTTCTCTGACCGCCGTCTCTGTCCACGCATTTGTATTTCGATCGATGCACCAGTTACATCGATTGGCAGGTCGCGTGCGGTGGGGTAAAGAGTGGGTACTTCCGCCGCTTCGAAATACGTCTCGCCAACGTGGGAAGAGAAGGCGAAATACCCTCTAGCGCGCACTCTGGTGGAGGCCCTTCCGCCACCAGTGGCGTGCGAAAGCAATTGCAGGGATGCGCCTTTACCTTTTTTATATTTATTTCCATGACAGCGTGGCTTATTCATTAATTTGCTTTGTAGTGCGGTGATTGCTGATTGAGTGGGCCCTTTCTCAATCGGGTATTGTTCGGAACTAATTTGCCATGAGCGAGGATGCGTGTAAAAGTACAGGGCTTGCAGTGTGTTCCAAAGAGAGAATGGCTTAACGTGCGATCAATGAACCACGCACCTGTGCAGTCAGTCACTGTCGCGAGATTGTCACTCGTGCGTCGGGGCCGTGTTCGTATTGCTCCGACAGCGATGGCGTTTGGCAAAGGTGAGCCACGCTCACCTTGGCTCCGTGGCCCCGCGCTGTCGACACCGCAAGCGAAGGGTGAAGGCGAAGTGAAACGTCCGTGCTTCGGTAATGAAGAGGGACAGGGCAAACGTTCGTGGGTGGACCACACTGGCGAATCAGACCCCAGGCAACCACTGATGCATAACCACGATAGCCAGACAATAACCTGGAGCCTTTCCGTAATCATCACACACCGCTAAACCAGACACGAGGCCGCTCACAACCCTGACGGAGTCGTGAACCAGATAGTAGCCCTACCCTAAGCTTCGTCTGGCCATATCTCACCATGCTGGTCAGTATGGGTTGTTGAAGTGTGGGGTCCACACCACAGAAGTTACCCACAATCAGGAATCAAACTCAGGTCGACGGGTTCATTGCACAAACCACCGTGACACCGCTCCTCCCCAAAACACCCCCCCCCCCCACCTCTTCCCTCCATTACACAGCGACATACACGTCTTTGATTAAGACACGTCCCCAATTAGAACAGGCTACCCCCACGGGTTGTAACTCTTGCCCGCTCTGATCAAATTGAACGTGTAATCGGCCGCTATAGCCTTTCACGCTGGCATGTGGCGGGGGGGGGGGGGAGAGGGGAGTTTGCGTTGAGGCCCCAGCTCCGAGTACGAATCCCCGACATCTGCTCTTTGGCTCCGCGGGCACCGAGGGACCTGCCTCTCGTGACACCAATCTATCACGGCGGACAGCTTAATTCGCTTTAATTGCCCCGATAACGGGCTTGCGGTAGTGGAGGAATTAAATAAATAAGCAAGCAAGCAAACACACCACTAATGCGCGCGCACCTCGTCTAGAAGCAGGCGCGGCTCACGCATGCACGCACGCAGATCGTAGCGCAATGCACAGGGCCGCCCCCCCCCCCCCCCCCCTATTGGTTATTTTTGCTGAACACGCGAGGCGCGGCGTGTTTAGGGCGATATCGACGATCGTGGTGCAATTGTTAGCGCACACCGGACTTGCAATCTAGGGACGGCCTGGTTCGATTCGATTTCCCGGAGTGGCGGTTTCAATTATGGGCACGGCTGTGTTGTGTTATTTGGTTTAACACGCAGTAGGCTTTCGTGACCAATATCATCCATAATGCAGGTTTTTTTTGGGGGGGGGTTAGATCGCGTAAATATATAAATGTGTCGTTAACCACGCCACCACCCGACACAGCCAATTAGTGAGATGTGTTACGTAAACAGAACTTGCCAATTCGTCACTAGTACAGCACACCGGTGTGTTCGAGAGCCAAGCCACAACATTTACAATCTGAGTACGACGTTTCGCCAGTAGCTTCATCAGGAGTTGTTGCCTGATGAAGCTAGTTGTGACAAGCTAGTTACTTAACAACCCTTACTAATTGGTTGTGTCGGGTGGTGGCGGGTTTAACGACACATTTCTATATGTATGCCATCTAACCCCCCAAGAAACCTGTATTGTGTTATTTTTTTTTTATTAAATTTTCCGGCTCTATTCACTCTCGGTATTGGATCAACAACACCGCTTACCTTCCGAGATATGACGAGATCGGGAACAATCGCGGTGACTTGGTCGTAATGGGCCACCACGCACCCTCTAAAGAGCGGCCAGGGGCTGTCTGTGCAATGAGAAATAAGTAATATTTAAAAAAAAATCTTTTTTTTAAACACGCTTTTATGAAATGTACGAGTAATGGAAGAACTCCATGACTCCAGGAAGAGCCCCGAAGCTTGCCATGACGTAAGGGACCGTCGCCAATTACAGCCAACGTCAGTTGATCGTGGACAATTAGACCCAAGCCGAAACATGACATATAAAAAAGAATGTTTAAAAATATATTTATTTTTTATGATATAATATGGTATTGTCATTAGTATGACATAAGTATAAAAAGTTTGCAGCCGATACCACATTGGAAGTGGGTAAAAATTGAGTTACAAGATTTGAGGATACAACAACGAAAACGACAACAACGACAACAACGACAACAACAGACAGAGTGAATTAAATGAAAGCGTCTAAACAAGGCTGTGAGCAATGAATGGCACACTGTCGTCAGCTGCATTGCGAAGCCCCTTTCACTTTGTCTTGGTGATGAAGCGGCACGTGGGCGTGCTGGCACGCATCTTTGATCCAGAGAACGTTGGGCGGCAAGGGCTGGTGGGTCACGTACACATGCGTTAAAGTTCACAACTTAATTTCGCTACGAGGTGAGCCAAACGATGGCAGTACAGCAAGCGGGTTTACGCACAGTAGTGCACGGACCGTTGGAGCATTACCCCCTTGTACGTTGCGTGCTTTTTCCGGATACTTCAGTTGCCTGCGATATTCAACAAAAAACGCACGCACATTAAACAAAACACATTTGAGCAACCATTCCAGTGGCACGATCCTCCGTGATGAATGGGTCTTGAGACTCGGTGATGAGGTTAAGGATTCGGAAGAATGGGTAGGGAGGAGTGGATCGTCGGCTGCCACGTGAGGGCACACAGAAGGGAAGCGAGAGAGAGAGACACACACACATTGGGAATTCCTGGATGCGTCCGTCACATTATAAGCCCAATATAAAGTGTGTGTATCAAAAGCAGTTGCTGTAGTTGACTTGTTCATTGATTGATTCGTTTGAGGGGCCTGATATTTTTGTGGAGGGTTGGAGGAGAAAGGATGGGGAGAATTCGTGGATGTAAGTCTATTAATTTATTTGGGTGGCAGAGGATAAAATACTTTTGGGGAATGGAGGGAACTATGGTAAGGAAAGAGTAGAGGTTATTAATTTATTTAATTTACTTTTAGTGGGGGGTATTTATTGGGGGTGGGGGTGGTGAAGGAGGAAAGGATGGAGAGGAGAGATGATGGTAAGAAGCAGTGGAGAGAGAGAGAGGCGATGGAGGGGAAGGAGAGAGATGAGGGAGTGAAGCGTCGAGAGAAGGAGGCATCTTCTTGGTTCTTTCGGTAAAGTCACGTAGAAGGGAAGTAATAAAATAATAAAAATAAAACATAATAAAACAATTCTCACGACGTTTTATTTTTATTATTTTATTACTTCCCTTTTACGTGACTTTACCGAAGAACCAAGAAGATGAATCCCTGCAGTCACGAAAGCTTTAAATCGAGAAGGAGGCATGTCATGGAGAGAGCAAGTGTATTGAGGGATGTGTGGAGGTAGCGAGGCAGGGTGGGAGAGACTGGGAGAGAGGGAGTGAGCGAGCGAGGTGGTGGATGGGCCGACGGAGGCAGACGAGGGAGGGAGTGTGTGGACTGAAGCGGTGGAGGGAGTGAAGTGGCAGATGGAGGCAGGGAGGAAGGGAGGCAGTGAATCGGAGGCAAGGCCATCACCTTCGCGTTGTATGTTGCTGTTGGATTGCCGCCTGCCACCCCCTCCCCCCCCCCCCCCCCGAGTTGCGTGCCCGAGCCCTGCGATCCCATGCGGAGCTGTGACCCGGGCAGGCTGCTGAGTGGCACGCGTCGCACGCAATTAAAAGCACGTGCCCGGGCAGTGACCATTACGGGACGGGACGTCGCAAAAGACAAACAAGGAAACAGCGAACAATTAACCCCTTCACTGCTCGACACGGACCTAGGCAGATCGTGATTATTGTGCTTCCGTGTTGTTCTTAAGAAAGAGGGGGGGGGGGGGGAACACACACGCACAGACAAAGATCGTCCCGTATAGCCTTAACTGGTTGGTGGGGGCAAGTGCTGTTAGGGAGCGCTCATGGATGCCGCAAAGGCGCACACGCGGGTGGGTTACCAGCACAAAACGCCCGGCCGCCTTTGCCTCCCTCGTGGCGATGTTTGCGCATCGCACCGGGCACTCATTTGAGACTGAGTCGACCTAAGGGAGACCCAGGACCGGCTGAGATAATCGCAAGTGGTGTTGGTCGTGATCGCGATCCGAACTTGGGTCGCCGGGTTCGTAGCGCAGCGTGCTAATTGCTACACTACCGCTCCCCACTGATCCAAAAAAAAACACCATACAAACGCGCACAGGCACAAGCTGAAATCGGGAGCAATAAGAAACAAGCGACCACCCCCACACATCACTTTCACAATCACTCAGTGCAGGAGGTGCGCGCACGCGCGCTGGAAATTTAGAGTTCAATGTCATTTGGCAGCGGAGCAATTAGTGTGTTCGCCCGTCTCAGCTGTGCCAGAGGCAGGAATGCTCCCGATGTGTGCGCGCGCGTGTGTGTGGGTCTCCCGTGGACCCTTGTGAGCGTGAGACACACGGAGAGAGGGAGGGAGAGAGAGAGGCACTGGACAGGTTGCCGGGCTCGAGACGGCAGGGTGGGTTTCTCACGCCGCTCGATGGAACCCAACCCGCTCTCGGTGTGTGTTGCCTTTGCGGTGCCGTTTTGTTTACGTGCAATATTAAGTCGTCGGGATCAATAACGATGTGAAAACTATGAGAATCGCGTTGCCTTTGCGCTGTTCGCCTTGTTGGCGTTGTCCCCTGGTCCTCACACTTGTGGCGAGGCAAGGCCAACGAGGAGACTGCGTCTGGTGTAGGCCAGTCGGTTTAAATGACAACGCGTGCATTATAATCAAATCGTGTTTGTTTGCACGTGTTACCCACAAGCACGTGCGGTTAATGCAACACTCGCTGCCTTGTGGCAATAGATGTTGTCGATTTGGTGTCGTGACATCTTAGCACCTCCGGTGTTATTGCCGGAAAGTGTAAACGCCCATTATACTGGTAGGAACCTCCTGGTTACACCAGCACACAGGAGATTATTGTGTCCGTCCGTACGTCGTGCATCCAAAAATGGGAGGGGTGGGGCTGGGTGGAGAGGTGGAGGGTGGGGAGGGGCTGGGTGGGGAGGGGCTGTGTGGGGAGGGGCTGGTCACCCCGTGGTGCCCTTATAAAACTCAACGTTTAACCTACTCACGCCGGCTTGTGCCCGCCCTCACAGTCGGGCATATTAGCGGAATACACCACGCCGCCGTTGACCCTGGCCATTGACCGAGCAACCCAACGTTCCTACCAGCTCCTTCCGCAGGAATGTGTTTTTTTATATAGTTGCGTTTGTTTATTTTCGTTAAATCCTCGTTTTCTGAGCAGGGACACCAAAAGGCCCCAAGCGCCACGTGGCCTGCTGCACACAGCATCACTGAAGGGGGACCCTCCCAGGTCAGTTCGGGTGCTCCGCTATCTCTTGTGCCAGCCACGATGTATTGGTGGAGTGGTGGCACGGCGTCCGGCACACGCTGTGCTATGAACCCGGAAACCTGAGTTGTACTCCTAGCCACGGCCAACATCAATCGTGAGCGATATCTGAACCGTACTCTTTGTTTCTTTCGGTAAAGTCACGTAGGTGAAAAAAAGGTAAAAATAAAAAATAAAAAAATAAATGAAAGAGGAGGCTCAAAAAATTAAAATAACTACATTTAGTTATTTTAATTTTAATTTTATTGCTTTTTTATTTTATTATTTATTATTATTTTTCACCTACGTAACTTTATCGAAAGAACCAAAGAGTATGGCTCATTGCAGTCACGAAAACTTCAAATCTAGAATATCTGAACCGGTTTTAGGCCTCCAACCGTCTCACCCCCCCCCCACACCACGTCAATCAAAGTTGGGAAATATGGGCAACCCCCCCCCCCCCCCCCACCGGTGAACGGAAACGGCGTGAGGTTGCCTTCATCCAGCAGTGGAGGGCTAACAGTTGAATGGGTGCTGTGTTGTTACATTTGTCGACGCACGTGCGAGACCAGAGGCACAACGCACCGAGTGAACGTGCGAAAACATCACTAACGGGACCGTTCGTAGCGATGCAAGCAAATGTTGAACTATCATCATCATCAGCCGTGATGAATAACTCACTGCTGGATGAACACCTTCCGCAAATGAGTTGCGACCTCTCGCGATCTCGCGATGCAACAATCAATCAATTACATTGGTAGGAACCTCCTAGTTACACCAGCCCACAGGGGATTATTGTGTCCGTCCTTCCGTCGTGCAGGGAGGGGCTGGGTGGGAAGGTGGGGCTGGGTGGGGAGGGGCTGGGTGGGGAGGGTGGCCAGGGGCTGGGTGGGGAGGGTGGGGCTGGGTGGGGGGTCGGAGGGGTAGGGCTGGGTGGGGAGGGGCTGGTCATCCCGTGGTGCCCTTATAAAACGCAACGTTTAACCTACTCACGCCGGCTTGTGCCCGCCCTCACAGTCGAGCATATTTGCGGAATACACCACGCCGCCGTTGACCCTGGCCATTGACCGAGCAACCCAACGTTCCTACCAGCTCCCTCCGCCGGAATGTGTTAATTATCAATCATATTGGTTGCGAAAGCCCTCGTGTTGAATCCAACGAACACCTGCACACGAGCCGATCTTTTTAGCATCGTGATAAAACTCTTCACGCGGAATGCATTTCATAGACAAAACAAACAAAGACAAAGATCCCCCGAATAGCCTTAACAGACTGCAGGAGCAAGTGCTGTTAGCGAGCGCCTATAAAGGCCGGGACGACACACGAGGGGGTGGGTGGCCAACACCACGCCCGGCCGCCTTTGTCTCCCTCAGTGGCGATGTTTACACGCGTCTGTTTGCACGCGTTACCACAAGCACGATGTTCACACATCGCCACTGAGACCGAGTCGACCTAGAGGACGCCCAGCACCGGTGCCGATAACATCTCGCCAACCGCGTAGCCCCGGCTAGTGGAGTAGACCAAAAGAAAACAACAACAGCAACAACAGCAGCAACAGCAGCAACAACAGCGTCTCCCCTCTGTGTCTCGCTCGGCTCAGACTTCCCCCAGCGGGAGGTTCTTCCGCCGTCGGCGGCAGCGGCGAGCGGACGCGCTGCGCCTTGACCCTGTGGACATCATCGGCCGAACACCGGAGCCCGTACGGCGCCCCCAAATGACTGGGCGCACAGGTAGCCCGCTTGCTGACGCACGGCAATCAATTCGCATTGGCCGAGGACTCATTTGAACTCATTTGTCAGAAGGCTTTAATATTTTCGGCAGCGGCGAGTTATTGCGTGGTTCGAGGGCTCGTGACTCCTTTACATCGCACAGCTGTGCTTTCCTTTCTCGTTACAATAACAGAATAATGCGAGGTGCTGCTGCGTGCTAACACACAGAAGAAGAAAAAACCGGGGTGTGGTGGTGGTGGTGGTGGGGGGGGAGCTGGGGTGGCTTCTGATTAATTCCCTTTGGCTGCTCAGCTCCAGAATTCTTGTGCAGTCTCCCGCGAGAGTTAAGGCACCGGCGTAACGGTAGGGGGTAATTGCCTGCGCGGAGACTGCAGTGCTGGAGGAACCCAGCCTGGCACCAACCTAACCACTCTCTTCTACTCCTCCACTCACCAATAGCCGCCACCACCACCAACACCATCACCACCACGCAACCCACCGCTTTTGATTATTTTTTTTCTCATTCATTTTGTTTTTTAACTCGCAATCACGAGAGGAGGCCGAGGGCTGCCCAAATGCTCGCGTCACCACCGAGCATCTCTCGCTCGTCTGCCAAACTCCCGTAGTGAGACGCGTGCCGGTCCGGGTCACAACGCTCGGGCGTACGTCCCCGTGATTACTCGCTCTTGAAATAATTACATAATGGAAAAAGGATAAATATATATGTAAATGTATAATAACTGCGAGGAATAGACAGACATTCGCGAATGTCTGCGTGTGCGTGATAATGAGTGGTGACGATCGTAGCTGGAACAGCTTGAGATCCTTCCCAGGTTCTTTCAACCGCTCTGGAATAACCTGGGATTCGTTTATCTTGACTGTAGCGAGGTGATGATGGTCGCAGCCCAGTCACCGATGACTGCACAACAACAACAACAACACAGACCCCTTTATATTAAATCAGTTTCTTTTTATACTTAATTTAGCAACATTCCAGCTCTGAGAATAAATGGAAACTACATATTTAAGTTTTTGACTTGCTGTGAAACAAGCATTTCTCTGTAGAAGGGGCTGTAGTCAAAATGTGCCCCTGGTATGCGGATAATATTTTTAAAAAATGCATCAATTTAAAGGGACCTCAGAATCAGTTCTGTGATGTCCGCTGGCCTGCGATACTTCTGGACGGGAGTTTCTCCAGCTCGTGACTTGATGCCCGTGGTAGCAGAAGGGAACTAACACCTGTGGATAAAGACAACAACACGTACGGCGTTCGTAACGTGGGAAATGTCCGTGAGTTTTTAATAGGCATTTAATTCTAATTAAGCTTCGAGGTGCGCGTTGCATTTGTGACGTCTCAGAAGGACTAGTGGACGATGTTTGCAGCCTTCATATGTATATATGTAAACACTTTCGTAGGGTGTTTTGCGCGTATCAATATGTGTACATGAATAAATACGAATGCTTTGTGAAAGTGTAACTAAGTGTGTGGGTGGTGCATGTTTCCATCGCTCATTATTGTTTTAGAAGTTTAATTTAGTTTGTTAGCAAAAAATACAAATATGTATGGGGATGTGCTCCTATTTCTCGAGTATATTTTCTCAACGGTTTTTTACCGAATAAATAGAGGCTATTTATTTGTATGTTGACGATGGGTAACGCATGCACTCAATGAGACGCAACTACGAGATGCACCTCCAAAATAAAGTATGCATTCGAGTCAACATCACTTAAACGTCTCGCTGCACTCATTGCGATTAAATTATACGTATTGAAAAATGCTGCACGGCCCCGATGACACTTTATTTTTCTGATCCATCTGAGAAGAAACCGATAGTAATACAAGACTTTACTAATTGTTTCCTGACGCCGCTACGTGGGCAGTGCTACACAAGCACAATTAACAAGAACAACAACAAGACACATTCAACAAACTTTTCACCAAACAACGCTGTGGCCTTAAAATAAATCCCTTTCAGCTGCTCGATAGTCACCATATATTCCCCAGTGGCCTAGTGTCTGTTCTCCTCTGGTCGGTTGCATGTATTCCATCCCCCAACCCCCCATAGCTTCATATGCCAGTTAAGCAGTGTGAACTCCATGCCAAATTTCACTTGTGGATTTCTATTCAACTCATGGGCCATATTTGTTTTCGTTACGTGTCTGATTAACCACTACGGTGGCTGAAAGGCCCCATCATCCCCGTAGCATCGATGCCTTGGAAAAGTTGTGAAAACAGCTTGGCAAGGTGGCTTCCTGTAATATATCAATCCACCGTTCAGCAGCCGCCGTCTTTTTTCCTTAAGTCACTCTTTTTTTGTTCTCTGTGCTTCTTGACTTGTGTACGGGGGCGGCGTGGGGGGTGGGGGGTGGTGTTTCAGAGTCGGGTGCGGTATTGGATAGGCAGGTATACACACAAATTTGTAAATACCATATTGGGTATCAGCATGCGCTACCTATTAGTCGGTGGCATGTTCATGACTAATTTGACAGTTCCTTGCAAGAGTGAGTGATTTTGGATATTTGGAAAAGTGTCCTATTTTTTTTTTCTACTACCCCGCCACTTTGCAGATAACTTCCACATGTTATTGTTGGCAGCGGCACGGTCGACTGGGAGAAGGGCCCACAAAGCTTCGACGCGAGAGCGAGACCGGCAGCCGTGAGATCCGCAAAAAAAGAGACTTGGGAACGGCAGCAGCAGTCGCCGTGACGGCCTGTCCCTTCAAGCCCCGCTCGCGAGCGGAGCACGCGCACGCACGTGGCACGTAACAAAGTGGCACGTTCGCGTCGTGATGCAATTCTTCCGGAGTAAGGGAAACATTTTTATGAGAAATTAAAAAAAACACGTATTTAGTTTTAATTTCAAATCGGAGCGTCTCACTGTTTTGTGCTCAGACACCGGCTAAATTATTGGCAAGCGGAGCTGCATTCCATCGAATGCGTATTGTCAGCCGCGAGCTCGGCTTATTGAACGTGACAATTGGAGCCGGGGCCCCGTCCCCGCGACGATTGTGGCGTCAGCAATCGAGTGGCGTGGATGCGTCGGTGAGCGGGAGAACGATGCACTTTGTGCGATACGTTCGCATGCATCGTTCTTGTAAATTATTTTCATGTTATCAGGACATATCAGCAGAACTAAAATCTGCGTCTTCACACACACACACGCGTAAATACGTGCATACAAATGTACGTGCACTGTTTATATTTCTGAGTCCATAGACCTTATTGGGATTCCGGACCCAATTTTATCCAGCATAAATTTGTTTAAACGAGTAAATGGTTGAACACTTTTGACCGTTTGGGTCTCAGCAGCAATGTAAGCCTTGTTGACAAATGCTTCTGGATTATTATATGTTTACTAGGCTGTTGGGGGGCGCCTGTGCCGCCCCCCCAACCACAGCAGTGGAGAGAGAACGGCTCTCCCTCAGGGCAGCAGCGGACCGAGCACGGCTCTGCCTCAGGGCAGCAGTGGAGAGAGCACGTCTTGGTCCATCACGGCAGCAGTGGAGACAGCGCGGCTCTCTCTCTTGCCAGCAGTGGAGAACAGGGGGGTCCCTCAGGGCACTGAGTCACGGGACTCTCCACCAGGATGATCCTGCATTGAGATGCTTGACATATACTCTACCACTATTAGTAGTGATTGGCAGGAGGGAGAAAACCCGATGAACCAGGAGAAACCCCACGCAGGCTTGAGCTACTGTGCAGCTCAAGCCTACAACATCTGGCAAGCCTTGGTGGTGACTCATTCAAGTGCTAAGCAGGCTCACCTGAGCTCAGCTTACGATGTCAGATGAGATGGGGAACTTTCTGGCTGAGTTGGTCACAGGTGTATGTGAACTAGCATTGGTTTGCATCAGAGGGCAGTGGAAAAAAAGAATCCGGTGTTGGACTGTACTGCTAAGCTTTCATGTCTCTTCGCACGTACACACAGACAGCACACGCGTGCACACACACACAGGCACCCGTACATCTATAGCCACGAAAGCGCGATACGCGTAGCCACACACGCCCTCACACACGAACCCACACACACACACAACAACAACCGCCATTCGCCACAAAGTGGCTGGGACGTCACCACGGCACTTCGAGGCCACGTGAAGTGTCGAAGGCTCGCTGGTAGGAGGTCACGGGACAGACCCAGGTGCCATGATGGGTTGACTGACTAAGATGACCGGCAGAGATGCACCACCCGCGCTCCCCACTGCGTCAACTTGTCTGCGTTTTAGACACGAGGCATTCCGCTCGTTGTTGTGAGCGTCGTCGCTCCCACGCCCTCCGCTGTTATTGGAGGGCGACTGCCTCCAACTGCCCAGTAGCAGCAGCGTCCTTCACGAGCCTCCTCCATCTCCTCCTCCGCAACGCCTGCGCGTAACGCGGAGGCGAGCGTCGTGCTCCCAAATGTTTTCTTTCGCGTCTGGGTCTCAAGTCTGGAGTTTCCATCCCCAAGTATTTTAAGAACATCACCACCAGGCAGGCAACAACTCTTTATTATCATTATCCTGCCTCTCGCTCTCTCTGTCTCTCTGTAGTGGTCTAGCCAGTTCCACTCTCGGCCGCCTTTGTCTCCCCACGAGCCGATGATCGCACCACGCTACACGGCGTGCTCGTGAGAGGCTGAGTCGACTTCGGGGGAGCCCAAAGGCGGTTCGACAATTCGCCGCTGGTCGAACTTAGGTGGTCGAGTTCGTAGCGCGGTGTGAGCCTCCCAGATGTCGATGAAAATAAACAACACTGTCTTGAACAAAAATCTGTATATATTCGCCAACGTTTCTGGTAGAGACCCTTCTTCATAGCACATAACAGCGACCAGAGATATAAAGTCATTAAACTTTAGAGACTACGGGGCATCCATACATAGATGTACACAAAGATACAGATCCCCCATATAGCCTTAACATACTTTTGGGGCAAGTGCTGTTGCTGAGCCCCGATGGAGGTCGCCACGGTATACAAGGGGGTGGTAGCCAGCGCAACGCCCGACTGCTTTTGGATAGCTATACGCAAAGACAAAGATCCCCCGTGTAGCCTTTACAGACTGAAGGGGCAAGTGCTGTTAGCGAGCGCCTATTAAGGCCCGCACGGCACACGAGAGGGTGGGTGGCCAACACCACGCCCGGCCGCCTTTGTCTCTCTAGTGGCGATGTTTACACATCGCACCGGGTTCTCATTTGAGGCTGAGTCGACCTAGGGGAGGCCCAGGACAGGTTCGGATAATCGTCACCGGTGTTGACCGTGATCGGGAATCAAACCCGGATCGCCAGGTTCGTAGCGCAGCGCGCTAACCGCTACACTACCGCTCCCCACACACGCACACACATACACACATACAGACACACACACACACAGACACATACACACAGACACACACACCGACACACACGTGTCCGAGCGTGTATGCAAGTATGTGTGTGGTGGCGTGTATGTGGGTTAGCGGTGGCATAGCCGTTCGCGCGCTACGAAGCAGTCGACCCAAGTTCGATTCCCGCTCACGGCCAAAACCAGCGACGATTTTTCTAAACTGATTCTGGGCTTCCCCTAGGCCAATTCAGACTCAAATGAGTAGCTTGTGCGGTCTGTACACATCGCCACTGGGGAGACAAAGGGGGGCGGGCGCTAACAGCACTTGCCCCAACTGCCTGTTAATGCTATACGGGGGATCTTTGTCTCTGGCGGCGTATATGTCAGTCCACGTGCGTGCGTGTATCTGAGTAGGCCACTGCACATCAATAGGTACCCCATATGCGAACAATCACCAAGGCCGTGGAGGGAGGAGGTTAGGTGTGCGCGCGCGCGTGTCACAGGGGCGAGATGGGGATCATACGTGGTCGGGGGTGGGGGGGGGGTCGGCTCTTGTGCTTGGACAATGTAGGGGGGGGGGTCGTTGGTGTGTGTGTGGGAGGGGTGCAGTTTAACCGAGGGGGCCTCCTTGGCTGGACATGATGTGATAATGAGTCCCATGGTACCAACCACCCTCCCTCTACCCCGGCCCCCACCACCACCACCACCAATGTCCACCGCTTCAATGTTCACCGACCAGGAGCGGTCGAAAAGGTTTTGAGAGCGGCTTCCCGTCACGCTCGTCTCTTTATTTGTTCAATGTTGATGTCGCTGACGTCAGCGCCGCAATAACACCGGGGGGGGGCTCGGCGCTCGTGTCAGTGATTTAAACATGACGTCACCCCCCCCCCCCCCCCCCACTCTCTCTCGCTCACATCAATGCACTTATTCTATTACCTGCAGCGTATACGCGCAGTGGGATGTACGCATGCTGTCGATGGGATGTGTGGGGGGGGGGCTTTAGCGTAAGAAACTTGGGGGGGTGGGGGTGGAATTAGAGACGGCGGTGTCTTAAGAAAGCCCAAGGACGGCCACGCGGGTGGCCAAATGTTTCGTATCGAGGGCTGCGCTGGCAGATTGCGGAGTGCGCCCGGAGCTACGGGTGCCGTAGCACCGCGCTCATTCGGGCAAGTTCCACGGGGGGGGGGGGGGGGGGGGGTTCGCTGGCGTCTACGGAGTTGGGAGGACTCGTCGAAGCGAGTCGATGAACTTCATTAACACACCGCTAAATTATAGATTTGAAGCTTTCGTGACTGCAAGGATTCATATTCTTAGGTTTTTTTCGGTAAAGTCACGTAGGTAAAACATTAAAATGAATGAAAGTAAAATAAAATACTTTTATTAATTTTAATGTTTTACACCGCTAAATTTACCAATTCACCGACTCGTTGAATGAATCGACTGTTTCGCTGAGAATCAGACCGCTCGACGGCAGGCTGATTCTCGGTGAAACTAAAATGCCAATTAATGCCATTCGATTGTCCGGCAAAGCCTCGCTGAGTGAGTCCGAAGTGAACGAGGTTCGAAGTGAAGTCGCTACGCGTGACTGTTTGCCTCGATGTCGTTGTTAATGAGCGTGCGGCCCCGCGTGTACGAAGGAATGAACGCTCCACGCTCCACAACGGATTGAATTAGTGAATCCATCACGGGCGCTGACGAGCCCCAAGATGCCATCGTAATCGGTACGCTTCAGAAGTAGCCCACCACCTGCGTACGAAGGGACTCGACACTCACGATTCCACACAGATGGATTCAAGGATCCCACGATTCTTCCGAGGGAATGCCCAGCTGTCGGTATCCGCGTCCTCGCAACTCCACTTTCGCTCCGCTTTTGATGCCGGGGATCGTTTTATTTTACATTTTAAAATGAAAAGCACGTGCTGTCAACCAGCTCTGCCACACACACACGCACGTACACAGTGCGTTGTGAAGTCCCTCAATTTATTTAAGCGTAGCGTTCAGCACTTGCTTTAAACGCGCTGATCACAGGTTTTCACGTGGACGTCTCGCGTTCAGTTTACGTCCGAGCAGCTGAACCATCACATGGCAAGGTTGAACGTGTTCAGAGCTGCTTATTTATTTATATTGCTTAAAGCCGCCAGGATGGTAAATCCTTGCGATGCGACGGCGTGTTCTAGAATTCGCGCACTCGCACGCAAATTAAAATACGACGAGGCCAAGCAAAGAACCATTGTGGATTTTGTATCCAGCAGCAGCGTCGCATATCCAACTCGCTGGAGGGAGCAAGGTCGAGGCGGATCTGTGTCAAGGTCGGATATACGAACATCAATAGACAATTCATAATGAAGGTTTTTTGTTTGTTATGGGTTTGATCGCGTTAATATAAATGTGTCGTTTAACTCACCACCACCCGACACAGCCAATTAGTAATGTAACTCACGTAGACAAAACGTACCAATTAGTTACTATTTAAGCACCCCGGTGTGTCGGAGAGTATAAACCCACAACAATTACAATTTGAGGTCGACGTTTCGCTGGTGATTACAACCAGCCTCATCAGGCGATTTGCCAGAACGCGAGCTCTCAACCCTCATCAGCACCTTCAGTATGAATACTATTAGTGGCGAGAGCCTACGTGTTGAACCTACAGACAACGGCAGTCACGCCTCCGTGAGCTGCAGCCCGTATGGTGTGGGGGACAAGGATACAGCTCAGATGTCGCGAGCGGCTTTGAACGCCGAGCGATGCTGCGCTCTGCTTCACAGGTGTACTGCACGCGATGGGCTCGTTCTGGTGGTTCGTCTACAGACGTTCATCGGGTGTGGACGGAGAAGTGACGACTGCGTTGTGTCGATTGCATCCATCCGAGAACTCAATACCCTTGTGCAAAACAGTTTGGTGCAACTGCATCATGGGGGGGGAGAGGAATTAATACATTACATACGACTACTGTACTCGTACAAATATAATACAGCTACTTGGTCAATCCACTGCTAAGTGAAGGCATTGCCACGCCGTGTCACTTGTGGGAGTCGTTTGACTCAACGTAACGAATATCATATTCTTGGTTCTTTCGGTAAAGTCACGTAGAAGGGAAACAATAAAATATATATTTTTTTTTCTACGTGACTTTACTGAAAAAAACAAGAATATATTCTTAGGTTTTTTCGGTAAAGTCACGTAGGTAAAACATTAAAATTCGTAAACCTAAGAATATGAATACGTGCAGTCACGAAAGCTTCAAATCTAGAACCAAGAATATGCTGATGCTCGCTTTGGCCCGGGAATCGCACTCGGGTAGATGTTTCAGAGTGCATTGCATTACCACAGAATAATTACCACTCTATGTATAAATACATGTACTTATACACGGATTTATAGATATATAATATACCAATGCAGGTGAGAAGAGGAAAATATTGAGCTTAACAATGCATATAATTTTTACAGATGCATTTATTTCACATAGATCATTCTTGTTAACAGTATCAGCTTCATCAGCCGTAAACTATCCACTGTTGGATGAAGGCCTCCCCAAAACAAACAGGACTGACTTGTGTTCCAATAAGGTTTTTCTTTTTCAACTGCTTCTGTAAAAGCAGAGTGTGGTCCGTTAAACACGTAATATGTCTATAATTCAGCTGTGAGAATTGAAATTTTGGTCTGGCTGTCATGCAACGAATATTACCCTCCGATGTAGAGCGGTTGGAAACATGTCGCCCCCTACCGTGTGTCTGTGTGTGTGCACCAGAGGTCACTTGAAGATGACCTCAGAGGTAGCTCTGTGATCACTGCTTCCGTGAGCCGTTCTGTAACACCAATAAGGGCCGCTCTGTGAAATTCTCCGAACGGTAAACTCTGCCTCGCGCCGGGGATTGCGGTGGAGAGGCAGCGGTGCAGTCACGCGCGGTAGTCAGCTCGTTGCGGACTGGTCCTGGGTCCCGCCGAGGACGCAGTCGACACACAACCTGCCCAACAATGGCACGGGCAAAGAAAAAGACAATTAACACCGAGGAAGATCGTGGGAGAGACCGAGCGGCGTGGTCGACCGACTTGACATCCACACAGCAGGACGGCGTTATCCTTCAGCACATGCCAACGTTGGACCAACGTTGATCCAACGTCCAAGCGGGCGCCACAATCAGAGGTGGCGGTGGGGGTACGGGAGGGGGTGGGGGGGGGTTAGGCGGGATTCTGCACTGAGGTCACCGGCTCCCGCAAGACGTTCCCACCGTGGACGTTACCAAAACACAGCCCACAAGTTCAGCATTGTGCCGCGGGCGCGCGCAACCCACGGGCAAAGCGCGAGCCCGGGGCCCCACGAAGCCTTAAAGTGCCCCCGAGTAAACAAACTCGGGTGGCTTTAAGAGCTGCGCTCTTTGCCCTCGTTTATTTAACAACGGCACCGAGAAAATCGCGAGCGAGCAAGCGAGCAAGGGAGCGCGGGGGGAGCGTCGTCCGGGGCCGTGCGGGTGGCTGCACGAGGGCTGAGTTCTCGCGCTCCTGGGCCGCCGCCCAAGGCTCCTCCTCTACTCCATTAGCGAGGAGTTCGCTGTTTATGGGGCCGGAATCCTGGGAGGGACCGCCCGCCGTTGTCGGGTCCCGGCCGGATCGTTTATTTTTGGTGAGCGAACGGTCAGATTTAAATCGCGGGGAGCAGTGGCCGCGCGGGTTTTCTTAAAACCCATCTGAACTGGCGAAGTAAAGAAAAAATTAAAGGAAAAATGTATGACGATGTAAAAAAAATATCACGCTTTGATTTAACGTGACCTTTAAAAAGGTAAATGTTGTTGCCAACGAAAGGTTTTTTATTTATTTTGGTGGTGATGGTGGCGTAACGGAGCGGTAGTGTAGTGGTTCGTGCTCTTCTCTACGTATCCGGCGACCCGAGTTCGATTTCACGGTCAACAGCAGTGACGATCATCTGAACCGGTCCTGGGTCTCCCCTCGGTCGACTCAGACCTCGACAAATGAGTACCTGGTGCGGTGTGTAAACATCGCCACTCGGGAGACAAAGGTGAACGGGCGTGGTGCTGGCCACCCACCCCCTCGTGTTCTGTGCCAGCCTCCATAGGTGCTCGCTGATAGGACTTTGCAAAACTGCCCGTTAATGCGATACGGTGTATCTTTGTCTTTGGTGTAGGTGGCAGCCGGCGAGGTTAATGAACACGGTGGGCGTGTGGGGGGCAGTGAGCGGGTAACGCTGGGCACCCACCACGCTGAAATATTGCTGGGGAGTTGGTAAATTTTTCCCAAGTGGTGGCTCGGACCGGTGAGGTCAGCCAGCGGGGTCCCGCACCGTTCGTGCACCGTGACCCCCTCGGCTCGGATTGATGACAGCGGGGGCACACCGTTAACTAATGAGCCGTCACGTTAAGCTCGACCCGCGCTTGAGGCCGTAATTTCGGTCACAGGCCCACGAGGGACACGCGGGCACAGGCTACCGCCAACGCTTCCAACCCGACTTGAGAGAGAGAGAGAAAGAAAGAAAAAAAACCGGCGAAAAAGAAAACTTATTATTCCAATTATTATTTTTAACTTGAAAAAATGCGCTGACTTCTACCGTTTGGCGTGGCCGTGGAAGAGCGATCACGATTTGAGGCAAGGGGCGCGCGTGGCGCTCGTTCGACCGCCCGCTCGCGCACACGCATCGGCCCTTATATGAAAGCCAGGCTTGGGTGCCCGCCGTGTGTGGCTTGGCTGTGCCAGCTCGCGTGATTCAAGAGCCGAAATGCGATGGCGAGTTGCACCTCGAGCCCGCGAGGAGGTGAGCTTCTCGGGATCTGAAAGCGCAATTTGCTCGCGAGGACAATAGGACTCGAACTCAAATCACCGACGATGTTTCCTAACTGGATGTGAAACGTTGATCCACCCGTTGTAAATGTCGCATGCCGCTCTGCGCTCGATGTGCCGTGAGCTGTCAGGAAGAGTCTAAGTGGGGCCGGTGCAAGAGACGTCACGAGGAGGGATCATGTCCGGTGATCAAAGATGATGACGGGAGTGGCAGTGATGGGGTGTAGCGTGTTCGGAAAGAAGTCCAACTTCATCCGGAAGTGGATTGGCTGCCGCTGACGATGGCGATGGTGATTATTGTAAAAGAAAAAGTGGCACATACAGGATTTATCATAATCTTACTCAATTCAAGCAAAGGATTGACTCTTATCGATTACCCCTAGTTACGCTTGTTGCTGGCAACTTGGCATATTTTTCCCATTTGGGCCTGTGCTTTGCAATCGCGCTCAGCAACCTTGCTACTCACAAAAACATGCTAGCAGAAAGCATCGAAAGTTAGTTGCTCATCCCAGTAAATATGGAACGTTGGGCCAACGTTGTCACGACGTTGGCTCAAAGCTTCCAACCACAAGCCAAAGTGAGGCCAACGTTGATCCAACGGTTCCAACCACTCTTGTTTTTGTATTCCGTTTGTTGTCCTTCCGCCACAACTCATATTCGCAAGGTTTTCTACGTACGTGCGAAAGAAGGTCAGCATACATACATACATACACGTGAATGTTGAGTCAACGGTTCCCACTCCATGCCAACGTTCGGCCGACGTTGATCCAAAGGTTCCAAACCACATCACGACGTTGATCCCAACGTTTTTAAATCCTTTATATTAATTTCGCTTGCTTGCTTGCGCGCTTACGACCGTGCAAATCTTTCGGTCGTTTTTTAACCCACTTCCCGTGATCCAATCGAGCTGACATTTTGCACACAGACTCGTTGTGCGTGACAATTTATTTTCGTGAATTTTTTTTCCAAAATTTTCAACATTTTAGGAATTTTTTTTATATTTAATTACCAATTGCTTAATGGTGGCAGGCAATCATCTGACCCATAGGTGGCAGCCATCTCAAGCCAGAGGACGAGAGGACTCTAGCCGCCACGCATATAAAGGATTTATAGTGAAAAACTTTGTTTTTACGGGTTAATTTTTTTCATATCTACGGGGTCTCTCTTGCTCGCAACTCTCGTCGTCCTATTCGCACACCCCCCCTCCCCCACTCCCCCTCGTGACCTGCGCATGTACCGCTGAGAGGCTTAGCAACGCGTCACACGTGCGAGAGTCTAAACCAAACATGTACCGAGTTGTTTTCTTTTACCTTTTGACAGGGAGGGGATTGGGCACAGGCGCTCCCCTTCTTTCTCGTTGTATGTTTCTCTCCCTCTCTCTTTCTCTCTACTCTAGCCGGGCGACGCGGTTTCACACGGATCAGGTTATCGCCGCTCTGTTTAGGGACCTCCATAAAGTGAAACGATCAACACAAAGGTCCGCGCCGGGTTATTTTTTTTTCGCACCGCTCGCGTCACGAAATATTACGCGTTCGCTCGTTTTCATTTTATTTTCTCTCGCTCTCTCACCAACTCTCGCACTCTTCAGCCCGACCTCGGTTGCAACCGCGCATAATCGATCCGCAAAAGCAAGGAATATGTCCCGCGCACGCGTGCCGCGGAGCGCTGAGCGTGGAAGGTCGTCGCTGCACGTGGCGAGGGTGGCGTGCGCGGTGGCGACTTAAAACTCGCGTCGTTGCCCGACGCGCCGTCGCCCCGTGCTTCATCGGAACCGTCCAGGTGACGGTGGATGTCGCGCATTCGTCGTTTATCGCCACCGACACCATCGCCAGCATGGATGCCCCTTAACTCTTCCAAGATGTTCTGGACAGCGCAGCGTGGGAAGAGAAGGCCAAAGTACACCTAGAGAGAAGGGGGGGGGGCTCTCTATAGAGTTGTCTATTTGAGGCCCATCTGCCAGCAAGAGGCATGAACAAGCAATTTCAGGGCTGCACTTTTACCTGATTTATACCAGCAACAAATGTGATTTAACATCATACCCAGAACATTGTTTTTCGTGAGCCAAGCCAAAATTACTTACAATTGTTTAAGATTTATTTTTTTTTTGTTCATAAGAGCTGCGTTTTCATCCATCATCATCAGCAGCCATCATCATCAACAGCCATCATCATCCACTCCTGGATGAAGGCCTCGCCGATCCGTGACGTCACCGTTCCTTTCAATCTCGCGATCAACAAAGGTCGTGCGCACGAACCGATTTTGTCGCTCCATCTCAGCGGTGGACGTGCTCTGCGGGGTGGCGCTTCCCTCCCTTGACTGCCGCTCCGTCGCTAGTCTCGACCAGCGGACGACATCCCTTCTAGAGACGCGTCCTGCCCAAGCCCACTTCTTACCTGGCCTAGCACGGACTGCCTGGCGTCTCTAACAAAGCTGTCCGTACGTCCAGTTGCTTGTTCGGACCGAGAGTCGTAAGTTCAACCGCTGCGCAATAGATGGCGGTGGTAGCGTCTACATCTGCAGAACACGAAGAACCAGTGGCATCTACATCTACGGGAAAGTGTACAACTCATAAAGCCATTCCCCGTGTTTAGTGCACATCCCGTACAATATGTTTAGAATCGACAGGAGTAAAGTTGGACTCACGAATAAATCGACTTACGAACAGACCTCTGGAACGTAATTCTAGATTTAAAGCTTTCGTGACTGCAATGATTCATATTCTTAGGTTTTTTCGGTAAAGTCACGTAGGTAAAACATCAAAATTAATAAAAAATAAAATAAAATAAAGATCACGACGTTTCGGAGGCAACACAAGTCTCCGTCATCACGTGGGACCGTCACAGCCAGATTAGCTGCATCAAGTGAGGCAATGATTCAAGATGTAATCCCTTAAAAGCGAGTTGAAGGGGCAGGAGAGGGGGGGGGGGAGCTCATCAGAATGTGGTAGCCAATGAATGGAACGTATCGGGAGGGAGGGGGGGCTGGGCCAAAAGGGTGGGCGACGGCGTGGAAGCGATTGTGCGCAAGCGACAAACTGCTGCACACGCCAACGTCTTGGACAGGGAGGGGGGAGGGGGGAGGGGGAGGCCTGATACACATGATAGAAAATAACGAAAATGCCCATGTTTATACCAATGCTGGCTGAACGTAACTTGCTCGCAAGTAGAGGAGTCCCTGTACGCCCCAATGCAGGTGTAAGAAGGGACACAGAGACTCAGCACGCGGAGAAGAGCCCTCGTTATTGACACGTCGGGCCCCCAGTCTCGACCGTCATCTTTGTCTTCCTTCCCCCTCCCCTCTCCCTCTCTCTGCCCCTTCTGCAACCTTCCCTGTCCCCTTCTCTCAATTGACCCCCACTTTGCCTCGTCTCCTCCCTCTCACACTTTTTACCCCCCCCCCCCCCCGCCTGTCCATGGATGTGACAGCTCTGCTATTTCATGCTATTTTGCTCTTTCCATCTCGGCGTATTTCCAAGTCTACGGTGCTCTGCGGACTTCTTAACTTCATTTGTTTTGCTACCATATCCGTTGTCAATGTCCCGCCTTTCTGAACTGCGAATCGCCGCCGCCGTCGTCTTCACCGCCCCTCCAAATATTGCCAACACAATGCGTCCATTCATCAATGAGACTCGTTCCTCACACTCACAGTGCATGCGGTGAATCACGTGCGCGACCGTTGATTGCTTTTGATTTGTATACAGCACACGAAATTAGTTCACGTGACCCCTGCGGGCGCTGTAGGTGCTACAATGCACCGTTATGACGACGGCACAATGACATCGTGACTTCTCGTTGAATTGCAAGAGAGGTCAATCGTTCAAGCTCCAAGAGTATTATTATAATAATCATCATCAGCAAAAACCACGAAGCTTTGGTGTACTTTTTCTGTTGCTATTTCGTTAGGATGGAGCAGTGGTGCAGCGGTTAGCACGCTCACCTAAGAGCTCGGTGTCTTGAGTTCAATGCCGGGCAACGGCTAACATCGGTGTTGAGTAATATCGGAGCGAGCCCAGGGCCAATCTCTTTACAAACCAACGCCTAGCCTATTTACGCGATCTAACCCATGCACCTCTATTATGGATAATATTGGTCGCGAAAACCCGACGTGTAGAGTCAGTTTATGCCATGTTCGTGACCACGCGATAGAGTCCTCCCGCCATGCCTTGCGTGTCACAAGACGTCACCACTCCGCGTGTATGATTACGGTCAACCGTGTTCATACCCACAATGCAAAACGGACCAAACCGTGGTCACATTGCTTCAGACAGCAGCAGCAAGGGGACAACGAGACTACTATAGAGCGGTTTCATCCATGTTTTAGGGAATCGTCGGCGTAGTGAAGGGCTGAAAATTATTATCGTGAATATTTTTTGCAGCGGGGTGAAGGCAGTCAAACGCAGCAGCAGCAGCACAGAGCACACGTGAAGGATTGTTAACCTGTCTCAAACTGGCTTTGACATCCGATACTTGTCCCGCGCCCGTAACTTTAATGAGACTTGTACTTATAAACACGTGGCTTTAATTGTAGCAGTCGAACAGAGAGAGAGAGAGAAAAAAAAAAACGGACCTAAAAGTGTTTAAACAATGACAGAAAGCCATACGTCCCGTACGGACAGAAGATTATACTTTTTTTTTTACCTTTCCTGCATTGCGCGCTGTGCAAATTGACGCGCAGCAAGCGCTGGGGCCCACGCTGATTGCAGCCACAAAGAAGGAGGCAAACATTCGTAGCGTCGGGACTCGGTGACATGTCCCTTGGCGAAAGACAATACTCGCCTTGCCCTCCCCGCAAACACCCCACCCCCCCACACACACACTTTCTGCCACGATCACCACGACCACCACGACCACCACGACCACCACCACCACGGCCACCACCACCACGACCACCAACACCACCACCACCACGACCACCACCACCACGACCACCACGACCGCCAGCAACCCAAGCTTTCGCACCGCACCTTTGCGGCACCCCCCCCCCCCCCTCCGGTGAACTGGCTATCGTCACCGAACGGGGTTAAAAGGGCTCGGGTTTCGTAGTCGGGCTAATCACCGGGAGTCTCTGATTAGATTACGAAGAGGCACGGGAAAGCCGTGGCGGCCGCGAGGGGAAGGCGAGCCCCCTCGGCCCCCTTGATCCGCTCACGTCTGGATGGATGTCACGGCATGGGTCACCGGGGTGGGTCGCTTTGAAACGGCGGGCAGAGCGAGCCTCCACACCCCCCGCCCCCTCCTCTCCTCCCTCCCCCTCTTTTGCAGCGAGCGTGTTCCATGTGGGTGTCCTCCAGGTGAGTTGCCCCCGGGAACGCTTCGGTTGGCTACGTACGGTGCGAAAGACGTTCACGCACTCGTTTTTTTGTGATGCGAGTGGAGATTTTTGGGTAACCGTTGATTGGCTTGTACCGCCCAAGGTGCCAATTTAAGGCCGAGTCAACCCAGGCGAAGCACAGGAATGGTTTGAATGAATATCACTCGTGAGTGACGTCGACCGCGAGCTGGAATCGAATTCAGGTCTCCAGGCGCGTAGCGCGGCGCCCTAACCGTTGCACCACCGCTCCCTACACACACACATGCAAAACTAGCGTTGCCGAACGGTCACGGGTAAACCGGTAACCACTTTGCTTATCGGTTACGGGTCCCGAAAGTCGGTAATCTCTAGCAATCTCAAGTGGAATTCCAGCAGGGAAAGATGTGGGTGTACCTCACTATTTACCCCACCAAAGAAGACATGTGCTCTACACATTTGTGTATGTACTGTATGTTGAACCTCTTTCGCACCGTATGTAGGCAACGGTGCTAATCGGAGGTGCGATGCTGCTGGGTGGACAGGGGCGGTGGTGGGGTGGAGGAGATTTAAGAAACTTGGAGATCGAATAAAACCGGTGACCTGACCCTCGACATCATCGATTCTTCACGCGAGGTGCACGCAGCAGCCCCTGTGGGTGCGAGATGCCCTTTCTGCCCTTTCTGGGGGTGCGAGACATGGACAGATTTTTTGTTTTAGAAGGTAAATCGTCGAAGCACGAATTAATCACGGGCACGTAAGTACAACTTATTTTGTCTCATCAAAGCGATGTATTTATTAACATGTTTTTATTTTGTTTATGATCAAGAACCAAAGTGGTTCAAGGCTGCAGTAAAGGTTAAGACCCACTGCTTGAGATCGTAAGTGCAGCGTGCTGACCGTTCAAGGGCCGTGGCAGCTCCCTTCGTTGATCAGTTTGCAAGTCTAGAGTGTGATGTTTACTTCTCTGGACACGTCTACACGTGCGGCAAAACCAATATCCGGAAATGCAAACACACATTATTTACGAACTAAGCAGGATCAACGAACGCGCCTCTGATCAAATTTACAAAAAAACTTTTTTAAAAAACTCGAGAACGCGATGGCAATTGCTCTTCTCTAAATTCTAACTCTCTCAACCAGATAAAACGGGTAAAAAAACAATTGTCATATTTTGCTCCTGGCAAAGGAGGTTCCAATGGTGTTGATCGCGCTTATCTATTTCAACGTTAACAGTGCTGTTTGTTGCTGGGCGTTATCGAGCAGTGTATTGACAAAGAGCAATAAATTATTTGTATTATTATGTACCGCTCTTTGTCAATAATTAGTATCACGATTACACTTATACATCTCGAGTGCTGCGAGACAGACCGAGAGACACGTGGATTGGAGAAACACGCGCAGGTTAACGAAACCACTGAACTCTGTTGCGAGGAGTCGTCCGGCATGGGCAGGACACGTGGCTAAGAAGAGACAGTGGCCCAACGATCGCGAGTAATCGCGGAGTGGCAGCCAAGGAATGGAACGCGCCAAAGATCACGGGACGATGATGAACTCAGCTCGTGTGCCAGGTGCTGGGTGGATTGTTACATCGCAGCATCGCGAGATGTGGCGGTGGCTTGGGGAACCTTTTATCCAGCAGTGTATTGACCTTTGACTGCTGATGATGTTGATGCAGCGATGGTGATGATGATGATGGTGGTGGTGGTGAGTTTGGAATTGTACCGTGGGTGCTAACTTTCGTCGCACAGGTCACGCGAAGTTGAGTAAAGACCTTGTCTTCCGACTCCACGGTAAACAATCAGGACGGCATTAATCTCCCAACACTGGGCCGTCACGCCAATTAGTGGACAGTTCACATTTCATTTGCTCGTTAGCGGGAGGATGGTGGGGGGGTAATGGTGGGTGGGGGGTATAGCGGTGGGGGGTGGGTTTCGATTTTTCACCGCAAAGTTTCACGTGCCGACTCCGCTGACGGACGCGCTCACCATTTGTAAAGCTAGGGTGACTCGTGCACGGGTGATGGGGCGACCGTGCCCACGTCATAACAGTAACGTTATACAGCGCACGCGTCATGAGAGACGGCGGCGGCGGCAGCGGCTTGGGGGAGGCCTTCATCCAGCAGTCGAGTGGCCGTGGCTGCTGCTCATGGAATCTGTCCGCTATTGGATGAGGGCCTCCCTGGGCCGTGCGGGCCAATGATGTTAATTTGGCAATATTTCACACGCACGCACACACACGCACATGTACGATACATACCCAACGCGCTTACGATCCTGATTAAACTAAACATCAAACAGGCTCGCACTAAAGATAATGGACTCAAGTGGTTAATACTGCAACTCAGTAACTTTGTGTCAAACAACGATATACATTTGGGGGTGAGGGGGGTTTGGGGTTAACTGAAGTGGAACACGCTAGGTTTTGGACGTACATCTTTATTTTTTTGTTTAAAATAATATCTTTCTTTCACGGTGGCTAAGCACAGGCCCGAAAGGCCCGATGAAATGCCAAGCTGCCAGTAACAAACAGCAGTATTACATGTTATAATTTATAAAGGAGTGTACCACATTGCTTGAAATTGAGCTTGGCAAAAGAGACGATGGGAGGGAATTCCAAAGTGGAGGAGTGCGAGGGAAGAAGCAGAAAGAGAAGCGTCGTGACCTGCGGTGTAGTGAGTGAGTGTGTGGGTGGATGAGTGAGTGAGTGGGTGGGTGAGTGGGTGAGTGCGTGGGTGGATGAGTGAGTGAGTGGGTGAGTGCGTGGGTGGATGAGTGGGTGGGTGAGTGAGTGGGTGGATGAGTGGGTGAGTGAGTGGGTGGGTGAGTGCGTGGGTGGATGAGTGGGTGAGTGAGTGGGTGGGTGAGTGCGTGGATGAGTGGGTGAGTGAGTGGGTGGATGAGTGGGTGAGTGCGTGGGTGGATGAGTGGGTGAGTGAGTGAGTGGGTGGGTGAGTGCGTGGGTGGATGAGTGGGTGAGTGAGTGGGTGGGTGAGTGGGTAGATGAGTGGGTGAGTGCGTGGATGAGTGGGTGAGTGCGTGGGTGGATGAGTGAGTGAGTAGATGGATGAGTGAGTGAGTGAGTGGGTGAGTGCGTGGGTGGATGAGTGAGTGAGTGAGTGGGTGGATGAGGGGGTGAGTGAGTGGGTGGATGAGTGGGTGAGTGAGTGGGTGGATGAGTGGTTGAGTAAGTTGGTGAATGCGTGGGTGGATGAATGGGTGAAGTTGGGGGGTGAGTGAGTGAGTGGGTGAGTGAGTGAGTGAATGAGTGAGTTGGTGAATGCGTGGGTGGATGAGTGGGTGACTGAGTTGGTGAGTGAATGGATGAGTGAGAATGTTGTGATTGAACACAGCATGAGATGAAACTAAATAGTCAAATGTCTGCTAGACCGGGTCCTCAGCATGGGTGGAATGAATCCATGAGTAATATTCACAGGAACAGTCATCAGGGTATAACAGCAACAGAAGAGCGATCAGAAGGCGACTGACCGCTGGCGAGCGAGCGAGCGAGCGACCGGAGTGACGTTTCGCAACACGCCCGTGCCTCTGGGCGCGCTGAATTCGGCGATGACGCACACACCAATCGTGCATCTTCCCCATTACGACCCATTCGGGGTGGCTGAGCAGTTAGTGGACCAGAGTTCAGATCGAGCGCACAAACCCGGGACTCACGCCGCACACAGCACTCCCTGATTCGCTGTCCGATCGCAAGCACGCATCGCTCGATGCGGTGCGGGAGCGTTATAAGCGGCGGCAGGCCGCGCTCATTTTGTGGGGTTCATGGGTTGGGGGGGGGGGGAGCGGATCGTCGTTTGGTGTCCGCCCGCACGGAGTTGTTGGTGACAGCACCGCGAAGCTTTGTCCGCGGTTCACCCCAAATTGTCGCGATCTAAATACGAAACTCTCCCAACCCTCCCTGCCTCCCCCCCCCAGGTTTGGCTGGAAGCTCGTGTTTAATGGCGCGCTCGTTATGAGAGGCTGCGGTCCAAGAGCAACTTGGATACTTCTCGATCTTTCGTGGCGTGTTGTTGTTTTTACGGTTTATTTTTTGTACGTATTTTTTTGGTTCATTGTTTTTCCTTTTTTTTATTATACATTTTTGACTATTATTATTATTTTATAATTTACGAGCGCAACAAAAAAAATCGCTCGGCTCATTTCCACGTTAGCGGCAGATTTTTTTTCGTGTTCCTTCGGCAGAAGTCGATGCTGCGGTGGCGTGACAAATTTTTGTTGGGCGGGGGGAGGGAGTTCACTTAAAATTCATCAGTCGGTTGGAGGGGGGGGGGACAAGGGGAATAGGCGGCATTTCAGACGAGGTGAGAGTGGTGAAGGGGTGGAATGGGGGGGTGGTGTAGGAGGAGGAGGAGGAGGGGGGCATAGACGTTCCCTCCAGCTCCAGACATGAGGAAAGAAAGAAAAATATAACCCCACTCAGTTCCCAAACTCGACAAATGTGCAACCTTCACCCGCAGCACAAGTACGTCTGTGTGGCGCCGTTTCTTTTTTTTTTCCTCTTCTTGAAAACAAAGGCAAAGATCGCTCCACGTTAGCGTGCATCGGCTGCTGGAGCATATGCCGAGCTCCTGTTCGTGAGCACCTATTAATGTGTGGCCAGAACCACGCACGCACGACGGCCTTTTGTCTCCCGGTACTGATATGTGCTCAAGCGCCACATCGGTTACGCATTTTAAGTCGAGCCCAACATGGGAAGGGGACCAGGATCGAGTCTGATATCAGCCGCACGCGCTCCCTGCCTGTCTTGCTGGTTACCCTTCTCCTCGCAATCTGGCAGGCAGCCTTCCCACGTGGTTACCTGCCTCTCTCGCTGACCTCTTGCCTGACTGCTTGGCTCCATGTCTGTCATTTAGTCATATCTCTGTCTGTCTGTCTGTATTTTTACCCACCCGACTGCCTCCCTATCGACCTCCTTTCGTGAATGCCTAACCTGGCCGACCACTCTCCTGCCCTCCCACCTGCCAATCTGCCTCGACCTGTCTCCCTATCCACCGCCTTGCATGCCTGTCTACTCCCCTGCACTTTTGCCTGTGCCAAGTGCTCGCGTTCCGTGCGCGCTCCTCCGCAACGCGTCGCACGCGCTCGACATCGCCCTCATCCCAACAGACGACACCCGCTCACACACCCGACCACCACCACCGCCACCACCACCATCACCACCACCATCGCCACCACCACCACCACCACCGCCCCGTGCCCGACACACAACCTCGCCCCACGCGCCAGGCTACTGCGTCTGGGCTGCGTGGCGGCCACGGCGGCGGCGGCGCAGGTGAGGCATTGGGTTTGACCCGACCACTTGGCCAGAAGCGCCGAGTTTGGGGCGAACTGTTGGCGTGAAATGTCGCGGCAGCTCGGATCGGGTACGCGTGCGCACGCGTACTCACACACGCACACGCACACACACGCACACACGCACACACACACAAAAAAACTAAAAAACAATTCCACGGAGCTCCAAGAAATGGAAAAAATTAAACCGTGTCGGCCGCGCACTCCGACCAAGAGAAATAAGAAGGGCGTATTGTGCACTTGCGGCACGAGGGCTAAACACGCTTTAAAGAAACACAATTATACAGCACTTGTGTAATCCGTGTCACGCGAAACAGATGGGGGGGGGGGGTCCCGGCTCGAGCAAGCGCACGTGGCCGAAAGCTGTCGGCATCGGCACCCGCGGTGGTGACGTCGCGAGCTGAGCGCTGGAAAGAGGAGCCACTCGTCCACTACCGTTCACTCATCTCTCGCTCACTCTATCATCTGCTGGCTCGGAGATGTCAACTGCCTCGCCTGGTATACAGGAGGTCGTGGGTTCGATCCCAACCTTGACGCCTGCTGCTGCTGCTGTATATTCGCAGTTTGTGTGTTATCCGGATCCTCCGGGTTGTTTTTCCTCTGTACGTTTAGAAACTTGCGTTTGGATAATTATTTGAGTGTTGTAACATTGCACTTGATAAGCCACTTCGTTGAGATATCATTTGTGGCCAGGTCGCTTCTGACAAAGAGCTGCATAGCTCAGTGTGCCTTACCTGGTCAAATAAAAAAAAACATTGTTTCGTTTATCGCTGTATGTCTTCCCGTTTTCTCTCTTTTCTTGTCTGCCTTGTTCTGTGTATAATATCACGCCTAGGCACGCCTGCTGTTGTGATGCCGTGTGGACTGTTCCACTTACACGGACACCATGTGTGACAATGTGAGTCAAATAGATGGACAAATAGGGCCTCAGCAACAATGGCTTGCAGCGAATTCCAAGTTCTCCTCTTGGTCCATTCGGTCAAAGCGAATGAATACTTGGCCCATGGTGAACGAGGGGACACGTTTAATATCTTACACCAATGAAGTTTGCTCACCTTGAATAGCTCACTTTGATAAATTAAACATTTTGGTCAGAATTAATATTGTGATCTATTATGTATTATTGATTAACGAGTGTCTATACGAGATTAAAAAAAAAAACTAAAAAACTTTAAACAAACACTTCTGCTTGCTCACTCCTATAGTTTTGGTGGAGGATTTATCCATCAATTGTCATGAGTCGGTGGCGAAAATTCAACGTTTCTATGCCGAGGAAGCGCCAGTATGGTATATGAATAGTACATCCAGTTTTGACGGCCACCCTAGTGGCCCTGCCTAGTCGGAATGTGTTTCATAGATAGTGGAGCGGTGGCGCAGTGATTGGAGCGGTGGCGCAGTGATTGGAGCGGTGGCGCAGTGATTAGAGCACTGCGTTGTCCACGCTGACAACCTGAGTTTGACTCCCGGTCACGGCTATCATCAGTAGCGAGTTCAATCTGAATCAGCCATGGATCTACACCCCCCCCCCCCACCTTTATCAAGCCCGCACTGACCAGCGTGGTGAAGTATGGTCAAACAACCCCCTCATTTATCAGTGAATTGACAAAGAGATGTAGATTACAATTGTAATGTGTGTTTAATACATTAATAGGCCCGTGTCTATTTATCGATATACAACTAAAACTGAATTATATTTTAGTCTATCTGCATATTGGCCTTCTGGACCCACACTTCTCAACGACACTTGTTTAAGCAGACAAACTATACACCGGTTTAGACTTCATTGAGTTTCATCAGCAGGAGTTAGGCCTGTTAAACACATATTGCTTGGTTTACCTGACTTTATGCGCGTGTGTACGTAATTAATGCACGCGCGCGCGTGTATCTATTTTGGTTCTTGATATGCCATTGTCTATTGTTCGGCTTTAATTGAATGTCTTTTCGAGCGCACCAATTTACAATATTGTTTTGAACCAATTAACGATATTGTTCACATTTTAATTGTATTTGTGTTTTGGGGGTAGGGGAGGGGAATTTGTTGATGTAAACGCACATGCAAGATTGTCTTCCTTGATGATGCCATGGTGTTTAATTACACGTTGATGCCCGCGTGGAATTCCTTTCCTGCCAGCGTGAGTTCGGTATTATTGACTTGTGTCTGCCCGCGGTCGTGTGTGCACGAGAGGAGCGGTGGTGCAGCAGTTAGCGTGCTCCGCCACGAACCCGGCGACCCGGCTTCGATTCCCACTAGCGGCTAACATCAGTGACGACTATCCGAATCGGTCCCTGGGCCTCCTCTAGGTCGACTCAGCCTTCAGTGCCGACCTGGTGCGGTGTGTAAAAGTCAGAAATGGGGAGACAAAGGCGGTTGAACTTGCGTGGTGCTGGCCACATCAATTCTCTCGTGTGCCGTGTCGCCCAAAATAGGTGCTCGCTGACAGCATTTGCTCCAACAGCCTGCTTAGGTTACACGGGGGGATCTTCGTCTTTGTATATATAAGTGTGTGTGTGTGTGTGTTGGGAGCGGTGGCGCAGTGGTTTGCGCACTGCCGCTTTAATCATTTGCTGAATGAATTCGAATAATACTTACAAATGTATTTAGAACTCACGCACAGTGCTTCGTCGCTGTAATTAACGATGGCACCCTTTTTAAACAGTAACTGTGAGTGCACGCCCGCTACCGATATCGCTCGCCACTGATGTTAGCAGTGGACGGCAGTCTGACTCATGTCACCAAATTTGCAGCGCAGTACACTAACCACTGTGCCACCACTCTATATACAAATACAACAATTACCCGGGATTTGGACATGCAAGTTGTCGCTGGAGTCATCACGCCCGGTCGCTGTTTGATTCCCCAGTGCTGACGTGGTATACGCATCCAGATCGAAGTTACTTATTCAAGGCTGAGTTGACCTAGTGTAGGTCAAGGACCGGTTCGAGTTTTTGCGTTGTGTCGACACGTTGAGACCATATCAAAACAGCACGCTTCGTTTGAACGCGATACCCATGAATGAGTAACGTAGGATATATTTACAATTAAACCTCAGTGCGCGCATTTATAATTCAACTAAATTCGCATTCGCGCGCGAGAGGGGAAAAAAATCAATAAGATGAAGCCCGTAGGCTTCTCAAATTATGACTGCCACGAATACTTTAAACACACATTTCCTTTGTCTCATACACGGAGCTAATGCGCGCGTGTGTGTGTATTTCACGTGTGTGTGCGTGCGTGTGTGATTCCACGTGTGTGTGTGGGTGTGTGTGTGTGCGTGTGTGATTCCACGTGTGTGTGTGGGTGTGTGTGTGTGTGTGCGTGTGTGATTCCACGTGTGTGTGTGGGTGATTCCACGTGTGTTTGTTTCCACGTGTATGTGTGATATTCCACGTGTGTGCATGTCTGCGTGATTCCACGGGTATGTTGGTGTGTGTGTGTGTTTCCACGCGTCTGTGTGATTCCATGTGCTTGTGTGTGTGTGTGTGATTCCACATGTGTGTATGTGTGCGTGATTCCACGGGTATGTTGGTGTGTGTGTGTGATTCCACGTGCATTTTGGCGTTTGTGTGTACACGAGCGTGTTGGCGTGTGTGTGTTTGTGTGTGTGTCCACGCGTGTGTGTGTGTGTTGGTGTGTGTGTCCACGTGTGTGTTAGAGTGTGTGTGTGTTGGTGTGTGTGTGCTTCCACGTGCGTGTTGACGTGTGTGTATGTGTACCGGTGTGTGTTCACGTGTGCCTTAGGAGTGTGTGTGTGTTGGTGTGTGTGTGTTAGAGTGTGTTGGTGTGTGTGTGTGTCCACGCGAACACGCATAATTGGTCTAAAATTGCCGCTTTGTTTAGTGTGCTGTGAAATATCAGAGCGGCCTCAGTTCCCAAAAACGTTTAATTGCGCATAGGCGCGTGTAATTTAATATGTGTAGCCGCGTCGGATTGGAAAGAGAAATACGTTCTAGAGTACACAGCAAATACGCCGAAATGTTTATATATATATATATCGTATGTAATGCTTACATCCAACTACACGCATATAGCATGTGAATGCGTGTATGTGTGTAAGCGTGTTTGTACATGTCTTCGCGTGTATAGTTACACCAGTGTGTGTGTGTGTGTATTAATAGTTGTGTGTGTGTAAAGGGGGGCGTTAGTAGTGTTGTGGTTAGCACACTTCACAATGAACCCGGCCACCCGGGCTCGATCCCCAATCACGGTAGCGAATATTTGAACCGGTCGGCTGAACCTTAACTGTGTACCTGGTGCGGTGTGTAAACACGGACACCGGGAAGACAAAGGCGGCCGGGATGTGGTTCTGGCCACACTACGTCCTTCGTGAACGACGTCGTCTTTCAAAGGTGCTCGCTAACAGCACTCGCTCCCAGTACGTTGAAGGCTGCACACGCACTAAGTCATTTGCCTTTGTGCAAGTACGCGTGGAGCGGTGGCGCAGTGGTTAACGCACCCGCTGCAATGGGGAGATCGTTGGCTTAATGCTAGCGTGCGTGTACGTGCGTGTGTGTGCGTGCGTGCGTGTGTGTGTGCGTGTGTACGTGTGCGTGTGTGCGTGTGTGTGTATACGTGTGTGTGTGTACGTGTGTGTGTACGTGCGTGTGTGTGTACGTGCGTGTGTGTACGTGCGGTGTGTGCGTGTGTACGTGTGTGTGTGTGTACGTGCGTGTGTGTGTGTGTGTACGTGTGGGGAGCGGTGGTGTAGCGGTTAGCGCGCTGCGCTACGAACCCGGCGACCCGAGGTCGATTCCCGCTCACGGCCAACACCGGTGACGATTATCTGAATCGGTTCTGGGCCTCCGCTAGGTCGACTCAGCCTCAAATGCCTAAATGGTGCGCTGCGCAAAAAAAAACATCTGCACTGGGGAGACAAAGGCGGCTAGGAGTGGTACTGGCCACTCATCCCCTCGTGTGCAGTTCTACCCTTCATAGGCGCTCGCTAACAACACTTGCTCCAGCAGTCTGTTAGGGCTATAGGGGGGAGCTTTACCTTTGTGTACGTGTGTGCACGTCCTTGTATGAATCGCCTCCCCGTGAGTGTAGCTATTGTGCGTGCCACGGTTCGCCGATAGTTTAGGCGGCACTGCAGGCGAGCTGCTGGGAGCCCCCCCCCCACTCCCAGCACGCCACGGGCACCCAGTCACGCCGCTTTAATATCGCGCTGGAACGTATCTCTTGCCAGCCACGTTGCGCGTCCTTTGCCAAGCGACCCGGAGCCCTGGTGGGACCCAGTCCCTGACACGGACTCATTGAAGGCTGAGTTGATCTCGCGGATAGGCCCATAGACGGTTCTGAAATTACTCGATGTTCGTGACGGTGAGGATTCGAGCTCAGGTCTCCGGGTTCGTAGTGCAGCGCGCGCAGCCACTACACCTCCCCCCCCCCCCCGCTCCCAATGCTGTGTGTTGGACGAAATGACGTCCGACGTTTCGTGGGAAGAGTAGAACGACAAAGACCCTCCGCCGTAGCGAATGACGGCTTTCTGGCCAGCAGAGCAAGCGACGTTTGCAGGGCTCCAGCTCGACACGACGACACCGACTCACGACGTGTCGCGCCCAAGTGGGCTCATCGCTGTGGGCGCAGTGAATGGGCAACTGCTGGGACAGCGTAGCCCGGGATGGTGTAGTCTGTGAGGGTGTAGTCTCTGTGTGTGTGTGTGTAGTCTCTGTGTGCGTGTAGTCTCTGTGTGTGTGTAGTCTGTGAGGGTGCAGTTTGTGTGTGTAGTCTGTGTGTGTGTAGTGTGAGTGTAGCCTGTGTGTGTAGCCTGTGTGTGTGTAGTCTGAGTGTAGTCTGTGTGAGTGTAGTGTGAGTGTAACCTGTGTGAGTGTAGCCTGTGTGTGTTGTCTGAGTGTAGTCTGAGTGTAGTCTGAGTGTAGTCTGCGTGAGTATAGTCTGTGTGTGTAGTCTGTGTGTGTGTGTAGTCTGGGTGTAGTCTGAGTGTAGTCTCAGTGTAGTCTGTGTGTGTGTGCAGTCTGTGTGAGTATAGTCTGTTTTTGTGTAGTCTGGGTGTAGTCTGTGTGAGTGTAGTTTGTGTGTTTGTGGTCTGTGTGTGTGTGTAGTCTAAATGTAGTCTGTGTGTAGTCTGAGTGAGTGTAGTCTGAGTGTAGTCTGAGTGTAGTCTGTGTGTGTGTAGTCTCTGTGTGTGTAGTCTATGTGTGTGTAGTCTGTGTGTGTGTGTGTGTAGTCTGAGTGTAGTCTGTGTGTGTGTGTAGTCTGAGTGTAGTCTGTGTGTGTGTGTAGTCTGAGTGTAGTCTGTGTGTAGTATGTGTGTGTGTAGTCTGTGTGTCGTCTGTGTGTGAGTGTAGTCTGAGTGTAGTCTGTGTGTGTGTAGTCTGTGTGTAGTCTGTGTGAGTGTAGTCTGAGTGTAATCTGTGTGTGTGTAGTCTGTGTGTAGTCTGTGTGTAGTATGTGTGTGTGTAGTCTGTGTGTCGTCTGTGTGTGAGTGTAGTCTGAGTGTAGTCTGTGTGTGTGTAGTCTGTGTGTAGTCTGTGTGAGTGTAGTCTGAGTGTAGTCTGTGTGAGTGTAGTCTGAGTGTAGTCTGTGTGTGTGTAGTCTGTGTGTCGTCTGTGTGTGAGTGTAGTCTGAGTGTAGTCTGTGTGAGTGTAGTCTGAGTGTAATCTGTGTGTGTGTAGTCTGTGTGTAGTCTGTGTGTAGTCTGTGTGTAGTCTGTGTGAGTGTAGTCTGAGTGTAGTCTGAGTGTAGTCTGAGTGTAGTCTGTGTGCGTGCGCCTCGCGATCCGCACGCGCCGCTCGCTGCCCCCCAGCGGGGCCACCGAGGCTCAAGGAACCCCTCTACAAATTACAGCTTCACCTTTGCAGTGGGATAACTCAATTAGCTTAGAATGCGTAGAGCTGCAGTGTATTCGTGTGCGGCAGTGGGGGTGGGGGCAGTGTGTATATGTGCGTGTGTCGCGTTTATATCGCTGTACCACGAACCCGGCCACTCGAGTTCGATTCACGTTCACGGTCAACACCAGTGGAGGTAATTTTAACGGTTCCTGGGCCTCCCCTAGGTCGACTCAGTCTCAAATGAGTAGCTGTTGAGGTGCGCAAACATCGCCCCTCGGGAGACAAAGGCGGTCGGGCGTGGTGCTGGCCACCCACCCCTCGTGTCCCGTGCCGGCCTTTATAGGTGCTCGCTAGCAGCACTTGCCCCTACAGTCTGTAGAGGCTATACGGGGGATCTTTGTCTTTTTCGTTGTGGGGAGCGGCAATGTAGCGGTCTAGCGCACTGCGCTCTTCATTGCTCTCCTTGATTTCGTTTCTTTTGCCTTCGTGATTTTGGTTGAACTCCCACGAGGTCACAGATTCGCGGCTTGAATCCAGCGCGACGCCCTGCTCAATGCTCTGGGTTGTCACCATATACAGTGCCAACCTTGCTTCACGTAAAACACAGCAGACGGTCAAGATCCCCGTGACGTCGTTCGCAAGTCGAGGCCGTTGCGTGCCGGCGACAAGCTGCGCTAGTACCACCACTTGCCAAAATATCGACAAACGACACCGCAAAGTAGTCAATTTGTGACAAAGCTAATCGATCGCCCCCCCCCCCCCTACTGGCAGACTAATGCCCCCCCCCCCGCCCGCCCAGGTCACTCTTGCTAATGATACTCTACATCCTGGCATCTTAAGTTCTCACCCGGGTTTAACAAAATAAACTCGAAACCCGTATCCACGCAACACGCCATCCTCCCGTGCGCGGGCACGCGGGCGAGAGGGGCTGCTCCCCCTCTCACATCTGGCCACGCTCCCGGCTCCCCGTTGTCAATCGCAAGCCACGCAGAGCAAGCCTCGGGATGGCGTCTCCTGCAAACATTCCCAGAAGGTCAAGGGGAGAGGATGAGTGGGGGGGAAGGGTCCAATGAGAAATTAAGGATCGGTGGCGGAGAGAGAGAGACAGAGAGACAGGCGTGACGGGCTGCGGGCGGGCAGGGGAGCGAGGCGATGTCTTCTCGGCTATGTTACGGGCAAATTTGTTCCACCCGCTGCTATCAAACGCGACGCCCTTGGGGGGTCAGGTGTGAGCGCCGTGTAGCTGCCACCTGGACCCTGGTTTGCTGTGGGGGGGAGGGGGGGACGTGGGGGGAGGGGGGGAGACGTGGGGGGGGGGGGGGGTCACATCGCCCCAAAGCGTTTTACGCTCGAGTCTCGTCGCGAGTTTTCGTCCAAATAGAGCCGAGTCGAGTTGGTTTGTTCCATTCATCGTATCATTAGCATCATCATCAGCATCATCATCAGCAGCAGCATCATCATCAGCAGCAGCATCATCAGCAGCATCATCATCATCAGCAGCAGCATCATCATCATCATCAGCAGCATCATCAGCAGCAGCAGCAGCATCATCATCAGCATCATCAGCATGATCAGCAGCATCATCAGCAGCATCATCAGCAGCATCATCATCAGCATCATCATCATCATCATCAGCAGCAGCAGCATAGAGCTAACAGCACATGCCCCAACAATCTATGAGCAAGCTATACGGGTGATCTTTATGATCTGTGTGTGTGTGAGAGCGGTCAACACCAGTGACGATCACTTGAACCGTTCCTGGGCCACTCCTGACTCCACTAATCCTCTCCTAGCTCGACTCATCCTAAAACGTTGCCACTAGGGAGACAAAGGCGGCCGGGCGTGGCTCTGGCCATACTACTACCTCTCGTGTGCTATGCGGGCCTTCATAGGTGCTTGCTGTCAGCACTTGCCCTTCTTGTATGTTAAGACTATACGGGCGATCTTTGGCTTTGCGTGGTGTTTGAGTCGGGACGACACAACGCGTCGTTCAAGGAAATGTAAGTGCTGATGCTGCACTCAAAATGCACGCGACATTATCCAATCGGCGAAACCCCCTAAGTGGTGCATTAATAGCCTCATTGCTTAGCAGTGATGCACCAATTAACCATCACTCATTAGCAGAACGCAAATGAATGAGCAGCCCCCTATGACATCTATGTAGGCTTCGTGATGTGTTTGTTTAAAGCTATGGCTGGGGTGGAGCGGTGGCGTAGCGGTTCCGGCATTGTGACATACTTCACCACCCTGGTCAGCACGGTTTGATAAAGGCGGTGGAGCATAGACGTTTTTTTGCAGTGCCGTACAACGGTTTATTTTTCTGGTTCCCAAATCACCGTTTGGTTGAGGGAAACAAAACTATTATTTTATGGTACTTTTATATTCGTCAGGTCGCGTATGGTTGGGGGGGGGGGGAAGTGTGGTTACTCCCATCTCTTTCTTCTCAGACGTCTGGCCAGAGGAAGCTGCAATTACCTTCAGAGGGCGGTTTATCTGCAACTCGCTTTCGTTGAGGCCGTTCCGTCCGCAGTGGCGTTGCGCTTTTACCTTTAGACCCAAAGAGTGCGCAACGTAGAAGTGAGAGAAAGCCGTTGAACGTGGAAGGAGACCTAACGATGCAGGCAGTGATGAGAAGGTAACGTGTGCTATCTGTACACACGTGTAGGATGGACAACAACAACATGATAATTAAAAGTGCGTTGTTGTCGTTGCTGTTGTTCGGTGCAAAAAAATGAAAGGGACCGGGAAGAGAGGAAGGACCTCGCGGAGAATGGCTTCACGAGGGACATGGCGAGAGATTTGACGCCAGAGAGATGTGGCACCACTTGAGCGTGTCGGCACAAGACGGAGGAAAGTGGAAACTCACGACGAAATGCGCCGTGAACACGCACGGGCTCTGCGCCCATGGGTAACGACGACGACCACGACGAGCTTTTGGACCACGGCGGTCGATGCGTTGATGACTCGGGCACTCCGTCGGCATTCACACCGCCGTGCCTTTAGCAAACCCTAGTGGCTGCACCGGCAGAGCGCACTTTCACGTCCCAACGTGCACGTGTGCAATCCGCGCAGATGCTCAGCAGTGGACGGTCAAATAACGGCGACAGAAACCTCCTCCTCCTCGTCATCATCATCACCATCATCCTCGCCAGAGCTCGATATTGCTCGAAGCTGCCCAGGGGCTGAGCTCTAGAAAATATCATGATCTGTTTGGATCGCTCCATCTCCATGGCCGATGTGCTCTTGTGAATATTAAAACCCTTTAAATATAACTAATATATATTTACGGCACACTCTATACTTACAAAGCAAACTGAAGCGACATAAATGCGGGTTTGAAGGACGGTTTGAAAACATTTCCCGGGCAGAGACAACGAGTCACATAAATGTATTTACGGACAGCAGAGTACGCAACGAGCAAATTAATACGAGTCATTAGAGAACGCCAAAGTTGCACGTGTTGGACATGCAATGAGAAGGCAAGAGACTGAACATGAATGTGTTTTTGGCTGGGGGCATTAGAGGCACCACAAGAAGCCGGGGGAGACAGCGAATTGAGTTACATAATAAGCAGGTTGAAGGTGTGGATGCAAGTGGGAAGAGTTTCTGATGCCGAGTTATTGAGTGAATGTCACGGACCGAGCTGAGCGAAAGGGTGTCCATGGATCGCCGACGTCTTTGAGAAAGGACACACAGAGGGAGATTAAAATAAAAAAACACTGCGTTGGTAATGCTTTACAAAATAAAAAAAACTCATCAGGCGTATCCTCTAGCACTGCTACATCGTAGAAGTATAATGTACACGTAAGAGGGTGACATTTTGGACAATTAACCTTCTGACATGTTAAGTTAATAGTTTGCAGTCAATCCACTGCTGGACGAAGGCATCCTCTTGCCTTCTGTCAGTCATGACCATACTTCACTTCCTGGTGCAGTGTGGGTCAGTGCCCCCCAGTGTCATCATCAGCCCCTCAATTTCACCATCAGCCCTCCAGTGTCGATGTCTATGCACAGCAGCAGCAGGAACTCACTTATGGCTGAGTTGACCTAGTCGGCCTCGGTGATGCTGCTGCTGCTGCGTTGGCAGTAGTACCACAACCACTATCTAACAACAACAAAATCAACACATTCGTCAATAACTACAATTGTTATTGTAATACGGTGGCCTTAAAATAAATAAATAAATATTTATTTATATCGGCGACGTTTCGGACAGTGGTTCTTGCATAAGAGATTAGTTACGGGTTTTTGTCATTTCAATTGCTGGACGGGGAATTCCCCCTTGCAAGAATGCATCTGCTATCACGTATCCGGACTTTCCTTCATCCATCACCCCGGTGCCACACTGCCATGAGCTCCCCGTACCCACTCCTCCGGAGAGAGAGCATCCGTCTTTAGAAGAGAGCAGCAAGTCAGAGAGCGAGGAAGACATTGTAGATCCAGATGACAATTTCAGAGGTGGAGCTGAGGAGAGAAACCCGATACTACCCCAACCAAAAAGACCTCAACGACTTGATCAGAGATCTTGGTCTCACCAAGTCCAATGCCGAGCTTTTGACGTCTAGGCTCAAGCAGTGAAACTTGTTGGATGCAAGTGTGCAAGTCGCAGATCAGAGGAAGCGTCACCAACGTTTTTGCAGCTTCTTCACTCGTCAAGATGGGCTCTGCTTCTGCCACAATGTGACCAGTCTGGTCGAGGCAATCGGAATCGCCTGTAACCAGAATGAGTGGCGCTTCTTCATTGACAGCTCATCTAGGAGCCTCAAAGCAGTGCTGTTCCATAATGGTAACATGTACCCATCTCTTCCCCTGGCTCACTCGGTGCCCCTCAAAGAGGATTATATCAGCATCAATACCTTGCTGGGCGCCTTGAAGTATGATGAGTACGGCTGGGAGGTCATCGGAGACTTCAAAATGGTGGCATTACTGATGGGTCTCAAAGGCGGTTTTACTAAGTTTTCCTGCTATCTTTGCCTTTGGGACAGCAGGGACACCAAGTCGCACTACCACAGGCGGGACTGGCCACAGCGGACCGAGTTTTCCGTGGGGAGGAACAATGTCAAGTGGGAACCACTGGTGGACCCCCGGAAGGTGCTGATGCCACCACTACACATCAAATTGGGCCTTATGAAACAATTTGTCAGAGCTGTAGATAAGGAGTTGGCAATCTTCAAGTACCTTCAAGACTTCTACCCTAAGCTGTCTGAGGCAAAGGTCAAAGCCGGTGTCTATGTCGGACCACAGACAAAGATGATCCTGGAGTGCAATGAATTCCCCAAGAAGCTCACTCGTAAGGAGAAAGCGGCTTGGAACAGCTTTGTCGCAGTGGTTCGGGGCTTCCTGAGCAATCACAAGGTCGACAACTATGTGGACCTGCTTGAGACTCTGGTGAAGAACTACGGTACAATGGGCTGTAGGATGTCCCTCAAAGTCTACAGCATATCCTTGATACTCATCTTGATAAATTCAAGGAGAACATGGGAGAGTACTCAGAGGAGCAAGGCGAGCGCTTCCACCAGGATATACTGGACTTTGAACGCCGTAACCAAGGACAGTATAACGAGAACATGATGGGAGACTACATTTGGGGGCTGATTCGTGAAAGTGATTTACAGTATAATCGTAAATCTCGAAAAACTACTCGCTTCTAAATCTTTTGTAGTAATTTGTGTATTACTTTAGTATAAATACGTGTCAATTTTTATTCATTTGTTGTTTTTTTCTGACTTTATGTGAACGAAAAGAAACAAATTCGCCCGTTTTCTCATTGAAAATGGGTAAATTAAAAAATATCACTGTCCTGGTCACAAAAGCAAAGTTTGTGGGGAAAAATAGCCATATTTGTTTACCTTTTAGGCATAAGCAATTACGAAATAACACATACTACCAAGGAACAAAAATTGCGTTACACAGTGTTATTAAAGCTTTTGTGTTTGTGTTTTTTTTTTCATGAACGACGCTTCACACAGCCGAGGCGTGTAGCTATACAAGACAAGAGCTGGTTTTTGGTATTTTTGGACAGCTGCAAACTTCCCGTCCTTAAGCAACCAAGACATTTGTTCCCTTTCAGGAACGAATTCTTCCCGCGGGAGTGCGTTGTTGATTTGTGTTTTCACGGCTGTAAAGCTTCTGGAAATTGGTCAATGGATCAGCTTTGCATTCAACCCGACTTGTCTTCATCCGTGCTTTCTTTACTCAGTTCAACATATTTGTAGTAGCTCGGCTGATTTTACCATTGTGCCCGGTTTGTTTGGGGTCGGTTAAGTCTCCTTAGATGTTTTTTTTTCTTCTTTCAAATATAGCATTTAGGACAATCGTTGGAGTTAATTCTACTTAAAATAGTACGAACACATCAACCTCGACGATTTACATCATCGCCTACATTGTCGAGCGATGGTGGTGGTGCTAAAAGTGCCAGGTTTAAAACCACAATTCCATTGAGAAGTAGATACAATTGGTTAGGATATACATACACACATACGCGCATACATACGCACTTACACACATACCCACAAATGCATAGATATCCCCCGTATAACCTTAACAGACTGTTGGGGCAAGTGATATAAGTGAAGACCTGTTAGTGCCCCAATGGTAATCGTGTAGCCACACACCGCATCCATAAGGCTGTAAATTGTTATATATTTCTTTTAAAATTAAAAATGTGTAGCCGAACCCATCCAAAAAAAACATAGCTGAACCTAAAACACAAACTTTTATCGCCCGGTGGTACATAGGCTTCAGCAAATGCCCCATTGACAAACACCAGCAGCCTAAAGGAGAACACAGTGGTTACCTATATGGCTAATGTAGCCTCTTGTCACGGCAGCCCTTTTGCCCACTTCAGCAATTGTTTCTTTTTCAATTTAAAGCTTTCGTGACTGCAGGGATTCATCTTCTTTGTTCTTTCACCTGAGGACGGCTGCTTGCGTTGTGGCCGAAACGTCGTGAGAATTATTTTATTATGTTTTATTTTTATTATCTTATTACTTCCCTTCTACGTGACTTTACCGAAAGAACCAAAAAGAACAATTGTTTCTTGCTGTGGTTGTCCCACCTGATGACGGACGCTTGTGTTGCTCCCGAAACGTCGTGATTTAATTTATTTTATATTATACCCACGTGACTTTACCGAAAGAACCAAAGAGTATGAACGCAGTGGTGCTTCGCCTGGGCGTGGGAGATTGCCCTTTCTGGGCGTACGACACGTGGCCAGATTTTTTTTGAAGTTTAATAATCGAATACGCAATTTTTAGCACGGGCACGTAAGTACCATTACTTTGTTTCGTCAAACCTGTGTATTTATTGACATTTAATTTTTTTGTTTACGATAAAGGTTAAGAACCACTGGTCTAACAAATCCACACTGTATCATCACAACCCATTTAAAGTACAGCACACGTGTGAATAAAACACAAAAAAACAAAAACGCACGCCCTCGCAATCAAACAAAGGGGACAAGAACAGCGACAAAGGAAGAAAAAAACACAAACCTAAACGCGAAAGGAAAGAACCCGCGTCTAATTTTGAACACGTGCTGGGTGCGCCTGTGCGCCAATTCCGCCTCCTGACAGCGACTTAGGACCCCCCGGGGCACTCTGCAGAGTTGCAGTTGGTAATATGCTTCATAATCTTCTGCAACAGAACATGATGAAGTGTATGTGGTGAGCGGGGGGGGGGCACATGGGAGGGAGGAGGGATGAAGAAATACACCGCGTTGCTTTAATATTGCACCACAGAGAGGATGATTAGAGGCTATTACCGCTCAGGTTCTCGTTGGCTTATTTTTATTGTTGTTGTTGTAACCGCGATTTGCGATCTGCTGCCTCGCAAGGGAACGTCGCGAGCTCGCGCAATGTAGCTCTCGATGCCACTCTCAGCGACGTCTCGGATATCTGGAATTTTAAAGAGCGATTAAGTCAGCAAGCGCACAAAAAAGTGTACGGAATAAATTGTTCAGCGAAAGCAATCTATTGGCTAATTCGACAGAGCGGGTGGAGAAAATAAATAAAAGTGGATCTGTTGTATTGCGAAGCCATGGGAGATGGGTGGGGACGGCTTGGGAAAGCCTTCATCCAGCAGCAGATAGAGCATGGCTGGTGATGATAATATTAACTGTATTTGTTTTTCGATTTAAAGCTTTCGTGACTGCAGGGATTCATCTTCTTGGTTCTTTCGGTAAAGTCACGTAGAAGGAAAATAATAAAATAATAAAAATAAAACATAATTATTATGTTTTATTTTTATTATTTTATTATGTTTTATTTTTTATTATTTTATTATTTTCCTTCTACGTGACTTTACCGAAAGAACCAAGAAGATGTATTTGTTTTGTGTGTGTGTATATATATATAGAAGTGTCAATAAAAATAAAAAATATATTGGTTTTCTTGGGATATATCGCGTAAATATATAAAAGTGTTGTTAAACCCGCCAACACGAGACACAGCCAACTAGTAAGGGTTGTCACGTGAACAGAACGTGGCCAATTCGTCACTAGAACAGCACACCGGTTGTGTGTTGGAGAGTAAATCCACAACATTTACAATCTGAGTACGACGTTTCGCCAGTAATTTCGACCAGCATCATCAGGCGGCAGCCAGATTTGTGGAGAAATCCTTCTTCCTGTTTCGTTCCCTAAATAGAGGGGTGGATATGATGGCGTCACTTGTTAAACAAAAATAATAAAAAAAACGAGTAAAAGTCTTCCGCTCCTTATTGAGCATGGGAGAGCACTCATCACCCAATTGCTGTCCTGAGCCGGTTGTCGGAACTCCACAGTAGTATGACAAGAACCGAGGCTACCCAAATGTTGATCCGTGTTGACTTCCCCGCAGGCTGAGCCGACCATGGTTGGGATTGGAACTCACGGACCGTCATTGTCCCAACTGCCGCGCCGCGAGATCGAACCGAACCTGCGACCTCTGGGTTGAAGGTTCAGAGCGCTGCTCACCGTTACGCCGCCGTGGTAGCAGCAGAAGGCTGCAGTTGTTGGGGTTTTTTTCCCATTGACATGTGTACACCAATCTGTGCCGTCAGTTTTCATGTGTGCACAGCAAATAACGACTAAAAACTAAAGAACGGTAGCTCGTTGGGTTTTACCTGGTAAGATTAAAGAAATAGTTGAGTTTTATTTGTGTTATATATATTTTAAGTGATTTGTCTACCTTTGCCTATACTTTGCACTCCTATCGTATTTTTAATATTGTTTGTTTTGTTGTAACGTTCTGACCCTGCCCCTACTGGACATTTGTGACAGTAAGCTTTATAGCTCATCGGATTCCTCCAGTATACATACATATTCCGATGATTCCGAATATGAATTGAAAACACGACAAAGATGAATTTATCTTTGTTTCTTTCGGTAAAGTCACGTAGAAAGAAAGTAAATTAGATCATAGAATACGACATTTCGATTGCGACGCAAGCAACCATCATCAGGTTGCTCGTGTTGCAATCTGAACGTCGTATTCTATAATTTACTTTATTTTCTTTCTGCGTGACTTTACCGAAAGAACCAAAGAGTAATTCCTGCAGTCACGAAAGCTTCAAATCAAGTTGAAATATCAATTTGTATCATTCGTTGCACCCGATGTCTTTGGCTATTAACAAAAACAAGAGAGAGCGAGAGCCGGGTTGATCTCCTCTCTGAGAGCGGCGGCTTTCTCCATGACGATTCGAGGATTGAATTTCTGGACACGGCCTGGTGCACCATGGCTGATTGTGAAATTGCGCACGAATGGTTATCAGTCACGATCTATCCACGCTGGATGATGACCTACCCCCCCACACACCCACCCCACGCAGTGTTGGCGGTGGTGGTTGTCTAGCCGTGTTATCATCATGCAAGTTCGTGCGGGTTTAGCGAAGTTGGGGATGGACCCGTTAAGATTTTGCTCACCACCGGTGTTAGCCGGATTCATGGCGCAGTGCACTCATCGTCTTCAGTAAAAAAAAAATATTACCGTGGTTATCACACCTGATGATAATTGCTTGTGTTGCAATAGAAAGTCGTGATGTAATTTATTTATATTTAATCTTTAATTTGTTTTATTTTCTTTACCTACGTGGTTTTACCGAAAGAACCAACAGTATGGATCCTTGCAGTCACGAAAACTTCAAATCTAAAACGCTCATCATCGTTACCCTCCGGCGATCTGTGCTCATAACCATCGCCAGCAGACGTGATCGATCCACCGCCGGTTAGATCATTGCTCCCCACGTCGTCACCACCGCAATGCGACGAACCATCGGGCTCCTTGCGCGACGAGTTGATGCCGTCGCTCCATCTCCGCGTTGGACGTCCTCGCTCGGCTGCCCCCCCCCCCCCTCACCTTTGGCTGCCACTCCGTAGCTCGTCTCGACCACCAGCCCTCATCCCTCGTAGCCATGACGGTGACCTGCCCAAGCCGCACTTTGCTCAAGGGTCAATCGCGATGGTCTCCGATTCGAGGTTGGTTTCCTGATCCGCGTGTTACTCTTTCTGTCTCCCAACGTGTGCCTCCCCACCCCCCCCATCCTTCTTTGGAGAGTTGTACAACACTTCAGTTCCAGATTCCTTGTCAATGCGCACATTCGTAATCCAGATATTATAGCAGGTAACATACACCGATTTAAATCAGCCCCCCCCCCCCACCAAGGCACGGGTCACGGGAGAAGATTTCAAGGCAAACATCGACCACGTGACGCCGTCTACACGACGACGCAGGCCGTGACGTCACAGTCTCCACACGTGACCACGCGCAGCACTCCAATAGGGTAAACAACATGAATAGGGGGCAAAAGTAAACAGCCCCCCCCCCCCACTTTAACTATACACTGCTTGGGGGTCTTGTGCTTTTCCCCCTCAATAATATCCTTTGTAGATCTCATGGTGAGTCAACATTGGCCTCTATAGCTGTTTCCCCCCCACCTTCATCCCTCCCCCCCCCTACCACGCACTCCTCCACTTCAACTTGAAAATTGTTCCCATGTGCCTGTGCGCCACGTATGTTGTTTGTTTTATATTTTATTGTTGTTATATCTCTAATATCATGTTCTCGTGTGCGCGCGTGTACTTTTTCTTTCGCTGCTTCTGCTGCTGTTTGTAAATGTTGGGTTTAAGTGCTCCTCGCTGGCTTTAATGTGAGCACGCTATTGCCAATTACGACCCTGGATTACGTCCTCGCGTGCACGAGCCAACGTGTTCTCCTCGGTGGGGGGGGGGGGGGGTCTCGTGGATCGAGGCCAAATGGTGGTTCAATCGCCGGCACTGGGAGCCGGTAGCGAACAACACCCCCCCAACCCGCCCCCCCCCCCCAATTCTTGGCTTCTCGCTACCGGTGTCAGCGTTACACTCCGCGGGTGGGGGGGGGGGCTTCGGTTCACCGGTGAAGAAAGGGGGGGGGGGCGGTGGGGGTGGATGTGGTCCGCGCGTCTTTCTGTGGAGCATTTTAATCCGCAACAATGGAAGGGGTCCCACACGCAAAGACGTCCGCCGCGGAGACGGAGACGGAGCGGTGGGATCGCCTCGTGTTGCGGCTGCCCGATGTTAATAGCAGCGTCGTTGAAACACGATAGCTCAAGCGTGTGCAATATTAGGCCGTCGCCGCCCTGTGAGTGACACCGGTTGAACTACGGACCGTGAGTTTCGCAGGGTACAACTTCAAAACAAACGGTGTTCACATTTTTGTCGTCACGGTCTCTCGGCTTGAGAGGCTGACTCTATTTTTCGCCAAATCGAAGCCTCGTGCCCTTCAGATGGTGCACGTGGCGATTTCTCGGCGATGTGTTGCGCCGCGGGACGGCGTGAGATGGAAGCCTGTTGAAAAATGCTCGATCGTGGATGCTGATGACGATGATGATTGGCTCAGTCACAATCATCAACGTGTGTGGATTGTACAAAGCCTTCACTTCAGTGATCTTACATGGTCATTGACAGACGCGTTATTTATGAACATGATGCTTGTTTACCCAGTAACGCTGTTCTCAGGAGCGTCCTGCCAAGTGCTCGCAGTGTGGAGACGATTATGTTTTATTTTTTAAATCGGGTGGTGAGAGAATTCAAGAGATCAGGATTCAGAGGCTCGTGTACAAAATCGACCTGGGGCATTGAGGCAGCGGGGGGGGGGGGGGGTGGACCGTAATTGCTGCTGTGTATAAACCCAAATGAGTCATCTGTGGGTACTTTCTCAAATTCTGCATGAATAATAGTCAATCATAATAATCGCCATATGAAGACGGAGGGTTTTTTGTTTGCCGTCAATTGGATTGACCTCGTTCACGCATTTTTTGGAGGATGTTTTTGTTATTTTTTGTTGCGGATCATCCGAAACAATGAGTACCTCGCTTGCCTCCCAGTGACGAAGCGACTCGTGTTAACCGCACGCTTCTGTAACTTGGCGAGCTGGGGGGGGGGGGGGGGTGCGGAAGAGTGTTGGAGGAAAAGAAAACAACAAAACATAATCTTGCAACTGCATCCAAAATATCGCAGCAACTCACTCATTGAGCAAGCGCTGCAGTTTGCCAGAACTGAATGTACCAAACGGGAGGTCTCACTCACCGCTGTCGCCATCCTGTCCCATCACGACGAAGGACTTAACGCCGTGAGGCTTTCGTGGCGAGCCGGGCGCTTTCGCGTGCGCGTCGGTGGATTCCCGTGGAAGTTGATGTCACAGAACTACTGCACGATACGTCTGAAGTTCGCTGTCACGTGCGAGTTCGATTGCGGGCCACGGCGAACGTCACTGGCGCGCGATGTCTGAAGTGTGCTCCCCATTCCCCCCCCCCACTTCGCTCACGTGCACTGAGCCAACGGCGTCACAAAGTGTGGTCACACAGCCCCAATGACCGACACGCAACGTTGCGGAGGCCTTCATCCAGCGGTGGATCGACGAAGGCGCTGTGCTGTTGTGGAATTGGAGGGAGTGCGGGACAGCGGAGGGACACGATGACATTGCGTGGGCGAGAATACAAATAATGCCTACAGTAGACAGTACAACAAGTGGGTTGTCAAGGCTATTTACACTATGAGTCATCTCCTTTATCAGTGGCAAAATATAGTAATAGCGTTTTACCCTTTCAACTGGTACAAAAACTGACACCTTTATAAAAGGCATCATGTTTGCAATAACCACAACACAAGCAGTCAAAATGCAAACAAAAAGTAACAACTCTGATAATGATAATGATATGCACTGTCCTTGAAGGACTGTCCTTGAAGGACAGTGCATATCATTATCATTATCAAAGTTGTTACTTTTTGTTTGCATTTTGACTGCTTGTGTTGTGGTTATTGCAAACATGATACCTTGTATAAAGGTGTCAGTTTTTGTACCAGTTGAAAGGGTAAAAACCTATTATTATGTCAAGGCTATGTTTACGATTAGCTAGGAATGTAATATTTCCGTAGTGTCCATGGGTTGTCTCCAGGCACTGCTGTTTCCACCAACACGACTACTTTTTTACGATCAATTACTTGGAATTTTGTTTTATAATGAGGGACGCCCCACGTCCTGTCTCCCGAAGGCGGGAAACCCCCTACAAGCCACGCCCAGCGTAACGCAATTGATCATGCCGATGATGATGCCACCAAGATCCGCCCATTACTTCCCATCCAGCGGCACACTCTCCTTCCCGAACCATGTTAACGTTATCTGGTTCGTCAACCAATGGAACCGATAATCGGTAGCGTGATCAACTACAAAATAATAATTATAACCAGCAGCCATGGTCGATCCCCTGCTGGATGAAGGCCTCCCCAGGCGATGTGGCAATCCACCTGGTGCCTGCACACGCACCGATTTCATTTCAGTAAGCGATCGACTACTTCCGCGGATTATCGAGGGAATCCCCATCAGCAGCGAGCACCTCTTCTGCACCAATCGGATTGTCTTTCCTTTCGATACAAAATCAATTTTTAGCCACCCACCTAGCAGCGAGGGGACTGCTGCCCGATTTGGAACTTTTTTTAACTCAACATTTTTTACAAGTTTTACCAGGTAAGGCCCACTGAGCTAGATACACAGCTCTTTTTTAGAAGCGACCTGGCCACAAATGATGGCTCAACGAAGTGGCTTATCGTGTGGAAATGTACATCAGCCAAATACTATAAACGCGTGATGTTGAGAGACACGCACAATACAAATATACAGCAGCAGGCGTCAGGGTCGCGATCGAACCCACGACCTCCAGTAAACCAGGCGAGGGAGTTAACGTCTCGCCACCGTGGCACCGTCTACCACGTAAAAGTTTATATTTGAATCTCCCACGAATGAGTAATATATATTGCTCCCGAACCGTACGATGTTTAACATTACGACGGAACGAGCGTGATCGTTCTGTACCAATCCAGCACCCAGCCCCCCCCCCACCCCTTCTTGGCAAGGGCGTCCTCGCTGCTTGCGAGACGCTGCGAGTTATACCTTGGCCGGCTTTCGCCTCCCCCCGGTTCTAAGTCGTAACGAAACGCGTCGCGCGCCACTCCACATTTCTGGCCGACTTTGATTTTGAGACATGTGCTGTCGGGACCCCGCCAGGGATGATGCCTTTAGCGATGCGGCTGCTGCTGCTGCTGTTGTTGTTGTTCGCGAGCGCCTATCGAGTCGGATCAGCAGCGCCATCGCTTTGTATGCATGCATGTGTATTTACGTTGAACTTCTTTCGCGCCGTACGTAGCCAGCCGCGCTGATCGCTCACGATCCTGCGATGCAACGATCCATCGAGCGCGTGCGCACGAGCCGAACCTCATCGCGCTCCGTCACCACGTGTCCCCTCTCGATTGGTATTGGTGGCTCGGCTAAATTATATTCACGTGTTGGGCATTTGAATTCCGTTAGACCAGAGTGGCAATGCGATTGCCTTTGCGGCTAAGAATGGCAACGGCTAAGCTGGTTGCGTCGATTCATCATCAGCCACGGTGCAATGCCTCACCAAGCCGTCGCCGTCTCGCATGGTCCTGCGATGCAAGGACCCATCGAGACCTCTGCGCGCGAGCCGCTCCATCTCCCCGACGGACGTACTTGGCTACCGGCCCGACCATTTAGTCTCAACCTCAGGTCATCATCTGTCCGAGCGAAGTGTGCTGGCCATGGCCCACTTTGGTATGTACGTAAATGTGTACTCAAATCAGTGTGTCAAGGGGACCAGGTCGAGCCGCGGGGGTGAGCAACCGTGACGCAAAGCTGGCAAGAGGACGCTGAACATTTGGACGATGCTTTTTTGCTCCGTTCTTTTGGAATCTCCATCGAGCGTGAAGACAATTGGTGATGCACACATACGCGAGTCGCGTGACAGATACAACATGGCAAGGGATGACAGAACAATTTGCTTTCACATGTGATTATATACTATTAAAAAAAACTAAATTGGCCCAGAAAACCATTTAGCTTTCGGCGAGGCATTGGCGAAGACATCCAAGCCGCTCTGCTGTACCGCGTGTTCCTGATGAAGCTCCCAGCACGTGGAACGAAACATCGGACACCGTGCCAAACAAGAACAACGAGAACGCGGTTACGACCGCCACAACCCCCATCTGAGAGCCACGTGGCAGCGAGAACCCAAGGCGATGATCCGGGCAGCTTCCGACCAAGTTGTGCGGGCGACGACCTGCCGGGTCCATCGCGAATCGTTTTTATTTTCCTCTTCTCTTCACCACCACCCCCCCCCCTTATGTAGAAAATAACAGCGGCACACGCTGCCACAGTGGGGAAATGATTGGCACGACTGGACCTGCGAATTGTAGAGATCGCCGGTTCAATCCTCGGGCGTGGAGAATTGAACCGGCGCATTTCTTAGCCACCACATCCCGCCGTCTCTGTCCACCTGGCGGCATAGAATCGGTCCACCACACTTCGTCCATTGGCTATGGTCACGCGCGTGCGGTGGGGCAACGTGTGGGTAACTCCCACGACATCCGAGATGTCTGGCCAGCGCTTAAGGGTAGACCGAGGCACCATCAGAAGAGCCCTCTGGAGTTTCGTTCAGGCCCTTCCCCCCATAGCTTTGATCGTTTACCCTGGCGCCGTCTAATTCCCTGCTTGCCATACATAGGCGCATTGGGATCATTGGATGAAATGCGCCTGACAAATGTTCAATATTATTTCTAGATTTGAAGCTTTCGTGACTGCAAGGATTCATGTTCTTAGGTTTTTTTCGGTAAAGTCACGTAGGTAAAAATTTTAAATTAATAAAAGTAAAATTAAATTAAATAAAGATCACGACGTTTCGGAAGCAACACAAGCCTCCGTCTTCAGATGGAACCGTCACAGCCACGACAGCTGTATCAAGTAAATGAGAGATCACAAGAGCTACCACTCCGTATATATGATGGTTGAGGGGGGAAGGGCCAGGAACGGCACACTTTTTATTAATATGGTAAGGTGAGGCTTAAGACTAAGAATAGACTGCATAACAAAGGACTGAGCCTTTGTTATGGAGAGGTACGGTTTGTAACTAACACCTAGCATCTTCTACCAGCGGCGGTGTGAAAACAATCAATTGCAGGGCTGCGCCATTGCCGCCCAACACGTATTAACAATGGTATTGACTTACTTTTTTAGTTTTAGTTTGAACAGTGGGACTTTGGCGCGGGTGTGCCAGCCATCGAGGCTTGTCAAGACCTGTGTGCTGACTCTATCCTCACCTCTCTGCCAGATTATGCGCAGGGGCTACATGTGTTTGCTCGAGCCATATATTTTTTTTTTCCGTGAGAAGTTGTGAAGTGAATGCCTAAGCGCTCACTGTGCGTACGTGTGTGGCAGCGCGCGCGTGTGTGTGTGTGACTGAGTGTGTTGGGGAGTGTGGCTGTAACTATACGTGTGGGGAGCGGTAGCGTAGCGGTTAGCGCGCGAGGCTATGAACCTTGCGACCCGGGTTCGATTCCCGCTCACGGCCACGAACACCAGTGACGATTGTCTGAACCGGTCCCGGGAATCCCCTAGGTTGACTCAGCCTCAAATAAGTACTTGGTGCGGGGGTGTAAACATCGTCACTGGGGAGACAAAGGCGGCCGGGCGTGGTGCTGGCCACCCACACCTCGCTATCAGCACTGGCATGTGGTGTATTTGCCATCGCACCGACTCAGGCTATATTCAAGACCGCGATGAACACCGCAAGTGGCATTCGTTATCAGAACCCTATTCTTGGACTCACCTAGGTTGACTCAGAATAAAAAAAAATAAGTTGCAGCTGCTGGCGAAGCGGTTTGCTCAACGCCGGCGTCGAAGGGAAAGAATCTGCGTGGCAAAACCCTGTACCTGGCCACAATATCCTTGCTTTTATTTATTGAATTAATCGCGGTAAAGAAAAGTCCAACAATCCAAGCGGCCCAGCAACAAACAGCACTTCTGGAAGGTGCATTAGGTGACGGTTAATGCGACGAAAGGATTAAGTGAGGCGATTGTAATGAAGACACTTTGGGAAAAGGGGGGCGATGGGAAGGGAATTCCAAAAGTTGAGAGGAATGAAGCAGAAAGAGCAGCAGTCGAAATGGGACACGTGACAGTCAGTCGATAGGTGAAGCGTGGCTACTCCCACCTCTGTCGCCAGCATCATATATCTGGCGAGCGTGGAGGATTGGGGCCAAAGCCCTGTCTCGAGCCGGCTTCCTCTCGAGGAGGCCTCGCCAAACAAAATAACGAGGAGGAGAGACATTTTTTTTGTTTGTTTTCGATTTCGGTGGGAAGTTAAACAAAAAACCTCGATATATTAAGAGCCACAATGCACCGCGCGGTGAATGCGAGACGGCGGTGGTCCTCAATCAATAAAACTCGGCCACGAAGCGGCTCCTTCAAGAGCCGCGTGCTGCTACGAAGTTGCAGGTTGTCGATCACCCCCCACCCGCCCACTGCTCCAGAGCCCCTCCCTCGTGGGAGAGACCCCTTCAAACAGCAGGGATGCTTGTGGGCGAACAAGGCAACTGCAGGGCTGCACCTTTAGCGAACACAGGAGTGGGGCAGACTGCGTTTTGCCTCGGGGCGCAGTGGGTTCCCCTGTTTTTGCCACGAGCACACACACACAGAAAACAAAAGGAAATGGTATCCTGCGTTTAGTTTTCTAATGGGCTAATAGCCTGCTCGAGTGTGTGTGCTTTTACCGAGCACTTTTCTGCTTGGCGTACATTAACAGCACAGCGGCATCCCCGCAATACGCTGTTAGTCAACAGACTAATAGCATTCCGGTGTGCTTGAAGACTTCATAACCGGCAAAGGACCTTCCCCCATCATCCAATCAACGGCCCGTTAGTCCACAACGAGCCATAATAGGTGGCTCTGAGTTTCTCGAGTTTTTTTTTTTTGGGGGGAGAGGGAGGATGTTACCTATTTACAGGGGCAATCGCCATGTGCTTGCAGTGTGTGTTGTGAATGCCCGCACTATCGTCGAATGGTTATCACGCCAGAGCGTGTTGGTAATTATTCACATTGACTTTAGTTTGATTATCCTCACATCGGGTTGGCTGCCGTGCTGTGATGGGTAACAAGTCGGACGTGCAATGCAGAGGGTCGCCGGTTCGATCCCCTCTCCCGGCACCGCAATTGAAGGGGTGCTGCCAGTTTCTCAAATCGCCCCGTCTGTCTCTCTCTCTCTCTTTCTCTCTACACAGCGGTTTAATAAACTGGAGCGCCAACATCTGGTCGATTCTGCAGGCAGGTCAGGGCACGATCTCAGTCTGTTCTGTGCCCGTCAGCGATCCGTAACATATTTCGGCACCGGGCAACACAACATCCAGAATGCCTCTCGCTATCACTGTGGCCACGTGCGTGTGCCCGTTTGCCAAACGAGCCTGGTAATATTCAGTGAGAACTTCAGCTCTGGCTGAGTTTAGCTCAAAAGTAGGATTCAGTATTCTTTTTACAAACAGAAAATTGTCAATCTCTTTTTGTGCAACTCTTAATCGTCAAACCTGTTCTCACGACGTAGGTTTGTATCGCGTGCTGTTCGGCAACCGCGTCCGACCTTTCGCCGCACGTGCTTGGCCCAATTCAGTTCCTGAAATAATCGTCCGGCACGTGGAGCGAAACGTCGGACATCGCGTCGGACACTCGGCGCCACCAGCGAAAGTCAATGGGAGACTTTTTTTTATTTTGAATGCAGGCCGTTTCCGGGAGTTTGCCCCCTTCCGTGGGAAACTTCTCGTCTCTGTACTGTGACGGCCCGGTGCTAAATCTCGCACCAGGGCGTCCCGGATGATCCGTGAGTGCCCACGGGCCAAACACCCTCTCCGTCATCGGGGCAGTCGCGTCCGTGCTGACAGCTCCCTCTGCCCAGGGATTGCGGCCACTTGCAGCTTAGGTGGCAGAAATTGCGGCTCCGTTCGCATGCCTCGCGTGGGCGTGTGCGTGTGGAAGCGGTAGCGGTGACGTTACCCGGCGACCCGGGTTCGATTCCCGCTCACGGCCACCACCAGCAACGATTATTTGAACTGGCACTGGGCATCCCCTAGGTCGACTCAGCCTCAAATGAGTTCCTGGTGCGGTGTGTAAACGTCGCCACGAGCCGTCCTTCATAGGTCATTGCTGACGGCACTTTCCCATAGAGTCTGTTAAAGCTATACGGGATATCTTCGTCTTTTTGCGTGTGTTTGGATGTGGTAGCGGATCTTGATTTCAAACGGAGCTGTCCGGGGCTGAGCTCTAGAAATGATTTGCTTGCCTACACCTCCGCAGCTATCAAGGTCGGAGGAGGAGGGGGGGGATTGGGTATTGACTCGTGATAGTGGTGAGCACTACAAACCAACGTGCGCTGTACCGGTATTGAGAGATACTGGCTTACAGCGCTTGTCCTAGCAGCCTGTTATTATTAGAGTGAGGATCGTTGTCTTTGTGTGTGTACACCAAAAGTCTGCCGAGGCTATACGGCGTATTTTTTGTCTTTATATGTGTGAAGTGGGGTCCTCAGGACTGGTTCTGGTTATCACTCGCCACTGATGTTCGCCTTGGCCATGAATTGAACATCTGGTTTCTGGGTTGACAGCACAGTGCGCTAACTACTGCGCCACCGCTCCACCACTTTGCACAATATGTAAATAATTTAAACGACCCAAGGATGTGACTTCTCTGCAATGTGCACCACATGCTTCCTGCTGCTACTGCCCGGAGCTAAGATAACTTATGATGACTTGAACTCTTTACCTTCAAGTTGTGTGTGAGTCGACTCGCTGTGTTTGTGTTTGTGTGTGTAATCTGTATGTGCGTGTGGTATGTGTATTCGTTTACGTGTGTATGTATCTATCTGTGAGGAGGGGTGGTGCAATGGTTAGCACGCTGCGCTACGGAGCAGGCGATCTGAGTTCGATTCCCGTTCACGGCCAACACCAGTGACGTTGTCCTAGGTCTATAGGTCTTCTTGGTGCGATGCATACACATCGCCACTCGGGAGACAAAGGCGGCCGGGTGTGGGGTTGCATCCACCCACCCCTCGTGTGCCGTTAAGGCTATATGGGGGGGGGTCTTTGTTTTTTGAGTGGTATCACTCTGGGCTACGAACCCGGCGACACGAGATCGATCCCCCACTCACGGCCGCCAACAACCAGTGACGATTTATCTGACTTGGTCCTGGCGCTCCTTTGGTCGACTCAGTCCCAAATGAGTACCTGGTGCGGTGTGTAAACGTCGGCACTGGGGAGACAAAGGAGGCGGTGGCGTGGTGCTGACCACCCCAACTCGCTTGCTGTTGCCATCTTGAGAGGTGATCGCTAACAGCACTTGCCCCAACAGTCTGTTAAAGGCGACAAGTGGGGGAGCTGTGTCTTTGTACGCGTCTGTGCGCATGTGTGAACGCACGACTCACGGGCGCCTAACGTCCAACACACGGGCGCATGCCTTGAGCGCGTGGTGCCAATGCAAAGGTAAATTCGATGGAACTATAAAACATGTGGGTTACAAAAAGGAAAATCCAAATTAAAAAAATAACTCTGTAGGTTAATTTGAGTGATCTTGATTTTAAGTAAAATACATATTTTTTTTTTTACAAAACTCAAACCTGTTCCACCTAATTTGGTTAAATTTTTGACATCCGCAGTGTGATTAAACTTTGGATGGCTTTTACGCATATACAAAAAAAACTAAGTTAAAGAAATGTACACGATTTTTTTGTTCTTTCTTGCCAAATCTCATGCATGGCAATTTTCGCTGAATGTCTTCCAGGTTCTTTTTGTGTTGTTAAAGTGTCTAAAAATAATGTTGTGGTCGCGAAGGGGTTAAATCTTACCTCGGGGATGAGTGCCGTTGGGTTTGGTGTGGTGTGTGTGTGGGTGTTTGGTGTGGTGTGGGGAGGGTGGGGTGGGTGACGCGACACCCACCGCTCACTCGCGTTTCCATCTGGTTGTCATTAAGACAATTTAATCACAGCAAGATGCCAACAGTCAGCCCAGAGTGTGCATTGAGCGAACTCGCTCACACACTCGCCACTCGCACACACAGCCACACAAAGACAAAGATTCGCCACCCACCCCGTGTAGCCCTTTGCAGACTGTAGGGGCTGTTAGCGAGCACCTATTAAGGCGATAAGTTCGCACGGAATAGGTGGTTGTGTGGGACGCGACCACCACCGCTCCCACGGCCACCGATGCCACTTTCTGTCTCCCATTGCTCGCTGTTTGCACACTGTGACTTAGAGGCGGACATGGGCAAGGTTTTGAGATCGCTTGCCTCTGTTTTTAGCCGCGGCTGAGAATCGAACTCAGGCCCCAGGGTTCGTAGCTCAGTGCGCGAGTCACAATGCCACCGCTCTCCATTCGCTCTCTCTCTCTCTCCGACAGGCCAACGTTGTACCCGAGCGACTGCATGTGATTGCATGAGCAAGGGATGTTAGCGAGCGCCTATTAGAGCCACCGTGGCTCCCCTTCCTCGTGTTGACGACAGTGACAATCACTGCCAAATCGCACACTGCATTTTACTCTTGAGTCGGTCCTAGGAGAGGTCCACAGTAGGTTAAAATACGATCACTGAATGTGCTACCACGCGATGGCTCTCCAATGTGCCGCGCTTTGTTCGGCACGGTGTCCAACGTTTCGCTCCGAACGCCGCCGCGATGCAACAAGCTCAGTTGCTGAAGAAGCTCCTAGCACACGGAGCGAACCGTCGGACATCGTGGGCTGAACAACCCGGAGGCGCAACCGCCCGAAAACAAATCACAGCGAACAGAACCGCGACAAACGTGCGTAGTCGTACCCCCTCCCCCTCGCCCCCCACACCCCCCATCATCATCGCTCCATTTCTCCCCCTTAAACCGATCCCTCCTGCCTGCGTCAAGGTCAGAGGAAGGAAGGAAGGAAAGTTTCTATTTGGCAAGATGATACCCCAGGAGCCTGTAGGTTGGCTCTCAAGGGCACGTGTGTGCGCGGTGTAGGAGGGGTACACTCTGACCGGTGGTGCGAGAGGCCATGGGCTTCGCGTTGGCATCGGACCTGTTCGAAACGTACGCACGCGTTTGGGAAGCATCTCAGTTGTGTAAACCCAGTGCAGCATAGTGGCCGTCGGTTAATGTATTCACATCGAGGAATCGCGCGCGTGCGCCCGTGCGCGTGTGTGTGTGTGTGTCTGGCCCGGGTGGCTCAGCCGTAGAGCGGGCGGCTCGCGATGGCAAGGTTGCCAGTGGGTGTTGACTTAGCCCCAACGAAAGGAGCGCTACTTTGTGAGAAAGTCAACGGTACATGTCCTACGAATGGACTCGCCCCCGTCATAGGAACATGACATTTCCACCGCGGGGTTAAGGATTTTTTTTCTTCTCGAGATGACCAACGCGTCACTAAGTCCACGGGACACATTGGTCCCACCTAAGGGTGTCACAATGTAAGAATATCGATCCATGTGCAGTATATGGCAAGCAAGAGTGGTGGAGCCATGGGAGCGAGATGTTAACTACCTCGCCTGGTATGCAGGAGGTCGTGGGTTCGATCCCCAGCCTGACGCCCGTGTATTTGGAGTTTCCCTGTTCTCTCCGTGTTCACGTGGTTATTTCTCCGGGCCCTCCGATTTTTCCGTCCATATTTAGAAACGTGCGTTTCGAGTATTTGGCTAATATACATATCCACGTGATAAGCCACTTCGTTGAGCTATCATTTGTGATGACCGGGTCGCTTCTGAGAAAGAGTTGTACAGCTCAGTCGGCCTTACCTAGTAAAATAGAATATAGCTTGTAGGTTTATATATATAGTTTAAGAGTAAACGATGGTGAAAGATTGGGAGAGAGACATTCTCGATACCAATCCCACCGTGGAAAACCCCGTACTTGGAACACTCTCACTCAATCCAGAGACTCGTCGTCAGCTGCGTTCGTTTGTATTTTAGAGGAGTTTGTTTGCTTGTGGGAGGGGACATTCGATAAAAAGCCACCACACGTACAGAGAGGCGGGCGGCGGGGGGGGGGGGGGGGGTAACGCTTCTCTACTCATTCATCCGTGAAAGCCTCGCGAGTCTCGTGACTGCATTGGGACGTTCGTTCGATTAATTTCGCTGAGCGTTTGGTATCAACTCGAGATGCCACCTCCGAGATAAAAAAAAACGGGAAATTTCATGGGAAGAAGAAAATCTCCCGCTTCCAGAAATATGCGTACATAGATCGTTTTGAGTGGTGTACTTGTTAACATGATTGCTACATGGATGATTGTTACGCCTCTGACAAAACAAACTGGACGTGTAATGCCCGAGGAAGGCTTAGAGATACCCTGGGATAGCTAGCGAAACAAGAGGGGTAATCTTGGGGAAACCAGGGCAGGTGGCAACCCCGGCATGAACACGCCAGTCTTATCGCTTGTGCGAGTTTATTTTAATATTCAGCCTCTTGGCTCCCCCGTTGCCTCCGTGCGAGTAAATGCGCGATGCTCAAACTGCACTGGAAAAAAAACGTAAACATCTCTGCCTCTCTCGCTCCTATTGCCGTGAGAACTTCACAACAACACAAAAACAACCTCCAATAGAACATTGGCCGTGATTCTAAGACAACTCCGGTGTAAAAGAAATTTGAAGAAAAAAATAATTTGGTTTATAGTTCATAAGCTGGGCCAGCTTGTTCCCATCGCTCCCAGAACGTGGATTCTTCACTCTCGAAGGAGCAAACAATTGCCGAGCCAAACACATAAACTATCAGCCGTAAATTCACCCTTCCGTCTCGCCCCACCACCACTCATCATCGCGACAAATCCCTTCCAATTGCGGCAACGGCCATCACGAGCCTCTGCTCTCTTTCTCTCTCTCTCTCTCTCGAACGACGCGTTTTATCAATGGACTTTCACGTCCACGTGGGGATTCACATCAGCGGGTGGGGGTGGCACGCAGAGGGACCGAGTGTGGAGTGGTGCGCAATAGAAATCCGAGGAAGTGCCCCCCCCCCCCCACCCACCCCCTACAACGCCCCCCACTTTGTTCGATCGTTTAACAAAAGACGCCAATCCGTGTTTATGAGGCCCCCGGCACGAGTGAAATTCGTGGCCGAGCGCGTGCTGTTATTTTGTTGATTGATCCTCGCGATTGATAGTGTACCACGATTTTGTTTTTTTTGTTTTTTTTGCGAAATGTTCTCAAAGCTCGGGGATTTCTCACGTAGCTGCCCCGCCGGACCCCAGTGTGTGAGTGAATGCGTGGTGATGACGTGTACGTGCGTGCGCGTGTACGTGCGCGTGTACGTGCGCGTGTACGTACGTGCGCGTGGGTGTGCGTGTTGTGGAAGTGGAGCGACGGTGCAGCGGTGAGCGCTCTGCGCTACGAACCCGGGGATCCGAGTTCACGACCAAAACCGGTTGACGATTATCTTAACCGGTCCTGGGCCCTTCCCTAGGTCGGCTCAGCCTTAGATAAGTACCGGGTGCGCTGTTTAAACATCGGTACTGGGGTGACAAAGGCGGCGGGATGTGGTGCTGATCATTTATCCCCTCCTGTGCCGTCTTGGCCTTAATAGGTTCTCGCAAACTGCAGTTTTGTCTTGCCTCATGTGAGTGTCCGTAGCTCGGTGTCAATGTTCTGTTGGCCGTTGTCTTTGTATTTTTGTATTAATAGATACGAACGGCTTCTTTTCAACCTTAGCTGCCCGGACCCGGCACACCACGTACAATATATGTCTCCGTATGCTTGTGGCTACATATATCTCGCGTGTAGATTATTAGGTGGATAATTTCACTGCAGGATCATGAGACCTGGGAAACGCATTCATCATGACCGATGATGATGATGATGGCTGTAGCTACTATTCATGCACCATCAGTGACCCAAACAAATATTTAGTTGAAAACTGAATCCCTGTATATGGGTAGAGTATATATTGTGGATGAGCTTTGGATTTTAAATTTAGAGTGGAATTTTAGATTTACAATGAGTTCATATATGTATATATGTTTGGATCATGTACATAATGGATTCGGGTAGCGTGTCTCCGTGCTCACAATAGAGAAGTAACCCAATGCAATGTGCCACACAAAACACGTGGAATTGACATAAAACTTGACATCATTTCCCGTGGCGTCGAACTCTCAAATCAATCCGAAACCAACAAATAAAAACACATTTCGTTTCATATTATAGGCCCGATTTTCTGAGCAAAAAAAATATGATTATTCCGAATTTTGGGAACGCATCCCAAGTGTGTTTATATTAAAGTGCATATATGTGTGTGAATGTACACGTGGGTGTAACTTAGCGTGTGCATGTCTACATCTGCGCGTGCAGCTTCTCTGTTATCTCATACCACCCCTGCCCCACCACGGCCGATGCAGGGCCCTCTCTCTCTCACACACATACACACACTAATTCCAGGCGTCCGCAGAAAACTCATTTGCTGGCGTGTTATCCATAATTCTGCGCGATGGCTCCGCTATGAGGCATGTGTTTCTGATTTTTGCGGTTTGCTTGTTTGTGGTGGCGGGCGGGCGAGCGAGCGATGGAGCGAGCTGACTGTACCGTGGCTCTCACCCGTGCCATCTTTGTGCAAAGGCGGATTTTGGTGTTAAGTTCGCCCGAATTCACGCCGCCGAGAGGGAGACCGGGTCGCGGTGGGGGGGGGGGGGGGCGGCAGGGGAGGATCGCGGAGGCAGATTGTGTAAAATTGGGACCCCGCCCTGCCCTTCTCTACCCCCTCCAGATTATAACATCTTAATTTCAGGACATTACAAAGGCTCCGTCATACGTATTGCATTTGCTTTGGAATCGCGTGACGTTGTCGGAGGCCTCCGTTATCGTCACCGACAAAAAACAAATTCGAGCGGGGAAAAGAAAAACCTCTCCCCGATGTCCTTCGCCGGGGGAAGGCCACGCCCGGTGCTGGTGGCATTACGAAGTGCTCCCCCAGGGGCGCTTCGCCCTCCATCCTTGGGCTGCCACTCCGTCGCTGCTCTCGGCCACCGGCCATCGTCCCGGTGTTCTAGCGACGCCCTCCGTACTTGACCCACTTGTCACTCACCACGTCGAGTGTGTGCCGTGCGTTGAACTTCTTTCGCGCCGTGCGTAGCCAACCGTGCCAATCGGAGGTGAAGGGCTCAATGCGATGTCTCTAACCTGCGCGCACTGGGGCGCGTTCTATTCACACCACACACACGAGGAATTATCCAAACGGGACCAGATGTTATATGTATACGTGTGTCTATATAATATCTATCTATCTATATATGCTTTACTACCCGGCTTCGCCCGGGGCTTGGATTAACCACGCCCGGCCGCCTTTGTCCCCCCATACCAGTTACTCGTTTGAGGCTGAGTCGACCTAGGGGAGGCCCAGGACCGGTTAAAATAATCGTCACCGGCGGTGGCCGTGAGCGGGAATCGAACTCGGGTCGCCGGGTTCGTAGCGCAGCGCGCTAACCACTACACTACAATGCGTTACGCTTCCACGTGCGCGGGTCACGTGACAGATGTGACGTCACAGCTGACTTGCCGTGCAAAAAATAAATGCATTATTGAGCTCCCCCCCCCCCCTCCCAACAAAAAAGTTTATTTTTTATATTTTCTGCATGGTGTACAGTCTGGAAAGTAACCACATGGCAAATTTCAAGTTTGTTGCATGTCGGGAAGTACGCTAAACATTTTGAAAAGACACACATAATCACAGCTTTGCCTTTTATATATATGGAGATGGAGATATACATACGTATATAAATATGTATATAATCTCGCAACCTTCCAATTTTGATCTGCTCACTCCCTATCACCGGACCGTCTTGAAAAAGAACAATGTTGACACGCGCTGGTGCCTTTCCATGTAAAACATTAACGTTGCGCTGAGCGGAATAATTCGCTAAGTTGCGGTGAGATTTCAGCTGGGTTTGGCACCATCACTCGCACAGCCACGTGTGACGAATTGGTGACAAGTGGAACCTGGAGTTTGAGAGGAGTGGTCCATCCCGGGTATTGTTTCTTCACTCCAGTCCTCGCGAGCGCCACCACGTTCCGCCTTTTCGTGAATACCAATCTGTAGCTCTTCATGTGCAACTTCATTCAATGCGCACTGCACGCACCTGATGGTTGTTAGTAATCAAATCTGAACCACGGGATTGAGAAATAATACGTTATCATGTGCACCAACAGGGGCTTGCGCACAAACACGTCCACGTCGACGTCTACTACACCTCGTGCTCTCTTTTAGCCCCCCCCCCTTCCAACACGTTCCATTCATTGGCTACCACATTCTGATAAGCCCCCCCCTCCCCCCTTAACTTGTATTTAAGGACTTGCATCTTGGAATCTCTGCTTCACTTGATACAGCAAATCTGGCTGTAACGGTCCCACCTGATGACGGAGACTTGTGTTGCCTCCGAAACGTCGTGATTTTAATTATTTTTATTTTTATGTCATTTTTTACCTACGTGACTTTACCGAAAAAACTAATAGTATGAGAAATAATGGTCTAAATGTGATGCGCGGTTTGTTGGTCTTAGATGTGCTTGTGACCAACTCCATTAGCAGCATCACCAAATAATTTGTCTAAATGCGGGTGTGTGCGATCGGTTGCTTGATTTTGTTGCGTGACACCGAGTCGCGCCTACGTGGGAAGTCTCTGCAACCAGTTGCGAGCAGTTGAGCAATCGATCGAGTTCGGACTCGACTTTCAAACAACAATCTGCATCGTGGCGTTTTGTAGCGACGCGTTACAAACCTGAACGCGCGGATTTATTTAATTCCTCGTTATAATCCGGCGGAAATTTTTTATCGATAACAACAACATCAATAACTACAAGCGATAACAACGAGACGACGCTTTTGAGAGCCCTTATCGGATCCAGTCGTTTCAAGAGAACCGGAAGCACCAAAGGAGTCTGGTCAGCGCGGGTACCTTTGGTTTGTTTTGGTTTTTTTGGCGTCAGTAGTGCTCGCTTGCATGCGGACAAAACAGTCGAAGGCGATGATATTAAGCCGCGCGAATTCGGGAGCGATTCGCTCGCGATAATAGCCACTCGAATGTGGGCTCGGGATTGTGGGGGAGTGGAGTGGGTGCACCCTGGTTCAGAAAAAACTGGGTGGGGAGGATTGCAAAAGAGGGAATTCAGATTGATGTTTTGCAGGACAGAAGATTTTCTCCCTGCGTCTGTGTGAGTGTCTGTGTGTTCGTGTGTCTGCACTACGGATCCGGCCACCGAGTTCGATTCCCGCTCACCGGTCCTGGACCTCCCCTGGGTCGACTCAGCCTCAAATGAGTACCTGATGCATTGCCATGAGGGAACAAAGGTGACCGGGTGTGGTATTGGCAACCCACCCCCTAGTGCGCCGTGCCGGCCTTCATAGGTGCTCGCGAACAGCACTTGCCTCAACAGTCTGCTGAGGCTATACGGGGGGATCTTTGCCTTTGCCTGTGAGTGTGTCTGTGTGTGGAGTGGCTGTTGTCCCAACTCGCCTGCAGTGTTTGTGCTGTGCCGCCAAAATACATTCCATATGGGGACCACTCTCTCTGCATCGTCCTCTCGCTCCTTCGCTCGCTCGCTCGCTCAGTCGTTCTCATCGTCCGCTCACCCGTCACAACGCTCACTCCGCGCGGCACCAACTGTTAAAACTAATCACGACAACAAAACAGCACGCCGCAGACTCTGACAAAGATTGGCACTTTTCTGGAGAACGAAATAAAGCCCTGGCACCGTTCGCCGTATGATTTGATTTGTTTTTCATTTCTGCTTTCCAAACAACCGTATCGAATATGTAACTTACGAAGGATTAAACAAACAAACAAAAGGACGTCGTGGTTTTTTTTCTTTCTTCGTCGTCATCTTTGCGCCACGTCGAAGAAGAAGAAAAAATAACTTAAACAAATTAAGAGGTTTCATAAGCTTCAGAGGCTGATTGGTTCTGCCACGTGACCCCCCCCCCTCCACTCCCCACCACTAATGGACTCTGACTGCGAGGCTTTTGCTCGCCGAAGGTTCATCCATCACGGCAGACGCTCAAATCCAACCCTGCGATGCGTCCCATCCAAGGGGGTCAGGTCTTGCGAGCCACATCGTGCGCAGCGGGTTGAGCGCGCCCCCGATGGCGTCTGGCATGGAGCGCCCAACGACCAAACTCCAGGCAGGTGTCTTCTTGGTTCTTTCGGTAAAGTCACGTAGAAGGAAAGTAATCAAATAATAAAATAAAACATAATAAAATAATTCTCACGACGTTTCGACCACAACGCAAGCAGCCGTCTTCAGGTGGAGAACAGGTCTCCTCTGCCTTCTCGACAGACTTCTCGACGGCGATATTTACGCACCGCACCGGGTACTCATTTGAGGCTGAGTCGACCTAGGGGATGCCCAGCATCAGTTCATATTTAGTTTGTTGCGGTTGCACCCGACTTAAGAGCCACTTGGCTCACAGGGCTATATCAAATAAATGAAACTTGAGTTTCAACAATCGTCACTGGTGTTGGCCGTGAGCGGGAATCGAACCCGGGTTCGCCGGGTTCGCAGAGCAGCGCGCGAACCGCTACACCACCGCTCAAGGCCTCCACACGCAGACCGACAGACGCGCCTAGCGGGCCGTGAGGAATGCTCGATCTGTGTCTTGTGTGACGTGGTGGTTGCACTTGAGAGCACTGGCCAGGCTCAGGGTCCTGCTGAGCTGCTGGGATCTGACGAGAGACCGGGAGGAGCATTTCGGGTGATTTTGGTCAAAGACAAAAATTCTAAAAATAAAAAAAAAAATTGGTTCCCCGTCAATATTTGTACCATACTCTTTGTTTTTTTTTGGTAAAGTCACGTAGGTGAAAACAAAATAAAATAAAAATAAAACAACTAAATTAAATCACGACGTTTTGGAAGCAACACAAGCATCCGTGTTGCTTCCGAAACGTCGTGATTTAATTTAGTTGTTTTATTTAAATTTAGTTTTCACCTACGTGACTTTACCGAAAAAACCAAAGAGTATGAATCCATGCAGTCACAAAAACTTCAAATCTATCATTAATATTCGTACCAGCAAATTAATGAATACTTTGTTCGGGTTCGGGTTAAAACAGTCGCTTCGTTTAGGACAAAGTTGTCGGCTTCATAGATGACCTGAAAACATTTCAACAGCGGGTTGAAATTTAAAGTGGGTTGGACATTAAGAAGACGCGCATGTGTGCTCCAATGATGTCACTGCGGCGTCACTGGCGTCATTCATGAATTGATTCAATTAAGGTCGCTGGTGTTGACGTTTTTGAAATTATTGACATCATTTGGGATTATTACATTGGGATGCTGCCACGGTGGGGCAACGTTCATCACGCTGGACTTGCAGTCTCGAGGCCCCCGGTTCGATTCCATATCCCGGCGTGGCAGCTGGTACAGCGGTGCGGGTTTTTCACGAGCCCCTCGTCTTTGTGCTATCAGCGATATAAACGGGCGCAGCCGCAGATTGTCGATGGGCGGGTTGACACGTGGTGGGGTAAAGCGTGGGTACTCACACCTCTTCCAAGACGTCTGCTCAGTGTGGACGAGTAGAGGGGCAATATGCCCTCTGCCAGGGGCTTTCTAGAGCTCCCCCTAGCGGAGGCCCTTCTGCCGGCAGTGGCATGAGCGGGCGATTGCAGGGCTGCGCCTTTGCTCTTTTTACATGGACATAATGTCCGCGAGATAAGAGCTGTTTTAAATTTCGTCTCGTGGTTTATTTACTAATCAATCCCAGTTTTCATCGGCGTGGCCCGGCCTGCCTTTTGGCTGACGGAACAAAATACCGCAGCACGATGCCGCGTGCGGATCGCGCTGGACAGAGGCATAGGCGGATACGTGACGGTCGGAGTGCATTCGGGTTAACGGAGCGTATTCCGATTTCGCAACCTTTTCAGGTTGACGATTGTGGCGATGGAAAAAAAATGAGAATCAAATCCCGTTCGTTTATTCCGTGCAAGTTTTCAGCCGGCCACGATTTTTTTTGTTTCGCCAGGACGGTGCACCGGTGACCTGTGTGCAAACCTCGCTCATGGTGAGTCTCATGCCCGTCGTCCATTTGTGGTGGATTCACTCTCGGGGCTATGCCGCGCCACATGTGAAAGTTGTTTTTTTTTTTCGGGAGAGAACCAAAGAAAAATCCAGACAGAGTAGATAGGGCCGCGTGGGGCTGGCGAATTGGACAATGCTGCCCCACCCCCCACCCCCCACCCCCCACCCCCACTCCTTCCAAACCCAAACCCCCTCCCAATTTTTGTGCAAATTAGAAACAGATAAACGTCCCACAGCCTCATAGTTCCTGCGTAAATTGCTGCTGCCGATCCTCCCCACCCCACCCCTCCCCCTCCACACAGAGCGCCAACGTCAGTTGCTGTGTATAAATGTTTATATCTTCTAGAGTTTGACAATATACAAATCGGTGAGATTTATTCGTTGGGTTTAAGTTTCGTTGTAGCTGTCAGAGTGTGATGTGCGTTTCAGCCCCTCGTAGAAAACAAAAGGTGGGTGGGGGGTGGACGTTGAGCTGACGTACAAAAAAGGTAAACGTGGGGGCAGCCCTGCAACAACATCCTCACAGACACCGCTGGCGGAAGGGAAGCTCTATCGCGACCACGCCCTGCAGGGTGTTTTTGGCCTACTCTTCCACGCTGGCCACGTGTCTTAAAAGACGTGGGAAGTGCCCACACTTTACCCCACCACAGGCGGACCTGCCGAGCGACTAACTGCAGGTAGAACCCATCTCTGCTGCTGGGTGGATAGAGGCGGTGGTTGTGGTTCCACAACTACTGTATACTTCACCTGAATGGTCAGTGCGCTGTTTGGTGAATGGGGTTCGCACGACCGTTTCAGACGTCGCTCACCACTGATGTTCGTCGTGGCTGGGAAACCGAACTCAGGTGGCCGGGTTCATAATGCGATTCGCTAGCCGCTGCGTCACCACTCCGCACGAACGAACTCTGGTATATCGGAGGTGTCTGTTCGGCATGCCTGACCCAAACGGCCCTCCCCAAGAATATTTTCACCTGCGAGTTATGCGTTCGGAATTGGACCTGGCATGAAGGTGTTGTGGATGTCATCGCGGAGAGGAGGATGGGATGTGTGCGGCACGTGCACTATGGTGGGGGAGGGAGAGAGAGAGGGAGGGAGGCCAGATGACCGAGATGGCCACTGGAGTGTCACCCAGAGGACGGTGAAGACCTAAAGTCGGCCAGTGGTGATGCAGGGACTCTAAGAACGGTCCTCGAAGGACGTGTCAACGGTGTCGCAAGGGAGATCAGATGGTACTGGTGGTTACGAAAAGGTTAAGCAGAAACTTTAAGGTCAGGTGTCAACTTTAAACCAGCTACGGGATGGCGAGATGTGGTGACATCAACAGTCATTGGGCACCTTGACCTGTTGCGCTCGACTAAACGTGCAAGGCAGTGCCGTCGGTAATTTTTTTTTTCATTTGTTCGCTGGGGAGATTTTGAAGAGGGCCTCAAGTTGAGACCTGAAATTCCAAAAAATGAAATGAAATAACATGCTACATTAATAACGCTGAAGTTGACTGATGAACGAACTTAAACCGCGATCAAACTGGGGGCGGTGGTTGCGGTGGTGGCGGCGGTGGTGGTGGTGGGGGGGGAGTGACTTTTTTTGTTACAAAGTGCACGACATTTTTTAATTCACTCCCTGTTATTTCAAGGAAACTCGGGCTCGTTCAAAGAAGTGGTTGAGCGAGAAGTGAGAGGGAACTTGCGCGGGAGTGACAACCCCCCACCCCATTTTTTTTAAACGTGTTTCGTTTATGCCAGCTTCAATAGAGATTTAAACCGCGTGGAGAAAGCAACAAAGTGAAAAGACATTTTTTTTATTTTTGGTGTGTGTGTCGGCGTGGAGAGGAGGCGAGGGGGGGGGGGGAGTCGAGATTTGTAATTAAAAGAGCGATATTTATTTTTTGTAACACACATTAAAAAATAAGTGGAAAACATTGCAGATCGGCAGCAAAGGGGGCTACAGGGCATTCCTGCAACGCCAACAAAACTTGTCTAAATAAACGCGGTGTCCACTCTAATTACGGACACGCGAGAAGAAGCCACATGAATTGGCCTGTAGCTTTGTCCTCAAGCCACGAATATTGAATTGTATTTTAAAATCACAACAACAATCCAAAGTGTATGTTTTGCCGTTCGGGCCATCTTACCCCACGTAACGGCCCGAGATCCCGCAGTTGAAATGTCACATTCACCGTTGCAGGTTAATGATGTTCGATGGCGTGGCATTGAATTAGCCGGTGACGCTCGTGAAACAGAGTGGAACAACGCTCACGTCCAGAATACAATCCTCATTCGAGACCCAAACATTGCACAGCTCCTGGCATCAACATTCCTCCTCCTCCCCCTCCTCCACCTCAAAGGCACCGGTGTGGCCAATCAACCGAATCAGAAGATCACCAGCCTGGCCGATACGCACATCTCCACGAAATGGGACATGAAAGACACAGGCCACGCTAGTGCGATGGTGCACACGCAACCCTGCGGGGGCATACGAGAGGAGTGATAGCAACACGACACGAACTCATCTTCTTGGTTCTTTCGGTAAAGTCACGTAGAAGGGAAGTAGTAAAATAATAAAAATAAAACATAATAAAATAATATTATTATATTATATTATTATATTATATTATTTTATTTTATATTATTTTATTATGTTTTATTTTAATTACTTCATTACTTCCCTTCTACGTGACTTTACCGAAAGAACCAAGAAGATGAATCCCTGCAGTCACGAAAGCTTTAAATCGAAACGACACGAACTCTCTCATTGCGTCGTGCTTGACAAGATCTTGACATTGGAATTTCGCTCCGGATTCACGTTACTGTCATGCACAAGAATACGATAACCAGTCCACGTTGTAGGCAACACACGGGCGGATTTTTTGAATATATATTATTGGACTTATCGGTAAGCCATGCCCGGCCACAGACTGACAATGAGACCGTGGCTAACCTGTGTGGGGTGGGGGGGTACTAAAAGATTTAAAGTTGGAGCCCCGTGGATCCACGAGCTTCTCTGGCGTAGCGAGTTGATAATACTAATGACGATGCATGTTCATCAAGCGCCTTTCATTGAAAGATCGCAAAGGGCTGTACACAATGTCAACACTCCAAATAATAATAATGTGCTGTGCGAGATCGTAACGCGAGGGTAAACTTTGCACCGAGTCTCTGGTCTAAGTGCTCTGCAAGCGACGATGTCGGAGTGAGTCTACAGCCCCTGTCGCCACTGACTGCACCAAAACAATCAATTCCAAATCGTGTTATTGTCCTCACTTCGGCATATCCTACACCCGTGATAATTCAAAAATATTTGGGCTTTGATTGAAGTGACCTCAGCAGCGGTTGTAAGTCATATTCGGGGGATGGTTTAGTTTAATTTGTACATATTTGAGTGTTTTGTTTACTTCTCTTGTACTTTGCACGACTATCATGTTGTTTGTACTGTTCGTTGTTGTAATATCCTTACCCGCCCTTACAGGACATCTGTGAAAAAAGAGCTTAATAGCTCATCGGATTCCTCCAGTATAAATACATATTCTGATTCTGAAAAAAAAAACCTTCCGATCATAACACAAGCTGGTTCACCGCTCGCTGCAGAGCTTCGCGTGGGAGTTACTGCCTCGTGTGTCCAGACACGGCGCCGACGGCGCGAGCGGAACAGAGCCGCTAGGAAATTGAAAAATAAAAACGTGAAGAACATTTCCTGCGCAGGGCCACCTCGAGGGGAGCACCACCCAAGCAGGCCGCAGGCTCCCCTCTCACCGACTCCTCACCCCCCCACCACCTCCTCCCCCCCACCGCTTCCCCCCCCACCTCCCCCGACCTTGTTCTCTTCCCGGTGGCGGAGATCTGAGATCCTGTAGGGGAACACGAGCGGGCGGGAGAGGCCTGGAATGAACGGGTGGTGAGAGGAGGGAGCTGTGCTGTTGGGTTGGGTGGAGAGGTGGGTATGTGAGTGGGTAGGTGGGTAGGTAGAGGTGGGTAGGTGGTTAGGTGGGTAGGTGGGTAGGTAGGTGGGTGGGTAGGTGGGTGGGTAGGTCGGTAGGTAGGTGGGTGGGTGGGTAGGTGGGTGGGTAGGTGGGTGGGTGGGTAGGTAGGTAGATAGGTGAGTGGGTGGGTGGTTGTGTGGGTAGGTAGGTGGGTGGGTGGGTAGGTGGATGGGTGGGTGGGTAGGTTGGTGGGTGGGTGGGTAGGTGGGTGGGTAGGTGGGTGGGTAGGTGGGTGGGTAGGTGGGTAGGTGGTTGGGTGGGTAGGTGGTTGGGTGGGTAGGTGGATGGGTAGGTGGTTGGGTGGGTGGGTGGGTTGGTGGGTGGGTGGGTAGGTAAGTGGGTAGGTGGGTGGGTAGGTGGGTAGGTGGGTAGGTGGGTGGGTGGGTAGGTAGGTAGGTGAGTGGGTGGGTGGTTGTGTGGGTAGGTAGGTGGGTGGGTGGGTGGGTAGGTGGATGGGTGGGTGGGTAGGTTGGTGGGTGGATGGGTAGGTGGGTGGGTAGGTGAGTGGTTAGATGGGTAGGTAGGTGGGTAGGTGGGTGGATAGGTGGGTGGGTAGATGGGTGGGTGGGTGGGTAGATGGGTGGGTGGGGAGCAGTGGTGTAGCCGTAAGCGCGCTGCTCGACGAGCCCGGCGACTCGGGTTCGATTCCCGCTCACGGTCGACACCAGTGACGATTATTTGAACCGGTCCTGGGCCTCCCCTCGGTAGAATCAGCCTCAAATGAGTACCTGATGCGGGGGTGTAAACATCGTCGCTGGGGAGACAAAGGCGGCCAGGCGTGGTGATGGGCACCCACCCATTCGTGTGCTGTGCCGGCCTTCATAGCTGCTCGCTAACAGCACTTGCCCCAACAGTCTATTAAAGGTTATATGGGGGATCTTTGTCTTTTGAGTGGGTGAAGAGGTGGGGTTGGTGGGTGGAGAAGCTAAAGGCTGAACGGCCTCAGGAGTGGAAACGCCGATGAGCATGTTTTTCGCGATCTTGCTGTTCGGCTCTCCGACGCGTGTGCGGGTTGCGCCGCGTCTTGTCCGACGTTTCGCTCCACGCGTGGGAGCTGGGAGCTTCTTCGGGAATTGAATTCGGCTCGTCGGCAATGCTCGCCGATGCAGCGAAATTCTTCCTCGTGCTCGACCAGGCTCCAACGTCGATACTGCCCGCCGCCACCGAGCCTCACGTGGAGTAGCACGTGGATTGGCACGTGGAGTAACACGTGGAGTGGCACGTCGAGTGGCACGTGGAGTGGCACGTCGAGTGGCACGTGGAGTAACACGTGGAGTTGCACGTGGAGTGGCACGTGGAGTAACACGTGGAGTGGCACGTGGAGTGGCACGTGTAGTAACACGTGGAGTGGCACGTGTAGTAACACGTGGAGTGGCACGTGGAGTGGCACGTGTAGTAACACGTGGAGTGGCACGTGGAGTGGCACGTGGAGTAACACGTGGAGTGGCTCGTGGAGTAACACGTGGAGTAACACGTGGAGTGGCACGTGGAGTAACACGTGGAGTAACACGTGGAGTGGCTCGTGGAGTGGCACGTGTAGTAACACGTGGAGTGGCACGTGGAGTGGCACGTGGAGTAACACGTGGAGTGGCACGTGGAGTGGCACGTGGAGTAACACGTGGAGTGGCACGTGGAGTGGCACGTGGAGTAACACGTGGAGTGGCACGTGGATTGGCACGTGGAGTAACACGTGGAGTGGCTCGTGGAGTAACACGTGGAGTAACACGTGGAGTAACACGTGGAGTGGCACGTGGAGTAACACGTGGAGTGGCTCGTGGAGTAACACGTGGAGTGGCTCGTGGAGTAACACGTGGAGTGGCACGTGGAGTAACACGTGGAGTAACACGTGGAGTGGCACGTGGAGTAACACGTGGAGTGGCTCGTGGAGTAACACGTGGAGTGGCTCGTGGAGTAACACGTGGAGTGGCACGTGGAGTGGCTCGTGGAGTAACACGTGGAGTGGCTCGTGGAGTAACACGTGGAGTGGCACGTGGAGTGGCACGTGGAGTAACACGTGGAGTGGCACGTGGAGTGGCACGTGGAGTAACACGTGGAGTGGCACGTGGAGTGGCACGTGGAGTAACACGTGGAGTGGCTCGTGGAGTAACACGTGGAGTAACACGTGGAGTGGCACGTGGAGTAACACGTGGAGTAACACGTGGAGTGGCACGTGGAGTAACACGTGGAGTGGCTCGTGGAGTAACACGTGGAGTGGCTCGTGGAGTGGCACGTGGAGTAACACGTGGAGTGGCACGTGGAGTGGCTCGTGGAGTAACACGTGGAGTGGCACGTGGAGTGGCTCGTGGAGTTGCACGCTCCGATGACTCTCAACGTTCCTCGCGGCTCGCGCAGCATTGGCGTGGCGAACGGGCGGGAATCCAAATCGTGAAGAAGCTTCCGGCAATATGGAGCGGAACGTCGGACATCGTTGCCGGGAAAGGAAAACAAAAAATGCTCGGTAGAGCCCCGCAGTCGAGGGCACAGCCGGGGAAATTGGCATCCGCGTTGGGGTGGCAGGAGTTGATATGTGCTGGGACCTGGTGTCAGTATCGCGTTGAACTTCATTGCTGTGTGGAAAGAGCCAGGGGCGTCGGCAACCTACGGCTCTGGAGCCGCGTGCGGCTCTTTGAGGACTGCTTCGTGACAGTAATTTACGAAGGACCACCACCGTCTCGTGTTCACCACACAGCGCATTACGCCTCTTGAAATATTGAGGTTTTTTTTTTTTTTACCGACCTCTGGGACATAGACCCAAGGTTGACTGGGAAATTGCGTCCGGGATTGCTCGGTTGCCAAATAGGTGACAACTCTGCCGACAACGTCACGAGAGATAGCTAGAGAGAGCCATGTAGCCCAACCGCACGGATATTATTAGGCAAACGGGTGAACGGGTCAATTGAGTGGCGAACGAAGGAACGAGCGAACGATGGGAGGGAGGGAGGCTATAGGGGCGAGCTTGTCGATGGTCGGTGGGACGAGGTCGATCGAGTCGCCCAGCAGGGCAAGGCGCAATGAGAGCGTAGCCACTCGCCACGGTGGCTCGGCTCTTTCGTACGTTCAGAGGCGTTAACGACGAGGGGTCGCTCCTCGTCTTCCTCCCGCCTCAGTCCTTTCTCAAACAATGCCCCCCTCCCCCATCACCTCTAACCCCGCCCTCTGATTTAATCTCTCAGTACATTTGTACAAAAATACTCTTTGGTTCAACATCAGTTTATTTAATATTCACCCTCTGCCCGTGCCCACCCCCCCCCCCCCCAATACAAGACAAAGATCCCCCGTATAGTCTTAGCATATTTTTAGTGGCAGGCGCTGTTCGCGAGCACCTATGAAGGCAGCCACAGGACACGTGGGGAAGTGGGTGGCCAGCACAACGCCCGACCGCCTTTGTCTCCCGAGTGGCGATGTGCTACACACCACACCGGGTACTCTTTTGAGAGCTGAGTCGACCTAGGGGATGCCCAGGATCGGTTCGAATAATCGTCGGGTCGCCGGGTTCGTAGCTCAGCGTAGCGCGAACCGCTACAACCATCGCTCACCAATACACACGCACGCCCTCTCCTGCTAACTTCGTTTCAGCACCCACCCTTTTTCACCCGCGCCCCGCCTTTCCCGCACACCACATCGCAAGCCACAGGGGCAACAGGGTTGGAAGACCACGCTTGAGAGGGGTGGAACTCCTAGACCCGCAAGGCTGCGTTGTTTTGCCGTGCAAAAGGGCAGGACGGCGAGTGGGTTCATGAACATATCCGTCGTATCATCGTTGCCAATGTTGTTTCCCTCCTGTGTGTAATGTCGCTTTCACATGCACCTTCTTGTTCAGCTATATGTATATTTATTGTGAATAAAGTCCGCCGACTCACTGATAACGTAGCGAGTAACCGCGAGTGACTATTTAAACTTGGGTAACTTCTGCGACTCCACGCTACGCTCCCTGTGCAATTGGCTAGCTACACAGGAGCGGACGCGTAGCAATCACGGAGACAATATCACTCTGGCCTTCCAAGACTACGAGGTGCCCGTTCCAGGACGATGGGAACGACCCGCTCCGAGCTGACGACGGGAGCTCTTCGGTAGCCCCCACAACAACAACAGCAGCAGCAGCCCAGAGCCCCGTTCCACGCCGGCTTTTATTCCCCTCTCACGAGACCCGGCCACGCCCCTCTTCCCGAACTCTCTCTCTCCCCGCACCTGGCCCCGTCTGGCTCTGTCCTCGCGACAATTATGGACGACCACTAAGGTCCCACTTTACCCTAACGTGGCCCTGTCCGTTCCCGTCACGTTCGTTAGTAACCATGGCCACGGGGAGATGTACTGTCCCGACATCACCCCGCACTGTCCTTACACAATGGAAGGGTTTTCTCCGGGCACTGCGGCTTTCAGGCTGTAGCATTGGGTAGAACGTTCGGGTTTGCACAATCCAGAGGTCGCCCGTTCGATTCGATCTTCCGGCGCGGCAGTTAAGCAACGGGGCAATGTTCTTAAATCCCCCACCCCCCGCCTCTGTGTACCCAGCAGTATAAATGGCTGCGCAACAGTCGATTGTCAGCTCACGTAGAGTGGGGTAAAGTGTGGGTACGCTCACTTCTTCCGACACATCGGGCCAGCGTGGAAGATTAGGCCAAAATAGCCTTTTGAGAGGCTCTCTGGAGCTCCTTCTCCTGGGAGATTTTACCACCGGCGGTGCCGTGGGGGCGGAAATGCAGGGCTGTGCCTTTATCTGGTTTTCTTCCACACTCAAAAGAACTCCTTGAAAAAAGCTATCGGCTAAACATCTCACGATCTTTGAAACACACACGCACGCACACGCTCTCTTGCTCCACTCACTCAACCCTACCACCCTCCTCTTTCCACCAACCCCATCGCATCCACCCACCCCCAAGCCCCCCACCCCTGCTCTCCATCCAAGCCCCCCTTTAATCATAATTCGTTTTGGTTTCATTTAAATCCAAGTCTGCCAAAACCGGGCACGAGCTGTGTGTGTGTGTGTGGGGGGGGGGGTTAAATATTTTTTGCGATGTCTACGGAACACAAGTGGGTTTAATTTTGCTTCATTACGTGTTCTTTTATTTCGCTCAATGTGTTTGTTTTTAAAGTTTCGGGATCGTAACTTAGTAAACATTCGTCATTAGCGCAGCGGTGCGCTTACGTCGTATAAAGTGGAGAGGGGGTTATTGCTGCCGCCTCCCGAGTTAGAGGGATTAGGTCAGAGGAGTCGATGCGATAGATGGAGATAAAGGCGCAGCCCTCCAACGCCCTGCTTACTCCACTGCTGGTGGAACAACCTCCATAACGATCTCCAGAGAGCCGCTCCACAGGGTATCGGTGACCTGTACGTTCAATATTTGGGCTGAAATATGTTTGCAGCGGTCAGCGCACTGCGTTGCTGAGCCCGGCTTGCCGAGTTCGAATCCCGGCCATGGCTAAAATTAGTGTCCAGTACCAATGGGGTCCTGCCCTGAGTGGCGAATTGTCAGCCCCACGGTGTTGTGTCAGTGGCAAATGATATCTGATCACCGGTCCTGGGTCCCCTACCCCCATTGCCGTCACCAACCCGCGCTGACCAGAATGGTGAAGTATGGTCAAACCCCCCACGCCCTCCTCCGCAACCGACACAGCTTAGAGATCGCGTGTGAGTGACGCAAACGAAATGAGCTCCACGGTGTTGTTTCGTTCTTGGTTGTGTTGTGTGAGATTTCGATTTAAAGCTTTCGTGACTGCAGGGATTCATCTTCTTGGTTATTTCGGTAAAGTCACGTAGAAGGGAAGTAATAAAATAATAATTTTTATTATCTTTTATTTGTATTATTTTATTACTTCCCTTCTACGTGACTTTACCGAAAGAACCAAGAAGATGCGTTGTTGTTGTTGTTGAACATCGTATTGGGTAGGAGATTTACATTCGCCTTTTGTTCTGAGTGATCATCTCTCGTGCCCCTTTTGGTCTTGCGCCTGGAGATGCACCGCATGGCACGGCACGAGGTTGGTGGATCACTCACGATAAAGATTCGACACGACGACGATGATGATGATGATGACGTTGATCATGGCTGGACTTAATCCAGCAGTACAATACCCACCATGCAATATCCTATAAAGTCTGAGTCTCCGAGTCTCTTTGTGACACTATGCGTCTCTGTGTCTCTGTATGGCTCTATATATACATCTATGGATCTCTGTGTAACTCTCTTTTGTCAAGGCGCCCTTCCCCCCTTCCAACCCAGCTTAAATATACGCTCCAAGCGTGGTGGTGTTTCATTCAGACGCTGTCTCCCCGACAGACCTGGTCTTCACCTGAGGACGGCTGCTTGCGTTGTGGCCGAAACGTCGTGAGAATTATTTTATTATGTTTTATTTTTATTATTGTATTACTTCCCTTCTACGTGACTTTACCGAAAGAACCAAGAAGATGAATCCCTGCAGTCACGAAAGCTTTAAATCGAAATCTATTGATCTCTGTCACTCAACAGATCTCTATGTAACTCTATGCATTTCTATGTAACTATATCGATCTATATGCAGCTATATGGATCTCCATGTAACTCTATGGATCTCTATGCGTCCCTATGCAACTCAATGGATAACTGTGTAGATCCAGGCACCCCAATGTAACTCTATGGATCGTTACGTAACTCTTTGACCCTCAATGTATCTCTACGAGTCGCTATGTAACTCTATGAATCGCTGCGTAACTCGATGCGTTTCTATGTAACTCTATGTAACTGCAGTAACATAGCCTTCCTGTACTTTGCCCTCCTTTCGTGTTTGCTATTGCTTGTTGTTGAAACATTCTGACCCGCCACGACTGGACATTTGTGAAAAAAATACCATTCGTGACTCATCGGATTCCTCCAGTATAAATCAATATTCAGATTCTGAGTGCCACCGCTGTCCCTGTTTAATGGGGTCGTCGCAACTGAATGAAAGTCTGAGCCTGAGAATGATCAAAGCGAGGGGAGGGGGGTATGTGAATTATTTTGTAAAGTTATTAATTTGTTATATCGCTCAGCGCCACGTGAAGGAGCGTTTGGATGCGAGTGAGTGACCTTTATTGAACGAGGGGGTAAGAGATCGGTGGAGACCGCGAGTCTCTTGCGCAAGGGATGGATTCCGAAAAGTGCGGCCAAACGGCATCAATCGACTCCACATGTGTGAACAAAAGCAAGGGAGAGGAGGGAAAAAAAGACGACTTTTGAATGAGGAAGAAGAAGGAACAAATGTTCCAATACAACAAAGTACTTAATGATGATCAATAATATTTGTTTAAGTAATAATCAAATAAAACACAATGTGTGTGTGTATGCGCTTTCAATTGTGTACGAGCTGAACAACTAGATGTGGTTCACACGAACCCGAGGAATATTGCACCTCTGAATAAACGGTTTACAATGATCAGCTTTAGGATTACGTGCAGATGAATATTCAGGTAATTCACGCAAACAACGACACATTGACGGAGCAGCGGCAGCCAATGGAATGGGACGCGTTCGAGGGGAACGTCTACCGAGGAGATGGAGCGAGAGAAGCAGAATCACGATTTCTGTGTTTACACTGGGAGAAATCCGATGAGCTATGGCTTGGGAAGGTCTTCAATCCAGCCGTGGATTGGCGACAAGTCATAATGAGAGAGCTACATTAAACACAAACAAAATCTGAATTTGTATTTATACTTCAGGAGGAGGAATCCGATGAGCTGTAAAGCGCTTTTTCACAGATGTACAGTAGGAACGGATTAGAACGCTACAAAAATACAACGATAAAAACGAACATGATAGGAGCGCAAAGTATAGGAAAGATAAACAAATCACTGAAACTATAAACACAAATAAAACAAAACTTTTCGTTTTACTTGGTAGAGCTATTGGCTTCTTTTTCAGAGGCGACCTGGCCAAGGAATGAAAGCTCTACGAAGTGGGCTTGTCACGTGGACATTCACACCGGCCAGACGGCATCCCCCATGCATCTCCCTTCTCTCGTCTCCGCTTGTGGCGCAACCGTGAGTTCGTACCTGGTACCTGTGTGCGTGTGTGCGCGTGTGTGTGTGCGCGTGTGTGTGTGCGCGCGTGTGTGCGTGTGTGTGTGCGTGTGTGTGTGTGCGTGTGTGTGTGTGCATGTGCGCGTGTGTGTGTGGGGGGCGCGTGTGTGTGTGCGTGTGTGTGTATGCGTGTGTGTGCGCGTGTGTGCGCGTGTGTGTGTGCGTGTGTGCGTGTGTGCGTGTGTGTGTGCGCGTATGTGTGTGTGCGTGTGTGTGTGCGTGTGTGCGCGTGTGTGTGGGCGTGTGTGTGTGTATGCGTGTGTGTGCGCGTGTGTGCGCGTGTGTGTGTGCGTGTGTGCGTGTGTGCGTGTGTGTGTGCGCGTGTGTGTGTTCGTGTGTGCGCGTGTGTGTGTGTGCGTGTGTGTGGGCGTGTGTGTGTGTATGCGTGTGTGTGCGCGTGTGTGCGCGTGTGTGTGTGCGTGTGTGCGTGTGTGTGTGCGTGTGTGCGCGTGTGTGTGGGCGTGTGTGTGTGCGCGTGTGTGTGCGTGTGTGTGTGCGCGTGTGTGTGTGTGCGTGTGTGTGTGCGTGTGTGCGCGTGTGTGTGGGCGTGTGTGTGTGTATGCGTGTGTGTGCGCGTGTGTGCGCGTGTGTGTGTGCGTGTGTGCGTGTGTGTGTGCGTGTGTGCGCGTGTGTGTGGGCGTGTGTGTGTGTGTGTGCGTGTGTGCGCGTGTGTGCGCGTGTGTGTGTGTATGCGTGTGTGTGGGCGTGTGTGTGCACGCTGGCTTGGCATCGTGAAAGTTCCGCACGGACTGGGGAGGTTGTGCGGAGGGGGTGTCTTCCATGAGAGAGGTTGTCTCTAGACGCACCCTAAGATCGTGGACGGCGTGGATAAGGTTATGAAGATCTGGCCGCACCTCCGATTAGCACGGTTGACCTACGTACGGTGCGAAAAAAGTTCAACATACATACACAGCAAATGGGGCAGCGTAGCGGTGTGCTGCGAAACCTCGACGATCCGAGTTCGATTCCTGCTCACGGCTAACGAAAATATTGAAGCGGTCCTGGGCCTCGCCTAGGTCGACTCAGCCTCAAATGAGTACCTAGTTCGGTGAATAAAGATCGCATGATAACAATCATTAACCATTTATCATCATCACCATCACCACCATAATCTGTTGGGTGTCGTGGTAGAGCACTCGAGGATCACTCCGAGATGGAGCACACTGCGACGAGCGTGGCAGGTAGAGAAAGATGGTCCGTGCGCCAGGGACGTTGTTGCCACACATGGAGGAGACATCTAACAAACAAACAAAAACAGTTGACGAAAAAACAATCTTGCTTCTGGCCACCTCCTACAAAGGGATGCTCTACCCCGGAGCCGCATTCTTGAACGCGCCCTTCGGTGCGCGCCGTGAAAGTCGAGACAGGCAGAGAACTCCGCTTTAAATTCACCGCAGCTGTCGTGGCAGCAGATATCAGCAACCTCAGACGCGTACGACGCACACACAACAACAGCAGAGGCAGCGGCAGCAGCAGTGGCGGTGGCAGCAGCAGCAGCAACAACGACGACTACAAAAGCAACGATCAGATTAATATTTGTTTCAATCTAGATTTTAAGTCTTCGTGACTGCAGGGACCCATACTATTTTATTGTTTCGGCAAAGTCACGTGGGTATAAAATAAAATAAATTAAATCACGACGTTTCGGGCGCAACACAAGCGTCCGTCATCAGGTGGGAACAACCACGGCAAGAAACTATTGCTGAAGTGGGCAAAAGGGGGCTGCGATTTAAATTATTTTATTTTATACCTACGTGACTTTACCGAAAGAACCAAAGAGTAATATTCGTTTCGTTCATTCAAGCCGGATAAGATTCCAGCTCTGAGACTTGAATACGTAGATATCGCTGTCACTGCCAGGCGACTTCTAGTGTACTCTTAGTTCTTTCACTTGAGGCAGCAAATCCGGCTGTGACGGTCCCACCTGATGACGGAGACTTGTGTTGCCTCCGAAACGTCGTCGTGATTTTATTCTTTTATTTTTATTAATTTTATTTCATTTTTTACCTACGTGACTTTACCGAAAGAACTAAGAGTATGAATCATTGCAGTCACGAAAGCTTCAAATCTAGAATTAGGCTTCTATTGTGTTATCGCGTATGACGGCGATGCGTTAAGAAGCGAATTGCCGAGGTCTGCTGCTGCTAGGCCACGACGAGAAAGCTTCATGAGACAGAGAGTAAGACACGTGACTCGCGTGGAGCAGGCAGGAGGGTGCATTGGCTCCCCCCCCCCTGATGGTCAAAGTTACGAGTTGGAGGGGAGGCCCTTGACAACAACAGTGTAAAGGAACAACAACAACAACAACACTTAACCAATGGTGTGGTTAAGGCAAGAGAGCCGAGGCGCGGGCGTGCGAGACAAATCAAATATCGGGGCCCCACTTGACCGAGAGCAGCAAGCCCCTGAGCTGCCAATGCAGTAACTCCTCCACTGGAGAGAGTTCGTGTAGATCTGCTGTTCCTCACCCATTGAAGAAGCGCAGACTCCGTGTGGTTTACTGTGTGGTCCGTCGTTTGTGCTGTACGACTACAATCCCACTGCTGGGTCGTGCCCTTGATGTGTCTCTATGTATCTCTACGTGTCTCTCTATGGACCTACTCTTGCTTGGTAAAGTCACGTAGAAGGGAAATAATAAAATAATAAAAATCAAACAATAAAATAATTCTCACGACGTCTGACGCTGTCTCCCCGACAGACCTGGTCTTCACCTGAGGACGGCTGCTTGCGTTGTGGCCGAAACGTCGTGAGAATTATTTAATTATGTTTTATTTTTATTATTTTATTATTTCCCTTCTACGTGACTTTACCGAAAGAACCAAGAAGATGAATCCCTGCAGTCACGAAAGCTATAAATCGAAATCTACTCTTACTTGTCTTTCAAGTATGTACATGTCTCTGAGTCTCTATTGGTCTCTCCGTGTCTCTGCGTCTATATGGGCCTCTATGTATACATATGTGTTTCTACACGTCTCTGTGAGTGTCCATGTATCTATGTGTGTCTCTATGAGTCGCTATGCGTCTCTACTGGTTTAGGATGTGGTCCATCGTTTTGGTTGCACGGCCACGATCGCACCGCCTGTGGCTCCTCTTTCCGTTTCTATTCGTGAATTCGATTTGCCGGCAGCAGTGGATAGAGCACTGCGCTACGAACCCGGAAACCCGAGTTTGATTCCTGCTCATGGCCAACATTAGCAACGAATGATTGCACCGGACCTGGGCCTCCTCTCGGTCAACTCAGCCTCAAATGAGTACCCAGTGCGGCGTGTGTGAATGTGCCCTTGCCACCCATGATCTGCTGGATGCAATTGTGAACAGCAGCCATATCAGACATTAGTCGATCTAATCGGCATAATTGTCGGTTCACTGCAGCTCAATGCCTCGGTTCTTACAAGGGGCCGTCCATAAATGACATCACGCGATTTTGGACGATTTTTTACCCCCCCCCCCCCTTCGTCACACGGCGTCACAAAAAGTCAGACCCCCCCCCCCTTAAATATGACGTCACAAAGCTCTGCCCCACCCCCCCCCCCAAAAAAAAAACATGCTTCATATCGCTTTAAACTATTGTCATTGTAGTGCGTATTTAATGTGACGCTGCACTGATGTTGTAGTAGAAAACATGTATTTAAAAAGTATATTTAATTAAGTAGAACGTGTTGTCTATATTTATTTAAAGTTGCGCACATTTCTCACCCCCCCCCCCCCATCGTCACACATCGTCACAAATGTCTGACCACCCCCCCCCAGGTGCGTGACGTCATTTATGGACGGCCCCCAAGGCGTGTGTTGAAGCTCGGATATGTCCGCGTGTGTGCTCGGCGATTAGATGCCCTGAAGACTCCGAATCGGTGATTTCGCCGACAATGTGTTCATCAGAGAGGCAGTTCAATATTCTGACAGCAGAGTGGAGAATTAGGGACATTCTGTCCAGGGAGCATGTTCTGGCAACTTGGGGAGGGGGGGGGGGCTAGGCCGTGGCTTGGCAGGGTTGTGCTTAATCGGGTGGCGCGGCGTCTTTGATATGGCGGTGGAAGCGTGGCCTGAAGGTTTGGGAGGGAGGGGAGGCAGTGGTTGGTGTTCATTCCGTACAGAGGCTGTGACGACAGCAGCAACTTGTCGCCGGTGATGGCTACAAAGAGGATCTCGGGCCATGTCTTTGCGTGGCTCGTTTCATATTTGGCAAGCGAATACGAATGCGGACGGCGCGCCTGAGCGCTGAATCGACAGGCACCTCGCGCGCACGTGCTCGCGTCAGAGCAGGCGGTGGTGGGTGCAGCTTTGGAGTGTGCAGGGGGGGTGCTACTCTGCGCAGGGACCGGCGGATGGGCTACGAAGAGGGGGTGGATCGGACGGAGGGGGGAGGCAGTTGTGTTCCTCACACAAGGGCCCGTGCCTGGGGGTGTCGCTCGAGATGTATAGGAGGCGTTTGAGGTTCGACGCTTTTGTACCACGGCATTCTCAGCCTCTTACGCGCTCTGTCTCAGCGCCACAACGTGAAGCACGCGCGTGTCGTCGACATGTCGTAGAGACATTTATAGGCGCGCGTAAATATACTCAACAAAAAAATGTAAAAAAAATATGTATTCGAGACCCAACAAGGATCGTGATATTTCATATCCACAATTGTGCGTGACGCGTTGTCAGGGCTTCCCATTGTTGATGTTTTGTTTGTAGTGATCCAACTCGCTCACTCACTCACCCGCCCATCCACTCACTCAATGTCCCATTGACTCAATCACTCACCCACCTATCCACTACAGCAGTCGCTCGCTCGCTGACGCAGTCACACACGTCTCGATCCACCCACACGCTATGTCACTCATCTGCTCACTCACCCACTCTTACTTTTACTCACCCACTCTCTGCTCACTCACTTGCAATTGCAGGTAACATCACGATGATGAAGATAACAATGTATAATTATGACGCTTCGCGTGAAAACAATAATAATGTTTCTGATGATGATGATGATAATGATGCTGATGATGTATAATTATGACGCTTCTCATGAAGACAATAATGATGATGATGATAATGATGCTGATGATCTGTCATGATGACGCTTTTCATAGGGACCATAACGACGATGATGCCGATCATAAAAATGCTCGCATCCATTCAGAATATTTATACCGGAGGAATCCGATGAGCAATGAAGCTATTTCTTTGTTTTAATTCACAGATGCCCAGCAGATTGTTTGCGGGCGTTTCCCACCGAATGCGATGTGAAAAATCACAGACAAGTCACGGGGCACGTTCCGTGCGCAATTTCCGAAATCGCGTCTTTGGCGAATTCTTCTTGAAGCTGCGTGGAGTGCAGAGGACACCCCCCCTGGGACAGGGGGTGGGAGGGAGGGCGGGGGTCATCGTGCATTGCATCGATCTCTCGCGGTGCACCGCGATTCCGGGCGACAATAAAATAAAAACCCCATCGCTGTCACAACAACCGCGCGCGGCTTTGGCTCACTGAATTGGGGGGAGGGGATAGGAAGAAAACACAGTGCGTTTCTAAGAAATAAAAGAGTGGTGGGTGTGTGTGGTCTTTAATAAATGCTCTCGTCCAAATAAGTTTGGACGAGAGCATTGTAAAACGGGGGCTTCCATCATCAATCGCAAACACGTGCGGAATTTGGTGCCGTCGTTTATTTCACTTGGGATTTGTGGTTTTCTCTTGGGGGGAGGGGGAGGAGGCAATGGAGGGGGGGGCAATGGTAGGGGTAGGGGGTGGGGGAGCTAGTGGGGTTGGGTCGTTTTATTGTTTTTATTTCTTGCCAATTATCAAAACAAATGTGGGCGGTGTTTGCTTGCACCCTGGCAACGTGCGAGAGGGCGGTGGTCGTGTTGAGAGCCACGAGTCTGTGGGGGGGTGGGGGGCACGCGGCTAAAGACGACGGCGGTAACAGCGCGCGCGCCCCCCACTTCTCACGGTGCCGGGGTCACGTGGCGGCGAACGTGAGCACTGCCACGTGGACACAACACGCCGTGCTGTCGCCAACGCTAAAGTTATTTACGACAACAGCAGCAGCAGCAATCCCCGTCCCCCCCTCTTGCATTAAAGAACGACGTGGTGCTGCGCGGTACAGAGCGAGCATCAGCCCAAACGTTCCCATGCCTACCTCGCTTTACTTGATTAGAACTCAACGTGAACATACTCAGGATGTAGCGAGTGATGATCCAGCACTCACTGATTCACTCCAGCCACTCGCTCACTCACCGTCGCTTCCTCATCACTCCGGTATCGCTACTACCACGGTGGCTGTTTTACCCATCAACTTTGCTCTTTTATGTGGAGGGCTTCGTCTCTACCAAAGTGTTTCATCTCATCCACACTGTTTGTGTGTGTGTGTGTTCAACCACACACTGTGTGTGTGTTCAACCACACACAACTACACTGTGTGTGTTTTCAACCACACACACAGTGCGTGTGTGTGTTCAATCACACTGTGTGCGTGTGTTCACCACAGCGCAGGCCACAAACACGTTGCTTTTCCTGCTTCTTCCATCGCACTCCTCCGTTTTGGACATTCCTCCCATCGTCTGTTATCCTATAGGGCCTCCCATGGACTTGTGCCTCTATACATTGACTAAGTATAATATCTATGTAAAGTGTCTATTGCACCTTCACTCGTGCGGGTAGTTTATCGCCAACGAACATTCAGAGCCCACGCACAGACACGTCAAAAACATCGTCGCCTATTTATGAGACGCGGTGGAAATTCGACATTCTTGTTGCACGGGTGACTCACCACTCCATCGCACAACCACAGCAGGATTGACTCCGTAAATGTTACTCTATCGCCATATCCTGGCCACTTCACTGTCCCCCAAACCTGCAATACCTGCTATTCCACCCACGAGGTCGTCTCCATTTCAAGCACGGTAGTAACCAGCCTGGGAATCTGCTTAGCTTCGGAGATCTGACGAAAAACAACTCGACAATTTTGCCAATAACCACCGTGGTTTGACCATACTTCACCGCAACTGGGCTAGCGCGGTTTCGTGAAAGGGGAAGAGTTCACCAGGAATAGAACTTGAGGTTTGTTGCACCAGTGTGCCGTGCCACCGCTCCCCATACAGACAGTGAGGCCCACTCATTTATACACACACACAGACGAAGATCTCCCCGTATGGACTTCACAGACAGTTTTAGCAAGTGCTGCTAGGGAGCACCTATGAAGGCCGGGACGGATGGGTGGCTCGAACCACGCCCCACCCGCCTTTGTCTCCCCAGTGGTGATGTGTCCACAATCATTTAAGACTGAATGAACCTGCCCAGGACCGGTTCATATTTTCGTCACCGATGTTGGCCGTGAGCGGGAATCGAACTCGGATCACCGGTGTCGTAGCGCAGCGTGCTAACCACAGCGCCACCGATCCCCACAGACTGTAGGGGCAAGTGCTGTTCGCGAGGACCTATGAAGGCCGGAACGGTAAACGAGGGGGTGAGTGGCCAGCATCACGCCCAACCGCCTTTGTCTCCCCAGTGGCGATGTTTACACACCGCAGCAGGTACTCATTTGAGGCTGAGTCGACCTAGGGGAGGCCCAGGACCGATTCAGATACACACACAATATCACATACACATAGATTTGAGTGCAGCCTGGTGAGTGTAAAGCCAGGGTGGGTGAGTGATCGGACTGCTGGTAAATTGGCCGGTGGCCAAGCGGGGGGTATTACACACACACACAACTGCCCGGGTGAAATAAGTCAGACATAAAACAAAACAATCAATAATATTTGTTTTTTTCACCCCCACCTCTGTTTGTTTTTATTATTGGCGCGCCACGTGTGCGCGTGCGCGTACGCGTGCGTATGTGTGATTTTTGTAATATTATTGTTATTTTAGCGACATGACCACACGTCTGCTAACACTCTGCCCTTCTATTCCCCACCCTCTCCACGCCCTCCCCCAAGTCCCTCTTAAGGGCTCCCCACCCAACCCCCCCCCCACCACCCCTTGAGCCCCCCCCCCCCCTCTGCTCTGCACCCACCCAAACCGGCATCTCACTTACTTGTAGTTAATCAACATCACAATTCATTTGCGAGCAAGAACACCGGCGCTAGCCACGCCGGCCAGACGCGCTCACTGCCGTGGCGCGCTCACGGCTTCTAACCCTGCATGCGCTGCGGTGGCCAGACACAACCGCGAGGCGTTCTGCCTTTCACGCTATTCGCTGTCGCCTTTTTATATTCATCTCACCACCGTCGTGAGCAGCAGCAGCACTAACAGCAGCAGCCTTGATCAATTCACTGCTGGATGAAGCCCTACCCCAAGTGCTTGCTTGGCACGGTGGGTCGAATCAGTAGCTTTGCGTGGCTGGCATGGGCCCTGGTTGCTGTCCAGTTCCCACCGTCCCCTTCTTGATCGTAGAGCGATGCCGTTGGGCCCCTTTGTCCCGTTGTGCAATTGCACTGCCTGCACACTCATTAGCTGCATTGCTGGCTGCGAGATCAGTCGATGTTCGTGTGTGGTTGTCATTCCATCTCGAGACAGATGGGGTTTCATTGTCGGCATCACTGGGTTGATAACGGATTATAAATATTCATCGCGATGACGACGACGGTGATGGCAATGATGGTTTATGATCATGACCACTGCCCGGGTGAAATATCTCCAAATCATTGTCATCATTACCATCATCATTGACGAGCATGATGATTTTACGCACACGGCATAACGGCAGATGATAACTATTATAACGGCCATGTATGATGACGACGATAAAAAGGATGATATTAGATACGCAGCATATACAACCAATGGATTTGAAAGACATTTTTTCTTATTGTGTAATGACAGTGGATAATCATGGTCATGATGCACACTCGCAATGTACCATTCGACCTCACCAGTGATGATGGTGATCATACCGATGATGATGATGGTGATCATACCGATAATGATGATGGTGATCATACCTATAATGATGATGGTCATCATACCGATGATGATGATAATCATACAAATGATGATTGTGATCATACCGATGATGATGATGATGATGATGATGGTCATCATACATACCGACGGTCGGTCCGATCGTGAGCACTCACGCAATAACTAATTTTAGTCGAGGGGGGAAGAAGAAAAAAAACGGGTCGCATGAGGATTGATTAAACAAAAAAACAATCATCTACCTGTGTGTATATCACCTTGAACAATTGACCAGTCGACTGAGCACATACCGATCACATTACTACCCTCCTATGCGCACACACGCTGACGCACAGACTCGGCGCGCACACCCTCCCCCCACCCCCCGCTCACATTGATTGTAAAAAAAAGTAAAGAGTCTTTAAAAAAATCTCGCCAAAAAAAACGCCGAGTTGTCAAACAAGCGCAAGTCACCTTAAATCGACGAACATTGTTTGTGAGTTTTTGGCAGAGTAAATCAATTACGGTGTTAGATTAACAATTCTGCAACATTGCCCCTACTCGAGGTGCGCGGCTAATGCGATTTAAAGGTCAATAAAAGTTTAGAGAGGCGAGTTGCCCGCCCTGCTACCTATTAAGCCGAACAAAAAAAAAAGTCACCTTATACTCCCCGAAGCTTGGGCCTGGCAAATTAGCCCAAACAAAAGCCCCAGAAATTATGACCCGTCATTATAAATCAGGCCTCCTCGCCACAAGCCCCCACAGTGGGAGTGGGTGTATGGGTCTACCTTTTTTTTTAAACCAGAACAGAAAAAAACCCCAAGACATTGAAATTGCACCCTTCAATGCACGCGCACCCAACCCACCCACCCACACTGCGCGTGCTGAGGTCCGTAGGGGCGGGGGAAGGTGGGGGTCGGGTGGCACCTCCGATTAGCACGGTTGGCTACGTACGGTGCATAAGAAGTTCAACACACACGGAATAATTGTTCTGGGGTTTTGCGTGGCGCAATGGGGATGCGGCCGTGGTGTAAAATGCTTAGCACCGTTGCGATTGCAATACAGATTCGATTCGATCGCCCGGCACGGCAGTTGTGAGTTATTTTTTTATTTAATCTGCCATCCCCACCCGCGCCGATGCCTCTGTTCAGCCAGCAAGCTGTGTAGCCGCGTTGTGGGGTCAAGTGTGGGTATTCCCATCTCATCCAAGGCACTCTGGCCAGTGTAGGAGAGTAGGCCAAAGTACACTCTGGAGTGCCTAGGAATCTCGACAGGACCCGGAGCTCTCTAGAGCTCCCTCGAGTTGGAGGCACTTCTGCCAGAAGTGGCGTGGGAAAGCAATTGCAGGGCTGCACCTTTACCTTCCACCTTTGTCAGGCAAGTGGGCAGATTCAAAAGAGACGCTGTGAATTTGATTGAAGAAAAACTGCCCCCCCCCCCTCCGTTTGCATGTCCCCTGCCCCCCGCAGCTTCCTCACCCACACCATGCATCTCGCCAAGGCCATTCACTGAAACCGGGTTATTCACTGAGACCGGGTTATTCACTGAGACGAATTATTTTCTGAGACGGGGTTATTCACTGAGACGGATTATTCTCTGAGACGGGGATATTCTCTGAGACGGGGTTATTTACTAAGACCGGGTATTCTCTGAGACCGGGTTATTCACTGAGACCGGGTTATTCACTGAGACGGAGTATTCTCTGAGACGGGGTTATTCTCTGAGACGAATTGTTCTCTGAGACGGGGTTATTTACTGAAACCGGGTTATTCTCTGAGACCGGGTTATTCACTGAGACGGGGTTATTCTCTGAGACCGGGTTATTTACTGAGACTGGGTTATTCCGGGTTATGTGGGTGCTGCGGTGGCGAAATGTTAACTCCCTTGTTTAGTATGCAGGAGGTCGTGGATGCGATCCCGACCTCGATGCCTGAATATCTGGAGTTTGCATGTTCTCCCCACGGCCACGTGGATTTTTCTACGGGTCCTCCGGTTTTTCACTTCACATTTTGACACATCCATTTCATGTATTTGGTGGCTGTACATTTCCATATGATAAGCCACCTTGTTGAGCTAAGTGTGTGGCCAGGTCGCTTCTGAAACAGAGCTATATAGCTCAGTGGGCTTTACCTGATTACAATTTGTTTTTACCTAGTTTAAAATTCACTGAGACCGCATTATTTACGACACCGGGCATTCACCTCCGAGACACATATTCCTGCTGCCATCAAACGCAAGAAAACGTGGGTGGAATTTGCTCGTAAACTTTTGGGGGTATTTTTTGTTACTTCCCTTGTGGGGGCAGCAGCGGGGGAAACATTTTTTTTGGGAGGCCAAAAATCTTCCGCGGGATTTTCGTCGACACGTTGTGCCCACGCTCGTGCCAAGCGGCCGGCGGCAGCTGAATTGAAATAAAAATAAAACCCCACCACCACTACTACCACCACTACCACCACTACTACCACTACCACCACCACCACTACCACCACTACCACTACTACCACCACTACCACCACTACTACCACTACCACCACCACTACCACCACTACTACCACTACCACCACCACCACTACCACCACTACCACTACTACCACTACTACCACCACCACCACTACTACCACCACCACCACTACCACCACTACCACTACTACCACCACTAGCACCACTACTACCACTACCACAACTACCACCACTAGCACCGCTACCACCACTACTACCACTACCACAACTAGCACCACTACCACCACTACCACTACTACCACTGCTACCACCACTACCACCACTACTACCACTCCTACCACTACTACCACTACAACCACCACTACCACCACTACCACCACTACCACTACTACCACTACTACCACTACTACCACCACTACCACTACCACCACCACTACCACCACTACCACTACTACCACCACTACCACCACCACCACTACTACCACTACCACCACTACCACCACTACCACCACCACCACTACTACCACTACACCCACCACCACTACCACTACTACCACTACTACCACCACTACCACCACTACCACCACCACCACTACCACCACCACTACTACCACCACTACCACCACTACCACCACCACCACTACCACCATCACCACTACTACCACTACTACCACTACTACCACCACTACCACTACCACCACTACCACCACCACCACTACCACCACCACCACCACTACCACCACCACCACTACTACTACCACTACCACCACCACCACCACCACTACCACCACCACCACTACTACCACCATTACCACCACTACCACCACCACTACCACCACTGCCACCACGCAAAACAAAAGCCACGAGGACAAATCCTCGAGCGTCATTCTGCGCAAAGCGCTGTTAGGAGGGCCACTCGATCTTCGACTGTAACCATTACACCTTCCATCAACATCGGCGTCGGCATACCAGACACCCGCCCACCTGTGTGTACCACTGGCTCGACAGAAAGAGCGCCGGGCTTGTGTTATTATTATATATAATGTGTGTGCGTGCGCGTGCATGTGTGTGTGTGGGGAGCGGTAGTGTAGCGGTTAGGCCTTCATAGGTGCTCGCTAACAGCACTTGCCCCTACAGCCTGTTAAGGCTACACGGGGGATCTTTGTCTTCGTGTGTTCGGCTTTTGTCGGGAGCACTAGCAGTGGTGGTCAACGCGCAGCGCCACGAACCTGGTGACCCCGAGTTCGATTCCCGCTAGACGGCGAAACACCAGAGATGATTATCTGAACCGGTTCTGGGACTCCCTCTCGGTCGACACGCCACTGGGGAGACAAAGGCGGCCGGCGCGTGGTGCTGGCCACACCATCGCCTCACGTGTGCCGTGCCGGCCTTCATTAGGTGCTCGCTAAACCGCACCTGCCCCAACAGTCTGTTCGAGGCTATACGGGGGACCTTTGTGTTCGGCTGAGTCGAGGCAGTCCACCCGATTTCCACGTTACCCCAAACGCGTTCATTCTTTGACGCTCGCTATTTACACCCACGCGCCAAACCTTTTCCAATCATCACAATCCATTGAAACTCAATCCCATCCAGGCTGGCTCGTGCTCATTAATATAAGTGCTTGGAACTGGATTTTTTTTCCTCTCTCTCTCTCCCTCTCTTTTTGGTCCCGAGTACAATGGCCTAATAGTTGTTGTGCCTCTCTCTTTTCTTTTTTCTGTGATGCAAGTTGAGCACCGTCGCAGACGCCGCTATTATGCGACTGTCTAAAAATGCACACACCCACACACAGCAGAATGTCACGCGTTGATCTTCGGCTTGAGTGACGAAATGCAATGTTTTGTTTTCGTTTTTTAAATGTTACCCTGCCTATACATTCGTATAGAACATTGGGAGAAAAAAAGAAAAGTCAGCGTTTTGATATTATCAGCAACATCTTTGGGCACGTAGGCACATTCACTCTACATCGTTTTATAACCGTAAACAACCGTAGCTGCGATGACCCGTAGTTAAGGCGCACACGTGGTCGTTAAACGAACAACAACGATAAACAAATACGGAATGAAAGACTGAAAAGTGCACATCAAGGCATTGGGGAGCTGGAGACGTGGGGTTTACATCGCGAGACACGGAGAGAAGAACGCGCGGATTAGACATCAGTGGGGCTTGGACAAGACGCTGTCGCCTCGACAGACCTGGTTTCACCTGAGGACGGCTGCTTGCGTTGTGGCCGAAACGTCGTGAGAATTATTTTATTATGTTTTATTTTATTACTTTCCTTCTACGTGACTTTACCGAAAGAACCAAGAAGATGAATCCCTGCAGTCACGAAAGCTTTAAATCAAAATTTAAGACGCGGTGGTTGGTGGACAAGGCGCGGTGGTTGATGTACAAGGCGCCGTGGTTGATGGACATCCGCCACGAGAAGATGGAGCGATGAAATCAGGTCGCTTGTGTAGGCGCTGTAGGTGGATTGGTACCTCGTGGAATCGCGAGGGATGGCGACGACTTTGGGGTCGAGGGGTGGGGGGAGGTGGGGGGAATGTGGGGGGGGGGGCTGTTCATCCAGCAGTGGATTGATCACGGCTGATGATGATGATTAGTTGAACTTCTTTTGTACCGTACGTAGCCAACCGTGCTAATCGGACGTGCGGGGGAAGGACAGCAAACTAAACACACGTAGGCTTTCGCGACTAATGACATTGTTCGTAGTAGTAGTAATAATAGTAGTATTCTTGGTTCTTTCGGTAAAGTCACGTAGAAGGGAAATAATAAAATAATAAAAATATAAACATTAAAATTCTCACGACGTTTCGACTGCAACACAAGCAATCATTGCAGTCGAAACGTCGTGATAATTTTATTGTTTTATATTTGTATTATTTTATTATTTCCCTTCTACGTGACTTTACCGAAAGAACCAAGAATATGAATCCCTGCAGTCACGAAAGCTTTAAATCAAAATAATAGTAGTGTTATTATTTATAAAATGTCTGTGTCAGGTGGAGGAGGGTGCACGGCACAACGTTTTACTTGCGTCCATTTGACCCTTAAGACCACCTGTGAATCGGGACGACTCGGTGGAGGCTCAAGTGCCACAGTTCCGCCTGTACGATGACCGCCACATCGCTCGCTCGAGTTCAAGACCGTTTCACAGTCGCGTTTCGTGACCTGGACGGGCCACCCGGAGCAAGGCGAGAGAAAAATACGTTTAAAAAATCATATCGACCCAGATCAAAGCAAATAAAATAATGTGTACACTATAATGAAAATGAGCCAACGCAATTTAAAACAAATTCCAGCGTGACACCACGTGTCCAGCCTCCATTAGTCTTAAAGATCAAAACACACACGTCTCCTCTTCTTGGTTCTTTCGGTAAAGTCACGTAGAATGGAAATAATAAAATAATAAAAATAAAACATAATAAAATAATTGTCACGACGTTTAAACAGGTCTGTCTGTCGTCTCGACAAGACCTGGTCTTCACCTGAGGACGGCTGCTTGCATTGTTCTTCACCTGAGGACGGATGCTTGCGTTGTGGCCGAAACGTCGTGAGAATTATTTTATTCTGTTTTATTTTTATTATTTTATTATTTCCCTTCTACGTGACTTTACCGAAAGAACCAAGAAGATGAATCCCTGCAGTCACGAAAGCTTTAAATCGAATTTAAACACGTCTCTTTTTAAACACTGGCGCACAAGAGGGTGGCCACAATCTGATGCAGGAGCGGATGTCTCTCCCTCTCTCGTTTTTGTTCCCTCTCATTTGTACGGATATTCTGTTCGCTCCGTGAACCTTAACTGGTGAGATTTGTATACGATTTGCCTGTACTTTGCATACAATGTAAATGTTCGAGCCGCAAGCCGCACCGCGTCATGCGTGCATCGCGTGAACTTGAGAATCGATTTTTTTTAATCGACGCGTCCCCTCCCCGCCGCCAAACTCTCGCTCTATGAATCTAGATGTGAAGCTTTCGTGACTGCAGGAATCCATACTCTTTGCTTCTTTCGGTAAAGTCACGTAGGTATAAAATAAAATAAATCACGACGTTTCGATTGCAACACAAGCAATCACCATAACCAGGTGGGAAAACCACAGCGAGAAAAACAATTATCGCTCTATGCTTCTGAAAAAGCTCTCTTGCCCGAAACGTCTGCCTATTATATATTTTCCTCTGACAGGGCAGAATGAACGATGCCAGTGGTGAATTTGTGTCAAAACAAAAGTCCAGTTGCAGCCCTGCAATGCCTTGCTCACGCCACTGCTGGCGGAAGGGCCTCCACGAGAGGGAGACCCAAGCGGGCCCTCCTCGAGTGGAATTCGGCCTGTTCTTCTCACGATGCTGTCCAGACGTTTCGGAAGAGGTTGCAAGTATCACAACATCACACTTCACTCCACCACACGCCACCTGCCCATCGACCAGGACTCGGCAAACAAAGTAACGAGAATATTTATTTTTTTGAATTCGACAACAACAACAACAAACAAATTTCGATTTAAAGCTTTCGAGACTGCAGGGATTCATCGTCTTGGTTCTTTCGGTAAAGTCACGTAGAATGGAAACAATAAAAAATTAAAAATTAAACATAATAAAATAATTCTCACGACATTTCGGCCACAACGCAAGCAGCCGTCATCAGGTGAAGACCAGGTTTGTCGGGGAGACAGCGTCTGCATTTACCGAACGAACCAAGAAGATGAACAACAAACAAATTCACAAGATTTTCAAGAGCCGCGATGCAATGTGAATACGAGACGGGGGTCCCTAACAAACAAGGTCACGAAGCGGTCCTTGAAGAGCCCCAGGTTGCCCATCACTGCCATAGGACTAACTAACTCGTGGCCCCGACAGAGGCGGCGACGGTAGGGGAGTGGGGCGGGGGGGTGAGAATAAATTGCCACGCCTGGAGATCGAATATGGAGGGGCGACCTCTGGATTGCAAGTTCAGTGTTCTACCCACGAGAGATCAGGGGCGAAGTGGGAGGGGACAGGCTTCTCCCGTGTGCTTGTTGCAGCCTTGCATTGTCGAGTCAACGCTAATTGCCGAGGGTTTTCTGCAACGCGTGCCGATAAATTAACGAGGCCCAAACCTCCCAGCAGGAAAGGTCTTGAAGGCTTCAGCGTCACGGGCATTAGTGGCGTAAATAATAACATCACCCTTAGCCTACCCCTCCCCTTCAATCTCTCCCCCACCTCCCCATCCACGGCCAACCTCAGCTACCCCACCACCACCCACCACCCACCACCACCACCCACCACTTCTATCCCTCGCCTCCCCTCACCCAGCCCAATCGAGGGGAGGCCACGGGGAAAGCCCACGCCTGCTTCCTCGATGTATTCGAAAACAAAGAATTCTTAAGTATAAATTGTTTCAATCGGATCGTTGCTGGAGCTGCTGACCCATGCACACACCCAGAGGGAGCCTGGGCAATGTGCATGCCGCAGACAGATCCCGTGAACCCAACCTGAGCAATAATCATCCGTCTTGTTTTTTTTTGCAGTCGAAATTCTCACTGATATAATCAATCATTGTCTCGACATTCTCTCTCAACGTAGGGATATGGCTGCTAAATGCTCTATGAGTGAGTGTGTGCGTATTGTGCGTATTGCGCGCGTGCGTGTGGAGTGCGGAGTGTAGCGGTTAGCGCGCTGCGCTACGAACCTCGCGACCCGAGTGTTCGATTCCCGCTCACGGCCAATACCAGTGACGATTATCTGAACCGGTCCTGGGCCTCCTCGAAGTCGACTCAACCTGAAATGAGTACCTGGTGCGACGCCACTGAGGAGACAAAGGCGGCCGCGCGTGGTGTTGGCCACCTACCCCCTCGTGTGCCGTGCTGGCCTTTATAGGTGCTCGCTAACAGCACTTGCGCCGACAGTCTGTTAAGGCTATACGGGGGTTCTTTGTCTTATCTTGGAGTGCAGTGGTAGTACTCTGGGCCACGAACCCGACGACCCGAGTTCGATCCCCCCACTCGCGGCCATCAAAACCAGTGGCTATTTATCTGAATTGATCCTGGACCCTCCCCTGGTCGACTCAGCCTCAAGTGAGTATCTAGTGCGGTGTGCAAACATCGCCCACTGGGTGGGGGTAAGAGGGGTTGGTCTGGGTGGGGAGGGGCTGGTCACCCCGTGGTGCCCTTATACAACTCAACGTTTAACCTACTCACGCCGGCTTGTGCCCGCCCTCACAGTCGGCCATATTTGCGGAATACACCACGCCGCCGTTGACCCTGGACATTGACCGAGCAACCCAACGTTCCTTCCAGCTCCCTCCGCAGGAAGGTGTTATTCCCAGTCCATTGCTGGATGAATGCCTCGTGTCGGACATGATACTGCTGGATCTCACCACATTGGTCAGTGCGGGTAGGTGAATGGGGGACGCTGAATCGGTCCAGTTATCATTCGCCAGTGATGTCAGCTGTGGCTGGAAATCTAACCCAGGTGTCTGGGTTGGTAGCACAATGCACTAACATACAAAACAAGTCCAAAATAATATTTAGGTCCATCAGCCTGTTAGCCTTTGGAATCAATGTTTTCTTCCAACATATTTTGAAAGTTGGCACATTCTGGAGGACAGGTTTTGACCTATCTGGTTTCTCATCAGCATGGTCAGGCCTATACCCCAAATCCCGACCGGTTGTCATAACTAACACAGCCAACACCACCACCACAACTACTACCAACGCAGAAAAAAAACGATACTACCCCAATACCACCACAACTAGCACAACGACAAACTATCACCACAACTAATATCCTTCTTCCCACGACCACAACCAACAACGCCACCACTACCATCAATGCCCGCCATCCGCCACTAAGTGACGGTAACGTCACCACAGGCGCCTGTGCCAGGCCAGATGCACTTTATACGGACCACTACAGCCACCACCACCACAGCTATCGCCCCAACAACAGCCCCACACGTTCGTGGCAGCCGAATGTTACGGCAGAAATGTAAAACTCGAGCCTACATTGCCGCTGACCATGCTGGGGTGTTCACAAGAACTGCCGTCACCAAATGCCGGGAAGGCACCGAAACCCGCGCGCTGCTCGCACAGCAGCAGAGAACTCCGCTTCGCTTAAACTCCGGCTCCGCATGGGTTCACACACCGGCCCGGGTTTAAGGTTACACACAGAGAGGGGGGGTGGGGGTGGCAGTGGGAGATTTGATGCTGGTGGTGTGGCTCTGTTTGATGGCTTTCAGAACTGGCTGTACGTCACTGTTCGCCCCCTTTCTCCCGTCGCCCCCCTCCCCTCCTTCCGCCGCTAAAGTCTTCCAGGACCCCCTTTACCCCACCGCCCCAAGTTCTCATTCTCGTCGTATGCTGAACTTCTTTCGCGCCGTACGTAGCCAACGGTGCTAATCGGAGGTGCGGCGGAAGGACAACAAACTAAACACAAAAATTTGTTTCCATTTGATGTAAACGTGCATAGCTCCAGTGACTTCCTGAAATCGGAAGGGGCGTTCCAGACGGCCGCAGAAGCGCATCTGAAAGCGCCGCACGATACGGTGACCGTCTTTGTTCGATGGTTAGCCAAACGCCGCCAAAAGGGGTGACAGTAGGTCGCGTGAAGGTTTTTATGCTCCTTGACGAGAGAATTATATAGTTGTGGCGGAATTGTGATGTTGACGAAAGTGAAAGTTGAAGGCAGGTCGTGTGGAGACCGAAAATCAACAATTGCTTACGCGGTAAGAATTGGAAATGAGATCGATGTTTGTAAAGTGAAATGGTGGTGGAGAGTTGGTGAGCTTGGTCAGGCTGCCCGGACGTCTTGTCGCTGAATCTTATCCGTGCTTGAGAAGGGTCCGCGGAAGCGGATATCGTAGAGCTCCTTCAGAAGTCCCTTGAAATGACCTTTGCTCGACAGAGTTGAGGGCAGAACTTTTTCACCGACTCCGACTCGTGAGAGCGCCGTATTGTTCATTACATTACAGTCAATCTGATATTTTAATTCTCAGAGCTGGAGTTTAGTAAAAAAAATAAGTGCAGAATGAAATGTTATGTGATGGGGTGTTTTTAAATCCTTTATATTAAGTTCGATTGCTTGCTTGCTTGCTTGCGTGCTTGCGTGCTTGCGTGCTTGCTTGCTTACAACCGTGCAAATCTTTCGGTCGTTGACATTTTCCACACAGACTCGTTGTGCGTGACAATTCATTTTCGTGAAATTTTTTTTCCAAATTTTACACTGTTTAGGGAAAATAAATTAAATATTTAATTACCAATTGTTTAATGCTGGCAGACAATCATCCGACCCATAGGTGGCAGCCATCTCAAGCCAGAGAACGAGAGGACTCTAGCCACCACGTATATAAAAGATTTAGAGTGAAACACTTTGTTTTTACGGGTTAATTTTTTATATAATGTGTGTGCCGTCTTTGGTGACCGGGCTGAGACCATCAACTGTCTGCACTTGAGAACCCGGTTTAATCACACGCGGCTGAAACCCGCGTTCGAACCCAGGATGTCGTCAGCGGTGCCACATCAGCGCTTTGATCTCACAGCCACCAGGTTCACCTGCGGGATTTCATCTCGACGATAAAACCCAACACGAGAGATTTCATTCCAGTCGTGACCGCCAAACCAAAACAAACCCAAAAAGAATCACCAATGGAGCATTTGGTATGAACCCTGACGCATGAGAAGACAATGAATACTGTCCATACTTCTTCGTTGTACGCAATCAATCCACTGCTGGATGAAGGCTTCCCAGAGTTGTTGCCATGTCACATGGCACTGCGATGTAGCCATCCACCGTTCGCTTGTGTCAACACTCCATCACCCCGGCGGACGTTCTCTTGGCCGCGTTCAGAATCAGAATCAGAGAGGGTTTTATTCGCCATGAAAGTTCGCACAGACAAGGAATTTACTTTGGCAGGAAGGTGCATACATTCAACATGTAGGAATCTTAAATCTTAAATAAGTGGTTTACAAGTCTAACTATACTAAAGGTACAAAATCTAACTAATACTAAAGTATGTAAAAATAGAATAAAATAAAATCTAAAATATACAATTGCTATAATATACAATATAAAATTACAAAAATGCAAATAGGGTTCCCCACACACTGTCTGCCATGCCACCGTTCGTCTCTACCTGGTCAGCCATCATTCCTTCCAAACCACGACGAGTCCTGCCCGAGCCCAATTACATTTGTCTTAACAGTCAAAATTAAATCTTCGTTGAGCTCGATGTTCCCCAATCCACGTGTTCCCCAATCCACGTGTTCCCCTCTCTCGCTCGCGTTCTCGCTCTCCGTCTCTCAGCGTAATCGCGAGCATTTTACTCGGTGCTAATGGATCTGATCGCTGTTGGCAGGTAACGACACTGGCACAATGCCCTCGTGATATGGAGCGTGACTGCGGCTCTTCGCAGGGGAGTGCACGTAGGAGCGACGTTGCTCGTTAACCCCCCGGCCGCCACCGCCGCCGAATGCGGCGACGCGGGTGTCGTGAAAATCATTCGGGGAATCGATCCCAATGGCGACAGACGCTTTACCCGTAATTAATTGCGAGTGCGGAAAAACCCTCCACTTTCGTACGCATTGCCCCGTGGCGAGGGATGAGCGAACGATCAGTTGCGATGACCGAACGCGCGTGGCCACAGGGATGGGTTTTGCCAGCCGCAGTTTAAAAGCTGAAACAGCCGCTGGCTCGTGACGTCGGCTGGCATGAGTCCTGGGGACGAGGAATGAATCCAAGGGCTTCCCGACACTCCAGTCTCTCGCCAGCACCCCCACCCAAACCAGGCGCCAATTTACTCTTCCCCACTCAAATGCAAATTAACTCGCTCCACGCTGTACTCGCTCTATGATTGTTAAACGCGTTGCACGTGACATGCTAAGCAACAAATGCTCGATGCAGTAATAGAGACCATTCAGATTGAGATCTGTGTGTGTGTGTACACACGCGTGTGCGCGCGCGCGTATACGTGCCACGTGACGCAGACAGCATTAATTGAATTGCCCTTCACGTGGGACGTGTTTACCAATAATCGGGCTCGTGCAGCGTGAAACGAGTTAATTTGAATGGCGTTTTGGAAACCCTCGATTTGTGTTTCGCACTTTCTAAGGGTGAATTGATGTTCATTCACTTTTATTGAACAAATTTGTCAACACAATCCAGGGCCCATTTGTCTCGCTCGACATTTTCCTGATCGCTGCTGAGCTGGCTTGCCATCGGGATGCATCGGCGTAAGGCACTACGACTAGAATACAAAGTACGTATATCCATAATAAGCCTATTTGATTGTATCCTATATGTACGTAATTACGCACATCACCATCATCACAGTACCAGTTGCTGGCTGCTATTTGTGATCAGTAACCGCAATATAATATTCACCATCAGCAGCAGCAGCAGCTGTGCTCTATTAACTCCTGGATTGTATACAATACAGTGTAAACAATGATAATAATAATAATGCCTATCACTTGCTCAGAAAAACCCTCGCTGAGTCTCGAGACTGTTTCGGGAGTGTCCTGCTCCATGCGATTGTTTTGGAAGGGTCAGTGAATGTCTGGCTTCACGTGGCAGAGACCTGAGGAAACCCCACCACACATTCCAAGGGCGAAACACTGAAAGCGCTGCACAGATCGCTTCAAGAATCCATTGCTGTAATGCCATCTCTTGGTCACCTCTTGCATCCTAGAAGGTGGGACGCAAAAGGAGACGTAGAAGGGTCTCCTTGCTGTCTTTAAAATGTAAAATAAATCTAAAGGCACCCCCGCCACTACCACCCAATCTGGCTACACAGCGCACAGTGTCTGTGAAGGGTTATGGTGGTGGTGGTGGGGGAGTCGGGGCTATTGGGGTTAGTGGGGGGGAGGGAGACAGGAACCATGAACTACACCCAAACTCCACGTCCAATCTCTCTCCCATCCCCCAACTCCCCCATGCCCCCCCTCTCCCCTCTCCCTCCTTCGCTCCCTCCCTCTCCTTGTGCCACCCTGCCCGCCACCCCTGTCTCATAAATCTTCATCCCCGGATCAGCTGCCAACTCCACATCCCCACTGCCCCCCACCTCTCCAACACACAAATACAAAGATCCCCCGTGTAGGCTTAGCAGACTGTTGGGGCAAGTGTTGTTTGCGAGCACCTACGAAGGCCGGCACGGCACACGAGGGGGTGGGTGGCCAGCACCACGCCCGGCCGCCTTTGTCTCCCCAGTGACGATGTTTGCACACCGCACCAGGTAACTCATTTCAGGCTGAGTCGACTTAGGGGAGGCCCAGGACCGGTTCAGATAATCGTCACTGGTGTTGGCCGTGAAAGGGAATTGAAGCCGGGTCGCCGAGTTCGTAGCCAAACGTGCTAACCGCTACGCCACCGCTCCCCAACCCACAGCACACATACACACAAAGACCCCGTGTAACTGACGTGGACTGTTGGGGCGTGTGCTGTTAGCGAGCACCTATTAAGGCCGGTACAACACACGGAGGGGGCCGGGGGTGGTCTTGCACCATTGCCCCAGGCTCGGTCGCCCCCCCCCCCGCGCCCTCCCCCCTGTGCTGATGTTTTACGAATGGCACTAAGCGCTCGTTTAAGGCTGAGTTGACCTACAGGAGGCACAGGAGACGTTCAAAACATGTGTCCGATGTTTTCCGTGGCCCAGAATCAAGCACATGAGACAGAGCCCTAAGCCACCACCACCTCTGAAAGTCTGGGTTCGAGATGAAGTTCTATCAGCCCGTGATGAAACTGGGATCGCGAGTGTAGTCAGCTGATGGTCTTGCTACAGCAACGAATGATATAAGAAAATGGCATTATATAAAGACATGGATTTTCACTCAATTGACTTATTACAACTCCGAGAATTAAAATAGAGGGTTTCATCGGGATTCAATGTATTGCTTTGCAGGGCATGTGCACCACGTGCCGCTCGTCTGAATACAAACTCTGTTGAAGTTGCTCCAGGAGCATCTATCCGTGACGCAATCTTCGGGTGCGAATTGAACACTTGTGGTGATGGTGTACTGCTAGCATTGAGTGATCCAGTTAAAACAATTCTTCATCTCATAACGTGACACAAATGGCACAGCTGGGAAAACGACAAAAATAATGGACACAAATGTCCCGTGTGATGGGCGTTGCTTTACATCGGATATCACGAATGTTGGGGTAAAAAACACTGCTACCACAAACGTAAACCGGTTTGAGAGCTCGGGGAGACACAACCACGAATTCGTGCTGAGATTCTGGGATGAGGCTGGGGTTCGGGGATGAGGCTGGGGTTATGGATTGGGTTTTTATTAGGCCCGTGGCTTAACGTTGGGCCCTGTTGTAATTTATTAAATGCCCCCCACCCCCCCCACTCTATTTGTAGTGTTTTGGCCGCCTCTGGCCCGTGGGTCCTGGTGCAGTTCCACCGCCTGCACACTGAATCGCTACCTTGCTGTGTGAAGGTGGTTCTGACTACGGTTTGAGCATATGGTTTACATTAGAGATAGGATTGGGTCTGAGTTTAGGGTAAGGAATAGGGCTTCGGTTATGGTTTGGCATGGGGCTGGTGTTTGGGTCAGGAATAAGGCTGGGGTTATGGCTAGCGATGGAGTTCGGGACAAGATCAGGGCTATGGTTAGGGGTCGAGGTATATGGCTCGGAATATATCGGGGGTGAGGAATATGGTTAGGGATAGAGCGGTGCATAGGTCTCGGGGTACGGATGGAGTCGTGCGTATGACTCCATAACTGTACTCGGGAATACGGTTAGCGCTACCGATTGGCTACGGAGCTATTGTTCAGGGCAGCCGCGTCTTCGCATCAGAAGCCTCGGGGCCCGCAGCTGATAAATGAGTGCAGATGTCATGACGGAGGAGGAGGGGGAGAGAGGGAGTGAGCCTCCGAGGGGAGAGCGAAGTGGGCTTGACTGGGTCCCCCAACCCAGCAGGTGGACTGTGGAGGAGTTCTGGCAGATACGGGCTCCTAAATACATTCAAGAGCAACCACTGCGTAGGCCCTACCCACCCACCGCATTGGCATAGCCATCGAGTGCACAGGCCGTGCAACTGCACCATGCCCGCGAACCGAATGGGGCTACGAAGAGGGGGTCGGGGGGGGGTCAAATTGGACATGGCTCAGCGCCAACCACGTGACGCCGCTGGTCCACATTGCATCCATCTCCGGTAGTCATCCTCGCAGCGGCGTTTGGCTGCTAGCCATTGATGGCGCTTCTGCGGCCGTCTGGAACGCTCTTCCTTCCGATATTGGGAAGCCACCGGAGCTACGCGCTTCAAAAACCAACCACGTTGAAAACTGACTTTTTTCGAACTGATTTGCGTGTTTCGTTTGCTGTCCTTCCGCCGCACCTCCCATTATCACGGTTGGCTACGTACGGTGCGAAAGAAGTTCAACATACATACGTGTATACGTCCGTCTCGTCGCGGATACCTCCTCTTTCTAATGGGGGAGTACTCTGAGCTCTACCAACATCGAGAGGGCGAGTGGCAGGGCGAGTACTCGTGGCTAGTAGACTTATTTGTTCCGGTTTAGGATATGATTTATGGTTAGGATCAGTGGGGTGGCTCGCTCCTGAGGAAATTAAGCCCTGGTAATTGGGTTTATTAAGTTCTATGGATCACTCCCTGCTGATGTCAGCCGCGGCACAGGAATTGAACTCAAGTCGCCAGATTTCGTGACTAACTACTGCGCCACCACTCAGAGCCCACTGCCACATTAAACGTGATACATTATCGCAGGCGGAGCGGTGGCGCAGTGGTTAGCACACCGTGCGTTGAGCCCGAACACACAAGGGTTCGGGTTCGCATCCGCTCCAATCCGAGAAGCTCCTGCAGGGCTCCTCTCTCACCGATCCGCATTGACCAGCGTGGTGAAGTATGGCCAAATCACCACGACTGGCACGGCGGGGGGAGACCCTTCATCCAGCAGTGGATTGACAAAAGTGTTATCTAATGGCACCTTCTTTTGCTAGTGTAAAAAATTAAAATAGGTATTTACCCTTTCTGGCAGTTTCAAAGCCCCATGCATATATAGAATATTATCAGAGCATGTTTGTTGATATGTTTTGCCACATGTATGTGTGGTTAATGCAGACTTTAATGCCGTATAAAAGGTATATATTTGGTGTTTGCACAATTTAACATCTGTTGTATTGCCAGATAGAACATTACCTATTCTTAAAAGTCTGTTTTATTATCTATTTTATTTATTACACTTTAGTAAGCGTATATTGCCCCGAACATTCAACACAATCTATTTTACCGATCATTCTGTTCGTGCGAGTGGAAGCAATATTTCCAGGCGCCAAAAGCCAATTTCGACGTCTGCTGGCCAGGACGAGAGGGCTTCAGCCGGGAGAGTTCGTGCCGTTTTGCTGTTGCTCCCACGTGGGATGAGCACAGACTACAACGGTTTAGCCTACGGTCCATCGTTTCAATGTCATGGCCACAATCGCATGACCGTGACTTGTCATTAATACTGTATACCTATGTAGAGGAGTAAAATGGGGACGTGACGTCAGGTGTGCCGTTCAGTGCGATGACGTCACGTCTCCTAGGGTACTTAAGGGAGACCCCGTGACGTAAGCGGGGTCACTGTGGGAATGGGTAGAGTAAGCAGGGTGAAGAGGGAACCAGGGGTAGAAGGGATTGAATAGTGAGTCTGGGGAGAAGCCGGCGGTAGCCGTAGAGGTGCTTCTCTCTCCGCTCGGTGGAGTCGGCAGAGTCCCCGATCCGACACGAGAGAGAGAGAGACCGGAGCTAGCCGGCAGGGACCAGGACTCAGTGTAGCACCCCTAGCCCCTGGGAGTTGTGTACCCTGGTGTGTAATATTGTAACAGCTTTAATAAACCCTGGCGAAAGCCCTTAACTGACCTCCGTCTCCGAGTACGTCCGTGGGAGCTTCTCTACAACTGGTGTCAGAGTGTCTAGGCGTCTTTTTGTATCTCTAGGAGTCTCTGTGAATCTCTACGTGCCTCTGTGCGTCAACTACATGACCCATACGTTTTGGAGTTGCATCGTTACAATCGCACTGCAGCAATTTTTTCCCGTTCATCTAGACGTGGCCATCGACCACGATATCGGCCAGCGTCACCCCCTTGAACGAGGCACTCGTGAAAACCTCTGATCGTGCCGAATAAGTGGCGGCAGCCGAACTCCCCCGCGTGATTCCTTGCCTTGCAGCGCCACCTGTAGGGAAAGGCAGTGCGGGTGTCAACATCACCATCAACAGCAGCTCCCAAAGCAGCAGCAGCTGCAAGCAGCTGCAGTTATCGATCATCAGCAGTGATTCAACATCAGAATCATTCGTCATCCATATGCTGTGCGTGTAAATGTGACCATCATAATAAAACATTGTAATCATATTGAAACGTTGTATTTGGATAGTGCCTTGAGGTGGGACATCCCGATTGCAACGGTGTGGGAACACCTTAAGGCCTCGCGGTGTTTTTGGCGAATGTGTCGGAGTGCTTTGGTACGGAGAGCTTCCGTTTCAATCATTCCCCGCGCGTGGCTGCCCGCTGGGCGTGGGGACAGCTGACGTGGCCCCGTGTCCCTCCCGACACACGACGACTACTCGGCTATGTGCTGCACATGTGCTGGTGTCATACTTCACCCCCTACCCCAACCACGCCTTCGCCAGCCCCAATGATCTTCGATATAGAACACTCATCCACGCACGCCACCCCCTGGCCCCTGTTCATCATAAATCACCCAAATCGTCTTGTGTCAGATTCTAATAATAATAACAACACGATGCTTATATGATCCGAATGTGCGTGTGTCTGGGGAAGGGGATGGTGGGGGAGGGGAGCGGTGGCGCAGTGGTTAGCGCTACGAGTCCGGCGACCCGACTTCGATTCCTGCGCACGGCCAACACCGGTGACAATTGTCCAAACCGACCCTGGGCCTCTCCAAGGTCGACTCAGCCTTTGTGTTTTGTTGATGTGTCGTAGGGACAGGGCGTGTTCTGGTTAGCGCACTGCGCTATGGCACCCCGCAAAAACGGCAAACATCAGTGATGAATATAGAAACCGGTCATAGGCCCCTCCTAGATGCACTCAGCCGGGAGTGAGTGCAGAGCGCGAGGTGTAAGCATCAACAGTGCCGGATTAAGCTAAGTGCGGGGCCTGTAGCATATGTTATAACGGGGCCCTAAATAAAACATTAATATTAAAACACAAAAATGTTTACTCTCTTGTTTTTTAGGTAAAGTCACGTAGAAATAAAATAAATGAATAATAGCATACGACGTTTCGATTGCAACACAAGCAAACGTCATCAGGTGTGTCACGAAAGCTTCAAAACAAGTTTGAACCACCTCCACGGGGAGGATTTCCACACAACTCACGCTTAACTTCACATTGAGCAATCTTTGGAAGAACGTAATCAACCACGTAAAGTGTTGTGTTAGCTGACTCTCTGTGTTGCATTGTATTACATTTCTAAGTTTACTAGGCTTCATCTTCTTGGTTATTTCGGTAAAGTCACGTAGAATGGAAATAATAAAATAATAAATATGCTAAATTCCTCTTGATATGCAATTTCTTTTGTCAAGGCGCCCTTCCTACCTCCATCCCAGCTTAAATAGTCGCTCCAAGCCTGGAGTGTGTCATTCAGACTCTGTCTTCTCGACAGACCTGTTCTTCACCTGAGGACGGCTGCTTGCGTTGTGGCCGAAACGTCGCGAGAATTATTTTATAATGTTTTATTTTTATTTTTTTATTATTTCCATTCTACTTGACTTACCGAAAGAACCAAGAAGATGAATTCCTGCAGTCATGAAAGCTTTAAATCGAAATTTACTAGGCTTGTTTTCTCAAACTTCCAATTTCTCTCCCCCTGCCGCTCTCATTGACATGCTAATTTCTCTGCCCCCCCCCCCTCTCTATATACTGTAATGCCTCGTCAGAGTCCTTGTTTCTCTGTCTGTGTGTCTCTCTCTGCGTCTCTGTGTGTCTCTCTCTGCTTGTGCCTGTTTCTCCCCCGTGTCTCTCTCCGTGTCTGTTTGTCTCTCTCTCTTTATGTCTCTCTCCGAGCTTACATTCATTCTCATCTGATGACGGTTGCTTGTGTTGCAATCGAAACGTCGTATTCTATTATTTATTTTATTTCTACGTGACTTTACCCAAAGAACCAAAGAGTAATTCCTGCAGTCACGAAAGCTTCAACTCACGATTTTTTTACTTGCATAGTAAAGTAATTGTATTTTTTTCTTTTGCTATACAGCCAGATAATACGATAAATCGCTAACCTTGAACACCCAGCCGTTCATAAAAGTTGAAGGCAGTATAGTACTATAATAATAGAGCAAGTGCAGAATCACTGAACCGGAATTGGTAGCTTGAAAGCATTTAGCGCGGGGCACTTGAAAGTGCGGGGCCCGTAGCAAATGCAACGTTTACTACGAGGATAATCCGACACTGAGCATCAATTACTGGGGAGACAAAGGCGACGCAGACATGGTTCTGACCCCACTGCCGCCTCATTCGTCATGCACGCCTCATAATAGGGTGCTCGCGAACAGCACCCGCCACAGCATTCTGCACGAGTTTTACGGGTCGACCGTAGATTTTGTTTTGCGTGCGAAAAGGCCGTGCGTTCTTGTTACACAGCACGCGCATCCTCAGCAACATCAACAACACGTGGAGCCATTCTACTTGCTCGGCCCTTTGCCCAAGGTCTGCAAGTGCGGAGATAGAGGAACGCTCACTCCTTTGCCCGCCACGTGCGTTTCAGGGACTCACCTGCGGGTGATAACGAGAGCGAACGGCACGCACATTTCATGGCCCCCATCCATCAATTTATTTGTCTTGTCTGTGCATCCATTCATACTTCCATTAAAACGTTCAGTCATCCACCCATCCATCCATCCACCCACCCATCCATCCACCCATCCATCCATCCACCCATTCATCCACCCACCCATCCACCCATCCACCCATTCATCCGATCATAATTCACTCCGCTGCGACTGTGCAATTGTCCTGCGGAATTGCGACACGGAAATGGATCTGGCATCGGGTCCCCGTGCCAGGCAGATGCGTCGTGTGTCGGGCATGGCATGGCTCGTGACAGATGCAGCAGTAGTCGCGCACGCCAAGCGTGCTGCCTGCCACACGCGCAACACGCGCTACTGGCACGCCGGGAATACCGACGCATACCCCCACGCACAGACAGATTCCCCGTGTAGCCCACACTGCCTTTTGGGGCAAGTGCTCTTAGCAAGTATTGATGAAAGCAGGCACGGCAACCAAAGTGGATAGTGTGGTACTAGCATGCCCGGCCGCCCGGCTTTGTCACCCCTCGTGCTGATGTATTAAACATTAGCACCGTGGTCCTCATTTAAGGTTGAATCAATGTATGTGGGGGGGGGGGGGGGGGGCGCAGGACCGGTTCAGATATCACTTCACCACTGATGTCAGCCGCTGCTGGGAATCGAACCCAGGTCGCCAAGGTTCACAGCGAAGTGCGCCAACCACTCTCCCCGCTGCGCCCACTCAACGTTCTCGGATATTTATCAAATAATAATGATGATGATGATGCACGTTATTGCACTGCAGCAATGAGGTGTAAACAGTCCGGTATTTATTGCAGGATTACGTTCATGTTTAAAACAATTAATTAAACAAAACAAATCTCGCAAAACTATTGTCACGACTACATTTTTTTTAAAAACAAAGACCTTTTTATTAAACATGCTATTCTTATAAAACTATTTCATGTAAAACTGCTATAAATTTTTTACAAAATTAGTTTTTACTGTAAAACGAGATGCTTTCCGTCGCCTGCTTTACAAAGCTAAAAACCACAAAGCCACGCGATTCCCCCAAGTACTGAGTAAAGCGAGCGGCGTTAAAAAAATAAAAGCTCACCACGTACTACGCGCGCGTGTCATGCATGTTTACAATTCATGTAAAATACTAAAAAAGAGTTCACAATATTGACCTAAGCTTGCTTACACACGAAATACTATTTTTTGGTTTTCCTTCCATAGACACTGCTGAAACCCAGGCCACCCTCGTAAGACAGCAGGCCAGAGGTGCAGCCCCCTAACTCCTTGCTCACACTACTGCTCGCAGCTAGAGCCTCCACTGCGAGCGAGGTCTTTTTGGCTATTCACCCGCATTGGCAAGGTGGCGTCTTGGAAGTCGTGGAAGTACCCACAGTTTACCCCACCACACGCACCCCTACGAATTAACTAAATACAGTGTAGCAATTTCTACCGCTGGGTGAACAAAGGTGGAATGGGGTGGTGGATTTCAGAATCTCGCACCCTTGGCTCAACTGCCGAGCCGGGAGATAAAAATCCAACCTCTGGATTGCAAGTCCGGCACGCTGCTGGCCGTTAACACCGCTGTAGCAGCTTCGTTCTGTCTCAAGTTGGCCACCAAAGAGGTTTGCTCGCTGCGGCAAGCCACCAAACTCGGCTCAGAATCCAGCGATCCGATCCCACGGGCCCCCCATGGCTTCGCGAGATGAAATTGCACGCGGAAAGCGAAACCCGGTTCCCCGTTCGATTCACATTGCTCAGCAGCAGGGGAAGAGGTTGCCGGGGGGAAGGGGGAGGGTGGGGTGAGGGGCTACTTGCGAATGGGACCCGCCGAGTTTAACGCGTAGGCTTTCGCGACCAATATTCATTCGTAATAAAGTAGTTTTTTTTGGGGGGGGGGTTAGACCGCGTAAAGATAAATGTGTCGTTAACTCACCAATGACCACCGGTCCCGGTACCTGGTGGTCATCGGTTACACTACAGAGAAGGGACTGCACAGATCGCCCCACCCCCCCCCCCCCAACTTTCAAGCTCAAATGCTGCAGCTGTGGCTACAACTACTGGATGCTACTGGCTCGGTAGCGGGCGCGGCGTTGTGGCGACGCTGTGCATCGAAATATCCCGTCGCCGGAACGGTCAGCGACGGACTGCAAACGGCAGCAGCGACCGTCGCCCCTTAATGTGCGGAGCCTTGGCAGGACCCTCCTGAAAAAGAGTCTCAAGACTCAGCGAGGCTTTCCTGGGTGAAGTAACGTAGTAGTAGTAATAAGAATACAGACACTAACACAGTACAAACCTTTAGAAATAAACAGACTTAAATACCATTTTGGCCAAAATGTTTGTACCCAACTACCTACAGTGATGGAGACTGCTGCTCGGAACGAACTCGCGATCATCCAGGTTCCTGGCTGTGATCACTGCACGTGACAATAAGTCCACAATCTCACCGGTCACAGTTAACGGTATATATATTTACGTGTATATAACACCGTGATAAAAACCAGCGACAACAATAGACTTCGACTGAAGAATAAAAATAACAAGTCAGATAGGCAGGCACATATAAATAAATAGAACTTGCAGTTAATGCAAAACTGTGCCCTAACCCAGCTTCAGTCATGAATTAAGGGGGTGGTGACCCTGGACAACAGCTTGATAACCCACGTGGATATGTATTCTTATTTATTTAAGATAACCAGGCTGGATGGCTCAGCGGTGGAGCAAGCGGCTCACGATTGGAAGGTTCCCAGTTTAAATCCTGCTTGGGTGTTGACTCGGGCACATCATCTGTCCAGAGTCGATCAAATGAGTGCCACTTTGTGGGAAGTCAACATTGGTCATTCTATAAATACACAAAACTGCGTCGTAGGTACGTGGAATTTCCACCACTGGCACGGGGATGTAAACAAGAAGGTGAGCACCACTTCAATGCTTAGTCTGGCAGAAAGTCACTGACTTCTTTTGACTTACGGTACCCCATGCTAGTTTCGCTGGAAGACTAACCCAGTCCACCTCCTATGGTATCATCTCCACTCGCAGAAGGCTGCAGAATGAATTAGATTACGTGGGGTATCACATTGTCCCAGGACATACCTCGATTTGTCGCCAAGCTTTGTGCGTGGCCTGGAATCGAACTCGGGTCGCCAGGATCACAGGACGGTGGTCGAACCACTCCACGCCACGCTCTCTCTACCACACAACCCACGGGGGGGGGGGGGGGGTCTCTCCTCCCTCAGCATCACCGTCACCTAATATTCATACTGCGCCTCCCATGGGGCACATCTCGGGGTGCCCTGCCACAGGGGACCCCTGGTGACAGCTGACCCTGTGTGCAGCACACTGCCACTGCAGCAGCGGTCAGCAGGTGACCACTGGTGTGCCAGGTGGGTTGCGAGTCTCTTGTAAAAAATAAAAAAAGATTGCAAACGTCGCCCGTGACGCCGGTACACCGCGGCGTACCCTCTTGTCAAACGACGTCACGGAATCTTTCAACGTCCAACGTGAAGCTGCCGGCGCTTCGGGGCATTTACGCTCGATTGTACACCGCCAGCATTGACCGGTGTGGGGGGGGCGGATTGCGGCTGCCGGGCTCGAACCGCGAACATCTGCGACAAGCGGCTGCCGCTCGTCCGCGTCATCGCCCTCCCCGTGGCTCAGCCGCCGCTGCCGTCGTCGTCGTCGTACTCCTCGCACGTCGCAACTCGCCGTCGCGACAGACGATCTCGCAACGCCGATGCGTCGCCGGCCTCAGCAGACGGCGCCGGGAAGCGGCGGCCGTGTCGGGTCGTCCGCCCGGCCGCCGCCGCGCGCCGCTCGGCTGGCCCTCTCCCTCACGGAGGCGCGCCTCTTCTCCGACTCCGAGGGGCCACTCGACTGCATCTCCATCAGCTTCGTTATCAGGAACTGCTTGTCCTTGGCCTCCTGCGGTTTTCGTGAATCGCGCGCACGTGCGGGAAAGGCGGTGCGCAAAGGGGGAGGGAGAGGGTGGTTACGTGGGTGGCCGTTCGCGCGATTGTGCCAATCACTTCCATTGAGGTGGGCTCCAAAACCTTGAGAATTAGAATCAGAATATTTATTTATACCGGCTGCACGGTCATCTCATGGCTACCGCTGCGGCCCAGGGAGGAGGGGATGACAGCGTTCACAAATCTACCCGATCCGTCATCCCGTGCATCCAAAGCGCCACCACGTGGTAGTGTGAGAGAATTAGCCGGGCGGTGGTGGAGGTGGTGGCTATGCTGCTGCACGCAGCGAGGATTGCACAAATGTTGCGAAACTGCCTTCCTCGTGGGAGTCGAGTCGGTGCTATAGCCTCGCTAGGCCAGGAGATGGCGGTAGAGCAAAAATGTCAACTCCACCTGTTCCATAATACAGTTTTTTTGTGTTAGATCGCGTAAAGATATACAAGTGTCGTTAAACCAGCTACCACCCGACACAGTCAATTAGTAAGGTTTGTCACGTAAACGGAACATGCCAATTCGTCACTAGTACGGCACACCGGTGTGTTGGAGAGCAAAGCCACAACATTTACAATCTGAATACGACGTTTGGCCAGTAATTACAACTATCTTCATCAGGCAACAGCCAGATTTTTATATTTACGCGATCTAACCCAAAAAACCTGTATTATGGATGATATCGGTCACGAAAGCCCACGTGTAAACTCCACCTGTTCCGTCCGTATGTGATAGACCAGAGGTCGGGCACAACCTGCGACTCCAGGGCCGCACGCGGTTCTTCAAGGACTGCTTCGTGACGTTACGTATGAAGGACCGTCTCGTAGTCACATGCACTGCGGCTCTTGAAATATTGCATTTCTGACCGAATTCGGAAGAAGAAAATGTCTCTTCTTGCTATTTTGGTTGCTGATCCCTGGGCCAGACCCGTGGCTGGCTGGGACATACATCTGTGGATTTTCCCCTGGGTGCTCCTGCTTCCTCCCACATGTAAACACTCATTAGTTGCAGGATAACACCACCCTAATACACAGAGAACAGCAGAGCTTGGGCAACTGTTGCCGCCGGCCAAGGTCTGGTCGGAATGGAAGAGTAGCCCAGAAATCCCCTGGAGGGGGCCCTTCCGCCAGCAGTGGCGAGAGCAAGCAGATGCAGGGGTTGCGCCTTGACCTTCATGACACAAAGCAATGATGCCCTCGTTAACACTGACAGCGGGAGGTGGGTGGAAGCTGCGCACGGGCAACCGTCACTCACCATGGCCAGCTGTTCCCTCAGCTGGTGGATCACTCGCTTGTGCGCGCCCGCCAGCGCGATGAGGTAGAACAACACAAGGCTGCATGCGTCACAAACGAGCACACACACGCACATTGAACGGCATGCTTGCATGTACATACACACAAAGACAAAGATCCCCCATGCAGCCTACACACCCTGCTGGGGCAAGTGCTGTTCAGGAGAACCCATTAAAGGCTGGCATGGAGCACGAGGTGGGTGGTGTGGCCGACACCAAGCCCAACCGGTCACCTTTGTCTCTCCGAGTGTTGATGTTTACATACTTCGCTGGGTACTCATTTAAGGCTGAGTGGACCTTGGGGAGGCCCAGGACAGGTTCAGATATTTGTCACTGGTGTTGGCTGTGAGCGGGAATCAGACTTGAGTCGCCGGGTTCGTAGCGCAGTGAGGAACACGGTGATTGCCAACTCCAAATCGATCCGGGATGGGATTTGGAGCCGGTGTAGGAGGGATCTAAGTAACAGGAGGAATCGCTTGGGAGCGGGGGCGGGAGGGAGGGGTGAAGGGGGATGGCCTCACCAGATGAGGATGAAGAGGGGCACGGCGAACGCCTCCGAGCTGAGCACGTTGAGCAGCTTCTGCGCCGCGGGTGGCAGCGACCGCATGGATGCGGGCACCACGTCCCAGACGCGGACCGCCCCACGGAACGGCCCGCACGACTGCGACGGGGCCATGCTGCTCACGCACACGCGCACAAACACGCGTGCGCACACGCGCACACACACGCGCAGAGACAAAGATATTCCTTGAATAGCTTTAACGGATACACGCACATGTGTACACATGCACAAAGACCCCCTGTGTAGCTTTTATCAAAGACAAGCACCCTCAAACACACACACACACACAAAGGTCTTATGTTTATCCATTAACAGACATACATATACAAAGATCCCCCGTATAGCCTTAACAGACTGTACGGGCAAGTGCTGTTAGCGAGCACATATGAAGGCCGGAACAGTCCACGAGGGGGTAGGAAGCCAGCACCACGCCCGACCACCGCCTTTGTCTCCCCTGTGGTGATGTTTGCACATTGCACCAGGTACTCATTTGAGGCTGAGTCGACCTAGGGAAGGCCCAGGACCGGCTCAGATAATCGTCACTGGTGTTAGCCGTGAACGGCAATCGAACACGAGTTGCCAGGTTCATAGCGCAGCGCGCTAACCGCTACACTATTGCTCCCTATATATATACAAAGATAAGACAAAAATCCCCCGTATAGCCTTAACAGACTGTAGGGGCAAGTGCTGTTAGCGAGCACCTATGAAGGCCAGAACGGTACACGAGGGGGTGGGTGGCCAGCGCCACGCCCGACCGCCTTTGTCTCCCCAGTGGCTATGTTTACACACCGCACCAGGTACTCATTTAAGGCTGAGTCGACCTAGGGGAGGCCCAGGACCGGTTCAGATAATCGTCACTGGCGTTAGCCGTGAGCGGGAATCGAACCCGGGTCGCCAGATTCATAGCGCAGCGCGCTAACCGCTGCACTATCGCTCCCCTTATATATACACACGCACACACACATGCACTCCCACTCATACAAAGAGAAAGATCTCTAATATAACCATACAAACTGTTTGGGCAAGTTCTGTTAGCGAGCACCTCTGAAAGCCAATAGCACGAGGGGGGTGGTGTGGCTGGAACCACACTCGGCAGCCTTAGTTTCCCCAGTGCTGATGTTCACACACCGCATTCCAGGCACTCATTTGAGGCTGAGTCGACCTAGGCGAAGCCAAGGAGCAATTCAGATAACCGTCACTCGTGTTCGCCGTGAGCGGGAATCGAACTCGGGTTTCCGGGTTCGTAGTGCAGCATGCAAACTCCACCGCACACTTACAAACGCACACAAAGATCCTCTGTGTAACTACCGAGTGTGCGGGATAATCAACTCAACCGGCAGCCACAGGCCGAATGGGCCCATGCACTAGGACACGAAGAGGCGGGGAGAAAATTGGACAAAGTGGAGCCCCCCCCCCCCATTTCATCCCTGGCACCAGGGGCCACGCTAACCATGGTATGCCGCTGGTGTGCAGGCCCCCATCCAGCAGTGGATCGACATAACAGCCGTACCCTAAGACGTTTACGACAGCCACTTCTCGATTTAAAGCTTTCGTGACTGCAGGGATTCATCTTCTTGGTTCTTTCGGTAAAGTCACATAGAAGGAAAATAATAAAATAATAAGAATAAAACATAATAAAATAATTCTCACGACGTTTCGGCCACAACGCAAGCAGCCGTCCTTAGGACGGCTGTTTTATTTTTATTATTTTATTATTTCCCTTCTACGTGACTTTACCGAAAGAACCAAGAAGATGACAGCCACTTCCCCCCATCCCTTTAATAGACCCTTTCCCCCATCCCCCGGACGCGAAGTTTAGTGGAGCAGGTGGTGGTCGTCCCTGGATGACGATGGTCACCTGGCGACGCTGTAGCCGACGGGCACTGCCGCCAGCACCAGGCCCAAGAGCAGCACGAGCAGGAAGAAGAAGTTGGAGCTGGAGGCGCGGAACGGGCGCACAGAGGGGAGGCAGTTCTCAAAGAGACTCAGCTGCACACGGAGACACAGACACACGAGAAACGTGGCACGTGGAGACAGGGCAACACGGAGACACGGACACACGAAAGACACGGCACGTGGAGACAGGGCAACACGGAGACACGGACACACGAGATACATGGCACGTGGAGACGTGCAAAAATGAACACATGTAGACATGGGCACACGGACACACAGACACACGGAGACTCAGACACGTGGAGACAGGGCAACGTGGAGACAAGGCAACGTGGAGAGAGGGCAACATGGAGACACGGACGCACAGAAACATGGACACGCACACAGACACATGAACACACGAACACACGGACACACGGCATCATTGTTACCGTTGTGGACAAAGTTAGAGAAAAAGACGTTTGTCGACTCCGCGACTGTTTGAGACAGTGATAACGACGAGGAGTGAACGCAAACCACCGAGCATGTCGATACCTACGACTGCTGTGACCGTGACGAAACGACATCAACACAAATCGGGTCCGACATTGCAGGAGACTGCAGCGCACCAATGAAGATCAAACACGGCAATTGGCCAAATACATTATGTATATAAGATTACCGAGTACACTGATTAATGGTGGCGTGATGTTAACTACCTCGCCTGGTAAACATGAGGTTGTGGGTTTGATCCCGACCCTAACGCCGATATATTTGGAGTTTGCATGTTCTCCCTGTGGTCATGTGGATTTATCTCTGGGTCTTCCGGTTTTTCCCTACACCTTTAGAAACACGTGTTTAGGGTATTTGCCTGCTGTAAATTTGAACACATGATCAGCCACTTCGTGGGGCTATCATTTGTGGCCAAGTCACTTGCGAAAAAGAGCTGTGTAGATATTGGTGGGTGGGGGGGGATTGGGCACACATATCACCGCAACGTTTCACAACTCAAGAGTGCTTAGGCAACCAGACTAAGAGAGAGAGAGAGACTCTGCAAAATCCACAGACTCACACTCGACTTGAACTCACTCCAGCGGCTTCATCGACCAGACTCAGTGGCAGATCCAGGGAGAGATCTTTAACTCGGTGACTCTGACTTAATCAACGTTGCCTGGAATCAAGACCCTTCCCTACCAATTCTAGATTTGAAGCTTTCGTGACTGCAAGGATTCATACTCTTAGGTCTTTTCGGTAAAGTCACGTAGGTAAAAATAAATAATAATAAATAATAATAGAAATAATAATAGAAATAAAATAATAAATCACGACGTTTCGGAGGCAACACAAGTCTCCGTCATCAGGTGGGACCGTCACAGCTAAATTTACTGTCTCAAGTGAGGCGAAATTCCAAAAGACAAGCTCTTAAATACAAGTTAAGGGGGAGAAGGGGGGGCTTATCTGAATGTGGTAGCCAATGAATAGAACGTGTTGGTGGGGGTGGGCGGGGCTAAAAGAGAACAATAGGTGCACTTGGGGTTAAGTTCCATTCATTGGCTACCACATTAAGATAAGCCCCTCCCCCCCCTCCCCCTTAACTTTAAGCGCTTGTCTCTTGGAATTTTGCCTCACTTGATACAGTAAATCTGGCTGTGACGGTCCCACCTGATGACGGAGACTTGTGTTGCCTCCGAAACATCGTGATTTTTATTATTTTATTTCTATTATTATTTCTATTATTTTTATTATTTATTTTTACTTACCTTCCCTACCAAGTCACCCCCCCTCCCCCTGCCACCCCCCCCACCACCAGCCATCCCCCCCCGATCCCCGCCGAGCCACACACACACAGCACCGCCGCATGAACCGACCTTCTTCAGGTAGAAGAAGATGATGTACTTGATCATGGCGATGAGGGGGATGAGCGGGGAGAAAAAGGCACCGATCCAGCAAATGGTCTGTGAGTAGACGATGGAGAGCACGTTCTGCGGGATGGAGAACTCCTGCGTGCCCACCAGCTGGACGATCTTGAACGGGCAGTAGGTCACGATGATCCTGTAATGACCACAGCAACAACATCAACAAACACAAGCCGGGCGGTGCTGGCAGAGGCGCCAACGGCTCAATGGAGTAACGAGTGGAAATACCGTTGCCCAAATGAATATAGGGTCACAGAACTCGGGAAATTTTTGGCGCCGGTTCTGGCTGCGTTCCCACTCTTGGCTGTGCATTCCAGCGCCTCTAAATCCGAAGCAAAAGCCGTGTTTATTTGTTGCTTGTTTTAGTTTTCTTCACAAAAGGGGTGCTTCAGAGGCACGCCCGTGCGTGATCACGGACGGAACTCACTTGCGTGGGAACTCAATGAACAGGACCATGGCCACAAAGATGATGAAGTCGAAGATGGTCAGCTTGTACATCTCCTGGCCCACGCGGTTCTCCCAACACTGCGGCGCAAGCACACAGACAAAAAGATCCCCCCAAAACAGACTGTCGGCAAGTGATCTTGTGAGCACCCATTTCGCTTAGTAAGACTCGCGTGGTGGTGTGGGGTGGAGGGTGTTCACACGTGCTTGTGGTGGTGTGATGTGTTTACACACAGTAGTGTGGTGCCTTGGCACTTGGTGCGGATGGCGTGAGTATGTGCATGTGACGTATGTCACTGTGTGTACATGCATGTGTGTATGCACGTGTGGTACAGGAGGACGTGGAGCTGAGTGGACTTGCCGATGACTGGTACCAGCGGTGTCAAGATCGGCCTCAGTGGAGGAGGCTCGCGAAGGACGCTACTGGGCAGTTGGAGGCAGTTGCCCTCCAACAACAACGGAGGGCGGAGGAGCGACGCTCACAACAACGAGCGGAGCGCCGGGTGGCTAAAGCACAGCAAGTTGGTACAGTAGGGGGCACAGGTGGTGCATCAGCCAGTCATCTCGGACATCTCAGTCAGTCGACCCGTGGCACCTGGGCCTGCCCCGTGACCTCCTGTCAGCGGGCGTTCGACACTTCACATGGCCTCAAGGTGCACTTGGCCTGGCACAAGCGTCGTGGTGACGTCACCGCCACTTAGTGGCGAATGGCGGTTGTTGTTGTTGTTGTATGCACGTATATATGCATATATATCTATGTGTGCGTGCGCGTGTCTGTGGGTGTTCCTATGTGCGTGTTTATGCCAATATCTGAACCGGTCCTGGGCCTCACCGAGATCAACTCAGCCTTAAATGAGTACCTGGTATAATAAAAACATCAGCATTGGAGAGACAAAGGCAGCCAGACGTGGTGCTGGCCACCAACTCCCTAATGTGTCACGCTGGCCTTAATAGGTGGTCGCTAACAGCACTTGCTCCTCCAGTCTGTTACAGGCTATACGCAGGATCTTTTGTCTTTGTGTCTGTGCGTCCTGCATGGCCGCGTGCGCATATGGACAGTTTATATTTTGTGTTGATGCGTGCGTGTGCGTGCGTGTGTGTTTGCGCGCACATACGGGATATGTTTGTGTGCGTGTGTACGTGCGTATGTGTACGTGTGTGCGTGGGTATGTGTGTGTGCACGTACGAGGTGTGCTTTGTGTGCGCGTGCGCACGTGTGTGTGTGTTTGTGTGCACACGCACGGGGTATGTCTTGTGGTTGTATCCGCACGGCTCACACACGACTCCGTCGCAGCGCACGATCTGGATCCAGAGGGAGACGAGCAGCACTGCGATGCTGGCGAGTTTCAGGAACACCGTCCTGGAGCACAAAGACAACGATCCCCCAAAGAGCCTTCACACAAGTTTTGGAGCAAGTGCTGTTATTGAGCTCCTTTGAGGGCCGGCAAAGGTACACGAGGGGGTGGGTGGACAGCACCACGCACCGCCACCTTTGTCTCCCCAGTATTGGTGTTAACGCACTCCACACCGGGTACTCATTTAAGGCTGTGTCGAGCAAGGGGGGGGGGGCGATTCAGATAATCGTCACTGGTGTTGGCCGTGAGCGGGAATCAAACCCGAGCACATCGCACTAAACGCTATAACTACCACTCCCCATACACATACACAACAACTGCCTTTAACCACTAAGTGGTGGTGACATCACCACGGTGCTAGTGCCATGCTAGGTGCACTTTAAGGCCACGTGAAGTATGGAAGGTGCCGCTGGAAGGTCATGGAACAGACCTTGGTGCCATTCGTTGACTAAGACGACTGACAGATGCACCAACTGTGTTCCCGACTGTGCCAACTCTACGCTCGTTGTTGTGAGCGTCGCTCCTCTGCCCTCCGTTGTTGTCTTTTACGAGGCCTCCTCCAGAGGCCTATCTTGACACAAAGACAAAGATCCCCCATATAGCCTTAACAGACTGTAGGGGCAAGTGCTGTTAGCGAGCACCTATGAAGGCCGGAACGGCACACGAGGGGGTAGATGGCCAGCACCACGCCCTTTGTCTCCCTGGTGACGATGTTTACACACCGCACCGGGTACTCATTTGAGGCTGAGTCGACCTAGGGGAGGGCCTGGGACCGGTTCAGATAATCGTCACTGGTGTTGGCCGTGAGCGGGAATCGAACCCGTGTCTCCGGGTTCATAGCGCAGCGCGCTAACCGCTACACTACCGCTCCCCACACACACATGCGTACATGCACGGTCAACAATCTACATTGTGGTGCGGACCGGATGAGCAGGAGCTTGATCTCGAAGTCGGGCGTGTAGTCCTCGAACGTGATGATGACCTCAAAGAGCACGGGCATGAGGAAGTTGGCGGCTGTGATGACGATCGATGGCAGGTACTCGACGACGAGGCTCACGATGAACCGGCTCTTCTGTTCCGTTGCCGCCTGCATGACCCCGCGAACGACACACGAGGGGGTGGGGGTGTGTGCGCGGAGTGTCGTGGTTAGCGCGCTGCGCTACGAACCTGGCGACCCGGGTTCGATTTCCGCTCACGGTCAACATCAGTGACGATTATCTGAACCGGTCTTGGGCCTCCCCTAGGTCGACTCAGCCTCAAATGAATACCTGGTGTGATGTGCAAATATCACCATTAGGCGTGGTGCTGGCCACCCACCCAATTGTGTGCTGTCTCAGCCTTCGAAGGTGCTCGCTAAAAGCACTGTTCAGGCCAGGGGTCAGCAACTAAATATTTTGAGAGCCGCAATGCATGTGAATAGAAGACGGTCCTCAATGAATAACGTTAAACCATATTGTTTTCAATCCCCTATGTCAAGAGCAGCACATGCACAAATCATCGTTGGGCTTCTAAATGTTCACCGCCAATCGAAAATAATTAGGAGGGGTTTTTGTTGTTGTTGTAGTTGTTGGCAATGCATGTGGCTTCGGTGTGCCAAGTTGCCGACCCCTGTTTTAGGCTATGGGGGAGGGGGGGGAGGATCTTTGTCTTATGTACACAGCCTGGTGCTGCTAGCCCCAGCGGTGCCGGTGGCACACGTACATGCTGCATGAGCAGCGCCTGCGAGTCGATGGTGGCCACGTAGATGCTGTAGAAGGAGGCTGCCAGCAGGCCGAGAACAACCACGTTGAGAAGCACGCGCAGCGAGTAGATGCGCAGACGCTCCATCGCGCTGCGCCCGCGGATGTTGCTCCGGATCTTCTCCTCCTCCAGGTCGGCCTGGCAAACGGAGAAGCGTCGTCAAATCCGTCAACGTCGTCACCGCCGTCACCGTTGTCACCGTCAGCGATGATCGAATCCCCGCTGCTGAAACTATCGCTTGTACCGCGGACCGGGTCACCATTCACAACACTCGCGTGTGCGGAACGAGGCAGGTAAGCCGCGAGGACCGTGCCAAGCCCTCCTGACTCCCCCACCCCCATGGTGATCACGCAATGTTGCGCCAACAACGGTTTCCAACGTTAAATTTCGATTTAAAGCTTTCGTGACTGCAGGGATTCATCTTCTTGGTTCTTTCGGTAAAGTCACGTAGAAGGGAAATAATAAAATATTAAAAATAAAACAATAAAACAATTCTCACGACGTTTCGGCCACAACGCAAGCAGCCGTCCTCAGGTGAAAAACAGGTCTGTCGGAAAGTCATTCAGACGCTGTCTTTCCGACAGACCTGTTCTTCACCTGAGGACGGCTGCTTGCGTTGTGGCCGAAACGTCGTGAGAATTATTTTATTATGTTTTATATTTATTATTTTATTATGTCCCTTGTACGTGACTTTACCGAAAGAACCGAGAAGAGGTTTCCAACGTTGTTGGTGCAACATTGCGTGATCACCGTTCCACGTTTACTGGGGGGGGAGACGCGTCTCACCTGCAGCTCGAAGCTGATGCTGCTCTGCTTGAGGGCGGCGGCGTCAGGGTCGCTGATGCAGAAGTCCCAGCCGCTAAACACCTTGTTGCAGTAGTTGCAGAAGCGCTCCTCCGTCTGCACCAGGCTGTGCTTGAAGCCCTCGGCCGACCTCAACACCATCGACAATCATCGTCAACAGCCGCCACCACCGGTGTTGTCTGCTACACCGACATTGTCCGTTTACTCGATGTCAGTTGTTTGCTAGATCATCGTCGTCACCATCATCATCAACTGTTCACTCGCTAATAAGCCTCATCATCGCAAGGTGTCGTGTGGGCTGTCCCGTTTACCGCTGAACTTCAGAACGTGCAGGCCGGTTCGGCGTTCATTTTATTTAGAGAGGGGCGCCAGCAGCAGCAGCGCCGCTGTTTTTATTGACGCCGTTACTCGCGCCGCGGAGAACCGCAACGGCACGGCCGCCGTCGCTCTGCGATAGCGGTGCCAGACTGGTGCCGCACACGCCCCTCCCACCGCCGCACGGCTTAGTGGGAGCCTCAGTACGTCTTCCGAATTGGAAGTCGTATCGGTGTAGTTATTTAATTTTATTTCTTCGTTGCAAGTTTGCCCGATCCAACATGATCAACCACCAATTGTAAATTTGATCGTCTCTTTACTACATCGTCATCTCACGTAATAATTTGGTTCACTAGGTCTTCGTTGTTTGTTGACTAGATCATCATCGATCATCATCACCACGATCCGTTGATGAAATCATCATGAACTATCATTGTCAACTCTCATCATCGTTAACTATCGTCACCAAATGGCTAATAAATTCATCATCATCATCAGTATACGATGCAAACCCATTATGCGTTGTGGAGAATTATGAGTCAAATACAAGCAGAACTCTGTCCCGTGTCTGCGCATATAAATAAGGAAATTAAGTTAATGAGACCCGGAAGATCGATTCCCACTCGCGGCCAACACCAGTGACAATTACCTGACTTGGCCCTGGGCCTCACCTAGATCAACTCAGCCTTAAATGAGAATCTGGTACAATAAAAACATCAGCATCGGAGAGACAAAGGCAGGCAGACGTGGTGCTGGCCACCCACTCCCTAATATGCCACGCTGGCCTTAATAGGTGCTCGCTAACAGCACTTGCTCCAACCAGTCCACTGAAGGCTATCCGGGGGGATGTTTGTCGGTGCTCGCTAACAGAACGTGCCTCAACCAGTCCATTAAAAGCTATCCGGGGGGATCTCTGTCGGTGCTCGCGAACAGCAATAGCCCCAGCATCAGTCTGTTGTAGGCTATACTCGGGGACCTGGTGTCTTGTTTCCGCTACTTGGGCGTCTACCCACCTCTTGACGATCCACACGAGGCTGAGCACGAGGTAGGCGAGCGTCGTGAGCAGGTAGGCGAGCGGGAGGTTGTAGCGCACGTCCGCTGGCAGGTCGTACGAGCCCGTGCCGTAGAACCCGTAGAAAAGGCTGGTGGGCTCCAGGAATCCCTGCCGTGCGAACGAGAGAGAACCCCTCCCTGGTGACGCTTCGTGCCCCAAGAGTGACGGGGCTCCTGGGTCCGATTCTCCCGACCCGGGTGCACCCTACCCCCCCCCTCCCGCCACCCCTTCTGCATGAGTTCTCCAGTGTTCTCTCATCGGTAAAACACCACACAAATGTAACTGGTGTTGGCCAAGCATCCCGATGCTGAAAATGTACCAGAAAATTTCTCAACTGGGATCACGCTCAGCAGCAACAACCCCTGCCCCCTACTGAGGAAACTTTGCAGCACCGGCACAATGCACAAGGGGGCAGTGTAGGCCAGCAACACGCCCTGCCGCCTTTGTCTCCCCAGCGTTAATGTTTACACAGCAGCAACAGGTACTAATTTTTAGGCCGAGTCGTCCTAGGGGAGGCATCGGGGCCGATTCAAATATTCGCCATCGATGTTGGCCGTGAGCGGGAATCGAACTCGGGTCGCCGGATTCGTCGTGCAACGTATGTACGAATGTAGAACTTCTTTTGCACCATACGTAGCCAACCGTGCTAATTGAAGGTGCGGTGGAAGGACAGTGCAGTACGCTAACCACTGTGCCACCGTTCCCCACTGCACCAACCTCAAATTCAAAAAGACAAAAATTCCCCATATAACCTATGAATGCTGGCACGGTACACGAGGGGGTGGGCGGCCAGCACCACGCCCAACCGCCTTTGTCTCCCAAGCGGCGATACTAACACACCGTACCAGATACTCATTTGAGGCTGAGTCGACCTAGGGGAGGCCTAGAACTGGTTCAGATAATTGTCACTGGTGTTAGCTGCGAGCAGAAATTGAACTCGGATCACTGGATTCATAATGCAACGTATGTACCAATGTGGAACTTCTTTTGCACCATACGTAGCCAACCGTGCTAATCGGAGGTGCAGGGGAAGGACAATAAACTAAACACAAAAAGCATTTCTAAAGAAAGAAGATTTCAATCTAGACGCACCAACAAATGCGCGCACAAACACGCACGTGCACAGCAGTCACATACCGTGCCAGAGAGCAGATCCAGGATGCGATGGTAGTAGTGCACCAGCCCGCTGTTTGTCGGGTCATATTTTGCACAAACTGAAAAGTGCAGAGATAAAAACATGAAACATAAATGTTAAATGAGCACGCAAACACACGGAGCAATGCGTGAGACATCTTTAAAAGCAAAAGAATACAAAATTTAACTCCTCGCGGGAGCCACCGAACAAATTCCTGTCCATGCGATTCGCAAAACTGCGCAAACCGCCTTCATTTCGAATCATCAGCCTGAAGGAACATGTGCGCTGGGGTATTTACTGAGATATTCCCTTTTTGTTCGTAGTCTCACACATCTCGTGCTTTGAACCTCTGCAACAAAAGTCATCGCTCGATTACGACCATTCCCTCAAGATCTCCCATTTCAAATACGCGCGATACGTCAACAGTAATAACGAGTGCTTTTGTTTTTATCGGAAACAGTTTGCATCAAACTGGCGAGACACAAATGTAATATGCGCACAGTTGTGGGAATGCCATGAACGTTTGGCTGCTTCTCAAACATAGGCTTCCATTCTTTTCTGTGCCAACATGCAGCTGCGGCCAACATTCTCTGTGACCGGTCCATCGAAGACATAATGCCACTTCTGAAAAACATCCCGTAAAGACAATGACCCGTTACTTCACATGCACTGGTGAAGAAAAATGGCAATTGCTCAAATATTACCTATTATATATACTGTATCACCTTAAGGCCACACAGTGGTATTGACAGACGTGTTGAGTATTTTTTTCTCCATCAGACCTTGGACGCTATGCAGGTTTCAGCGCGGTTAGTACTTGAAATGGGCACTGCCTGGGAATATCAGGTGTGGTTTGTATTGCTAGTTGCGCACCACTGCCAACAGCCGCATCACCACATAATGAATTTACCATACCGAAAAGACAGCTGCGGTTATTTACTTTTTGCGGCTTCAAAGAGCCGCACGGACGAAGCTGTGATGCTGTGATGCGAGCCAGATATGGGCCGTGAGTTGGATGCAGCGGCAGAGTCTGTTTGAATTGTGTCGCAGTGGTGTTGATGGCGGCAGTGTTGTTGATGGCGCGTGGCAAACAGCTCCATGTGAACGTTGGCCCAACGTTGGCATGTTTACCGGGTGGTTCCTATGGGGCTGTGGCTCAAGGTGGATCCACAGCTGAGTGATTGCTTATAAGTGGAAGGCTCTGTGACCACAGAGGTCCACTGTTTGTAGGCAAACAAAGGAAGACGAATAAACACACAGGCACGTCTGTTTGTTTGTTTCGATAAAAGGAGAGTGACAGTACAAACCTCTTTAAAAACACGTGCGGATCGTTGCATGACAACAATTAAAAGATTCTGCGGTAAAATCAACAGCCGTGTATTTATTTTAGAGATAATATAATTCGATCACGCATCGATAAAAGTATCCTTGCATGATCGAATTACATTATTTGTAAAATAAATGCACAAATTTTAGCGCAGCGATAAATCTCTTTTGCGGGAAACTATAAACAATCGCCCGATTTTTCGTATTTTTCCACTCTCCAGGTCAGGTCACGACCTCTCACAAAACAAACTTGTATTTTGGAACGAGGATTTTCTTTGCTTTCTAGTATTCTTTTTTTTAATGATTAGAGAAATGACAGACATTGTTGAATAAATCCAATAGCAATATTACGATGGTGATGACATATACTCTACCAATCTCAACTGGTCGACGTAAATCTAACGTTTTTAGGTGGCCGGGAGGCGCAGAGGTTCGAGCTCCGAGCTGGCACCATTGAGATGCTGGGTTCAAATTCAAGCAGACGGACGCGATTAAACCATCAATTTAACATTGGCTTGACACTGAATTTGGATATTTGGCCCGACTCTTAAGTGACAGATGGGAAAGTGCTGCCCTGTACTGATTTGCTTGATTGAAGGGATCTCAGAGGAAGCTCTGTGATATCTACTTCTGCATGCCGTTCTCGCGTGTCATGACGCAACGCCAATGGCACAATCAGGAAAACCATGATGGTGGGAAATATATGTATATTTGTTTTGGTATACATTTTATTTTTATATTATTTCACGCCGTCGACAGCGCTTACCAGGATTGATCGTCCGCTGTGCTTCTGCAGAGACGTTCGCGTTACTGTTTGCGTTTCTGTTCATGTCCGATGTGTCGTTGGTGGAGGCCAGGGCGGTGGTGGCCGAGGAGGAGGAGGGGTGGGCGACATGCTGCCCGACGATCGCTGGCACCGTGACGAAGCAGAGCATGAGAAGGAAGATGACGGCGTTGAGCACGACGAGGAACCTCAGAAAGGAGAAGTAGGCCTGGATCCCCGTGCCGAACTTTCCTGGTGTGGGCGGCGAACGGATAAACAGAGAGGCACGCTCGGCTGAGTTTGGACAGAAATACGTTTTTGATCTCCAGAGTACAAGCATGCCCGAAAAATAACCCGGGGGCGGATATCCCTTAAGCTGCACATAATGGCGGTAACATTTTTCAAATTCATTGGAGGAAAAAATAGGACGCTCCCCAAGTTCAAAACCTGAACGTGCAAAACGACGCTGACTGGTGCGAGCTGCATCCCCACGCCACACAGAAACGTCACGAACCAGGAAGTCCCAAGTTAGTACTGTAAAGAGTTGAAGGTGCAGCACTGCAATTTATTGCTCGCGCCACTGCCGGCGGAAGGGCCTCTACACGTGGGACCTCTAAGGAGATCTCATCTGTTGAGTGCCCCACTGGACGGTATGTTGGCCTACTCTTCCCCGGTGGCCAGATGTCTTGGAAGATGTGCATATTTTCTCAATTTACCACACCACCACACGTGACCTGCTCCTACTGTGGTTGAACCCATTTATGCCGCTGGGTGGGGCTTGGGAGGGTGTGGAATTTAAGGAACCTGCACCCATATTTTCATCTGCCACACCCATCACACCATGGTAGATTTAAGAATGCACCAACATTTCAGCAATTCAAGACAAAGAAAAAGACACCTCTCAGGGTTTGGTCACTCACCCTCAATCTGGTGGATTGAGGACCTCCAGAGCACTAGGCCCTTGAGCCAGGACTTGACCGAAGTGTTGAGGCGCTTGAGGCTCTTCCACTGACTGCGCTTCCAACCCTGCCACGTGGTCAGCTGCGCCGAGCTGTCCTTCCTCCGGGTCCTGTGTAAACGTGACGGCGCACTTCGTTACAAATCGGAGCACATGCATATTTAATAGATATATAGATACAAATAAATCCTTGTTGGGAGGGTTGACTCCGCTCATCATCCCTCCGGGGTTGATAAAAAAAAAGAGTACAGCTTTGCGGGGAAGTCCACCGTACTTTTTCTACGGTTGTCCAAATACCATTTATGATAAATCAATAAACATCTGAACTGTAGACATTGGCCTGAGTCAACACCTGAGTGATCAGTGAGTGGCATGACCAAACCATACTACTAAACAACCTCTGCAACTGCATTGTCCACATCTGAGCAAGTGGTAACACAACAAACGTGTCTGGCCATGCCCCTTTCCAGTATAAACCTGCCCCTTTTCTCGTTATCCCCCCACCCACATCGGGGTTGTGACAACCAATCATGTACAATACAATCAATCATGTACAACAAATCACGTGTACGCAAATGTGCAGCACGCGATGAAACACGATGCTACAAATCGCCAAGCGGGTCGACACTTGGAAGCCGAGTCTGCCTCTCTCCTGCGAGCAACCGGTTGCAGAGACATTGAACCGATCGCTCGGGGCGTGGAGCTACCGCCAGAGGGAATTGCTCACCGCTCCACCCTCTTGGCGGCCATGCACACGGTGATGTCTCGCACGGGTGCCGGGGCGGCCTGCGCCACGCCGGCGGCGTTGGGCGCCGAGTCGGTCCCGTCGCCGGCCGTGAGCTCCGAGGCCAGCGAGGCTCCGCGGGCGCGGGAGGTGCTGCGTCTGCGCGCCAACGTACGCGCGCTGGCGCGCCGGGCAACCCGCAGCGTCATCGTCATGGTGCGGTAGCTCGGCAGCTGGCGCAGGACCTCGTTTGCCAAGGTGCCGTCCGTTCCGCCTCCGCCATCACCGCTGAATACGTCGTCTGCAAGTTGTATGACAGTGGGGGAGAGACGGACACAAGCGGCATTGGAGTCACTCGTTTTCTGATGCTGTGCCCGCTGCCCTGCCCATCATTCTTAGCTGAAACCCAATTCCACAACATCTGGGCATCCCTTTTGTTGGTTTGGCCAAGTCCACTAATTGTTAGTGTTTGGATTCTTATGGGAGGAAACCAAAGAACCTGAAAAAAACCCACCACACAATGGAATGGGAGACACTCAAGTAGTCTGCGTGAGTTCAAGAGTGCAGTGCTGTATGTTTATTTCCTGGCCACTTTGCCAACCAAGCCCAAACAACACCTAGTATTCAAAAGCTGTATTGTACTGTACAAACCACGCTCATCCCTGCTTGGCTTCTTGGATCTGATGAGATTGGACGCATTCAAAGTTATTTGATTGCAAGAAATGTTGTGGTTTTAAGCAAAACATCTTATAAGTGTAAACAAAAAATTCAAAGCTAAAAGTGCATCTCTGCAATTATCCGCTCGCAGCACTGCTGGCGGAAGGGTTAAACAATGTCTCTTGACACTCCGCTAGAATATCCAAATACCTGCGTCTTATAACGTAATTGTCCGTTTTGTATACGAAGCAGTGGTTAGCGTATTGTTCTATGATCCCGATGACTTGCGTTCGATTCCCTGCCACAGATAACATTCTTACAAAGGGCAATGTACGGACTTCATTGAAATTTAATTCCCCCACATTGCCTTTAGAAACCATTAGGGCAAGGGCTGTCAGCAATGACCTTTGAAGGCCAACACGGCACACGAGGGGGTGGGTGGCCACCACCAGGCCCTGCCACCTTTGTCTCCCCCACTGATAATTGTTACACACCACACCAGGTACAGTACAGTACTCATTCAAGGCCAAGTCGACCTAGGGGAGGACCAGGACCGGTTCAGATATTCGTCACCCATGCTGGACATGAGTGCAGCGTGTTAACCACTGCACGACTGCTCCCCAGTTGGGAACTGTGAATAAGGAGTGGATCGACAAAGGTACAGCAGGCTTTACACACACCACACGCGCTGACCATTGCACGCTCTAAACAGGAAACAGCTGCGGGGCATTGAAGCAACCAGATAAGCGTGGCCATAGGTTTCACAAGCCAGGACACGCTAATATGCACAGCTTCTTAAAGGCTCAAGAGCCAGCACGTATTCACCGGTGGCAATGACCCATAGCCATTGCAAGTGTAGTGTCATAGCGCCGGCTGGTGGACAGCAGCGGCAACTGTGGTGGACAGACAGCGCACACGCCGGTGAGGGTGTGCGCGGTGTGTGGGCAGAGGGGGGGAACTTGGGCAAGGATTCACGGAGGACCCCATCTGGAGGCACCTGGAACCTGCTGGCGGGTTCGAGAAGGGAGGCGCGTTCAGGGCGGAGCCAGGCCGCGCTGGGAGCATAAAAGGAGCCGGGAGCGGGGAGCTTGAGGCTGCCGGTTCTGGGAATGGACTCATCTCGTCGTCGCTGTCGTCTGATCGCCGTCGTCGCTGAACGTCTCCGCTAGACGTTGCGCTACAAGATCGAAGTTGGCTATCTCAGTCAGCGCCGTCAGTCTTAGACGGCTGGTGTTGTGTACAGGCCCTAGGCTGAGAGGATGTGGACGAGACCGTGGAAGTTGTTAATAAAGGTGTCTCCTACAAGCTCTGTCTCTGAATCGTTGACACTACACAAGTATCGATTGAGTGAAAATAACCATATCCCCCAAACGTATTCCGATTGTGCTCTTGTGGCCCTGTAAGTCAACGTCTCACTTGTCCTGGTCTCTCGGTGCGGGTTCAAGCGTGCACTGCTCCACGCATCTCTTGTGACGAAACAAATTCTCCGATGATTTATCTCCATTTTATTTTGTAGACATTCCATTAGCCACACTGCAGGGCGATAACGATACACAGAAGCATCTCCCCTAGCCCATAGCTGTCCCCTCTACGGCAGTGGCGTCCTCCTGGTGGACTTTAATGCGGCCCTTGACGTTCGACGACCCGAACAATACACAAATTAGTGAAAACACCCCTATCATCATCTTCATCGTGTTGTCATAACTCCCCCAGTGATGATGATATCTCATCGGCAAAAGTGTGCACCCACCGCACCACTCTGAATATTAGTTAACAACTGTTACAGCAAGATATTTCTTTTCTAGACTCCCCACGAACTAAATAAGAAGGCCATTTTGGCGGAGTACAGGGGCGGAGCGATATTGGTTCAATGCAAGCAAGCTTCCTGTGTAACGCCGCCCTAAAGCACTTGCCCCGAAAGGCTGCGTAGGCTACACGGGGGACCTGCGCCTCTACTAAAGTTACGCGCAGAACACATCCGCTTGCTAAGTTTCGCTACTTTTGCTGAGCACATACCATAATGTAACGAAATGTTCGTACCGCAATGCTCCTGAGCGTTGTTAGCTGTTAAACACGCACGTTTTTGTACGGTTTACAAGGATGCGGTATTATGTAATGCAGTCTATACAAATAAATACAGTACGAAACGATCGTTTGCGTGTGTGTGAGAATCTTTTCCTGGGCCTTCCCTGGGTCGACTCAGCCTTAAATTGTTTAAAACAGCCGCTGTGTGGATGTGTGGATGTGTAAACATCGGCACCGGGGAGACAAAGGCGGTCGGGCGTGGTGCTGTCCACCACCACCACCTCGTGTGCCAGTGCCGGCCTTAATAGGTGCTCGCAAACAACACTTGCCCCAACAGCATGTTCATCCTTGTTCTTTGACGTGTGTACAATGTGTAAGCAGGCACTGTAACTCACCATTGCCTTCGCTGGCTTGAGTCGAGCTGACGGATGCCATCGCTGGCAGCTCTTCCACAGACGACACGGATATCTCACACCACTTTACTAACAAGATATTAACTTTATACACTACGCTACAATACTAATCATTCGCCCCGTGTCTCTCACGCATGTGCCGATTACTCTCGGCGCGTGTAGCAAAGCAGCGCTTCAATTGACTGCGCAAAGCTTCAACTCGTGAAGACGCTGGGGGATTGAGCCACACTCGTGTTGTTTATCTCTCTCTTGATCTGTCTCTCTCTCCTTATGTTTGTTATCTCTCTTGTGTTATACTACTAACCAGTCGATGTATCCGTCTCGCAGCACTGTACCGTCCTCGAGAGACGACGGCTGCGCTCACTCACTCGCTCGCTCCTCCCTCTGCACACACCTCGTGGTCCTACCCCCCCTCTCCTCCTCCTCCTACCTCTCGTCTCTTCAGTAAGGTCCCTTCCTTCCTTCCTTACTCGTTGGTTCTTTCGGTAAAGTCACGTAGGTAGAAATAAAAAAATTATATTATTAGAAATAAAAGATTATTATATTATTAGAAAAAAAAAATATTATATTAGAAATAAAATAATAATACTTTATTTTCGGTAAAATCACGTAGGTAGAAATAAAATAATATATTATTATACTGTATTATTATAAATAAAATAGTACTTTATTTCTACCTACGTGAAATAAAATAATATAATATTTTATTTTAAAGTCACGTAGGTAGAAATAAAATAATATAATAATACTTTCTTTTCGGTAAAGTCACGTAGGTCGAAATAAAATATATTATTTTCCTTTATTATTTTATTTCTACATACGTGAAATTAAATATTATATTATTATGTTATTTTATTTCTACCTACGTGACTTTACCGAAATAACCAAATAATATGGATTCCTGCAGTCACGAAAGCTTCAATTCTAGATGAGGACCCTTCCCCTCCACCCTCTCAGCAGCCCCCACTCTGCCCTTTCAGCTCTCCTCCTTTCTGCCCCCCCCCCTTCTCTCCGCTCTCCCCCCACCACCACCAACGACCTCCTCCGTCTACCTCCAACCTCCGCTAACTCCCTCAACGCGTGTCCGCTAACTACCTCAACACGTGTCCGCTAAATACCTAAACACGTGTCGAACACGTGTCTGGTCACAACCCCCACCGACCCCCACGCTCCTCTCCACGTCATCGCGCGCTCAGAGAGAAGCGATGACGTCATGTCGTCGGCTCGCCACCCCTCCGACGGACCCGACCGCAAGTGGCATGACGTCATCAACGCAGGTCGCATCCCAATGCCGATGAAGCCCGCCCCCCCTCCCCGACATTCGCCACGAAGTGGCGGTGACGTCACCACGACGCTTGTGCCAGGCCAGGTGCACCTGGAGGCCACGTGAAGTGTCGAAGGTTCGCTGAGAGGAGGTCTCAGGACAGACCCAGGTGGTGCCATGGGTTGGCTGAGATGACTAGGAGATGCACATCAGCTGTATGCCAACTTGCTTCGTTTTAACCGTACGGCGCTTCGCACGTTGTTGTGAGCGTCGCTCCTCTGCCCTACGTTGTTGCTGGAGGGCGACTGCCTCCACTTGCCCAGTAGCGTCCTTCACGATCCACCACCACCACCAACCACAATGGCTTTGTGCATTGTGGTGGCGGGCGAGGATGTTGCCAATTCGCTGCATTTGTGATGAGAGGCCAGAAGAGGGCAGTGATTAAGTATCGTGGAATGTCACCTACACTTCGCACGGTACCAATCGTTGTGTGCAACGTTGGTGTGCCTCACTAAACTGGCCGCACGCCTGCGGCTGAGAACTGTTGTGTAGATTACAGAAAGTCAAACAACCCAGCTGAATTTACGGTGGCGAGATGTTAACTACCTCGCCTGGTATGCAGGAGCTCGTGGGTTCAATCCCGACTCTGACGCCTGCTGTGTATTTGGAGATTTGCAAGTTCTCCCCGTGGTCGCGTGGATTTTTCTCCGGGTCCTCCAGTTTTCCCCTTCACATTTAGAAACATGCGTTTTGAGAATTTGACTGCTATACATTTCCACATGAAAGGCCACTTAATTGAGATATCATTTGAGGCCACGTCGCTTCTGAAAAAAAGCTATATACAGCTCAGTGGGCCTTATCTGGTAAAATAAATATAGATTTATATATAGTGTAGTATACATAATAGAGGGGTTTTTTCTACGCCTCTACATAAGGAACGAAACAGATTTCTCTACAAATCTGGCTGTCGCCTGATGAAGCTAGTTGTAATTACTGGCGAAACGTCGTACTCAGATTGTAAATGTTGTGGCTTGGCTCTCCAACTTACCAGTGTGCTGTACTAGTGACGAATTGGCCACGTTCTGTTTACGTGACAACTCTTACTAGTTGGCTGTGTCGGGTGGCGGCGGGTTTTAACGACACATTTATATATTTACGCGATCTAACTTGAAAAAATAACCTCTATTATGGATGATATTGGTCGCGAAAGCCTACGTGTTAAACAATACTATAGTATAGTTGTAAACCACACCATGATGATGAAACGCTATACACATCTAAATGTCCTTGTGTTTCCAGGGTCCTTGACCCATTAACATCTGAAAGTTTACGGGCATTGGCCTAAGCAAACCCGACTCTGCTGATGGTGCACTAAACATCGAAACCCGGCCCCAGAGTTTGATGGTATCGAATCGATGCTGCCGATAAGACGCACTCCCAAAAGCACGTACTGAAAGTGCAGCCCATGTGTTGCGTAACGAATTCCTCGTGTGGAGAGATAACACGGGGAGGAATCGTTCTTTATTTTGTTATTGGCTACTTTAAGTTCGCACGCGGACATAAACAGAAGAAACAAATTCCATCTTGCAGGTTTCACATTCCGTTCCGCAGAGAGAGGCTCACTCACATCAGCCATCCTGCTTTCAATTACAGCATGGAGTGATCATTCCCTGCAGCAGCGAGCTCATAAGCCCAAATTTCCTGAGTTCGGAAACCCAGCTCGAGACAACTCAGCACATTACCACCTCCGTGGGGTGGTGGATAAAATTAATCACTGTGTCAATTGTGATACACCGGTTGCCACATGTAGGGAAAGTTCATTTCTGAATGGGTTGTTCGCAACATTCATGTATAGGTGTGAATGTGCTGTGATGTCCGTGCGTGTTGCCCTGCCTGTCTTGATCCACAGGGCGCCACGGTGAGATATTAACTACGTCACTTGGTATACAGGAGGTCGTGGGTTCGAACCCGACCCTGACACCTTTATATTTAGAGTTTGCACGTCTCTCCCTCCGTGGTCGCGTGGATTTTTCTCCGGGCTCCTGGGTGCTTTACATTTCCACGTAATAAATTATTTTATTTAGCTATAATTCATAGCCAGGTCACTTCTGAACCAGATAAATATGATAATTTTATTTTATTATGTTTGATTTTTATTTAATTTTTATTTCCCTTCTACGTGACTTTACCGAAAGAACCAAGAAGACAGAGCAATATAGTTCAGAAGACCTTTATACCTTGTAGAATAAAATCAAGAATAGTTAGATTTATCCTGTTCAGTACACTGTATGAATGTGTACGTGATATATGTGTATTGACAATAGAGCCTGCATGCGGTGTGAGGGGACTAGTGGCCACGGAAGGTAATGACAGGGGAGTCAGTTGTGAGTGCGACGAGACTGGTGGCCACGGGAGGTAATGACAGGGGAGTCAGTTGTGAGTGCGAAGAGACTGGTGGCTATGGGAGGTAATGACAGGGGAGTCAGTTGTGAGTGTGAAGGGACTGGTGGCCACGGGAGGTAATGACAGGGGAGTCAGTTGTGAGTGCGAAGGGACTGGTGGCCACAGGAGTTAATGACAGGGGTATCAGTTGTGAGTGCGAAGGGACTGGTGGCCACGGGAGGTAATGACAGGGGAGTCAGTTGTGAGTGTGAAGAGACTGGTCGCCACGGGAATGTTCGAGAAGGGAACGTGGTCAGGCGACGGAAGAGGATGGCGGAATCTACCGGTGGAGCGAGCGTCCAGAGTCAGCGAGAATGTTCGAGAAGGGGGGCGTGGCCTCGTGTCGGTATATAAAAGAGGGAGATGCACGGGGGACTCGGGTCTGTTGCAGTGGGGATCTCTGCCTGATGTCAAGTGAACGTGTCTTCAATAAAGTACCACCTCAAGAGAAGTGTTTCAAGTCGTCATTACATATGTAAACGCATTTCACTGTGTCTATATATTGTAGATTTAAGACGTGTGTCTGTATGTGCTTGCCAGGTGTCATTTATCGGGAAGCCTGACTCACTATCGGGCAGGACGGGGGTGGAGGTTGGACATAGAACTGTTTTGCGGGGGTCACCGTAAAACAATGATAGCCCCCGCTAATGAGGTGGAATTAAACTTGGGTGGGAGGCTAAAGGAACAATTGGAAGTTTAGGGCCCACTCCAGCAACCCGATGACATCCGCCCTGGATCATCACGTGTCCGCTATACACGAGTCACTGGACAGCCTTGCAAAAGAGATGTCCCAACTTCTCAGGTGATTCATCCAGACTAAATATTGCAATCAATAAGGGGCGCTGCGGGATTCCTTACGCGAGGTGCCGTATGGTCTGTTGCCAAAACGTGGTCTTGTTGCATCCGCATGTACGCAGTTAGTCGTCAGTAACATTCCAGTGAGAATGCACTCTGTTTACCCAGGAAAGCATCAGTGAGTGCTACATTGGGATGTTTGACCGACTCCGTTGTACAGGTTGGTCCAGATGTCTCGTGACCCTCCTCCCCTAATTAATTGACCCCTAACATTTTTCCTTTGCATATTCATTTATGTTTTAAACAGACCTTACAAAAATATATTGCGTTTTAGATAATTAAATGGGGGGTCACAGGACATCTGGACCACGCTTTCCAGTATTTAAAATCCGGATGATACGGGATATGTATTCTATGTAACGCAACTGGTGCTGTCAAAACCATTCTATACAGTCTGCAGACAGTTGATTAGAGTTGAAACATGTCTAGGTTGTCTACACATTAACCGCACGCTGGTTTCTGAGTCAGAAATCGCCCACGCAAATGTTTGGCTGCAGAAGCGATAACGCATTCCACAAACGCCACGGTCTTTGCACCTCTCAATGCAACTGGTTGGCTCGGTTACACACAGTCACTTCTTCACACCATCATCATTATCGTAATCATTATGAGTCGTGGTCTATCCACTTTGGATCGCTGTCTTCACGTGTGTGTGTGTGTACTCGGCAGGGAGCTGTCGTGCAGTGGTTAGTGCAGTGCCCTACGAACCCGGCGACCCGAGTTTGATTCTGAATGAGTACCTGGTGCTGTTTGTAAACATCGCCACTGCGGAGACAAAGGCTTTGCTAGGGCGGGGTGCTGGCCAACCACCCCGTCGTGTGCCCTTCCGGCCTTCATAGGTGGTCGCTAACAGCATTCGCCCCAGCAGTCTGTGAAAGGCTACACGGGAGATCCTTGTTTTTTTACTGTATCTTTCTTTATGTTGTCCTCAAATTATTATTATTATTATATGAGTGTGGGATACAATATTCTTGATCTTTAGTATGGATTCATAGCAGAAGCAGATTAAAGATTCAATTTTAGATGTGTTATCCACTCAATTGTCTGTTCAGACGCAGAGTGGATCTCGTCTGTTCCTCCTTTAAAAGGGTGAAGACAGCAGCTGTTCACAATGTGGTCGATCGTTTGGGATTGGTGGGTACAATAATCGATTATTGTGTATAGACGTATCTAGTGAGAAGAAATGAAGCGATACCCTTAATAAGTGTATATATGTGTCTACTGTACAATGTTTTTTTTGTGTGAAAATTATGGATAATATGGGTTCGTGTGCCAGATCAGAATGAGAATCTTTATTTGACCGGAGGAGGAATCTGATGAAGTTCTTTTTCACAAATGTTAAGAAAAGTCGGGTCGGCAAGTTATACAGTATCAACAAAAATACAACAAAAGATACAATAGTAAGATATAGAAAATGTATTCAAGTCACTAAAAAGTAATACAAAAAATATATAAAGCATGGAAGTACAAATTGAACACGCACATACATTCGTGCAGATTTGTCAAAATCAAATTGAAGCTTGGGAAAGGCAGCAAAACAACAAGACGACACCAAGATGGCGACGTCTTGGGGAGGCCTTTATCCTGCAGTAGATTGACCATGGCTGATGGTGGTGATAATGATGGCACCCTCGACATGCGAACTCAATTCGAGACGCTGTAGAAAAATAAACAGTGATAATTTAAAGAACCGGTAAACCGTTTACTGCACATACAGAGAGCAATTAACGAAAGAGGCAATCAGTCACAGTCAAAAAGAAAAATCGTTGCACGCTATGGTAGTGCCCTGAGCCCAGACCAGACATATCACTTGTTGGTACCACCTGACGTGGCGAAACTGGAGCGGTCCCAATATCTTCACTTGACCAACAACAGTGCATTGTTTCATAACCATGTTAAATGGTTCAGTTGTCAAGGAGTTCACTCTTATTTGCCATGTAAATACATCACTAATTCAGTGTTTGCTACCTTAGGCTGTGCCAATTTCTGTTTTGGCCCATGGACTAATGTGACTGAGAGCCAAACCCATCATCATTGGCCATGTTCAATCCACTGCTGGGTGAAGGAAGACCTCTCCCCCAAGCTGTCACCTGCGCTGTAATAATTGGTATCAAACACATTTACACTATGAGATCTCTTTTACCAGTGGCAAAATATAATAGTAGGTTTTTACCCTTTTAACTGGTACAAAACTGACAAAGGTGTCAGTTTTGTACCAGTTAAAAGGATAAAAACCTACTATTATCAAACACATTGTCCTGCGGAGGGAGCTGTTAGGAACGTTGGGTTGCTCGATCAATGGCCAGGGTTAACGGCGGCGTGGTGTATTCCGCAAATATGGCCGACTGTAAGGGCGGGCACAAGCCGGCGTGAGTAGGTTAAACGTTGAGTTTTATAAGGGCACCACGGGGTGACCAGTCCCACCCTCCCCACCCAACCCCTCCCCACCCTCCCCACCCAGCCCCTCCCCACCCTCCCCTCCCCACCCAGCCCCTCCCTCCCCACCCAGTCCCTCCCTGCACGACGGACGGACGGACACAATAATCCCCTGTGGGCTGGTGTAACCAGGAGGTTCCTACCAGTATTAATGGGATCTACCAAAGATGTGCTGTTACATCATGTGCTACTAATCTGCTTGCCCCCATCCATAGCCCATGGGCCAGAGACTACTGATTGGAACAGAGGCAGCAGAGGAGAATTACCAACCACTTTGCCGTGCTGGTGGTGACCTTTTGGTCTATCACGTGTCGTATGGTTGTTGACACTCTGCGCGTTCAAGGGTTCATGGCTGTGCATAAACAGCAGCAGGTGCCCAGATAAAACATCCTCTCGGTGCACATTGTGACATTGCTATCCTGTTTGAGCAACCCCGCCAGCATTTGATTGCAATGTATTGCTCACTCACAATGTGAACACAATCACACAGACATACACACACACAGACGTGCGTGATACATGCACGGAGGCACGCTTATTATGGCTGTGACTACTGACGCATATACTGTTAATATATAATTATTTCGGGAGGGGGGTGTTAAAGTAAATTACATATTTGCCCCACGTGTATCGTGATAATCATACAATGTTTGCCTTTTCAGCTGAGAAACCAATGCAACTGCCCTTGGTAACATGGTTAACATTGAGCACACTGAACATGGGGCAGCTGGTTTTACTCGATCTGCCGGCGTGGCAGCTGAACCTTGCCATTATCCCCCCCCCCCCCCCCTTCTCTCTAAAGTCCACCAGCAGTTAAAAATTGGTGCATCGCAGCCAGTCGATCGGCGGGCTGCGTGTGGTGGGGCAAAATGTGAGTGCGCCCGCATCTTCCAATACGTCTGTCGAAACGTGGACGATCGACCAAATAGCCTCGAGCGCTCCCTCTAGTGGAGGCCGTTCGGCTTGACCGCTGAGTTGACGTCTTTGTCCATCGTCTGCAAGGAGCCGTATTCACCTCTCAAAAATAATATTCAGGGTCTACCTTGGATCCTCCCACCCTCAACCTTTATATATACAAATACTGTTTCTTGGAATTTATCTCACTTGATACAGCTATCGTGCTGTGACGGTTCCACCTGAAGACGGAAGCTTGTGTTGCCTCCGAAACGTCGTGATTTTTATTTTATTTTTATTTTACTTTTATTAATCTTAATTTTTTTACCTACGTGAATTTACCGAAAAAACCTAAGAATATGAATCCTTGCAGTCACGAAAGGTTCAAATCTAGAATGCAAGGAGCCGGTTGCATCACCACCACCACCACCACGATCACCAACCCTTTTTGCTGACACATCATCTTCACCCGAGCATCCTGTCTTTCATAATACAGGTTTCTTTTGGGTTAGATCGCGTAATTGTATAAATGTGTCGTTAAACCCGCCACCCACCCCCCGACACAGCCAGTCTGTAAGGTTTGTCACGTAAACAGAACATGGCCAATTCGTCACTAGTACAGCAACATCGGTGTGTTGGAGAGCAAAGCCACAACATTTTACAATCTGAGTATCACGTTTCGCCAGTAATTACAAGCAGCTTCATCAGGTGAGTGTGGCGGGTTTAACGACACATATATTGACGCGATCTAACCCAAAACATCTGTGTTAGGAATTTATTGATCGCGAAAGCCTACGTGTTAAATATCAGAACACGCAATTCGGGCAATTCAATGGTGGTCACAATATTTTCAGATGCGCTTCTGCGTCCGTCTGGAACTCTCTTTCTTCTGACATTAGAAAGCCATCGGTGGTGTGCACTTCTAAATATTGTGAAAGTTACGGCTTTCATATCGTACAGAGGACATTTGTTCACATTTAATACGCGTATCGATATTAGTGGAAGACATGTACAGTAGTGGTTTTGAAACGTGATTTTTATTTATTTATCCACGACCCAAAGCTCCCAAAACGCCAAGCGGCCAGCAATAAACAGCACTGTGGAAGATGCGTCTTAGACGTTTCTTGAATGGATCAAAGCGGTAAGAACTTGGGAAACATATTCTTGGTTCTTTCGGTAAAGTCACGTAGAAGGGAAATAATAACATAATATGAATATAAAACAATAAAAAAATTCTCACGACGTTTCGACTGCAACACAAGCAATCATCATCAGTTGTGAAATCCACAGCAAGAAAAAAAAAATTACTTGGGAAACATTGGGAAACATTGCACAATTTATCCATATTACTTTAGCGGGATGTCTCCGTTTAAGGTTCAGCATTTTGTAATTTCATCTCCGGGGTTATAAGTTCGGATCCAGACAGAAACCTCCAGTTTTTTTGTTTTTGCCGCGGGCTGCCTTCTCACGCGAACCACGATGCAGCGAAGTGCGAGTGCGGGCAGGTGCCGGGCTGAGCCCAGCACCACGAGGCCTGGAGCAATGAGCATGTGTGTGAGAGAGGCATTGTGCGCGTAAGAGAGAGAGATACATTGTGTTTTGTGAGAGAGACATCGTGCGCGAGCACGTACGTGTGTGACACATGGGGCGTGTGAGAGCTAGTGTGTGTGTGTTTAAGCGTCGCCACTGGGGAGACAAAGGCGGCCGGTCGTGTTTGCTGGCCACCCACCCCCTCGTTGTGCCGTGCTGGCCTTTTATAGGTGCTCGCTAAACAGCACTTGCCCCAGAAGTCTGTTAGGCTATACGGGGGATATTTGTGTGTGTGGGTTGATGGGTACAGGGATTCTTAGACTATAAGTTCACAACGATGGGCATTGTAGGTTGCACTGATGTTGGCTGTGGCCAGTGATCTGAACCCATCGCTCCGCGTCCAATAATTTCGGTTCATGGTATCACGAATGAAAACAGTGCAATCTAGACCCTCATTTGTTTTTGATAAAAAAAATTTTTTTATCGAATCACAAACCCCTGAATTGGAAATAGTTATCAGAATCGCCCAGGGGACTAAACACTTTCACCGTGGCTGATAGCTAACGACAGGTTGACTTATGACACTGTCACCACACTCTATAATAAATAAACATGCGATGCAGTACAGCTGCCGTACTGTCAAAAAAGTGTTTGCTGTCTGGATAACGCGCGGGCGGTCACGTCATCGATCTGGGTTTGTGCGTGCTGACGTAGTCTCTCCCGTCCCCACCCACCTACCGCCGTTCTTTTTAAATCATTTATATTAAGTTCACTTGCTTGCTTGCTTGCGCGCTTACGACCGTGCAAATCTTTCGGTCGTTTTTTAACCCACTTCCTGTGATCCAATCGAGCCGACATTTTGCACACAGACTCGTTGTGCGTGACAATCTATTTTCGTGAAAATTCCTAAATTTTACACTTTTTAGTAAAAAATAAATTATATTTAATTACCAATTGCTTAATGGTGGCAGGCAATCATTTGACCCATAGGTGGCAGCCATCTCAAGCCAGAGGACGAGAGGACTCTAGCCGCCACGCATATAAAGGATTTAAAGTGAAAAACTTTGTTTTTACGGGTTAATTTTTATAATCTCATATACGCGTGCAGTGCTCGTCTACGATACCATTTCATTTTTTTAAAGTTTTGCTTGCTGGTTAGCTGGCTGGCTGCCTGGCTAGCCACATGCCGCCCAGCACACGTTCTGATTGGCTGCAGGCTATGCAATGCCCAGCGTGCAAAGGGCGCTGATAAATGTTAATCAGCGTCAAGGGGCGGCCTTAATGTGGGAATTTTAGATCCAGAAAATCGTCTCTTGACATCAATAAATCACGTGCGATCCACAAGTCGTCGGGTTAGATCCAGAAATCATATGACATTTAGAAGAAAAAAAATCTGAAAATCACAGCTATGTTTTAGAGCATGAGTCAAACATGGATCAAGCTTTATATCCTTAAAAAAACATCGGTCAATTCCCGTTCAATCGAGCATTTGATCGTTCAAAATACTGTACGTCATTTCCCATTCCAGTATTCTTAATATGGGCAAAGCTACGCCCGATGACTCCATATATGGGGCTAGAACATTAACATCATTAATCATTCATTCTGTCGCGGATTCATTGTATCCTGTGACAACGCCAAGTGTGGCGGGTGGAGGGGGTCGCGGGTGGAGGGTGGAGGGGGATGCGGGGGGGGTACGCGGGGGGGGTACGCGGGGGGCACGGGTGGGGTAAGGGTGGAGAGAGGAAGTAACGAATACAGCAGACTGACGTGGTTCATTTAAGGCAGAATACGCTATTATAAAAAAAAAAACTCACAATGCATATCTTGCACTTTATTTCGTAAAAAAGCAGATTACTTGTCGTGCTACGAGGACATGATTGCGAGAAAACAAATTACAGCTGCCTCTTGTTTCCCGTTGTAGAGCAAGTGGTTCTCAACTCGTCACGTGTTATATATTAAAAACGTTTTGCTGGCTGGCTGGCCGGACGACCGGCCACCTCCAACCACACCAACGCAAAGGACACGCGCGTTGCGAATTACAAACGAATCATCAACAACCCCACCACGTTTCGATTTAAAGCTTTCGTGACTGCAGGGATTCATCTTCTTGGTTCTTTCGGTAAAGTCACGTAGAAGGGAAATAATACAATAATACAAATAAAACATAATAAAATAGGATTCTCACGACGTTTCGACCACAACGGCTGCTTGCGTTGTGGCCGAAACGTCGTGAGAATTGTATTTAATTATGTTTTATTTGTATTTTTTTTTTATTTCCCTTCTACGTGACTTTACCGAAAGAACCAAGAAGATGAACCCCACCACGGCTGGCGACGTGCGCTCGTATAAGTCCAACTTGCTGCCCCCCCCCCCCCCCTCCTCTTAGTCTCTTGCGCTGTCGGGTCTCTTGAACCCCTTGGGGGGGGGCACGGGTCGGCAACCCTGAAGGCTCCCAGAGGCGCGTGCGGCTCTTCAATGACTGCTTTCGTGACGGCGCCCAAGCGCATCGCACTTCTCGATCTTATTGTGGCTGTCGGCCCCTTGCCCTCGGGCCGAGGCTACGCGCATAGCGAGAATACCTCGACCCTGGTGTGCGTTGTGTTGGGGCGTTGTAGGCGTGTTGAGGGTAAGGGCATCTGCCTGGTGTGCGTTGTGTTGGGACGTTATAGGCGTGTTTATGGTATCGGTGGCTAATGCGCTGCACTGCCGCTACTTAAACCGGCCCGCCGAGTTCGATTCCCGCCCACGGCGAACACAAGGTGTGAGCCAGTACTGGGCACCCTCCAGGTCGACTCAGCCTCAAACGAGTACTGTACTTGGTTAGCATCAGTAGTGGCAGCGACAAAAGTGGGTTCTGACCCCGTGCGGCAAGCCGTGCCGAACTTAATAGGTGCTCGCGAACAACACGTCATCTTCGGAACAGGTTGGGGGCCGTCCATAAATGATGTCACGCGATTTTGGACGATTTTTGACCCCCTCCCCCCGGTCACACGGCGTCACAGAAAGTCAGACCCCCCCCCCCCTCAAATATGACGTCACAAAGCTCTGCCCCCCCCCCCAAAAAAAAAAATCATGCTTCAAATCGCTTTAAACTATTGTCATTGTAGTGCGTATTTAACGTGGCGCTGCACTCTGATGTTGTAGGAGAAAACATTTATTAAAAAAGTATATTTAATTAAGCAGAACGTGCTATCTATATCTTTTTTTAAGTTGCGCATTTTTATGTGACGTCACATTTCTCACCCCCCCCCCCCCTCCTCGTCACACACCGTCACAAATGTCCGACCCACCACCCCCCAGGTGCGTGACGTCATTTAGGAACGGCCCCTTCATAGGTGCTCGCGAGCAACACGTCATCCCCCGGCACAGGTTGTACGGCTCGGGTACTCGGTGGGGGTTGTGTGTACCTGTGCGTTCCGGCTTTCTCAGAAACGAGGCGTGTCTGTCAAGTTGAGTGGCGAGCGCCTCCAGTGTCCGGGCCACGATTCGATCTCCTCATTCTCGCGCACAAAGCGAACGAAGAAGACTTCCTCCGCCACATACTTCACACACGCGCACGCACGCGCGCGGCCGCATGCATTGCAACCCTGCTAGGCACGCACACTTGCACATAATAGACGGGCGGCTGCGTAATGTTGGAGTGATTACGTGCACACACAGAGCCGGTGGGTAGGGGCTACGTTACGGAATAAGGCTGCGTTCACGCGCGCGTACGAAAAAGACAACAGCAGATGATGGTGCTGGGGTCGGCGTATCGGAGGTTATTTATGGGCGCGCGTAATTACGCGATGTGCCAACACTTGAAGAGGCTTTGAACGTCTGGACGTTTCATCGTGTAGCAGTGTACGACACACACACACACGCGTCTTTATACACATCCCTACAAAGCACACGCGGTGTATAGCAACCACCATGAAGACGGCGGCTGAACCAGCTGGGCGCGAGCCTGCCGTGTTCACTTTCGACTTTCGGTGAGTTCGCAGACCGAGAGAGGATGGGCCTCGTGGTGTCGGCGCGGTTCGATGTGAACGACAGGGCGCGTGATGGGGTGAAGTGTGGGTACTCCCACCTCTTCCAAGACATCAGGCCAGCGTGGAAGAGTAGGCCAAATAGCATATCGACTCTTCATAGAAGTAATTTCAGGGCTGCATATTTACCTTGTATTTGTTAAAGTTCAAGATTTCGATTTAAGACTTTCTTGGTTCTTTCGGTAAAGTCACGTAGAAGGGAAATAATAAAATAATAAAAATAAAACAATAAATAATTCTCACGACGTTTCGGCCACAACGCAAGCAAGCCTCAGGTGAAGAACAGGTCTGTCGGAAAGACAGTGTCTGAATGAGAACGGGCGACTGCGTCTGAATGAGATGGTGCATTGTCTTTGCGGTGCATCGCATCGCACCTGATGTGTAGTAGACCTTCGTGTGTTGCGGGTGCAACACAAGCGCCCGAAACGTCGTGATTTATCTTATTTTCTACCTACGTGACTTTACCGAGAGAACCAAAAAGTATGGAATTCCTGCAGTCACGAAAGCTTCAAATCAAGATTTTATTTTACATTTGTGCATCGGGGTAGCCGCATCCTCCCACGGTTTTTGCGCGTTGCCCACGAGCCGCGTTGACATCACATCGCGTGTGCTCTTTGCATCGACTCGCCGAGCTCGCATGCACGTGTTGTGTTGCTCATTCCTCTCTGCACGCGCTCTGCACAAAGCGCGTGCCCTCGGATGCCATTACCGGTAGCTTCCGGATTTAGACACGCGGTCTACGCCGCAGTTGTTGCACAAACCAAGACATAAAACCGGCTTCGCAACAAAGTAAAACGCGCGTGGTGCTGGCCACGCCACCCCCCACGTGTAGTTCCTTGTCCGGCCTTCACAGGTGCCTGCTACTCGCTAACAGCACTTGGCCCCAACAGCCTGTTAGGGCTATACGGGGGAGCTTTTGCTTTGCTTGCTGGTAGAGTGGTGGGAGCGGTGGTGCAACGGTTAGCGCTGCGCATCGCTACGAAACCCGGCCATGATTATCTGAACCAGGTTCTGAGCCTCCCCTAGGTCGACTCAGCCTTAAAACGAGTGTCTGGTGCGGCGTGTAAACATCGTCACGAGGGAGACAAAGGCGGCCGGGCGTGGTGCTGGCCTCCCATCCCCCTACATGTGCCGTGCTGGCCTTCATAAGTGCTCGACGTTCACAACACTTTCCCCAACAGTCTGCTGAGGCTATATGGGAGATCTTTGTCTTTGCGAGTAGAGTGCACCTGGCCGTGGTGACGTCACCAGTGGCGAATGTCAGCAGCAGCTGTTGCTGCTGCTCATGCTGTTGTTGTTGTTGCTCGTGTAGCCCACTCACCCTTTCACGTGAACGCTCCAACCGTGGTTTGCACTCGGTGCTGGATTATCCTCGTAGCACAAGTAGCTGCAAATGCTACGGGCCCCGCACTTTCAAGGGCCCCGCGCTAAATGCTTTCAAGCTATCAATTCCGGTTCAGTGGCTCTGCACTTGCTCTGTTACTATAGTACTATACCGCCTTCACCTTTTATGAACGACTGGGTGTTTGAGGTTAACGATTTGTGGTATTATCTCGCTGTATAGCAAATGAAAAAATACATTTTACTATGCAAGTAAAAAAAATGTCTTTTAATATTTACGTGTTTTTTTTTATTTAGGGCTCCTTGATTACATATGCTACAGGCTCCATACTAGCTTAATCCGGCACTGTTTGCACTCGCAGGACATAGGATGACCATCCAACCCATCCCTAAACCCGCTATGCACGAATTGATAAATGAATGCACGAATCGATGCGTGAATGAATGGTTGACCGCACATTAATGAATGCACGGAGATCAACGTACACTGATGTGGGTTATCAAGTCTTTGTCTGGGACACCTCTCACATTTGTTAGAGTTCCGTCGCTCACCCGGGCACCATAACTCTCCCCCGACCCTCGCCCCGTTGGCCCCCTTCATCCCGCATACACCCCCAGCACCCTCAACAGGGAGACCCCGCTGGAGAGGGAGGCCCGTTTGGCCGACACATTCCGGTCCCGACTGCTGCGCCTGCAAGCGCGCGGCTCCCCGGGGATTCTATCGCACTCGGCTCGCCCCAACGTCCTGCTGAACCTGCATCAGCAGCAACAGCAGCAGCAGCTCCTGCAGCAGAGCCTCCTGACCCAGCAGGCGGAGTTCGGAACGTGGGCGCCCTCGCTGCTCCCTCTGCCCGAGGTCGGGCCGCTGGAAGATGCCTTTCTGCCGTACAGCATCCTCCACGAGCTGCCCAGCCGCACCGTGGGTGTGTGGCCTCCCATCGTTGCACGTTCCCCTGCTGGGCTCTCTCTGACGAGAGTCATTGGGCCACACGGGCGACCCTCCTTCACCGCAGTGGGCTTAGCAAAGCTTTAAATCGTGCTCGTGCACTGACGCCACGCACCACCCTGGATACACTTGGGGCCAGGCCATCACGAGGGGCTGCACTTTGCCCCTTGGTTTAAGTAATCGAATCATCACAGAGGCGTAGCTAGGGGGGGGGGGGGGGGGGGCAGGGGGGTACATATGTCCCCGGGCGCCAAGGTAAAGGGGCGCCTAAATGAGGCTTACAACGTGACATTATAACTTATTGCGGCGGGCGCGGCAGCCTGAAACTACTGCACAAATCTACACCTCAACCTAAAAGTTTATATATCCCGCCACACACAGCCTACATGTCAGGCGCCAATTTTATAGTTCGTCCCTGGGTGCAAAATATCCGAGCTACGCCACTGATTCATCATCATCCTCATCATCTGCCATGGTCAGGCCGCTGCTGGATGAAATCCTCCCCCCTAAGCTGCCGCCACCTCTCGCGTCGCAGCGACGTAACGATCCACCTGCCCGCGAGGTTATGCCACAGCTCCGTTTTCTCAGTGGACATACTCCCGGATGCGTTTCATTCTTATTCTTAAACACCGCATCATCATTACATCAAGGCCATAATATAGCAGCCTTCACTTATCCACTGCTGGATGAAGGCCTCCCCAAGCGGGCTGTGTGCCGTCTTTCACTCTCAAGATACAACGATCCATCGAGTTCCGGCACACGAGCCGAATTCAATTCGCCATCTCCGCGGCAAGCATCCTCTCGGGCGCATTTCCCTCCTCTGGCTGTTGTTGTTATTTTGGTTGCTGAAAATTCACTTCTTTAGAACTGCTTTTTGTGTTTAGTTTGTCCTTCCCTCCGCTCCTCCGATGAGCACGGTTGGCTACTTACTCTGCGAAAGAAGTTCAACATACATACTGTTGTACTGGTTGTAGTCTTGTTATAATGGTTGTTGTTGTTTAATAGTTGCTGTTACTGGTTGTTGTTGCTGTTGTTTTAATGGTTGCTTTTGTACTGGTTGTTATAATGGTTGCTGTTATACTGGTTGTTGTATAATGGTTATTCTTGTTGACTTCCCGTCTGCGCAGGGCGCAGGCAGGCTCACTGCCTGGCCCCACGCTTCTGTGGGCCACTCTCGGCCCGCATCTTCCGCTTCCCACAGCCGAGCAGCGCCCTCCTGCGCATGGCCACCACCCCTGGAATCTCTGTCGACGGAACCATTGACGAGGAAGACGACGATCCGAGCGCAGGTGAGCAGCTCGCCGGGTGAATGGGTCGCCGGGTGAGCGCCTCACCAGGTGAGCGGGTCGTGGGTGGGCGGCTCACTGGGTGAACAGGTCGCCGGATGAACGGGTCGTGGGTGGGTCGCCAGGCGAACGGGTCGCCGGGTGAGCGGCTCACCAGGTGAGCGGGTCGTGGGTGAGCGGCTCACTGGGTGAACGGGTCGCCAGGTGAACGGGTCGTGGGTGAGCGGCTCACTGGGTGAACGGGTCGCCGGGTGAACGGGTCGCCGGGTGAACGGGTCGCCGGGTGCACGGGTTGCCGGGTGAGCGGGTCGCCGGGTGAGCGGGTCGCCGGGTGAACGGGTCGCCGGGTGAACGGGTCGCCGGGTGAACGGGTCGCCGGGTGAGCAGCCAACTGAGCAGGTTGCTAGGTGAGCAGCTTGCCAAATGATCGGCTCGCCCGGTGAGCGGAGCAGAGGGAGCGGCGGCTTGTGGGTTCGCAGTTCATTGTTCACGTTGTCTGGGCAATGAGAGTCATTGCCAATGAGTCGTATTCCACTATTATCCTGAAAACGTTGAACAATGGGGCACTGATGCGTGCTGCCATTCCCCCCGTGTGTCTCCTTATGCTCATGTGACCCATACCTCTCATGTTCCCACACTCCACTGGGTGTTCCCACGTGGTCCCGTTCCTCCACGTGACCCACGCTCCCTCGTGTGCCCGTGTCTCCACACGGCCCCGTGACCCCACGTTCCCCGTGTCCCCCGTAACCCCCATTTACCCCTCACGTCTTCCCCGAGTAAGCCTCGTGCACCCATCCCATCTTCCTGCGTTCCCTTCCTCCTACTCCCTCCCTGCCTGCCCGCCTGCGCCAGTGGACGCGGGCGTGGTGAAGCAGCTGGCGTTCCTGGCGCCGTCGGAGCGCCTGCACGCGGTGCGCAGCTTGACGCTGGCGCTGGCGACGCGGCGCCGGTACCGCCTGCAGGCCATCACCGAGACGGCGATTTGGAGGGGCCGCCCTGACACCAAACTGGAAGCCCTGCAGGAGCGGACGGGGACCCTCGTCCAATCGGTGCGCCATCGCCAATCCGCCAAGCGCTGTCCAACACGGGAGGGGTGGGGTGGGGGGTGGAGAGGGGCAGGTGGCGTGGAGCAGGACAGAATTGGAATCAGAATCTTTGAATAGACTGGAGGAGTTTTTTCACAGATTGTACAATAAGGGGCACGGGGTCAGAAGGTTACAACACCAGACACAATGGGCGTCCGCTCCTTCGGCGTGCCGCCCCCCCGTTCCCCGACTTTGACTGTCGCTCCGTCGTTCGTCTCGGCCAGCGGAGAGGCATCGGTCTCTGTCTAGCCACGACACGTATGGTCCAAAGACCACTTGCTTTTCGTGACGGTCAGTATGACCTCGCTAACTCGTGTTCTCTATCTTCATCCGTGCGTTCCTCTTCGACGTAGTTTCGAGCGTGCGCCTCGCCGTGGTTATTTGCGCACTCTTCACCCTTTGTTGTCGCACTGGCCACAAGTTTGGAGTGCGTTTAACTTACCCGAGCATCTAATACTAATCCAGGGAATACGGTCATGAAACTCACAAACTCCCCTACCCCCTGCTGCCCATGTTCTGCACCCTTGCCCGCTGGCTACCCTCTTGCTGCCTTCTTGCCGCTGCCCATTGCTGCCTCACGCCTTGTCTCTCCTCTTCGCTGCGCCCTTCGCTGCCCTCCCCTCGCTGCCCTTCTCTGTGGCAGCTGGTGCAGTCTGCCCAGGACTGCGTGTCACTGGTGACGAGGCCCCTCGCCCCGTGGCACACGAGCCTGCGCGAGGTGAGCGGCCGCTTTGGCACGGGGGTGAGCTCCTACTTCACGCTCATCCGCACGCTGCTCGCCTTCAACCTCCTCGCCACCGTGCTCTTCGCCGCCTTCCTCGTCACGCCGCAGCTCCTCGTGCGGGCGCACGGCGACGCTGGCGGGCAGTCGGACGAGGAGGGAGCTGGGACAAGTGCCCGTGGCAACGGGACCCGTGGAAACGTTTCCCGCGAGAACGCCGCTCGCGGGAATGGGACTGGTCCGGTCGCCTTCACCGGCCTGGAGCTGCTCACGGGCACGGTGAGATGCGATGACGATGGTGGTGGTGTGATATTGGTGGTGGTGTGATATTGGTGGTGGTGTGTTATTGGTGGTGGTGTGATATTGGTGGTGGTGTGTTATTGGTGGTGGTGTGTTATTGGTGGTGGTGTGTTATTGGTGGTGGCGTGTTATTGGTGGTGGCGTGTTATTGGTGGTGGTGTGATATTGGTGGTAGTGTGATATTGGTGGTGGTGTGATATTGGTGGTGGTGTGATATTGGTGGTGGTGTGATATTGGTGGTGGTGTGTTATTGGTGGTGGTGTGTTATTGGCGGTGGCGTGTTATTGATGGTGGTGTGTTATTGGTGGTGGTGTGTTATTGATGGTGGTGTGTTATTGGTGGTGGTGTGTTATTGGTGGTGGTGTGTTATTGGTGGTGGTGTGTTATTGGTGGTGGCGTGTTATTGGTGGTGGTGTGTTATTGGTGGTGGTGTGTTATTGGTGGTGGTGTGTTATTGATGGTGGCGTGATATTGGTGGTGGTGTGTTATTGGTGGTGGCGTGTTATTGGTGGTGGTGTGATATTGGTGGTGGTGTGATATTGGTGGTGGTGTGTTATTGGTGGTGGTGTGTTATTGGTGGTGGCGTGTTATTGGTGGTGGTGTGATATTGGTGGTGGTGTGTTATTGGTGGTGGCGTGTTATTGGTGGTGGCGTGTTATTGGTGGTGGTGTGTTATTGGTGGTGGCGTGATATTGGTGGTGGTGTGTTATTGGTGGTGGTGTGTTATTGGTGGTGTAATATTGGTGGTGGTGTGATATTGGTGGTGGTGTGATATTGGTGGTGGTGTGATATTGGTGGTGGTGTGTTATTGGTGGTTGTGTGTTATTGGCGGTGGCGTGTTATTGATGGTGGTGTGTTATTGGTGGTGGTGTGTTATTGATGGTGGTGTGTTATTGGTGGTGGTGTGTTATTGGTGGTGGTGTGTTATTGGCGGTGGCGTGTTATTGATGGTGGTGTGTTATTGGTGGTGGTTTGTTATTGGTGGTGGTGTGTTATTGGTGGTGGTGTGTTATTGGTGGTGGTGTGTTATTGGTGGTGGTGTGTTATTGGTGGTGGTGTGTTATTGGTGGTGGTGTGTTATTGGTGGTGGCGTGTTATTGGTGGTGGCGTGTTATTGGTGGTGGCGTGTTATTGGTGGTGGCGTGTTATTGGTGGTGGTGTGATATTGGTGGTAGTGTGATATTGGTGGTGGTGTGTTATTGGTGGTGGTGTGATATTGGTGGTGGTGTGTTATTGGTGGTGGTGTGTTATTGGTGGTGGTGTGATATTGGTGGTGGTGTGATATTGGTGGTGGTGTGTTATTGGTGGTGGTGTGTTATTGGTGGTGGCGTGATATTGGTGGTGGCGTGTTATTGGTGGTGGCGTGTTATTGGTGGTGGCGTGTTATTGGTGGTGGCGTGTTATTGGTGGTGGTGTGTTATTGGTGGTGGCGTGATATTGGTGGTGGTGTGTTATTGGTGGTGGTGTGTTATTGGTGGTGGCGTGATATTGGTGTTGGTGTGTTATTGGTGGTGGTGTGATATTGGTGGTGGCGTGTTATTGGTGGTGGCGTGATATTGGTGGTGGTGTGATATTGGTGGTGGTGTGATATTGGTGGTGGCGTGTTATTGGTGGTGGCGTGATATTGGTGGTGGTGTGTTATTGGTGGTGGTGTGATATTGGTGGTGGTGTGATATTGGTGGTGGTGTGTTATTGGTGATGGTGTGTTATTGGTGGTGGTGTGTTATTGGTGGTGGTGTGTTATTGGTGGTGGTGTGTTATTGGTGGTGGTGTGATTTTGGTGGTGGTGTGTTATTGGTGGTGGTGTGATATTGGTGGCACACTCGGGGCAGTGGCAGCGCACGCCTGTAATTTGGCACAGTGGAGGCAGTGAGGGTTTGCGGTTTGCACACAAATGTTATGAAACTCCCTTTCCGTGGGCATTGAAGAGGAGCCACACCCTGTATTGCGAGGAGAAGGCGGTATCCAGCAACAATGTGGGTTCCATCTGTTCCATCTGTATGGGATAGAGTATTTCCCCCTCGCACGGGTGGATTTTCTCCAGGTGCTCCAGTTTTCTACACCTTAATATGTAGCGGACCGCAGAGCTTGGGAAGTTGTTGGCAATGCGGACTCATCGCGAGATACCCTCCCCCGCTCATCCGTAATTCCTTCTTTGAACCATTTTCTCTCTCTCTCTCTAAGAGAGTGACGGGATACTGTGTGGCAGCGGAGATGCAGCGTTTACAAGTTGAATATTACTATTATTATAATTCACGTGGTGGTGGGCTGCAGTGAGTCCATGACGATCAGATTGAAAGAGGTCATTGAGGAGTGTGAGGTTTTTTGTTGTCTGTTCTCTGGGAAATCCTCCGTGTTTTTATGAAGGGTTTCCCTCTGCATTTAGAAAGATTGCCTTTGGGGTATATGGCTGCTATACATTCCCACTATTAAGACACTTCGTTGAGCTATCAATTATGGCCAGGTCGCTTCTGAAAAAGAGCTTTACAGTAGTCCCTTGCTGAACAGTGACATGGGTTAACATTTTTTCGGTTAACGTTTCACCTCCTAAAGGACCCCATGGTTTCGACTAACGTAAACATTTGGATAGCGGCCATGTTTACGTTATGCATGTGGGCGCCAATTTTGGCCAATCAGAGTGCTTGTAAGTGGGGCTGAGCATGCCTCGCCCAATCGGTGACGCTCATTTATGAGCATTTAGACTTCGACTGACTTGGTTTACATTACGTTTTCTGTTTTGGCAGCGGAAACGGCTCTCTTGCAGGCCCATGAAATTCCTATATTCGATTAACAGTTATTTCGGTTCACAGTAGTTTTCATGGGACGGATTGAAAACCTCAACCGAGGGACGACTGTATAACTTCAAGTGGACATTATCTGGTAACATTTTAAATAGTTTAATAGAGTTTCAGGTCTTGCACAGTGGAACTTGCATAGTGAAAGCCCAAGAGGATGTCTTACTTTAATTAAGGTGGTCAGGTGCCCTGATCAGTACAACAGCAATCATTATAACAACCAGGACAACATCAATCATTATAACACGAATAACCAGTACAACAGTAACCATTATAGCAATAACCAGTACAACATCAATCATTATAACACGAATAACCAGTACAACAGTAACCATTATAACAAGAACTAGTACAACAGAAATCATTACAACAACAACCAGTACAACAGCAATCATTACAACAACAACCAGTACAACAGCAATCATTATAACAACAACAACCAGTACAACAGCAATCATTACAACAACAACCAGTACAACAGCAATCATTATAACAACAACAACCAGTACAACAGCAATCATAACAACAACCAGTACAACAGCAATCATTACAACAACAACCAGTACAACAGCGATCATTACAACAACCAGTACAACAGCAATCATTACAACAACCAGTACAACAGCAATCATAACAACAACCAGTACAACAGCAATCATTACAACAACAACCAGTACAACAGCAATCATTACAACAACAACCAGTACAACAGCAACCATTATAACCACAACCAGTACAACAGCAATCATTATAACCACAACCAGTACAACAGCAATCATTACAACAACCAGTACAACAGCAAGCATTATAACAACAACCAGTACAACAGCAACCATTATACCAAGAAATATTACAACAGTCTACACGTATGTTGGACTTCTTTCGCACCGTACGTAGACCAACCGTGCTCATTGGAGGTGCGGTGGAAGGATGATGACAATGGTGATGATGCTTTGGTTTCCCCGTGTGATTATTTTGCGGGGCTCTTGTTTGGTGGGGGGTGGGGGGCAGGGCGCTTTCACCCACAGCTCCTTCTACTACGGATTCTACTCCAACGAGACGTTGAGCTGGTGGACGAGCGGCGGCGAGGAGGCCCCGGCAGCCAACGCGACGGGGCCCCAGGGGTCCCCGGCGTCGCGGACGGAGGACCCCTCCTACAACATGCAGCTCGCGTACCTCTTCACGATGGCGGCGTACCTGCTCACGTGCGTGTTCGTGCTGCTGTTCTGGTGAGGATGTTGCACGGGAGCCATGCACATGCGTGAGTGTGTGCCTGCGTGAGTGTGCGGCAGTCGTGCCTGCCGTGCTGTTGGTCACAACACTCCACTTTGTGTGCCGTTCCGGCCTTTGTAGGTGCTCGCTAATAGCTGGCAAAAAACAGTTGCCGAAGTAGGCAACTACTATATTATTGGTTCTTTCGGTAAAGTCACGTAGAAGGGAAATAATAAAATAATCTATATATATAAAATCGCAAATCTGTCTGTCTGTCTGTGTGTCTGTCTGTCTGTGTGTCGCCAGACCATACGCAGTTTCATTGGACGAAATGTGAGGGATTTGCGAGACACGATTGGTCCGTTTGGTTTTTCACGGCGGTTGCCCCTGGCAACGGGTAGCGACGCATTCGCTGCGGGGTGGACGCCATTTTTAATTCCCGTTAAAAATATGCGCACGCATTAACACGCGACTGAGGTAAATTCATCAAAGTTTCACGTCCTCTTCACTCCCCCCCCCCCCCCCACCCCAATGTGTGCAATTACTATTATAGGGTCGGTAGATAATAGAATTATAGCGATTAGACAGTATTATTGTAGCACGGGGGGGGAGGGTAATGGCCCCGGTACCCAGCCTCAGCCGGGTGGGCAATTTAGGCGAGGCCGGAGGCTCTGCACGGTACTAGGCCTCGACACCCCACCACACTATAGGCCGTACATATTACTGCACAGCGGCCGAAGAGATCGTGGCTGGGGGGGGGGCAGGGGTAGCAGCCCATCTGTGTATATATGTAAGGTTATTAAGAAATATATTTTTCACCCGGGCAACGCCGGGTACTTCTGCTAGTATGAATATAATACAATAAAAATTGTCACGACGTTTCGACTGCAGCACAAGCAATCGTCATCAGGTGTGAAATCCACAGCAAGAAACATTCCACAGCAAGAAAATGTTTCTTGCTGTGGATTTCACACCTGATGATGATTGCTTGTGTTGCAGTCGAAACGTCGTGACAATTTTTATTGTTTTATGTTTATATTATTTTATTATTTCCCTTCTACGTGACTTTACCGAAAGAACTAAGAATATGAATCCCTGCAGTCACGAAAGCTTTAAATCTAAATTTAGGCAACTACTGCCTACTTCAGCAACTGTTTTTGCTGTGGTTGTCGCACCTGATGATGGACGCTTGTGTTGCGTCCGAAACGTCGTGATTTAATTTATTTAAATTTTTTACCTACGTTACTTTACCGAAAGAACCAAAGAGCATGGATCCTTGCAGTCACAAAAACTTCAAATCTAGAATGAACTCGCTAATAGAGTTTTCCCCAACAGAATGTTGAGGCTATTCGGGGGGTCTTCATCTTTTTGGAAGTCATGCGAGTGGGGAGCGGCGGCGTAGTGGTTAGCGAACTACGCTACACACCCAGCGGTCTGAGTTCGAGATGTTATCTCCCTCGCCTAGTATGCAGGAGGTCGTGGGTTTGATCCCCACTCCCGATGATGCCTGTTGTATATCTGGAGTTCGCGTGTTCTATCTCCCCGTGGTGGCCTCGTTGATTTTACCCCGGGTCCTCCTCTGGTTTTGCAATAAATTGGGACGTGCGATGATAATATCAGCCACGTTGATGATGCGCTATCATCATGTGTGGCCAGGTCACTTACAAAAAGTACTCCTAGCTCAGTGGGCATTACCTGGTGAATACAATACAGATCTATTTGGCGTTTGAATAACTTTACACCTCCTACATCCTATATCCTTTGCTGGAAAAAGGGTAAAACCTGTAATTTTTGTTCATCGTCTTGATAGTGGCACGAAAAAGGGGCACCCGTAAATCCGAGGGAAACCTGAAGTCTTGTTGTGGGTGTGGTCCCACCGGCGCCTGGGGTCACCGCGCCAGCGTGCGTCCGTGTGACCCCCAGGCTGGGCCGGTCGTTCAGTGAGAACTACCTGCGCGGCGGTGAGATCGGCTTCTACTCGCGCAAGGTGTTCACCGGCTGGGACTTCGCGCTGACGAGCAGCAGGGCCGTGCACGTGACCCGCCGCAACATCGGCACCTTCCTCAAGGTGAGCAGAGCTCGACTCATGGTGACCAGAGGTCAACTCAAGGCTGCCAGAGGTCAACTCAAGGTGGTCAGAGGTCACTTCAAGGTGGTCAGAGGCCAATTCAAGGTGGTTAGAGGTCAAATCAAGGTGGTCAGAGGTCAACTCACGGTGATCAGAGGTCAACTCAAGGTGGTCAGAGGTCAACTCAAGGTGATCAGAGGTCAACTCAGCATGATCAGAGCTTCCTTAATGTGTCGCCAGGATTTATACAGCACTCTGCCATCACTCCATACAGAAACAAAGAAAAAGATTCCCCATATCGCTTTTAATGGATTGTTAGGGCGCTGTTAGCGAGCACCTATGAAAGCCAACATGGCACGTGGCAGGCTGGGTGGACAACACTACACCCGGCTGTCTTTGTCTCCACTGTGGTGATGTTTACACACCACACCAGGTATGCATTTTAGGCTGAGTCGACCGTGTGGAAGCCCAGAACCGGTTCTGATAACTGGTGTTGGCCATGAGCAGAAATCGAAATCGGGTCGACAGACTCGTCGCCCAGCTTGCCAACCACGGAAACCAATACCAATACCCGCCAATCGCCACGAAGTGACGGTGCCGTCACCACCGCCCCTCTGCCAGGCCAGAAACAGGCGGGCGCACAAGATATTTCACGAATGCAAGCCGCGTTGCGTTGCGTTGCCTGCCCCTTGTTCGCTCCCTCCTCCCCACCCTCCCCCTGCCCCTCCAGGAGGTGCTTGCCGAGGGGGCTCGCCGTAATCTGGGCAGCCCGCGGGCACGCTGGAGCCGCCGGCTGCTGGCCCGAGCGCCCACCTGGCTCCTCTCCATGGCGCTCGCAGCCGGCTCGGCGGCCGGGTTGCATTTCCTCTGCCAGAGCGCCGACGCGGTGAGACCCCGACGCCGCATTTCTACCGCACAACCGAGCCGTGCCGGGATGCCGTGCCAGGGCGCCGTGCAGGGGCCGAGCAGGGCCACGGTTGTCAGACGGTCGACTGGAGTGCCAGACCGGCGCGGTAGCGGTGGTGGATGTGACGGTGGTGGTGGGGGCTGATGGAGTGCGCGTGGTAGTGGTTGTGTTGGGGAGCGGTGGTGTAGCGGTTAGCGCGCCGCGCTACGAACCTGGCAACTCGGGTTAGATTCCCGCTCACGGCCAACACCAGTGACGACTATCTGAACCGGTCCTGGGCCTCCCCGAGGACGACTCAGCCTCAAATTAGTACTTGGTGCAGTGTGTAAACATCGCCACTGGAGAGACAAAGGCGGTCGGGCGTGGTACTGGCCACCCACCGCCTCGTATACCGTTCCAGCTTTCATAAGTGTTCCCTAACAGCACTTGCCCCTACAGTATGTTAAGGCTATACGGGGGGTCTTTGTCTTTGTTGGTCGTTGTCCGAGTTAGATTCCCGATCGCAGCCAACACCGGTGACGATTATCTGAACAGGTCCTGGCTCTCTACGAGGTTGACTCAGCCTCAAATGAGTACCTGGTGCGATGTGTAAACATGACCACAAGGGATACAAAGGTGGTCACGCTTGGTGTCGGCCACCCACCCTCTCGTGCTGTGCCGGCATTAATAGGTGCTCGCTCGCCGCACTTGCCCCACTTGCATGTTAAGGCCACATGGGGGATCTTTGTCTTTTCTTTGTTGGTCATAGTGGTGGCACATTGGTGGCGATGAAGATCGCTGTGGTGTTGAGGGCAGTGCTTGTGGTGGTGGTAATGAGAGTGACAACAGAGAGAGTGGACTTGGTGGTGATGGTCACAGTGGTGGCAGATTGATGGTGTTTTTGTCAGAGGTGATCGTAGTTTTATGAAGGTGATGGTGCTCCATTGGAACCTCCTTTGCCAGTAGCAAAATATGATAATTCATTTGTTACCCTTTTATTTGGCAACAAAACTGACACCTTTTTTGTTTGCATTCCGACCGCAGGTATTGTGGTCAATGCAAACATGACTCCTTGTAAAAAAAGGTGTCAGTTTTGTTGGTGATGGTGCTGTTTGTGATCATAGTGGTGTAGACGGTGTTGGTGGTGCTTGTGATGAAGGCTGTTAATAATGTGGGTATATTAACTGAAGATTCGCGCCATCTGCTTTACATTGGACGGTTAGTATCCCACAATGTTATTCTAAAACGAATATGCCATCTCTACTCGTGTCACTGTCCAAATTTGGGAATTGTTTACCTACAAATTTCTCAATTTGTATGACACTGAGCAATCATCGCCCCTCCCGCCCCCTCCTGTGAAAACTTGGCAGGACCCTCAAGAAAACGAGTGAGGCATTCCCAGGTAAACAAGGATAGTAATAATAATGATAAATAACGTAAGCCTTGCTCGATAAGAACTGCTCAAATGGCACGTGTAGTTACAAAGGAGCAATCTCCACATTGACGGAGCGCGGGATACATCTCACCTATCCCTCTCTCCCATCCGCTCTCTCTCTGCACCAGCGTGCACGGCACCCTCATGTTCACCTTCTGAAGCGCTCGCTCGTCACCGTGGCGTGCGCGATGACACCACCACCACCACGTGACTTTTCTTTTGTATTGTGCGCGGTGCTTTCAGCGCCACAGCGCGTCGATTTGTAGCGTTTGTTTTCATTTGTTTGTTGGTGACTGTATTTCAAATTGAAATCGCCTTCAGTGCTTTTGCTGCTGGCGGCAATAAAAGTTGTTTAAAAGTCAAGTCTCCCATCCCTCTCTCCCCTCTTTCTCTCCCATTTATCTCTCTCTTCTCTCTTCTCTCTCTCCCCCCGTCCTGTCTCATCGACCGCCATAGCTGGAGCGGCGGGGCGAGGCGCTGTGGCTCGAGGCGTCGCTGCTTCTCGTGCCGGCGGTGGCCTGCCTGGTGAACACGCTGCTGCCGCCCGTCTTCACGACCCTCACGCACCTGGAGGGCTATCACAGCCCGCGGCACGGCGTCTACGCCAGTGTCGGACGGTAATGCGCGAGCGCACGCACGGAACTGCGCACGCGGTACCGCTGTGGTAAACGCGCACGCGCACGCGAGACCGGGTGTGAGCGGATAGCGTCCAATTTTTTTCACGTATGTATGTTGAACTTCTTTTCGCACCGTACGTGGCCAACCATGCTAATCAGAGGTGCGTGGGACGCATCATAAACTAAACACAAAAAAAACTGTTCTAAAGAGATGAGTTTTGAACCGATATTTAAAAGTGCATAGCCACAGTGGCTTCCGAATGTCGGTCCAGACCGCCGCAGAAGCGCATCTGAAAGTGCGCGCGATGCAGTAACCGTCTTTGTTCGACGGTTAGCCAGAAACCAGTGAGGATGTGGCAGAAACAACGGAGTTAAAGTTGATTTTGTTTAACTCAGGCGAGAAATCAAGAGACCAAGATAGAGCCGTTTTGGCAAGTGACCCGCGTCGCCAAACTGACAAAAGCAGAAGAACATTAAGTACAGCAACGAAGCAATTAGAAAAACAAAGAAACACGGTGAAACCTAACCCTGTTGCTCACTGCAGGAACCTGCTGCTCAAGGTGTCTCTGCTGGCCGTGCTGTGCTACGATTGGCTCCAGCGCTCGCCCGTCCCACACAGCGAGGTAGGCGCTCTGCACACGTGGCACAACTCCGTACGTGCGACCATACACACACGTGTGTGTGTGTATGGGGAGTGGTCGTGTAGCGGTTAGCACGCTTCGCTATGAACCTGGCGACCCGGGTTCGATTCCCGCTCACGGCCAACACCAGTGACGATTATCTGAACCGGTAAAGGGCCTCCCCTAAGGCGACTCAGCCTCAAATGAGTACCTGGTGCGATGTGTAAACATCGCCACTAGGGAGACAAAGGCGGCTGGGCGTGGTGTTGGCCACCCACCCCCTCGTGTGCCGTTCCGGCCTTCATAGGTGCTCGCTAACAGCACTTGCCCCAACAGTCTGTTAAGGCTATACGTGGGATATTTATATATATAAATAAATGTTTGTATATGCAGTCAGTCCCCACTGAGCGCGGTCGATGTGTTCCTAAAAAGGGCCGCGTTAAAGCGTTTTGCGAAAACGATCTCCCCATTAAACAATGTAAGCTTGGCGAGCTACGATGTACGCACGCAGAGTGACATGCCGCTTTGCTGTATCACTCCGCGTGCCGTATTGCTGTACCGCTCAGCCACGAAGCTCAAGAAAGTAGTTCGTTGTCGACCGCTCAGAAACCGCGTTACAACGGTGTGCACGTTCGGCGTTGTGCAAAAAGTGTTCCTGAATGGATAAACCGCGTTATTGATGTATGTATATTTACAACGCTGTTGAGTCGACGCCCTGGTGCCCAAAACATTAAGCGGCCAGCAACAAAAAGCACAAAAAAAGTTTCAATAAATCATGAGAGTTGTCGTAAGAGTTTGGGGAAAATAGACGGTGCGGGAAGGAATTCCAGAAGTGGAGCGTTGCGAGTGGAGCAGCAGAAGGAGGAGTGTTGTCACCTGCAGTGTGGTCACAGTCTGAGATGAGACTGTTTATTGTTTACTCCCCGAATGTCTTCAGAATCCTTGAAGACTATTTATACTACCGTTAGACTGGTATCATCTATATTTAGGTTTTCCTGGTGACGTAAAAGATAAATTGTTATTACATTATTATCATTTTAGGCTGAGTCGACCTAAGGGAGGCCCAGTCCAGATTCAGACACAAATCAACATGAGTGTTGTGCGAGACCAGGAGTCGGACCACGGTGGCTGGGCTCATATGCAACGCGCTCATTCATCGCCGCTGCACCACACATACAGTACTCGCGCACACACGCACGCACACACACGCACACCAGGTATCCTCGCAATGCATATAGCCTAGGGTTACGGGACCGACAGAGCGCAACAGGGAACAGGAATAACTTATCGGACCGCAAGTCGCCAGCCGGAGACTAAGTGTAGGCATTCCTGGACCAGCAAGTGGCATCACTTGATTATCCCTGGAGGGATAATGGGCTGTATAGCGGCCTGGTGACTCGCTGACCAATAAAACACTTTTTTTTTTATTTTGCCAGGCAAAGCCCACGAGCTATTCAGCTCTTTTTCAGAAGTGGCCTGGCCACTAAATGATAGCTCAACAAAAGTGGCTTATCACGTGGACATTTTATAGCAGTCAAATACTCTAAACACGTCTCTAAATGTGTGAAGGAAAAAAATCAGGGGACCCGGAGAGAAATCCACGCCACCATAAGAATAGAGAGAGACATGCAAACTCCAAATATACAGCAGGCATCAGGGTCGGGATCGAACCCACAACCTCCTGTATACCAATTTAAAGCTTTCGTGACTGCAGGGATTTATCTTCTTGGTTCTTTCGGTAAAGTCAGGTAGAAGGGAAATAATAAAATAAAAAAAATTAAACATCTTTTATCATGTTTTATTTTTGTTATTTTATTATTTCCATTCTAATAAAACATATTTAATGTTTTCTTTTTATTATTTTATTATTTCCCTTCTACGTGACTTTACCGAAAGAACCAAGAAGATGAACTCCTGTATACCAGTCGAGGGAGTTAACATCTCGCCACAGCGGCACCCAATACGCTTCCCTTCATCTGCGGTGTTCCCCTCTTCCACACCCAGTGCTGGGAGACGCGGCTCGGCCAAGACCTGTACCGCCTGGTGGTCATGGATTTCATCTTTTCACTCCTGGGAACGTTCTTCATCGAGTTCGTGTGGCGGTGAGTCGGGACATGGTGGTGGTTGCTCTGCAGCTGATGCCATGGGAGTCTTTATTAGCGGGCTGTGCGGGTCTGCGATGTAGATGACCAGTCTGTTGCAAGATTCCACTGGTGAGGCCCACTGGGCTAAGCAGCTATCGAAGGGTTGTCTGCAGTGGCGGCAGTCACAGGACATCGCAGCGTGGGAACGTGCAAACTGACGAGAAAAAAATCTATTTTTTTTCGCAAGACATGCTGCCTACACACACACAAAGACAAAGATACCCCACATAGCCTTCACAGACTGTCGGGGCAAGTGCTGTTAGTGAGCACCTATGAAGGCTGGAATGGTTCATGAGGTGGCCAGCATCACGCCCGGCCGCCCGCCTTTATCTCCCTCATGGCGATGTTTTTACACATCGCACAAGGTATTCATTTGAGGCTGAGTCGACCTATGGGAGGCCCAGGACCACTTAAAATAATCGTCACCAGTGTTGGCTGTGAGCGGGAATTGAACTTGGATCACCGGGTTTGTAGCGCAGCACGCGGACCGCTACACCACCACTCCCCACACACACATGTACGCAAACGTAACTCATGCACACAGATATTCACACACAAGCGGACACACACGCAAATACATCTACTCAGAGACTCCACCTGGATTGGCAATTGGTGTTAGCGAGCACCCATGAAGGCAAACGCGGCGCAGGTGTGGCTAGCACCATGCCCGGCCGCCTTTGTCTCCCCAGTGGTGATGTTTGCAGACCGCACCAGGTAATTGTTGAAGTCAACTGGTAGTCCTCCACTTAGATCAATGGTTCTAAACCTGGCGTGTACGCACCTCCTGGTGGTGCGAGACATATCAGATTTTTTTTAGACGGTAAATCATCGAAACACGAATTAAACACGGGCACGTAAGTACAACTTACGTTGTTTCATCAAGCCCTGTGTATTTATTAACATTCTAACATTTTTTTACGATTGAGAACCAAAGGGACGTGATGCTGCAGTGAAGGTTTGGAACCACTGCTTTAGAGTCACCATTCAGAGAAGCTGTTATGGGGGGCACACGGTGGGCATGTGAGGGGTGGGGTGGGGGGGGGGCATGGCTGTTCATGTGGGGGACACATTCCTCCCTCCCATTGTCTGACCACTAAACCATTAAACAAACAAAAAAAAGATTTTACTAGGTAAGGCCCACTGAGCTGTGTAGAAAATAATAGCTCAACAAAGTGGCTTGTCACGTGGAAATTTACAGCAGCCAAATACTCTAAACGCGCGATGTTTCTAAATGTGGAGAGAAAAACCAGAGGACCCGGATAAAAAAAAAAACATGCGACCACGGGGAGAGAGACATGCAAACTCCAAATACACAGGTGTCAGGATCAGGATTGTGTACTCGCAACCTCCTGCATACCAGACAAGAGAGTTAACATCTCGCTGCCGAGACCCCCCTTTAGAACAGTTTTTTTGTGTTTAGTTTATGATGCTTCCCACGCACCTCTGATTAGCATGGTTGGCTACGTACGGTGCGAAAAGAAGTTCAACATACATACGTGAAAAAAATTGGATGCTATCCGTTCACACCCAGTCTCGCGTTCCCGTGCGCGTTTACCACAGCGGTACCGCGTGCGCAGTTCCGTGCATGCGCTCGTTGTCCATTACCCTCTTCTGCTCCCTGCGTCCCACAGGTTGCTTCTGTCGTCGTCATCGTCATCGTCGTCATGTAGGGGGAAGACTTCGTCCGAGCTGGAGCAGCAAGGGTCGCACAAGCCCGAGTTTGACATCGCGAGGAACGTGCTCGACCTCATCTACGGACAAACGCTCGCGTGGTTCGAACCCAACTCCCACCCACCCACCAGAGACCCCCTTCCGCAGACGTTGATAACGGCGTCGTTCAAACAGGGGGGGTGGAGTCGGTGTCACGGCAGAGGGGGGTGGTTCATGTCACCCCCCGACGCTCTCGTGTCTCTGTACATTGAGCACCTGGTGCGGTGTGTAAAGAATCGACACTGGGAAGACAAAGACGGCCGGGCATGATACGTCCCTATCACCGCCCCCTCGTGCGCTGTGCGGGCGTTCGTAGGTTCTGGGCTCATAGCACTTGCCCCAACAGTCTGTTAAAGATAATACAGGGGACCTTTATACTTTGTGTGTGTTTGTGTGTATCCAGTGTCTTATATTCAGCTGGTTCAGGAACAGTCGACCCAGTAGGCAAACGAGGTGAGGCGCAGGGTCCGCCTTGTGGTAACTTTCACGCTCGAACCTCCACTGTTTATTTTTTTACATCTAAAATACCTGGTTGCAGAATAATACCCCTGGACCACTCACTGCTATCAAGATCATCCTTTAGCAAGTCGCCTGCTCTCGCTATCGCTCCGTGATTCCGGTGTGCCTCGATGAAGCGTGGTGTGTGCAGCGCCGGTTGAGTCGCTCACCCTTTAGGCGTTGACAACTCCGTCACACAAGGATGACGCCTTAATCTAGCAGTGTGCAGAAAATGGCTAAATGTGGTGATAATCATGAGGAATTCATCCCAACGGTGGATACATAAATGCCAAGAGTAAAGTTGGTGATTATGATCGTGATTGCCTGATTGATCGTGTCGCCATTTTCACTACCGCCGCCACCACAATTATCACCATCGCCTCTTAACGGTGACCTCGGCAGAGACCTGACCTTCGTCGCGAACCCTTTCGTCTAGGCTCGGCATCTTCTTCGCTCCCCTGCTGCCGCTGGTGCAGCTGATCAAGCTGATCATCCTCTTCTATGTCAAACGGGTGAGGGCTGTGGAGCGAGGGGGATTTCCATGTACACAGGCTCGCTGCGACAGCTCTGGAGGTTTTAAAACTATAAACTAAACAATTTTGTATTTTACCAGGTAAGGTCCTACTGAGCTGTTTAGCTCTTTCTCAGAAGCGACCTGGCCACAAATGATAGCTCAACAAAGCGGCTTATCACGTGGAAATGTATAGTAGCCAAATACTCTTTAAAGCATTTTTCTGAATGTGGAGTGAAAACCAGAGGAGCCCAGAGAAAAATCCACAGGGAGAAAGACACGCAAACTCCAACTATATAGGCGTTAGGGTCGGCATCGACCCCACGACCTCTTGTATACCAGGCGAGGCAGTTAACATCTCATCACCGTCGCGCTATGCGGAGGCTGGGCGGCCCACAGGTCAGGGTGGTGCTGAGCCGGCACCACCAATATCCTGGGTGTTGGAATGAATGTTTGACCCCCACCCCCACTCCCCACGCAGAGAAGCCTCTACCTCAACTGCCAACCGCCCACCAAACCATGGCGTGCCTCTCAGATGTCCACCATCTTCCTGCTCCTGCTCTTTTTCCCGTCGTTCTTCAGCGTCGTGGCGGTGGTGGCGGTCACCATGTGGACGTGAGTTCGCCCCGCTCGCTCGAAAACGATACAAGGCGACGTGTAACGAGGATGGCCGCGCCAAGAAGATGATCAAAATTAGTTTTGAAAGGGGAGTCCTGCGAGGCGGGAGGCTGTCCTGCCAACACTTAGAATTCTAATAGAAAATTGTATTTCAGACATTAAAAAAGTCAATTCCAAAGAAAATAAATAATGGCTGCCAGTTTTTGTCCAATAACTACGGACATGTTGATTTTTTTCTGGTGAAAAAATATGAAAATTTCCAGTTTTCTTTAAGATATACATGTTGAACATCTTTCGTACCATTTCTAGCCAAGTGCTAATCGGAGGTGTCTCCTCTCCGTCTCCTCTCCCCCGTGCCTCCTCTCCGTCTCTTCCACCTTGCCCACATCTCTTCTGCCGTCTCGCCATGTGCGCCGTCTCCCCCCCCCCGCAGGCGTGAACCTTCTCCGGGGTGCGGGCCGTTCCGCGGGCTCCCGCTGGCGTACGACGCCGTGCGGCGCTGGGCCGCGGCGCTCCCCTTCGGCTCGGCGGCGATCGCCTGGATCTACCACAACCTCGTCGAGAGCCCAATCTTCTTCTTCGCGGCAACAAGCCTCGTGCTGTGAGAGCGCGCTGCATCTGTGTGCGTCCGTGTCTCCCATGTCTGAACCGGTTCTGAGCCTCCCCTAGGTCGACTCAGCCTGGTGTGGCGTGTAAACATCGCCACTTGGTAGACAAAGGCCGCTGGGCGTGGTGCTGGCCTCTCACCCCCTCATGTGCCGTGCCGGCCTTCAGAGGTGCTTGTTGTTAACAACACTTTCCCCAACAGTCTGCTGAGGCTATATAGGGGATCTTTGTCTTTGCGAGTAGAGTGCACCTGGCCTGGCACAAGTGCCCGTGGCTGCCACTTTAAGTGGCGAATGGTGGCTGTTGTCGTATTTGGGGAAGCAGGAGTGCAGTTATTAGAACTGTGATAGGAACTCTGCAACCCGGGTTTGATTCCCACCAATGGCCAACACTGGTGCCGAATATCTGAATCGCTCCTGGGCCTCCCCTAGGTCGACTCAGCCTTCAAATGAGTACCTGGTGCAGTGTGTAAACATCGCCACTTGGGAGACGAAGGCAGCCTGGGAGTGGTGCTGGCCACCCACCTCGTGTGCCGTGCCAGCCTTCATAGGTGCTCGCTAACAGCACTTGTCCTCCAGTCTGTTAAGGCTACACGGGGGATATGTTTGTTTGTTTGTCTGTGTGCCGGTGTCCTTTATAGGTGCTCACGAACCTCACTTGTGTTTGTGTGTGTACCATCAGATTAATCATCTACATCAACGTGCAGATTTTGGCTGCGCAGAGGCACGTGATTGATCTGCTGCAAGCGCGCATTGAGCACGTGCGTAATAACACACACGACTATCCCACCATAGCCTATCAGAGTGTAGTGCCAGTGCTGTTAGCGAGCACCTATTAAGGCCAGCATGGAACGAACTAAACTTTTAATTTTACCAAATAAGCCCCACTGAGTTACATAGC